>NC_083885.1:54816924-56016924 GCF_032452875.1 Bos javanicus | reverse complement strand
TTTAATCTGAAGCTAAATCGGATTGAGGTCCATTGGTCCTTGTCCTTGAGGAGAGCTAAGCTGGAAGAAGCCAGGGTATCCTGGGTCTCTGATGGAGAAGGAAGTTGCAGGCCAAACATTAGGCTCCTGGAATAGGATGGACTTTCCAAAGGGTATAGACTAGGGCTGAAAGGGACTTCCTCCCAGTAAAGGAGATGACCCCAATGACCTGGGTGTCCCCAGAGCAGTCTGCTACACCTCTCCTGAGTCTCTCACCCCCAACCCCAGCCCTGGCTCCAAGTCAGAGAAATTACTCAGCTGCGGAGAAGCCTAAAAATATCTGGCCACAGTGCAGGGAGGAGTTGGGGCCTCATCAGCACCATGCCCCTGCTGCCATTCCCTCAGACCCTGGGGTCCCCGTGGCCCACAGCCCTGACCCTATCTTTGATTGATCTTCAGTGCAGCTCACTAGACCATGCAAGTCCTTCTCTAAGTCTAACACTAGTCCTGCTTGCTGCAGATTACCTCCACGCTCCAAACTTACCCCACCCTTTAGTAACCTGAGAGATAGGAATAAAGCTGGACAGAAGGGAGGGGGGCAGGAGGATGGCGCAGTGTTAGGGAGGGGGTGGAGGAGCTGAGATAACCTCACCCTTTCTTTTTCCCAATCTTCCAGCCCCTCCCCACCCTTTTTCTCACCTCCTTTCACGAGTTTCTCAAAATACATCAGCGTGAAGTCAGGAGAGGGAGAGAGACGTGCTGGTGGAGGGGGTTGGGAAGGGGGATGGAGGGAGGAGGAATGTGTTTCTCAGGCTCTCTTTCTTCCTCAGTCTCCGCTTCTCCTGTGTCTGGGTTTCTCTCTATCTGACTCTGCCTGATCATCACCTTTCTCAGCTGCCTTGGGAGCCCCTAGAGACCCCAGAGTTCAGGGTTCCCACCAGGACAGTCACTAAGGAGTTTGAGCCCAGGAGAACAATCGCATCTGAATCCTGGGGTCTGCTCTGGTGATTGCAGAGAGGGGGAAAGGCCCACACCTGACTCCTTTTAATCCTCTAGACAAAGCTGGGGAAACTGATGCACCATTGGGAAAAGGGGGGAAGTCAGTGGCTGAGTACACATGGAATCTTTTGAACCCAGGTCAGTCTCCCGCCCAAGTCTTGGGTGGGGGCTGCAGATTTCCTCGAGATGAGTGCTGCTGGAGTGGGTGGAAAACTCCCTCAGATCAGGAAACACGTAGCAACCCAGGGCGACTTGGGACAGGGACCAGGGGGGAGAGGGAATACAGCAAGAGACAGGAGCCAATATGCCTCCTTTGAGAGCCAGGCCTGGGGTGGGGCAATTTGGAGGACCAGGAAGTGATCGGGTCCCACTGCTACTTGTGTGTGACCTTGGACATGCTGCTTCTGTTTCCTGAGACTCAGTTTTCTCAGTTGTACAATGGGAGGGTAAGGGAGAACCAAAGGGACATGAGGACAGAGATTGGGGAGGGGGGAGTAGGGGGGTGGGCTGAGAATCTCTGAGAAGCAGAGGCAGAGACCCAGAGATGGAGGTTGAGACACTCTTCATTTTGGGTGAAAGAAAGTGGAAGGGGGCAGTCTGACTCTACAACCTCATGGGTTGTAGCCTGTCAGCCACCTCTGTCCATGGAATTCTCTAGGCAAGAATACTGGAGTGGGTAGCCCTTCCCTTCCCCAGGGGATCTTCCTGACCCAAGGATCTAACCCGGGTCTCCCGCATTACAGGCAGATTCTTTACTGTCTGAACCACCAGGAAAGTGACCTACGTGCTCCCTAACCACTGCCTTTCATCATCACCAAGTTCCTAATCCTGAGTTCCAGGCATTCTGAGAGGGCAAAGCGATCTGTTCTTACCCTCCATGAAGCACTGGGGCCACCTTCACCTCTGCGTCTCTAGTTCTCCTGAAATGACAATGTCACCTTGAAGTTCCCTCCTTGTAACCTCACATTCTACTCGTGCCCCCATTTTACAGATACAGAATACTGAGACTGCATTCCGTGGTGTAGAAAACCTTGATCCGAGATCTATGTCCTCATATTAACAATGAATATCAAATTTCAGGGGCTGCAATCCCATCTTGAGTTTCAGGGTCAAACAGCGTGGGAGGGCAACCTGGGTCAAAGTTTAATCTCATTGGCCGACCTGTTCTGATGGGAGGGGCCAGTCCCTACCACCGTGCACTATTCATTTTGGGGGGCTTCTGTTCCCCACTATCTGGCTCATTGTCCCCTACCCAGGGTCTTATTCCTCATCCCCCTAGTTTCTGTCCGTTCCCCCAGTCTCCCCACTTTCTTAACCCCCTCCCCCACTTCCTTAAGTTCCAGGATGGGGAGGGTTGCTGTGTTCCCATCTCTTTCACCCGCCTCCTCCCAGACCGTCTGGCTGTTCTTTCCTCCCCCGTCCCAGTCTCCCTCGCCTCCATCTGTTCTAGCCCCTTCCTGGGATCCAGCCGGATCCCCTGGCTGCCTACCGGCCTCGGAGAAGAGCCACGCCTCACACATCATGTCCCCAGCCTGTCTCTCCTCAGGCTCCTTGTCTTTCCGTCTTTCTCTCAGCGTTCTGGGTCTCTGTCTCTGCGTTCTCTCTCCTGGGTTTCTGTCCCCACTTGTGTTTGGGTCCCTTACTGGGTTTCAGTCCCTTTCCTTCTCAGGGTCTCTTTCCTGCCCCTCCCCCATCTTTTCTCAGGGTCTCTGCCCCGGTCTCTTTCAGACTGGTTGTCTGTTTCTCCCTCTCTGGGTATCTGTTTCCTTCTCTCTGAGTCTCTCTCCCTCCTGTGTTTCTGATCCTCTTTCTCTCAGTCTCTGTTCTCTCCACCCCCCGACTCCATTTCTGACATTCTCCTTTTGAATTTTTCCACGTCTGTCTCAGGGCACCTCTTTATCCCTGCAGCCTCTCTCTGGAATGGAGGTGGCCCTCCAAGTACCCTATCCCTCGTCACAGATTCAATCCTGGATCCAGAACAGGCGGGGGCGAGAGTCACGCTGGGGACTGAGCCAACCCCCCTACCAGGGCCATCTGTCCCTTGCCAGGACACCACCCGCCACTCCTCCTCCCCACCCCCTAGAATGACAGCCTGAACTCAAGTTTCCCCAGATATATCCAGCTGGGCTGCTGGATTCCAGTGCCCTGGACCTCTCCCCCCCGCCCCCCACCCCCGATCCCTGAGAGTGGGCTTCCAGTGGCTGAATGGAGTCAGCTGGATGTCAGCCCACACCTGGGCCTCGAAGCCCGGCAGGGCATGTCCCGGGCCAGGGGAGGGGATGCAGTATATATAGCAGATGTGGCTGAGAAGCATCTGTTCTTTTGACACCTTTGCTGAGGCATCTCCTTAGCGCCTTTTGCTTCCACAAATAGACTCATATCTGGAAGACGGGGCTGGAGAGAGTCTCTGGGCCTTGCGGATGGGGGCTCAGGGCACAGGGTTTTGGATCACAAAGGGTAGCCTGGGTCTAAAACAACTGAGTTGAGAGGTGACAAGGCTAGTGGAGAAGGGAACTGGGGAGTTCCATACTCGAGTCTGAGGAAGGAAGGGGCTGGGGGCGCGTGGGAATTCCTCGTCTGAGGGAGATGGAGACCAGGGGTCCAGATTCCTGGACCCTGGAGGGAGAAGGAAGTTGGGGCTGGACTCTTGGGGAAAGAGGGGTTGCGGGTTTAGAATCCCTGGTCTTGAAAAGCAAGAAGTTTTGCCCCGACTCGTGTCATGGGGAGGAGGGGACTAGGGGCCCGGACGTCCGAGTCTGATCCTTGCTGCCTCGCCGCAGTCTTCTGGAGAAGCGGCAAGAAGGTGCCGAGACGCTGGAGCTGAGTGCAGATGGGCGCCCGGTCACGACGCAGACCCGGGACCCGCCGGTCGTGGATTGCACCTGCTTTGGCCTCCCTCGCCGCTACATTATCGCCATCATGAGCGGTCTGGGCTTCTGCATTAGCTTTGGCATCCGCTGCAACCTGGGCGTGGCCATCGTCTCCATGGTCAACAACAGCACGACCCACCGCGGGGGCCACGTGGTGATGCAGGTAGCTCGGGGCCGGGAGCTGCCTGAGGCTGGGGGAAACCCTGCCCAGGCCCTCTGATGACGTCACACTCACCTACGCGAGGCCCAGACCACGCCCCTTCCACGCCCAGGCCTGAGTAGACCCGCCTTTTTGCGCTGCCGCACCCTGGGCCCTAACCAGGTGGCGCTAGTGGTAAAGAACCCGCCTGCCAATGCAGGAGATATAAGAGATGTGGGTTCGATCCCTAGGTGGGAAAGATACCCTGGAGACGGGCATGGCAACCCACTCCGGTATACTTGCCTGGAGAATCTCATGGACAGAGGAGCCTGGTGGGCTACAGTCCATGGGATCACAAAGAGTCGGACACTTGGAACAGAACCTCAGCTCCACCTCACCTCAGGGCTCTCCCTTCCTAAGTCCTGCCCTTATCTAAATGAAGCCCCGCTCCTGTTTGTTTCACCTCTCTGCTGTCAAAGTGTAGACTCTGCCAAGCATTTGGTTCCCTATGATATGGCTCCTCCTGTTTCATTTTGGGCATCCTAGCAACTTCGCTCCACCTGCATCTCCCGCACCTGTTCCAGTGTTGAATGTTACTCCCAGGCCAACTCAGGCTCCGTGAATTTGTTGTTGTTGTTGTTGCCGTAACTTGCGGCTTGCGGAACTTTCTCAAGCAGGGATCTAACCAGCACCCCTTGCAGTGGAAGCAGGGAATCCTACACACTTGACCACCAGGGAAGTCCCTCCACCGTGAAATTTTTTTTGTAAGATTTCTTTTTTTATATGGGACATTTTTAAAGTCTTTATTGAATTTATTACAACATTGCTTCTGTTTTGGTTTTTTGGCCATAAGGCATGTGGGATCTTAGCTCCCCTACCAGGGATCAAACCCTGTATTGGAAGGGGGAGTCTTAACCACTGGACCGCCAAGGAAGGCCCCATTGTGAATTTTGATTCTGGCTTTTTGAAAGTTCCACCGCTGCTTACATCCCTTCTCCATCTGCTCTGGCCATTAACCTGAAGCCCCTCTTCGTCTCAGATTTTCTGTTTTAATTTCCATATAGGCCATGCCCCTGCCTCCAAAAAAAAAATCCTGATTTGGGCTGTGGCCTACCTGCCCCTGTTCTTTTCCAATCATGCCCAACCCTTTGGCTACTTCTTGTCTCTTCCTAGAACGCATCCAATCTGCAAACAGTTTGTACATTGGTTAGAAGTGGAGGAAGAAACCCACCCCATATATGGGCTCCTACGCATAAGGGACCCTGAGGCAGGCAAGCAGACAGAGCTAGGCCTCTAGGCAGCAACAGGCTCTGTTGCTAAGGTAGTGCGGCCCTAGCAACATGGAGGAGCAAAGTTGGGGTAGATGGCCCGAGCTCTGATTGGCAGGTGTTTTGAAGGCGAGAGGGGATCCTTGTTGCTGATTGGCCGAGGGACTGTCTGCGGGTGCTGATTGGTGGAGAAGCAGAGCGTCTGGGGCAGGGGTGCTGGTTTGATGTGCCTTTTGGCCCACAGAAAGCTCAGTTCAACTGGGATCCAGAGACTGTTGGCCTCATACACGGTTCCTTTTTCTGGGGCTACATTGTCACCCAGATTCCTGGAGGATTTATCTGCCAAAAATTCGCAGCCAACAGGTATGTGGGGGGCGGGGCGGATGTCTCAAAGTGGGCAGAAACTACAGTTGTGTGGGTGGAGTTACAGGCTGTGGCCTTGCATTTGGGGGCTGACTCCGGGAAAACCGGAGGAGCCTGGGTTCAGGGCCGAGGCCCTAGAGAAAGGTGGGGTTTGTATTGTGGAAGCGGGGAGTCTCATAGAAGGTGGGACCTGGGGTTCTGATTGGCCCGGGCCCTGGCGTGCTGAAGGAGGAAAGGGCAGAGTCCTAGGTCTGGCAGGATAGCTGGACTCTTCTCGGAACACAAACTTTTCCTACCAGGGTTTTCGGCTTTGCTATTGTGGCTACCTCCACTCTAAACATGCTGATTCCCTCGGCTGCCCGTGTCCACTATGGCTGTGTCATCTTCGTGAGGATCCTGCAGGGGTTGGTAGAGGTAAAGCTCCGCCCCCTATGACCCCGTTGCTGTTCCGACCCCACCTTTTCTCGTTGACTTTGGTTTTCTCTTCCCTAGGGGGTCACGTACCCTGCTTGCCACGGGATCTGGAGCAAATGGGCCCCGCCCTTAGAGCGGAGTCGCCTGGCGACGACAGCCTTTTGTGGTGAGAGGAAGGGGCTGGGATCCGGACTCGTGGGTGGGGGGTGCTGGAGTCTAGACTCTTCGGTGGAAGGAGGAGTGGGTTGCGGGCTTGAACTCCCGGATCTGAGAGAGGAGGGGGCTGGTGACCCAGACCTATGTGTCTGAGGGAGGAGGGGCAGTGGTTGGTACTTCTGTGTCCCAGGAAGGTAGGGTCTGGGAATCCGCACTACTGCATTTGAAGAAAGATGCGCTCTTCTCCATTCTGCACCCTCCCCGTTAGGTTCCTATGCTGGGGCGGTGGTCGCGATGCCTCTCGCCGGAGTCCTGGTGCAGTACTCAGGATGGAGCTCTGTATTCTACGTCTATGGTGAGGGGCCCGGACGCCTGGGTCCGGGTGGCGCCGGGGCAGAGCGAGGCCGGTGGTCACCTCGCTTCCATACTCCTCCTGACCCCCTCCACCTACCAGGCAGCTTCGGGATCTTCTGGTACCTGTTCTGGCTGCTCGTCTCCTACGAGTCCCCGGCGCTGCACCCTAGCATTTCGGAGGAGGAGCGCAAGTACATCGAGGACGCCATCGGCGAGAGCGCCAAGCTCATGAACCCCGTCACGGTCCGGGCCCAAGCCTGGGGGGTGGGGGCGCGGTGGGGAGAGGAGAGCTATCAAGGCAGGGGAGACGGGAGGAAGAGGGGCTTTGAATCCGCACTGCGTGTGGATCTTGGTAGATCTACATAGACATTTCCATAGACATTTGGAGGAGACGATGGGATCGCCAGTTGGATGGCGCTAGAACCTAGGAGGCGTGATTAAAGCCCAGGGAGGACGGAGTTAGCAGGTGCGGAGAGCAGGGCTAGGTGGCGAGGTGGTCGGAACCACTGATGGGCCTGGTTAAACCTGCAGAAGCGGATTAGAATGTGGGGTTTTGCTCAGACCTCAGGATGGGTGAAGATCGAATTAGGGGGCATAATTGGGTGGAAGGAGACTCTTGGGTCCACATTTATGACTCTCTGAAGGTCAGCATGGGGTCTGGACACCCGCCAGCCTGAGGACCACTGAGGCTAGGATGTCAGCGTTCCCATGGGGACGCGGTCAGGCCGGCAACCCCGCCTCCTCGGCGGCTTTAGTGAGACAGGGAAATCTGGGTCTCTGCGGGACTATCGTGGGATCCCTGAAGGGACTCGGAGAGCGCCTGGGCCTGTTCTTTGTCCTAGCAGCCCTTCACTCCTCTCGCCCACCACAGAAATTTAACACACCTTGGAGGCGCTTCTTCACGTCCATGCCAGTCTACGCCATTATCGTGGCCAACTTCTGTCGTAGCTGGACTTTCTACCTGCTTCTTATCTCCCAGCCTGCCTACTTCGAAGAAGTGTTCGGTTTCGAGATCAGCAAGGTTGGGCCCGGAAGGGGAGAGCTGCGGGCGCGGCGGGCGGGTGAGCGCGGGAAGGAGAGGAACCTGGATCCCAAGGGGTTGGAAAGGGGGCAGGGAGGAAGCCCATGGTACCTGAGCCGTGGTGAGAGCCCCGGGCAGGTGGCCGCTGAGCCGCGACTCCCTGTACGCCCGCCGGCGCAGGTGGGCCTGGTGTCAGCGTTGCCTCACCTGGTGATGACCATCATCGTGCCCATTGGAGGCCAGATCGCCGACTTCCTGAGGAGCCGCCGCATCATGTCCACCACCAACGTGCGCAAGTTGATGAACTGTGGGGGTGAGTGGGGCGGGGCCTGGATCTGGTATGGGACCGGGCTGGGATGCGCGGAGCATGGCTGGGCGGATCTAGAGGGCTGGACCATGGCGGATGGGGCGGGGTCAGAGGGCGTGTCCATGGGGGCGTGTCCAAAAAGGCGGAGGCGGAGCGAGACCAGGTCTGGCAGGAACAGAATCTCAGGTGGCAGCCTCCGGGGCAGTGTCTGTAGAAGGGCAAGGCGGGTGTGGCTGCCCAGGTGAAGCAAAGGTGAGACCACGTTGGGTCTGGAAGGACGGGGCCTATACGAGGCTGGCCAGAGTAGGATGGGAACTGGGTGATGAAGAGGGACACTCGGAGAGACAAAGGTGTGAGTGTAATGAATGGGGACTGAGAGGGAAGCCGTGAAGGTGCCGGGGTGGGGCCTACACCCTCGGTCTTCAGGGCGTGGTCTAGTCAGGGGGTGGGGCCATTGAGGTCCCAGCTGGGGCAGCGAAGCCTGTGCACGTGGTCAAGGGCCAGGCACTAGAGAACTGAGGGCTTGGTTAGGGCGGGCGCGGGCAGAATGGAGGACAAAGCCAGGGACAGGCGTGGAAGTGGCAGGACTGGGTCAAACTGGGGGAGGCTGGGAGCCGGGAGTGGGTCTGGAGAGGCGGTGCGGGGCGGCCTGTGCTCAGAGGGGGCGGCCCTCCGTAGGCTTTGGCATGGAAGCTACTCTGCTGTTGGTGGTCGGCTACTCGCACTCCAAGGGCGTGGCCATCTCCTTCCTAGTCCTCGCCGTGGGCTTCAGCGGCTTCGCCATCTCCGGTGAGAACCGGCGATCTGCAGCTTGAGGGTGGGGGGACTCTGCTCAGCTCAGTGGGGAACTTCCTGGCTCAGGTAGAGCACCTCCCAGCCTGGCGAAAGGCGGACTGGAAAAAGCGGAGCGGCCGGGAGGTCGGGGAGGCTAGGCTGGGGGAGGAGTCACTGGAGTGGGAATCGGTTGTGACGCCTCTCGGCTCGCCTCGCCAGGGTTCAACGTGAACCATCTGGACATCGCCCCGCGCTATGCCAGCATCCTCATGGGCATCTCCAACGGCGTGGGCACGTTGTCCGGCATGGTGTGCCCCATCATCGTGGGTGCCATGACTAAGCACAAGGTCCGTGCCTGGGCCCTGACCCACTTGCCCTCCAAATCTGTGTACAGCACCTTCCTGACACACGTCAACTCTCTGGATCTCCGGCTCCTTTTCCAGAGAAAAGGCCCGCCCCCTTCCTATTATCCCAGCCCCTTCCCTCTCCTATCTGTCCTCTGACTTCATTTCCCCGTTGTCCCCCCTACAGACTCGGGAGGAGTGGCAGTATGTGTTCCTCATTGCCTCCCTGGTGCACTATGGGGGCGTCATCTTCTACGGGGTCTTCGCTTCGGGAGAGAAGCAGCCGTGGGCGGAGCCTGAGGAGATGAGCGAAGAGAAATGTGGCTTCGTTGGCCACGACCAGCTGGCTGGCAGCGACGAAAGCGAAATGGAGGATGAGGCTGAGCCCCCCGGGGCACCCCCTGCTCCCCCTCCATCCTATGGGGCTACACACAGCACAGTTCAACCCCCAAGACCCCCACCCCCTGTCCGGGACTACTGACCATGTGCCTCCCACTGGATGGCAGTTTCCAGGACCTCCATTCCTCACATCTCTGGCCTGAATGACAGTGTCAAGGAACCCCAGTCCTCTCTGTCCTGCCTCAGGCCTAAGAAGCACTCTCCCTTGCTCCCAGTGCTGTCAGATCCTCCTCCCATCCTATTTGCCTCTCAGGGGTAGTGAAGCTGCAGACTGGCAGTTTCAAGGATACCCAAATTCCCCTAAAGCTTCTCTTCTCCACTCTTTTCTGCCTCAGTGGTTTCAAATCTCTCCTTTCAGGGCTTTATTTGAATGGACAATTCAGACTCTTCCTCTCTCTTGTGGTTTTGGGCACCTCCCCCTTTCCTTGAACCCCTGGGACTCTCAGGAGAACCCCTGAGATTACTCAACCCCCCCTCCTCTTTCAAAAAAATTCAAGGTCTTCCTCTAGAAGTTTCAAATCTCTCCCAACTGTATTCTGCTTTTTCCAAGTTGGTTTAACTAATCACCCATCCCTGCCATTCTAGGGATTGATTCTCACCAGCGTTTCTGAGGGGAAATGGCAGTTTCAAGTACCCCCACCCAACCTTTTCATCCCTCCCCCACCAGCAGACTCTGCTGCAGCACCAAATTTCCCCAAAACCTTCTCCCAGCTTAGCACATTGCCTAGGGAAACAACCAAAATGGCAGTTTTAACAATATGCCTCTCTTCACCCCCATGCACTTTTTCTGACACGATTTTCAGGTCTAAGAAGAGCGGCTGCTCAAGTCCATCAACTCAACGGTTTGAAGCCACCGCCACTGAACTTCCCCATGGTGGTTTCAAGATGCTCCCCTTACCCCCAATTCCTTGCACTTTATTCTCCTGGGTGGTTTTGAACTGCCCTCATTTTCTCAGTGGCCATTTATTGCGTCCCTCAGGGGCTAAATGACTCCAAATCTGGGATCCTTCCCCTCTCAGACTCCCCTATTTCGGCTTAGAATTTGGGGGAACATATGTAAAGGAGAAGTCACAGAATCCCAGGAAAGGGAATGGGGCTGGGGAAAAGGGGTGTTTTTCCCCGGGGCAGGGTTGTGTCTTTGTGTCTCTGTCTCTGTGATTGTAAATCCTGCCCTGCCCCTCTCCCAATAAAATGCTTTGGTGTACACACTCCGTCGTCACTGGCCTTGGGAATCTCCAACCTCCTTCTCCCTCGGACCGAGGAGCCCAAGCCCCCAGTCTCCTTGACCCCAGCCACCCTCCTCTCCCAGGTCTTAGGCCAGAGGAGTTGTCCAGCTGTGGGAACATGCGATTTATTCGGTCTCAGACTGTGTTCTCCGCTGACATCTAAAGCATTTCAGGGTGTCCTCTATTCTAGAGGACCACTAGGTAGCAAAGCTGACCCTGAGGACAGGACCCCTGGGTGCTTCCTCCGTCTGGGGCTGGCGCAGGTTTGGAGAGGCTCACAGGAAGTTGTTTGGGAGCGTGGCAGGGGAGAGCGGTTCTAGGCGCTGGGGGCGGCCCCCGCGGGGCGGCGGAGGCAGCTTGGGCGGCAGCGGGGGGGTGGGTGGTGGCTGCTTGGTAGCGATGTGTGAAGGGACCCAGGCGTCCGGCGCGTAAAAGTAGAGGTCGTAGGGTTCCTTCGGGGCGTCCAAATGCATAACTATGGGGACAAAAGAGCGAGGTCGTCCCCGGTCTGACTGGGGGCCTGTCCCCTCTACTGAGCCGCTGGCCGATGAGGAGACGGGGGCAAGGACTCCAAGCTTCCACTGGAACCGGGTTTTCGAATAAAGGGGCCTTAAATAGCAAGGGGGCGTGGTGTCCGCGCAGCTGGGGCGGGGCATGCCGCGCGCTAGGAGGGGGAAAGGGGCGGGGCTTGTAGGGACCTGCAGTTCCCCTGCCTGGGGCAACTCCGCGCTGCGCTGGGGGCGCAACTTCACAGGTGTTTGTGAAATTTCCAGAGAATTGGGGGTCAGGGCTTCTGCTGACCTTGGATGGGGACCTGTACTTTTAGGTAGGGCGCCCTTAAGTGCCAGGCGAAACCAGGTTAAGGAAACGTGCAAGCACTTAAGGAGCGGGACGCTGCAGGAGTGGCTCACCCGGTTCATCTCCGTCGTTTGGGAGTCGGTGGTGTGCGAAGGGCCGGTGTCGAGCCGCCCGGCGGTAGAGACACCACAGCAGCAGGAAAATGCCAATGAGCAGCCCGATCCCGGCGAGGAATAGGCAGAGGGCCCCGCCTGCCGCGCCCCGGGGACGCCCCACCAGGGTCACGCCTGGAGGAATGAGGCCCAGGGACTGAGCAATCTAACCTCCTAGCCCACTCCACCCTCAGACCCGAGTCCAGATCCCGCCCTCCTCCGCCCTCGGAACCGGGAGTCCCGGCCCCCAGCCCTTCCTCCCTCACACCCGGGGGTCCAGACCCCCAGCCCCTCCTCCCTCAGACCCGGGGGTCCAGACCCCAGCCCCTCCCCCCTCAGACCCGGGGGTCCAGACCCCCAGCCCCTCCCGACTCAGACCCGGGGGTCCAGGCCCCAGCCCCTCCTCCCTCAGACCCGGGGGTCCAGGCCCCAGCCCCTCCTCCCTCAGACCCGGGGGGCCAGACCCCAAGCCCCTCCTCCCTCAGACCCGGGGGGCCAGCCCCCAGCCCCTCCTCCCGCAGACCCAGGGGTCCGGACCCCCAGCCCCTCCTCCCCCAGACCCAGGATCCAGGCCCCCAGCCCCTCCTCCCGCAAACCCAGGGGTCCAGACCTCCAGCCCCTCCTCCCGCAGACCCAGGGGTTCAGACCTCCAGCCCCTCCTCCCACAAACCCAGGGGTCCAGACCTCCAGCCCCTCCTCCCGCAGACCCAGGGGTTCAGACCTCCAGCCCCTCCTCCCACAAACCCAGGGGTTCAGACCCCCAGCCCCTCCTCCCGCAGACCCAGGGGTCCAGCCCCCAGCCCCTCCTCCCCCAGACCCAGGGGTCCGGCTCCCCAGCCCCTCACCGGTCTCCTGCACTCTCTCCAACACGATGATAGTGTTGACTCTCTCACCTCGGCTGCGCCGCTGGGGGGCCCGCGGAGTGGCTGGGGCCGGTTGACTGGGGGGCCCTGGAGGAGCAGGGGGCCCTGCAATCCGGGCTGAGGGAGGAGGGGCGTCCAGCCCTTTAGGGCTGGAGTTCTGGGGGGCTTTCAGATCAACTGTCCCCGGAGAATCTGAGGTGGGCAATTTAAGGGTGGTGGGCTGGGTGACTGCAAGTGCTTCTGGTTTGGGATTCAGGGATTGCTCATTAAGAGCAGTAACTTCTTCTTTGAAGGGTGCAGGAGTTTGTGGAGCAAGGCTAGTGGAGATTTCAGGGTCAGAGGCTGTGGGTATCTCTGTTGAGTCTTGGTAGAGGGTTGTGGGGAATTTTGTTTGGGGAATCTCAGGGGGGTTGGGCTCGTGGCCTATATGAGATACCGGGTGGGGTGTTTCAGTAGGGTCAGGATGGAGGGTCTGGAGGAATTTAGGGTTTGGGGTGTCAGAGTCATGGGTTTCCAGAGATTTGATGTCAGAGATTTTGGTGGGGTCAGAATTTGGGGTCTCAGGGGTTTCTTCAAGTGACATCTCAGGGGAGCTAAGTTTGGGAATCTCTGGGAATTCTTGATGAGGAGTTTGTGTAGGATCAGGGTTTGGGGTCCCAGAAAATCCTAGGTGTGAAGTTTTAGAGGGATTAGAATTGAGATTCTCACGGGATTCCGTCTGTGAGATTTCCGTGGAGTTAACCTTGGAAATCTCTGGGGATTCTTGGTGTGGAGTTTGGGTAGGGTCAGGGTTTGGGGTCTCAGAAAATGCTGGGTGTGAGGTTTTAGAGGAATTAGGTGTAGAGGCCTCAGGGGATTCTGTGTGTGGAAGTTCAGTCAGGTCAGCTTTGGGGGTCTCAGATGGTTCTGGATATATCATTTTGGAGGGGTTAATTTGGAGGGTGTCCAGGGACCCTGGTGTTGAGGTGTTGAATGAGTTAGGTTTGGGGGCCTTAGGAGGCTCCTGGTGGGGGGTTTCTTGGAGGTCAGTACTGGGGGTCTTAGTGAAGGCAAGCGGGGAGGGCTCCGGGGAAACCGCATGAGGTGTCTTAGAGGGCTCAGGATAAGCAGCCCCTGGAGATTCTGGGTTAGGTCCATAGAGAGTGGAATTTTCAGAAGCCGGAGAGTAGGGCTGGGAGGGGTGGTCTATCCCCAAGAAGTCGGAGCCCGCAGGCAGTGAGACTGTAGGGGCGGCCTTGGAGCCCAGCCAGGTGAAGAGGAAGCCGAGAAGGAAGAGGATTGGTCTGAAGGATTTCATAGCTTTGGGTGATACCTGTAGCAGCAGGGGAGCGGGAAGGAAGGGGTTAAGGTCAGAGCCTCCCGGGAGGACCCTCTGCCCACTCCGGAGGCCACGCCCAGTGGTCCCCAGATAGACCACATTAGCACCGCCCAGGTCAGAGCCAGGAAAAGGAGATGCCACCTGCAACTCCCCAGTAGGTTGTGGGGTGGAAGCCATGGTAGCTAAGGGAGACTGAGGCACAGGGCTTCTTGGGAGTCATAGTAAATTTCCTTATTTGTTTCCCCAAAGGGGGTCCCAGGAACATTGGGAAAGAAAGACACATTTCCGAGCCCCCAGATCATTGACTTTGGCTTCGAAGTGTGTAGACCTCTGAGGGGACATGGGATCAATTCCTCTTCAAGGGCCCTGGGGACATCTTGACTCAACAGTTGTTTACATTAGAGGAAGCTCAGAAGGAACGACTTGGGGGCCTGACCCCCTGGATTTGAGAGATGAGGGGGCCTAAATGCCTGTAACCTGAGGAGGTAGAAGGCTCCTGGATCCTGGTCAAGAAGGCTGCTTGGGGTTCAGACTCCTTGTTCCCAGAGGGTGGAGGGCAATGTGGGTCTAAATTCCTAATTCTCTAGAAAGGAGAGGCCTGAAGGTTCAGATGCCTAGAATTTTGAGGGAGCAAAGCTTGGGGGGTGGGTGGGTTGTGGATTGCAGGAGAGAAAGGAAATGGGTGTCTGGAACTCTTGGGTCCTGAGTTAGAAGGAGATTGGGAACTCTTGAGTCTCCTATCCTCCAGAGATGGGTGTGTAAGGGGTCTGGATTCCTCAGCCTTCAGGAGGAGACAGCTTGGGGCAGGACTCGTATCTCTATGGAGGATGGAAGCTGGGATCCCCAGGTCTCATGCTGGTCTCGGGCAGAGATACCTAGGTTTGTGGTTAGGTGAAGGTGGGGTGGGCATACACCCAAATGGGCTGGGGCCTCTTGGGGTTTGAGGTCTCTTACCTGCTCAGTGGGGTCCAAGATAACAACAGGTGAACAGAGCTGAATGCAGAGATCGGTGAATGCTGCAGAATGGCTCTGGGTGGGGTGGCGGGACATAGGATCCCAGGGGCACAGGTGATGCAACTGATCCCCACCCTTGGGATCCTGGGAGCCTAGCGACAGCTTGAGCTCTTAAAGGGCCAGAGATAAAGGATAGTGTCTCTGGAGTGGGGGAGGGAGTTAGGGACTGGATCCTTTGGTTGAGGGGTGTGACCCAACCCAGCTCTCCTCCCTGCAAACCCAAGGGTCCCAGCCCTCTGCCCTCTCCTACACCCACACCAAGCATCCAGGTCTCTGGTAGCCTCCCACTTCAATATCCAGGAGTTGGGACCCCTCCCCCCAGACCTCTCCCCTCAGATCCAGGAATCCAGGTTCCCAGACCCAGGCCTTGTTCCCCTCCTCTGGGGAACTAGGAGTCTTGGTTCCCACGTCCTGTCCATCTGAGACCCAGATTGCTGCTGCCTTTTGGGACTTCCCAACCTTTGCCTACCATCCCATCGTGAAGAGCTCACCCCGTTAAGAGCCAGTATTGGGGGGATGGGCCTTATCTTCACAACACCCCCAAATTCCTCCGCGGGAAGGGCTTGGACACAACTTCAGGGTAGTCAGGGTTCTTGTTTGTCTTTTTCCCTTCTGTGCAGGGTCGCTAAGACTTTCCTGATTTTGCCTGTCACTGTACTTGCCTTCACATCCCACCACCACACATCCCCTTTGCCTTCTCTTTCCTACCCCTGTCTCCCACCTCCCAGTCTTTCTGGTCTCTGCCTGCCTGGATTTGTCTCTGGACATCTCTGCCCAGGCTGGCTGGCTGGCTGTCCTTTCATCTCCTTCTGTCTTTCCAAGTGCCGTTCCCTTGATCCTCCATCTCATAGCTGCTCTCTTGGTCCCTTTTCCCTCTCTTTTCTCTCTTCCTTCCCTTTTCCTTACTTCCTCTGTTGCTCCCTTTCTCCCTCTCTTTCCTCTTCTCTGTCAGTCTTTGTCCTTCCCTCTCATGGTTGCTTCATCTCTTTGTGTCTCTGCATCTCCCCATCTGTCCCTCCTCTGTTCCTTCCCCTGTCTCTCTTTCTCTGTGTCTCTGGCTTCTGCTCTGATGGTCCTTCCGCCAGTCTCTATTTTTATCCCTCTGACACACCCCCTGTGTCCACTTCTCTGTCTGTCTGTCTCTCCCCCTCCCGATTCTCCTCAGGTCCCAGCTCCTGGTCCCAATTAGTGGGTGGCCGCCAAGGCAGCGGCTGGCCCCCCACCCCCGGCTCCTCATTACCGCTGGCAGCTCCTAATGAGCCTGGGGTGGGGGTGACCCGGTGCCCCCGGCCCCCTGGTCTGCGTCACTGGCCGCTGCGGGGGCTGTGGAGGCGATATAAGGGGGCTGCCAGCCTCGCTGCCGGGAGCCCACTGCGCGGTAGGGCACCCTGCAAATGGGCTTCGGGGGTGGGTGGGTGGATGATGGGGTCTGGTTTCTGGGCCCAGACACGGGCATCACTGAGCTCTTTCTTGTCTCTCCACAGGTGATGGAGACCCGCCAGGTACCCAGGAGCCCCCGGGTGCGGCTGCTGCTGCTGCTCCTGCTTCTTGTGTCCTGGGGCCACCGCACGGCCTCAGGAGTCGCCCTACCTCCTGCGGGGGTCTTCAGGTAAGTGGGACATCCAAGTCTCCCAGGGAAGGGTGGGGACTCCGAGAGGTGGAAAGAGACCCGAAAAGAATGGGGAACAAAGACTCAGAAAGGGGAAATAGAGACCCAGAGAGGAGGCCAGAGATAGGAGGTTGACAGGTAGGTAATCTGCAAAATAAAGAGATACAAAAGGATTCTGAGAAAGGCTTTGAGAGACTTGAAAGGAGTCGAAGCAGGAACGAGTTTGTTCCTTGAGCAACGTTTATTGGGTCTGGGGTGTGTGCCACGCGTGCGCCGAGCGCTGGGGCGGGACAGGGGCATCAGACTCGGTCTCTGTACTCAGGAGGCTCGGAACTGGTGAACACTGAGCCGAAGACTCACACAGAGCAAGAGACAGGGGACAGAGACCGAGCCCCTCCGCATCTGGTGCAGTCACAGGGCTTCGAGTTAGACCGCGGGGAGAACAGGCGGCGGGCCGCGGGCCGAGACCCACGGTAACCGCCTCTTTCCATCTCCCGGCAGACTCCGCACCCCCGGCGAGGCTCGGGCGGGTCCGGCCACCCCCCAGTCGCGGCGGAGCCTGGCGCTGGCGGACGACGCGGCCTTCCGGGAGCGCGCGCGGCTGCTGGCCGCCCTCGAGCGCCGCCACTGGCTGAACTCGTACATGCACAAGCTGCTGGTGCTGGACGCGCCCTGAGCGCCTGCCCGCCCCACCTCAATAAAGACCGTGCTGTGCCTCCCGACTGCGCCTCCTTCCTGCGCCTCGTGTGCGTGTGGTGGTGGTGGTGGTGGTGGTGTGTGTGTGTGTGTGTGTGTACACGTGCAGGGGGCGGGCCCTGAGTCCGCTACGCTGGCCTCTACCCCTCCGTCCCCTCTGTTCTTTTTCCCTGCACTCATTCTTTTTCCCCTCTGCCCCACCTCCTCTACACTACTGCCCCAGCTCTGCCCCTTGCTCCCACTCTGTGCCTTTGTCCCTCTCCACTCGCATACCCGCTCCCAACCTACCCTGAGTCTCCATCCTCCCCCCTTCTCTTGCTCTCTGTAACCTTCCTGGTCTCTGTCCCCTCTGGGTCACTGGCCCTTCTCTGGGTCTCTATAGCTCACTGGGTATATGTCCTCCTCTCTCGGAGTCTCTATAAGTCTCTTCCTTCCTCCTGGCTTCCCGGCCCTCTGGGGATTCTTCGTCTCCTTTCTTCTTCTTTATGCCTAAAACTCTTCATCAATTCCTTTTTCTGAAAAATAAGGAACGCTTCGCAAATTTGTATGTCATCCTTGCGCAGGGGCCATGATAATCTTCTCTGTATCGTTTCAATTTTAGTATATGTGCTGCTGAAGTGAGCACCTTCCTTCAATTCTTAATCACTTTTTCTCTGCCTGACTCATTCATGTTCTTCCCCCCTACCCCTTTCTTCCTATAGGTCTCCATCTTTTTCATCCAGCTCTCATTTTCTCTGAATTCCTTTTTTCTCACTCTCTCATCACTTCCCGGCTTCTACTTTGGGCGCAGTGGAAAGATCGGAGGCGGTGGAATGGGGTGCGGGCCCTGGAGAAGTACTTGCTATTCAAAATCAAGACTCCCTGAAACCTAGTTGTGTGGTATTGGGAAGGGCTTCTAACCTTTCAGCTCCCTTTTCCTCATCTATTGTAAGACTTAAACCAGATATACAATTAGAAGACTTAAATACAGTGCCCTTCTGGAAGCAAAATGTATTATCAGAAAAGGGTTTCTGGGGATTCCCTGGTGATAGTGTTAGGACTCGACGCTTTCACTGCTGGGGTGGGTTCAGTCCCTGGTCGGGAACACACATCCCACAAGTCAAACGGAGCGCAACCCCACCCACCCTCAAAAAAAATAGAAAAGGCCTTTCTTGCAGCAGCCTGCAGCAGTTTCTGCAGGGTGTTGTTCGAACTGCGCGATTTCCAGATCCGGGTGCCAGTCGGGACGGGAGGAGAGGAGAAAGGAGACAGGCAACAGGTTCCAGGAGGCATGAGACGGAGGCGGGGAAACACCTGGCCCACCCGTGAAGGAAGCGAGGAAGCAGCTAATCAGAATCTGCCCCTCGCTTTTTTTGTCTGTGTCTGGAGGCTCCGCTGGCCCTTCAGTCTTGCCCTTCAGTGGTGACCATGGCAACCCACTCCCCTAAGCGGACGCTGGGGGTTCTGAGTCATGCTCCCGGGGCAATTCGCGCGGACCGCGCTCTGATTGGGCTTCAGAAGAGAGGAGCTGGGCACGTCATCGTGGGGAAAGGGGGCGGGGCTGGCACGTTGTGATTGGCAAGTTCCCCGATAATTTGCATTCTGAGAGGCGGATCGCGCCCTAATTGGCCGTTAGGCTGTGGGGTGGGGCCTATTTCCCTGTTACTCAGAAATACTAAGCAATGAATAACTGTACTCCTGGTGGCTCAGTGGTAAAGAATCCGCCTGCCGATGCAGTAAACGCAGGAGACCTGGGAGACGCAGAGTCGACCCCTGGGTCGGGAAGATCCCCTGGAGTAGGAAATGACAACCCACTCCAGCATTCTCACCTGGAAAATTCCATGGACAGATGAGCCCGGCATACTACAGTTGATGGGGTCGCAAAGAGTCAGACATGACTGAGCATGCACATGTCACAAACACAAGGAGTTGGCCAAAGTTTACAAACAAGACTCTGGCAGTCTGAGGGCATTTTCCCAGGTTGTCAGCGCTAGGAAAGGACAGAAGAACTGGAACCCAAATATGTGCAACTTCAGAAGTCTGATCATTCCTCTACTTTCATGGAGAAACAGAATTAAAATGTCATGAGGAGGCTTGTCTTCTGTTTGCTGAAGGGCCTGGTAATTGTGTCTTGTTGGATCCTGGCCTATGCTCTTCCTGTACTTTCTCCTCCCCAGATCTCTTTCCTAGCATTTGAGGCTTTTCAGAGAATGGTGCCTGGAACCCCTTCCCTTCTCACACTACTCCTCTCTCCTCAGGAAATTTCAGCAATCTCCATACTTCAATCACCATCATAGATAGTAACACCCAGACTCCATTTCCAGACTAAGAGCTCAAGGTTCAGGGCTCCAGCCTTCTTGGAACACTCCACCCCACATGAGTTCAGTGTCCCCCGAAACCCACTCCTTCTCATGGGGTCCCCACATTGGGAATGGCTCCACTGTCCACCAGTCACTGGGTCACATGCCGGCCCTTGCTTTCCTCCTTCAAGGCCTGGTGCCGTCCTTCCTGCTCTACCACTCTCTGCCCTGCGCTTCATCCACCCACCCACCCCAGCTCAGGCCTCATGCCCTCCTATCTCTTCCGTGCTTCCTGCCTCCAGTTTCACTCCATTATCCATCCCCTGTACAGGCTCAGGCGGTCTCTTTCCCACCTAGAGTTGATTCTGCCTTTTCTCTGATCAGAGCCCTTTCTCAGACAGTTGGCAGTACAGCTCAAGCTGGTGTTCAAAATGCTTAATGGACTCTTGTCTACCCATCTTACTTCTCTCAACTTTAAAGCATCAAATCCATCTCTGGCTTCATTTTTTTTTTTTTTTAATTCAAGCAACATAGTGCTATGTTTCTGCACACAGACAAGTTTTCCATCCACCTGGTCGTTACACATTCATTTTTTCCCTCTGCCTGGGATACGCTTCACCGCCTCTGCTCACTATAACCAACCTTATCCATCTTTCAAGACTAAATGCAAAATCTGTCCCATATTTGGAAAGAAATCTCTAACTTTCCAGGTGGGGATAGGTGCTTTTTCTGAGCTCTCACAGAGCCTGGGCCACCTCTACCATGATCCCTCCCTTGCTCAAAGCTCTCTTAAAGAAGTCTCTGCAGTGCTGAAACTGCTTTATATCCTGACCTGGGTTTTGCTTTCATGGGTGTTTACATGTACAATAATTTATCCAGCTGATATTTGGGATTTGTCCATTTATCACTGTATGTCAGTTACAGCTTAATTACAAAGTAAATAACCAAAAACAAGTAACAAAACATCCCCAAACCCCTGTCATCCTCAGGAAAAAATCAACACTCTTCAGCCTGGCCTTGGAGAGTCTGCTTTTCTGTCTTATAGATCTAGCCATGGCAAATAGATGATCACTAAGAATGAGCTGAATGAACAAAGAGCACATCCTTTCCTGCTGTTGGTGACATTTGTGTGTGTGTGTGTGCGTGGTGGCCCACATCTCATTCTCCCTCTTTCTGCCAGGAGTCTCCCAGCTGCCCTTACAGTGAGGAGTGGTCATGCCGAACAGTTCTGGCCAACAAGGCAGAGTCTGCTGCTGGCTCTGGGAAGGCTATAGCTTTCCTTTATAAAAAGGAAGGGATGTGTGTCCACTTCTCCCTGCAGACATCACTTGTGAAGCTATAGTGTCATCTCCTGAGCACAAGGGAAGGGCCAAGAGAGGTAGAGAGAATTACAGCACTCTGCCCCAGTGCTGTGGAGACTGAGCTGTGGGCTGACAGCTGCCCTTCTTCAGACTTGGTTTGTGAGGAAACTATAACCCCTAGTGTTTTGCTATCATTACAAAACCAAGAGACTTCACATAAAAACCCAATACAGAGGTGTGGCTCCTGGAGCACTGTATCTGGGGTCCCTGACAGCGGGATAATCCCAAGTCACAGTAGCATGACCACGGGAATAACAGGAGAAAGAGCCCTAGGAAGTCACCGAACTAGACATTGCTCTGCAGGGGTAGGGGGCATGGCTCACACTGGAGGAGGCTGGAGGTAGCAGAGCTGGAGGTGGGGCCACGTGGGGGGCGGGGACTGGCCCAGCAGCAGGACGGAGAGCAGCAGCAGCAGCAGCAGGCCCAGGAGTGGCGCTGGGATCAGGAGGTGCCGGGTGACCCTGCGGGGAGGCAGCACAGTGCTTGGCGGCGCCCTGGGGGGCCCGTGGTGTCCCAGATGTCTGACCACCACCCTCCTTCTGGAGATGCTGTGGGGTGCACCTGAGCCACCGGAGGTGCAGGGGCCACAGGCAGAGCTGGCCCCAGACCGGCCTCCTGACTGGGACCAGCTCCTTCACCATGGGCACCAGGGCCTGCTGCAGCTCTGGTTATGAGGGGCTGCTAAGGACAAAGGAAGGCAGGGCAATGGTGTTGGTCTTCTCCTTGGCCCCCAACTCCCATCCCAGGCCCCTGGGTCCCGCTACCTCTCAGGAAGGTTTCCGAGGATGTCTCCAGGGTGTGAGTCTTCTGGATGGAGGGGGAGGTCCACCTGGAAGGACAAAGGGGACAAATGGCCTCAGGTTTGTTGGACCAGGAGAGGCGCTCGAGTCAGCCCACCGGACAGAAGTGAGCACGCGGAAGGGGGCGGGACACAGTGGTGCAGTGCGAGCGCCTCCCCAGCACACGCTGCTGCGCCGGGCTCCCAGCTCTGCCAGTTTCCTGTCGCGTGTCGCCTGCACATCACCCCACCTGTCAGGCCCCACTTTCTCCATCTGCCAGACAGAAGAGATGGCAACGCCCGCCTCAAAGGGCTGAAGTGGAAAATGAATGAGAGAAATGTGGGCAAAACCTAAACTATCAGGAGGTGGGCTTAGAACAGTGTCTGGTGGACAGCACCCAGTAACCATGTGAGCTACTCAGTATTATTATTTCCATTTTCTGTCTGACTCTGGAAGTACCCAAGCCCCCTGAGGTCAAAGACTATCTCCTCCAGGAACCCAGCCCTGGCCTGCGCCTAGTGCAGCATGGACACTCCTTGGGACCATCTTCCTGCCCCGCACCGGGCCCAGCAGGTATTTTAAGATTAAAGCCCCCAATACTCCTTACTTTGCCACCTCATCCCCCATGTGTTTCTTTTTCCCTGTGTCTTTCTGAAAGGGTGTTCCCTCTGTAGATCTCAGGCTTTCTCATGCATGCCTTTGGTCTGGGGATGATGACTATGGCAGTAACAATACAATAATAAATGAGGAGTTCCAGCAACACCCTGGTCTCAGCCACTGTCTTCACCTCTGTCACCTACTGTGCGTCTGCTCTGTGCCAGGCACTTTATGATGTGATCCTTAACCTTCATCCCCACCGTGGGAGCTGGGTAAGATCGTCGTCACACTAGCCATGAGGAAGCCGAGGTGGGCCCCAGTCTCCACAGACGGGAGTGTGGTGTGGTGGGAAAGAGGTGGGCCAGGGAGAGCATCTTGGTCAGTGTGGACCCTGAAGAGTCCCAGGTGCCCAGAATGGAAGCTGGCACACCTTCTGGCTTCTGACCTCACGTTTCCTTCCCTCCCTTCCTCTGCCTGAGCACCAGGATTGTCACCTGCCGCTCTGAGGAGCAAAGGAGCTGCTGTGTGTGGTGCCAGCAGGGCAGCTATGACAGATGCGGTGCCCCAGGAGTTCTGGGCTGGCCGGGGAAGGTCTGGCTCTTCCGGAGTGTGGGCCTACATACGTGTGCATTTCTGCAATCCGGGGGTGTAGCCACGTATATGGCGTAGAGGCTGTGGCCCCGTGTGCAGTGTGTGTGTGGGGGTCCCCTGGGAACATTCTGGCTGCCCACTGGCCTGAAGCCTCCCACTACAGTACCGTCTGCTCTCATTAGCTACAGCGAGGGCGTTGTTAACTCTCGGCCAAACAATTTTTCTGTCTGCTTGGGGGTGTGGGCAGGGGCTGGGGAGGAGCTGTGACTACAGAAGCCTCATCTGAGGGCCTGGTGCTGGGGACTGCCTACCATGACCTGGATCTCTGCTCCGTCCTCTTCCTCTCTTCTGGGCAACCTGGGGCGACAACAAAGTCACTGCAAGCATCCGTCTCCCCTGCCTGGCTCCCATTCACCAGCTGTGTGGCAGGACCTTTAAAGCAGGGGGTCTTCACGTACATGGACCTGGAGGGTGCCCTGGAGCCCCGCGAGCAGACTGTTGCGTGTAGGTTAGCATCTATATTTTTTCACCAAATTCCCCAGAGAGTCTGTGTGTGACCCCTAAAGGGTCAGGGGCCCCTCCACCTTATTGGCTTTCTCAGCTGCTCCTTTCCCAGCAGGTCCCCCAGGTGATCAGAGGCTTCTGGGTCTCAGACATCTCTGAGACCCTGCCTTCTGCCCCAGCTTCCTGCCTGGTGGGTTGGGCCATGCTCAGGGAGTCTGGGTCTCAATGCAACTGGGACTCCAGCTGAGGCTTCCCTGACTCCAGAACTCAACTCTGTGGATCCCACCCCCATCCCAAGTCATTTCTCTTAGGTATGGAAGCCCCAGCCTCTGTGCCCCCCGTGGTCACAGCTGCCTGAGCCCCTGAAACAGGCGCCTCTCTGGGGACTCAAGACACAAGCTGCCCAGCCCCAACGTCCCTTGGAGGCTGAGACGTCTGCACCACCCATCACCACCTTTACTGGGGACCGGGGACCCGGCGATCCAGCCTTAGCCACCAGTTTCAGACCCCACACCCTCAGGATACAGCTGTTTCCTCAACTCCGATTCAGTAAGGCACCCAGGCTCATTGGCCCCTAGCCTCTGGTCCAGTCAGATAACCAGCTGTCTGATCCCCTGGGATTTCTACGTGGGGTGGGGGGGGGCCCGGCCCCTCTCAGTATCTGAGCCCTGGGCCACAGGACTCACCACTTCCCTCACACCCGGCTTCCCACTTTGTGGGCCATACTGCCCTCCCCCGCCCCAGGGAGACTGGGATGCCCAGCCTCTGCACCAGCCCTGGTCCCCGCTGCTGCTCAGCGCTGTCTTCTTTCAATTTCCTGGTGACGCAGGGGGAGGTTACAGCGCCGGGGGCCCCCATCCCGCCCAATCTCAGCTTTCCCAGACAAGTCCAATTAGAGGCCGTGGCAGGCAGCCTCATTAGCTGTCACAGTCAGGAGCCTGAAAGAGGGGAGGAGGGAGAGAGAGGCCCTGCAGGGAGGCAGAGGCCCCGTGGAGGAGGGTGGGCCCAGACATCCGGTGCTTTCCCTATCTTTGGAAGCGGCACATAAGCCTCGTAATAGTCGATTAACAGTCACAGGGCACGGGCTTGCCCCATCCCATCAGAGTAACTAAGCGGAGATCTGAACCCAGGCTGTGTGATCACGCAGACCCCAGGGTCTCCCAGCTGTCTGAGCGCTCTGCTGGGGCACAATCTGGGTCTCATTTGCCCCAGGGCTCCTTGGGAGCCTTGGAGAAGTGTGTTCAGTAACAGTGACTGAGTGACTGAGCTGTCCCATCCGCCTGATGACTGTCTTCTTGCCTACGGGTCTCCTACATGAATATCACTCCCAGAGGACCCCACGCAGGGCTTCCTTCAAGTCTTCCCCTCAGGCGGGGTCAGGGGCTAGATGTCCTCCTCAACTACCAGGGTCTGGGGGTAAGGCTGGTCTGATTCATTTTGGTCCGCGGGCCCAGGGTCGCCTCTGCGGGAGTGAGGCGCCCAGAGGTCACGCCTCTGTGTAAGCCTCCCTTGGGGCTCTTCCAGGCCTGTACTCCAGCCATCTCAGAGTCACCCCGGGGCAGAGGGATGGCTCAGGGAAGACCAATCTCCTTACCTCGTCGATGGCTCCTCCCTTCCTTCCTGAGGGTGCGCTGACTCTTCCTGCAAGTTTCTCTGTGGGAAAGAAAAGCTTAGGTATCCTGGGCTTCCCCACCTACTTCTAAAACCTGCCCTTCTCCTGGGCTCCTCCTCGAGGGTGGCTCTACCTTCCCTCCAGGGGCAGAAGCCTGAAACTGGACCAGTTTTCCTTTGGGACCAGGAATTCAGGTCCTCCTGAACTTTTCACACTCACAAGCCTCTCTCACTCGTCTGGGCCCCAAAGAGGCTCAGCATTTCCCTTCCAACCCCCTTCTCCTCTGAGGTTCCCAGTCGTGGGCATCCACGTCCCTCTCTGTTTTCTCTGGAGACATCCAGCCTTGCCTGTGGCCTCAACCACCAACTAGACACCTTTCTAAATGCATCACTGAGCTCCACCCTTGTGCACCCACTGCCTCCGGGGCAGCATCCCTCATCCCTCAGGGTGCTCCCCTTAGGGGGTCACAAGGTAGGTTCAGTGTCTTTCTGTCTACCCCCTTTTCCAGAACCCAGAGCCCTCAGCCCCCTGTTGGTGAGTTGGCAGCTCTGTCTCCCCTGCCTAATTCTCACTGCCTGTCCCTTTTTCTCCATCCCAGGGCCCTGGCCTGGCTCCAGCTTCATCCTCTAACTCTGGACCACTACCCCAGCCTCCTCCCTGGCCTCCCAGCCTCCCATGTGGCCCCAGAGGGATCTTTCTGTGCAGTACATCCAGAGCTGACTGCCCCTCCCCAGGCACAGCCTCTCAGCCTCACTGGCAGGGGATTCCTTTCATGATCCGGCCTTACCTCATCTCTGGCTAGTCGCCCCCAACTGCCCTCTACCTTCCAAACGTGTTACGTGGTTTCACGCTCCCATGTCCTCTCTGCATACTGTTCCCACTGCCTGAAAGACCTCTCCTTTCTCACACCACTTAACTTCTCTCTTTTTTTTCTTCAATATAAACTCAAGTGTCAGTTTCCCTGTGGTATCTCCTACTCCACACAGGCACTCCCTTCTCTGGGCTTCCGCAGGGCCCACCCCCCGACCCCCTCGCACACAGATCATCCTGCACTGAGATGGCCCATTTTCACGATCTATCAGGTCCTGAGCCCCAAGGGGTCCCCAGGACCCAGTGCAGGCAGTACCCAGAGGCCTGGCTCAGTCTTCCCCTCCAGGAGGCACCTGAGCGCTCTCAGCAGCAGTTCTAAGGTGCACCCGTGGGCTTCCCTGGCGGCTCAGCAGGAAAGACTCTGCCTGTCATTGCAGGAGACATGGGTTTGATCCCTGATCCAGGAAGATCCCACATATGGAGGAGCAACTAAACCCGTGTGTCGCAACTACTAAGCCTGTGCTCCAGAGCCTTCTTGCTTTGGAGCCCATGCTCCACGACAAGAGGCCACTGCAATGGAAGCCCACGCACAGCAACTAGGGAGCAGCCCCCGCTGGCCTCAACTAGAGAAAAGCCCTCGCGGCAATGAAGCCCAGCACAGCCAAAATTAAATATAATTTTTAAAATGTATGCTTCCCCTGAGGGATGCAGCTGTGGCCCCCACAAGCTGTGTGATCTCTCTCTGAGCCTCAGTTTCCCAAGAATAACAGGGTGAGGGATGAGGGCGCCTACAGCCCTCAGAGACAGTGGGAGAGGGCAGCGAGGAATCCAACAGAAGATTCTCTCAGCTCAGGGAAAAAGTGAACAGAGAAACTTTCTCTTTCAAGGGTGGTGAGCAGCTAGGAAGCAGTATGATTTTCAAGACAATAAAGCATTGTTTACAGAACTTTTAGCAATATTTTCTTAAAAAAAAAATCCTCCTGTCACTAACAGATTACAAATCTCACTTTTCAACTGTGAACACTGAAGATGAGCTGTCTTCATTGTTTCAAATGAGGTCTGAAATATTGTTCAGGTAAATACAGAAGTCATAAAATGATGGCTATTGTTGGATTCTGGATTACAGAGTGGGCTTGTTAAGTTTTTTCTTAAAAGTGACTTGTATTCAAAAGGTAAATGCTTAAAGTACCTACATGGTATCAGGAAGAACAGTTCACTTCCTCCCTTCCCACCTTGTAACATTTTAAATAAGGTGATTCCGAGACAGTGTTTTTGAAACCACCACCACCCCCATGAAATTTGCATGTTTGGTTGGCTCACTTCCACATCAGCAGGCCAGTCCCTGGAGGGCAGGGGTGGTGTCCTGTCTGGCCAGGGGCTCTGAGGTCAGCACCCATCAGGCCCTCAGTCGACACCTGCCTATGGGATGGGGAACAGTGAAAGCGTCCTGGGCCCTGCTCCCAGCCCCTGGACCTGGCGGTCTCAGGGCACTCCCGTGCTCACCTGCCCCCCAGGAGGGGTTTCAGGAGGAAGCCCCTCCTCCCCATCCATCTCGCTGACCACCTCCTCCCACGGCCACACTCCACACAGCGGGCTGGAGAGATCGACGGCTCTCTCCTCTTGTTTCTGAGGCCAGGGAGAGGCCAGTGAAGGCAGAGGTCAGGGGTGGCATGGAGATGGGCTGAGGCACGAGGATGGGGGCGGGGGGAGTGATATGAGGGTGGCTGGGGGTCAGCGAGGCAGCACTGGGAAGGGTTTGGTGCCCCGACCAAGGACTGGGGTAGGGATGAGGTTAAGAACCAAGGTGGTCCTGGGAGAAACGGGGTGGGCTGAGAGTCAGGGCGGGGTCAGAGTTGCCGCTGGTGGTGGCTTAGGGTGTTCTGGGGGTGTCAGGCCCACCTGCTGAATGGCCTGGAGCTCCACACCCAGCGACGGCGGCAGCAGGTTGGTGCAGTCCACTCTCCTCACCTGGGCCCCTTCGGATAGCCTGGCCACACAGTCAGGAGAGGGAAGGCTGCCTCCATGCCCAACCACCTGTTAGCCAGCCTATGAGGCTACTGCCCTGCCCACCTTGGGGCTGGAGGCCACGGTGGGGGCTCCCTGTCCTTGGGCTCCCCTCCTGCTTCCTCCTCCCCCGTCGTTCTACTCACTCATCCAGCCCCTCCTGGGTCTGACTCAGCTGCTCCTCCAAGTGGGAGATTTCCAGCCTCAGTTCCTGCAAACGAAGGAGTAAAGGATCCCTGGCTCTGCCTTTTCCCCAGCCCCACGACTGGGCTCCTCTTCCAAGGCCAGGTCCACTCCTTTGACTTCTTTGGGATCCTCCATACACATACAGACAAGGAGAGAAGGGGAAGAAACAGTAGCAGAAACTTAGGAAGCCAAAGAGAGGTAAAGAGCAACAGGAACCCGGAATCTAACCTATCAGTCAGGAAAACTAAGAAAAGGAGAGCAGGGATGGAAACACATGGGAAAACGAGAGACACAGAAAGGGGTGTCTACACCCCTATCACACACAGATGGGGTGCAAGAGACTCTGAAGATAAGGGACAGAGAGAGGAGTCACCCCAGGAGACGGAGGAACTGACCCAGAGAGAGGCAGAGACTGAAACCAGCCAGGCAGAGGTGTAGAAACAGGGGCAGGGGAGATGCTGTGAGAAATCACCCACAGAGAATGGGAGATGGAGATACAGAGAGAGAGAGAGGACAGAGGAAAAGTGAACATGCAGAGAGAGGGGGAGAGGGAGAGAGACGCACACAGTCAAACAGCAGTGATGGTAGAAACAAGAGGTGGAGACTCAGAAAAAGATCATCAGACACAGGAGGCAGGACACCCCAGAGATGGCAAGAGAGAAGCGCGGCCTGTGGCCGGGCCAGGGGGTTACCTGGGTTGTGGCTCTGTACTCCTCCAAGGTCTTGGTCAGGCTCTCCGCGTGGCGAGTGCGCTGGGAAAGCCCAAAGCTGACTGAGGCTGGGCTCAACCCACCAAAGACCCTGAGGTCAGGTCCGGGGGAAGGGGGTTCGGATGGATGGGATGGGATTGGGGACAGAGCGAGACCTGAAGAGAGCATCAGCTTCCCTGGAAACCCTCTGACCTCTCTGGGCTGAGTTTCCAAGCATTAGAGTCTAGTACGCGTGCATGGCTAAGTCACTTCAGTCACGTGGACCGTACCCCGCCAGGCTCCTCTGTCCATGGGATTCTCCAGGCAAGAATACTGGAGTGGGTTGCCATGGTCTCCTCTACAGGATCTTCTCAACCCAGGGATTGAACCCGTGTCTCTTATGTTTCCTATACTGGCAGGCGGGATCTTTACCACTAGTGCCATCTGGGAAGCCCCAGAGCCAAGGAGAACTTTCCTTTGTAGACTTGAGGCAGGAGACACATCAAAGGCACATTTCCCTCCAGCCCACTCACCTCGGAGAGGATGGCGTCTCGCTGGCAAATGAGGTGTTCACATTCATAGAGCTGCCGCTGCCAAGGAAGGAGCCCGTCCATGTGTCTGGCCTGCCCTCCCTGGCCTATCCCGCTCTCTGGAGCTCCTCTCCTCAACCTCCCTTCATGTCTCTGGACATCAGCTACACTGAGAGGGCCTTCAGTGAGCTGCCCACTGGCCCTGGGGACCTCAGGGCTTGAGTCAAGTCCCTGATCTCACCAGACCACAGGGGCTGAAACTGGTGAGGGTAAAAACGGGCCTTGGGGAGGTAGGAAATTGTCAAGGCACTAGGGAGGGGTGGCACCTTCAACATGTCCTTCTCCGAGGCCAGCTCCTCACTCCTCCTCTTCACTCCATCCCGCTCGGCCAGGAGCTTCCCATTCTGGAAGAAGGGACCCTGGTCACGATCACTTCAGCAAATGGCCATGTTAATATTCAGAGCAGACATGTGCTGAGCACCTGATGTGCATCAGGCCTCATGCTTGGCACTCTTTCTTTTTTCTGAGCCTTTTAGATGCGGCTTTAATTATCCTTCAATGGCAGCCTTTCTAAGACTTTTTTTTCACTTTTTATTTTTATCAGGGTATAGCCGATTAACAATGTTGGGACAGTTTCAGGTGAACAGCCATATACATGCATCCATTCTCTCCCAAACTCCACTCCCATTCAGGCTGCCACATAACATTGAGCAGAGTCCCATGTGCTATATAGTAGATCCTTGTTGGTTATCCATTTTAAATATAGCAGTGTGTACATGTCCATCCCAAACTCCCTAACTATCTCTTCCTCTATCCATCCCCCTATTCCCTGTGCTCTGCTGCTGCTGCTGCTAAGTCGCTTCAGTCGTGTCTGACTCTGTGCGACCCCATAGACGGCAGCCAACCAGGCTTCCCCGTCCCTGGGATTCTCCAGGCAAGAACACTGGAGTGGGTTGCCATTTCCTTCTCCAATGCATGAAAGTGAAAAGTGAAAGGGAAGTCGCTCAGTCGTGTCCGACTCCTACCCACCCCATGGACTGCAGCCCACCAGGCTCCTCTGTCCATGGGATTTTCCAGGCAAGAGTACTGGAGTGGGGTGCCATTGCCTTCTCTGATTCCCTGTGCTCAGCTCTTCCTAATGTTTCAGCCCATTTAATCCCTCCAACAATCCTATAGGATCTCAGCTCTGATTTGCAGATGAAAAAATAAAAACAGCTGCAAAAAATGGAGCTATGATGGGATGCATGTGAGGATTAAATGAACTAATAATTACTGCTAACATTTACGGAGCACCTTGCCAGTGCTAACTTACTTCTGTGCCCTCTTTTAAGGATAAAGATGGGAGTTCCCTGGTGGTCTAGTGGTTAGGATTTGGCGCTTCCACTACGGTGGCCTGGGTTCAGTCCCTGGTACAGAAACTGAGATCCTGCAAACTGTGAGGTGTGGCCAAAATAGATAAAATGAAGACAAAAATAACTGGCTCACAGAAAGACTGAGCAACTTTGCCCAGGTTATATACATGGGAATTCATGCAAATACACGTTTAATATATGTTAATGAACACAAACACATTTAGAACAATGCCTAGCATATACCAAAATTTGGTGTTATATTAAAAAGACATTTCTAAAACTTTGTATTATGAATTTTTAACCCACAAAAGTAAAACTAATGAAGTGGTGAACCCAGAAATTCCCCAGTGGTCCAGTGGTTAAGACTGTACTTTCACTGCAAAGGCCTGGGGTTCAATCCCTGGTTAGGGAACTAAGATGCCACAAGCTGCTCGACTCTGCCAAAAAAAATTATGAACTCCCATTATCTGTCACCCAATTTCAGTAATTAGATACATTTTCCCTGTTTGTTTCTTCTCTATGTGCCAAGAGTTTGCTTTGTTTAACCAGATTATTTTAAAGCAAACCCCAGGCTTATTATTTCACCTATAACTACTCCAGCATTTCTATTTGCTACTTGAAGACTTTTCCTTTAGTAAGACCACAACGCAAGGATCACTCTCAACAAAGTTAAGAATAATTCCTTTGTATCATCACACACCTAGTGCTCTTTTTTGGTTTTGGTTGTCTCACAAATGTTTTCTTCACATTTAGTTTGTTTGAATGAGGATCCAGACAAGGTCCACCATGGCTTTTGGTTGAAATGTCTCATTTCACCCGGCAGTGATTCCCCCACCTTCCCAATCCGGGCACTTCTCCAGGCCCTTCATTTGTGGAAGAAACCAGGTTATTTTCCCTGTAGAATTGCTTTACTGTCTTCTTGTTTCCTGTGCAGGACCGTCTCCATGTTCCTCCTGCCTCATTATTCCCTATAAACTGATGGATAGATCCAGGGCCTTGTTCAGATTTTTGTTCAATATTTTGGCAGGAAGATTTCTTGGGCGCTACTCTCCTATCTGTGTCAGTCAAAGCTATGGTTTTTCTAGTAGTCATATATGGATGTGAGAGCTGGACCATAAAGAAGGCGGAGTGTTGAAGAATCGATGCTTTTGAGTTGCAGTGCTGGAGATCTTGAGAATCCCTTAGACTGCAAGGAGACCAAAACAGTCAATTCTGAAGGAAATCAACCCTGAATGTTAATTGGAAGGAACGGTGCTGAAGCTGAACTTCCAATAATTTGGCCACTTGATGCAAAGAGCCCACTCACTAGAAAAAACCCCGATGCTTGGAAAGATTGAAGGCAAAATGAGAAGCAGGGGCAGAGGACAAGATGGTTGGATAGCATCACCGACTCAATGCATGTGAATCTGAACGAAGTCTGGGAAATAGCGGAGGACAGAGGAGCCTGGTGTGATGCAGTACTGTGGTCACAAAGAGCCAGGCATGACTCAGCAATTGAACAACGATGTTCAACATGGTCGAGCAACAATGGCACAATGTAACAATGCCCACAACTATGGCACATCTGCATCAGAAGAATGTAAAGTCTGGCTGTCCCAACTATTCATGTTTACACTGTCACCATCCCCAGTTCTACAGAAGAAATTAAGCAGTGTAGGGGCTAAGAAACTTGACCAAGTTCACATGGAGAATAAGGTCAAATTCAAGTCTGATTCCAAATCCTGCACTTTTAGCTCTCACTCTCCTCTGGAGCTTGGGTGAGAATGGGGAACCAGCTTCACCCCTCATCTCAAGTTGCTCATCACTGGAGGTGGAGACTGACACAGAAGCATATGATAATAATGCCTGAGGTAGACTCTGAGGAGGCCTAGGACCTGGACCCTGTGGGAGCCCACAGCCTCCTTGCAAAAACCCTCTGGGAGCGTTTCAAGGAGGTTGTGCTGAGGCTGAGTCCTCAAGGGAGAGGGAGGGCAGTTATCTGGGAAAATAAGGGGGCCAACAGAGGGCAGCTCACACCAGCCAAAAATGGGACCTGATAAAATGGACCAAGTTGTAGCCTAGAGCTTCCAGGCACCAAAAACCTAGCAAGCTGCACTGAGTTGTTTTTTTTTCAGCACTTCTTTTCCTGGCTGTAGTGGGTCTTCATTGCTGCATGCCGGCTCTCTCTAGCTGTGGCGTGTGGGTTTCTCACTGCAGTGGCTTCTCTTGCTGTGGAGCACAGGCTCTAGGTGTGGAGGTTTCAGTGGTTGCAGTACATGGGCTTGGCAGTTGCAGCTTGCAGGCTCTCTAGTGTGGGCTCAGTCATTGTGCTGCAGGGGCGTAGGTGCCCGGAGACATGTGCAATCTCCCCAGACCAGGAATCGAACCACTGTCTTCTGCATTTCAAGGTGGACTCTTGACCACTGGACCACGGGGGAAGCCCTGCACTGAGTTTCTATATGGGGAAAGCATTTCAAAGCACAGAGGCAGTCAACTTTCCTTGGCCACACCTCTCCTCCTGGTGCCCCCAGGGAAATCAAGGCCAGCTCCTCCCTCACTCCAACCCAGCTCAGCTCCAAGTCTTCCATCAGCTGCCCTCACTCCCTGTGTCTCAGCGGGCCTGGGCTGCCAGGTGAAGGGCGGAGGAAGGACGGAGCCAGGAATGCTGTGTCAACATCTGTCCACCTGGCTGGGATTTGCAGGCTGGATCCTGGGCCGCTCGGCAGGGAACCTGGTTACTCAGCCGCTCTGGCTTCTTCTGCAGTAACCTGAGCCCCGCCCGCTCTGTGGGGTCTGTAGGAAAGCTGAGTGTCTGAGTGTCCCTTACTCCAGCATTATTCTGCGGTAACTTGAGAACTCCATCTATAGATGCTCTGTAGGCAGCTGCTGAGAGGGAAAAGGTAGGGGGAGGGAACCAAGAATAGCTGATTTATCGAGCGCCTAGGATGTCCCAGGCGCTGCTCAGAGCACTTCACCTGGCAGCAGGCCTTCTGGGCTGGAAGGAGAGACCACCGCTGACTGCCATTTGCCCTGCTTTCCTGGGGGTCCACTCTCCAGGGGAGTCGGGGAGAGGGGGTCCCAGCCCCAGGCTTAGAGGTGAATCAAGATGAAAATCTTAGCAGATTCCGGACACCCGGAATCTGGTTGGTCAGCTAACCCAGAGGCCATTCTCACCGCCTCTTACTCGCTTGCCTCCCACTGCAGAGGCCCAGCCTCTCTTGTCACGTGATCCACTGAGATGTAAGAGAAGTTTGTCGCTGCAGGGGTTGAGTTGGGGTGCTCCGGGAAAAATTTTTCCTTCTGATGAAGAGAGAGAGAGCCACGAGAGGAGCATTTGTCCCTCTTTGTCCTGCTTTGAGTGAGAACATGACGTCTGGAGCTGTTGCAGCCATCTGGGATCCTAAGGCCACAGGCAGACAAACAAGCCAAAAAGCTGCCAGACTAGCCCAGAACCTTCAAAACTCTTGTCAGTTAATGTTCTTCATATTGAAGCTGCCGCGTCTTCGGCATTTTCTTCCCTGGAGCTGAAAGTAGTCCAGACCTGTCAGTGGCTGTGTTACCCATGCCAGGGAGTGGTTTGGCTATAATCATTTGAAGTCTTCTTGGCCAATGAGATATAAGAGGGAGATCCCATCATGGGGCTTCAGGGAAAGTTCCTTCTTGTTCTTTTTTTTTTTTTAATTTTCAAGTTTTTTGTGGGATCTTAGTTCCTCGACCAGGGATTGAAACCATGTCCCCTGAATAGTGCATAGTCTTAACCACTGGACTGCCAGGGAAGTCTCTCTCCTTATTCTTAAAAAGAAATGTTCTGGAAAGAACAGTCACATCCTGCCTGCAGCCCATGCTTCACACCATGGTAGCTGTTCTGCAGCAAGATTCTCACTGCCCTAAACAGAGAGAATTTTCATGAAAGAGCCAGGGAACAGTAGTGGAATACTTTTTGGTTTGAATGTAAAAGCCATAATACAAACATAGGACAAAGAGATTTTGGAAAACTAATGAACAGATACCAGACGGAATGAGTATTACTGCTTGGACTGGGCAGAGATTCTCAGGGCTGGGGAGGAGTTCAGGAGAGTCAAGGAAGAGAAAAACAGAGTGCAAATGCCTCCAGGCCAGCCCCAAGCAACCGGTTAGAGGGCTGGAGAGGAGGGTGGATATAGTTGAACCACAGAACCTCTGGGATATCATCTGGAGGTTGTTTCCTAGCTCAGTCTGTGAACCAGAAACATATGTGAGTAAGAAAATAGAGGTGGTGGTGTGAGGAGTTAAAAGCCTAGAAGGCCCAGTGAGGGCCCTGTAGCCACAAAGTCACAGGAAAGCAGTTAGATCTCCTCTGTGCCCCTACAGGGTGTGGAGAACCCCCAATGGTATTCCTGGGTCGTGGGGTCCAAACGAGGGCCACCACCATCACATGCAGTGAGGACGGTACCCAGAGACCAGAAGGCAATGTCAGCCTCCCAGTGGATGCCAGCACGCAGTGGTGACTAAGGCTGAGGACCAGATGGGACAAAGAGCATCAATCTTGTGACCAGCAGAGAGAACAGACATTGAGTGAGGAGCACTGAGACGCTGCGTGGGTTTCCAGCAGCTTAGATGCCACCTTGTGTGTGGGGTTTATTTCCCCCTAAAAGGACTAAGTGGACCGCGAATTAACTAAGATAATGTTTTCTGTCTCGGATAGAATGAGGCTTGAATCTGACCTGAGGCTAGACTGGGCCTGTTCATGTTATGTGCGAGGTTCCGGGATAACAGAGGCCATTTAATTCCCACAACAATTCTAATGAACAGATACCCTTCTCTCCTGTTCTTACAGAATAAATCTGTGGCTCGGGAAGGGGAGGTCACCCGCCTGCAGGCTGTCTGTTGTGCAGGGATGGACTTTGAATCAGGGCTGACTGTAAGGCCTGTTTTCTTACCATCATAAAAAAATACTAATACATGAACAGTAACAGCTAGCTTCTAGGGAGCTCTTCCCATGTGTCCTGCCTTGTGCCTCGAGCTGTAATCATCCCCTTGTTTAAATTTCACACAATCCAACCAGGGAGAGTCCGATATTTTGCCCTTTATCACAGATGAGGACACCGAGGCAGACAGAGAGGCGGACTGGCCCAGGCTGATGTCAGCAGCCTCACCAAAACCAGGAGTCAGCCAGGCGCCCCACACTCTTCTCAGCTGTAGCAGCCCTTTCATGCAGCCACATGACCTTCAGGGACATTCACATGTTACTGTGATTCTGGGGTCTCCTTCACCAGACTGAAGGGTGTTTGGGGAGGCAGTAGGCAGGAAGATCCTGAGGACTGGGGAAGGGGTGGGAGGGGGTGCTGGGCCTCAGCTCACCTCTTCCTGCAGAGTCTCCATCTCGGCCACCAAACGCTGCTGCTCCTTTTCCTGACCAAGCCCAAAGAGAGAACAAAGGCTTCTTTTGGGGCTCCTCTGCCCCCACGCTGCCCTTCTCCCACCCCTGGGAACATGACTCAGGTTGGGTCATGGAGGAGCAGGGCTGGGGGAATGGGTCTGAGGAGGCCTGCTGGCTCCTGCTGTCCCCTTTTGTCATGAGAGGGATGGCAAGCATCCTACTCAAAGTCTGGGGTGAGCAGGAAAGGGATTGAGGGAGACCTGGGTGACCTTTGCCCTTTCCCATTCTGTAGTCAAGCTCTGTTGCTCAGACTCCAAGAAAGTGGGAAGAAGAGAACAACTTTGTACCCCTTGCCCAAAACCCACCGTGTGCCGGGCCTGGGCCAGAAGGCTGCGGTTCTGTTCCTCCAGGCTCTTGGCCAGAGTCTTCAGGTCCTCCAGCTCCTCATCCACGCCCCTGGCCAACTGCAGAGCCTGCTGGGTACTGGTGGGGGTGGGGAGGTAGGCCACAGGAGAGAGAGGAAGATCCTGTGGTCACAGGTAGAGGTCACAGAGGTAGATCCCCTCAGAGCAACAGAGAAATCTCAGAGACTCAGAGGGGTGGGTACAGAGACCTACAGAGAGGGGCACAGAGACCCAGCGAGAAAATGAAGGAAAGAGACAGAGTGGGCGACAGAGACCCAGTTTCTACTCAAATACCAAGAAAGTGGGAGGGAACCTGGGCCTGTGGGCAGGTGGGACGTGGAGGGTGCAGGACAGTGGACGTGGGGCCTGGCCTACCTGCGGAGCTGCTTGCGCAGGGCTGATATCTCCTCCCCAAGGCGTGCGGACCCCTCCTCGGCTGTCTCCACACTACGTTGCAGTTTGGCATTCTCCCCAGCCAGGCGGCGGTTGCTGAGCTCCAAGTCCTCCAGGCTGCTCAGCAGGTCGGCAGTGGCAGGCCTGGGGGCAGGGAAGGGGCAGGGTCACTGTCCGCAGCCCTGGCCTCCGTTCCCCAGGTTGGGTAGGTGCCGGTGGCAGGGAAATTGGCTCCTCCAGACAAACAGGAGACAGCCCTGTTCTCCCTGAGCGATTAGCCCAGCCTGCTTCCCTCACCCACTCCCCGGAGGACCCTAGGCCCTAGGCCAGGCCCTGGGCCCTAGGCCGCTGGAGGGCATGGGCAGGGGGAGGGCAGGGAGGGACTGAGGATAGGTACAACTCAGGTCTGGGGTCTTCGCCTCCGAAGCTCTCCAGATTGGCCGGATCCTCAACTTCTGGGCATCCTAGAGGGAGACAGAGGGTGGTGGGCTCCCAGGTGATCCGAGATGTTAGCAACCCCCGGACTCCAGCCTTGGTCCTCCTTTGGCTTCCACCCTTGCGTTCACTCTAGGTGATCCCACCTGCTCCTGGGGCTGCACTCATACCACCATCCAGAAAGCCTCTTGTTCATGGGCACCTTGAGCTCAGGCTAGATTTCCCCATGGGGCCCAACCACCCTACATTCATCACGCCAGACCCTGGGCAGCATTCCAGCTGCCCTGAACCTTGTCTCTTCTCTCAGTTCCCCCACTTACTCACCCAGCCCCTGGGCCGTCCTGGCTCCCTCCCTCCTCTTGCCTCGGGCCTCTCACCTTCTCCCCCTGGACCCTCACCACAGCCTCCACCCTGGCCTCCAGCCTCTCCCTCCAGTCCTTTCCCCATTCAGCCCCAAAGGGGTCTTTCCTCCCCCAGAGTTAACATCTTCTCTCCTTCGCACAACCCTCCCCTGACTGCCCCCAAGCCACGTTGGAGGAGGTTCAAGAGCGTGTTAAGAAAGCTCTATTTTTTGGTTTTTGTTTTTATAAGGCTGGAGAAATGTAACACCAGTAACACCAGCACTTTTTTATGGAGCACCTCCTGTGTTGAAGGCTTTGGGGCAGAATGGTGAGCAAATCAACTGACAAAACAAGAGGGCAGGTAATGAGTCATAATCATATTTCTACAGGGAAGGGATGCAGATCTGTGCTGAGGATGCTGGAGAGAAAGGGACCTTCACTTGCAGCATCCCAGGCTTTCCCCACCAGGGCTTCCCTACCCCGAGTGAAGGATGAGGGAAGACGTGGAAAGTTCAGGCTGAGGAAACAGCCTGAGCCCAGGCCAGGCGGGAGATGGGGACAAGACCAAAGGGACAGAGGATGCAGAAACTAGAGTGCAGGGAGGGGTGATGATGGTAAGAGGTGGGAGGGACCTCCGTGGCAGGACTGGTGTCAGGAGGAGGAGTTGAAAACAACCGATGAGGGAAAAAAAAGCAAACACCAGAGCTCAGGGCACGTGGGGAGGCAGTCATGGAGGTGCCTAGAAAGCTAGGTTAGAACAAATGTCTCTGGGGTCCGGCCCTATCCCCTGCTCTGGCCCCATGGGAAGTACCCCCCACTGTCTGACCCTGGGCCTGCCTGCTTCATTCTATATATAGTGATCTCACCAGATGGCAGTTGCTGGGAGGTCAGGGCTCCCTCGAAGGCCGTCTCCTCTTCCAGCTCTAATCCCCTGTATCAAAGGGATGAGGCTTAGGGCCCCTGCAGCCACCTCCCCCAATCCTGACCAGCCTCCGACAGGGGGTTGCGGGTGATGGGAGGAGGGGCCAGGTCAGGTGAGAGCAAGCACCGTGGGGAGGAAGGTGAGGCCAGATGGCAAGCGCCTGGGGCCAGATGGAAAAGCAGGAGGGGCAAAGACTGCCCCTGGAGGAGGGTTGGGGAGGGGCCTCTGTCAGCCCCTCAACATCCCCCTTCTCCTCTCTCCAGCCCCTTTCATTTCTGTCCTCAGACCCTCCCCTCACCCCAGCCTCATCTCTATTCTCCTCTCTTCTCAGCCTCCTTCCAACCACAGCAGGTCCCTCTGCCCAAAGCGTGCTGGCTGCAGTAAGCAGGTATGAGCTTAGGTCTTAGGAAAGGTTTTCTGAGGGGGAGGATGGAGGTGCGGGGACCTACCCATCCAGCTGACAGGCAGTGATCCAGTCCCGCATGACCACCAGGAAGGTGTCCAAGTCCACGGTGGCCTGAGGGCCCTCCCCACTGGGGTCCAGGCTGCAGGCCAGTGTTTGGAGGCGAGCATCCTGGGGACCCCGTCCAGTCACGGCCTCCAGGTAGGCTAGTAGATGGGTCACAGCCACAGTGCCTGGGGACAGAGAGGCTGTGAGGGAGGCTGGGCCAGGAGAGGGGGAGGGGTGGGGACCACTGGCTGGGCTGGTGGCACCCCTGCACCGTGCCCTTTGGGCAACTCCCTCCTCTTCCCCGAGTCAACGTTTTCACCTGGAAACGGGGCCCAGTCATCTGCACCTCAGAGCTGGACCAAAGAGGACCAGCTGAGCCCACCAAGCCCCCAGTGGCTGCCTTTCCCCCCTTCCCCAGGCTCCAAAGCCCCGCCTTCCTCTGCTTACCCTCCTCCCCTAGGTTTCCTCCCCCCACCGTCCCCTATCCATTTCCTTCCTGAAGCTTCCCAGTCACCCACATCACCCCAGCCCATCCCTCTCTCTGTGGCCCCCCAGTTCCCAGCCCCCCAGCTTTGTTCCTTATTATTCCTTGACTCTCTGACCTGTTCTCTGGGGGTCACAAGCTTCGAACGTGGAGTTGAGTATTTGCTCCTCTAAGCTGAGCAGTGTCCCCAGGCTTCTGTCCTCTGCCTGGTCCCAGAGGTACACTGAGGAGACAAGAGGGCCAGCCCATCTGTGGGGAGGGGGCCGATGAAGAACAAAGAGGGGCTCCTGCAGAGGGGAAGGAATTCATTCCAAGCTGCCTGGGCTTTGGGCTGGTGGGGGCCACAAGGTGAGGGTCTTTGAGTCACCTTCCCCATCCCCCAATTTGGGAATGTGGGCCCCCCCCATCTTTCAGGCCAGGAAGTGCCCCCGCTGTCTAATCCCTTGTGTCCAATCGGCTCAGGAGCCCACAATACTGAACAAAACCTCTTATAGCCTTTTTTCCTCTCTTCCCTGGCTTAGAGGGGGCGAGGGGCAGAGGAGGATGAAGAAGAGAGGATTCTGGGAGAAGCAGAGGGTGAAGGGGGCCCAGGAGCCAGGAACAATCCGATACTGCGCGGGCAGCCTGGATCGATCCCGCCTGCCCACAGATCTCCCGTCTCCCAGCCCGCCTCATGGCTGGGTCTCTCCTCCCCACATCCCCGAGGCTGGCTGGCGTCATCAGCACCCACGGGCTGGGGCCTGAAACAAAGGGGGATGGGACAATCCAGGCAGGGTGAATGGTGGGGGAGCGGTTCCAACCTCAGAGTTCCAGCCACAGGACTGTGGCCAAGTCTGTCTTCCTTTTGGAGCCTCAGTTTTCCCACCGGTAAAATGGGTGGATAGATTGATCCTCCCCCTCCCTGGGGCTGGGAGGGTGAGGTCTGTGTAAGTGAAGAGCACCTCCTGCTTCCCACCTCTGCACAACTGAACATCCTGGGGTCTGTCTGCTGCTGTATTCACTGTGCCCACACAAAGAAGCACTCAAAAAATGTTCCAAGATATAGAAAGAGCCTATACAGTCTCCACCCCTGGACCCACTAGATCTTTCCCAGGGCTGGAAGTGACTGCTGAAGCTCCCTGCCCTGCCCCTAATGCTGGGTATAGCAGAGTGCAGGCTGCAAGGTCTGGCAGACTCAAGCGCAACCTGGGCAAGGGACTCAGTCTCTCTGAGCCTCAGTTTCTTCCTATGGAAAATGAGTGGGTGGGTGAGTGGGGGTTACTTCCCTCCTAGAGAGGAGATAAGATATTAATAAAATCTGGAAGCTCGATAATAAAACTGAACATTTATCCAGCATTTACTAGGAGCCAAGCCTCTTCTGGGGGCTTCCCTTGTAGCTCAGTCGGTAAAGAATCTGCCTGCAGTGTAGGAGACCCGGGTTCGATCCCTGGGTTGGGAAGATCCCCTGGAGAAGGAAATGGCAACCCACTCCAGTATCCTTGCCTGGAAAATCTCATGGACAGAGGAGCCTGGTGGACTGCAGTCCATGGGGTTGCAAAGAGTCGGGCACGACTGAGCGACTAACACTAAGCCTCTTCTGAGCATTTGACATGAACCACAGCGGCTGCTATGATTAGTCCCAGTTTACAAACCAGGATGCTTAGGCACAGACAAGTGGGAAACTTGCCCAAGGTCACATGTTCAACATCTGACTGCCATTTCTCATCCGTGACTGCCATTTCTCATCCCACTAACTCTTCAAGCGTTCTCTGTACTGAGCTAAAAATTCAGCCCCTTTGGGTTTGAACTTCGGCTTCTAGGGAAAGGGAGCAGGACCTACAGTTAGGGGAGACGTGGTGCCCCCCTACATTATGCAGGAGGACCCTGCGGCCCAGTGAGGTCACCCAGGACTGCCTGGCTCCAGATGTTGTGGGATCTGAGGAGCTGCATGGATCTACAGAGCAGATGCGACCCTCAGCCTCCCGGGGCCCCTCAGGAAGATGTCACTCTGCTTCTCTCCTTCCTCAGTGTCTCTACCTCTCTGTCTGTCCTGTCCTTTCTCTAGTTTTGTCTCCGACTCTTGCCATCCTCCTCCCCATCTCTTTGGCCCTCAAGTCCCACCCGCCTGTCTCCACATCTTCCACCCCCATCTTCTTCTCGGTCTCTGTGCTGCTTCTCCCGTAACTCAGCGACTCTCCACTCTCCAAGGCTTCTCTCTCCTCACTCCACTGTTACTCTCTCTCTCTCTCTTCACCTGCTGCTTTCCTCAGTCTCCATCTCTCCTGGGTGTGTCCCTCCCCTTTCCTCTGGGAGTCTCCCAAAGCTGGCTCAGCCGGCAGCCACACGATCCTCGGTGGCCGCACACCCTCTGCTGGTGCACATGAAGTTTACACGTTCAGATGTTGGTCACTTGGTCAGCCTGCCCAGGTGTCTGCCTCCTGCCTTCACCTGGCAAGCCTCCTGAGGCCAGAGAGAAAAGACACCGGCTTTGAGGCTAGATGCTAGGAGCCTCTAAGAAAGGGGCCCTGTCTCTCTTCTAGGGTGGGAGTTTCCCTTGGGCTGTCTCACTGTTTAATAGATGAGTTTCAGAAAGGACAACCCAACATCTTCCTCCTGAAGCTACTTTCACACCCACTTGGTCTGTGTCCATCTGATCATTCAAAAGTTAGTAACTGGGTTCCAATTATACGTCAGGTATTGCTCCTGGGCAGCACGATCAGCAGGATAGCCAATGGCCACAGTGATTCTTGAGACCTGAACTGTGGTGAGAGTGAGATGAGATGCTCTATTGGTATAAAGTGGCTTCCCAGGTGGCTCAGTGGGTAAAGAATCCGCCTGTAATGCAGGGGACACAGGAGATGTGGGTTCGACTCCTGGGTCAGGAAGATCCCCTGGAGGAGGGCATGGCAACCCACTACAGTATTCTAGTCTGGAGAATCCCACGGACAGAGGAACCTGGTGGGTTACAGTCCATACGGTTGCAAAGAGTCAGACACGACTGAAGTGACTAAGCATGCACACACTCACATTAGTGTAAAGTACATACCAGATGTTGAAGACTTAGTATTAAAAAAACAGAATAACTTCAGTACATTTTTATATTGATTGTATGCTGAAAGGACACTGTTTTAGATGTATTAGGTTAAATAATACTATTATTGCCATCTGTTTTGTCTGTTTCTTCTTTTTAATTCAATGTAGCTATTAACAAATTTAAAAGTATGTGTGTGTATATATACATATGTGGTTTGCATGTTGGCCAATGCTGCTCCAGGGGCTGGGTATACCAGAGTGAATAAAACTGAGCCTGCCCTGTGGAGCTCACGTTCTAGTCGGAGAGACAAAGTCTAAACAGACAGATGAAGAGATGTCAGTCCTCTGAAGAAAAGTAAAGAAGGAAAGGGGAGAGAGAGAGTAACAGGGGAGCTCCTTTACAGAAAGCAGAGATCTGCAAGAAGTGACGGTGAGTCTGTACGTCACTGGAGGGGGTGCTGCAGGCAGGGGGCACGCACAGAGGTTTCTATGCCTGCAGCTTGGCCTCTCCAGAACAAATAAGGTGTCCAGACAGGTGGGCACACAGCAGGTACCTCATCAAGGATTGTTCTCTGCATCCCACCCTGCCTCAAAGTGGAGGCTCAGCCACCCCAAGCCAGCTCTTCCAAGTCCCTGAATCACAACCTGGTGCCCTGCTCACCATTGCTTCCTCCCCACCCTCGCATGGGACAAACAGGGGCCCAGTCACTTACTTTTTGCGGTGGGGCCACCTGCCTGGTCCTCTGGCATGTCCATGGGCCACCCTGGCTGCTCTGCAGCTGGTGGAGAAGCTAACAGCTCCCCTCCGTCGCTGGAAGGGACCAAAAAGGGACTGGCTGCTCCCCAAGCTCCTAGAAAGACAAACAGGGGAATGGCCTCCTCAACCAGCCACCCGAGGGTGGGGACCCGCCCTGCCCCTCCTGTGCCCCAGGCCGTTCTGGGTTCTCAGAACCTGTTTGCCCACCCCTGCCAAGACCAGAGCAGCTTTCGCTCAGACCTGTTTTATGGACTGGAGGTGTGGGCTGGGAAAATGGGGGCCTAAGGAGTGGGTGGCAGAGATCAAAGCGGGGCTGGTGGGTGGGGGTCATTCCCTCCTGCCACCCCTCCTCCCCACAGTTTGTCAAGTTCCCCAGCCCTGTCCCTCCTGACCTATGATTCTCCCTTTCCCCTCCTTGCCTTCCCTACAGCTCGGGTCAGGTCTCAACCTCCCCTCATGGCTCCTTGACCCAGCCTCTTCCTCAGCCTCCTGCCTCCAGTCTCCCGCTCCAGTTCATCCTCACAAGCGCTGACCTGCCCATCCCCTGCACAGTGTTGCCCCATGGCTCCCAAGCACCCTAGGGACAGAGCCTAGACCTTGGACTTGATATTGAAGGCCCAGCTTGGCCTGATCCCACGTGCATCCGCCACCCTCAAACCCACTTGCAACCCTGAATCCTGTGCTGTTGACCAAACTGGGCTGGTTCTTCCCACCTCCAGGTCTCTGCCTGGGACATCCTTCTTGCCTGCCCTTCCTGTCTCGGCTCCCACGTCCCCTCCTCTGGAAACCGTTTCTGGGCTAGGTGATGTCCCTGGGTTCCCACAGTGCCTTGGGCTACTTACATTCTCGCCCATCAGCCTGTATTTGGAACTGTTGGCCTCCTGCTTGAGTTTGAACCCCATCTTTCTCCTGTTTCCAGCCCTCCCATGGTTCCCTAGTAACCTCAGGACTAACTACCTAGCCTTTTGGGCTGGTGTGGCACAGAGTGGTTCCTGCAACTCCTGGCTTCTTGTCATTTTTCTCTACCCTGGCCAACCTCCAGGTCCCTCACGGCTCAGGGGGACTCAGCATCTTTCCTGGTTCTCCCAGGCCGAGGGTTCCAGCTCCTCTGGGGAGCCTCCCCTGAGTCCTGGGAGCAGTTAGAGGCTCTGACATTCTGAGGGAGAAGTTTGACAGTTTTTGAAGTTTGACAGTATTTCTAGACGATTCTGACAGGATTTCAGGGGTCATCTACGAGATTTCCTGGAGGGTTCCTTTCAGTATTTCTGAGGAAGTTTGGTCAGGATTTTAAGACCTTTAACAAGACTTGGAAGGCCCTGATATTGGGGACTCTCCCTTAGGATGTGGGGGCTTGCCAGGATTTCGGGAGGGGCTCTGACACGGCTATTCTGGGAAGCCTCGCCACGGCCTGGGCGCACCTGGAGCCACGTCGCAGTGTTCCAGTCTCGGGACACAAATGAGGGCCACGAACGACAAACAAACGACAGTTGGGTCCTGAAGAGATGCGCGTGCGCTGTTCCCACCGGAAAAAGAAAGGTGGTAGGGCGGGACTGGGAGCGCACGAGGGGTCTAAGCCACGCCCCTCCCGGGCTCCTCCCCGGGACGCAGGCGCACACCGGGACAAGGAGCTCTCCTGTCGCTACGGTTACCTGCGAGGCCGCGCATGCGTAGGACTGACCGGGCGTGCCCCGACTGGTGGAGCGGGCGCATGCGTACTGGCTGAGTCGATAAAGGCGGAAGAGATTAAGGTTGCTAGAAGTCCCCAAGGCTCGGGTCTTCTCTGCGACCTTAAGCTTGGGTGAAATGGGCCCAGGCAAGGGAAACTTGGCCTGAGAGACCCTTTGTCCACCGCCCCCCCCACTTCTTATCAGCCACTAAGTTGTGTCATTTTTGCCCTCTGTTCCGTGCCAGGCTGCCAATCCGTCACAATGATGTCCTGTCTGTCCTACCTCACTACTCCCATGCCTTTTTTTGCGGCTCCAGTCACAATGTATTAATAGGTCCCCGAAGGATTCTTTCCCAAACGGTTTCATTCCTCCCTTTTAGGAAAGAGTGGAGGAAAGATACAACTGAGAGACTTCATTTTCACTTTTCACTTTCATGCATTGGAGAAGGAAATGGCAACCCACTCCAGTATTCTTGCCTGGAGAATCCCAGGGACAGAGGAGCCTAGTGGGCTGCCATCTATGGGGTCGCACAGAGTCGGACACGACTGAAGTGACTTAGCAGCAGAGGAAAGATAACCTCAGCTTTTCGGGCTAGAGAGAGGTGCATGCTAAGCCACTTAAATCGTCACTTGACTCTTTGCAACCCTATGGATTGTTGCCTACCAGGCTCCCTTGTCTGTGGGATTCTCCAGGCAAGAATACCGGGGTGGGTTGCTATGCCCTCCTCCAGGGGATCTTCCCGATCCAGGGATCAAACCCGCGTCTCTTACGTCTCGAGAATTACATCCCAAATTGACTTCTGAGCGTGCTCAGTCGCTTCAGTCGTGTCCGACTCTGCGACCCTATAGACTGTAGCCCGTCAGACTCCTAACGAGGGGCATTTAGGATAAAAGATGTCCCACCCGGGCTTCCCAGGTGGCGCTAGTGAACCCATCTGCTAATGCAAGAGACTTAAGAGATGCAAGATCTTCCTGGGTCTGGAAGATCCCTAGGAGGAGGGAGTGGCAAGCCACTATAGTATTCTTGCCTGGAGAATCCCATGGACAGAGGAGCCTGGTGGGCTACAGTCCAAAGGGTCACAAAGAGTCGGACACGACTGAAGCGAGTTAGCATGCACACGTGACCCACTCACTCGGCCTCTTTGCTAGCCCAGACCCAGAAATCATTTTACATTCTCCCATTCATCCCATCATCGTTCATTCAGCTGTTACTTCCTCAGAGAGTCCTTCCTCTGACACACAGTCTATAATTCAGACTCATCTCTCTACTTAGTTTTTTATTCGTCCTCGAGGCTCGTCTCTCCGCCGTGAAATAGTCTGTATTTGTGCACTGTCTTTGTCACCCCCTACTGGAATGTGAGCTCCTAGCGGTAGAAGGTTGTTGGGAACTAGAATATCCTTGGCCCAGGGTGAGTTCTCAAACATTTTTTGTCGAATGAATGAAGGGACAGAATCTACGCCTCAAAACTGTTGGACTGTGTAGAATGATGATAAGACTGGAGTCAGACATTCTTGGGTTTGAATTTTGACTCCATCACTCTCTACCTGTAACCTTGGCACAAAGGCTTACCCTCTCTCTGAGCCTCAGGTTTCTCACCTAGAAATGGAGATAATTGCTTTTTAGGTACCTTGCGGGCTTGAAGTAGTAATCCTTGTTGGGTGATAGTTATTATTTTGGCTATTATGTGGTGGCTTGTTATAACATTTGGAAAGAACCTGTTTAACAAGTGATGTGGTGATTGGTTAAAAGTGTGAGATTTGAAATCAGAAAGCCTAGTGCCATTGCTGTGTGACTTTGGCAAGTGATTCTACCTCTCTGAGCCTCCCCTTCTTCCCTAAAATGGGAACAAACAATATCCACTTTATGGAGTCTTATAAGAGTTCAATAAGAATGTTTGCCTAGTGTTTTCTTAGCACGGCTGACAAGTGGTGGATCCTGCTGACGTTATTAATATGATTTCATTCTTTCATTTTTTCCTTTTTTGTTATTTTTCATTTTATTCCTTCAGTAGTTCTTGTTTATTTCCCTTTTTTTTGAGGAATATAATTTTGTAAGACCTAAAATAATTTAAAAAACTGTTTTATAGTATAATTGTAACATACATAAAGTGCTAAATTCTAGGTTATGGGTCAATTAAGCTTTTAATAGAGTAATACAGTAATGAAACCACCCATATAAAAAAAGAGAATATTGCCTGCAGCCCAGAAGTCTTCACATGTCCTCCTAATTATTGCCCCTCTAAAGGTGACCACTGTTAATTATGGCCTCTTTTGCTCAACATTATAAAATCCATTCCATGGCAGTAGGTCATTCATTTCACTGTCGTATAATATTCCAGTCTCTGAATATGCCACAATTGAACCATTTTACTCTCAATGGACATCGGTTGTTTCTGCTTTTTGGCAATTATGAATACTGTTTTAGAATTTTATTTATTGATTGATTCCTGTGCTGGATCTTTGTTGCTGCACGGGCTTTTCTCCAGTTGGGATGCGCGGGGGCTAATCTCTATTCAGAGTGCTGGGGCTTCTCATCGCAGTGGCTTCACTTTTTGCAGAGTGCAGGCTCTAGGTGCCTAAGCTTCAGTAGTTGCAGTTCCTGGGCTTCAGCGCACGGACTCAGTAGTTGTGGTGCACGGGCTTAATTGCTCTGCAGCACGTGGGATCTTCCCAAACCAGGGACTGAACCTGTGTCTCCTGCATTGGTAGGCTGATTCGTTACCACTGAGCCACCAGGGAAGCCATGAATACTGTTACTATGAATTATTTATTTAGATTTTCTTTAATTACTCTCAGTAATGTATCATAGTTTCCTGTTTAGAGATCTAGCAAATCTTTTGTTAGGTTTATTCTTAGGTATTTTGCTTGTTATGCTGATTCAAATCATATTTTTAAAAATTTCAGTAAAAATCTTTTTGTTCATAATGTTTAGGGATATAATTGATTTTTGTAGGTTAATATTATATACAGTGAAGGGTAGCAGAATATACCACTCCCAAAATATCCCACTATGACATAAGGATCATTTTGAGCTGAAGACAGTCGAGAAACAGATATAGATGCCCTTCTCTATTTGCCTAAAAGCTGGATATAAGTTGTTTCTTTTTTTTCTGCCATGCCTTCTGGCTTGTGGGATATCTTAGGGATGGAACCCAGGTCCACAGCAGTGAAAGCGCTGAATCCTAACCACTAGACCACCAGGAAATGCCCTGTATTTTCTCTCCTTATTCAGTGTGATTCATCTAGATTTTTTTTTGAGTTTATTATTTTTGGCTGCACAGGATGTGGGATCTTCACCCCCCAACCAGGGATTGAACTTTTGCCCCCTGCATTCACAGTGAGGAGTCTTCCACTGAAAGTGTGGACTTCCCCTGGACCACCGGGGAAGTCCCCAGTCTGGATATTGTCTCCTGATCTGTTTCCCACTGTGTCTCATCTGCTGTGAAACTCATCTACTGATTTTTTAATTTATAAATCCTAAAATATACATTGGATTCCATCTCCCTCTCTCCCCTCTCTTTTATTCTGTTTTCCCCTCTCTTTTAGATTCTAGTTTTCTGATGAAATTCTCCATCTTTTCATCTATTTTTTGAACTTATTCATCATAGTTACTTTAAAATCTGTGTCTTAATATTAGTATCTGGAACACATGTGGATGCATACTTCAACTGTTCTGCAGACAAACATCTGTTTCCCCAGATGCCAGATGTGGTTAAGGTTTATGGTATCCCTATGGACTGGGGGCTTCCCAGGTGGCCCTAGAGGTAAAGAACTCACCTGCCAATGCATGAGACTTAATAGACGTGGGTTTGATCCCTGGGTCTGGAAGATTCCCTGGAGGAGGAAATGGCAACCCACTTTTGTATTCTTGCCTGGGAAATCCCATGGAGAGAGGAACCTGGCGGGTTACAGTCTGTGGGGTCACAGAGTTGGACACGACTGAGCAACTTAGCATGCATGTATAGTCTGCTAGAGGGAGCAGACTTGTCAGAAAATTCTACCTAATCAAAATAGGTAGATACATCCCCTACAACCCAGCAATTCTTTTGCTGATTAGAGCCCCCCCATCCTGTCCTTCTGGACCACAAAGGGGCTTATATACTAGTGTTTGCTGCTGCTTCTGTGCTGTACTTAGTCATACCTGGCTCTTTGCGACCCCATGGACTGTAGCCTGCCAGGTTCCTCTGTCCATGGAATTTTCCAGGCAAGAAATACTGGAGTGGGCTGCCATTTCCTTCTCCAGGGGGTCTTCCCAACCCAATGCTCTAACCTGTGTCTCTTCCTCCTCCTACATTAGCAGGTGGATTCTTTCAGCAATGTGCCACCTGGGAAGCCCCGCGAAGCTCTCTACCAGTGTTTATTGTACCATTATTTGTAATGGTGGGAAATCAGAGGCAACTCAGGTGTGGATCACTGAGAGGGTGGCGAGGTTGACCATGGAACTGGGTGGATTTTGGATGTACCAGTGCAATATGGAGGCATCTTAACGATGGTACTGAGGGACTTCCCTGGCAGTCCGGTGGTTAAGACTCCGTGCTTCCACTGCAGGGGGTGTGGGTTCATTCTCTGGGGAACTAAGATCCCATATGTTCCACAATTCAACCAAGAAAATAAATAAAGATGGTACTGAAAAGAAAAAGGCCCACCGGAATGACATATGTAATACCACCAATGTAAATTAAAATTTTTTGTTGTTCAAGTAGCTCAACCGTGTCCAGCTCTTTGTAACTCCATGGACTGCAGCACATTAGGCTTCCCTGTCCTTCACTACCTTCCGGAGTTTGCTCAAACTCATGTCCATTGAGTCGGTGATGCCATCCAACTCTCATCCTCCATCGCCCTCTTCTCTTCGTATCCTCAATCTTTCCCATCATCTTTTCCAATGAAAATTAAAGATACATGCATCAAAAGGAATTATATTAAATAAGACTACTTACTGTTAGGAGCGGAAATGTGTCCCCTGAAATTTCATATGTTGAAGCCCTTACTGCTGGTGCCTCAGAATTCTATCATATTTGGAGAAAAGATCTTTAAAGAGATAATTAAGATGATGGGACTTCCCTGGAGGTCCAGGAGGTCCAGTGGTTAAGAATTTGCCATATAGTGCAGGAGATGGAGTTTGATCCCTGTTTGAGGAGCTAAGATCCCATATGCCTCGCAGCCAAAATAAATCAAAGCTTAAAACAGAAGCAGTGTTGTAACAAACCCAATAAAGACTTTAAAAATGGTCCACATTAGAAAAAAATCTAAAAAAAGAATTATTAAGATGAGTTCTCAGGACCTCCTGGTGGTCCAGTGGTCAAAACTCTGTGCTCCCAATACAGGGGGGTGCTGGGGTTCGATCCCTGGCCAGAGAACTAGATCCCAGATGCCACAGCTAACGATCCCATATGCCACAACTAAGACCCCTCAAAACCAAAGAAATAAATATCTTTCTTTTTAAAAAAGAGAGGAGTTCTCTAGGGTGGGCCCTAATCCAAAATGACTGATGTCCTTATAAGAGGAGGGAATTTGGACACAGATGTGTGCGTGCGTGAGAAAAGACCACATGAAGATACAAAGATGGCTGCCTACAAGTCAGGGAGGGAGGACTTAGAAGACATGATACCTGTCAACAACTTGATCTCAGACTTCCAGCCCCAGAACTGTAAGAAAATAAATGTCTCTTGTTTAAGTCACTCACATCTGTGGTATTTTCTTAGGGCAGTCCTAGCTGACTAATATACCAAAAATACACTTACCAAAAATAAACATTAAACGCAAATAGTTGTCAATGGTGGGAAAGTGAATGGGACTGGGGGTGGGTTGGGGAGAGAAGGTATGGAAAGGCCAATCAGGTTTTGATATTCTCCATGAAGACATATTGATGCTTATTTGGGATAATAAAAAAAAATCTATTTTTCCCCCCAAAAGAAAGTTCTCTTTTATTTACACTCACATATTGCTAGTTTCCTGAATGTGCTGAGTCTCTGTGCAGGGTGATTCCAACTGGAACCTGGGCTCCGAGGGGGGAAAACACACGTTGTGTCTGCCTCCCCTGCAGGACCCAGCACCTAAAGACCCAGATGTGCCTTCTCAATGGTGTGTCTTGAGGGAGGTGTTCTGGAGGGAATAGGAGTTGCTCCAAGGATTTGGAAGGAATGGGCAAAGTGGACAGGGTGCCCAAGACAGGGACTGTGAGTTTCCAGGTGGCTGAGGCAGCAGGCCTGGCTCTCAAAGATGGAGTCTGAAGTGCCAGGCATGGAGGGACAGACAGAGGGACAAAGGGAAAGAGAAACAGAGCGAGTCAAGATGGAGTCAGCATATGATTTGAGAGGGAAGGAGAAGATAAAAATGAGGAAGACATCTCTGGTGGTCTAAGGGTTAAGACTGTGCACTTCCAATGCAGGGCACATGGGTTTGATCTTTAGTCTGGGAACCAAGATCCAACACTGTGTGGCATGGCCAGGAAAAAAAAAAAGATGAGAGTGGAAACAAGTGGTGTGGATGTGAGATGGAAGTGTACATGCATAGTTGGGGGCTGGAGGTGACAGTCTGGACATGCAGTGGGCAGAATAATGGCTTTCCCCAAAGATGCCATGCCGTGTTGAGTCGCTCAGTTGTGTCCAACCCTTTTCGACCCCATGGACTGTAGCCTGCCAGGCTCCTCTGTCCATGGGGATTCTCCAGGCAAGAATACTGGAGCGGGTTGTCGTGCCCTCCTCCAGGGGATCTTCCCAACCCAGGGATTGAACCCAGGTCTCGCACATTGCAGGTGGATTCTTTACCATTTGAGCCACCAGGGAAGCCCAAGAATACTAGAATGGTTAGCCTATCCCTTCTCCAGGGGATCTTTCAGACCCAGGAATCGAAGCAGGATCTCCTGCAGGCAGATTCTTTACCAGCTGAGCTCCCAGGGAAGTCCTCTCCCCCAAAGACGGCCCCCCTCTAATTCCTGGAACCTGTTTCATATGCTGTCCAGGTGGGCCCAATCCAATCCTGTGAGTCCTTCAAGGCAGAGAACTCTGTCCTGCTAGAAGAGGAGGAGGAAGGCATAAGGGAGATGGGGCAGAAGGGACATTCAGAGAAAATTTTTGTGTATTTTTGTGAGATTTGAGGTGTGGGACCCACATACAAGAACTGTAGAGAGACCTCCAGGAGCTAAGAGTGGGTGGCCCCAGAAGACAGCCAACAAGGAAGTAGGGACCTCAGTTGAACCTTCAGGGGACCTGATTGTGCCAACAACCTGAATGATCTCGGAAACAGAGGCATCCCGGGGCCTCAGGTAAGAACCCTGCTGGCTAACACCTTGATGTTGCCTTTGTGAGACCTGCACAGAGGACCAGCCCAGCCATCCTGGATTTCTGAACTATGGATTAGTGAGAGGATACATTTGCACTGTTTTCAGTGGCTAGGTTTGTGTGGCAGGGATAGGAAGCTAATGCAGAGTGGACAGAAAGGACTGGAGTGAGAGTTGGGAGCCCGAGGGCAAGCAGAGCAGGCGGTAACAGAGATGGAAGCAGAGGGTACAGGTGGGACAGAGGTGACAGAGGAGATGACAGAGTTGCTCAGTTGGAAGACAGATGGCGTCTGAATGAGGGAACAACCTGGGGACGCTGGCAAGAAGTTACAGCTCAGCCAGAGGCCATGCTCAAAGCTAGGCTTGGTTGGCTGAGGCCTGGGGACAGATCCCAAAAGGAGACGGTGCTGCTGGAAAAAAGGTTTAATTTCCATATGGTGCTGGGGTCTGGTGGAGGGTACAGGCAGGCTTCCCCGGGCCCCACCCCTACAACTGCTGGGAAGGCCTGAGGATGTACAGGAAGTGGGCCTTGCGGGCGGGCAGCCTGGAGTGAGAGGAGCTCTGCACGCTCTCTTCAAGTCCGTCCTCTCGGGTCCCCTCTCGGAGCCCATCCCGGATGGCCTGCAGACGGTGTCGCTTCTCACTCAGCCAGTGGCCGCCCTCCTGGGTATTCTGGTGGGACCTCCGCCGTGGCAGCTTCATGATCCAGACGGCCACTCGGGGATGGGGCTCCGGGTGGAAGCTGTCCACGGCCTTCGGGACCGGCGCCAGGGCCTCCTTCTCCTCTATCTTAGGAACCTGTGGAAGGGGGCGGGGAACAAGGAGACCCTCTCAAACTCCAAGGGTCAGCCTCAGGATGCTCCCCTGGCATACTCAACCCACTCTGCCACCTAGGGAATACTTTGGGAATTACAGAGTTGACCAAAAAGTTAATTTGGGTTGCTTGAACTGAACTGAACTGAACTGAACTGATAGAAGCATGTTAATCACTCAGTCGTGTCCTACTTTTTGGGACTCCATGGACTGTAGCTCACCATGGGATTTCCCAGGCAAGAATACTGGAGTGGGTTGTCAGTCCCTTCTCCGGGGGATCTCCCCCTACCCCCGCCCAAGGATCAAACCCAGGTCTCTTGCATTGCAGGCAGATTCTTTACTGTTGGAGCCACCAGGAAAGCCCTTTTCATACAAGCTTATGGACAAACCCAAACTTCTGGGCCAGTTCAATAAAGCTCACTTTGTCTTTTTTACAAAGGACTTGTGTTTTAGAAATAAAAATACTCTGATGTTTATAATATACTCTGGGTTTTAAAACACATTTTGGAGGTTTCAAAAGCACTTCCAGATTAAGCATCCCCCTGAGGTTTAGAAAGTAATCTGAAATGTACAAAGCTCTTTGGGATTAATGAATCATGAGCATAGTTGCAACGGGTGATCCTGGATCAAAATTGACTGAATCCTGGGTCAAAAATCATATGAGCTCTTGTGGACAGCTTTCGGTCCAGCAGGGACATTTCAGTGTCTGTTTGGTCCTTGTGACTCAAAGTGAGGGCTGTGGACCCACAGCATCAGCATCACTTGGGAGCCTTTAGGTATGCAAATGAGCAATCCCCCACCAACCACCTACTGAATCAGAGTCTGTGTTTCAGTCACTTGAGGTTTGGGAAGCCTTATAGGAGATGGTTACATATTGAATTGTAATCCCTGCTCTCCAATTCATGTGTTGAGGTCCATTAGGACCCTAGTACAGGGGTTCTTAACCTCTGACATCTCATGTTTGATGATCTGAGGTGGAACTGAGTAATAATAGTAGAAATAAAGTGTACAATAAATGTACAATAAAGGTGCTCCCAAACCACCTCCACCCCGGTCTCTGGAAAAACTGTCTTCCATGAAACTCATCCGTGGTGCCAAAGAGGTTGCCCTAATAGCTCAGAATGTGACCTCTTTGCATATAAGATCACTGCGGTTTTCATTAGGTAAGATGAGGTCATTAGCGTGGGCTCTAATCTAACACGACCAGTTTCTTAGAAATTTGGACCTAGAAATGCACAGAGAACTGCATGAGAAGATAAAGACAGATGGGGCTGATACATCTACACACCAACAACACTAAGTAACTGTCAGTAAACCACCAGAAGCTAGGGCAGAGGCATAGAACAGGGTCTCCCTCACAGCCCTCAGTAGGAATCAACCTTGCTGACACCTTGATCTTGAACACCTAGCCTCCAGAACTATGAGAAATACACATCTGTTGTTGAAGCCAACAGGCAGCCCTAGAAAACAAATACAGAGATAATTGACGTGTGTGTGTGTGTGTGTGTGTGTGTGTGTGTGTATGCTGGGTCGATCACTCGTGTCCGACTCTTTGTGACCCCATCTACTATAGTCTGCTAGGCTCCTCTGTTCATGGGATTTCTGAGGCAAGAATTTTGGAGTGGGTTTCCATTTCCTCCTCTAAGGGTTCTTCCTGACCCAGGGATTGAACCAGAATCTCTTGTGTCTCCTGCATTGGCAGATGGATTCTTTACCACTGAGCCACCTGGGAAGCCCTGAGATAATGGATATCAATGTTACATTTCTTGGGTGTAAAAATGGAACTATGGTCATGGAGGTGAAGGAGATATCTGCTGAAGGGTTTAGGGGTGAAGTGTCGTGATGTCAATCATTTACTGTCATATGGTTCAAAAATAAGGTAAAAAAGAGTCCATCTGGTAAAATGTTATACAGGTAGTGAATCAGGTCAAGGAGATATTTTTGGTTGTCACAGCTGGAGGGGGTGGGTGCCTCTTCCATCCAGCGGTGGAGGCAAGGATGCTGTTAAACATTGTATAGTGCACAGGACAGCCCCCACAACAAAAAAATTACATGGCCCCAAACACCAACAGTGATGCTGTTGAGAAACCCTGCTCTGTGGGAAAGGGGATACAGGTTTACTGTACTTTTTTAAAAAACTTTTCTGTAGATTTGAAGTTTTTAAAATAAAAAACTGGGAATGTGTATGGGAGAACCATGTGGGTCTACTAAGCACTTAAGGGTTCTTAAACCTTTTTAGGTTAAAAAAAAAGCATTTTGTGATCAGAATTGCTCTTAGAGGTTTACAAAGGTGAGATGCACAAAGGATTGGGGGTTCATAAAGTACTTAGGAATTATTTAAAAAATCACATTCTGACGTTTACAAGGGAGAGATTTACCAAGCTCTTTGGGACAGATTAAAAAATACTTGGAGGTTTGAGTACTTTGAGATCAAAACACTCTGAGGTTTATGAGGGTGAATCTTATTTGGGGAAAAATGCACTTTCTTTGGTTTACAAAATCCTCTAGGGTTTAAAGTAAGAGAGGATGTATCTCTGAGGTTGTAAACCTCATTTCCGAAAGCTGGTTAGTCCCTTTTGACAGATGACAAAACTGAGGCCCAGAGAGAGGAAGTCCAGCACAGAGGGAGTGGGAGAGTCAATTCATTAATCTATCATTTCTTGCTAAACTACAGAAAATGTTTGGGCTTGGACACTGCCAGGGGTGTGTCCTAACCTTCCAGTCACCCTCCAAACTCCCCTCTCCTGGCTCAATGGATGCCACCACCTTTTCGGAGATCACCACCTCTCCTGTCTTGTTGTCGGTCACCTGTGAGGACAGGAGGAGAGAGTGAGAACAAAACTGCCTTCCTCCTTTGCCTTCCTCACCCCCACCTCCACCAGATACTGCAACATGAGGGATCTTGGAGATACTCCAGGAGGGACTTCCTGGCATAGGCACCTTGTCAATCTGGAGGTGGCTGGAGAGAGTGTTGTTTCCCAGCCTGCGCTCCTGGTTCTCTTCTTGGTGGTAGTTCCTAGGGAGGCCCCGGAAGTCCATAGGGGCAGAGAAGAAGCTGTCCATGCCCCGAAGCAGGTCATCCTGGGCCAGAGGAGGAATCAGTGAGCTGTGGAACATCCAGACTCCCCAGGACACCTGGAGCCTTGTTAGGGTCCCCCTTCTCTCTCCATCCTCTGACCCTGAGGGCCTAACTCGGTCACCTCCTGCCTCCATATGTCCCATCACCTTTCTATTCCTGCCCCTCATCTGTCTTCTGTCTCTCTGTCCCTATTGCCCTCTCCTCCCTCTCCCTCCCTCCCTCTGTCTCCCTCCCTCTCTTCCTATCTCTCGGTCTTTCCATCCATCTTTCTGCCCCTTGACTCCCTCTCTTCTTGTCTATCTTTCTACCTGGCCACGACCCCTCTCTCCCACTCTTTCTTCTCTGAACTCTTTCCGTCCCTCAGTCACCATCTGTCACCCCTGTTCCTCTTCTCTGTACCTCTTCTTTCCCCCAACCCAGGCCACCGCTTACTTTCAGGAAAAGGCGTGTGAAGCCTTGGAGTAGACTCTGAAGACCTAGAAAACCTGAGGAGCTCTCCTGGACGTCACCATCGCGGATCGGGGCTGCAGTGGAGGGGGGCACCGAGGCAGAGGAGAGCAGCAGTAACGGGAATAGCTGGTGCCACATGGCGGGGCGGGCCGGGAGGCTGCGGCGAGGACAGGGGTCAGAGCTCCCCCTTCCCTAGACAAGGACACTTCCCGACCCCTGGTCCGGAAACTCCTCAGACTCCGGCCATTTGCCCCCCTCCCCTTACCTTCTACGCCAACACCCCCGGTCCAGTCTGGTCCCTCCCCTCCCCCCAGACCCGGCTCTTCAGGGCTCGGTCTCACACAATGGATCTATCTCATTTCTTTCCTTCTCCCACATTCGTATCCAGATCTCATTCCTCCTCACCTTCTCCCACGCCCCGCCCCTTCTTCTGGGCCCCGCCTTTATGCTAGACCACAGCCCGGTCACCGGACTCAAGACTCCCGCCGTCCACGGACTGTTAAATCCAAACAGTTCTGTTCTCGAGCCCAGGTCGGATACTGGAGCGTTGGAGGGGATCCGCGAGCCCTGGACCCGCCCCTATTGTCTGACCACGCCCCATCTGCTTACCTCACCCCTGAGGCCGGCCCACTATTGGGTAGTCTCACCCACGAGTAGGAGCCACGCCCCTTAAGCCAGAGCGGGGCATTGATTTCAAATTCACACCCCCATAGTCAGACCGCGTCCCTGTCGGCTGACCTCTGCCCTGGAGACTCAGTGTGGCCGGTATTCTCTGATCCTGGCCACGTGCTGGAGTCTCGCTCCAGTCGAAGGTGGCCCTGCCCCGACTTAGGGCCACGCCCCACATCTAGGCCACGCCTCTGTGCCCTGGATCTTGTCCCTAGAGCCCTCAGTTCCATTCCTAGGCTCCCTCTGCTCTTGAAATACAGGTGTCCGAACAGTCCTTCTGATTCGCCCACTGCTTAGTTTTGTATCTATCTTTGAAAGCTCCGTGTCCCTTCTCGTCGTCTTTAGGTTTTGAAACGATTAAGGCGCTCAACAGAGGGCAATGTAGGGACGCTGAACTCCACGGTTCCACCAAAAAATTCCTCCCTAGAAACCCTCAAGACAGCCTTATGTCCCACCTTACAGGGAACCCGGAACCTGGGCTCCCTTCTTCCTCAGGACATGAGATTCTTGATCCAGCCCCTCTAGTCTTGTCAGTTTGAACACTCATCTTTAAGGGATATAATTAAGGGACTCTCATCTCTCTCCTCTGGCAACCAAGGCTCTCTTCTGGTCCTGGGACAGCGGCCACCTCTAGTCCACTAATGCATGTGGATGTGGGAGTCTGCATCTTCGTGAACTTCCAATAAACTCCCAGTCGTCTTGCCCAAGATCCTTAACTCTGATGAGGTCACAAGGAGGCCAATCAATCAAGAGAAACCAATGGAAATCAACAAGAAACCCATCTCCATACTTCTATCCTCAAAAATACACTTGAGGTTGAACAGGGAAGATTCTTTTGTGTTTCTATTAACATCAGTCACTTCCACATCTGCAACACACAAACTACACTGGAGGGTGGCTGGGAGGCCAGGGCCCCAGACCTTTCCTCCTCCAAATTCAGGAATCTTGGCCCCCAGTCTCCTCTTCCTTCAGTCCCAGGTTTCCGGGCCCCAATCAATTCTCCCTCAGACCCAGGTGTCCAGACCCTCCATTCCCCTCCTCTCTCTGGGATCCAAGCATCAGAATCTCGGAATTCTCACAGGCCCCAGCTAGACTTCACCTCTCTTTGGCCAAAGCAAAAATCCTCTCCGAAACTGTCACCGTAGGATCCCCCTTCCCGCGGTCCGGCGCCGGGACCCGCCCCCCCCTCCGGTCCCTCCCACTTTTCCCAAACAAAGCTCCCGGGCAACTTTCTCCCTCGCAGCCCCGCCCGCCCGCGGCTCCCCAGCCCCAGGCCGGGAGGTAGGTAGGAAGGCGCCGGCGGGAGTCGGGGATCGTGCTTTGGGGTGTGTGAGTTCGAGTGGGAAGTTACACCTTATGAGTTGAGGTGTTCGTGGGATGGTCTCTGAATTGCTTGCCGCCCTCTTTATGCCGGGGGGCCGGAATTTGCGCTCTTGACCGAGTCTAAGTGTGGAGTTGCAACTTTCGCCAGAGTTGGGGTGTCTGTTGATGTGTCTGAGTTTGGGAGTGTGCGCCTGGGAGTAAGGGCTGGGGACGCTGAGGGGTGTGAGTGTCTGTGGAGGTGTCGGTTTCAAGTGAGAAAGGGCCCCATGCTTGTTTCTGACCGAATTGATTTGTGCGTGTCATTTATGGACGCTTGGTCCTCCTCGTGGAGAAAGGAGGCCTCCTGGGTGGCCGAAAGGGGGCTCCGGGACTTTCTGGATCTTCATCTTGTCTCTCTGGAGGTTTGGGACCTGGGGCGGGAAATTAAGGGGAACCTTTCTGACTCTGCTCCTCCGTCCCTTTGTCTGGCCACATGGGGGAGAGCTGGGCTGGGATTTTGGCCTACGGGGGTCCTGAATGCCGCAGCGCCACTGGGCTCGGCCTGGGGTCTTTGTCTGTCTGGACCGGGGCTCCGGGGTCCGAGGGAGGAGGGGGATGGGAGTCCGGACTCTGGGGTCCTGGGAAAGCCGTGGAAGACGTGGAGCCGCCAGGGAGGCGGGATCTGACTGTATTGGAAAAAGTTTCCCCCTGTTCCCGGCCTCCGGAAAGTCACTGGGAACTTGAGTTGGATCAGAGCCCACGGCGCAGGGACGGGGGGGAGGGGAGGGAAGGGGCGGGGCTGGGGGCCAGAGGGGAGGCGCCCTCGCTGGCCAGTCCCTCCCCTGATAGGGGTTGTGGGAAACTGGGGGAGGGGACGCCTGGGCCCTTTGTTCTGGCTCTCCTGATGGCAGGGCGCCCCTGCGCCCCAGTCTGTGGTTCTGTGGGTCTTTCCTGGTCTTGGCTTGAGTTTCTGCCCTGAGTCTCTGTCCTTCTCTCTCTAGGTCTCTGTCCCCCTGTCTCTGGATCTCTGGTCCCCCTCCCTCTGGGTTTCTGTCCCCCGACATTAGGTCTGTGTTTCCTCTCTCTGGATCTCTGTCCTCTCTGAGTCTCTGTGTCTGGATCTGCCCTCAGCCTTCCTGGGGCCTGTGCCCCTCCTTTTCTAGCAGCTGCTGCTCACACCCTGGCACCTGTTCTTGGCATGGGACTGAGAAGATCTCACCCACGTCCCCCTTCCCTGCAGCTAGGCTCTGACGCCTATCTTCTTTAAACCAGTAATCCACAGCCAAAGTTTCAGCCCTCCTGGACCCTAGGCATTGTTCTGGGGTCTTCAAGACTTCATCACAATCTAGGCTCCACTGAGAATACAGAGGAGAACCCTCTCACCCTAAACTTCCCCAGAAATCCAGCCCCTTTTTCTCCAGGACCCAGGAATCCAGGCTCCCAGTCTCCTGCTTCCCTCAGATCCAGGAGTTCAGCCTCCAGCCCCCTCCTCCCTCAGATCCGGGAGTCCAGGTGCCCCCAGCCTCTCCCCTCAGACCCAGTGATCTGGACCTCTGTTCTGAGGTCTCTCTGGGTGGATCCGGGGAACCTTGCTGAACTCTGTGTTCCTCCAGGCCCAGATGGGGGAACCCCGCGCTGGGGCCCCTCTGGACGATGGCAGCGGCTGGACAGGAAGTGAGGAAGGAAGCGAGGAGGGCACCGGCGGCAGTGAGGGGGCGGGGGGCGACGGGGGCCCAGATGCAGAAGGTGTCTGGAGTCCAGACATCGAGCAGAGCTTCCAGGAGGCCCTGGCCATCTACCCGCCCTGTGGCCGGCGGAAAATCATCCTGTCTGATGAAGGCAAGATGTATGGTGAGTCCAGCCCTCGTTTTTGCCTTAGCCCCCACCGGTTAGTAAAAATATTAAGGAACATTGGCGGAAGCTCTAATCACTGTTCACATAAAAGCACATCGTGTGCTCACGATAACTCAGGTAGGAGTTAGCATCACCGTTTGCACAGATGAGGAACCCAAAGCCCAGCAAGGCTAAGTGATTTGCCTGAGGCCACACAGAGCCAGTGTGTGGCAGAACTGGGATCTGAACCCAGGCTGCCTGGCTCCAAAGCCTGCAGTCATAACTCCTCTCCTGTGTAGCCCGCGGCTTGCTGAGGATATGTTGCGTCTCTCTCCTTCCCTGGTGTCTTCTCTGTTGGGAAGTTCTGCTGAAGGTCTAACTCTCTTCCATCTTTGACTTTTCAGGTCGGAATGAACTGATTGCCCGCTACATCAAGCTGAGGACGGGAAAGACCCGAACTCGCAAACAGGTTTCAGGACTGTCTGGTGGGCTTCTGTCTTGGGTGGGCTTGTCTTCTTAGGCTCTCATCCTCCTGGCAGATTCAGGTTAGAGGAGGGGCTTGTTCATGTGCTTTTGTCTCTCCTCTTCGCACCTTGGTTAGTGTGCGCTAACTGCGCCTGTTTTGGTATATACTTCTCTTAGCAGTTGCATGGGAACCAGAGGGTAAGACTGAACAGAGGGCCAAAGAGAACAAGGTGTGAAAGGGAAATAAGACCTGGATTTACTGGATCTGGGGATGATTAGTAGTGTTCATGAGAAGAGAAAGGTCTTTATGGACACATCTGTTCCGAAGCGCCGAGATGACGGGCCCATTCTGTGTATTTGTCATCTTTCGTGTTCACCAGCTTCATGGGGGCACCTGGATGGGGGGAGGGAGGGAAGGGGTAGGGGATGCAAGGCGTGAGTGGCTGTGGCCTGAATCTGCTTCTTTGTCTCTCCCTTCAGGTCTCTAGTCACATCCAGGTTTTGGCCCGAAGGAAATCGAGGGAAATCCAGTCCAAGCTCAAGGTAGAGGTCAAGGAACTGTGACAGACACCTTGAGAGGGAAGCAGGCACTTTGAGAGAGGAGGACAGGCACCAGAGAGGGGAGACAGAGACCCAGAGAGAGAGAGGGCAGTAGAGATCCAGAGAAAGAGCGGAGACCCAGGGTGTGGGGGCAGAGACCTGGAGAGGGGGACAGAGTCACCCAGAGAGGCATACAGGGCAGGAGAGCAGAGACCCAAGGTGGGGGGTTCGTGGCCCAGCCAGGGGGTGAACAGAGACCCTGGGTAGAAAAATGTCATAGAGAGAGTGGGACTGAGATTTAGCTTAGGACAGGCCAGAAGGATGGGGTGTTGGGCTTCTCCTCTGGCTGCTCCTGTCTTCCTTCCCCTCCCCTCCCTCTTCTCTCCCTGGTGTCATTGCTCTTTTCCCTCTTGTGCTGCGAAGATCTCCTCTTCGTCTCCTGGTTCATCTTCCCATGTGGCCCGCCTGCACTTTCTGTGCCCAGAAATCTTCATTTCCTTTTGGAGATGTTCCTATCCCTTTACTTTTTTTTTTTTGCATCCTCTGGATTTCCTGTTCCCTCTTGGCCTGAGATCCTCGTTTTTCTTCTCTTCCGAGTTGAGGTCTTTTCTTGCTCTTCCCTAGGACTTGGGGACCACCGCTTCCTGGTCTTTTTGTATCCAGAAGGTCCCCTTCCCTTTACTAAGTCTGAAAACCTTCACTTCCAGTCTTTGGTCTTTTCTGGGGCTTGCTGTTCCTCCTCTGCCCTGTCTGGGCTGGGAAACCTTCAGCGTCTCTTCCCTCCGGGTCTAATAGTCTCATTTCCTGTGGTCTGCATATTCAGAAGCCTTCACTTCCGGCTATTTCTGAAACCTAGGAACCCTCATTGCTGTCTTATATTCCGGATGGGGGAGCCCCTTTCCCCCTCTAGGTTTGGCCTTCTCTATTTCTTGTTCCATATTCATCCCTTGCTCCCCCTTCCTCCCTTTGCTCAGCTCAGGGTGGCTGGGCTGTAGGGGCTGGGAGGGCAGGAAGGTGTGTGTTGAGGGGCTGGATGGGAGGAGTCCGGGCCTCATTTCCTAAGTTATGTTTTCTTTCCTTCTTTGGCACCCTCCCCCCCCCACCATGGGCAGGCCCTGAATGTGGTAAGTCCCCCTGCCCATCCTCCCGCTCGCTCCCTTACCCAGACAAACATTCCTGAGGAGGCCAGGAGGGGCAGGGGGCTGTAGTGAGAGGGACCTAAACCCGCCCCAACGCTTTGTCTTGACTCCCCAACTCTGCATCTCCCCAGGTTTGCCCTGCCTTGTCCTTGTCCCACCCTGCCTGTATCCACTGGGACTCCCCATTAACAGGGACCTCCAACTTCTCCTCCAGGACCAGGTTTCCAAGGACAAGGCTTTCCAGACAATGGCCACCATGTCCTCTGCCCAGCTCATCTCAGCACCTTCCCTGCAGGCCAAACTGGGTCCCGCCGGTCCTCAGGTGGCCTGGGCGGGAATTGTGGGGTTCAGGGCTGGAGGGAAGGGGTTGCAGTTGCAACAGGAAATTGATTGACGCCACACTTCTTTGTCTCTTTTTCAGACCCCGGAGCTTTTCCAGTTTTGGTCGGGGAGTTCTGGGCCCCCGTGGAATGTTCCTGAGTAAGTTCTTTCTATTCCAGCTCAGCACCTGCTCCCCATCCCCCTACAACCCCTTCCCTCCTCCCTACCCAGACCTTTCTTGCTCCACCTTCCAGCTCCTAACTCCCTTGTGAAGGTAGCCTCTGGAGTCAGGCTGTCTGGATTTGGATCCCAGGGAGGAGGTTGGGGCAGTGGTCTGGAGAAGAGGAGCTGGTCTGAGCGGGGACAGAGAGATAGGAGGAGGAGAAATGAGGCTGGGGTCTGCTGGGGTAAGGAGGGAGGAGACAAGGGCAGTACTTGGGGTCTGGCTGGTGACTGGGGTAGGTGGGACCATCCAGAGATGTGCAGCCTGGGGGAGGAGTGGGTTTGGGGCGGAAATGAGCTCAGAGTGGGATTTGATGAATGTGAGAGTCCTGTAGGATGTCCATGGGGGTAATGGCCTCCCAGAGAGATTGTCTGAGTCCCAGAGGCTCATGGGAAAGGCAGTTGTAGATCCAAAGTGTTGGGAACCTCTGTAGGTCCAGAGGAATGAGTGGAGCCCCAGAGGCTCATGGGAAGGCTCATTGTCATCCCATAAAGGTGGTTCTTGGGCCTGAGGGTAGAGCAGGGATCCTTATCTTCTCTCAGGGTCAGAAGGAAGGAAATGGGCCCCTTTTCATCTCCGAGAGCCCTGAGGGTGACAGGATATGCTTCTAGTCCTGTTGTTTGTTGTTCAGTTGCTTAGTCGTGTCCAACACTTTGCAACCCTATGGACTGCAGCACACCAGACTTCCCTGTCCTTCGGTCTGGAAGACTAGAAATGGGCCACAGAGGTTCATGGAGTCTTCAGCCCAGAGAGGTAGCAGTGGATCCAGGCTAGGTGGGCATTGGTGGAGCAGTGTGGCCTCAGGATGGTGAGGCAGGAGCATGGCGAGTGTTACCAGAGAAAGACAGGCTGTGGGGTCCAGTCTGGGAGAGAAGAAAGTTCATTAGGAGCTGCTGCTGTATGTGGGCACAGAAAATTGTCTGAACAAGTCTCTGGGGGCCAAAGGAACCACAGGTTTGCAGGGGAGGAAGTTGGGCTGGAAGGAGAGGTGGTTCAGCATGCATTGCCCTGGGTACCGGGATCCCGTCTTTATGGAGTTAGTAGTCAAATGCGGGACAATGAATGTTAATTAAATCATCACCTATGTAAACACAAAATTGAAGTGTGATCCATATGCTAGTTTTCTTCTCTCAGTATTATGTTTTTCAGAATGTCTATTAAAAAATTTTTTTTAATTGAAGTATAGTTGATTTACAATGTTAGTTTTGGGTATATAGCAAAGTTATCGGCTACACATATATATACATTCTTTTGCACATTCTTTGCCATTATGGTCTATCAGAGGATATTGAAAATAGTTCCCTGTGCTATGTAGTAGGACCTTGTTGTTTATCCATCCTATATATAATAGTTTGTATCTGCTGATCTGTTCCCTGGGTCTGTGACTGCTTCTGTTTTGTAGATAAGTTCCTTTGAGTCATATTTTATATTCCACATGTAAGTGATATAATATAGTATTTGTCTTTCTCTGTCTGACTTACTTCACTTAGTCTGATCATCTCTAGGTCTATCCATGTGGCTGCAAATGGCATTATTTCATTCTTTTTTATGACTGAGTAGTATTCCACTGTATATATGTACCACATTTTCTTTACCTGTTCATCTGTTGATGGACACACAGGTTGCTTCCATGTTTGGCTATTGTGAGATGGACAGCACTGTTTTAGATTCTATTGTACTGCTCCCTTACCCTGAACTTTGGCCTGATGTCCCACTGGTCTTTTTCTCCCTACCTTCCTGAGCCTTCAGCCTCCTCTTTCTCCAAGTTCCCTATGTTTTGGTTTCTTCCCACCTCTTGAGACCCCATTTGTGTTCTCTTTCTGCCATTTTGTGAGAGGTACCAGAATATCCTCGAGACCAGGGGTCCCCAAGTTCCAGGATCTAATGCCTAATGATCTGAGGTGGAGTTGATGTAATAATAATAGAAATAAAGCACACAATAAATGTAATGTACTTGAATCATCCAGAAACTGTTCCCCTCCCTCCCACCTCTGGTCTGGAGAAGAACTGTCTTCCATGAAACCGGCCCCTGGTGCCAGAAAAGTTGGGGGCCCCTTAAGATCACAGGCTTTGTGGTTGGGGCTGATCTGGGTTTGGACCCAGGTTCCGCCATACCAGCTGTGTGACTTTGGGCAGGTCAGTTGACCCCTGTTTGTCTGTTTCCTCCTATACAAAATGAGAAGAGCAATCATTACACCTACCTTGATAGGCTGTGAGTCTTCAAGGAAATGGTGCCCATAATGTGCTTGCACAGGGTCTGGCTTGCCATGGCCCCTCAGTAATTGTTAGCTGGTATGATTAGCATCTTTCCTTCTTGCTGACCCCCAGCTTCCTTTCTCCTTCAGTGTGAAGCCCTTCTCGCAGACACCGTTCTCCTTGTCACTGACTCCTCCATCTACTGACCTCCCAGGTAAGAGCCTTTTCTCTGCCCTGCCTTGTTTTCCCCTCTCTTCTCAGCTCCAGCTGCCTTTCTTTCTACCTTCCATGAGTTAGGGGACACTGTCTTATTGAGATCTAGCTCTGAGGCAGGGCCTGTGGGAGTGTGGAAAGATGTCCCAGAATTTGTAGTGGTTGAGATCCTTGCTTCTGTAACCAGATCTACTGGGTTTATGTTTGATCACTTGCTAACCTGAAGGATAGCAGGGACATTGATATGTTAATCAAGATTCTTTCAGCTGCAAGTGATAAAAATCTAATTCAAGCTAGATGACCCAAAAAAGTAAAAAACAAAATGGAGAGATTCTATTGGTTCAGGTAACTGAAATTTCAGGAGTTAGGGCTTCAGGCATGGCTGGATACAGGAGCTCAAATGGTAGCAACAGGAGTTGCTTGGTGCTGCTTTCCTCTAAGGTGGCTTCATTCTCTGGCAGGCTCTGTCCACCTGGTAGCAAAGATGATTTCCAGAAGTCCATGCTGGGTGGTCCTAAGAACTCACATTGGTGAAAGAACTCTCAGGTTTCACAGATTCATCAAGTGGGAATGCTTTTGGCTCCAAGTTACAGAATATCCAAATTAATAGTGCTTTAAATAGTAAAGGCTTTATGATTCCATGTAACAAAAAGTCTGGAGGTGGACTGCTCCTTTGCTGGTTTAGCAGCTCAGCAATACCAGGACTGGCATCTCTCTAGTGGCCTCTGTCTTATCCCAAGATGGCTGTTGTGACTCCAGGCATCACATCCCAAGCAGGACTTGGCCAGAGCCAAATGCTCTCTCCTCCCAAAGTTCTATCTTTTTCATTCAGGAAGAAACTCCTTCCCAGAAGCCCCCCAGCAGATTTTCCATAACGTCTCATTGTTTAGGACTGTGTCACATGGCCACCTCTAGCTGCAAGGGAGGCTGGGAAAGTGAGTATTTAGCTTTTTCAGCTTCTAAGAGGAGGCAGGCAAGAGAGAACAGTGCTTGACAGAGTCAATCAACATTAGCAATTTTTACTGTTTGTTCTTCTCTCTCTCTAGGGTACGAGCCCCCCCAAGCCCTCTCACCTCCCGCTTTGCCCCCACCTGCCCCATCACCCCCAGCCTGGCAGGCTCGGGCTCTGGGCACTGCTCGGTTGCAGCTGGTGGAGTTCTCGGCCTTTGTGGAACCACCGGATGCAACTGACTCTGTGAGTACAATTTTGGCATAGTCACGGGAGGGTTTTGGAATGAAGACGGTTCTAGCAAGGGCAAGCATAAAGTAGTGGTTCTCCAATTTTACCATGCATCAGAATAACATGGAGAGCTTGTTAAAACATAGTTTGCTAGGTCCACTCCTAAAATTTCTGATTCAGTTGATCTGGTGTAGGATCTGAGAATCTGCATTTCTAACAAGCTACCAGGTGATGTTGGTGCTGCTGGTCCAGGGACCACACTTTGAGAACTACTAGAATAAAGGAACTAGAAGGTCATGGGGTCATGGGTTGGGAAAACCAGAGAAATCCCTCAGGACATCGCTCATTCATTAAGTAAACATTTTTGAATGCCAACTGTGCACTAGGCTTTGTGGTGGATACTGGGAACCTGGGGAAGAAAATCTTTCTAGGTGTGAGCTTTCCTGGCTTAGGATGAAGACAGGTGCCAATAACAGCCCAAGTGGACTGACTGTTAGAAGTAATAACTCCCAACCTGCAGGGGTTGACCATCATAGAAGTTTCTCACTCATTGACATTTCAATATGGCTGGTCGTTAAGGAGCCTTCCACAGAATGATTTGGGAAATCCAGACTTCTTCCATTTTGTGGCTCTGCCATTTTCTAGCACTCTAGAAGATGCTGCTGGATGCTCTGCATCTGGCTGGCAGATGGTGGAAGGCAGAGAGTCAAGAACTATGCAAGTTTTATGAGTCTGGGTTGGATGTGGCGACTATCAGGTCTGCTCACATCCCATTGGCCAGAACTTAGTCACATGGTCACATCTAACTGCAAAGGAGCCTGGGAAGTGTAGTTTAGTGGTGGGAAAAGGAAATGGGGTTTGTGAACACAGCAGTATCTGCCACAGAGATCTAAACACCAGTTTCTGTATATCGTGGTCCTGGTAAAACCCGTCAAATCAGGTTAAAACCCTCCCATCTCACTTTGAGCAAAAGCTAGCATCATTCAGTTGCCGACAAGGCTCTGGGTGGTCTGGCCCTTATTCCTGTTCTGACCTTACTTCCGGTCCTCTCAACTTTGTTTACTCTGGTCTGGCCATACTGACCTCCACGCCCGTTTGGAAACATGCCAGACCCGCTCCTGGTTCAGAGCCTTTGCACCTGGATGTGCAAGATATCCCAGATATCCCCATTCTCTCTTTCCACCCATTCATTGCTTTGCTTGATTATCTTCTCAGATGGGCTTTCCCATGCCACTTTATGGAAATGCCAACTACCATCACTCTTCCCCTCATCCCTGTGCTTTAGTTTTTCATAGCATACATCACTCTCTGAAGGTTCTATCATCTATGGAAAGATTTAAAAATTTTCCTGTTTCTGCCAGTAGCTCCCTGAGGTCAGAGACTTTGCCTTGTAGCCCTGGGACCCAGAATAGTCCCTGCAGTTTTGATAGATGTCATGTATGTACTGGGATAAGGGAAGCTCATGTGTTTCTGAGTGTACAGAAGAATCATATCTGGGGAGTGAGTGAAGACATCCCTGAGATGACAACATTTGAGTTGAGTTTTGAGGGTTACATAGGATTTTGCCATGTGCAGAACTGGATGCTTCAGACACAGAGATAGAAACAGCATGAAGTTTTCAGGAAAACAAATAATCGAATATGGTGGGAGCTGATTCTGGAGAAGCTGGCATTGCCAAGCTGAGTGAGGGACCCAGGCTTTGTCTAGAGGGTTATGGGGAACCATGGGAAAGGGAGGGTAGAGAGATGCCATCTGATTGCGATCCAGGGAGGCTTCCAGGAAAAGGCAGATTTGGATGGACTTGAGCCTGGGAAGATCAGAGAGGGGATTAGTTCTGGAAAAGAAGAAGGGGAATATTTTCAGGGTATGAACAGAAGTGATAAGAATAGAAGCAGAGGGACTTCTCTGGTGGTCCACTAGTTGAGAGTCCACGCTCCCAAAGCAGGGGGCCGGAGTTTGATCCCTGGTCAGGGAACTAGACCGACATGCCACAGCAAAGATTGAGGATCCCACATATGGCAACTAAGACCTGGTGCAGCCCCCCCCAAAAAAAAAAGGAACAGATAGGAAGTCCTGATGTGGGCTGTGTGGATTCCCATCCATCCATCCATGAAAACTTTTTTAATATAGGGTCAGGTTGAGGGGCTGTGGGCTTTGTCCTGGGAGGCACTGGGGAGCCATGGGAGGATTATGAGCAGGGTTGGTCAGCTCTGGAGCCATGTGAGTGATGAACTGGAGAGGAGAGACTGGAGGCTGGGAGGCCAAGGAGAAGGCTGGGGTGAGGGTGGGAGAGGAAAGGGCTGTGGGGATGGAGATCAGGCGACAGGGCAGAGAACTGGGCACTAAGGACAGGGCTTGGGGCCTGAGGGACTGTGGGAGTGAAAGGGCAGCAGGGAGTGGGGACAGTGCCTGAGAGCTGGGCCCAGTGGAACAGTTTGCAGGAGCTGTGGAAGATGGTGATGGAGTGAGGGATGGGCTTGGGCAGTGAGGACTGGGGGTCCAGCCCATCTCCCACTCCTTACCCCTGGCCGTCCCTCCTTAGTACCAGAGGCACCTGTTTGTACACATCAGCCAGCACTGCCCCAGCCCTGGAGCGCCCCCCCTCGAGAGTGTGGATGTCCGGCAGATCTACGACAAATTCCCTGAGAAAAAGGGCGGTCTGCGGGAGCTGTATGATCGTGGGCCCCCCCATGCCTTCTTCCTGGTCAAATTCTGGGTGAGTTCCACCACTAAAAACAAAAGGGCTCATAAGTCACGTGGCCTCCCAGCTCAGGCCACTGGCTCTAAGGGAGACAGTCTCAGGACCTGCCCAGGTCAGCCTGAGCTTTACCAGTTCTCATGGCTCCCAGTGTCAGCTCCCTTAGCAGCAAGGAACAGGAAGGAGTTTTGCCCACAGGGTGGGATGGATGGGACCAGTGCAGGTGTGGGGACCTCCATCCTCCGCAGACTCCACTAGACTTTGCTACACCCGGTCATGCGACTGATACAGCCCTGGGGATTGGCTTGTGGCATTTCAGATTTCCCTGTGTCCCATCTGACCACACCAAGCCTCGTTGCTGATGAATGGCCCCATCCCCTTAGCAAATGAATCCTGGAGTGTTTGGTTTCTAAAGAGAGGATGAGGCTTTGCTGGGTTCCACCAGGCCCTGTTCCTAAGACTGTCTGGCCTTGGGACTTCCCTGGCGGTCCGGTGGTTGAGACTCTGCGCTTCCACTGCAGGGGGTGAGGGTTCGATCCCTGGGCTGTTTGTCCACTTGGCCACTGGGATTATGACGGGATGTGACCTCTGAGAATTGGACAAAAGGGCCTGGGAGAGTTTTCCAGAGGCATCGGGCTTCCCCAGACCTCACCAGGCCCTGCTGCTAGGGAGTAGGCGCTTGTCTTAGCAACCAGGGTCATGAAGGGCCTTGAGGGAGAGCCTCTGGTTGCTAGGGAATAGCTACCTCCTTAGTAACTAGGCTCTTGGCAGGGGCTGACCTCCTGAGCTGGAGGTTTCAGGAGAAAAACTTGAATTCCGGGGCCTCTTTGATGGGGAAGTTACCGGGGAGAGAGGGTCAGGGACATTGGGGGACCCAACTGCTGGAAGGAAGGGTGGGTTTTTTTTTCCAGAAACTGGAGAGGTGGGGACTTTGTTAAGGAAGACAGATGGTTGATTGCAAAGCAATAGGCGCCACCAGCCTGCGGGGCAGAGTTCCCACTTGAGAAGAGTTCCCACTGTTTATAAGGGCCATCCCTTCCAACTTACCTGTACCTCCCCATCCCCCAGGCGGACTTGAACTGGGGCCCAAGTGGTGAGGAGGTGGGGGCAGGCGGCAGCAGCGGTGGCTTCTATGGAGTGAGCAGCCAGTATGAGAGCCTGGAACACATGACCCTCACCTGTTCCTCCAAGGTCTGCTCCTTCGGCAAGCAGGTGGTGGAGAAGGTGGAGGTGAGGCTGGAGGGGTGGCACTCTGGGTGGGTAAGCACCCAGCCACCTGCTACTCGGGAGGGCGCAGACTAAACGGACCAGGAGTTACAACAGCTCCGGGCCTTTGAGGGTCTGCGTGGTGGGGCGGGGGTACCCTAGCCTCTTTCACACATGGACTTAGAGCTAATCTGGAGTTCCAAAGTTATCTATAGGGGTCACTTTGAGGGTTTAAGGTTACTGTGTGGTACAGAGATTTACTGTCACTAAGATTCAAAAGGTTCTTGTGGATATGAAAGAATCCTCAGGGCAAGGTGGTTAGGGGTCACACTTAGAGGTTGCTGAGGTCTTGAGGCGTCTCAAGTACAGAGGTCATACAGGCTTTGGGGAGCTCATGGAGGGATCTCTGGAGGGTTTGAGGGTATCTGAGGACCTGGAGATCACATGAGTTCAGAGGTCTTTGAGGGTTCAGAGGACAGCTCTGAGAGGCTAGAGGGGTCCTTCATTGCAGGCTCAGTAATCCTGAACTGGGTACCTGAGGGTTCAGGCTTTCATCTCTGGTCACTGCAGATGGGGCAATGGAGAGCAGATGGCAATGGGGAGTGGGTGTGGCATCTGAGAAGTCGCACAGAGTGGGTTCGGACTCTGGGGGTGAACCCCTGTGTCTCTGAGTCACTGTCCTCCCTACTTTCCCAACCCCTGGTTCAGACGGAGCGTGCCCAGCTGGAGGATGGAAGGTTCGTGTACCGCCTGCTGCGCTCACCCATGTGCGAGTACCTGGTGAATTTTCTGCACAAATTGCGGCAGCTGCCCGAGCGTTATATGATGAACAGTGTCCTGGAGAACTTCACCATCCTGCAGGTGATGCGCTGGTTCCCTGCCTGAGCAGGGCCCCTGATGTGGAGGGGAGTGCCCACGACTGACCCTCAGCCTGTGAAACTGATACGGGGGCACCTCACGCTTGACCCGTCACTTAGGGGACCCCTTTACCCAGGAAACTGATATCGTGGGGGTTCCACAGCATTCTCATAAGAGGAAAACTGACCTGAAGGACGCCCCACAGTGGATCTTCAGCTTAGGGGACCCCCCTTCACAGGGAACCTAACCTGAGCCCATGGAACATGTTATGTATGGTAGGATATCCTTTAAGTCTGGGGAGTGTGATGACCCTGTAACATGATACACCATGTGATGTGAGGCCCTTCCCTGCAGACCCTCAGACCTAGAGCCTGGCATGTGGGGCATCCCGTCGACCTGGGGGAACATGACATGGTGGGGACCCCTTATCCCATGACATCTTGGTTGGGGGGTCCACAGTGTTCCCTGCTCTCTGTTCCAAGCATAAACCCCTTTCTCCTGGCCTCCTTGACAGGTGGTGACAAACAGAGACACCCAGGAACTGTTGCTCTGCACCGCCTACGTCTTTGAAGTCTCCACCAGTGAGCGGGGGGCCCAGCACCACATTTATCGCCTGGTCAGGGACTGAAGGGGGACCCCAAAAGTGGCTCACCCTCCGGAATACCCTCTCCTCCCAGGCAGGACCTCCAGCTTTCCCCATGCTTCTTACGTGGGGAGGGGACTGCTCCCTGTTAGGACTGTAAAAGCTGGGTGGTGAGTGGAATGGGCTAGGACTGAGAGGGGAAGACGGATCCTGATCTTGGAACCTCACAGGGGTGTCTGAAAGGACAGATCACCCCAGAGCATTAGGCACTGAGGACAGGAGTGAGACAACCCCTGGGATAGCACTGGTTTCTGTCTCAGACAGGTGCCCTCCCTTTTCTTTGTTCTGGATGTCTTGGAGGGCCCCAGTGACACATGAGCTCGTCCCTCCCTGTTTTTCCACATCTCCCTCTTCTCAATCTCCCTCTTCTTACCACCTCCATCCCGGGAACCCTGACATCAAATATTGAAGGTTAACCCTTTCTGTGCAGGGGCAGAGTCAGGTGGGCCCTGGAAATATATTATTATTTTTTTTTAATATAACGAGATATTTATAAGTGGGTGTTAGGGTTGTGACTTTTCTCAGCTGGGCAAGCAGTGGGGTGAGGCTTTTTAATCTCATGCCCTCTTCTAAATGTGCCGTGGGGCTAGACTGTGTTGCCTCCCTCTCCTCTCCCCACCCCCGCTAAAATGTGTTGGTTTGTGTTTTGACAGAGGATAAAGCTATTTTACCAAATCGCAGGGGATTTATTTGGGGCTTGGGCTAAAAATAAATCTAGTGGGAGGTGGTAGGCTGACAGCTGAGGCAAGGAAATGAGGTGTCTTTCAGGGCAGGAAGCTGGTGGCCGGAAACCCCAGGTCCCACGGGGGGCAAGGTGACAGCAGCGGGAAAGGCAGACACCTGGGTCCCCGAGGGGAATGAGGGCTCAGTGGCTGGGGCCAACTGGGGATTAAACAAATATTTACAGGCGACAGGGAACTCAAATGCCCTGGACACTTGAGGGGGTCGGGATGGGGCTTCGGGAAGGGCGGGGCCTAGCGGTACCGAGCGAGCCGATCGTAGACGTGGTCCAGGTTTCTGCACAGGAATATGGAGAGCGTCATGAAGCTGAGCTACAGAGAAAGGAGACGAGGTCAGAGAGGTCGAGAGAGTGCCAGGAGAATCGGGGGGTCCCTAGGGAAAAAAATCTAGGGGGTCGGGCCAGGGGCAGAAAACGAGGACCCGCGAGTTGGGCGGGGCTTCGCCTTGGGAGGTGTGGAGAAGGGAGTAGGTAGGAGGTGGGCCTGGTGGTGAAAGACTCAGGGACGGCAGTTTGGAGAATGGGGCGGCATTAGTGTAAAAGGGCTAGGGGTAATTGGGTGGGACACCAAAGATATGGGCAGGCCGGGGAGGGGTGGGAATAGAGTTTGAAGCAGGAAGGGCGAATAGGGCGGGGTAGGGGGAGCTCAGCTCCGTCTAGCATAGGGTCTAGAGTCTGAGAAGGAGTGTGATCCAGAGAAAGCCCAGGGTCCTTTATTCTGGAGACTCATCTATCTCCTCCTCCGTCTCTGCCTCTAATTCCATCTCGGCCTCCATCTCTGCGCCTGCACTCCTGGTCTCAAGTTGTTCCTCGTCTTGATCCCAAAGCAACCAGAGCCCCAGCACCTTAGGCAGCTTGCCCAGCGGGGCCTTGTCCCCCCAGTTGGGGCAGGCGTCAGCCATGCCCCAGCCACCCCACAGACTGCCGCTACGCCCACTGCTGCTCAGCACGCCGCTGCGCCCGGAGCTCGAACTGTAGGCACCCGGCACCTGCGGCTGGGGTTCGCGGTGCAACAGGCTGCGCGGTAATAGCAGGCTCAACCCCGCTACACTCACCTGCGGGGAAAGGGGGATATTGCGGCCAATAGCAAGGTATATCCCCAGATATCAAGGAGGACCAATGGGAGCCTCGTGAGGAAGGGCGGGAACGCCTGCTCCCGTGCAACCAATCAGGGCTCACAGAGGCTAGGTCAGGTGGAGTCCCAGGAAGGCCTGGATTGGCTGTACTTCTATCAATGCATGCGCCTTTCCCAGAGACTGGTTGGACGCGCAATTTGGGGCAGGGCCATCTAGGCCAATCGCGAGTGGGGGCGGGACCAGATCACCTCGAGTAGACCCACGCCGAGACAAATGCCCACTATGGAGATGAGGTTGTTGGTCAACCAGTTGGAGAGATTCCGTTCGCAGCCCTGAGGATACAGGGACAGGTTATAGGTAGGTTACTTTTGGGATTTGCCCTCAAGCCCGGAGCCCACTGTCCTCAGTCCAGCCTTAACCCCTCTTTCAGGTACCACCCCATTCCCTAGTTATCAGGGGTCTCTAGTCTCTGGGCTTCAGTCCATCCAAGCTGAAGACCTCATCCCCAGGTATCAGCGTTCCAGATTCTGCCCTTTCGCCTGGGCCTTTTCTTTAGGCCCCCGCCCTTCCAAAAGATCTCGCCCCTTGTAGGGGTTCTGCCCCTGTTGTAAAACAGCCCTTTCCCGTAGGCCCACCCTGTCAGACCCCTCTGGTCCTGCGCTCCACATCTTCCCCACCTGTTGGTAGATGTGGCTGTTCGCGGGGACCGAGCAAACTTCTACATTGTGTCGGGGCTGCCCCAGTGATCCGAGCCGGCTAAACTGGGGGGAGATCTTATCGAAGATTGTGGAGTCGTTGGTCGCTGATGAGTTATAGCAGGAGCAGGGCACGCGGTCCCCTTCGGACTCGTTGCGTCTCATGCTGGGGATATGGAACCAGTCCTGAGGAGACTCCCAGCCACAGCAGCGCAGCTGAGAAGAACAAAAGTCAGAGGAACAGGGTACAGCAGAAGTTAACACAACATTGTAAAGCAACTACCAAAAAAAAAAAAAAAGTCAGGAACAAGGACTAGAGAGATGCAAGATGCTTTGGGGGATCAGAGGACTAGGTGATGGGTGTGACTGGGTACTGGGTCATATTGAGGAGTAGAGGGCTAACAAAACTGGGCTGGGGTGGGATCACAGCAGGGCCAAGGGACAGTAGGGGTACATGAGGTTGGGAGAGAGGTGTCATGGGGGCGGGGGTCTTGAGGCTGGGGAAAGAGCTGCAGAATCGTGCTTTGGAGGATTGGGTAGGCAGTACAAACCAGCTGTAAGTAGGGGGATAATGGATGGGAGGGCGGGGCCATGTGAGTGACCAGGGAAAGGAATCTCGCTTGGGCCTGGTCCCTTGGGAACCAGAGTCGCTACTGGGCAGAGAGTGGGGTCAGGCTAGGGCCTTGGGACTGAGGGCGGAGTCTGTCGAGCCAGGGGGAGGAGTCACTGCAGGGGTTGAGAGCTGGGGGACTGGGCCAAGTCGCCACGGGCTGGAGGTGGCTTAGGTGGGTAGGGTTACGTTAGGGTCCTAGAGCTGGGAGCTTGGATCCCGTCGGGGCCAAGTCTCCTCCAGGCAGAGGGCGGAGCCAAGTCAGAATCCCAGAGCTAGAGGGAAGGATCCTGGTGGGCGGGGCCTCATGCACCTGAAACTGCACGTAGTCCCAGCTCTCCTCCGCCGCCGTCTCCTCCGGATGAGTGCGGTAGTTTTGGATGGTCTTCTGCACGACGTCCTTCACTTTCTTCTTCAGCTGATAGGCCGAGAGTGAGGCTGAATCCCCCACCTGCTTCCCCACTGCCCTCTGCTCCAACCCACCCCAGCCACTCCGTAGCCGTCCCAGCCTCTGGTGGTCTCTGAGCATCTTCGTGGCAGCCTCGGTGTTTCACTGAATGGCTAGCTATGTCTCTGTCCCTCCAAACCGCCCTCTGCCTGTTTCCCCCGTTTGTCTTTCCGGGTCTCCACTGTCTCCCACGATCTCATTAAGTTTCTCTTTCTTGGAGCTGTTTCTCCAAGGGTTTTCTTTCCTCGCTTCTGTTTCCCTTTGGATCTCTGTCTTCCTTTGTGTTGGTGAGTCTTTCTCTGACCCTGTCTGTCTCTAGATCCTTCTCTGTGTCTCTCTACCAGTCTCTGTCTTTCTGTCTTCTCTATCTCTCTCTGTTATTTATCTTTGTCTGTCTTAGCCCCTGTCTGCCTTTGCTTCTGTCTGTTTCCACTCTCTCCCTCCCCACCCACTAGCTCGGGTGAGGAGAGGAGAAGGTGAGCTCACCTGGACTCTCTGAGTGGAGATGAGGATTCCTAGGGTGATCTGTGTGGCAAACAGGAGCAGCAGTGTCCCAAAATACTGGAGCAGGGAGGAAGACAGAGTGGGCAGGTCAGGCTGAACTCCCCAAGATGAAGGGGCTGCCAGGGCTCTATTTAAGGACAAGATGTGAACGATCCTAGAAGTGGAAGGGTGGAGGGAAACTCACCAGGCCCAGGAGGCAGCGGAACTCCTTCAGGGCCCCCACACAGCCCAGGAGGGCAAGACCCATGGTGAGGATTCCTGAGACGGCCAGGACCTTGGACCAGATCTGCAAGGGCATGAAGGACAAGCCTGGGAGAAATGGGAGGCAGTGACATTGGGCTCCATGTGCACAGCTCCAGACAGCCCCATTCCCCACCCACACACCTCCCAAGAGGGGAACAGTAAACTTGGGGTGGGGGGGCCTCTTCCTGGTCTCCTGGTATCCTTTTCTCTGAGTCTCTGTCCCTGTCCTACACTGAATCTCTGTCTCCTGGAATTCTTCCCACCTCTCGCTGGTCTCTGGCCCTCTCTGTCTTTAGGTCTGTGTTCCCTTCTTTCTGGATCTCTGTCCCTCTTTCTTCCTGGTCTCTGTCTTTCCCTCTTGTTCTCAGTCCCGCTTTCCTCCTTCAGCCCCTTCTCACCCTCGGTAGTTTCAGCCTCATCACTAGTTCTGCAACATTGGATCAGCCACCTAAACCTCCCTGAGACCTAGGGAATAATGATATCTATTTCCTAAAGTTGTTTTGAGGAACACATGGGAGACATGTGTTCAGTCTGCTCCTCTACACCAGTCCTCTAGTCCTCCTCATATTTAATAAATCTTGTAAACATTTATTAAATATGAGTTATTGGGATTTTGACTACTACCCAGTATTATTTTCCTACAATGATTATTAGTGTTAATCTGCTTTTCTACTTCCTTGCTGTGTGACATCCAGTGACTTCCCCTCTCTGAACCTCAAGAGAGGGAAGACTTATGGGAGAATCTGGTGAGCATCTCTGCCCAAGATCTGACACCTACATGTCACCTAAAGTGTGACACTGAGCTGTCTGGTACCTAAGTCCCTGAGAAATGGCCACTATTATTGTTATTGGTACGCACAACTCATTTGCCAGAGGAAGAATCTGAGGCTCAGAAGTTGTGGCCATAGCAAGGAGTGGAGCAGAGCCTAAGATCAAACAAGAAAGCTGGGCACTGCAGGCCTCCCTGGGATGAGGGAGACCCCAGGAGTCCCCTAGGAGGAGAGCCCTGTTCATATCTGCTCCAGGAAGACCGCTCCACCCCCCCACCCCGACCCACAACGTCCCCACCCAGCCCCGGACTGCCTCAGCCCCCTTACCCACGAAGGACACGAAGCTGGTTTTGTCGATGAGTATCCAGATGCCGAAGCAGAAGATAAGACTGCCTAGGACCTGGGGAGAGGAGAGTATGGCTGGTGGGTGACACAGGGAAATGAAATGGGGTGGCTACGGCAGGGGCTGGGGCCTGGGCTCCAGAGCCAAGAGGCAACTTACGAAGAAGAAGAGGTTGAAGACGAAGAGGAGGTACTTGACGAGGCTGAGGCAGCCATCGTGGGCTGACATCTTCTCCTAGAGGGGTGAGACACCGGTGGGAGGGACAGGACAGAAGGGGTGGTGGCAGTAGGGAGAACAGGCAGAGAGACCTTGAGAGAGAGAGAGGGGGAGAGACTGAGACAGAAGAGAAAGGAAGAACTCAGAGAAAGAGGAAGTGCTGGGGCTGGAGCCCCACCCCCTGCCTCTCTACATGCAGGGTGACTTTCTTCTGGGTCTTCATCCCCATCTCCCCTTGCCTGACCCACTGGGATGCACACCCCAGTACCTGAGGGGTCTTGGAATTGATGGGCACCAAGGACATGCCAGGCAGTTCCTCCCAGATCTCCATGGCTCAGGTTGGGTGACCCATAGGGCATCCTGATGTACTTGCAGCCCACCTACTCTGGGCACCAGGACCCCAGGCTGGCCCTGGGCAGCAGCCGACCTCACAGACACTCTGACCTCACTGCCTGCAAAGATCTGCCATCTCTGCATTCATCTCTGCCCCCCGCCCCCCCCACCCCTCCACCACTTCCTGGCCTTTGCGATCTCTGGGTCTCTGTTCTTTTCTCTGTGGATCTTTATCACTCTCTTTACCTCTAGTTCTCTGTCCCCTTCCCCACCAGGTCTGCATCCTCTTCCTCTCTGGTTTCTGGCCCGTTATCTGCATGGCTCTCCTTCTTCTTCTGTTTATCTACCCACCCCCACCTTCCTATCATTTCCCGCTCTCCGAATCTGTGTCCAGTTCTTAGCAACAAGGTAGACCAAGGTGCTCCCATGTGCTGGGGCAGGGGCTGGGCACCTGGGGGAAGTGAAAGTGCTGCAGGCCCCAAGTGGGAAGATCCCCAGTGCAAAGGGGTGATTTGGCAGTACCAAAACACCCAGAGCGGAAGCTGAGCCTAGGGCAGTACTTCCTGCTTCAGCAACGAGGCCCCAAGAAGGGGAGGCCCCACAGGAGTCAAGACTGAGCCCAGGACCTTGGCCGTTAGATCCAGGTTTGCAATACCTGATCATCTTTAGGCCTGAGCCCCACAGCCAGCAGCCTCTGAAATCTCCCCTGACATCCTGCAGGCTTCTCACTTGTCAAGTCCCAAATCCCCATAGATGTTTATTTAACATTATGGATGTTCCTACCATCTCGACATGTACCCAGGAAAACCAGACCTCCTTAGAGAGCCAGTTCCCCCTCTCTCTTCTGAGCAATCTCATCTACCTTTTTTTTTTTAAGGCTCTAAATGTAATTTATTTTCTTATTAATATCATAAAAAATCAATTCATATTAGTAATATTCTGATTTTTAACTCTAGGCTTTCTTTTTTTTAGCCCCAATTTTATTGAGGAATAACGGACAAGTATGATTATGTATATTTAAAGTATACGGGACGATTTTATATATGTGTATTATATATATACATATATATAGTGGAATGATTACCATGCTCAAGATAATTAACATGTTCTTCATCTCACATAGTAAACAGTGTTTGTGTGTGTGTGTGTGTGTGGAACACTTAAATGTACTCTCAGCAACTTTCCAGCACACAATAGTGTATTAACTATGTTACCATACTGTACATTTAGACCCTCAGATCAGAACTTATTCCTCTTATAACTGAACATTTATACCCTTAGATCTATGTCTCCCCATTTTCCTTACTCCCCAACCCATCCTACCATTCTATAATCTGTTTCTATGAAACTGGACTTAAAATTTTTTTTTAAAGATTCTACATATAAATGATACCAGTATTTACCTTTCTATCTGTGGCTAATTTCATCTAGCATAATGTCCCCCTCAGGTTCATCCATACTGTTCCAAGTGGCAGGACTATCTTCTTTTTTATGGCTGAATAATATTCCATTGTAATACATATATTAGAAATATATATATATATATAATCACATTTTCTTGATCTGTTCATCTGTTGAAGGACATTTAGATTGCTTCCATATCTTGGCTATTGTGAATAATGCTGCAATGAACATGAGTGAAAAGATATCCCTTCAAGAAACTGATTTCATTTCCTTTAAATATATACCCAGAGTGGGATTGCTGGAGCATATGGTGCTTCTATTTTTAACTTTTTGAGGCATCTCCATACTGTTTGCCATAGTGGCGTCACCAATTTACATTCACACAAAAGTGCGCAATGATTCCTTTTTATCCATATCCTTGCCAAGACTTGATATCTTTTCTCTTTTTGATACCAGCTATCCTAACTCTTACGAGGTGGTATCTTATGGTTTTGATAGTTTTGATTTACATTTCCCTCATGAATAGTGGGGCTTCCTAGGTGGCACTAGTGGTAAAGAATCCGCCTGCCAATGCAAGACGTAACAGATGTGGGTTCAATCTCTGGGTCAGGAAGAACCCCTGAGAAGGAAATGGCAACCCTCTCCAGTACTTTTGCCTGGGAAAACCCATGGACAGAGGAGTCTGGTGGACTATAGTCCATGGGGTTGCAAAGAGTTGGATGCGACTGAGCAACTGAGCATACACACATGTGCACACACACATGATTAGTGATGCTGAGCACCTTTTCATGCCTCTATTGGCCACTTGGATGTTTTCTTCAGAAAAAAATTGTCTATTCAAATCCTTCCCCCATTTTTTCAAATTGAGTTATTGGCTTTTTTTGCTGTTGAGTTATAGGAATTATTTATGTAATTTGAATGTTAGTCCTTTATCAGATATATGGTTTGCAAATATTTTATCCCATTCTCCATTGAAAAGGGTGTCTTTTCAATATATCATTTCCTTTTTTAAAAAAGTTGTATTTATTTATTTTTGGCTGGGCTGGGTCTTTGTTACTGCACCAGCTTTTCTCTAGTTGCGGTATGCAGACTTCTCATTGCAGTGGGTTTTCTTGTTGCAGAGCTCGGGCTGTAGGGCGCTTGGGCTTCAGTAATTGCAACGCCGGGCTCTAGCGCACAGGCTCAATACTTGTGGTGCATGGACTTAGTTACTCTGCATGTGGGACCTTCCCAGGGATGGAACCCGTGTCTCCTGTATTGGCAAGTGGATTCTTTACCACTGACCACCAGAGAAGCCCTTGATTGTTTCTTCTGGTATGCAAAAGATCTTTGGTTTGATGTAATCTCACTTGTTTATTTTATTTTATTTTATTTTATTTTTTTTCACTTGTTTATTTTAGCTTTTGTTTCCTGTGCTTTTGGTGTCTTATCCAATAAATTACTACCAAGACCAATTTGGTGAAACTCAAGGAACTGTTTTCCTATGCTTTCTTCTAGTTTTATAGTTTCAGGTTTTACATTTAAGTCTAATCCTTCTCGACTTTTGTGAGTGGCGTATGATAGTGGTTCAGTTTCATTCTTTTGCATCTGGGTATGCAGTTTTCCCATTTATTGAAGAGACTGTTCTTTTCCTATCATGTGTTCTGTGCACCCTTATAAAAATTAGTTGACTGTATATGCATGAGTAAATTTATGGGCTCTCTATTATGTTTCACTGGTTTATGTGCTAGTTTTTATGCCACTACCATATTGCTTTGATCACTATGACTTTGTATATATTACAAAGTTTGAAATCAGGAAGTACGATGTCTCCCATCGTGTTCTTTCTTGAGATTGCTTTGGCTATTCAGGGTATTTTGTAGTTCCATACAAATTTTAAGATAGTTTTTTTCCTATTTCTGTGAAAAATGCAATGAGAATTTTGATAGGGATTACACTGAATCTGTAGATTATTTTGGGCACTTTGGGATTTTCACAATATTGGTTCTTTCAGTCCAAGAACATGGGATATCTTTGCATTTATTTGTGTCTTATTCAGTTTCTTTCCTCAGTGTCTTATAGATTTCAATTTTCAGGTCTTTCAGTGTTTTATTGTTTTTGACACAGTTACCAATGGAATTGCTTTCATAATTTTTTTAAAGATAGTTTGTTGTTAGTGTATAGAAATGCAATTGACTTTTTTGTGTTGATTTTTATCCTGTAACTTTATTGAATTCATTTGTTAGTTTTAACAGGGTTTTTTTTTTTTTATAGGTTTTTAGGGTTTTCTACAATAGATCATGTTGTCTGCAAACAGATAATTTTCTTCCTTTTTGATTTGGATAAGTTTTATTTCTTTTTCTTGCCTAATTGTTGTGGCTAAGACTATGTTGAATAGAAATGGTGAGAGCAGGCATTTTTGTATTGTTCCTCATCTTAGAGAAAAGGTTTTTAACCTTTCACCATTGAGTATGCTGTTAGCTGAGGGTTTCTCATATAGTCTTCATTATGTTGAGTTACATTCCGTCTATACCTAATTTGTTGGAAATTTTTATCATGAAAGGATGTTGAGTTTTCTCAAGAGCTTTTTCTTCATCTAATGAAATGATTGTATGCTTTTTTATCCTTCATTCTGTTAGTGTGGTATCACATGGTTGACTCCTTCCTGTGAATCATCAAAATTTCCCTCCCTACCAATACTTTCCTATTAGCACACAATCATGCTATTATTTCTTCCATCTAAAAACTCATTCATTGACCACACATCCTTCTACACCTCTGTCCCATTTCTTCCTCTTCTTGATAACAAAATCCATTAAAAATTTGGCTATACTCACTGCTACTTCCTCTCTTCCAAGTCTCTCAATATGACTTTCATTCTGACTTGTTCACCAAAACCACTTTGGTCAAAGTCACCAATGATATCCATGTGGTCAATTCTTGGTCCCCATCTTACTTGACTTCTCTATATCACTGGTTGCGGTCCCCACACATCAGCCTCAGCTGGGCATTTGTTAATATTCTCAGTCCTCATCCCAGACCTACTGTAGTGGGTTGAATGTGGTCCCTCAAATTCACAGCCATTCTGAAGGAGATCAGCCCTGGGATTTCTTTGGAGGGAATGATGCTAAAGCTGAAACTCCAGTACTTTGGCCACCTCATGCGAAGAGTTGACTCATTGGAAAGGACTCTGATGCTGGGAGGGATTGGGGGCAGGAGGAGAAGGGGACGACAGAGGATGAGATGGCTGGATGGCATCACCGACTCAATGTTCTTGTCCGAACCACTGGAACCTGTGAATGTGACCCTACTTGTTTTTTTAACCCTATTTGGAAAAAGGGTCTTTGAAGATGTAGTTAAGGATTTCAACATGAGATTATTCTGGATAATCTGAGTGGGCCTTAAATCTAATGACAAATGTTCTTAAAAGAGACACTCAAAGCAAAGGCACTCCTAGAGGAGAAGAAGACAGAGGCAGAGATTGGAGTTATGCAGATATAAGCCAAGGAATGCCTGGAAACTACCCTTAGCCCACACACATCCTATTGTCTGCCTAGAAGCCATAGGAATCCTTCTGTTAAAACATGAGTCACTTCTTGACTCAGAACCCTCTAATAGCTTCTTATCTCACTCAGGGAAAAAAACCCAACTTCCTACCATGACCTCCAAGGGCCTCCATAAAATACTCTGACCCTTATTACTTCTCTTATCTCACCTATTACCCACCTTCCCTTCAATCACTGGGATCCAGTTATATTGGCTTCCTTACTGTTTCAAGAACCTATCAAGTATACTTCTGCTTCCAGATCTTTGTCATTGCTGTTCCCTCTGCTTGGAATGCTCTTCCTCATGTTGTTCCTGGTTGCTTTCCTCATCTCCTTCAAGTCTCTGCCAATGTCACTTCCTCAGAGAGGTCTTACTTGACTACTGTCTACAGTTCTCTGTCTTGTCCCCTGATAACACTCTGTCTTGCTTTCTTAACAGCACTCCCATGCTCAGAAATTCTTATTTGTTTATGTTTCCTGCTTTTGCAACTAAAATGTAAAATCTTTTTCACAACAGCATCCTGAGGGTCTAGGGCAGTGTAGGGTACATCATTCATTGAATATTTACTGAGACTTCCCTGATGGCTCAGTGGTAAAGAATCCACCTGCCAATGCAGGGGACAAGGGTTAGCGCCCTGATCCAGGAAGATCCCATATGCCATGGAGCAACTAAGCCTGTGTGCCACAACCACTGAGACTGTGCTCTAGAGCCTGGGAGCTGAAACTACTGAGCCCATGCACCTAGAGCCTGTGTTCCACAACAAGAGAAGCCACTGCAATGAGAAGGCCCTGAACCATAACTACAGGGTAGCCCCCACTCTCTGCGGCTAGAGAAAAGCCCATGCAGCAACAAAGACCCAGCACAACCAAAAATACAATTTAAAACAATTACTGACTGACATTTTTCCTGGTGTCTAGAATTCACAAATTTTCCTGCTCCAGGGCCTTTGCATAGCCTCAGGGACTGAGATGTTCATATTCCATTTTACACTTAGTAAATTATCCTTTATGTCTCAGTTCCAGTGTTACTTTCTCAGAGAACTCCTCTTGTAACAGAGAAGAACAACCCTAACTGCATATCGGATCTATTCCTTTAGGTCTAAACTTTGTGCTCTATTCCCTGTGCTTAGTCATCCTGGCTCCGCACCTTTGTAAAAGAATGTTGCCTATAGCCTGAAATACACATGATAGTCCATTCTCAAGGCTCTGACCTTTAGAAGTATAACACTCTTCCGTTCATATGAAGATAAAGAGCTGCAGAACAGAAAATAACTTGTCTTGTTGGACGCTTATAGGAACACTGTGATCAGACCCACATGGACAGCTTCAAGAACAGATTCCTGCACCAAGAAGTTTGCAACAACCAGCTACACCCTACCTCCTCTCTTAATATAAAAGAAGCCTGAATTTTAACTTGGGTAAGATGGTTCTTAGGGACACTAGTCCACCATCTTCTTGGTATGTTGGCTTTCCAAATAAAGTTTCTATTCCTGCCCCAGCAATTTGTCTCTGGATTTATTGGCCTGTTGTGTGATGAGTAGTATGAGCTTAGACTCAGTCATGCTTTCTCCAAATTAGGTCTCTGTGTTGAAGGATTGGATAATTTCCCTCAGATTGTGATGTATTTTTATAGCACCTAGCATTTTTCTTTATATCTTTTTGTTCAGTCATAATGATCTAAGCCTGTAGTCCTCAGAATGTGGCCTAAGGACTGCTGGTGGTTCCTGAGACACTTTCAGGGGTTCATAAAGTGAAAATTATTTTCATAATACTATTAAGATGTTATTTGCCATGTCACTCTCACTTTCTCTTGAGTATACAGCGATGTATTTTGGAAGCTACAGCATGTGAACTATTTTGACAAGCCGCACCACCCCCAACACCCCAAGCACAAATGATAATGCAACTGTCGTCTATTAAGCCAGGTGTTAAAAGAGATTTGCAAAAATGTAAAATACTCTTCTCAGTTCAGTTCAGTTCAGTCGCTCAGTCGTGTCCGACTCTTCGCGACCCCATGAATCACAGCACGCCAGGCCTCCATGTCCATCACCAACCCCCAGAGTTCACTCAGACTCACGTCCATCAAGTCAGTGATGCCATCCGGCCATCTCATCCTCTGTCATCCCCTTCTCCTCCTGCCCCCAATCCCTCCCAGCATCAGAGTCCTTTCCAATGAGTCAACTCTTCGCATGAGGTGACCAAAGTATTGGAGTTTCAACTTCAGCATCATTCCCTCCAAAGAAATCCCAGGGCTGATCTCCTTCAGAATGGATTAGTCGGATCTCCTTGCAGTCCAAGGGACTCTCAAGAGTCTTCTCCAACACCACAGTTCAAAAGCATCAATTCTTCGGCGCTCAGCCTTCTTCACAGTCCAACTCTCACATCCATACATGACCACTGGAAAAACCATAGCCTTGACTAGACAGACCTTTGTTGGCGAAGTAATGTCTCTGCTTTTGAATATGCTATCCAGGTTGGTCATAACTTTCCTTCCAAGGAGTAAGCGTCTTTTAATTTCATGGCTGCAGTCACCATCTGCAGTGATTTTGGAGCCCCAAAAAATAAAGTCTGACACTGTTTCCACTGTTTCCCCATCTATTTCCCATGAAGTGATGGGACCAGATGCCATGATCTTGGTTTTCTGAATGTTGAGCTTTAAGCCAACTTTTTGACTCTCCACTTTCACTTTCATCAAGAGGCTTTTTAGTTCCTCTTCACTTTCTGCCATAAGGGTGGTGTCATCTGCATATCTGAGGTTATTGGTATTTCTCACGGCAATCTTGATTCCAGCTTGTGTTTCTTCCAGTCCAGCGTTTCTCATGATGTACTCTGCATATAAGTTAAATAAGCAGAGTGACAATATACAGCCTTGACGTACTCCTTTTCCTATTTAGAACCAGTCTGTTGTTCCATGTCCAGTTCTAACTGTTGCTTCCTGACCTGCATACAAATTTCTCAAGAGGCAGGTCAGGTGGTCTGGTATTCCCATCTCTTTCAGAATTTTGCACAGTTTATTGTGATCCACAGAGTCAAAGGCTTTGGCATAGTCAATAAAGCAGAAATAGATGTTTTTCTGGAACACTCTTGCTTTTTCCATGATTCAGCGGATGTTGGCAATTTGATCTCTGGTTCCTCTGCCTTTTCTAAAACCAGCTTGAACATCAGGAAGTTCACGGTTCACGTATTGCTGAAGCCTGGCTTGGAGAATTTTGAGTATTACTTTACTAGCATGTGAGATGAGTGCAATTGTGCCGTAGTTTGAGCATTCTTTGGCATTGTCCTTCTTTGGGATTGTTATTTTTGGTGTGGAAATTAGTTATTAAAAATGTTATTTATGTTAAAGCAATGGATTTTTGTGTTATGATGCCAATACATATTTCAGAAATTTCTCATTTTAATATTGATAGATATAGCTCACATAAACACAATCTATATAAATATAACCCACAAAAATAATTGAGGTCCTTCATTTTTAAGAGTATCAAAGCAGTCCTAAGACCAGAAATTTTGAGTAAATCTTGGGTTTTAGAATCTTCTCTGTAAGCCCAGCATATTACTGAACTCTGAAGGCAAGATCCCCATCTGTCTTATAGGACATATATTTAGGGTTTGGCTAGTAGTATGGAAGCCTTAAGTATTACTGTCAAAAGGTTAGAAGGCAAGAAGAAATGAATGTGAAGAACGATTCCACCTCACCCTTACTTCCACATTACTCAGGGAAGTGGAAGTGAAGCCAGTGCTCCAGACTAGGGACTCGCCTTAGAGCCTGGACTGAACAGTGCCAGGAGGTAGAAAGGGAAGGGATTGGATACCCGGTCTAAATGGGAACATAAGGAAAGGCGGGATGGACGGACGCATGCGTGGAAGTAGGCGCGTGTGGGTACATGCACTTACATGTACAGGGAGGGAGATAGCTGTTGAAAAAGCGGAGGCACGGAGTCGCTCGCGCCTGCACGCGGGACGCGCATGCGCGCAGAAGAATGCGGGAAAGGCGCCAAGAGGTAGAGCGAGGAGCGTCGCGAGATGAGGCCTGTGGGGCCTGAGGCCTCGGTCGCTAAGCTTCTCAGTTGAGCCTTGTACACCCTCATTTTCGCCTGACTGACCAGACTGAAGAGCCCAGGCCTCGAGGGTGAGGTGAAATTGGCGCCTATGGGATCCCTGAAACGTTCATAAATCTCGGGTGTGTGAGGTTGGACGTCATGCCCTGAGGTCATCGGACTCAGCCAAGGGATAACTGGCCACCGTCCGGAGCCTCCCAGACTGCCCGGGCTCTGTGGAGCTGAGGGGTCAAACGGCCTGAGAGGACCCTCCTTTTTTCTCCCCTAGAACCTGGGAAACTGGTGTCAGCCCCTTCGCTCACCAGATTCGACTTTGAGGCCGTCCCAAGTCGCGACCCGCAGGCCGCGGTCCCCGCCCAACCAGGGAAGCCGATGGGTTCAGGCCCCCAGGCTGCAGAGACCGGGCCTTCACCGGCCTGTTGGGGACGAAGTTATTGCTTTTTTCTTGAGGAAGCTGGACACCAGCTCCTTCCTTTCGTTTTGGGGTTTATAGTTACAGGGAAAGAGGTAAAGGGGCACTTCCAGGAGCTCCGAGAGCTCCCTGGAAGCAGTGGTTGAGGAGAGTCTTTGCCGGGAAAGATGAGGTAGGGTCTCAGGCGTTGGGCCACCATCAGGGCCTCTCGGCTGCTAGAACACAAAGGGGCTTTCACGGGGTTGCAGGTGGCCCGTTTGCAGAATCTGTTCGCCCAAAATTAGTTCTCTTAGCAAGAGTCAAATTTACCAATTTACCAGAAAACGTCTAGATTCTGGTAAATTGACCAGTTTACACTTTTTGAATGTTTTTAAGAAAGGTGGATTTATTTTTCATAAACACAGTTTTCCTTTTTTTAGTGGAACTCAGTGTCAGGGTCAGTGTTAGCAAGAATTAGGGGGATCAGAAGTACGGGGGATCAGAAGTACTTCCTGTTATTTGAGTTATGGTTCATTTCAGTTGCTGGCAAACCATCTGGTAATAGTGAAGATTTGCCTTTCTTAGGTAGGCTGCCGGCTATCTGAGAAATATCTCCAGCTTCCTCAACTTGGTTAATTTTTGAACAAATCGAATTAAGATTTCTGTTCAATGCATGAAGCAGGGCACTCAAAGCCGGTGCACTGGGACAGCCCAGAGGGATGGGATGGGGAGGGAGGTGGGAATGGGGTGAGGGGAGGCAGGGGGATACATGTACAGCCCTGGCAAATTCATGGCACTGTATGGCAAAAACCACCACAATACTGTAAAGGAATTAGCCTCCAATTAAAATAAAAAAAAGTAAGAAGTACTAAGACACATACTGTTATGAATGACTTAACATTTGATAACATAATATGCTGCATGGGTTTTTAACTACCTTTAAAGAATAAAAGTCACTTAAAAAAAAAACCCAAATGAAAGAATTCCCTATGGATACACTTTAGGGTTTATCTTACTTGATTTGTGTTGATAATTGGAGGTTCTTTGCTACTTTTTCCTTTTTGTGACAGCATTTCCTTCTGGTGTTTCTCCTTGTTCTCTGGCCATTTCTTCTTTTCTTTATGTTTTATTTCTAACGTTCTAAATCATGAAATCTGTGGCCACCAAAGGGCATAGAATGTATAAACAGAGTTTTAAATGAATAATTATAAAGCTTATATCTGTGTAATTGCCACCCAGATCAAGAAATAAATGTTACCATGGCTCTGGAAGATCTTCTGTCATTATCATTTCATAGTCCCTTCTTACCTTTTAGAGATAACTTAAAGTCTGACTTTTGTGCTGATCATCTCCTTGATTTTCTTTATACTTTTGCCATGATTTTGCTTCTGTTTTCAACTTAGAACTATGGATTCTCTGTCTAGAATATTTTATATTGTGCTTCTTCTGCTCAACATTGTGAAATTTATTTATACTGTTGCATGTAGCTGTAGTTCCTTTATTTTCTTCACATATGGATAGTATTCTTTTGATTGAAAAGTCTATGATTTATGCATTTTGCTGTTGATGGGCACTTGTGTTTTTCAGCTTTGTGACAATTATGAATAATGTTTCTGAAAACATTCTTGTGAGAAGTCGAAGAATGTAGTTGGTTAAGAGCTGTTTCTGAAACCAAACTGTGTTAAATCCTGACTACCACTCATCGGTAGTGTACAATTGAAGAAGTTGCTTCGTATTTCAATTTTTTCACTTTTGTAAAATGGGAGTAATAATAGTACCTACCTTACATGGTTATGGTGAAGAGTAATGTAATTTAAAAATATAGAGCATTTAGAACAGTGCCCGACATAAAGCAAGCACAATATGTTATCATTAATTATTACTGTATTCTTTGGCTCAAGTGAAAGAGTTTCTCTAGAGAATACATTGGGAGTTGTTGGGCCGTAGTGTGTGTGTGTATTCAGTTTTACTGCTGGTACTAGGTTGTTCTCCAAGGTAGTTATAACCATTTACACTGACATTAACAAAGGATGAGACTTTTTGGTTGTTTTACATCTCATCAACACCTGATATTATTAAACTTTTCCATTTTTTTCCCAATCTGGTTGGTGTGCAGTGGTATTTCATTGTTATTTTAATTACCTTTCATTGACTGTTAATGACATAGAATTTGTAATATTTATTGGAATAATTTAATTAAATGAATTATTTAATACTTATTTAAATATTATACAGTATTTTTGAAGTGCTTCTCCAGCCCCCTGCCCATTTTCCTATTGGGTTGTCTGTCCTTTTCTTCCTAATTTGTAATGTTCTTTATATCTTTTGAATATTAGTCATTTGTTGTTATGTAGGTTGTGGATATATTCTCCCACTCTACAGTTTTTCTTTCTATTCTCCTTTTGGAGCCTTTTGATGAAAAGCCGTTTTAAATTTTAATGTAGTAGAATGTATCAGATGAAAGTTTTAAAAATAATTTTATTGTTTATTTTATTTTTGGCTGCGCTGGGCCTGCGTTGTATGAAGGCTTCTCGCTGTGGTGGCTTCTCTTGTTGTGGAGCATGGAGTCTAGATGGGCAAGCTTCAGTAGCTACAGCACATGGGCTCAGTAGTTGTGGTTCCCAGGCTCTAGAGCACAAGCTCAATAGTTGTGGTGCATGGGCTTAGTTGTTCCATGGCCCGTGGGTTCTTCCTTAACCCAGGATTGAACTCCCGTCCCCTACATTGGCAGGTGGAGTCTTATCCACTGTGCCACCAGGGAAGTCCTCAAATTGAAATTTTATGGTCATTGTGTCTTTTACGAGAAACACCAAGGTGTTGTGCTTTAAAGGGCAGCATTTGCATCATCAGTAATTTTGTTCCCTGGAGTAGTATAACAGTGCCTCCATTCTTTTCTAGAATTTTATAGTATTTTTTTTCCACATTTACTTCTTTCTTCCACGTGAGATTAATTTTTGCACGCCCTTTGAGATGCTTGCTAAGTTGCTTCAGTTGTATCTAACTCTTTGCGACCCCATGGACAGTCATTTGAGGTAGGGGCCTTTTTTTTTTTTTTTTCCTGTATGGACGCCTAGTTGGTCCAGCACCGTTTATTGAGAAGTTCAGCCCCTACTCACAGATCTGCTAAGGCATATCTCTCATGTATCAGACTCCGTATAAGGATGGGTCTAATTTTAGGCTCTCTATTCTTTTCCACTAGGCTGTTTGTCCTTGTATCCATTCACACTGTCTTACTACAAATTTATAACAAAACTTAATACTTGTTAGAGCATGACTTCTCACTTTGTTTTTATTCAGAAGTATTTCAGCTATTTTTTGGCTGAAACTCAAAATTTTCAGATAAATTTTGGTATCAAGGTTGAGGTGGTCTTATAAGTTGGGGAGTGTTCCTCTTTCTGTTTTATAGACAAGTATATCTTTCTTAAACATTGGTAAAATTTGCCATTGCTGACAACCTGGTATTAGAAAGGTTTGTATATGTATGTGTGTAAGTGTGTGCATGAACACATGTGTGTTTAAAAGATTTTCAAGTTATTTAATGGCTACAGGACTTTGGGGGTTCTTTATTTTTCCTGAGATACTTCTTTGGTTAATTTTTAAAAGGTATTTGAGTATCGCATCTATTTTTTAAATTTATTGGTACAATAATGTTAATATTTATTATTATTATTTATTTAATATCTGCAGCATCTATAATAATGTCCCCTTCTTTTATTCCTGATACTGGTTATGTGTTTTCTTCTTTTTATAATTTTTAATTATTTATTTTTATTTTTGGCTGTGCTGGGTCTATTGCTGTACAGGCTGTTCTCTAGTTGCAGCGCAGGGGCTTCTCACTGGTGGCTTCTCCTGTTGCAGAGCACAGGCTTTAGGGTGTGTGGGCTCAGTGGTTGTGGTGCATGGGCCTATTTGCCTGGAGACATGTGGAATCTTTTAGAATCAGGGATCAAACTTGTGTTCTTTTCATTAGCAGGTGGATTCTTAACACCTGGACCATCAGGGAAGTCCTAATTGTACATCTTTTAAAATTTGACATATAGTTGATATATTACATGAGTTGCAAATGTACAACATAGTGATTCACAAGTTCTAAAGGTTATACTCGGTATATAGTTATTAAAAAATATTGTCTATATTCCTTGTGTTGTACAATATATACTTGTAGTTTATTTATTATGTACAGAGTAGTTTGTACCTCTTATACCCCTACTACTGTTTTATATCTTTTAATTAAGCAGTAGTTCTTTATATTCCCTAAACACAAGTCTTTTGTCATCTATGTATCTCGGGATCATTTTCTCCTAGTCTCTGACTTTGCCTATTAATTTTCTTAAGTTTCTTGATGAGCAGAGTTTTTTAACTTTGTGAAATCTAAATGATTAATTCTAAAGATTATTGCACTTTATGTTCTACATTTGAAACTTTTGCCTACCCTTAAGTCATAAAGGTACTCTCTCATGTTTTCTTCTTCTTTTTTTTGATATTTGAAATACAACTTTATTCTGATTCTAAACGAAAAGGAATGGGAATGACAATAACAAACAAGATTCCACTTCTCAGTATTGTCATGTGACTATAGCAGTCTTATATTTGAAACTCAAGGAGGAAACAACTGTGTTCCAAAACACCTAAATATGCAGGTCAAAAAAAAATGAAGGTTTTTTTTTTTTTAAACTGCCACATTCACTCCAAAGCCCATCCATCTCCTTAAGCATCCAAAGATTAAGCACACGTTCTGCTTAGCTATTTAATAAAGTGGCAAACACGCTGCACCGCTGACATCACAGGACAGTTGCCTATATAACTAGACTTCTGACGCTGGGCCCCAGCCTCACTTTCTCACAGGTCATCATCTTCATCCAGGAGAGCAGTTGTCTGAGCAGCCTCTAAATCACTCTCGTACTGTGCTGCTGAGGCTGGGTCCATGACCACCTCTGGCGGGGCAAGAGCAGGCACAGCGACAAACTCCAAGTTAGGGTCTCCAATCAGTTTTCTAGCAAGCCAGAGGAAGGGAGTTTCCAAGTTGTAGTTACTTTTGGCAGAAATGTCATAGTACTGAAGATTCTTCTTTTGGTGGAAGAGAATTGACTTTGCCTTAACCTTTCTGTCCTTAATATCCACTTTGTTGCCACACAACACAATCAGGATGTTCTCACACACTCGTACCAGATCTCTATGCCAGTTAGGCATATTCTTGTAAGTAAACTCTTGATGTTACATCAAACATTATAATGGCACTTTAAGCTTGTCTATCATAGCCATCTCTCAGTCCACCAAATTTCTCCTGACTGGCTGTATCCCATACATTGAACTTAATCGGTCCTCTGTTGGTATGGAACACAAGAGAGGATAGACCTCAACACCCAAGGTAGCTACATACTTCTCAAATTTACCAGTCAGATGACGTTTCATGAATGTAGTTTTCCAGTACCACCATCACCAACCATTATAAGTTTGAACTGAACTTTGGGTTCTCCTTGGGCAACCATCACGATGTTCCTTCCTCAAGTGACTCCGTGCCTGACTGAGGCTCTTAGGTTTTCTTTTAAATGCTTTTTAGTTTTAGATTTTCCATTTAGATTGATGATTCATATAAAATTAGTCTTTGTGTATAGCATGAAATAGGATTTGAGTTTCATTCTTTTTTTTCCTATTTGTATAATTCAGTTATTCCAGAAAGGACCTTTCTTTTCCAGTTGGATGTCTTTGTACTCTATTTCAAGAATCAAAGTCCATATGCTTATGGGTTTATTTCCGAATTACATTGCTACTTTTTTTGCCATGTGGTGGGATGTGCAGGATCTTAGTCCTCCAGTCAGGGGTCAAAGCAGCACACCTGCATTGGGAGCACGGAATCTTAAGCTTTGGACTGCCAGGGAAGTTCCCTACATTGCTACTTTTGTATGTTAAATCAACCATGCATTTCTGGGACAAACTCCATGTTATCATTAGTTATTACCCCTTTTGTATATTTCAGGATTCATTTGTAGTTTTTGTTGAGGATTTTTGTCTTCATCTATGTTCATGAAGATATTTGTCTTAAATGGTTTCTTTTACTAATATCTTTATCAAGTTTAGTTATTAGGGTGATGGTAGCCTTATAAACGGAGAAGGAAATGGCAACCCACTCCAGTGTTCTTGCCTGGAGAATCCCAGGGACGGGGGAGCCTGGTGGGCTGCCGTCTATGGGGTCACACAGAGTCGGACACAACTGAAGTGACTTAGCAGTAGCAGCCTTATAAAATGGACTGGGAAGTGTTTCCTCTTCTGTTTTCAGAAGTACTTATACTTGGTGTTATTTTTTTTCTTCCAATATTCTATGAAATTCACTAATTGAAACCATCTGGGCCTGGAATTTTCTTGGTGGGAGGGATTTTGATAAGGAATGCAATTTATTTAATAGTCATAGGACTATACAGATTTCCCATGTCATTGGATATCAGTTTTGTTAAGTTGTATTTTTAAGGAATTCCCCCATTTCATCTAAGTTGTTTGTTGGCATGAAATATTTTCTTGTTATCCTTTTAATGTCTATAGGATATGCGGTAATAATCCTCTTTCATTCCCGATATTGGTGATGTGCATATCTCTTTTTGTCCCATCAATCTGTTGTGGGGTTTACCCATTTTGTTGATCATTTCAAAGAACCAGTTTTGGCTTTCTTACTTTCATCAGTAGTCTGTTTTCTGTTCCGTCCTCTATTTATTTATTTCTGGCTGCACTGGGTCTTCAGGGTGGTGCTCGGGTTCTCCGTTGCTGCACTCGGGCTTTGTCTAGTGATGGTGAGTAGGGGCTACTCTCTAGTTGCGGTGCCCAGGCTTCTCATTGTGGTGGCTTCTCTTATGGTGGAGAATGGGCTGTATGGCACGTGGGCTCAGTAGTTGTGGGACATGGGCTTAGTTGCCCCATGGCATGTGGGATTTGAGCTCCTGGACCAGGGATTGAACCAGTGTCCACTGCGTTGGCAGGTGGATTCTTAACCACCGGACCACCAGAGAAGTCCCTCAGACAATGACTTTAAACCTCTTTTCTGTTCTAATATCAGCATGTAAAGTTATAAAATTCTCTCAGAGCATTGCTTTTGCTATATTCCACAGATTTTGGCATTTTATAATTTTATTATCCTTTAGTTTTAAAATTTTTATAATTTCTTTGTGATTTATTCTTTGACCTCTGAATTGTTTAGTAATATATTCTTTTTAAAAATATTTTATTTATTTGGCTTTGCCAAGTCTCAGTTGTGGCACACAGGACTTTTGATTTTTGTTGTGGCATTCAGGATCTTAAGTTGCAGAATGTGGAATCTACTTCCCTGACTGGGGATTGAATCCTGGACCCCCTGCATTGGAAGCACAGAGTCTTAGCCACTGGACCACCAAGGAAAGTCCCAATTTTCTTCAATTTCCAAGTATTTGAAGTTTTCTTAAATATGTGGTTATTGATTTTAAATTTACTAACATGTAGTCAGAGAATATACTCTGTGTGATTTTAATCCTTGAGAATTTATTGATATGTGTTTTATGGTCGATATGTGTTCTGCAGTTCTGAGATTGTATAAATATCAGTTAGGCCAAAGCTGCTGATAGCGTTTTTGGATCTTCATCTTTACTGATATTTTCATCTTCTTTTTTCCTGCCAGTTACTGAAAGAGTGCTAACTTCTGTTAATATTATGATTTTGGAATTTATTTTTTCTTTAATTTTTGTAAACTTTTGCTTCATGTATTTTGAGACTTTTATGTTTGAACACATTTGTAAATATTACCTTCATGATGAATTGACCTTTTATTATGAATAAACGTCCTTCTTTCTATCTGATAATATTCTTTATCTCAAACATGATTTTGTTATACTAATAGGGCCACTGGGCTTCCCTGGTGGCTCAGTGGTAAAGAATCCGCCTGCCATTGTGGGTTCAATCCCTGGCTCGGGAAGATCCCCTGAAAAAGGAAATGGTAACCTACTCCAGTCCTTCTTATCTGGGAGATTCCATGGACAGAGGAGACTGGCAAGCTATAGTCTGTGGGGTCACAAAGAGTCGAACATGACCTAGTGACTGAGCGCACACACACATACACGATAGTGTTTGAGAATGGTGTGCGAAAAATAAAGACTCACCTACTCGAAAAAAGTTTTGCATGATATAACTTTTTCTAGTAATTTACTTTCATCTATCTGTATCTTTGAACTTAACAGCATATCTCTTCACCAGCATATAATTGGGTCTTGCTTTTTTATTCATCCTGACAAATTTTGCCTTTTAATTGGAATGCTTAAATTAAAAACCTTTAATGTAAATGATATGGTTGGATTTTAGTTTTCCATTTCATTATTTTTCTTTTTGTCCATTTTAGGCTTCCATTTTTCCTTTCTATCTTCTTTTAGATAGTTTGAATAGTTTTTTAGTATTCATTTTAATTTATCTTTTGCCTTGGTAACTGTAACTCTTTGTAACATTTATTTAGCAGTTGTCTAGGGATTACAAGTCATATTCTTAACTTTTTATAGTCTATTCAGAGAGAATATTTTATCAATTCATATATAATGTAGATATCTTGCAATTGTATATGTCCAGTGTATGCCCCCCTGCTTTCAATGTGTTTTACATCTACTATGCAATATAAAACCTACAACTTATAAACTTTTTGTTTTATAATTAATTTTTATTGGAGTGTAGTTGATTTATAATATTGTGTTAGTTTCTGCTGTATAGCAAAGTGAATCAGTTCAGTTCAGTAGCTCAGTCGTGTCTACTCTGTGACCCCATGAACTGCAGCACTCCAGGCCTCCCTGTCCATCCCCAACTCCCAGAGTCCACCCAAACCCATGTCCATAGAGTCGGTGATACCATCCAACCATCTCATCCTCTGTCGTCCCCTTCTTCTCCTGCCCTCAATCTTTCCCAGCATCAGGGTCTTTTCAAATGAGTCAGCTCTTCACATCAAGTGGCCGAAGTATTGGAGTTTCAGCTTCAACATCAGTCCCTCCAATGAACACCCAGGACTGATCTCCTTTAGGATGGACTGGTTGGATCTCCTTGCAGTCCAAGGGACTCTCAATAAGTTATACATATATATATATATATATATATATATATCCACTCTTTTAGATTCTTTTCCCATATACATCATTACAGAGTATTAAGTAAAGTTCCCTGCGCTTATTAATTATATATTTTATATATGGTAGTGTGTATACGTCAGTCCTAATCTCCCAATTTATCTGTCCCTCCCTTCCCCCGTTGGTAACCATAAGTTTGTTTTCTATGACACTATTTCTGTTTTGTAAATAAGTTCATTTGTACCATTTTTTAGATTCCAAATATAAGTGATACCATATATTTGTCTTTCTCTGTCTAAGTTACTTCACTCAGTATGATGATCTCTAGGTCCATCCATGTTGCCGCAAATGGCATTATTTTGTTCTTCTTTATGATTGGTACAATTATAATTTTTGTTTTTTAAAATCATAATTTTGTTTTAAAAATTCACAAGTAAGTTTTGTTTTAAAAATTCACATGTATTTTAAAGAAGGGGAAAATATAGTTTTACTATTTCCCACATACATACTATCTCCAACGTTCTTTATTTGTTCTTGAAGATCTGAATTTCCCTCTGATATTGTTACCTTCATTCTCAGAACTAATTTCATCATCTTTTGTTTTGTGGTCTGCTGTGATGAATTCTCTGAGTCTTTCTTTATTTGAATATGTTTTTGTTTTGTCTCCTTTTTAAAGAACAAACTTAAAAAAATTTTTTTTATCTATTTTTTAAATTAATTATTTGTTTATTTTTGGCTGTGCTGGGTCTTTGTTGCTGCCTGTGGTCTTCCTCTAGTTACCCTGAGCCGTGGCTGCTCTCTAGTTTCTGTTCACAGGCTTCTCGTTGTGGTGGCTTCTCTTGTTGCGGAGTCGTCTAGGATGCACAGGCTTCAGTAATTGTGGCCCACAGGCTTAGCTGCCCTGCAGCATCTGGGATTTTCCTGGACCTGGGATTGAACCTGTCACCCCTTCATTGCCAGGTCCATTCTTAATGACTGGACCATCAGGGAAGTCTGCGGCTTCTTTTTTTTTTTTTTTAAAGGATATTTTTATTGATTATAGAATTCTGATGGGCAATCTTTTTTCCCCTTTTTTTGTGCTTTGAAGATATTATTCCATTCCCTTTGGCCTCCATAACTTCTGATGACAAGTACATAGTATTTAGTATTGTTCCCTTGTATGTAATATGTTCTTTTTCTCTGGCTGCTTTCAAGATTTTTCTCTTTATCTTTGATTTCCAGCAGATTGACTGTGCTCATATTAGACATTTTTCTCTTTGTGTTTATCCTATGTGGTACTCTTTAAGCTTCTTTAAATAAAAATCTATCTCTTTCACCAAGTTTGGGAGGTTTTCTGCCATTATTTCTTCAAATATGTTTTTCTGACCTATTTTCATTCTTTTCTCTCCTTTAAGGCCTCTGCTTATCCATTGTTAGATCTTTTGATTGGCCACCCAGGTCCCTAAGACTATGACTTTCATATTTTCCTCCCTCTTTTTCTTTCAGAAATTAGATGATTTATATGAGTGCATCTTGAAGTTTACTGACTCTTTGTTCTATCACTAGACCATGCAGTGAATTTTAATGCGGTTCTGCTTGACAATTTTATTTTTTAAAAATTTTAAGTTTCAGGTGTTCAACAAAGTGATCCTGTTACACACATATATATTTTTCATATAGTTTTCCATTAGGGTTTATCACAGGATATTGAATATAGTCCCCTGTGCCATACAATAGGACATGGTTATTTATTCATCTTGTATATGGTTTTCATATACAGTTTGATCTACTCATTACAAACTCTCAGTCCTATCCTCCCCCACCCCATCTCCTCCTTGGCAGCCATATGTCTGTTCTCTGTGTCTGTGAATCTGTTTCTGTTTCATAGATAAGTTCATTTGTGTCTTACTTTATTGATAGATTTCACATATAAATGGTATCCTATGTTATTTGTCTTTCTTTTTCTGATTTACGCTTATCTGGGCTTCCCTGGTCGCTCAGCTGGTAATCTCTGGGCTCAGCTGGTAAAGAATCTCTGGGCTTCCTGGTAGCTCAGCTGGTAAAGAATCCACCTGCAATGCGGGAGGACCTGGTTTGATTCCTGGGTTGGGAAAATCCCCTGGAGAAGGGATAGACTATCCACTCCAGTATTCTTGGGCTTCCCTGGTGGCTCAGAAGGTAAAGAATCTGCCTGCAGTGTGGAAGACCTGGGTTTGATCCCTGGGTTGGGAAGATCCCCTGGAGGAGGGCATGACAACACACTCTAGTATTCTTGCCTGGAGAATCCCCATGGACAGAGGAGCCTGGTGGGCTGCAGTCCGTGGTGTCGCAGAGTCGGACACGACTGAACAACTAAGCACACATGATAATCTCTAGGTCCACCCGTTAAATGACATTCTTTCTTTCTTTTTTATGGCTGAGTAGTATTCCATTGTGTATTTATACCATTTTCTTTATGCTTTTATCTGTCGATAGACATTTAGATTGCTTCCATGTCTTGGCTCTCGTAAGTAGTGCTGCTATGAACATTGGAGTGCATGTATGTATCTCTTTGAGTTATAGTTTTGTCTGGATATATGCCCAGGAGCAAGATTCCTGGATCATATGGCTACTTTATTTTTAGTTTTTTGAGAAGCCTCCATACTGTTTTTCATAGTGATTGCACCAATTTACATTCCCACCAACAGTGTAGGAGGGGTAGAGACCCTTTTTTCTACACCCTCTCCAGCATTTGTTATTTGTAGATTTTTTTAATGATAGCCATTTTGACTGGTGTGAGGTGGTACCTCATTATAGTTTTGGTTTGCATTTCTCTAATGATTAATGATGTTGAGCATCTTTTCATGGGCCTGTTGTTGCATTAATTGCCTTTTGAATGTTGTATTCATTCAGCCTTGTATACATGGGATACATGGGATAAGTCCTACTTGGTCATGATGTATAATTCTTTTTATACATTGTTGGGTTGTATTTGCTAATATTTTGTTGAGGATTTTTGCACCTATGTTTATGAGAGAGATTAATTAATAGTTTTCTTTTTCTGTAATATCTTTGTTTTGGTGTCTAGGTAATGCTGGTCTCATAGAATTATTCCCTCTGCTTCTATCCTCCAAGAGATTGTAGAAAATCAGTATAATTTCTTCCCTAAATTGTTGGTAGAATTCATTAGTGAACCCATCTGGTTCTTGTGCTTTCTGTTTTGGAAGGTTATTATTTGTTGAACTTATTTAATAGAGACAGACCTATTTAGATTGTTTCTTCTTGTATGAGTTTTAGAAGACTGTGTCTTTCAAAGAATCAGTCTATTTCATCTAGTTCTAGTTTAATTTGATTGTGGACTGAAAGCAGACATTGTATGACTTCAAATAACAAATCTGAAATTTGTTAAGGTGTTTTATGGCTCAGAATGTGGTCTGTTGTGGTGAATGAACTTGAGAAAAATGTGTATTCTGCTGTTACTGGAGGAAGTAATCTGTAAACGCCAATTATATCCTTTTGATTGGTGGTGGTGTTGAGTTTAACTATATCTTTACTTATTTTCTGCCTGCTGATTTTCAGTCTTTGTTCTCTTTGCTTTTCAGATTTGGAGGCTTCTATTCAAGATATTCTCAGGCTCAGAGATGATTTTCTCAGCCATGTTTGGTCTACAAATAAAACCCATCAAAAATATTTTTCATTTCTGTTACAGTATTTTTAAATCTCTGTCAGTCCTTTTTGGTTCTTTCGTAGGATTTCCATCTTTCTGCTCACATTACCCATCTGTTCTTGTGTGCTGTCTACTTAATCTATTAGCACCCTTAACATATTACTCATAGTTATTTTAAATCCCTGGTCTGATGATTCAACATCTCAACCATGTCTGGTTAGTTAATTAACCATGTCTGGTTAATCCTTGTTCTCTCTTCAAATTGTGTTTTTTTACTTTTTGGTATGCCTTTTAATTTTTACCTTGATAGCCTGAACTTGCTGTAATGGTAAACTACTATAAATCAGCCTTTAGTAATGTGGTGAGTTGTAGGACGAGGGGAAATGTTCAATAATCCTGTGACTAGATCTCAGTCTTTTAGTGCCTGTGTTTCTGGACTGTGAACTTAACAAATGTTTCTCAGGTTTTTGTTTTTCCCCTTCCCTTTTAGGTGAGACAGGGTGTCTAGAGTGGGCTGGAGTTGGGTATTTCCTTACCCTAGGTCAATTTGACTCTGATATTAACAGATGAGGCTCTGGTTAACTAGTTTCTCTTGAGGGGAGGCATCATTAAGAACAGAGTATTCTAGAGTGGTTCAAAATGGTTCTTTTTCTTCATTTTTAAATTATGAAAATACGATAACACTAGCATGGTTCTTTTTTCCCCTTCCCTTGCTGGAAACCCAAGGGGATTTTTTCCTCTGATATTCTGTTATTCAGTGAATTTTTGTATTTGCCTATCTGTCTCTCCAGTCTTAAGGGCAGTGATTTTCCCTCTGTCCTCACTTCCCTTAGGGATCCAACAAGAGTTGCTGGTTTTTCAGTCTGTTCAGATTTTTTGCTTATTAAGATGGAGTGGCAGGCCCTCCTTACAAGCTCCTTACATGAGAATCAGACACTAGAAGTCCAACCCAGATGTTTTTCAAGTTCCAGCGTTAATTTTTTATTTTGACATAATTTCAGGCTTACAATTGTAATTTTGGACTTAAAATTCTTTTGTCTTTTCTTGTCTTCCTGACTTCAACATTTTTAATGCCTAGAGGTCAGTTACATTATAGAATGTCCGTCAGTTTGCTATTTCTTCATGATTAGATTCTGGTCGCACATTTTTGGCAAGAATACCACTGAAATGATGTTGTGTTCTTCTCAGCGCCTCAGATTGGGAAGCAGATGGTATCAACTGACTTTCACTATGTGGTTAAGGTAGTGTTTAAGACTGTAAAGATACTATTTTTCTATTTGGTGGGGAGGAGAGTATCCTGTGGGGAGACACATTATACTAAGCACTCATTTCTGTCCCTGTCAAACTTTCTTGTGTGAGCAATGATTAACAATTATTGCTTGAGTCAATTATTACTCATGGCAAATGATAATTTTCTAACTTCATCATTCCTATGCATTTATTAGTTTGCATTTTACTGTAAGGAAGAGATTTTCCTTTTCCTTATTTATATCACTGTGGATTCATAGATTCTTATTTTATTCTGTGTGTTCTTATCTGTTATTATTTATCTTGATGCTCCAGTTGTCCAAGATTTGGCTGATGGGAGCTCTTTCAATTTGACTTCTGTGTCCAGTATCATCATTTTATTTTTAGTTTTTATTTATTGATATATATTTTTATTGATAATTAAGTAACACTTTTAGACAATTTACTAGACTGATTTAAAATCAGAGGGAAGGCTAGAAAAATACCTATAATCCTTGTCCTCTATATATTAATGTATTTTCTTTTGGACTTTCTTTGCGTTTTTTTAATTCTTTTTTTTTTCATTGCATTTTTTTTTCATTGCATTTTAAAATGTAGTAGAAATAGAACTAAAGATGGAAATTTATATCTGAGTTGTTTTTTTTTTTTAACCTATCATTGAAATGTAAGCATTTCCTGAGCTACTTAAGAACTCTTTGGAAACAGTGTGTCTCACAGTTGATTTATCCTTGTGCCCTAGATGTGCCTGTGCTGTCTTGGCACCTACTCGCTGCCTCTGCTTTTGGGTGGCATACTCTTTCCTCCTTTGAAAGAAAACTCCAGTTCCCTCTCTTCCCCTCTTCCACATCTTGTTTTTTTCCTTTTCTATTCTCTTGTAGAGCATTTGAAGAGCCAACAACAGGTCAGAGTGGTGGAAGCACAGAGAACAGAGAGGAAAGTGGCCCTAGATATGAGGTAAAGCACCATCCACTTGTTGGGAACAGAGCAGTGGGGTGGGGAGCACGGTTAGATGTGACTAGACTAACCGTCAAGAGATAATCACATCAGGAGGTGAGAAATGCTATGAAGAAAAATAAAAGTAGGTTTGATGGAGAGAGTTGTGGGTAGGTAGAGTTGTGGGTAGGTAGCTACTATTTTCGGAGAAGGCGATGGCACCCCACTCCAGTACTCTTGCCTGGAAAATCCCATGGACGGAGGAGCCTGGTAGGCTGCAGTCCATGGGGTCGCTAAGAGTTGGACACGACTGAGCGACTTCACTTTCCCTTTTCACTTTTATGCATTGGAGAAGGAAATGGCAACCCACTCCAGTGTTCTTGCCTGGAGAATCCCAGGGACGGGGGAGCCTGGTGGGTGGCCGTCTATGGGGTCGCACAGAGTCGGACACGACTGAAGCGACTTAGCAGCAGCAGCAGCAGCAGCAGCTACTATTTTAGATAGGCTGGCAGGGAAGGCGTCTCTGGTGAGGTGATAATTGAGCAGAAACCTGAGTGTTTTACAGGTGAAACAGCTCAGAGAAGTACAACAGCTTTCCTAAGATTGGCTTACCAGGCAGATTTAGTATTAAAGTCCTTTCTTTGATTCAGAAGCCCACTATAAATAGTACTATCCTCTGTATGGAGTGTACCTCAAAGTTTTCAGAAACTTTTTGAGTGGAATTCCTCACTATTAGCTTGGCTGTTTGTCTTTATCCCTTGCACTGAAACGTTTCTAAGAAGTAAAACTTACGTGAAAGATTCTTTTGTGCTTTGAATTTCAGTGGTGGAAGAGACAGAAATGGGTCTTCCCAGTGGTGCTAGTGGTAAATAACCCACCTACCAATGCAGGAGACATAAGAGATGCGGGTTTGATCCCTGAGTTGGGAAGATCCCCTGGAGGAGGGCATGGCAACCCACTCCAGTATTCTTGCCTGGAGAATCCCATGGACAGAGGAGCCTGGCAGGCTACAGTCCATAGGCTTGCACAGAATCGGATATGACTGAAGCCACTTAGCACGCACACATGCATGGTAAAATCTGGGATTTCCCAGGTGGCTCAGTGGCAGAGAATCCATCTGCCAATGCAGGAGATGTGGGTTTGATCTCTGGGTCGGGAAGGTCCCCTGGAGGAGGGCATGGCAACCCACTCCAGTATCCTTGCCTGGAGAATCCCATAGACAGAGGAGCCTGGCGGGCTGCAGTCTATGGGGTCTCAAAGAGTCAGACACGACTGAAGTGACTTAGCATATACACACAGGGACAGAAATGGAAGGTTTCCTTAGGAGGTGTTGAGGATTGTTGTGTAACTCAGTCATCTTTTTACTTTAAAACCTAAAATCTAGTTTTTGGTGTCCTTCAGGTCTACTTACAAAATCAAATCCTCCCTTGCGAAAGTTGGAGCTGCTCCTGAAAGTCTGCCTGAAATTACAACAGACGCCCAGGCTTCAGGAACATCGTTGGCTAAAGTCTCATCTGCTGAAAGCTCCCCCGGAAGTCATGCTTTGGAAGACAAGGGCACTGCCACCTGGTCTCTGACAGCCTGGGTCTCCGAGGTCCAGGCTTTTGAGGCCCGGGCTGTGAGGGCTCAGGCCTGGGAGACGCAAGCTTTTGAGGCTCAGAGCAGGGCCAGCCATCCCAAGGCAACCCCTGTCACGGAGGCAGAGGCTGCCCCAGTCCTAAAACAGAGACTCTTACCTGAGAAAGTTCAGGTGCCAGAGAAGGAGAAGAGTGAAGTCCTCATTACTCGTCCATTCTGGTCCAACAAGGCTGAGTACCTCCTGGCCCAGATGGGCTATACCATGAGGCCAGCCAGTCTCTGGAGTTTTTGCTACCTGTGGCTTCACAGCGGAGGTGGTAAGTCTGGGTACCAGGAACCACGGATCCACAAGGGGCTAACAAGATGGAGGCCTGTCTAGACTTCAAACTCCCAAGGTCTCTGGGACCTGTAGAGGATAAAGACTTGGTATTCTGAGCAGGATAGGAGTCAGATGCCTGAACGTGAAGGATCATGAGAGGGGTTAGAGGTACAGAATATCTGAACAGGAGGATGGTGGGGCTAGAAGCCTGGGTCAAGGGTGGAGGTGAAGACTAGATGTTTGGGTCTTCCAGGAATTAGAGACCAAAGAACTGGGCGCCTGGAACTGTAAGGGATGTGGAAACAGTTGACCCCTGATACCTATGCCCCTGAGGGAGGTCACTGGTGGGGAACGAGTTTTTCTGTACCCATGAAGAAGTCCAGGTACCAAAAAGCCAGCTGGTTCTGAGAGCTCCTCCTTGAATCCCCTGTACAGGCATTTTTCTCATCATCTACATCTTCTTGCTGTTCTTGATCGGGATTCCTCTCCTCTTCCTGGAGATGGCAGCTGGCCAGAGGATGCGTCAGGGCAATATTGGTGTGTGGAAGGTCATCAGCCCCTGGATTGGTGGTGTAGGGTATACAAGCTTCATGGTGAGGAGTTCTGGGCTTCCCAGGCCTACCCTTTACACCCCATCCCCATCCTAACCCTCATCCTGGAATGGGTCCCAAGACTGCACTTCCATGGGTCAGATCCCTTCAGTTCCCCAATCCTCTGTCAAATCCCCTCCTTTTTCCTGATCCCTCCCTTCCTCCCCAGCCACCTCCTCCCTGGCCCCTAGGTGTGCTTCATCAACGGCTTGTTCTTGAATGTGGTCACTGCCTGGATCCTCTTCTACTTGAGTCAGTCCTTCCAGTATCCTGTCCCATGGGAGAAATGTCCCTTACTGGAGAACGCCAGTGGCTTTGGTGAGGAGGAAGTGAAAGATGAGAAGGGGGAAACAGAGAGGTAGGAGGAAATTTGGAAGAGGAGAAAGGAGCAAGGAGTGATAAAGAAGAGGAAGATTGTGGAAGGAAGAAGAAATGGGGGGAAGGGAAAGGAAGAGGGGGAAGTGGGGGGGGGATAAAGAAGAGGGGAGGGGTCATCCTGTCTAGCAGGCATGTCCAGAGCCAGGTCCCCTCAGATCCTGAATGTGCACGGACGACACCCACCCTGTACTTCTGGTACCGGATGACTCTGAAGGCCTCAGACAGTATTGAGGATGATGGGCCACCAGTGTTCAGTCTGTGCCTGCCTTTATTCCTGTCCGTGTGTCTTCTTGGTGTTTTCATGCTTAATGGGCTCAAGTGGACTGGGAAGGTGAGCCACCATTTTTTTTATATCTTGACATTCTCAGATGCTTTGGTCCTCACCTAACTTTGTTACTCCTTGGTTTCCTAATTTTTCACTCCCTCTGACTTTTTACTCCCAGTAGCCCCTGACCCCTGCTAGAAGCTGTCTTCTAACTCCTCCTTATTTCTGATTCAGAACTTTTGATTTTGCTGATTATTTGTTGACTCCCACTGGTACATGCTTTGTCCCACTCTCAATTCAGGTAATGTGCGTCTTGGTATCAAGCAGCGGTCTCATAATGCTCTGTTTTGTCGTGCGGAGTATAATGCTAGAAGGGGCAGTATTTGGCCTTCACTATATGACAATTGTCAAGGTAAGGTGTATCTTCCTCATTCCCCTCTCAGGCTTTGGAGGACATTTCCTGCTTATTCTTAGGGCATCCTTTCCCCATTATCTCTCTCTGTGTCCCCTCTCCCCCATTTTAACCCTTTTAAGATTCTCCTCTCCTTTGACATCTTCCCTTAACACTTGTCTTCTCCCTTTTAGATATCAGCTATATACAACGTGAACGTATGGCGCGGAGCAGGGAACCAAGTCTTGTGTTCCTTGGGCCTCGGCTTTGGCTCCATTATCTCCATAGCCTCGCACATTCAATCATCCAGCAGCTGTCTCAATGATGCCGTTATTGTGGCTCTGGCTAACCTGATCTCCATGATGCTTGTCACACCTTTTATCTTCTCTGTCTTGGGCTTCTGGGCCACACAGCTCACGCACCGCTGCAATGAGAAGTAAGGCCAACCTCTTAGTTGAGGATCCCAACCTCAGGGAACTACAAAACACAGGGAGCCTAACCTTAAAGTTTCTACAAAGACCTACATTCACACATCTCAATCTCAGGTGTACTTGCAAGCCTCTACTTTTCCCTAGAGTGAAAAACAGACAGTAGAATCCCTGTCATATAGTATCCTTCTTAGAGCCCTTTTTTAGTCCTAGAAATCTTCAAACTCTGAGAATGCCAACTGTTTACCTCAGAGTACCACCACAGAGATATGAAAGCATTCAAGGTTACTCCAGTCCCAGATCGCATCCAGAACCACAGTCATCTGTAGAACTCTCCACTTCTTGAATGCCTTCATTCTTTACCGTCAGCTCCTAAATTTAGGGATTTCTGTTGGTCTGTCATCAGTTCAGTTCATTTCAGTTGCTCAGTTGTGTCCGACTATCTGCCACCCCATGAACCGCAGCACGCCAGGCCTCCCTGTCCATCACCAACTCCCGGAGTTTACCCAAACTCATGTCTATCGAGTCGGTGATGCCATCCAGCCATCTCATCCTCTGTCGTCCCCTTCTTTTCCTGCCCCAAATCTTTCCCAGCATCAGGGTCTTTTCCAATGAGTCAACTCTTCGCATGAGGTGGCCAAAGTATTGGAGTTTCAGCTTCAACATCAGTCCTTCCAATGAACACCCAGTCTATCATACTTAACCCTAAAAGGACTCTCAGAACTAAAGCCTTTATTTTTAAATTATTTTTATTCTTTAATTCATCCCCATTTTTAATACTTTAGGCATTAATTTCAAAAACACTCATCAAACATTTAGAAAGTACTCCTTGTATAACATGAAGATTGGACAGGTGAATCAGACCATAGACCTTGCCTTCACTGAGTTTTAAGATTTGGAAGGAGAAGGGGAGGGGAATTAGATACTTGATTATATGGTCTTAAACTCATGATAACGAGGAGCAGAAGTCATGGGGAGGACAAAATACAGAGCTATTCATTCCTCCTAAGCTACTCAGAGAAGAACTCCCAGAGGAGGCAAACCTAAGCTGAATTTATCGCTGGTAATCCTAATCCATGCAAATGGCCACTGTTTTCCTTCTAGAAGGCTGGGCATATTCAGACGCACACCTGCAAGAGTTCTCTAATATATATGTTTAAGAATGGAATTGCTGGGTAGGGTTGGCACACCTATAGACTTAACATACATTGTCTGGTTTTCAACATGGTTTATGATAGTGAGAATTCCGTGTATTTCACTTTCTGCACAACACTCGATTAAGCTTGGTCAAACTTTAAAATTTTGCCAGCCTGGTAGGAGTGTAATGGTATTTTTAATATTTTAAAAAACATTTATTGTATATTGCATACATATAGAGGGACTTCTAATTATTACTTCTTTCCTCCTTCCTAGAGGTACCCATTATCATGACTTTTATGATAATTAGTTCTTTATTTTCTTTCCATTTTCTTATATGTATGCTTATCTAAGCAATATAGTTTAATTTGAACATTTATACAAAGCAGTAGTTTAATGTATCCATTTATGTAGTCTAATTTGTTCATTTACATACACATATTCTTTGTATTCTTTTGTGTTTTACTTTTTTAAATTCAACCTGTCCTTGAAAGATTCATCCGTATTGTTGTATCTTCCTCTGCTGCTGCTGCTAAGTCACTTCAGTCATGTCCGATTCTGTGTGACCCCATAGACGGCGGCCCACCAGGCTCCCCGTCCCTGGGATTCTCCAGGCAAGAACACTGGAGTGGGTTGCCATTTCCTTCTCCAATGCATGAAAGTGAAAAGTGAAAGTGAAGTCACTCAGTCGTGTCCGACCCTCAGTGACCCCATGGACTGCAGCCTACCAGGCTCCTCCATCCATGGGATTTTCCAGGCAGGAGTACTGGAGTGGGGTGCCATGTATCTTCCTCTAGTCTGTGCTTTTTTTAGTGCTGTATAATATTCCAGTAAATGAACATACCACAGTTTATTTACCCATTCTACTACTAGTGAATGTTTGTACAATCTTTCTAGTTTTTGGCTATTGAAACAATGTTTCTCTAAACATTATACATTTTCCTCAGTGCACTACCTGTGTGTACATTTTTCAAGGGTATATAAGTATAAGTGAAATTGTTGGAGTGTAGTTATCTATTACTGTGAGACATATCACTCCAAAAGTAAGTGGCTGAAAACAGCAGTGGTTTATTATTTCCTTCTGATTCTGTGGGTTTACTGGAAAGTTCTTCTTCTGGGTGTGGGTGGGTTAACTCACATGTCTGCATTCAGCTGGGCCCAGCTGGAGCAGCACTGCTCTGCTGTGTATGGTGGTAGCTGGGCTCACTCTGCTTGCACAGTTGGCGGGTCAGCAAAGGCTGTTCTCTCCAGGAGGCCTCACCTTGTGGCTAGCCTAGGCTTCCTCATATGGCAGCTCACAGAGAATAAAGGTGGAATCAGAAAAATGTCTTGAAGCCTAAGCATGAGATTGCTCCAGTTGTCACTGCTGTTACTTTTTTTTGGTCAAAGGAATTCACAAAGACATCCCAGATTCAAGGAGTGGAAAAATAGACTTTGTCTCTTGATGGGAAGAGCTGTTAAATATTGTGACCATGTTTCTTCAATCTACTGCATCTATCTTCTGCTTCACTAGATAATGCAAATTGCTTTCCACAGTGTTTCTCTGTGTCTGTCTGTCTCTCACACACACCCATTGCTTAATTCTGATACTAGAATATGGCTTCCCTGATGGCTCAGTGGTAAAGAATCTGCCTTCCGTGCAGGAGACACAGGAGTCGTGGGTTTGATCCCTGGGTCAGGAAGATCCTCTGGAGGAGGAAATAGCAACCGACTCCAGTGTTCTTGCCTGGGAAATCCCATGGACAGAGGAACCTGGTGGGCTATAGTCCATGGGGTAGCAAAGAGTAGGACACGACTGAGCGTGTATGCACACACACACTACACTGATCCTATGTTCCAGTGTTCACTGACAACTTGTCTTTATCCTGAACTTTATGGCCAGAATGCTGTGTTCAAAACTAACTTGGGCTAGTTCTTTCTCCTCAGTTCAGTGTAGTTACGTTATTCACTTGAAATACAGTTATGTTCATTTGTTTCTGTTTGTATGACATTTTAGGGCCCCTAATTTTATTTTATTAAACATTAATATGGATTCCCAAGACAAAATTATACAAGAAGATATAGAGAAATGTCACTGTCCCAGATAATCACGGTGGTGTGATCACTCACCTAGAGCCAGACATCCTGGAATGTGAAGTCAAGTGGGCCTTAGAAAGCATCACTACGAACAAAGCTAGTGGAGGTGATGGAATTCCAGTTGAGCTATTTCAAGTCCTGAAAGATGATGCTGTGAAAGTGCTGCACTCAATATGCCAGCAAATTTGGAAAACTCAGCAGTGGCCATAGGACTGGAAAACGTCAGTTTTCATTCCAATCCCAAAGAAAGGCAATGCCAAAGATGCTCAAACTATCACACAATTGCACTCATCTCACACGCTAGTAAAGTAATGCTCAAAATTCTCCAAGCCAGGCTTCAACACTTTGTGAATCTTGAACTTGCAGATGTTCAAGCTGGTTTTAGAAGAGGCAGAGGAACCAGAGATCAAATTGCCAACATCCACTGGCTCATGGAAAAAGCAAGAGGGTTCCAGAAAAACATCTGCTTTATTGACTATGCCAAAGCCTTTGACTGTGTGGATCACAATAAACTGTGTAAAATTCTGAAAGAGGTGGGAATACCAGACCACCTGACCTGCCTCTTGAGAAACCTGTATGCAGGTCAGGAAGCAACAGTTAGAACTGGACATGGAACAACAGACTGGTTCTAAATAGGAAAAGGAGTACGTCAAGGCTGTGTATTGTCACCCTGCTTATTTAACTTATATGCAGAGTACATCATGAGAAACGCTGGGCTGGAAGAAGCACAAGCTGGAATCAAGATTGCTGGGAGAAATATCAATAACCTCAGATATGCAGATGACACCACCCTTATGGCAGAAAATGAACCAAAGAGCCTCTTGATGAAAGTGAAAGAGGAGAAAAAAAAAAAAGTGAAAGAGGAGAGTGAAAAAATTGGTTTGAAGCTCAACATTCAGAAAACGAAGATCATGGCATCCTGTCCCATCACTTCACAGCAAATAGATGTGGAAACAGTGAGAGATTTTATTTTTGGGGGCTTCAAAATCACTGCAGATGGTGACTGCAGGCATGAAATTAAAAGACGCTTGCTCCTTGGAAGAAAAGCTATGACCAACCTAGATAGCATGTTCAAAAGCAGAGACATTACTTTGTCAACTAAGGTCCATCTAGTCAACCCTATGGTTTTTCCAGTAGTCATGCATGGATATGAGAGTTGGACTATAAAGAAAGCTGAGCACTGAAGAATTGATGCTTTTGAACTGTGGTGTTGGAGAAGACTCTTGAGAGCCCCTTGGACTGCAAGGAGATCCAACCAGTCCATCCTAAAGGAGATCAGTCCTACGTGTTCATTGGAGGGACTGATGTTGAAGCTGAAACTCCAATACTTTGGCTACCTGATGCAAAGAGCTGACTCATTTGAAAAGACCCTGATGCTGGGAAAGATTGAGGGCAGGAGGAGAAGGGGATGACAGAGAATGAGATGGTTGGATGGCATCACCGACTTGATGGACATGGGTTTGGGTGGACTCTGGGAGTTGGTGATGGACAGGGAGGCCTGGCATGCTGCAATTCACAGGATTGCAAAGAGTTGGACACAACTGAGTGACTGAACTGAACTGAACTGACCTTCATCCAATTCTCAACCAATTCTTCAACCCTATTCTCACCTGTCCTCTGAAGAAAACTCATTATTTTTTACTTTATCCTTCTTGTATTTGTAAAAATAAGTAGAAAAATGTGTATCTTCTTATTTACTTTCTTTCTTACACAGAAGATGGGATACTATATATACTCTTGTTTTCCAGTTTTAAAGAATTTAAAAAGATATCCTAGAAATCACTCTTTCACATTTGTTCCTTTCTTATTAATTTGCCTTAGGCCTAGTGGTATTGCCTGCCATTCTGTATATCTGCTATTTTTCTATACTTCATAGAGTTCTCATTGCTGCTAGTAGGAGAGCCCTTATTATGGTTAATAATTGGACACCATTGGGATTAAAATCATTTTCTCTTTGAAAGATTCCATTAAGATAATGAAAGTACATGTTACAAAATTGGAGGAATTTATATATTCTGTACACAGTTGATTTTTGCACAATGCAAGTTTGAATTGCACAGGCCCACTTATACGTGGATTTTTTTCAATAGTACTACACTACTACATGATCTGCAATTGGCTGAATCCATGGATACAGAACTGGATACTGAGGAGCTGCAGATGTGGAGGTCTGACTATAAGTTAAAAGTGGACTTTCAACCGTGCAGAGGGATGGCTCTCCCAACATCCCATTTTTAAAAAATAGATAACTTTCAATGAGCTTTTTTGAAAAAAATTTATTTTATTTTTGGCTGTGATAGATCTTTCTCTAGTTGCGGCACAGGGGCTTAGATACCCTGCAGCGTGTGGAATCTTCCCAGATCGGAGATTGAACCTGTGTCCCCTACATTGGCAGATGGATTCTTAATCACTGGACCACCAGGGAAATCTCTAACCCCCATTTCGTTGAAGGATCAACTACATGTTATTTGGAATATGTAAAGAAATCTTTCAACTCAATGAGAAGGCAAACAACCCAATAAAAATGTGCACTTTTTACAGTCTAATTAGAATTAATATTTTAACACTTTAAGTGACATGTAAAACTGTATAATCATAATAAGACCCTTTGTCTTCCCCACTTTGTTTTATGGTTGTCATATGTACCACATACACTGAAAATTCTATCAAACAATGTTATACATTTTACCTTCAACTGACATACGTATTCTCCAACTTAAGAGGAGAAAAATACCCTGCTATATTTACCTGGATATCATTTTTATTGCTCTTCCTTAGTTTCTGAAGTTTGAATTTTCCCTCCAGTATTATTTCCATTCCATCTGAAAAACTTTTAGCATTTCTTTAATATTAAAGATATGTTGGCAATGAATTTTTTGAGATTCTTTCATCTAATAATGCCTTTTCAGTTCAATTCAGTCGCTCAGTCGTGTCCGACTCTGCAACCTCATGAATCGCAGCACTCCAGGCCTCCCTGTCCATCACCAACTCCCAGAGTTCACTCAAACTCATGTCCATCGAGCCGGTGATGCCATCCAACCATCTCATCCTCTGTCGTCCCCTTCTCCTCCTGCCCCCAATCCCTCCCAGCATCAGAGTCTTTTCCAATGAGTTGACTCTTCACATGAGGTGGCCAAAGTATTGGAGTTTCAGCTTCAGCATCAGTCCTTGCAATGAACATCCAGGACTGATCTCCTTTAGGATGGACTGGTTGGATCTCCTTGCAGTCCAAGGGGCTCTCAAGAGTCTTCTCCAACACCACAGTTCAAAAGCATCAATTCTTCAGCACTCAGCTTTCTTCACAGTCCAACTCTCATATCCATACATGACCACTGGAAAAACCATAGCCTTGACTAGATGGACCTTTGTTGGCAAAGTAATATCTCTGCTTTTCAATATACTATCTAGGTTGGTCATAACTTTCCTTCCAAGGAGTAAGCATCTTTTAATTTCAGGGCTGCAGTCACCATCTGCAGTGATTTTGGAGCCCCAAAAATAAAGTCTGACACTGTTCCCACTGTTTCTCCATCTATTTCCCATGAAGTGATGGGACCAGATGCCATGATCTTCATTTTCTGAATGTTGAGCTTTAAGCCAACTTTTTCACTCTTCTCTTTCACTTTCATCAAGAGGAACTTTTCAGTTCCTCTTCACTTTCTGCCATAAGGGTGGTGTCATCTGCATATCTGAGGTTATTGGTATTTCTCCCAGCAATCTTGATTCCAGCTTGTGCTTCTTCCAGCCCAGCGTTTCTCATGATGTACTCTGCATATAAGTTAAATAAGCAGGGTGACAATATACAGCCTTGACGTACTCCTTTTCCTATTTAGAACCAGTCTGTTGTTCCATGTCCAGTTCTAACTGTTGCTTCCTGACCTGCATACAGGTTTCTCAAGAGGCAGGTCAGGTGGTCTGGTATTCCCACCTCTTTCAGAATTTTACACAGTTTATTGTGATCCACACAGTCAAAGGCTTTGGCATAGTCAATAAAGCAGAAGTAGATGTTTTTCTGGAACCCTCTTGCTTTTTCCATGAGCCAGTGGATGTTGGCAATTTGATCTCTGGTTCCTCTGCCTCTTCTAAAACCAGCTTGAACATCTGCAAGTTCAAGATTCACAAAGTGTTGAAGCCTGGCTTGGAGAATTTTGAGAATTACTTTATTAGCATGTGAGATGAGTGCAATTGTGTGGTAGTTTGAGCATCTTTGGCATTGCCTTTCTTTGGGATTGGAATGAAAACTGACATTTTCCAGTCCTATGGCCACTGCTGAGTTTTCCAAATTTGCTGGCATATTGAGTGCAGCACTTTCACAGCATCATCTTTCAGGATTTGAAATAGCTCAACTGGAATTCCATCACCTCCACTAGCTTTGTTCATAGTGATGCTTTCTAAGGCCCACTTGACTTCACATTCCAGGATGTCTGGCTCTAGGTGAGTGAGGATTTTACACTTGTTTCTTGGAGGAATTGTGTGTTGACAATCCTTCTCTTTCAGTACTTAAAAAATGTACTGTTTCTTTCTGGTCTCCATTTCTGATGAGAAACACAGTCACTCAAATTGTTGTTCCCCTGTATATAATGTGTTGTTTTTCTTTGGCAGCTTTCAGATTAAAAACAATTGTAAAAAACTGAAGTATAGTTGATATACAGTGTTGCTAGTTTCAGGTATACAGCAAACTGCATACACAAATCCATATATTCCAGATTTTTTCATGTTTAGTTTTCATTTGTTTGATTTTGATGTGTCTAGGCATAGGTTTTTCAGGTTTATCAACTCCTGTTTAAGTTTCATTGAGATTCTTGAATCTAAAGTTTTATGACTTTGACCAAATTCCAAAGTTTCAGGGAACTTTTTCAGCCAGGCCACTGACTATTTCTTCTGTCATCTTCATTCTGTTATTTAGCCAGTCAAGTGAATTTTCTGTTATTGTATTTTTCAGTTATAAAATTTTCCACTTAGTATTTTTCTTGTATCTTTTGTCTGCTGATAGTCTGTCTTTCTACTTGTTTCAAGAGTGTTCACTCTGACTTCTCAGAGTATGATTATAATAATTGCTTTAAAGTCTGATAGTAAAAACTTCTATGTCATTTTGGGGTTGTTATGTATTGATTATGTTTTTCCTTGTGGCATATTGAGATTTTCCTGATTCTTTATACATCAAGTAATTTTGTGTTGTATATAGTTATTTTAAACATATATGAGACTGTATCCATTTTCTTTGGAGAATTTTTTTTTTTTTTTTACAGTTTTATGAGAGAACTGCCCTGGCTAGATTTATGTTGTAAGTTTCTTCCCATCTTCTGTGGGCTGTGGTTCCAATGTCAGTTCAGTTTTTAATTTCAGTGCTGTTTGGATCCATTTAGTTGTGTGCCACTAATAGTTTGGAAGCTGGGCAGTGGTATACCTTATTTTCTAGTTGTCCCAGTCTTTGGAATGCTGTTCAGGGTCAGATATAACCCTGTGCTACCAAGAATTTCATATAACATTTTATGGGGTCGCCTTCTTCAGCTCCTTCTTATCTGAAGTCTCCCCAACACTTTCCAGTTCTTAAGAAGCCCTGCTACTTGGCTTTCTGCCTAGAAAACTAGAGCTTTAGTTTCCCTGCTCTGCTACTCATTTCATCAACTCCATCTGCCTCCAGGGCTACATATTGAGACAATAGAAAAAATATTTAAAGTAACATGGATTTTCCTCCCTTATGCGTGTACTTGGAACCACAGTTTATTTGGTCAGAGGAGGATTTCCATCTCAGATGTATAGGTGCTCGTCCAGCCACCTCTGTCGCTGCAGGATTGTCTGACATGTTTGATAAAACAGAAAAGAACAAGAAAAATTAGGGGATTTCTCTTGTTCTCTCTGAAATTTGAGGCCTCTATTCCTTGGGCCAGAAATATCAGACTTTTCTCTTGGAATTATGTCCATACTCGATAGATAGTTCTTGGTTTCAGGCTACTTTTGAGTCCAGGTCAGGAGATGTTATTGGGAAAAATCATTGTAAATTCACTGCTAATACAGTGGTACTTTGAATTTGGCTTTCCTTCTCTGAGCTGCCTGTCTCTACCACTTACTTTTCAGAGTCCTTTCGTGTACAGGACTTTCAGTTGCATCAGATGAAAGTAGGGTAGAATGTACATCTGAACTCTGTCATTTCTGATGAGAAGACATTCAAAAAATGTTCATCCTACTTGGAATTGGCTAAGCTTTGTAACTTTGTAAATGTGTATTTTTCACCAACTTTGAGAACTTAACCATCATTCTCTCTTTAAATATTTTTTCTGCCTCATTCTCTCCTCCTTTTTGAACTCTAAACTACGTGTATGTATGTTAAACTCTGTTACATCCTGTAAGCCCCTGAGGCTCTGTTCACTATGTTCTAAAATATGGTTTCCTGCTCCTCAGATTGTATAACACTATTGATCTATATTTAAGTTCACCAACTTACCTCCGATTCAGTCCATCCTAGTACTTACTTATAACTGGAAGTTTGTACCTTTTGACTGTCTTCATCCAGTTCCTCCTGCTCCCTGCCCCGATGCATCTGGTAACCACACATCTCATCTCTTTTTCTATGAGTTTCTTTCTTTTTGATGTATAATTGACCTACAACACTGTGTTCATTCTTGGCACATAACACAGTAATTCACTATTTCTCTACATTTCAAAATGTAAGTCTAGATATCATCTGTCACCATACAAAGATATTACATACATATTGGCAGTATTCTCCACATGGTACAGTTTATACCTATGACTCATTTATTTTGTAACTTAATCTCCCTCACCAATTTCTCTCCTGCCTTAACACCTCCCTTCTAGCAACCATCTGTTTGTTCTCTATAACTATGATTGTATCTATGACTCTGTTTCTGTTAGTTATGTGCAGTCATTTGTTTTTTAAATTCCGTGTATGAGTGATTTCATACAACATTTGTCTTTCTCTGTATGATTTATTTCACTTAGCATAATATCCTCTAGATCCATTTGTATTGTTGCAAATGGCAAGATTTCCTTATTTTTTGTGACTGAGTAAATATTTCATTTTACATATATATATATATATAGTTGTTGTTCAGTCACTCAGTCGTGTCCAACTCTTTGCGACCCTGTGGACTATAGACCGCCAGGCTGTCCATGGAACTATCCCTGCTAGAATACTGGAGTAGGTTGCCATTTCCTTCTGCAGGGGATCTTCCAGACCCAGGGATTGAACCTGAGTCTCTTACATCTGCGTTGTCAGGCAGGTGTGTTTTTTGTTTTTTTTTTTTTAACCACTAGCGCCCCCTGGCGGAGAAGGCAATGGCACCCCACTCCAGAAAATCCCATGGACGGAGGAGCCTGGTGGGCTGCAGTCCATGGGGTCGCGAAGAGTCGGACACGACTGAGCGACTTCCCTTTCACTTTTCACTTTCCTGCGTTGGAGAAGGAAATGGCAACCCACTCCAGTGTTCTTGCCTGGAGAATCCCGGGGACGGGGCAGCCTGGTGGGCTGCCGTCTATGGGGTCGCACAGAGTCGGACACGACTGAAGTGACTTAGCAGCAGCAGCAGCAGGGCCACCTGGGAAGCTTGGTGTGTGTATGTGTGTGTGTGTATGTGTATATATATATATATATATCTTCTTTATCCATTCATCAATTAAAAATTTTTTTTATTTTATATTGGAGCATACTTGATTAACAATGTTGTGTTAGTTTAAAGTGTACAGCAAAGAGATTCAGTTTTACCTATTATCCATTCATCTATTAGGACATTTAGGTTGAGTTCATATCTTGGCTATTGTAAGTAATAATGAACATGGGGTGCATATATCTTTTCAAATTAGTGTTTTAATTTTCTTGGGTAAATACCCAGGAGTAGAATTGCTGGATCATATGGTAGTTCTATTTTAATTTATTGAGGAATTTCAATACTGTTTTCCAGAGTGGCTGTAGCAGTTTACATTGCACCAACAATGTATAAGGGTTCCCTTTTCTCCACTTCCTCAGCACACTTTTTATTGTTGTTTTTTGATAATAGCTGTTCTGACAGGTGTTGGGTGATATCTTGCTGTAGTCTTGATTTGCATTTCTCTAATAATTAGTGATCTTGAGCATCTTTTCATGAGCCTGTTGTCCATCTGTTTGTCTTCTCTGGAAAAATGTCTACTCAGTCCTCTGCCCATTTTCTAATTGGGTTGTTTTTACGTTGAGTTGTATGTGTTCTCTGTATATTTTGGATTTTAGCCCCCTGCTAGTATATCATTTGCAAATATCTTTTCCCATACAATAGGTGGCCTTTTTTTGTTTTATTAATAGTTTCCTTCACTGTGCATAAGCTTTTAAGTTTGATTTGGTCCCATTTGTTTATTTTTGCTTTTGTTCTGTTGCCTGAGAAAATACATTCTTAAGACTGATGTCAAAAAGTATACTAAGTTTTCTCCTAGCTGTTTTATGATTTCAGGTCTTTATGTTTAAGTCTTTAATCCATTTTTAGTTTATTTTTGTATGTGGTGTGAAAAAGTCATTCAGTTTGATTCCTTTGCTTGTAACTATCCAGCTCTCCCAACACCGTTTACTGAAGAGGTGGTCTTTTCCCCGTTGTATACTCTTGCCTCTTTTGTCACTGGTTTTGGATTGTGGTGTCTTAATTTTCATTTGTCTCCTGGTATTTTAAAATTTCCTCTTTGATTTCTTTCCGTGTTTAGTAGCATATTGTGTAGCCTTCGTGTGTTTGTGGGTTTTGTTTTTTTTTTAATTTTTGCAGTTTTTTCCTTGTAGTTGATTTTTAGTTGCATAGTGTTTGGTCATAAAAGATTCCAGTATGTTGTCTGTCCTCTGGTGGGTGGGGTTGAATCCTGGGCCCTCTAGTGGTTCGGACTGGGTCTCCATCAAGCTACCTGGTTGGCCTGAGGCATCCCAGGACTGGTGCCAACTGACTGGTGGGTAGATCTGGGTCCTGGGACTAATAAGCTAGAGGTACATTTCCAAAATGGCACTTGCCAGCTCCACTGTCCTCGTGGTAGAATGAGTTCCCCAAAATGGCTACTACCAGTGTCTTTGTCCCCAGGATGAGTCCCATTTGTCTTCCTCCTCTCTGGGAGGCTCTCCAAGATCAGCAAGTGAGTCTGGTTGGGGCATTCAACCCATTTACGTTTAAGGTAATTACTGATAAGTATGATCCCGTTGCCATTTACTTTATTGTTTTGGGTTTGAACTTATACACCGTTTTTGTGTTTCCTGTCTAGAGAATATCCTTTAGTATTTGTTGGAGAGCTGGTTTGGTGGTGCAGAATTCTCTCAGCTTTTGCTTGTCTGAAAAGCTTTTGATTTCTCCTTCATACTTGAATGAAATCCTTGCTGGGTACAATAATCTGGGCTGTAGGTTATTTTCTTTCATCATTTTAAGTATGTCTTGCCATTCCCTCCTGGCTTGAAGAGTTTCTATTGAAAGATCAGCTGTTATCCTTATGGGAATTTCCTTGTGTGTTATTTGTTTTTCACTTGCTGCTTTTAATATTTGTTCTTTGTGTTTGATCTTTGTTAATTTGATTAATATGTGTCTTGGGGTGTTTCACCTTGGGTTTATCCTGTTTGGGACTCTCTGGGTTTCTTGCACTTGGGTGATTATTTCCTTCCCCATTTTAGGGAAGTTTTCAACTATTATATCCTCAAGTATTTTCTCATGGTCTTTCTTTTTGTCTTCTTCTTCTGGAACCCCTATGATTCAAATGTTGTAGCATTTAATATTGTCCTGGAGGTCTCTGAGATTGTCCTCATTTCTTTTAATTCGTTTTTCTTTTATCCTCTCTGATTCATTTATTTCTACCATTCTATCTTCTAATTCACTAATCCTATCTTCTGCCTCTGTTATTCTACTATTTGTTGCCTCCAGAGTGTTTTTAATTTCATTTATTGCATTATTCATTATATATTGACTCTTTTTTATTTCTTCTAGGTCCTTGTTAAACCTTTCTTGCATCTTCTCAATCCTTGTCTCCAGGCTATTTATCTGTGATTCCATTTTAATTTCAAGATTTTGGATCAATTTCACTATCATTATTTGGAATTCTTTATCAGGTAGATTCCCTATCTCTTCCTCTTTTGTTTGGTTTGGTGGGCATTTATCCTGTTCCTTTATCTGCTGGGTATTCCTCTGTCTCTTCATCTTGTTTAAATTGCTGATTTTGGGGTGTCCTTTCTGTATTCTGGGAGTTTGTGGAGTTCTCTTTATTGTGGCTTTTCCTCGCTGTGTGTGGGTTTGTACAGGTGGCTTGTCAAGGTTTCCTGGTTAGGGAAGCTTGTATCGGTGTTCTGGTAGGTGGAACTGTATTTCTTCTCTCTGGAGTGCAATGAAATGTCCAGTAATGAGTTATGAGATGTCTGTGGTTTTGGGGTGACTTTGGGCAGCTTGTATCTTGAAGCTCAGGGCTGTGCTCCTTTGTTGCTGGAGAATTTGCTTGGTATGTCTTGCCCTGGAACTCGTTGGCCCTTGTGTGGTGCTTGGTTTCAGTGTCGGTATGGAGGCGTTTGATGAGGTCCTCCTTTCGAAGAGTTGGGTTGCTTTTCTGGGTGCCTGATGTCCTCTGTCGGCATTCAGAAGTTGTTTTGTGGAATTTACTCGATGTTTAAATGCTCTTTTGATGAATTTGTGGGGGAGAAAGTGTTCTCCCCGTCCTACTCCTCCGCCATCTTGGTTCCTCCCTCAGCAAGTGAGTCTGACTCAAGCTTTTTTCAAATTACTGCTTCTGCCCTGAGTCCTGGAGTGTATGAGATTTTGTGTGCACCATTTAACAGTAGAATCTCTATTTCCCATAGCCCTGACTCTCCTGAAATAAGCCCCACTGACCTTCAAAGCCAAAGATTCTGGGGTCTCATCTTCCCAGTACAGAACCTAGGGGATGGGGAGCCCCATGAGAGGCTTGTACCCCTTGCTCCCTGGGGAGAACCTCTACAATTGTAATTATCCTCGCACTTGTGAGTCACCTGCCCTGGGGTCTTGCTTGTACCTTGTCTCTGCTCCTCCTACCCATCTTATTGTATTTCCTTCTTTATATCTTTATATAAAGATAGTTGTAGAAGATTTTTTTCTACTAATCTTCTTGTTGTTCATATCAATAATTGCCTTGTAAATAATTTTAGTTTTGGTGTGCCTGTGGGAGGAGGTGAGCTCAGGGTCTTTGTACTCCACCCTCTTGGCCACGTCCCCCATGTAAGTTTTAGAAATAGGTTGTCAATTTTTTTTTTTTTTTTTACAAAAAGAGTTATGCTCTGCTGTTGAGATTGCGTTGAATCTATGGATCATTTTGGGAAGAACGAATAATTAACAAAATTTTGTCTTCTTGTTTAAGAACATGGTATATACCTATATGTTCTTTAATTTCTTTCAGTAGTATTCTGTAAATTTCAATATATGGCATGTCTTATAATATTTTGTAAAGTTTTTCTATAATGATTTTGTGTTTTATGTTCTATTGTAAATAATACTCTGAAATTTTAATCATTTAATTGTTCACTCTTAGTATATTGGAATATAACTAATTTATGGGTATTGGCCTTGATAAATTCACTTATTTTTGTAGCTTTAGGTTTTTATATATACACAATCACATATCTGCATATGAAGACTTTTACTTCTTCCTTTCTAACCTCTAACAAAATTATTTTACTTGCTTTATTTCACTGACTAGAATCTCCAGTAGAGGATAGAAAGAGTGAGAATGGACATTCACGCATTTTGCCATTTTCAGGGGAAAGCAGTGAATCACTAGTATGTACCATATTATTTGCAGGATTTCCTCCCCAGATGTCTTTAATTAGGTTAAGCAAGTTCCCTTATATTCCTTGTTTTGTGCAATTTTTTACATAAATGAATGCTGGAATTTTGTTATACAGTTACTCTACAACTACTGAGTTGATTGTTTATTTCTTCTGTATTTTTAGTGTGATCCATGATATTGGTTGATTTTTGAATGTTTAAACATTCTTGCATTCCTGAAATAAACTCCACTTGATCATGGTGTATTATATTTTTATCTATAGCTGGATTAAGTCTGTTGACTTTTGTTAAGGATGTTGAATCTAGGTTGATGTGCGATATTCTTCTAGTGTCCTTGCATGGTTTTACTATCAAGGTAATACTGGCTTCATAAAACAACCTGGGAAATAGCTCCTCCTTTTCTGGTTTCCAAAAGAATCTCTGTAATATTATTATTTCTGACTCAAATTATTTGACAGAATATGCCAGTGAGCCATTTGGGCCTAGAATTTTCTTTGTGGGAAGATTCTTAATTATACTTCAATTTATCTAGTATATTGTGGGGCTCTTTTTGTTTCATCAAGTGTTATTTTTTAAAAACTAATTTGAAGCATTTATTTATTTTTATTTTTGGCTCTGATAGGTCTTTGTTGCTGTATGGGCTTTTCTCTAGTTGTGGCATGTGGGGGCTGCTCTCTATCTGTGGTGTGTGGGCTTCTCATTTTGGTGGCTTCTCTTGTTGTGGAGCACAGGCTCTAGAGCACAAGCTCAGTGGTGGCGGCACACGGGCTTAGTTGTTCTATGGCATGTGGGATCGTCCCAGATCAGAGCTTGAAACTGTGTCCCCGGCATTGGCAGGTGGATTCTTATCCTCTGTACCACCAGGGAAGTCTCCCCTGGTTCTTTTTTCTCTCTTCCATTTCTCTACTTGTTAGGTTCATATTTTTAAAAAATACTTTAACATTGTTTTTTTTTTAAATAGATATTTTAATATCCCTGACTGTTAAGTCCTTCATCTGTCATTTATTGCTCTATTTTGTGACTGTTTTATTTACTGGTTTTTATACTGATCAAGGTCACATTTTTCTCTTTCTTCATTTGTTTACTAATTTTTGACTGGAGATTGGACTTTGTGAATTCTGTATTTTTGAGTGTCTGACTTTTTGTTGCCTTCCTTGAATGAGTATTGATTGAGCTTTGTTCTAGCAAGTAATTACAGTTTGATACTTTTGAGTTTTGATTTTAAGCTTCAGTAGGGTGCGTCTAGAGCCCTCTTTCCTCCAGGAGTCCCTCAGTCCCATTTGGAAGGCATGGCCCTCCTGGACTCTCTGCCGAATACCCCATTCAGATTGGATGTTTTCCAGTTATTGTTTCTACAGGAGATCAGCCCTGGGTGTTCTTTGGAAGGAATGATGCTAAAGCTGAAACTCCAGTACTTTGGCCACCTCATGCGAAGAGTTGACTCATTGGAAAATACTCTGATGCTGGGAGGGGTTGGGGGCAGGAGGAAAAGGGGACGACAGAGGATGAGATGGCTGGATGGCATCATCGACTCGATGCACGTGAGTTTGAGTGAACTCTGGGAGTTGGTGATGGACAGGGAGGCCTGGCGTGCTGCAATTCATGGGGTCGCAAAGAATCAGAGCGACTGAACTGAACTGAGTTATTCTTTATATATAGCCTTGCAGATTTTCATCCTGTATGTGTGAATCTTAAAATTCAGCACACACTCAACAGACTGGATGCAAATTTCTAGAACTCTTTTTCTTCATAACTACATTTCCTCCAGAATTCTTCCTTGGAACTTCAACTTCTTTGGCCTCCCTGAACTCCTTCTTTGTGTCCCCAACTCAGTGAGACTGCCATGGTTTACTTGTGATCTTTTCTGCTCTGCAGATTAGAATGTGCTTTCAGGCAGAAAACCAGGATAATTACATGGTGCACCTCATTTGTTTTCCTTTTCTCAGGAATCACGGAGAAGGCAATGGCACCTCACTCCAGTACTCTTGCCTGGCAAACCCCATGGATGGCGGAGCCTGGTAGGCTGCAGTCCATGGCGTCGCTAAGAGTCTGACACGACTGAGCGACTTCACTTTCGTTTTTCACTTTCATGCACTGGAGAAGGAAATGGCAACCCACTCCAATGTTATTGCCTGGAGAATCCCAGGGACGGGGGAGCCTGGTGGGCTGCCGTCTCTGGGGTCGCACAGAGTTGGACATGACTGAAGTGACTTAGCAGCAGCAGCAGCAGCAGCAGCAGGGATCACAGTTCTGTATTGCCTGTTATCTAATGTCTAAAAACAGTTGTTTTATACATTTTGTCCAGCTGTATAGTTGTTTAAAGTGGGAGGATAAGTTGTGCCCCTGTGCCTAATTGTGAAATTAGAATTATCCATACTGACTTTTAAATCTCAGTTACTTTTTATTTCAAGAGGTTCTGTTTCATTTTTAAAAATCGTTATGGTTGACTTATAGTTTCTTGTCTCCTGCAAATATCTCCAAGCTTGTCTTTTATTATTTAAGCATAGTAAACTTAGTTGTATTATATTTTTTTGTAATTCTAATATTTGTAGTAACTTTAGGGATATTTTTATTGTGTTATTTCTCATGATGTCTTGTTTTTATGTGTGTGGTTCTCTCCATGTCCTATTTATTTGACTATTATTTGTAAGAATTCTTTAAGGCCTAAGAAGAGGGTATATTCATCCAGATAGGACTTTTGCTTTTACTTGATACATAGGGACATTAGAAAGACTCCAACTTGAGTTTTTGTGACAACCGGGCTCAAATATTTGGGCTCCAAGTTTAAGCTAGGGCTGGCTGTGGTTATGACATTCAGGATCCTTAAAAATTTGCCCTTGTTTTGCCCTTTTCTGAAGCAGCCCTCCTTGTGTTCCCTGTGGTGTGGAACAGTTGGGTGCAAGCTTCTGGTTCATTTTTTATTATTGAAGGTGCAACCCTTTGAAATGCCAGATTTAGGGGAAGACCTTCTGTTCTGATCCTTACTTTGGGCATGCTCTGGTGCTTTTACATCAAACTATGCCTGGACACTTCAGGTATAGTTTGATGTATTTGACATACCCTTCAAGGCAAAATTGCTTTGCAAGTCTTCTTTCCCCACTGCTTTTGTTTGTACTCTGATTTTTGTCCAATACTGTAATTCCTTATTATCTTGTCAGTATTTTTATTTTTCAAGATTTAAAAATATCTTTGAGTCTTTTAAATTATTTCCAGTGAGAAGTTTGGTTCAAATATTTAACTTGCCTATTACCAGAAGAGCACATAGTATTTTATTTTCTAAAACGTGATTAGAAATGCCACTTTATTGTTGCTGTTCAGTCTCTAAGTCATGTCTGACTCTTTGCAACTCCATGGACTACAGCAAGCCAGGCTTCCCTATCCAGCACCATCTTTCGGAGTTTGCTCAAACTCATGTCTACTGAGTCGGTGATGCCATCCAACCATCTCATCCTCTGTCCTACCCTTCTCCTCTTGCCTTCAATCTTTCCCAGTATCAGGGTCTTTTCCAGTGAGTCAGCTCTTCATATCAGGTGGCCCAAGTATTGAAGCTTCAGCTTCAGCATCAGTCCTTCCAGTGAATATTCAGGGTTGATTTCCTTTAGGATTGACTGGTTTGATCTCTGCCACTTGCATTTTGCTATTATCAGCAAACCTTCCATTGAAGTTATTATAGAGCAATGGGCTGAAGTTTTAAGGATTTATAGGAATTAGCCCAAGTGAAGAATGATGGTGGGAGTTGGGTTGGTCTTGAGCATGAGAGAGCATCGCATGCCCTGAAACTGTAAGAAGTTAAGTGTGAGCTGAGTAGATCTGCAGAAGGTCATGGGATAAAATAAAGAGCAGGACCCAGATCAAAAAGTGCAAGAAGTTTCTCACAGCATAGTACAACTTCATGGGACTGTTATGCATATGGTACACTTAAGTAAATGCTCCCTGATATTCAGTTATACAAAGCTTAGAAGGTTGACTTCCACCTGTTAGTCTAAGAAAGAGGTAGGGCGTGAATAAGAGGTAGGGAGTGAATAAGAGACCCCATCATTGGAGCAGAGACTCAGAGTTTCCAAGAACTCTATAAGACTCAAGAAGACTATAGGAAAGGCTTCTGCCCCATCCCCTTAGGGTCATAAATTATCCAGGCTCATAACAATTCATGACTTTGAAGGTGGATGGCTTCTAGATTTAATCTTATGCTCTACCTTACCCAGATCAGTAACATGATGTCCTTTCTTATCTGGAAGATAAGGGAAAAGCAGATCATTTTCTAAGAAGCAAAATGATTCTATGTGATTCAACTCCTTATCCTCAGGAATACTGAAACACTTTTGAATCTGGTAAACATGGGGATACTGCCTCCTGAGGCCCAGCCACCTCAAAATCTGATTGGCAACCCAACCTCCATCTTCACATCCTGGTTCAACAGCCTCTCCAACCCCATCAAGAAGGAGGTCCTCAGCCATGTGCCTGAGTGCAACTTAGAGGAGCAGTTTTTGAAGGTTAGTAAAAATAGGTGAATGAGTCCTAGAGTTCCTTCAAAACCTTTTGTAAAACAGAAATTTCAGCTTTTGTTGGCACCAGAAAAAAAATCCCAGAAGCACCAGGATAAGCTGCAACCTTGGTAATGCAAAGAACTATAGTTTGCAGAATGCCCTTCTATGAGTAATACTAGGTGGGATTGGTTTTCCATGTCAGAGGGTCAGCTTGGAAATCTGGTTTTCTCAGTGATACAGGGGTTTTAAGAACATTTTCAGGAAAGATAGGATGTATCTCTGTACTTTTTGTTGTTTTTGTTAAATTCAAGGACACTTTAACTCCTGCCCTTTCTCCCCTTCACAGATTAAGGAGAGCACAAACTTTGCTTTCCTGGCCTTCGTTGAAGCCATGTCTTTCATTCCTGGGTCTGTCTTCTGGTCCTTCCTGTTCTTCCTAATGTTGCTGAATCTGGAGATGTCCACCATGATAGGGATCATGGACAGCATCATTACCTCTCTCCAAGACATCTTTATTTCTGTCCAGAAATATACAAAGCTGTTTACAGGTACTCTGACCTACATGTGTATACCCATCAATGACCCTGACTTCATTCAGATTCTTATCCAGCCCTAGTCTATCACCTCTGCCTAGCCCTTGTTACCCAGCCAGACCTCTGACCTTGATCTAAATCCAATGTTCCCTCCAGTGGTTGTCTTAATGATCATGTTCCTGTGTGGCCTCTTCTTCACTCGACCTTCAGGCAGCTACTACATCAGACTGCTGACTGACTACTGGACAATCCTCCCTATAATCATCGTCATCATATTTGAAAACTTGGCTGTGAAATGGGCCAGAGAGGCTAGCAGGTGATAGCTTGGGTCTATAGGGAAGGTTGACCCCTTTCTTATTGCCTGCCTCTATTTTCACTTGACAACAGTGACATAGGGACCCTTAACTTCAGGCAACTCCAGGGCCTTCTGAGAAACCTTTTATTCATTCATTCATTTAACATATTTCTGGGGTGCTTAATATGTGCTGGGAACTGTTTCAGTAATCAAGGACAGAGCATTGAATAAAACAAGCATTGAGTAAAACTCCCTGTCCCCAGGGAGTTTACATTCTAGTGGTAGAGATTCATAATAATAACCAAATGAACAAATACAAATGTCAAGAGGTGATAACTGACAGGAGAAAAATAAAAAAGTGAGATAAGATGATCAAGAGTGGGAGTATGTGCTATTAATAACTTTGATAGGATCACAGGGAAGGCCTCTCTGGTAAGGTGACATTTGAGCAGACTCCTGAATGAAATGAGAGGAGGAACCATGAAAAAATTTTGAGAGAGCATTCCAAGTAGAGAAAACAGTAAGTACCAAAGCAAGAGGAAGCATCATTCCTGAAGTTTTTGAGCAATGAGGAAATCAGAGATTAGAATAGAATGTTACGAGCTGACACCAGAGAGGTAATGGGAGATGATGTAGGACTTTTTAGCTATGGCAGGACTTAGTTTTTTATGTAGAATGAGAGAGGAGGTATGGAAGGGTTTTGAGAAGGGGATTGACATTATCAGGTTTGTTTTTTCAAAAAGATACCTATGATTGATTGTTGTATGGTGAATAGACTATGAGGAATCAAGAGTGAAGCAAAGAGAGCAGTTAGGAGCTATTGTAATATTCCAAATGGGAGCTATTGAATGGCTTGGGCTAAGGTGGGAGAGGTGTAGATTGAGAGATGTGGTCTAATTCTGCAAGGAAAAGCTACTAAGGAAGAGGGAACAGGATAATCAGGAACATCAAGCATAACTGGAAGGAAGAGTGGGAAAATCCAAATAAAATACAAGGAATACAAACAACTCCCAGGCCCAATTTTTAAACAGGCAGATGTGTAGTCATCTACGTGGTATAATTTAAGGGTAGAAGTTTCAGGTGGCAGGGTTTTCAGCTAACAGTGGTTCTTGGAGTCAGTTTACTCATTCATTAACTCACTCACATGTATCTTGAGTCTTTCTTTGTGTCAAGAAAGTCTTGTGGTACTGGGGTACAAATGAATGGAATAAGCTCCTCCTCTCAAAGAGGGCAGAGTCCAAGGAGGAAGATATGTATGAGCAGACAATCCCAGTACAAGAAGGAAAGCCTATAGTAGAGGTAGCCTGGGACATTTAGAGGCATCTGGAGAGTCGGGGAAAGCATCCTAGGCGAGAGGATGGTTGAGCTTAGTCTGGACAGATGAATATGCAGACAAAGAGGGAGAGAGAAGGGCACTCTAGACCAAAGGACCCCATTTGTGTATTCATTGAGATTGAGAACATGCAGTAAAGGAGGCTGAATATATTGGCTGGAAGAAGCTAAGAAAAGCTTGCGACCCCATAGACTGCAGCCTACCAGGCTCCTTTGTCCATGGGATTTTCCAGGCAATAGTACTGGAGTGGATTGCCATTTCCTTCTCCAGGGAAGAAAAGCTGAAGGAGGGCCAAATGTTACTCTTTTAGAGTCTGTGTTGTTCACTATGGATACCCAGCAACTAGAAGAATCCCTGGTATGTCATAGACACTCTCATATTCACAGTGAATGAAAGGGACTTGGCCTTTATCCTGAGGGCACTGATATCCATGAAATGTTTTGGAGCAGTAGAGGAATGTTTGAAATTTTTTTCTTGAGTAGGGATAGAAGACTGACTGAGAAGAAGATAGAGGATGAGGCTTGAGCTGAGGCGGGGGCTAAGGTCTGGCTGATCTTGTCCTCCAAGCCTGGGTAAGGCCCAACTGTAAGGCCCTTCTACAGTCCTGTGGCCCTTCCTCTCAGTTTCTTTGCAGACATGGCTAACCTGTGGGGCCATCCTATGTACTCCATCATTCGTTGGCTGTGGTCCTATCTAATTCCAGTTGTGCTGCTAGCCCTGTCTGTGACCACTGTATTTCAACTATCTCTGAAGAATATCACCTATTTGGCCTGGGACTCAAGCACTGTAAGTCACCCTCCTCAGACCCCCGACCTTCATAGGGAGTGGGGGGCTAGATTTTTCAATCCACTCTTGGTCTAAAGACTATCATCTCATTCTCCGACTCCCTGAAAACCCTTAGTCCTCTGTCCTGGTTCTCCTCTGACCTTCCCCTTCCCCAGTCTTTCCTGTTCCGGGAACTTCTACATTCTGAACCCCTTTCCCATCTCTCCACAGTCAAAAGAAATTGTTCGACAATACCCATCCTGGGGGCTGTTCACATTGTTCGCCCTTTTACTCATTGTCATCCTTCCCATCCCTATATACTTTGTATATTGCTTCACTCATGGGATTCCCTTCAACTCCACCAGCTGGGACAAGCCTGTGATATCCTCCAAGTCCTTACCCCTAAGTTTCCAACTGACACCCATTAAAGAGGTCGAAAATGAAGAAATCCTCCAAGGTGATATTGAAATTGCTGATCAACCTGTAGTGTGACTTCCTAACTATTTATTTGGCCTGACATCATATATCCCTCAAAGCAGCTCTTAATAGGCAAGTCAATATCAAATTGCAACTGTCTTTGTCTCTAGACCCAGAGCTGCTTTTATTCCCAAGGATAGGGACATTTTTGGGAGGGGTGGGGGAGCTCATGGAGCCTGGCTTTGCAGTTCGTCTCCTAGACCACATCCTCCCTGGTCACTACTTTCATTGTGTTTTCCCCATCCCTGCCTGAGTATATACACTTACCATTTTATATGCCATTGGTGATGCCTACAGAACCTGCTTCTCAACTGGTTTACCCAGTTTCTGGAATGAATCTGGAGGAATAATGCTGTTGGTCAATAAATTAGTCCACTGGGTTCTAAGCACTGGGTGTGAGCAGATTTTTTTTTTTCTTCTTCTATAAATATCTCAGATGTTCAGTCTTCCTCTCATGAGGCTTCCATTCTTTTGAGAGCCAAATGTCCAGCCCTGAGTTCCTGCCTTTCCTTGCCATGGTAAATTAAATGCTAGATTACTCGACTTGTTTTATCCAAGGATTGACCTTGAGCCAGAAGAAACCCAGGAAATGGTGACTTCAATAAAGATGTAAAGGATATTAATACACTTGCTGATGGGAAGTGGTAACCCTATCATTCGTCTAAAAATTAATTTTCAATAGATTCCAGGACTGTTGTGGACTGTGTATCTGTGAATTGACACACAACCAGCTTGGGGAACTACCAAATTGTATTGCTGAGCCCATCAGGGTCCCATATCTGTTTGGTAAGAGAGACATGGCAGGTTTTACCACAGAGCTATGTCAAATGAATTTGCCTAGTGGATGATAGGGCTTCCCTGGTGGCTCAGACAGTAAAGAATCTGACTGCAATGCAGGAGACTCGGTTTCGATCCCTAGGTCAGGAAGATCCCCTGGAGGAGGAAACGGCAACCCACTCCAGTATTCTTGCTTGGAGAATTCCATGGACAGAGGAGCCTGGACGGCTGCAGTCATGGGGTCGCAAGAGAGTGGGACACTACTGAATGACTAACACACTTGGCTCCTCTGTCCATGGGATTCTCCAGGCAAGAATACTGGAGTGGGTTGCCATTTCCTTCTCCAGAGGATCTTCCCGACCCAGGGATTGAACCCATGTCTCCTGCACTGTAAGCGGATTCTTTACCGCTGAGCCGCCGGGGAACCCCCACAGTGGATGATAACTGAGTATTTCAAAACTTGTGGGAGGGGTGACTCCATAACAGCTGAAGCACTTCTCAAGAGGAGGTGGGGTCAGTCCGTTAGGGACTGGGGATTGGAGGCTGTGGGTGGAGGTTTTGGAGACTTCCGAAGATCCAGGGAATGGGTTTCCCTTAAACGCTCAAGAGATCCCAGGACTTCAAATTGCTTAGGACTCACAGGGAGGTTGTCCCTGTGTAAGTTTCTGTGACAAAAGAAGAAAGAGCGGACATCCTCAACCACTGGAGCGTGGGACCCCTAGGTGAGTCTGGTGAATGGGAAGAGCAGAGATCCCAGATATATCCGGACCTCGGACGTTTCGAGCTCAAGCTTGAAGACTGCAGGGCTGGAAGGGATGTGAACCTCCGGGTCATCACCCATTGGCTCCGGTACCTTGTAGCCCCACCCTCCCACGCTCCTTCCTTCCTGCTGTGCCTGCCCACCCCCCACCCCAATCCAAACGATCCGTCTGCTTCAAGTCCCGTTCTATTGAGTCGGGTAAGGTGGGAATCAGAGAGAGGAGGCAGTCACCGTCTCATGATCAAATAGTCTTGAGTTTTCAGCCTCCTCCTATCTGGGAAACCGGGAGCTCATCCTCCTCTGTACTTACACCCCGCTGCTCCAGTTCCAGTTTGGGGAATAGAACCTGTCGGTGCAGGGAGGATTGGAAAGTAGGGTTTTACCGGATAAACCAAAGGGAGAGGAATGAAGATCTTGGTGTTTTTCTGCCTCCCACTCTAAATCTTTCTCTCCTCACACCACCTGTTGAATGTCCGTTGACACCTAACGTCAAGGATGTTTAAATTGGGAGTATCTCACATTGCTGTAAAGGAAAGTGATTAGAGATAGGCAGACTGATTTCTACAGAGAGTGTTTCTCTACTCTGGGTTCATATTGTCTAAAATTGGGTTTCGTGCACAGTATATGTGATGAGCGGATTTTCTTTTGGATTGTTTTTGGGAATCCCTGTCCGTGTTAGACAAAATGGAGCCCTGTTACTTGGGGAGGGAACCTTACACGTCTTCACTTTTATGCCTCACAAGAGTGGTGTGAGATAAAGATATTGTCATTTTCAAGTTTAATCGGGAACCCTGCAATAAGAGAGGTTCACAAAGGAAGTCAGGGGTAAAACCTGAGAAAGATTCTTGTCTTGTGGCCTCTGGCCATTTTATTTTGGAAAATTTCAAACACATATGAAAAAATAATGTAGTGAATTGCTTTGCACTTATCACCCATCTTCAATAATGACCAACTTGCCACAAATACGATTTTCTCTCTCTCCTTCCCCACTACATGCCTCTCCATTGAAAAGTGAAGTCGCTCAGTCATATCGGACTCTTAGCGACCCCATGGACTGCAGCCCACCAGGCTCCTCCATCCGTGGGATTTTCCAGGCAAGAGTACTGGAGTGGGGTGCCATTGCCTTCTCCATCGGAGAGGACAGAGCCTAATTAGGGGGCCCAATTAGAGGTGTGGCCAGGCTGGACGTAGCCCACTAAGACGCCCCGGATGGAAAGGAAACGTGTCACAGAGTGCCCAGGGTCAGACACAGATCCATGAAGAGGCCCGAGCTAGTCTGGGACAGGACTGTCCTACAAAGCTGTCCCAGCTAGAGGTAACCTTGCATCGGAGGCGGGGCTGGACCCAGAGTGGTCCTAGCAGGGTAAGAGGCTGTGCCCAGAGTGACCCACAAGGTAAGCTCGGCTCAGAGATCGGGCCAGGGGGTTGGCTTGACGGAGCGGACAGGGGTCTCTGGAGTTGGGTTTGCTAATTGTGCCTGGGGGAAGGAGACAGTCTATTTTACCTTCCTTAAGCTGCAATACAATCTTCTGCATTTTCTCCGCGGCATGAAGAAAGGCAACCCGAAAGGACCCTGGAGGGTGGAGGGAGTCCTTGTAGTAAAGACCCTTCCCCAAGGCTGCCAGGCTCGACAGGCCTGGCTGTCAAGCTCCCTCCATTATTTTGAAGCAAATCCCAAATTTATCATTTCACCTGTAGATGTCAGTATATTCTCTAAAAAATAAAAACACTTTTAAAAAACCTGAAAAACTATTATCACACCAAAACCAAATAACAGTAATCCTTTAATATCATTAAATATCCATTCAATATTTAAAATTTTCTGATTGTTTCATAATTTTTTTCTGGTAGCTTTATATTTTTTAACAGATTTATTGAGATATAAGATATATCAGTAATTCTTACACCATACAATCCACTCATTTAAAATCTACAATTCACTGGCTTTTAATATATTCAGAGTTGTGTGTCTGTCATTGCAGCTTTTGTACATTTTCATTACCCCCAAAATAAACCCCACACTCCTTAGCCAGCACTGTAACTGCCCCAGCTGGCAACCTCAGCCTTAGATGAACACTAATCTACTTTTTGTCCTGTAGATTTACCTATTCTGCACATTTCATGTAAATGGAATCATGCGATGTATGTAATTCTTTGTGAGTGGCTTCTTTCACATAGCATGTTTTCAAATCCACCCATATGTAGCATGTATCATTACACATTTCTTTTTATTGATGAATGATAGTCCATTGTATGGATATAACACGTTTTATTTATCCAATTATCAGTTGATGGGCATTTGGCTTGTTTCCACTTTGGGGCTATTATAATAATAATGCTATTATGAGCATTTATGTAAAAGTGGGTTTTTTTGGTTGGACATATGTTCTTATTTCTGTTGACATATTTAGGAGTGAAATTTCTAGATTATATGCTAACTCTATGTGTAACTATTTGAGAGACTGTCTCATAACTTTTTAAAAAGTTGGTTTGAATCATTATCCAAATAAAATTTATATGTTGCAATCCATTACTATACCTTTTAAGCATCTTTTAATGTGTAGGTCTCCCTCCCTCTTTTTTCCCCCCTTGAAATGTATTTATTGATAAAACTGGGTTATTTGTCCTGTACAATTTCTGGCCATCTGGAATTTGCTGATTACCTCTTGTGATGTTATTTAATATATTCTTATGTTTCCTGTGTTTCAAGTAAATTGGTAATTAGGTGAAGAAGATTATTACTTCTAGGTTCAATATTCTGGCAAGAATACTTCATGATTGGTTTTATATATTTCAATTAGGAGGACAAAAAAAACCCCTCAAATGCCCAGATGGCTCTCCTTTTGTGGTGTTAGCGGCCATTGATGATCATTGTCTAGATTCGCCTTTCAACGAGAGATAAGATGTGGTATTCTATGTTTATTATTCCTTCTTTTTTTCTTAGTTGGAATAATCCTAGGAAGAGAACTTCATGTCAAACATTCATTACCCTGGCATACACTTTGTACAGGAAAAGCAAAATAAATTTTTATTCTTTTCCTTTATTTACCAGCTTGAAAAATGAGTTCATTGCCTAATATCCTCTGAATATGATCACTGAAATTTTTTATTTTAGTATCTCTCTGAACTCACTGATTTAAACTTATTTGATGTATTTCAGTCCATTGCAGTCATTCTTATTGATGCTCAAATCATCTCATCTTGGACCCATGGGAGTGTCTTCAAGTTGACTCCTGAGTCCTTTTGACAAGACCCGAGTATATATAAAATTTCCTTGCTTTCTGGTACTGACTGAATGGTCAATGAAATTAACCTTGAAATTATCTTACATTTTATGGCCCAAATCTGAAATCAATTATTTTTCCAAGAATACCTAATTTATTTTAATGAAAAATGCTATTTCAGCTCAGTTCAGTTTAGTTCAGTCACTTGGTCGCATCTAACTCTTTGTGACCCCATGAACCGCAGCACGCCAGGCCTCCCTGTCCATCACCAACTCCCAGAGTCCACCCAAACCCATGTCCATCGAGTCAGTGATGCCATCCAACCATTTCATCCTCTGTCGTCCCCTTCTCCTCCTGCCCTCAATCTTTCCCAGCATCAGGGTCTTTTCAAATGAGTCAGTTCTTCGTATCAGGTGACCAAAGTATTGGAGTTTCAGCTTCAGCATCAGTCCTTCCAATGAATATTCAGGACTGATTTCCTTTAGAATGGACTGGTTGGATCTCCATGCAGTCCAAGGGACTCTCAAGAGTCTTTTCCAACACCACAGTTCAAAAGCATCAATTCTTTGGCACTCTCATCAGGTGGCCAAAGTATTGGAGTTTCAGCTTCAACATCAGTCCCTCCAATGAACACCCAGGACTGATCTCCTTTAGGATGGACTGGTTGGATCTCCTTGCAGTCCAATGGACTCTCAAGAATCTTCTCCAACACCACAGTTCAAAAGCATCAATTCTTTGGCGCTCAGCTTTCTTTATAGTCCAACTCTCACATCCATACATGACTACTGGAAAAACTATAGCCTTGACTAGACGGACCTTTGTTGGCAAAGTAATGTCTCTGCTTTTTAATATGCTATCTAGGTTGGTCATAATTTTCCTTCCAAGGAGCAAGCGTCTTTTAATTTCATGGCTGCACTCACTATCTGCAGTGATTTTGGAACCCAGAAAAATAAAGCCAGCCTCTGTTTCCCCATCTATTTACCATGATGTGATGGGATAAGAGGCCGTGATCTTAGTTTTCTGAATGTTGAGCTTTAAGCCAACTTTTTCACTCTCCTCTTTCACTTTCATCAAGAGGCTCTTTAGTTCTTCACTTTCTGCCATAAGGGTGGTGTCATCTGCATATCTGAGGTTATTGATATTTCTCCCTGCAACCTTGATTCCAGCTTGTGCTTCCTCTAGCACAGCATTTCTCATGATGTACTCTGCATATAAGTTAAATAAGTAGAGTGACAGTATACAGCCTTGATGTACTCTTTCTCCTATTTAGAGATTACAATTTTGTGCTTGCAGTGTTTGTTGTATTGCATTGATCATTGTTTGTAAGCCATTTTAATAGATACAGGTAAGAAATCCTTTTTTCCCTAAAAATATATAATAAATGCATACTTATTTTTTTTTCAATTCAAATTTAGGACTATAGAGTTTTTACTTAGCCTCTTGGATCTTACTTTATATATTTTTTTCTCTATGTGGTTTTAGATTCTCTCTCTTTTTTAAAAATCTCTTTATTTGGCTGCAATAGGTCTCATTTGCAGCATGTGGGATCTTTAGTTGCAGAATCTTTGGTTGAGGCATGTGAACCCCTAGTTGCAACATGTGGGATCTAGTTCCCCGATCAGGGACTGAATCTGGGCCCCCCACGCCACATTGGGAGCTTAGAGTCTTAGCCACTGGACCACCAGGGAAATCGCCAGTTGAGGCTCTTGATGTTTGTTTCTCAGTTAGAAGTTGGTACCCACATGCCCTCACCCTCATCATTTCCCCAAATTGTCTCTTATCAATTGTCTCTCATCAATTTCCCCATCCCCAGACCTACATGTGTGTTTCCACCTAGGGAGTAGGGCAGGTGGACCTAGACCTGGTGGGCCTAGAGTCCAGGTAGGAAATTGAGCCGAACGTTGTTTTAGGACTCTTTGTGGTAGGGTCTGTACCCATCTAAAATGGAAATGTTCACATGTTCTCTCACTGTGTTAGTGGTCCGTGGGCAGCAAGACTAATCCCAGATGTACTCACTGATGGTTCTGCTGTTCCAATCCCTGTCTTGAGAGGCTTCTGGGCCTGGTGGGAAGAAAATAGCATTTGGAGACAAACAAATCTGTGTTCATGTTATACCATATCCTTAGGTCATTCTCTGAGTCTCTCAGCAAGCTGCTTTTTCTTCTTGTTCTTAGCTTTCTTATGTGTCAAATGGAGATGGTGAAACAATCCCACAGATTTGTTGGGTAAACTTAATGTTTAAGCATAAGGGAATTATCACAAAATTAAAGAGCTAATAGAGATGATAGTATGCTAAGATTATGTAATTTTCTCTAAATCTGTACATTTTTTTTCAGATTTTATACACAGATAACTTTAAGTTACTAGAATGTAAGCTCAAGGAAGGTGGGACTTTTGTTTGTTTACTGCTCTGTCTATAAGGCTTAGAACAGTGTCAGACATGTATTTTTAAGGACAAACGGGCAGTCAAATATTTGTTCAGTGAACAGATTAATCCCAGAAGTTGATGTTTAAGTAGGTAAAAGCAGCTGCCAGTCTAAAAGCCAGAATTTTCCACTTTAAATTTTATTTCTCCCTTAATTAAAAAAAGGAAACCTTTTTAACAACAGTCTGAAGTGATAAACTACAAATATGAAAAGATTTGTTTTTTCCCAAGTATTATATTCACCTTTATGTTGACTTTCTCTTCCTGTGTTCCAGATCCCTTAATTTCTCATTTTTATTCATTAAAAATCTGTTCTAAGGTCAATTTTAAAACTGCAATCTTATCTGATTCCAAGCTGGCTATACCCCGTGCATTCCATTTTTTCCCTTTTTTTTTATTGTGGAAAAATACACATAATATAAAATTTACCATCTCAACCATTTTTAAGTGTCCAGTTCAGTGGTTAAATACATTCATAATATTGCATAACCATCACCAACATCCATCTGCATAACTTCTTTCATCTTGTGAAACTGAAACTCTGCCCATTAAGCAGTAATTCCTTATTACTCCCTCCCTCTAACCCTAACAAGTACCATTCTACAGCTGTCTGTCTCTATGACTTTGACTATTCTAAGTATCTCATACAAGTGGAAACATATAGTCTTTGTCTTTTTGTAGCTGGCTTAGCAATGAACATAACGTCCTCAGTGTTCATCCATGCTGTAGTATATGTCACAATTTCCTTCCTTTTTTGAGGCTGAATAATATCCCATTACATGGATATACCACATTTTGTTTACCAATTTATCTGTCAGTGGACATTTGGATTTCTTCCACGTTTAGCTAATGTGAATAATACTGTTATAAATATGAACGTACAAAATTCTCAAGACCCTATTTTCAATTACTTTAGGTATATAGCCAGAAGTGGAATTGTTGGATCATGTGGCAATTTTATTTTTAATTTTTTGCAGAACCTTCATAATATTTTCCAGACAGTAGCTATATCATTTTACATTCCCACCAACAGGGCACAAGGACTCCAGTCATTCCACATCTTTGTCAGCACTTGTTATTTTCTGTTTTTTTTTTTTTTTTTAAGTAGCCATTCTCATGGATGTGATATAGTATCTTATTGTAGTTTTGATTTGTATTTCCCTCGGAGCTCAGTTGGTAAAGAATCCACCTCCTGTGCAGAAGTCCACCCTCAGTGCAGGAGACCCGGGTTTGATCCCTACATTGGGAAGATCCCCTGGAGAAGGAAATGGCAACCCACTTTAGTATTCTTGCCTAGGAAATCCCATGGGCAGAGGAGCCTTGCACACTACAGTCCATGGGGTGGCAAGAGTTGCACACGACTTAGCGACGAAACCACCATTAGTGATGTTGAGCATCTTTCCATGTGCTTCTTGATCATTTATATATCTTCTTTGGCAGAATATTTATTCAAATCCTTTCACCATTTTTAAATGAATTTGTGGTGTTCTCTAGGTGGCTCTAGTGGTAAAAAACCTGCCTGCCAATGCAGGAGACATGGGTTCAATCCCAGGGTTGGGAAGATCCCCTGGAGGAGGGCATGACAACCCACTCCAGTATTCTTGCCTGGAGAATCCCATGGACACAGGAGTCTGGCAGGCTACATCCATTGGGTTGCAGAGTCAGACACAACTGAAGCGACTTAGCATACACACTGTATATTCTGGATATTGATCCCTTGTCAGACATATGGTTTTGAAAATATTTATTGTGTGGATTACCTTTTTACTTTAGTGGTATTATTTTTTATACACAAAAATTTTTTATGGAGTCCAGTTTATCTACATATAGTTTTATTGCCTGTGCCTTTGGTATCATATCCAAGAAATCAAATCCAGTATCGTGCAAGTTTTGCCCTATGTTTTTTCCTAGTAGTTTTATAATTTCAGATTTTACATTTAGATCTTTGATCCATTTTGAGTTAGTTTTTGTATAGGGTGTTAGGTAAAGGTCCAACTTCATTCTTTTGCATGTGGATATCCAGTTTTTCCAGCACAAATTATTGAAAATACCCCGTTCTTCTCCCACTGAATGATCTTAGCACCCTTGTCAAAAATCAATTTACTGTATATGTAAGGGTTTTATTTCTGGGTTCTTCATTCTAATCCACTGGTCTATATGTCTATCTTTATGTCAGTACCACACTGTTTTGATCATTGCAGCTTTGTAGTAAAGTTTGAAATCAGGAAGTATGAGTCCTCCAGCTTTATTCTTCTTTTCAAGATTGTTTTGGCTATTCAGGATCCCTTGAGAGTCCATATGAATTTTAGGATGAATTTTTCTATTTTTATAAAAAAATTTCCTCAAAATTTTAAAGTAAAACTACCATATGATTAAGTGTGCAATAGCATTGTGTCTGAAAATTGTACATAATTTTAAAATATTTTATTGCTAAAAGAATGTTAACCATCATCTTACAGTGCAGGGTTGCCACAAACCTTCAGTTAGAAAAAAATGCAATATCTGCAAAGTGCAATAAAGTGAAACACAATTTTAAAAAAAGAGGTGAAATATCTATACACTGAAATCTATAAAACACTGATGAAAGAAACTGAATAAGATGAAAATAAATGGAAGTGTGTCCTGTGTTCATGTATTGAAAGAATTAATATTGTCAAAATGTCCATACTACCCAAAGTAATTTACAGATTAAATGCAATCCCTATCAAAATTCCAGTGATGGTTTTTCATAGAAATAGGAAAAACAATCTTAAAATTTGTACAGAATTGTAAAGGATCTCAAATAGCTACAGCAATCTTGAGCAAGAAGAACAAAGCTGGGGGGCATCACATTTCCTAATGTCAAATTATATTGCAAAGCTATTGTAAATCAAAACAATATTGTACTGGCATAAAGACGGACACCTAGGCCAATGGAACAGAATAGAGAGCCTGGATATAAGGCCACACATATTCAGTCAACTAATCTTAAACAAGTGAAGCGAAAGTTGTTCAGTCATGTCCGACTCTTTGTGACCCCATGGACTATACAGTCCATGGACTTCTCCAGGCCAGAATACTGGAGTGGGTAGCTGTTCCCTTCTCCAGGGGATCTTCCCAACCCAGGGATTGAAGCCAGGTATACCGCATTGCAGGCGGATTCTTTACCAGCTGAGCCACAAGGGAAGCCCGAGAATACTGGAATGGGTAGACTATCCCTTCTCCAAGGGATCTTCCCATCCTAGGAATTGAACCAGGTTCTCCCTTATTGCAGGCGGATCCTTTACCAGCTGAGCTACCAGGGAATCCCCAATCTTAAACAAAGGATCCCAGAATACACAGTGGGAAAAGGATATTCTGTTCAATAAATGGTTCTGGAAAAACTGGATTCTCACATGCAAAAGAAAGAAATAAGACCCTTATCTAACCCCATACAAAACAATTCTGTGTTGTTTGAAGACCAGAGGCCATAAAACTCCTAGAACTAATGATTTGGAGGGAGGGAGTTATGATACCAAAAACACAGGACAAAAGCAAGAACAACTGCATTAAATTTAAAAGTTTCTCCTCAGCAAATGAAACAAAAAAATACAAAGGCATCCTATGAAATGGGAGAAAATATTTGCAAACCATGTATCCATAAGGTATTAACATTCAAAATATACTAAGGAACTCATACAACTTTGGCAAAAAAAAAATCCAACTTCAAAAATAAACATTTTTTCCAAGAAGACATAGAAATGACCGCCGATAGTTATATGAAAAGGTGCTCAAAATCACTAATCAGGGAAATGCGAGTCAAAAGTACAATGAGATATCACCTTACGTCTGTTAATGTGGCTATTATCAAAAAGTCGCAAGATAACAAATGTTGGCAAGGATGTGGAGAAAAAGGAACCCTTATACCCTGTTGGTAGAAATGTAACTTGGAACAGCCACTATGGAAAACAGGATGACAGTTCCTCAAAAAATTAAGAATAGAGCTACCATATGATCCAGCGATCCCAATTCTGGGTATATATTGAAAGGAAATGAAATCAGAATGTTGAAGAGATATCGGCACTCTCACATTCATTGCAGCGTTCACCTCAACAGCCAGGAAATGGAAACAACCAAGTGTCCACAGTGGTTTAGTGGGGTAAAGAAAATGTATTAACAGCACACACATGTACACACACATACGTGTGCACCCTGGAATATTATTGACCTTAAGGAAACTACCATTTGTGACCACGCGAACCTCATGGACATTGTGCTGTGTGCTGTGCTCAATCTTATTTGACTCTTTTGCAACCTTACGGTACTATAGCCTACCAGGCTCCTCTGTCCATGGATTTTCCAGGCAAGAATACTGGAGTATTTCCTTCTGCAGGGGATCTCCTCAACCCAGGGATTGCACCTGCGTCTCCTGAGTCTTCTGTATTGGCAGGCAGATTCTTTACCGCTGACCCATGGGGGAAGCCCTCATGAACATTAACCAAGTGAAATAAGCCAGGCACAGAGAGATAAATACTGCATGATCTCACTTATATGTGGAATCTAAAAAAGTCTAACTCACACAAAGAGAAGAAGAGTGATTACAGGGGCAGAGGGAAGGAGGAAAAGAAGTTGTTGGTCAAAGAGAACAAACTTTCAATTATAAAACGAGTAAGTTCTCCATGTACAGCGCGATGACTTTACAGTTAATGATGTATTGTAAATCTGAAATTTACTAAGAAAGTAGATCTTAAGTATTCTTACCACACTCACAAAATTAATGGTGTGAGGTGAGAGATGTTAATTAACTTCATTGTAGTAATCATTTCACAATGAACACATATATCAAAACATCACATGTATACCATAAATATATATAATTAAAAAAAATATATATATACATGTATTTACATATGTATATATTTATTTGGCTACACTGGGTCTTAGCTGCAGCACAGGGGATCTTTAGTTGTGGCATGTGGCTTCTAGTTCCCTGACCAAAGATTGAACTTGGACCCACTGCACTGGGAGCATGAAGTTTAGCCATTGGACCACCAGAGAAGCCCCTACAATTTTTACTTGTCAATCATACCTCCTTAAAGCTGGAAAAATAATAAAAAATTTTAAAATAAGTCTGTGTAATAATTCCATCATCTGGGTCATCTCAGGGTTGACATCTATTGTCTTTTCCCTTGGGAAATGGTCAGATTTGTGTGTGTGTGTGTGTGTGTGTGTGTGTATGTGTGTGTAAGCGCTGAGTTATGTTGGCTAGTATCCTGGAAAATTTGAATATTATGTCTTGAGACTCAAGATCCTGTTAATATCCTCTGGAGAATGTTGAATTTGTTTGCTTATTTTGTTTTAACAGACCATCAACCTGGTTGAGTTCAGATGGAAAATTTTGTCATATCTTCTGTGGGTGTGGTTAGTGTTAGTTCAATTTTCACAGCCTTTGTGATGCTATTTGGGTTAGCATGTGCCACCCCAGGGTTAGTCTGTGGCTTGGGAAGTTGTTTCTACACTGTTCAGTTTTCAAAGCCTTGCTGTGCTTCTTTGCATTCGTTCCATACTTGTGTAGTTCAGAGGTGAGCCTCCAGGTTGTGAAGGGGAAATTGGTATTTCCTCCATCCTATTTGGGGGGAGGAGTAGGCATAGGAGCTCCTTTTCCTGGTCCTTGAGAAATAGGAGATTTCTCCTGGAGTTTTTTTTATTTAGTGCTTGTTGTACAGTTCTATGATTTGGCTTATTCTTGGACCAGAGACAAAGGAGGGAAAAAATATGTGACACTCATTCTCTCCATTATAAGTCATTGTTCAAGTTAAATACCCATTCTGACTGCTGCTATTTACTTTTCAAAGTCCTCAGGTAGTTGCTTTTTATATTCTATCCAGAGATTTTAGCTAATTAGTGAGGATTGGTTATATATCGTTAGCTTACTCCAACTTGGCCAGTAACAGACAGTGTCTCTTCATTATTTTTGACACTTTATTCCTCTATATAAATTGTAGAGACTTCCCTGGTGGCCTAGTGGTTAAGATTGTACTTCCAATGCAGGGGGTGTGAGTTTGATCCCTGGTCAGGGAACTAAGATCCCATATGCCGCCTGGCACAGCCAAATAAATATAGAGTAAAATCTTTGCTAGCTTTCATGAAAAAAAAAAAAAGTTTATATTTTGATTGGAATTGCATTGAATCTATAAATTTGGGGGAGAAATTCCATACTGAGTATTTATGCCCATGAACATAGAATATTTCTGCTTTTATTTAAGACGTTTAATGTTGTTTATATTTACTTCTTGATGTCATAAAGTTTTTGTTGCTACTGTGCTATCTTTCTTTTTAAAATCCACTTTCTGTTTATTGTTTTGTATAGAAATCCAGCTTTTCCCCCAAACGTTTATTTTTAGATAAACTTTTATTGAAGTATCACATATTAAGGCATGTGCAAATCATAATTATGGCTAGATAAATTGTCACAACATGAACATGCTATCCTGACTTCTGATACCATAAATTTGTTTTGCCTGTTCTTATAAATAGAATTATATAGTATGTACTCTTCTGGGCCTGGCTTCCTTCATTCAAAAGATTTTTGAGATTCATCCAGATTGTTGCACATACCTGTAATTAACTCTTTACTGTTGTCTCCTCATTATATGAATATACTCTCACTTATTAATTCTACTGTTGAAAGATATTTGAGCTGTTCTCAGGTTTTGGCCGGAGAAGGCAATGGCACCCCACTCCAGTACTCTTGCCTGGAAAATCCCATGGATGGAGGAGCCTGGTATGCTGCAGTCCATGGGGTCGCTAGGAGTGGGACATGACTGAGCGACTTCACTTTCACTTTTCACTTTCATGCATTGGAGAAGGAAATAGCAACGCACTCCAGTGTTCTTGCCTGGAGAATCCCAGGGATGGGGGAGCCCGGTGGGCTGCCGTCTATGGGGTCGCACAGAGTCGGACACGACTGAAGCGACATAGCAGCAGCAGGTTTGGCAGTTATGAATACTGCAGCTATGAGCATTCTTGGATGTGGTTTTTGGCGCACTTATGTACACATTTCTGTTAGATAATCACTTTGAAAAGGGTGATAACGTATGAGAATATTTAAAGTATGTGGGTACATTCAACTAGTTTTCTGAAGTGGCTGTATCGATCTGTGTTCCTACCAGCAGTGTATATGAGTTCCAGAAGTTTCTACACATGCCATTATTTGGTTTAATCAGTCTTTTTCATGTTTGCTTGTCTAGTGGATATATAGTGGTATCTTATTGTGGTGTCCTTCAAAATATTTTATTGTGAAAAAATTCTTAAGCATACAGAAATGTTCAAAGATTTATACAGTGACCATCCATATACCCATCAACCTAGATTCTACAGTTAACATATTACCTTACTTGATTTATCACATATACACCCATCTGTTCTCATTTATGGTTTTAAATTACATTTTCTTATTGATGAATGAAGTTGAGCATTGAGTATCTTTTCCTCTTTCTTGGCCATTTGTATGTCTTCTTTGATAATATGCCTGTTTGAGCTTTCTGTTTCCTTCCCTCCACTTTTTCCCTCCCTGCCTTTTGTTATTTATTTGTGGGTGTTTTTTTTTAAAATAAATTTTAGAGGAAAAACATGCCCTTTTTGATTATGTATTTTGTTGCTGTAACAATAACTACAAACTTAGTGGCTTAACACAACATGAATGTATTATCTTACAGTTCTGCAGGTCAGAAATCTGAAATCAGTTTCACTGAACTAAAAGCAAGTTGTCAGCAGGCCTGTGTTCTTTACATAGGACCTAAGCTTTGCCATTTCCTAGCCTTTTCCACATACTAGGATTCATCTACATTCCTTGAATCATGACTCCTTTCTACATATTCAAAGGATATCACTCCAATTTCTGCTTCTGCTATCCTATTTCCTTTTGTGATTTGGAACCTGCTATCTCCTTCTTTCCCTTACAAGGACCCAGTAATTACATTGTGTCCATCATGAGTAAGTGGAGTGAAGTTGCTCAGTCATGTCCGACTCATTGCAACCCCGTGGACTGTAGCCCGCCAGGCTCCTCTGTCCATGGGATTCTCCAAGCAAGAATACTGGAGTGGGTTGCCATTTCCTTCTCCAGGAATTGCCATTTCTCTTACCTATGTGTCTATCATAGATAATCCCAAATAATCTCCCCGTTTCAAGATCCATAATTTAATCACATAGAAATGTGAGGTAACATATTGGCAGGTTCCAGGCATTAGGATGTGGATATCCTGGAAGAGGGCATGATTCTCTCCATCATGTACGTTGCAGATATCTTCTGTGACTTGTCTGTGTTTACTCAATTAATGGTAACTTTTGATTGAAAGACACTTCTATTTTTAATTTTGTCCAATATGTCAAACTTTTCCTTTATGACTAGTGCTTTTTGTGCACTACTGTCTAAGAAATCTGTGCCTACCCTCAAGTCATACAGGTATTCTCCTGGGGTTTTCATCTTAAATCTTGTTGTTTTACCTTTTATATAACTACAGTCTGCTGTGAATATATTTTTATTTAATGTGTTGAGGAGGCCGAGGTTCATTTATTTCTGTATAAATATCCAATTGCGCAAGCAACTAGTCATTTATTGAAAGCAGTGTCCTTTCTCTACAGCTTTGCAGTGCCATCTTTGTTGTAAATCAGGTGTCTGTATATGTGTGAGTGTGTTTCTGAGCTCTCCCACTGGTATCCAGAGAATTTTCTGTGATAATGGAAATTTTTATATCTGTCCTTCTAATATGGTATCCATGTGTCTACTAAGCATTTGATATGTGGCAGTATGACTGAGGAACTAAATTGTTAATGTTACTTAGTTTTAATTTAGATAGCCCCTGGCTAGTAGTTATCACACTGGACAGCGTAGCATATTACTCCATTGATTTATTTGTGCTGTAGATCCTTCTATCAATACCATACTCTTTTAATGACTATATCTTTATAGTTAGTCTTTCCATTTTTTCTTCTCCATCAAGATTGTGTTAACCAGTTTAGGCTTTTCATATACACTTTAGAATTCGCTTGTTGATTTTCTCAAAGACCCTGATGTGATTTTAATAAGAACTGTATTGAATCTATAGATCAAATTGGGCAACATGGATGTTGTTAGACTACTGAGACTTCCAATTCATGAGCATGTTAGGGCTTCTTTATTCTCTCAACAACATTTTATAGTTTGTGTGTGTGTGTAAAGGTCTTCTTATTTTTCGTTATAAAATTATTCCTCATAAAATTATTTTAAGCCTTTTGGTATTGTAGATGGTATTGTTTTAAGTTATTATTTCCTAGAGATCTTTTCTAGAGTGGAGACTCCATATTCTTACCACATAAGGATAAGAAGGTTGGGGAGGCCTCAGGGGTTTTTTGCAGGATTAATCTCGTCTTCCCTTTAGCTCATAAACCTAAAGTCTGCAGTTCTTAATGTCCTTAAGGTCAACGAGGAAGAAGGCCCCATCCCTGCAGAAGCAGGAATTAGAGTTCACCCAGGATGACAACTGTTAATGAAGACACGGAGTCTCAGGAAGAGAAATCTCAGCTGTCTGTACCTTCAACTTCCATATCCCTCACTGCTACTACCTCAGCTTACCAGTTAGTGTCCGAGATACCTACTGAGGAGAGCCAGAAGTTTGACCTGTCAGCACACGTTTGGTCTGATGAAGATAATGAAGACATACTGGAGACCCCAAACAAAGATGGGCCAAAGTATGAAGCCCCCCATGAACGGCCAATCTGGGCCAATAAAACTGAGTATCTCCTGGCCCAGGTGGGCTTCTCTGTGGGGCTGAGCACCATCTGGCGCTTTCCTTATCTGTGTTTTCACAATGGAGGTGGTAAGCCTGGGGACCAGAAATCATGGACCCACAAGGGGGTGAGGAGCCAGAGACCTGTCCTGGCTACTCTGGGGTCCCTGAGATATGTAGGGGCTGAAGATTTGGGAAACTGACCTAGGCAGGGGCCAAGTACCTGAACCCCTGGAACCTTGGGAGGGTGGGAGCAGGATATCTGAATACTTAGTTTCATAAGAACGGTGAAGCTAGAGGCCTGGGTCAAGGCGAGAGAGACTAGGTATCTTGGTCTCCCAGGAATTGGGGTCTAGACACCTGGGACTGTGAGGGATGTGGAAGCAGTTGACCCTTGATGCCTGTGGCCCTGAGGGAGGTCACTGGTGGGGAACATGTCTTCCTGGACCTATGAAGAAGTCCAGGCCAGATGGCTGGTTCTGAGACCTCCTCCTTGAATCCCTGCACAGGCAGTTTTCTCATCATCTACATCCTGATGATGTTTTTGGTTGGGATTCCTCTCCTCTTCCTGGAGATGGCAGCTGGTCAGAGGATGCGTCAGGGCAGCATTGGTGTGTGGAAGGTCATCAGCCCCTGGATTGGTGGTGTAGGGTATACAAGCTTCATGGTAAGGAGCCCTGGGCTGCCCAGGCCTACCCTTTACACCCCATCCCCATCCTAACCCTCATCCTGGAATGGGTCCCATGACTTCGCTTCCAAGAGTGAAGTCTGTTCGGTTCCCCAGCTCTCCCTCCGGCTAGCCTACCTTTTTCTCATCTCCAGAACTCTTCATGGTCCCTAGGTGTGCATCATCGTGGGCTTGTACTACAGTGTGCTCATGGCATGGAATCTCTTCTATTTGGTTCAGTCTTTCCAGTCTCCACTACCTTGGTTATTGTGCCCCCTATCAAAGAATTCCAGTATTGGTGAGAAGTGAGGGAAGAAAAGGGTAAATGGGAGGGCTGAGAGGACAGAGGAATGAAGTAGGAAAAGGATCCTTGGGAGAATACGATGAAATGGGACTGGAAGGAGTGGGTGGATGTGAAGAAGGGGGAGGCACACCTGGCCTTGCAGTTTCCTCCATGGCCAGTTCACCTCAGATTCTGAATGCGCACGGACCAGCCCCACCACATACTTCTGGTACCGGAAGGTATTGAAGGCCACAGATGAAATTGAGATAGATGGGAAACCAGTCATGCATTTGAGTGCCTCTGTCCTTGTGATCTGGTTAATCATCTGCATCTCCATGATCAAAGGGCCAAAGTCCACTGGGAAGGTGAGCTACCCTCTGACTTACTAATGCGGTGGACTTCCTTCTATCTGAGATCCCCTAATATTCTCCTAACTTGATGCCTATACATCTCCAACTTCTCATTCCCTCTAATCTGACCTCCCTCTGATTCCCAATAGCCTTTGATCTTACTCTACAGACTTCTGCCTCTGCTGAACTTTTCTTTGTGAATCATACTTCCTACTCAGATGCTGTATATCTCAGTACTCCTTCCCTACATCATCCTTTTCTCTCTTCTTATCCGGAGTCTCACGATGAAAGGCGCATATTTTGGCCTCAAGAATTTGTTGGCTGCCAAGGTAAGGCATCACCTACTCTTTAAGTCTCTTATCCAAATAGTAGGGTTAATAGTCTGATAGAAACCCTCCTAGCTCCCTCTTTCACTCCCTTCTCATCTTCTATTTCCATCATGGCTTGTCTCTCCCCTCTATGTATCCCCATTTACATGGTACTTTTCCTTCTCAGGTACCAGCCCTGTACTCTGTGGAAGTGTGGCGCCGAACAGGAAACCAGCTCTTTTTGTCCTTGGGCCCCGGCTTTGGCAGCTTCACAGCAATCAGCTCGTATATCCCTCGGTCCAATAACTGTGTCATTGATGCCTATGCTGTGGCTTTTCTCAACTTGCTTGTTTCACTGACTACCACAGTGTTTGTATTTGCTGTAATGGGCCACTTGGCCACAAAAAACAACGAAAAATGTTACTTGATGTGAGCCCAATCTTTCATATGGAGATCATCACAAAAACCAGTCTTAGAAATAGCCCACACAACTCCAGTCTAGGCTCCCATCACTCAAGGAAGTTGGCTGTCAATATGGGGTCCTCCAATTGGAGCATCCTAAACCTTAGAAACACCTGAATCCTACCACCTCTGTCTCTTTCAGAGATGCTTTTCTAAACTAGGAAATTCCCAAAGTTGGAAGTTTTCAAAAGTGTGTTCACCCCATTCTTAACTGGAGGCTGCCATGGACAAATTAGAGGATACTTTCAGCTGAACCATTAGACAAAAAAATGTCCTGCTGCACCAGGGTCCCCATAGCCTGTTCCCCATTTTCTTCTCCTATAATGTTCATTCCAAAAATGCTCGTCAGACGTTTATAAAAACATCTCCTATCTACCAGCCCCTGTGTTGAGCTCTGTCAGCACAGACAATGGTAAACTAGACTACCATCCCTGACTTCAAGAAAATGAGGAAGCAAATAGTAAACAGATAATCACAAACTAGATGAGGACTAGTGGTAGGGATGATGAATGGACACAGAGGAGGGAGCTACTAACTGGGAGAAGTCAGAGAAGGTTTCCTGGTAGAGGCAATCCTGAGCTGAGTTTGTTTCCTGACAAGTAATCACTGGGAGTGTTCTTTCAAGTGTTTCGAATTCACAGACCCGTTTATAAAAACATGTTATTTTTTAAAAAATTGGCCTATACCGTACTACTTTTCTGCAGTTTGTTGCTTTGCCCTCATAAGAGATCATGAACAGATTTCCATGGGAGTAAATAGTACAGTGAGCTGAGTCAGGATTTGGAGGAATTTGCCAAGTGGAGAATGTTTAGGGGGTAGAATTGGGGTACACTAAGTGCGGATAGAATAGGATAGTTCTAAGCAGAGAGAACATCAGGGACCAAGACACTAAGACAATCGAGAGAGCATGGCAAGTTGAAAAAGGCTTAGTAATTGAGGACAGCTGAAGTACAGAAGGTTGAGAGAGTTGTGAGTAAAGAAGTTGAAGAGGCCAGCAGGTCAAGAAAGCTGGGAAGCCATAACATTATCCTGAGATTGTCCAGTAGGAGGTAAAAATCTGAAAACCCTCAATGGTACTGTAGGAAAGACCCCTCCAAGAGTCTGCCTCAGTCAGAAATTCTCTGGCCTCACACAAACATTTCTGTGATTATGAAAATAGGTGTCATGCAGGATCCTGGATACCTAGGATTCAGTGCAGGCCCTACTTTAATCAAATCAAAAACTTTAGTAATTTCCCTCTTCATCTAGAGGCTGAGGGAGGAGGTTATCATCAAAGGCCAAATGGTTCTATATAATTCTACTCCTGTCCCCAGGAATGCTGAAAAAGTGATGGATCTGGTCACTGCCCAGGTCCTGCCGCCTGAGGCCCACCCTCCAGACAGTCTGTACCATGATCCGAGCTCCATCTACCCCAAGTGGCTCAACAACCTCCCTGAATACATCAAAAGCAGAATCCTACCCAATTTGACCGATTGCGACTTATCTAAGGAATTGAATAAGGTAGGTAGGGGGTTGGGGATAGGGCTGTAGAGTTCCCCTTAAAGCCCCCAGAGCACCAGAAACTTCCACATTGCTTAGATGTCTGTAGAATTCGGAAAGGCAATTCTCAGAAGCATCTTGGACAACCAAGACCAAGATTCATAGTATCCTTTTGTGATAAGGCAGTTGTAGCCTTTGTAGCACAAAGCACTAGAATTCATATAAGCTTCTTTACCCCAACCCCAAAGAGTTGCTAGACCAGGAGGAAATCTTCATGCCTCAAGGCCAAATGAGTATAATAATAGCCATGAACAGGGCTACAGATAGTTTTCTAGGGGAGAGGATGGAAACAGAGTTAGGGCTCCCCAGACTGAGCTCAGAGCCCTCACCGTTCTTTCCTTCATTCACAGGTTATGATCGGTCCAGGTGTGGTCATTGTGACGTTTAGTGACATCGTCTCTTTGTTTTCTGGACCCACCTTCTGGTCCATCGTTACCTTCCTGTTGCTGGTGAACCTGGGGCTGAGCACTGTGATAGGAATCATACAAGGCATCATCACCCCTCTCCAGGATACCTTCTCTTCCCTCAGGGAGCATTCAAAGCTGCTCACAGGTACTCGGACCTATGACTCTACTCCCACCTATGGCCATCATTTACTGTAACCCCAATGGGACTTACACAGCACAAGTTCGGTACTGATCTTGATTTATATCTGATGTTTCTCTCCAGTGGGTGTCTGTGTGCCTATGTTCCTGGGCAGCCTCCTTTTTGTGAGGCCCTCCGGCAGCTACTATGTGAACCTGCTGGATGACTACTGGGTATCTCTGCCCCTTTTCTTCATCGTCATCCTTGAGACCATCGCCATGGCCTGGATCTATGGGGCCAGGAGGTGATGTCCCAATCCCAGGATTTCCTGCCACACAACTAAGAGTCCCTTTTGCTCTCACTGCCAGGCTCTTATCACAGGGCATATGGAGAGATCCCAAGAGGGTGGGAAAAAAGAAGAGCATGCTGGTTCCAGGGGAATATCAATATAAAGAGGGAAAGTGGCGAGCAGTCTAGATCAAGTCCTAGGGGCTCCTGAGCTCTTCTTTCAACCAGGGTAGTGTGGACATCTGAAATGTGTAATCCCTTGCTTCTGAAAGCTTGCTCTGTGGATCAGTGGCATTGGCAGCACCTGGAAGCTTATCAGAGATGCAGACCCTTGGGCTCCACCCCAGACCTTTGGATCTGTATCTGTGTTTTAACAGGAACCTCAAGTGATTCATATGCACACTACCATTTGAGAGGCCCCGTGTAATCCAAGGGTGGCCGTGTTTATAGGTGACAGTGACTCTTGGCATCAGTTTGTTCATTCATGCAACCAGTCACTCTCAAATATTTCTTAGAGCCTCCTATGTGCCAGGCAGGCCTTGTGGTGAGTACTGGGGGATACTGAGATAAATTAAATTTAGTTTCTGCTCTCAGAGTCCAAGGAGAAAGACATATCTTTGAGCAGGATGGAGGCAACTGAGGGCACTCTAGAAACACAGATTTTTATCTAAAGAAGATCGAAGAGTCAGTCAAGGAGAGGATGCATGAATAGAATATAGAAAGATGAAGGAGAAGTTTGTCAAGGGAGAGAAAGAGAGAAGGGTGTTCTAAGCAGAAGGAACCTGAATTGTATGTATTGGGATTAAGAAGGTTCACCAAAGAAAGCTGGATGTGTGGGCTTAAAGAACCTACTTTCAGAAAGTTGGGCTTTTATCCTGAAGGGTGATGGAGGAGAGAGATTTAAAAGAAAAACCCTGGGATGGGACAGAAACCAGACTGAAAGTGGATGAATTAGTGGCAAGAAGGCTGGTTGTGGAGGTGTGAACAGAAAGGTTTAAGAAATGTTAAGGGTTTTCTCCCAGGTTAGGTTTGGACTGACCCCCACACCAAGGCTGGGTAAGGCTTGAATGGGCCTCCCAAAGTCTTGTGACCCTTCCTCCCAGGTTCCTTACAGACCTGAGTATCATGATGGGCCACCCCATCTCCCCCATCTATCGTTGGCTGTGGTGTTTTCTGTCTCCATTTGTGCTGCTAGTCCTGTTTTTAAGCACCCTGATTCACCTGTCTGTGAAGGAGATCACCTACTTGGCCTGGGACTCAAGAATTGTGAGCCTCCCTCCCCAGACCCCCCTAAGGAGTGGACATGAGACTTTTCAGTCCACTTTTTTTCCTCCCCACTCCCACTCCTAAATCCACTCTTACAACTAGGACAGACTCATCTGATTCCCTGGGGATTCATTTATTTAGTCTGTGGCCTTGGTTTGTCTCCTATCCCTACCCTCTTCAGCCTTCCACTTCAGAGAACCTGGGCATTCTAAACCTTCTTCCCTTTTCTCCATAGTCACATGAGGTGACCCGAATTTATCCATCATGGGCTAAAGCCTTGCTTATATTCCTCGTCGTCATCACCGTCCTGCCTGTCCCTGTCTACTTCTTCTACACCGTCATCATTCGGGTGGCTTCTCCTGTCTCCATGAGCCACAATACGGCCATAATAACCTTCCAACCTGAAGCTAAGGGGGACTCACCAAAGGTTGGTCCACGGCTTCAGGTGAGGCAAAAAAGACAAAAGATTATTAAAATGGATAAACCAAAAACAGAGGGAAAACTTTCTTTCCTGTGAATAATTCCTATTGGAAATAAAGACTTGGTTCATTTGGCACAACATCACTCCTTTATCAAGGTGGAACTCTCTGGTTGGTAACTTGTATTAGAAGAGGCAAATGCAGAAACTGCTAATGTAACTGGACCCAAATACTAGTTTTCCTGGACTGGCAGAGTTTTTCTGGCCTGATAGGGATTAACATTAGCAGTCATTCCCTGTATTTCCCATACTTTCCCTCACCAGACCTATAACAATGGTGTTCTTGACTTCTGGTATTTGGTTAATGGTAAATGCTGATACTACTTCTCCTAGGCTACTTTCCTCTTGGAATTGGTGTATAAGGTCTGGTCCCTATGAAATCAGGGCAAAAATAATCCTGGTAAATTAATCAGTTCAGTGAAACTTTACTTTTGTCATAAAGAAAATCCCAGTTTCCAGTATTGCCTCCCATTGATTGTTAAATTCAAATGCTAGAACCCCAGGTTCTCTCTTCCTGGTTCTTCCTATAAGTACATTAGGCTAAATAGAGTAGAGTCACTGATTATGGCAAAGTAGTTAACTATCTGCTAATTGGTGACCTTGTCAATATCTTTTAAATACCAAGGGGCTTAAAACTTCACAACATTGTATTTTCTACTAAGGTGGTCTGGGAGTTTGGAAGAAGGATATTTGGCAGGGAATGAGGGGGACAGTAGAGGCTGACTGCAGAAACTGAAGAAAACCCAAGGAGGACTCATTTTGGGCAACGTGACAAAAAAATAAGACAAAACACACTTTATTACAAGACACCTAAATGTAGCATAAAATATATCAACCATCCTCTTCAAATGTGTAAATGAGCTTAGAATAAATTAGAAGAAATCTTTAAGAGGCCAAAAATTAATTCTAAACTTGAATTAAGATAGGTAAGGTAGTAAAGCTAGTGATCACTTTGGGGGAATTGCCACTGTCTGGTAAGTTAGGGATTTTGATTTCAAAGGCTAGGTGAAGACAAAGCCTTGGTTCCATGAAAGAAAAAGAAACCCCTGTACATAGAAAGCTTAAGGACTGTACTCTCTGTGAAAGAGTTAAATAACAATAAAATGCATATGTCTGTTGCTGTCTTTGATAGGAGAGAAATAGTTTAGTTTTTGAGAATTTGTAACTCTTACGTGGAATTTTGGTTCAAATTCACACAACTGGCATAACCTGAAAAATCCAAGTTGGGATGAGCATAAAAGGTGTCTGGTGGATAGCACCTTGCCCCAGCACCTGTCATAAGTACATATAAATAATCTCGGGGAAACACAACTTCTACCAGGCTTCACAGGATTCCCACCAATAAACTACCAATGAACATGGGATAACAAAAAGAAATCACAAAATACGCAAGGAAATGAGGCACCCTAAAGGGAGGATTAGCATCCACAATGAGCAGAATCAGACCTGCAAAAACCTTATATATCAGAATTATCAAGTATATAATATAGAATAAATGTGCTGAATATATTTAAAGACAAAAAGAAAGAGTTGAAACTAAGAATGAGGAGCAAGAGATTCTCAGAAATGATCAGGGTATTTGAAAAAGGACCAAAAAGAACTTTTATTTTATTTTATTTTTTTTCAAAAAGAACTTTTAGAAATGAAAAAATCATTTGGATTTAAAACATCAATGGGTAGGTTAAACAACAAATTAAAAAACTAAGAAGAGAGACAAATCTAAAGAGAGCATAATGATGTAGCACAGAGAAACCATGGCATTAAAAATATGAGTTTAAACCTAAGTGTCCATTGACAGATGAATGGATAAAGATGTGGTACATATATACAATGGAATATTACTCATCCATAAAAAGGAATGGAACTGGGTCATTTGTAGAGACGTGGATGAACCTAGAGTCTGCCATACACAAGGAAGTAAGTCAGAAAGAGAAAAACAAATATCCTATATTAATACACATATGTGGAATCCAGAAAAATGGTACAGATAAACCTAGTTCCAGGGCAGGAATAGAGATGCAGACAGAGAATGGACATGTGGACATACAGGGGAAGGTGGGATGAATCGGAGGATTGGGTTTGACATAAATACACTACTGTGTGTAAAGTAGATAGCTAATGGGAACCTGTGTTATAGCACAGGGAGCTGCTCAGCTTGATGCTCTATGGTGACCTAGATGGGTGGGACTGGGTGTCAGGGGAGATTCCAAGAGGGGGGAGGATATATGTATGCATATAACTGATACATATAGCTGATTTATGTCATTGTGAAGCAGAAACACAACATTGTGAAGCAATTATATTCCAATAAAAACAATATGAATTTAAGAGACATGGAGGATAGTGGGACAAAGTTCAACACACCTCTAATAGGAATTCCAAAAAGAGACCTTTGAAAGACTATGGGAGAGACAGTATACAAAGACAAATAAAAAGATGACCATATTCCCCAAATCAAGGAAAGACTCAAATCCTTGGACTGAGGAAACATAACAAATGGAAAAGATTAAATAAAAGGAAACTGCAGTATCCCCAAAATAAAGAGCAACCAGGCAGAAAAGACATTGCCTATAAAGTATCAACAGAAACAATAAAAATCTATTATTAGGACTGGAAAAGAGTTTTATTTGAGCCAAACTGAGAGCTACACCCCTGGAAATACAGAGTCGAGAAGCACTTGAATTGTGTTCTGCTAGACTACAAGATGGAGGTGGCTTATAAAGGCAAAAACTGCAAAACTATATAAGTTTTTTTTATCAAGATTATAATCAGAGGCTGCAAGAAATAAAGATGCTTATTAAGCAAGGATTGGTTGGGGCCCAAAATGGTTGCCTAGTTTTACGGGAAGACCTTGAGATCTCAGGTTGCAGCTGACAGCTGCTAGCCGACACTGTTTTGAGAATGGCTGGTGGTGTCTTTGAGTCTGATACAGTCCAGAAAATTCAAGTTCTCAGTTGATGGAGGAACCTGTCTGAAACCATATCCACAATGGCCATCCAGCTCCAATTTGGATGCCTGAACTGCAATTACTCCATTTTCACTTTTTAAAATGCATTATTTTCTTTAATGGTTAAAGCAGATGTACAATGACTCGAAGGACATGAGTTTGATCAAGCTTCGGGAGTTGCTGATGGACAGGGAAGCCTGGCATGCTGCAGTTCGTGGGATGGCAAAGAGTCGGACATGACTGAGCGACTGAACTGAACTGAGCCACATATGTTTGATAGGCCACAGGCGGGCTGTTTTGGTTATCATAAAGCTTAAGTTACATCATGTATAAGTTAGAATGACTTGCATATACCTCAATATGTGAAAATTTCTTCCATCAAAAGGAATGACAGGACTTCCCTGTTGGTGCAGTGGATAGGAATCCGCCTGCCAATTCAGGGGACACAGCTTTGATCCCTGCTCCAGGAAGAAGCCACCACAGGAAGCCCTCGCAACGCAACGAAGAGTAGCCCTGCTCTCGGGAACTGGAGAAGGGCCCTCCTGCAGCAGCAAAGACCCAACGCAGCCAAAAATAAATAAATAAAATGTACAAAAAGGAATGACAGTCCACAGCTGGTTTCTTATCAACTGCAAGAGAATCCAGGGTACAGCAGAAGAGTATCTGCCAAGAGATGAAAGTAACTGTCAACTTAAAAACGTAAATCCAGCAAAACCAATTTCTCCAGAACAAAGCAAAATAGAGATTTTTCAGGGAAGCGCAACAGTTTTCCACCCACAAATCTTTGGTAAAAAATATACTTCAAGGAGGACTTCCCTGGTGATCCAGTGGTTAAGAATCCGCCTGCCAGTGCATGAGACACAGGTTTGATCTCTGATCCAAGAAGATTCCACACGCTGCAGGGCAACTAAGCCTGTGCATTGTAACCACTGAAGCCCAAGTGCCGTAGAGCCCATGCTCTACGCAGAGTCCACTGCAATGAGAAGCCTGTGCACTACAACTGGAGAGTAGTCCTCGAACATGGTGATGAAGACCCAATGCAGCAAAAAATCTAATAATTGTTTTTAATTAAAAAAATTTTTTTAACTTTAAAAAAGAATATATCTCAAGGAGTAGTAAAATGATCCCAGAAGGCAGGTCTGAGACCTGAGACAGAAGAAATGCTGAGCCAAGAAAATGATGATAATGTGGGTAAATGTAAACACATACTAAGTCTTATAAAGCAATAATAGCAATAGTTAATTTGTATGGTTAAAAAACTGACAAATAGCTAAAATACCGGGCAGCTATATATAATACATAGCTAGAGATGGAGAATGATACACTCAGCAGAACGATAAACACTGATCTTTAGACGCTGATAAAAATGCATGTTAAAATTTCAAGGGTAACTACTAAAAAAGGAACAACTTATAATTTCTGTATTGCTGCTGCTGCTAAGTCACTTCAGTCATGTCCAACTCTGTGCGACCGCATAGACGGCAGCCCACCAGGCTCCTCCATCCCTGGGATTCTCCAGGCAAGAACACTGGAGTGGGTTGCCATTTCCTTCTCTGATGCATGAAAGTGAAAAGTGAAAGTGAAGTCGCTCAGTTGTGTCCAACCCTCAGCGACCCCATGGACTGCAGCCTTCCAGGCTCCTCCATCCATGGGATTTTCCAGGCAGAAGTACTGGAGTGGGGTGCCATTGCCTTCTCTGAATTTCTGTATTAGCTAAGGTAAATAATGATGGCCTCTCTAACAGATCAAACAAAATCTCAGTGACTTCCAACAATCAAATTTTATTTCCTGCTTACACCAGAATACAGAACAATATAGCCTGGAATGGGGGTGGTGCTCTTTCTTTCATCTTAGGGCTCTTCCCTCCTCTAGGTTCTGGAGTTCTTTCCAGTGAGCTGGTGCACGTGGAAAGAGAATGAGTTTTATGGGCCAGATGTGAAAGTGAAGCATGTCACTTTTGTTCACACTCTATTCACCAGAACGAGAAGGCTGCAAGAACCAGGCAACACTGATCTTAGAAAACACTGGTAACTGCTGCTGCATTCACACACCAGCAGCGGGGGTGGGAATCAGTCCAAAAGAATGCAGAACAAAATGTCAAAAGCTAATAAAGAAAAAGTGGGACAAGCAGAAGATAAAATATTAGAAATAAATCCACACATACTAGTAATTGCAATTATTTACACATGGACTAGTAAAAAGGCAAATACTGAAGATTGAATTGTTTTAAATCCAGCTCACTGCTATTTATGTGTTGTTCAGGCACTCAGTCGTGTCTGACCCTTTGCGACCCCATGGACTGCAGCATGCCAGGATTCCATGTTCTTCACTATCTCCTGGAGTTTGCTCAAACTCATATCCATTGAGTGCATGATTCCATCCAACCATCTCATCCTCTGTCGCCCTCTTCTCTTACCCTCAATCTTTCCCAACATCAGAGTCTTTTCCAATGAGTCAGCTCTTCCCATCAAGTGGCCAAAGTATTGGAGCTTCAGTTTCAGCATGAGGCCTTCCAATGAGTATTCAGGGTTGATTTCCTTTAGGACTGACTGGTTTGATTTCCTTGCTGTCCAAGGGACTCTCAAGAATCTTCTTCAACACCACAGTTCAGTTCTTCAGCGCTCAGCCTTCTTTATCGTCCAACTTTCACATCCATACATGACCATTGGAAAAACCATAGCTTTAACTAGACAGACCTTTGTCAGCAAAGTAATGTCTCCACTTTTTAATATGCTGTCTAGGTTGGTCATAGCTTTTCTTCCAAGAGCAAGTGTCTTTTAATTTCATGGCTGCAATCACCATTTGCAGTGATTTTGGAGCCCAAAAAAGTAAAGTCTCTCACTGTTTCCATTGTTTCCCCATCTATTTGCCATGAAGTGAGGGGACCAGATGCCATGATCTTCTTTGTAGTGGGAATTCCCGATAATGTAATTTCACATAATGGAACTCTGTCACCTCCATTAGCTTTGTTCGTAGTGATGCCTCCTAAGTCCCACTTGACTTTGCACTCCAAGATGTCTGGCTCTAGTCCAGTGATCACACCATCGTGGTTATCTGGGTCATTAAGATCTTTTTTGTACAGAAAAGCTATTCTGTACACAGAATATTCACAGAAATAGCACCTGGGAAAACAGCATATATTAAGAAACTATGTTACTGATTATCTTTCACTTTTTTCCTAAGAATAATCGCCTTATTACAAACCCCAAGGCCAGACCCAGAAGGGAGTATGACTGGGATCATGAAAGCGAGGTCCTTGGAACACCGGGTCGGCGCCAGGCATTTACGCTGCCTACGCACTTGTTAATTCCTGAGACTAGCCCAGGAGGGAAAGGTCTGGGGTAAACACAAGGAAATCTGGACTATGTCAGCGTAGTCCATGACATTTAGGAGTACGTGATTAACACAGCATGAGTCTTGAAAAAAAGAAAATCTGAGAAAGTCTTGTAGTCTGCAATTAGGAATAAGAGCTGGACTCAGAGTGGACTCTGCACCTCAGTCCAACAGAGGTTGCAGGTCCCTGGACCCATTGCAACAGATTTCGTGTTCTATCTTCATTCTTGTTGCTCGCTCCTGGACCAATTAGGGCAACACTTAGTTTTTTGAAAGTTGAGTTTTAAGCCAACTTTTTCACTCTCCTCTTTCACTTTCATCAAGAGGCTCTTTAGTTCTTCTTCACTTTCTGCCATAAGGGGTGTCATCTGCATATCTGAGGTTATTGATATTTCTCCTGGAAATCTTGATTCCAGCTTTTGCTTCATCCAGCCTGGCATTTCTCATGATGTACTCTGCAAATAAGTTAAATAAGCAGGGTGACAATATACAGCCCTGACATACTCCTTTCCTGATTTGGAACCAGTCTGTTGTCCAATGTCCAGGTCTAATTGTTGCTTCTTGACCTGCATACAGATTTCTCAGGAGGCAGGTCAGGTGATCTGGTATTCCCACTTCTTTAAGAATATTCCACAGTTTGTGTGGTCCACACAGTCAAAGGCTTTGGCTTAGTCAATAAAGCAAAAGTAGATGTTTTTCTGGAACTCTCTTGCTTTTTTAATGATCCAACAGATGTTGGATCCAGCAATTTGATCTCTGGTTCCTCTGCCTTTTCTAAATCCAACTTGAACATTTGGAAGTTCACGGTTCATGTACTGTTGAAGCCTAGCTTGGAGAATTTTGAGCATTACTTTGCTAGCATGTGAGATGAGTGCAATTGTGCGGTAGTTTGAGCATTCTTTGGCATTGCCTTTCTTTGAGATTGGAATGAAAACTGACCTTTTCCAGTCCTGTGGCCACTGCTGAGTTTTCCAAATTTGCTGGCATATTGAGTGCAGCACTTTAAGAGCAGCATCTTCTAGGATTTGACATGGCTCAACTGGAATTCTGTCACCTCCATTAGCTTTGTTCGTAGTGATGCCTCCTAAGTCCCACTTGACTTTGCACTCCAAGATGTCTGGCTCTAGTCCAGTGATCACACCATCGTGGTTATCTGGGTCATTAAGATCTTTTTTGTACAGTTTTTTTTTTATGTATTTTTGCCACCTCTTCTGCTTCTGTTAGGTCCATACCATTTCTGTCCTTTATTGAGCCCATCTTTGCATGAAATGTTCCCTTGGTATCTCTAATTTTCTTGAAGAGATCTCTAGTCTTTCCCATTCTATTGTTTTCCTCTATTTCTTTGCATTGTTCACTTAGCTCATAGTTTCATTGAGTTAGACAAGGCTGTGGTCCATGTGATCAGTTTGATTAGTTTTCTGTGACTTTGGTTTTCATTCTGTCTGCCCTCTGATAAGGATAAGAAGCTTATGGAAGCTTCCTGATAGGAGAGACTGACTGATGGGGAAACTGGCTCTTGTTCTGATGGGTGGGGGCATGCTCAGTAAACCTTTAATCCAATTTTCTGTGGATGGGCAGGGCTGTGTTCCCCACCCTGTTGTTTGACCTGAGACCAAACTATGGTGGAGGTAATGAAGATAATTCAGGAAATGAAGATCATGGCATCTGGTCCCATCACTTCATGGCAAATAGATGGGGAAACAGTGGAAACAGTGTCAGACTTTATTTTTTGGGGCTCCAAAATCACTGCAGATGGTGACTGCAGCCATGAAATTAAAAGACGCTTACTCCTTGGAAGAAAAGTTATGACCAACCTAGATAGCATATTGAAAAGCTTTGCCAACAAAGGTCCGTCTAGTCAAGGCTATGGTTTTTCCTGTGGTCATGTATGGATGTGAGAGATGGACTGTGAAGAAGGCTGAGCGCCGAAGAATTGATGCTTTTGAAGTGTGGTGTTGGAGAAGACTCTTGAGAGTCCCTTGGACTGCAAGGAGATCCAACCAGTCCATTCTGAAGGAGATCAGCCCTGGGATTTCTTTGGAAGGAATGATGCTAAAGCTGAAACTCCAGTACTTTGGCCACGTCATGCGAAGAGTTGACTCATTGGAAAAGACTCTGATGCTGGGAGGGATTGGGGGCAGGAGGAGAAGGGGACGACAGAGGATGAGATGGCTGGATGGCATCACTGACTCGATGGACATGAGTCTGAGTGAACTCTGGGAGTTGGTGATGGACAGGGAGGCCTGGCGTGCTGCGATTCATGGGGTCGAAAAGAGTTGGACATGACTGAGCAACTGAACTGAACTGAGCTGAATGAAGATAATGTTGACTCCGAGGTAATACACAAATGCTTGCACCTTGTTAATTGCACCTTGTGATTTCATGGCTGCAGTCACCGTCCACAGTGATTTTGAAACCCAAGAAAATATAATCTGTCACTGCCTCCACTTTTTCCTCTTCTATTTGCCAGGAAGTGATGTGACCAGATGCCATAATCTTAGTTTTTTGAATGTTGAATTTTAAGCCAGCTTTTTTGCTCTCCTCTTTCACCCGCATCAAGAGGCTCTTTAGTTCCTCTTCACTTTCTGCCCTTAGAGTGGCATCATCTGCATATCTAAGGTTGTTGATATTTCTCCCGGCAATCTTGATTCCAGGTTGTGGTTCATCCAACCTAGCATTTCAAATGATTTACTTTGCATATAAATTAAATAAACAGGATGACAATATACAGCCTTGACATACTCCTTTCCCAATTTTGAACCAGTTTGTTTTTCCCTGTAAGGTTTTAACTGTTGCTTCTTGACTGGCATACAAGTTTCTCAGGAGACAGGTAAAGTGGTCTGGTATTCCCATCTCAAATCTCAGGAGACAGGTAAAGTGGGCTGGTATTCCCATCTCTTTAAGAATTTTCCAGTTTATTGTGATTCACATAAGTCAAAGGCTTTTGTGTAGTCAGTGAAGCAAAAGTAGATGTTTTTCTGGAATCCTCTTGCTTTCTGTATGATCCAACGAATGTTGGCAGTTTGATCTCTGGTTCCTCTGCCTTTTTCTTCATGGATCATACTTTGAGTTATATGGTTTAATTGACATTAGAACCATCTGTTTTTTTAAAGGTTAAACAAAACTCAGCACTGAACCCATCTGGTCCCAGTGCCTGTATCAATGGTAGACCTTTACTCATCTTCTAAATCATTTCTATTGATTCCTCCTACCCCCAAATTCTTGGATCATTTTTTAACAATTTAAACTTGCTAAATGATGTCAGTGTCCTCTAGGGTTTTAGATTTGTTGATCTAGAATTTCATATAGGATTCCCTTAAAATTCTAATTTTGGTGACGATGTTGCTTTTCTCATTCTTAATGTATACTTTTATTTTTACTTTTTTAAAATCAGGCTCACAAGCAGCATTTGGATTATTTAGATTTTTTTTTTTTTTTACTTTTTTTCACTTTCTGTTGCATTAATTTCACCTTTATTTTATTATACTGTTTCTAGCTTGTTTGGGTGTTATTCTGATTTTTTAGGAGGACTATTAAGTTCCTTTTATGCTTCATCTTTAGTAATGAATTCACCTTTTAAAATCCGGAGATGCAATACCACCAAACTACTATCTGCCTAGCAACAGATGATCTCACTCTAGCCACAGCAAGGGATCCTCCTCAAAGAATAAACTTGGAGAGAAGATGCTCCAAGAAGGCAGGGATGATGGGGTGAAAGGAGTGGGAAGAACTGAACTATGCATCACACCTAAGCGCGCAGATCCTCAGGTTTCAAAGCTCTGGGACCCGTGGGGAATGCGGCTTCCTTCAGAGAGATAAGTCCAAGACGCCTGCAGCGGTCTACGGACTGTGGGTCCGAAGCCTAGAAGAGAGTCCACAGGGGCTGGGATAGGGGTCTGAAGAAGGCAGGCACCGCAGATGCGAGCACATCTTCAAGGTAAATTGCCTAACTCACCTTTCGGCTACAGCGAGATATTAAAATCTCCTCTGACCCCAGTGGCAATGGTTTGCACCGGCCTTCATACCCTCCTCGCGTGCCCAGGCCGCCCCTCCCCTCCCCCAAGCGCCCGCAGAAGCGACCGGTCTTGTCCAGATGCGCGTGTCAGTGGCGGGTAAAGGTGGGGGGTGGTCCCAGTTCCTGACCTCTCTGGGAGCCAGGCGTCTGTTCCCGCTTCCTGCATCGCTCCGCCTCTGGACGCAGACCTCGGAACTTAGCTTCTCATCTCCCTTTCTTCCCAGGAATTTAGGGGTCCAGGATGCCCTGACCCTGGGAGGGAAGGGTCGGCCCCCAAGCAGAGTAGCAAAACGCCAGCGGTTAGAGCAGAAGTCTGGTGGCCCATCCGGGCCCCTCTCTGCTCCCCCTCTCGCCTCCCCTCTCTTCCCGCTTTTTCTCTCCTCAACCAGGCCTCTGATGGGCCCGACCTGGAGACAACGACTCCCTACAGCAGGTGATGGGGCTGAGGCCGGTAGGGTTGGGATGTGATAGGCGCGGCCTTCACTGACTCTAGACTCATGGTACTCTCCCGTCTGAATCAAAGAGCAAACTGCAGGTGAGAAGCCTTGAAAGGGTGACAAGGGGTGGCTGCTGTTGGAGGTAGGGTGGGGGCTGGGAGTCGAGCGGGAAGCAGTGGGCTGTTCAGGTGCTAATCGAAACCGGCTGTGAAGCATACTCAGGAAGATTTAAGCAGACTGTAGATTTGGTCAGGTTTATATAATGACTCCAGAATATTACGTAGCCATTAAAAATCATATTTTAAAAGAATGCCTTATTACCTAGGAAAATACTCATTATATACTCATGATATAATGGAAATGTATATTATATATATCCAATAAATCTCCAGTCTGTAAGAAATAACATATATGTTCACAGAGTATATATTAATGTATATTTATATACTCTGACTTTTGGGGCTTCCCAGGTGACTCAGTGGTAAAGAATCTGCCTGCAATGCAGGAGACCCTTGGGGTGGGTGTGATCCTTGGGTGGGGAAGATCCCCTGGAGAAGGAAATGGCAACCCACTCCAGTATTCTTGCTTGGAGAAGTCCATGAACAGGGGAGCCTGGTGGTCTACAGTCCATGGGGTCCCAAAGAGTGGAACACAGACTGATTGACCAACACTTTCACTTTCGTGTTACATTTAATGGTATTATCCAGTATATATGTTCTATAATCATATCTCATTTGTAAGAAGTAGACATATATATATTAATAATTGTAGTTTTAAATTTTAATAATTTTAGTTTTAAAGACATTTATTTATTTATTTGGCTGTACTGGGTGTTATTTAAGGCACACGGGATCTTCAGTCTTCATTTTAACCATGTCTGTTTATGAACAGATATACTAAATTCTAATAAACTCACCTTACCTATTGTTTTCCTTATGGTTAGCCCTTTCTAAGTTCTGTTTAAGGAATCTTTCTTAACCTCCACATCATGAAGATATTCTCTCATATTAATTTCTTTAGAAGCTTCCTGGATTAATTTTTGTATGTTGTGAGATAATAGTCAATTTTTGTTTTTTCAATATGAATATACATTTTACCCATCATAATTACTTAATTCTGTCATTTCCATGATCTTCTGAGTTGACATGGAATACCTCTCCAGTTACTCAAAACTTTTACTTCTCTCAGTAATCATTTGTAGGTTTTGGTATAAAGGTCTTATCTTTTGTTAGATTAGTTCCTAAACTCTTGAAATATCCTCATGTTATTATAATCACTACCTTTAATTTTTTCATTACCTATCTATTTATTGTTGGTATTAGAAATGCTATTAGTATTCCATTAACTCTGTATTCAGCAACCTTGTTATTACTCACTTATTAATCCAATTATGTACTTATGGATTCTTTTTTATTTTTCACATAAATAATGACACTTTTCCTTCTCTTTCCAAACTTTATACTCTAAAAAATCTTATTCTACTTTCTAGGACCTCATATCAATTATCTATTGCCATCAAAATGCTGTTTAATACATCACTTCAGAATTCAGTGACTTAAAACAACAGGAACCTATTACTGTGTCTCATGAGTCGTTAGGCTGGGGTCAGCAAATACGCGTGGGGCTTCTGACTGATCTAAGCTAGCTTGAGCTGGGACCTCTGGAGTGGTTCAGCTCTGGTTTATATGTCTCTGTTTCAGCAGATTAGTCTAGATGCGTCCTCATGGTGATAGCAAAAGAGATAGTAAGAGATAGTAAAAGAGCAAGCAACAAAGCTTTTTGCAGCCTAGTCTCTGAATTAGCACACCAGCCTAGAGTCAAGTGATAGGAAAGTAGATTACAGCCTGTCTTAGTGAGAGGATCTTCAGAACATTGTGAAAGGAGTAGATAAAGGAAAAATTGAAGATTTGGGGCCATGGATGCTATTAACCTACCCAAATTTTAAATTCAGTTTGACTAGAAGGGGTGGTGTGGGCACCTTGTCTTATTACTGACCTCCAAGGGAAGGCTTTCAAAATTTTATCACTAAGTTTGATATTTGCTGTAAGCTTTTCTGTAAATAATCTCTATGAAATTAAGAATGTTCAATTTTAGTTGTGGTGCATGGGCTTAGTTGCTCCGAGACATGTGGGATCTTAGTTCCCTGACCAAGGATAGAACCCATGTCCCCTGCTTTGGAAGGAGGATTCAAGGATCTTCATTTTTAGTCCTACTTTCCTAAGAGTTCTTTTTTAATGAATAGTTTTTGCATTTTATCAAAAATTTACACAAATATTGAGATGATCTTATGACTTGTATCCTTTATTGTGTTATCTTGATTGATTTTTTTTTTTAATTTATAAACTTCCCTGCATTACTGGAATAAGCTCAACTCAGTTGTGATGTTATGTTCTTATGTGTTGATGTATCTGATTTGCTAGTATTTTGTTTGGGAAAGACAGAGGAATGTGATTTTCTCTCTTTTCATAATTCCCTGCCAGGTTTTGGTATTAAGGTGAGGCTGGTCTCGCTACTTTTTCTATTCTGGAAGATTTTTATTCAAGATTAGTAGTATTTATTTCTTTAATATTTAGTACAATTCATCAGTAAAATCACCAGGTCAGAAGTTTGCTATGGAGGAATATTGCTAATTAAGAAGCAATTTATTTAAAAGTTATAGGACATGTATCTTTTCAAGTTATGATTTTCTCAGGATATATGCCCAGGAATGGGATTGCTGGATCATATGGTAGCTCTATTTTTAGTTTTTTAAGGAACCTCTGTACTGTTCTCCATGGAGAAGGCAATGGCACTCCACTCCAGTACTCTTGCCTGGAGAATCCCATGGACGGAGGAGCCTGGTAGGCTGCAGTCCATGGGGTGGTGAAGAGTCTGACATGACTGAGCGACTTTGCTTTCACTTTTCACTTTCATGCATTGGAGAAGGAAATAGCAACCCACTCCAGTGTTCTTGCCTGGAGAATCCCGGGGACGGCGGAGCCTGATGGGCTGCCGTCTATGGGGTCGCACAGAGTCGGACACGACTGAAGCGACTTAGCAGCAGCAGCAGCAGCAGCAGTACTGTTCTCCATAGTGGCTGTACCAATTTACAGTCCCACCAACAGAGTAGGAGGATTCCCTTTTCTCCACACCCTTTCCAGCATTTAGCAATTTATTGTTTGTAGAATTTTTTGATGATGGCTACCCTGACCAGTTTGAGGTGATACCTCATTGTAGTTTTAATTTACATTTCTCTGAGTGCTTAGTCACTCAGTCCGACTCATTGCGACCCCATGGACTGTAGCCTGCCAAGTTCCTTGTCTGTGGGGATTCTCCAGGCAAGAATACTGGAGTGGGTTGCCATACCCTCTTTAAGCAGATCTTCCCAACCCAGGGATGGAATCCAGGTCTCCTGCATTGCAGGCAGGTTCTTTACTGTCTGAGCCACCAGGGAAGCCCAATAATTAATGATGTGAGCATCTTTTCATGTGCTTTTTGGCCAACTGTATGTCTTCTTTGGAGAAATGTCCATTTAGGTCTTCCAACCCATTTTTTTTGGCTGCACCACGACCAGTGCTCCAACCAGGGATAGAACCTCCACCCTCTGCAGTGGAAGTGCAGAGTCTTAACCACTGAACCACCAAGGAAATCCCTGTCCTCATTTTTGGGCTGTTTGTGAAGTATTTTTTTGTTTGTTTTTAATTAAGCTGCATGAGCTGTTAGTATATCTTGGAGATTAATTCCTTGTGGTTCTCTTCATTTCAAATATTTTCTCCCATGTTGTGGCTTGTCTTTTCATTTTGCTCATGGTTTCTTTTGCTGTGTAGAAACTTTTAAGTTTATTTTTATTTTTGTTTTCAGTACTCTAGGAGGTGGATCAAGAAAGATCTTGCTGCGACATGTCAGACAGTGTCCTGCTGATGTTTTCCTCTGGGAGTTTTATAGTACCTGGTCTTCTTGAATTCATTTTTCGTTTATTTTTGTGTTTGGTGTTAGAGACAGATTTAGGTTTAAATCTACCATCTGATTAGGTGTTTTGTACTTGTCTTATCTATTCTGTATTTCTTTTTCTCTTCTTTCTTAAATTCTTTGTACATTGATTTTCTTTCATTAGTCCATTTTTTTTCTCTGATAGCTTAGGAATTATTCATTTAAACTATTGTTTTAATGATTCCTCCACATATTAAAGAGATATATATATATAATCAAATTATATTTATTTGTACTTTTATCCTCTTACTAGACAATGAAAAGTACTTACACTAATTAAATTCCCATTTACCGCCCTCCTAATCTTTGTTGTTATATATTTAATTCTCTACATTCCTATTTTTTTTCAGTTTCAATTTTATCCACGTATTTTCATTTCAATTATTCTCAATTCTTTTCTGCATGTCTGACCTTTCTTCTGAGGTAAATTTTCTTCTTCCAGAAGAAATGTCTGTATTATTTTTAGTAGTGCCAGGCTTCTGGCAACAAAACTCCATGGTTTTGTTAGTCCGAAAATGTATTTACTTCATCTTCATTCTTGAAGAATATGTTTTCTAGAAATGGAATTCCAAATTCAAAGTTATTTTCTTTCAGCACTTTAAAGATTTAATTCCACTTCCCACTTGCTGTAACAGTTATTAAATATTTTGAAATCGATCTGTTGCTTATAAGATGAGAAAAAAACTGAGTGTCAGAGAAATGAAATTATCTTCTCAAAGTCAGTAACTCATGAGAAGGGCCAAGATTGAAACTCTGGCCTTCATTGGTCTAAACCCTTTTTTAAAAAGTTAATTTATTTATGTTTGGCCGTGCTGGGTCTTCCTGGCTGCTAGGGCTTCTTGCTAGTTTCAGAGAGCAGGGGCTACTCTTCATTGCAGTGCTCGAACTTCTCACTGCAGTGGCTTGTCTTGTTGTGGAGCAAGGGCTCTAGGGCACACGGGCTTCGAGTTGCAGCGAGTGGGCTCAGTAGCTGTGTCTCCCGGGCTGTAGAGCACAGGCTCAATAGTTGTGGCGCATGGGCTTAGTTTCTCAGAGACATGTGGGACCTTCCCTGACCAGGAATCGAACCTGTGTCTCCTGCATTGGCAGGCAGATTCTTTACCACTGAGCCACCAGGAAAGCCCTCTAAAACCTTTTCTGTCATGGGGTTTTACAGTCTGGTATCTTGAGACATGTTCCTTAACGTCTGCTCTGCTTGGTGACCCCAAGATTCCCTCAGGAGTTAGTGGGCCTGTAAGAAGAAAGTCATGGAGTCCCTTGAAGAAATATCAGAGGAAGAATCCCCCAAAGAACGCCACACTTCCTCAACACCATCCTGGAAGCTCACAGCCAAGGAGATTCTGGCCACCAAGACCCAAAACTACTTTGCTCAGACTAAAAGAGCTGAGAACATCTTGATCCAGATTGCCTTCTCCATTGGTCTAAGCAGCATATGGCGGTTCCCTTACCTGTGTCATCTGAATGGAGGAGGTGAGGCCAGGGACCTGGATCCTGAGTTTAAAGAAGGAGTTTTCGGGCTGGGCACCTAGGCTCCGAGGATTTGGGGGAAGAGATAACTGGAGATTAAGAGGAGGGGGGCCAGGACTCCTGGCTGGCTGAGCACAGCTCCTGGTTCTCTTCTTCAGGCAGCTTTATCCTGGTGTACTTCTTCATGCTCCTCTTTTTCGGGGTTCCCCTCATGTACATGGAGATGATCATGGGGAAATGTCTGCGCGTGGACAACATCCGGGTCTGGAAGCAGCTTGTCCCCTGGCTGGGCGGCATAGGCTACGCCAGCATACTGGTGAATGAGGGTCCAGCCAGGGGCATCCCAGCCCACCCCTTATGGTCTCCAGGCTCCCTATCTCCACCCATCCCACCCCACCTCAGACCCACCATGTCCACCCCCAGGTGTGCATCTTGGTGAGCTTGTACAACAGCATTATCATCACCTGGAGCCTCTCCTACCTAAGCAACTCCTTTCGTTACCCCCTGCCGTGGGACAAGTGCCCACTGGTGAGGAACATCAATGTCACCGGTGAGGAGAGGGAGGGGGAGGCCCAGCAGAGCCAAGGGAGGCAGGGGAACCAAGCAGCAAGAGACAGGGAGTGAGAGCTGAAGGGGAGGCAGTGGCATGCACGGGCAGCCACCAGGTGAGGTGGTACCTGAGGGATTGGCTTCCCCCAGACCTTTCTTGCCTTCAGACTGTAACCCACCAGTACTTCTGGTACCACACCACTCTGAACGCCTCAAACCACATTGAAGAAGAGGTCGAGACCCTCGTCCTGAATCTCACCCTGGGCATCTTCACAGTCTGGTTCCTCCTCTTCTTAATCATGATGGTAGGGCTAAAGATTTCAATGCAGGTAAGCCACTCTGACTGCTGGTCTCACTACCCCTTCACCTTTGCCAGGTCCAAAGATCCTAAGGCTCCCTGCCCCCACACCATCTAACTCCTTCCTGCTGACTTCTCTTTTCCAATCCTCATGACCCACACCCCCCCACCCACCCAGAGGGTAAGCTCAGAGGTGACCACACAGCCACTCCATCAGGGTCCTAAGGAAGACGGTGTACTTGCCCTCAGCAGTGGTCACTGCTCCTCTCAAGGAGAACCACTCATCTCCCATCCGTGGCACAGAAGAGCACCTCAGACTGACCCAGTTCCCTCTTCCCCATCTCTCATCTGCATGCCACTGCATGTGGGGACCTGCAGACAGCCTTGTAGATCAGACCATGGCCTCACTCCCTGAGCCTGGCTTACCCCACCTTCCTGCATCTTGACAGTGCCCATTAACCCCTAAAGGAGCCGACTGGCACTGACTTCAAAGTTTCTCATTTAGATTACTTTATTCCAATCCTTATTTCCAACCCACCCCCTTGGCACCTGGATATTCTCCTTCTGTGGAAAAGTAATGTCAGATTATCTTGGTTAACATTACCTGTACCTTCTGACCCCTGTATCTATGCAAGCAGTCAACTTTCATGCCAGGCATCCCTAGAAGCCCAGCTCACCATGTCTTTGCAGCCTTCAAAATAAGCCAGTCACACAAAAGTGGGTTTTACTAAAGGCTTAGTAGAGCACACGGTGGCAGGGAGGTGAGTTTCCCTTATCAATCTCTGAGCAAAAAAAAAAAAAAAATTTAATTCCTATTAAGCATATCATCTTCTCACAAAGTCTCTTTTCCATTTCTTCTTTTCCCCTTCAGCTATGAAGGTGTTACATCCAGTCTTCAGCCTCACTGGTTCCTCTCCCCTTTGCAGTTCTTATCCCTAAATTTAAAAATAGGTCAGAATAACCAAAGCCCGTGAATTGATTGTATCCAACTGGACCACAGGGCTTCCCCGGTGTGGTAAAGAATCTACTTGCAATGCATCCCTGGGTCAGGAAGATCCCCTGGAGAATGAAATGGCAACCCAATCCAGTATTCTTGCCTGGGAAATCCCATGGACAGAAGAGCCTGGAGGATTAGAGTCCATAGGGTCACAAAAGAGTTGGACAAGACATAGCAACTAAACCACAACTGCACCACCATTTAAAAGCCATCTTTACCCGGGGCCTCCACCGGATTGGTGGATTTTTTTTTCCCCCAAACCACATTGTTGTCTCCTTAGAATAATCCTCCTGTAACTCCCTCTTGTCACATCCCGGCCACATTAACACTGCTCACCTCACTGTCTCCGCTCCTGCTGGCCCCTGATAACACTTGCCTCTCTGTCCTATGCTCCCCTCCCGCCCATGTCTCCTGACTTCGGCTTTCTGTCCCGACCTCTCTGACCAGACGCTGATTTTCTCAGTATTCCTTCCCTACATCATCCTCCTCTGCTTCCTCATCCGATGTCTCTTCTTGGAAGGTGCAACCACCAGCCTCAGACGTATGGTGACCACAGAGGTGAGGCTGGGCACTCCAAACCTTCACCCTCCTTCTCTGAGTTTCCTTCCTCTGCATCTTCTCTCCTTCTGTCCCCTGCATATCTCTTGTCCCTCCTGTTTCCACCCCAGCCTGCCCCCTCTGCCAGCCCACTGGTGGTTCTGCACTCTGAGCCCATTCCCAAACTCCTCTCGCCCACCACCCCAATCGACAGTTCTCTGCCTGGGCCTCGCTGGACCTGTGGCGTCAAGCAGGAGGCCATGTGCTCTATTCCCTGGGCCTGGGCCTGGGCACCATCATCTTATTCTCCTACAAGTCTGGAGGTGACAACTATGCCCAGGTGGCCTCTTTGGTGATCCTGGTCAACTTGGTGACTTCACTGCTGACTACGTCCATCATCTTTATAGTGCTGGGGTTCTGGACCACCACCAGCGGGCATGCCTGTATCAAGCAGTGAGTAGTCGCAGCTTTGCAGATCCAAAAAGAGGTCCCCCTTCCTCTACTTCAGCAGTCCCCCAGCCTCAGGGACCTTCAAACTCAAACCTCTCCAATAACAACAACAGCAAGAATAATATCACATTACTCTCAGAGAAAAACAGCTAGAAGGGAATAGTCTAATATCCATCACTTTATAGATAAGAAAAGAGTCTCAGCTATATGACTGTCCAAAGATTGGGCTTCCCTGGTGGCTTGGACAGTAAAGAATCTGCCTGCCATGCAGGAGACCCAGGTTCAACCCCTGGGCCAGGTAGATTCCATGACTGTCCAAAGGTTTCTATAAACTGCAAATGATGTAAATAAGTATTCAGAATCAATTGTTTCAGCTCACAGAGAGGAACGTTAGAGCATTCTGAGCCACAGTCAGTGGTTGTGGCCCAGGCAGTACATTGGAATCATTCGGGAAGACTTAGAAAATACGTACGTCTGTGTGCTCCCACCCCCGCAGAAATTCTCATTTACTTGGTCTGGAGTGCATTCAGGCACTGGGATTTTCTAAAGCCTCAGAGTGGAATTTTTCTTCCAGTTAAGATATTGAAGGATGCAAAAGTCCATATTTGTACAGCAGCAGCATTTTTTAGTGGATAAAATAAAGATCATACTTTGCTGTACAGTTATTGTGGCCACTGTAGACAGCACAGCTCTAGCGTAGTCATCAAAAACAAAACAATAAGAGATATACGTCAAACACTAGATTCCAAATATCAGTGCCCTCCCCTGCTTCAGTTGTAACAACCAAAACTGTCTCCAGATGTTGTTAAATGTCCCTGGGAAAAAGATGGGGATGTCACCCTCTGTTGACAACCATTGTGTTAAGGATATCAACAACAGAAAAACAGTTACCATCATCCTTTTAAAAAAAAAATGTATTTACTGTATTTCATTTATGACTGCACTGGGTCGTCTTTGCTGCACACAAGCCTTCTTTAGTTGTAGTGAGCAGGGGCTACTCTCTAGCTGCGGTGGGCTTCTCATTGCAGTGGCTTCTCCTGTTGCAGGGCTCAGGCTCTGGGGCGCCCAGGCTCAGTAGTGGAGACTCGCAGACTCTAGAGCACAGGCTCAGTAGTCGTGGCGCATGGGCTCAGCTGTCCTGCAGCATGTAGAATCCTCCCAGGCCAGGGATCCAACCCATGCCCCCTGCATTGACAGGGGGAAACTCAACCACTGCCAGGGAAGTCCAACGTCATTCTTAATGGTTAATTATTGAACATTTTCCTCTAATATAAAAACAAGACAAGGGTATCTCTTTTCATCACATCTCTTCAATATTATAGTGAAGTTCCTAGCAGTGAAAGGAGGCAAAAAAGGAATATAAAAAGAATAGAGCATAGAAAGAACTAAAAGTGTCTTTATTCACAAACGGCATAAGTATGTACTTAGAAAACCTAAAAGAATTTCCAAAAAAAAAAAAAAAAAACTAACTAAAATAATAAATGCATTTAGGGAAGTCACAAAAATAAAAGTCCCCATACAAAAACAAACAAGTTTTTCTACATGCTAATGGAAAACAGCCTTGATGTACTCCTTTTCCTATCTGGAACCAGTCTGTTGTTCCATGTCCAGTTCTAACTGTTGCTTCCTGACCTGCATACAGATTTCTCAAGAGGCAGGTCAGGTGGTCTGGTATTCCCATCTCTTTCATAATTTTCCACAGTTTATTGTGATCCACACAGTCAAAGGCTTTGGCATAGTCAATAAAGCAGAAATAGATGTTTTTCTGGAACTCTCTTGCTTTATCCATGATCCAGCAGATGTTGGCAATTTGATCTCTGGTTCCTCTGCCTTTTCTAAAACCAGCTTGAACATCAGGAAGTTCACGGTTCATGTATTGCTGAAGCCTGGCTTGGAGAATTTTGAGCATTACTTTACTAGCATGTGAGATGAGTGCAACTGTGCGGTAGTTTGACCATTCTTTGGCATTGCCTTTCTTTGGGATCGGAATGAAAACTGACCTTTTCCAGTCCTGTGGCCACCGCTGAGTTTTCCAAATTTGCTGGCATATTGAGTGCAGCACTTTCACAGCATCATCTTTCAGGATTTGAAATAGCTCAACTGGAATTCCATCACCTCCACTAGCTTTGTTCGTAGTGATGCTTTCTAAGGCCCACTTGACTTCACATTCCAGGATGTCTGGCTCTAGGCGAGTGATCACACCATCGTGATTATCTGGGTCGTGAAGATCTTTTTTGTACAGTTCTTCTGTGTATTCTTGCCACCTCTTCTTGATATCTTCTGCTTCTGTTAGGTCCATACCATTTCTGTCCTTTATTGAGCCCATCTTTGCATGAAATGTTCCCTTGGTACCTCTAATTTTCTTGAAGAGATCTCTAGTCTTTCATCATGAGAAATGCTGGACTGGAAGAAACACAAGCTGGAATCAAGATTGCCGGGAGAAATATCGATAACCTCAGATATGCAGATGACACCATCCTTATGGGAGAAAGTGAAGAGGAACTAAAAAGCCTCTTGATGAAAGTGAAAGTGGAGAGTGAAAAAGTTGGCTTAAAGCTCAACATTCAAAAAACGAAGATCATGGCATCCGGTCCCATCACTTCATGGCAAATAGATGGGGAAGCAGTGGAAACAGTGTCAGACTTTATTTTTTGGGCTCCAAAATCACTGCAGATGGTGACTGCAGCCATGAAATTAAAAGACGCTTACTCCTTGGAAGGAAAGTTATGACCAACCTAGATAGCATATTCAAAAGCAGAGATATTACTTTGCCAACAAAGGTCCATCTAGTCAAGGCTATGGTTTTTCCTGTGGTCATGTATGGATGTGAGAGTTGGACTGTGAAGAAGGCTGAGCGCCGAAGAATTGATGCTTTTGAACTGCGGTGTTGGAGAAGACTCTTGAGAGTCCCTTGGACTGCAAGGAGATCCAACCAGTCCATTCTGAAGGAGATCAGCCCTGGGATTTCTTTGGAAGGAATGATGCTAAAGCTGAAACTCCAGTACTTTGGCCACCTCATGCGAAGAGTTGACTCACTGGAAAAGACTCTGATGCTGGGAGGGATTGGGGGCAGGAGGAGAAGGGGACGACAGAGGATGAGATGGCTGGATGGCATCACGTGAGTCTGAGTGAACTCCGGGAGTTGGTGATAGACAGGGAGGCCTGGCATGCTGCGATTCATGGGGTCACAGAGTCGGACACAACTGAGCGACTGAACTGAACTGAATGGCAAACAGCAGTTAAATTAAAATTTAAAAAAGCAAAACCATTTACATTAGCATCAAAACCCATCAAATACTAAGGCTAAACTTAACAGATGGAGAAGGCAATGGCACCCCACTCCAGTACTCTTGCCTGGAAAATCCCATGGATGGAGGAGCCGGGTAGGCTGCAGTCCATGGGGTCGCTAAGAGTTGGATATGACTGAACGACTTCACTTTCACTTTTCACTTTCATGCATTGGAGAAGGAAATGGCAACCCACTCCAGTGTTCTTGCCTTGAGAATCCCAGGGACGGGGGAGCCTGATGGGCTGCCGTCTAAGGGGTTACACAGAGTTGGACACGACTGAAGTGACTTAGCAGCAAACTTAACAGAAGATGTGCAAGATCTCCATACTGAAAATTACAAAGCGTTGCTGACAGAAAGACCTAAATAAGTGAAGAGCTATGTTATGTTCATGGATTTGAAGAATCATTGATGTTGGGATATAAGTTCTCCCCAAACTGCCAAGTGAAATGGCAGTTCACATCCCAGCAAACTTTACCATAGAACTGACAAGATCACTCTAAAATGTATATGGAAATGCAAAGGATGTATATTAGTCAAAACGATCTTGAAAAAAAAAAACCAAGTTGGAGACATACTACTTGGAATGTAAATAAGTATTATGCAGTACAATCCAGCAGTCAGGAGCAATAAACTTGATGCACATTCAGCAACGTATAGCTATCAGCAAAGGAAAAAAAAAAAAAGGAGGAAAAGTAAGAAACAATGCTGTTTATAGCACAATGACACTTCAGTGACAACACACAAAACAACATTTTTCCCACAAAGTATATCCATATTTGAAACACATGAAAGTGAGTCACTACAGAAGCAGAGGAAAGAGTGAAATTCAAAAATGAAGGAGGTCCAGTGGTGGTCCACTCTGGTGATCCAGTGGTTGAGAGTTTGCCTTCCGATGCAGGGGACTCAGGTTTAATCCCGGGCTGGGGAACTAAGATCCCACATGCTGTGGGGCAGCTAAGCCTGTGTGCCTCAATGGAAGGGTCCACATACTGCAACTAAGACCTGACACAGCCAATAAAATAAATAGTTTTTTAAAAAATTGAAGGAGAAAAAAGGTCAAACACACCAGTCCTCTCTGCTGGTTGAGGAAAACGTATCATGAACGCGCCTGATGAACCCAGCATTCCAAACTTAAGGTCCAAAAAGAGAAAATCTTGAGTGTATTCATTTTCTGATGCTGCCATAACAAAGTTCCACAAACTGGGTGGCTAAAACAACAGAAATGTATTGTCTCACAGCTTTGGAGGCTCGAAGTCTGAGCTCCATGCATTGGCAGGGCTGTGTCCTCCCTTGGGCTGTAAGGAAGAATTTGTCCCATGCCTCTTCTGGTGATTTGCTGGCAACCTTTGGTGTTCTTGTCTTGTAGATCTCACCGACATTCTCACGTGTTCTTCTCCATGTCATGTGTGTGTGTGTGTGTGTGTGTGTGTGTGTCTGTGTGTGTGTGTGTCTGTGTCTGTGTCTGTGTCCAGATTCCCTCTTGTTATAGAAAGATACCAGTCACAATGGATTAGGGCCCCTCACCACTACAATACAACCTCACCTTTAATTATTTCCACAACAGTCTTATTTCTAAATAAGGTCCCTTTCTGAGGTAGTGGAGGGTTACGACTTCAACCGGATGAATCTGGGAGGCGGGGACACACAATTCATAACAGTGAGGAATTAGCTACTGCAAATATAACATCTCCTGCTTCTCAGGTGGGATCCCCAGGCCAACTGGCCCTGAGTCCACGTGGTTAGCTTCTGGTCCCTGCCCTCGTTACTCAGCTGCACTCATCTTGGGCAGCTCGCTTTCCTCTTCAGTCCTTGACATCCCTGGTCTGCCGTCAGCTCTGCACCACCTTTCCTTTCCTCTCTCCCCGCTTCAGGAACGTCTCAAAGCTGATGCAGCTGATAGACGAGGGGGTGCTGCCTCAGAATGCCAAGCCCCCCAAAGACATCCTGCTGCTGCCCACCATGGACTACATAAAATGGATCAACAGTCTCCCAGGCCATCTCCGGCAAAAGGTCATCCACTTATCCCCATCCTGCAGCATCAAGGTGCAGAAGGAAATGGTGCGTGTTTGGGAACAGGAGGGGAGTTGGAGTCCTTAACAGCCCCAGAGGACCTAGGGATCTGCATTTCCTAGGGTCCTTGGCCGGGGTTGGGGGCCACCTAATCATCTTCTGAGGCAAGGTAACTGTTATAGTCACTTTTCCACCACCATTTCATATGTGCCCAGGCCTCTGGGGAAACTGTCCCTCTAATTCTCACATTGACCTCAGGATCCTCATGTATTAGAGATGGAAACTGAGGCCTCAAGAGATTAAGCTCTTGGATTTATGTAGTCCAGGGTGGGCAGCAGTTCCTGAAACCAAGAAGGGCACTTGGACCATCCATCACCACTCTGGCCTCTTTCTTCCACCCAAGGCAGACATTGCTAATCGATCACTGCACCATTTCCCTCCCCGCATCCAGACCCACCACTGCCTCAGAGCCCTTCTCCCCCACAGTTCATGGAGGGCCCGGGCCTGGCACTCGCAGCCTTCTCCCAAGTCGTCTCGTTGTTCCCTGGCTCCTCTTTCTGGGCCATCCTCTTCTTCATGGCTCTGCTCATCATAGGCTTGAGCAACTTGATGAGGCTCTTGGAAGGCATTGTCTTTCCCCTCCAGAACTCCATCTCCATCTTCAGGAATTATCCCAGGATACTCTCAGGTACTGTGGATTCTCATCCCAGTGACAGCCTTGCCTTTGGCCCCTCCTTATCCGGCCACCCCCAGTCTCCAGGGCTCACTTTGACCCCTGAACCCAGTCCTACACATAGACCTCAAGTGTGGCCAAACCTGCCCCTGCCTTAGCGATCGTCTGCTTGGGAGGTTTTCTGGGCAGCCTCATCTTCACCAGTCGTGCTGGCAGCTACATAATGTACTTGTTTGATGACCTCCTGGTCCCACTGACCCTCATCATCACCGTGGTCTTCCAGAACATGGCCCTGGCTTGGATCTACGGAGCTGGGAGGTAAATGCCCAAGCCCCCAGGGTTTGCCCAGCCAGGGAACCCTCCTCCCACCCTGGGTCTCTGAGGAGAGTTGGGGCCTGGTCTGGTCCCTCAGTCCTTCCCACAGCAGGGAGGTGCAGCTGAGGGTGCAGGGGTACAGGAGGGAGTGATCTGAGGGAATAATCTGAGGCTGGGGGGCCCTAATGGGACAAGCAGTCAGGATCCAGGGGACTCAGGGACCCTGCCATTGGCCACATGGGCTATTCTGAAGACAAAAGGCTGGGAGTGATGCATTCCCCCAGGATTGGGGGTAGGGGGGCAGTGTTTCCCATGGGGAGACTAGATGCAAGAGCCAACCCCAAGGAGGGCCTGGCAGGACTTGGCAGCTCTTAAATGTTGAGAACTTGTGAGAGAACCAGACGCCTGGAAAGCCCACCCTCCTAAGGGCCCCAGACCCCGGTGGCCAGAGGAGGGCTCCCTTCCAGACGTCCCTGACCGTTGCCCCCACCCCAGGTTCAGGGAAGAAATGTTCAGTGAGATGGGCCGCCCTCTGTGGCCCTTCTCCTCATTCCTGTGGTGCTACGTGACCTTGCCAGGGCTGCTGGCCCTCCTCACCATCTGCCTCATGCAGCTCTACCAGGGGACACACCTCTACTACACTGCCTGGAATACCAGTGGGGTGAGACTGCCCCACCCTGGCCTCCCACGCCCACCTTGGGGACCCCTTGTCAGAGGACACCCCGCAGGACCCCAAGTCTGGGCTCCTATGGTCTCCAGGGGCCCTCTGACCAGCTTGCCAGCCCCTGGGAAACCTGATCCCCAGCAGCATGTGGACTGAGACCCCACCACCGCTGCCTCTTTCTCCCACCCTGGTCTCCTCTCTCTCTGCCCCCAGAGCCAGGAAGTGAAACACCTCTACCCGCGGAACAGCCTGGGCTGGGTCATCTTCCTCAGCATCCTCACCTTCCTGCCGATTCCAGTCCACCCACTCCACCAGTGGTGGTCCCTCCAGGACTACGTTGCCCCGGATCCCTTTGAAAAGCTAATGTCTAAAAAGACACCCATGCTGTCCTCCATGTCCTCACAGAGGCCGAAGCACCACTCGGTGAAGTCCCCGGAGAGAACCAGCAACGCCTCAACCAGAGGGTTAAGTATGTCCTTACTCAGGTCGCTGAAACCCGAGTCAGGGTGTCTCAGCCAGGACTCAGAGAAGTATGAGGGCTCCTCCTGGTTCAGCCTGCCTCTACTGACCTCCCTGTCGTCTTCCTTGACCATAAGGAGTGCCAGCCTCCGTGTCTCAAGGCAGGTGAGCCCAGCCTCGATAAACACAGACAACAGCTACAAGGGCGGGGAGACCAAAGAAGAAAGCCCAGAAGTTCAGTAACTTGCAACACCGCCCACCTTTTCCAAGGCAGCAAGTCTGTCCAATGACTGGCGGCATTTGTGAACATTTTTCTACAGAAATAGTTGGTTCTGCCAAAAAGGAGGGGAAGGGGCACGTGGAAAACTTGCCTAGCAATCGATGACATCAGTCATTTGACCTTGGAAGGAAATGGAAAACCCGGACGCTCTTTCCTCCCCTCCACCACTTTTGCTCAGTGGAACACTCTGCTTTGGGATGGAGGAACTCAGAAGAAGTCACCTCCATTGCTACCAGGACTGGACCTGGTGCCCCTTTCCCCCTGCGAAGTGGGGGCACCATGCTGGCATGATGGCATGGGCATCACAGCACTTCCCAGGACCCAACTTCCAGTTACCATGGAAGACAGACAACGTTCTCTCCAACGCCCCCACCTCTGCCACCAGACTGGACTGGTGGGGTGGCTGACCTCTCGGGGGCTGCTCTCTCAGAATGAGGCTGAGACAACAATGCTGTGAGTTAATAAATGGGTCCTCTGGGACCCCACCCCACTATGCACAGGCCTCAGGCATAGTATTCTTTGGGTGAACAGCCCAGATGTCAGCCTCCGCCTGCAAATACACCCTCCAAACTGCCACCTCTGGCAAACTGAGCATCCAGTCTGGTGACCCCAGTTTCCCCCTGCCTTTGAGACCCTTCTGTGTCCTGGAGTTGAGCCAAATTGTGTGGGGAACTTTGCAGCAATCAGTGTCACTCAATCCAGAACGTGTGTTAATCCCTAAAGCTAATTTGGTAATTGGCGGCCATACTGAATCTACCCCATAACTCTCCTCTCACAACTCCTACCAAGAGGGAAGTAAGCCTAGAACATTCTGATCCTCGCTAGCTGGCTGTTATGCTTCATTCTTACTTGGGATAGAGGCCTTCACCTGTAGTAGGTGGGTCACCGGGTTTCCATGAGATCAGGAACAGGGAATCATAAAGAACTTGGGCCTTATTAGGGTTTTCTGTGGGAGCTAGATAACACCACCCTGCCTCCTGAATGGGCTTCTCTGGTGGCTCAGACGGTAAAGAATCCACCTGCAATGCAGGAGACCTGGGTTGCGGGAAACGTGGGTTCGATCCCTGGGTTGGGAAGATCCCCTGGAGAAGGGCATGGCAACCCACTCCAGTATTCTTGCCTGGAGAATCCGCGTGGGCCTTGGAGCCTGGCGGGCTACGGTCCATGGGGTCGCAAAGAGTGGGACATGACTGAGAATCTAAGCCCAGCACAGCCTCTCTGAATGTCACATGGAGTTAAGGCAGCTGGGGGGCAGGGCTGGAGGACCTAGGCCCTTTCTGGAAGCCACACCCCTTAGTGACTTCCTGGGCAAAAACCCTTCTCTCCCACTGCCTACCCCCAAAGGTCATGACCTTGAGAATCAATGCCAGCTTCCATCATCCCCAACTCTGGTTCCCAATCACTTTTCAACTCTTCACGTGCACCTTTATTTACCTCAAACATGTCTAAACATCTTTTATGACACTCCTTTATCAGCGCCCACTTCCTGAAAAAACATCCCCAACCTAGGTAGAAACTTTACCTGTGAACTCCCGTTATTCTATATACCTGATGTCAGTTAAGTTTCATTTGTTTTGCTCACTGGTTTAAAAAAAAGTAGATGTAAGTAGAAATTCTAAATTTTTCTTCCTGCGTTCCCAATGTAATGGCTTCTCCAACCCCGTTTGGAGAGCCCTGAAAGAGGCAGAGGTCCCCAGGCCCTTCCTGCCCTGAGACTCCCCTCGTGGCCTCCTGCCTCCTCCCTAACTCTCCATGGACCCTGGGTCTAGGATGACCCAGCTCTGGAAGCGGGAGGTGAGTGGAGTGGGTCTGGTCCCCCTTCCACCCTCACCTTCACCTCTGTGTCTCTCCTCCCCTCTCAGAGTCAGGAAGGGCCACCATGAATCAGTATTGCCAAGCATCCGGTGGGGTAAGAGAGAGGCCAGTGTAGATGATGAGTCCTACACGCAGAGCGGTGATCAGAAGGTGCTTTTATGTGGGCTGGGGCGAGCGAGAAGTCCTGGCATGGAGGGCACCTTTCCAGATGCTATGAGAAGCCCCCTGCCCTGTTAATACTTGACCAAGGCATTGACAGACAGGCCTGTGGCCAGTCTCCCTCTCCCACCTCTCCTTTCAGGAAGTGGATGTTGCAGGAGGCTCGGAGAAAAGAAAGGACAGCCCTGTGGTCAAAGCCACCAGTCAGCGACCCAGGTGGAGAGAGAAGCGAGGTGGTCTGGCTCCCAGTCTGGGATCCTTTCGTTTTTAATTTCCCCACCGGCTGGTTAAGTGCTTCTTGACCCTTGCGTCTAGGATACCGGCATGCGACCTGCATTCCCTGGTCTGAGGGCTCCCACAAGCTTGGGAGGGAATTGATGTGCGAGGTGGCCTCTGTGTGGGGGGAGATTGGTGATCTTGGGAAATGTGGGGTAGGGGCCTCAGGGCCCTCTGCAGTGGCTGTGGAGGAAGAGGTGTCCAGGCTAGGACGGTCCTGCTGTGTGTATGTGGAGGGATGAGTTTTGTTAACTGTGATCCGAATGACCATGACATTGGCTTGGGGAAGCCACATGAGGAACTTCAGCAAGTAGTTTCTCCTAAGACAGTTCTGCAAGCTTTTCCTATAAAGGGCCAGATGATATTTTTGATTTTTCAGAACATGGTCTCCATGGCATATAATACTGACCCTCAGGATTGCTTGCAGGAGCCTCCTCCCCACTCCCCAGATACCAAAATCTTCCGATGCTCAAGCCCCTTATATAATATGATGTAGTATTTGCATATAACCTACACACATCCTCCCGTATGTTTTAAATCATCTCTAGATTGCTTAATACCTAATATAACATAAATGCTATGTAAACAATACCCAGTGTGGGAAGTTTTGCGTTCGAAAAATTTTTTCACATATTTTCGATCACGTGTGGTTGAACCCATGGATGGTGGAACATGTGGATACAAAGGGGGCCGGCTGTATTCTCTTTGATTTTTACAACTCTTAAAATATGTAAAAACCACCCTTAGCTCATAAGCCAGATTTATCCCACACACAACGCGTGTAGTGTGCCAACCGCTGATCTAAGGCCATATGATGCCTACAAAAGAATGCTGGTGACTAAACCAGGAATCACTTTGAACTCTCTAGTTGGCCTACTTTGTGCCAGGCAGCCACCTGGAGGGTATGACCACCAGGCCGTCCAGCAGAAAGAAAGGTGACCCAAGAATGGTCAGCAGGCAGAATCCTAAATTCTCAAAATGGTATATATAACTCCCCCACCTCTTAACTCTCAGGAGATTAATTATCAGGAGGCAGCCAAGAAGAGAGGCAGCCTCACTGGGAGGACCACATTCAGTGCCCAACCTGCCCGACTAAGCCGTGTGGACCAGGAGGAGAAGGTAAAGTCAGGAATCTCTTTGAGTTGATTACTTAGGAGATGGGTCCAACAACCATTAACACCAGATGCATGTGGACAGGAGGGAGAATAGGAAGTCCCACCTTACCCTTGACTGCAGTGTCTTCCAAATTTGGCTCTGGAGTTGGATGACTGCTGTGAACCCTCCTCCAGTTCTTATAAATTTAAAAACTTTTTGGCTCCCTCGGGTCTTCGCTGCTGCAAGCAGGCTTGCTCTAGTTGTGGCGAGCAGGGGCTACGCTTCCTGGAGGTGCGGAGGCTTTTCATCATGATGGCTTCTCTTGTCGTGTGGCACAGGCTCTAGGGTGTGGGCTCAGTACTTGCGGTGCACAGGCTTTGTTGCCCGTGGAATGTAGGAACTTTCCAGACCAATGATGGAACCCATTATCCCCTGAATTGGCAGGCAGATTCTTAACCACTGGACCACCAACCACTAGCTTTTCACTCAGCCCAAAAAGCAGTGATCCAGGCCTAGTCACTTTGAAGAACCTGTGTAAATCGAAGGCCTCACGAAACCAGCAGCTTTGCTTCAGGCAGTGTGTGTGTGTTTGGTGGGGTGGGGGGTGGGGGTTAAGTTTTCTCCAAATAGGAAGCCCCTACTTTTCAATTGCAAAACTCAGATGACCTGAGGATCGGCCTAGCTGTGTCTTTGAACATGCCATTTACATTTAACCATTTACCTTAATAGTTGAGCTACCCCAAAATGGAGGCATCAAGTCAGACAGTCATAAGGTCTCCATGGGTCAGGCAGTCCCTTTCAACGGAGCTTCAGTTCAGTTCAGTCGCTCAGTCGTGTCCAACTCTTTGCAATGCATGGACTGCAGCACGCCAGGCTTCCCTGTCCATCATCACCTCCCACAGCTTGCTCAAACTCATGTCCATCAAGGTGGTGACGCCATCCAACCATCTCATCCTCTGTCGTCCCCTTCTCCTCCCACCTTCAATCTTTCCCAGCACCAGGGTCTTTTCCAATGAGCCGGTTCTTCACATCAGGTGGCCCAAGTATTGGAGTTTCAGCTTCAGCATCAGTCCTTCCAATAAATATTCAGGACTGATTTCCTTTAGGATTGATTGGTTGGACCTCCTTGCAGTCCAAGGGACTCTCAAAAGTCTTCTCCAACACTACAGTTCAAAAACATCAATTCTTCAGTGCTCAGCTTTCTTTGTAGTCCACCTATCACCTCCATACATGACCACTGGAAAAACCATAGCTTTGACTATACAGACCTTTATTGGCAAAGTAATGTCTCTGCTTTTTAATATGCTGTCTAGGTTGGTCATGGCTTTTCTTCCAAGGAGCAAGCGTCTTTTAATTTCATGGCTGCAGTCACCATCTGCAGTGATTTTGGAGCCCCCAAAATAAAATCTCTCACTATTTCCAATGTTTCCCCATCTATTTGCCATGAAGTGATGGGACCAGATCCCATGATCTTGGTTTTCTGAATGTTGAGTTTTAAGCCAACTTTTTCACGCTCCTCTTTCACTTTCATCAAGAGGCTCTTTAGTTCTTCTTCACTTTCTGCCATAATGGTGCTGTCATCTGCATATCTTAGGTTATTGATATTTCTCCTGGCAATCTTGATTCCAGCTTGTGCTTCATCCAGCCCAGCATTTCTTAGGCATATACGTTAAATAAGCAGGGTGACAATATACAGCCTTGATGTATTCCTTTCTCTATTTGGAACCAGTCTGTTTCATGGCCAGTTCTAATTGTTGCTTCTTGACCTGCATACAGGTTTCTCAGGAGGCAGGTCAGGTGGTCTGGTATTCCCACCTCTTAAAGAATTTTCCACAGTTTGTTGTGGTCCACATAGTCAAAGGTTTTGGCTTAGTCAATAAAACAAAAGTAGATGTTTTTCTGGAACTCTCTTGTTTTTCTATGTTCCAGCAGACGTTGGCAATTTGATTTCTGGTTCCTCTGCCTTTTCTAAATCCAGCTTGAACATCTGGAAGTTCATGGTTCAAGTACTGTTGAAGCCTGGGTTGGAGAATTTTGAGCATCATTTTGCTAGAGTGTGATATGAGTGCAACTGTGCAGTAGTTTGAACATTCTTTGGCGAAACAGCAATTAATAGCGGTTGCTCAGGCGGTAAAGCGTTTGTCTACAATGCGGGAGACCTGGACTCGATCCCTGGGTCGGGAAGATCCCCTGGAGAAGGAAATGGCAATCCACTCCAGTACTATTGCCTGGAAAATCCCATGGACAGAGGAGCCCGGTAGGCTACAGTCCATGGGGTCGCAAAGAGTCGGATAGGACTGAGTGAATTTACTTTCTGTGGTGGTTCAGACGGTAAAGCGTTTGTCCGCAATGCGAAAGACCCGGGTTCGATCCCTGGGTCAGGAAGATCTCCTGGAGAAGGAAATGGCAACTCAGTCCAGTAGTCTTGCCTGGAAAATTCCATGGGTGGAGGAGCCTGGTGGGCCCCAGTCCTTGGGGTCTCCAAGAGTCGGACGCGAGTGAGCGACTTCATTTTCACTTTTCTTGAAAGGGGTGTATGTAGCAGGTTCGTCCGGAAGGTGGCGCTCTTGTACTGGGAAATGGCTTCTGAGTGCCTCCATAGCCATTAAGCAGTTAAAACTGTGATTTTCCTTTCTTCTTCTGGGCTTCCATGTGGTTTCTGAATCCTGCCATAAAGAGGACGACACATGCTACAGTCCCTGGATGGGAGAATACCCTGACACTTATGGGGCGATCACAGGATGAACACGTAAAACATCAGTCGCTCACTCGCCCAGTCGTATCGGACTTTTCGAGATCCCATGGACTGAAGCCCTCCAGGCTCCTCTGTCCGTGGGATTTTCCAGGCAAAAATATTGGAGTGGGTTGCCATTTCCTACTCCAGGGGATCTTCCCGACCCAGGGATCGAACCTGCGTCTCTTGTGTCTCCTGCATTGGCAGGCAGGTTCTTTACCTCTGAGCCACCTGGGATTCTAAAACATCAGTACCAATTATATATTCAGTAAAGGAAGACATAGCAGCACACTGAATTGGCTCAAAGGCCCCTACTCTGCAAGGTCACTTCCGCTTCCCTTCCCTCACAGTGACCCTTATCAGTCGAATTCAAGTGCTCTTTCCTCCTTGAGGAACATGCATGAGTCAGGGACTACAGCATCAACTTTAGTGAAATTTCCTCCTGGAGGATGTACTGTCTGAAAACTCCACAAAGACTGATCCTTGTTGAACATCCTTTGAAGTCAGGGAGTGCAGGACCAACAGTTTGTCTTTTCTAAGCTATGACATGTCTATTTAAGCCGGCTGCTGCTAAGTCACTTCAGTCGAGTCCGACTCTGTGCGACCCCATAGACGGCAGCTCACCAGGCTCCTCTGTCCATGGGATTCTCCAGGCAAGAACACTGGAGTGGGTTGCCATTTCCTTCTCCAGTGCATGAAAGTGAAAAGTGAAAGTGAAGTCACTCAGTCATGCCAGACTCTTGGCGACCCCATGGACTACAGCCTACCAGGCTCCTCCGCCCATGGGATTTTCCAGGCAAGAGTACTGGAGTGGGGTGCCATTGCCTTCTCCGCTATGTAAGCCTAGATAGTCCTTAAGATGATGATTTGGACAGTAGGGTCTGTTTTTGTCTTCCTTCAAGACCCATCCATCCTTAGTTAACTGTGATTGGGTGGTGGGGAGTGCTATAGAAGCAGTGGAGGTCATTACTAAAAAACCATTTCTTCCAAAGATCTACAAATGGCGAAAAAGCACATAAAAAGAAATTCAGTGTCATTAGTCATTATGGAAATACAAATCAAACTCACCGTGACATGTCACACAGGATGTATGAAGTCGCTTCAGTCGTCTCCGACTCCGTGCAACCCCACAGACTGTAGCCTGATCGCCGCATAATGTCAGGGGATTCTCCCATCCAGGACTGTAGCAGGTCCTCTTCATGGCAGGCTACAGAAACCGTGTAGAAGCCCTGAATAGGAAAGGGAAATCACAGTTTTAATGGGCTGGCTTAATGGCTATGCAGGTACTTCTATGAGATTCTCTAGGCAAGAATACTTGAGTGGGTTGCCATGCCCTCCTCCAGGGGATCTTCCCAATCCAGGGATCAAACCAGTGTCTCTTATGTCTGATGTACATTGGCAGGGGGGGTTCTTTACCACTAGCACCACCTGGGAAGCCCACCCACCAGGAGACCGAAACCGAAAAAAAAAGAAAGAAAATAACTAGTGCTGGTGTGGATTTGAAGAATTTGGAACCTCATACACTGCTGGTGGAAATGTGAAATGGAGCAGCCACTGTGAAAATCAATTTGGCAGGCTTTCAAAAACTTTAATGTAGAATTGCCAGCAGTTCCACTCCTAGTTATATGCCTCCCCAAAAACACAGCAAACAAGTGTTCAAACAAAAAGTTGTACCTGAACATTCATAGCAGCATTAGTCCCAATATCTAAAAAATACAAACAACCCAAATGTTCAGTGGATTGATGGATTTTTTGAAGTTAGATCAGCCCTGGGATTTCTTTGGAAGGAATGATGCTAAAGCTGAAATTCCAATACTTTGGCCACCTCATGGGAAGAGTTGACTCATTGGAAAAGATTCTGATGCTGGGAGGGATTGAAGGGGACGACAGAGGATGAGATGGCTGGATGGCATCACTGACTCCATGGACGTGAGTCTGAGTGAACTCCGGGAGTTGGTGATGGACAGGGAGGCCTGGCGTGCTGCAGTTCATGAGGTCTCAAAGAGTTGGACACGACTGAGCAACTGAACTGATCCATACTATGGATATTATTCAGCTGTGGAAAGGATGAAGTTATACTACAGCATCGATGAACCAGTGTGGTTAGTGAAAGAAGTCAGGCAAAGAAAACCACATATTCTGTTTATATGAAATATACAGAATAGGGAAATCCATAGAGATAAGAGCAGATTGCTGGTTGCCAAGGGGCTGGAGACAGAGGAGAATAAGTGAGTTCTTACTGGATGCAAGATTACTTCGTAGGGTGATGAAAACATGGAACTCAACAGCGGTAATGATTGTACAATGTTGTGAATGGTCTAAATGCCACTGATTTATACACTTAAAAAGGGTTAAAATAGTAAATCTTACATTATATGTATTTTACCACACACACACAAAAAATGAAAATTGGAAAGAATAAAATAAAATTGCCTCTACTTACAGGCAACATGACATAGAAAATTCTAAACAATCTGAAAAAATAATACTAGAACTAGTAAAGTGAGTTCAGCAAGGTCATAGAATACAAGGTCAATATACAAAAAATAGCAGTATTTCTGTATACTAACAATAAACAATTAGAAATTCTAAAAAAAATAATATCAAATACAACATCATTTTGTATAGGAATACATCTAACAAAATATGTGCAAGATTTGTATGCTGAAAACCACAGACATTCATGACAGAACCAAAGACCTAACCAAGATATATGCAATATTCATTGATGAGAAGATACAATACAATTAAGATGTCAATCACTTTGAATTGACCTGTTGATTCAACACAAATCCAAACAAAATCCCAACAGGTTGTTTAGAGAAATTGACAACCAGATTCCAAAGTTTATATTAAAAAAAAAAAAAACAAAGCAATTAGGATAACTAAAACAATTTTGGAAAGGCAAAGCAAAGCTGGAGGACTCACACTACCCAATTTCAAGATTTATTGTAGTGTAAAGCTACAGTAATCGAAACAGTATGGCATTGGTGAAAAGATTGACATAGATGTACTGAACAGAATAGAGAGCTCAGAAATAGACCCACACAGGGACTTCTGTGGTGGTCCAGTGGTTAAGACTCCACACTTCCACTGCAGGGGGCATGGGTTAGAAGATTGGTATTGGGGGGTGGCGGGGGGTGGGGGTGGGACTAGGATCCCACATGCCTCGTGGTGTGGCCAAAAAAAGAAAAAAGAAATAGACCTCTATCCATCATCTACTGCCAACTGATCTTCAACAAAGGTGCCAGGATAATAGCAAGAAGAAGTCTTTTTAACCAATGATGCTGAACAATTAAGTTACCCGTGTGCAAAAACACACAACCTTGACTATATGTATGTATAAAACCTATGTATTTAACCTATGTATAAAAATGAACTCAAAAGAGATTGCAGGGACTTCCCTGGTGGTCCAATGGTTAGTACTCTGTGCTTTCACTAACAAGGGCACGAGTCCAGGAACTGAGACCCCACAAGCGACACTGCACGGCCAAAAAACAAAACCAAAACAGATTGCAGACCTAAATGTAGAGCCTAAAACTATAAAATTCAAAGAGAAATCTCTGTGACTTGGGTTAGTCAAAGATCTCTCAGGACAGAAAGGCATCAACTGTAAAAGAAAATGCTGATAAAATTTAATTGCTAATTTAACAATTCTGCTCTCCAAAAGACACTATTAAGAAAATGAGAAAGTAAGCTTTTGAGGGAAAAAACATTTGCAAAGTACATATCTGATATAGGTGTATCTATAATACATTAAATTTTATGATTTATTGATAAGAAAACAACTTATTTTTTAAATGAGTGAAAGATTTGAACTGGCACTTCACCAAAAAAAGCTATACAGATGGCAATAAGCACATATGAAGATGCTCAACATCATTAATCATTTGGGAAAGGCAAATTAAAGCCACAATGAGACACCATTACAAACCTATTAGAATGGCTAATTTAAAAAATACTGATAACAGCAAGTACTAGTGAGAATGCAGAGAAACTGAAATTCTCTCATACCTTGTTGGTGGAAATGCAAAAGGTACAACCACTTAGGAAAAGAGTTGAGTCACTTCAGATACAGTTATACAGGGGGAATTTCCTGGCAGCCCAGTGGTTAAGACTCAGAGCTTTCACTGCTGGGGTCCAGGTTCAATCCCTGGTCAGGAAACTAAGATTCCACTTATTATACAATCCAGACCCCCTCTATCTTAGGTATTCATCCAAAAGAGAAAAACATCTCTGATACTCAGTTTTTCTCTAGTTCAGTCTAGGTTTGCATATCAGCCCCTTGGTTTAAGTCTTTGCTCCACAGCAGCTACCAAATCCATTCCAGTTTTTGGCTGCAGCTCTGCACAGCCTTCACAGCTGTCTTCTCTAGCTCAGCTTGTCCCTTTAACATGGCAGGTCCTCAGCCTTCAGTCACCAAGCTCGTGCATTCATGAGTCCTCACTGCACCCTGCCCCCTCCTTTTCTCTGATGACCAGCAGTCTCTTATCTGGAGTTTTCTTTCTGTATAAAATAAACCTCTTGTTGAAATGACCTGCTTGTTTAGGATTTTAGTGGCTTGCATATTCTACGGATGGCGACTTTCCCTTCCCCATATCTGAGACTGGAGCAGATATAAGTTTTTTGTTTGTTTTTATTATTTATTTATTTATTTGGGTTTCTCAGGTGGTGCTAGTGGTAAAGAATTCATCTGCCAATTCAGGAGATGTGAGAAATCGAACCCAGGGTTTGATCCCTGGGTCAGGAAGATCCCCTGGAATAGGAAATTCCAGTTTTCCTGCCTGGAAAATCCCACGGACAGAGGAGCCTGGCGGGCCCTTGGGCAGGTCATTTGCAGTCCACGGTATTGCAAAGAATCAGACACGACTGAGCACATATTTATTTATTTAGGCTGAGCCTGGTCTCAGTTGCAGCAGGCAGAATCTTCAGTCTTTGTTGTGACATGCGGGATCTTTAGTTGAGGCACGTGGGACCTAGTTCTCCAACCAGGGGTTGAACCCAAGCCCCTGCACTGGGCGCTCGGAGTCTTAACCACTGGACCACCAGGGAAGTCCCCGGAGCAGATATCTCAGGGATGTGGTTCTCTTGCATCATAGGCTAGTGGATGATGCAGCTGTCCCATGCACTCAGCAGCCCCTCCAGAGGACCCTAGACTCGCAGATCATGGCTATGCTGCTCAATCTTGGTTGATGGACACCCAGTCACTTACTGGCCTTGCTGGTGACCTACCATCACTAAGAGGGATATCTTTCACCTTCATAATGGTCCAGGTAAAGTCTTTGTGGCTTCCAAAAATAGCACCAAGACAAGTGCTTTGTGGTCACCAGTGGTCATGCAAAGGGGTCAGGATACCCACCACACTAAGGCTGTGCAATGGAGAAGTAAAATGGGTGCTTTGTGGGAAAATATACAAGTAGGAAAGATTCAAATATAAATTTATAGTATTTTATAATTCCTCAAGAACACCTAGCCTCCTCTTCAATTCCAGGACATTCGGTTTCCAAAATTGATTTATGTGTGGAAATGACGTGGAGGTTATATCTCTCCATCTGATGACTCATGCTCAGATTTCTACCTGCCATACCTGGAGTTTTCCTGTCATACAAATATTTCAACAGAAATAAATCGGGGTCTTCCAGTATATGCAAAAGTAGGAAGTTAAGAACTACCAGGAGTAACAGGCAAATTTGGCCTTGGAATACAAAAAGCAGGTCAAAGGCTAACAGTTTTGCCAAGAGAATGCACTGGTCATAGCAAACACCCTCTTCCAACAACACAAGAGAAGACTCTACACGTGGGCATCACCAGATGGTCAATCAACCAAAATCAGATTGATTATATTCTTTGCAGCCAAAGATGGGGAAACTCTATACAGTCAACAAAAACAAGACCGGGAGCTGACTGGCTCAGATCATGAACTCCTTATTGCCAAATTCAGACTTAAATTGAAGAAACTAGGGAAAACCACTAGACCATTCAGGTATGACCTAAATCAAACCCCTTATGATTATATGGTGGAAGTGACAAATAGATTCTAGGGATTAAATCTGATAGAGTGCCTGAAGAACTATGGATGAAGGTTCATGACATTGTACAGGAGACAAGGATCAAGATCATCCCCGAGAAAAAGAAATGCAAAAAGGCAAAATGGTTGTCTGAGGAGGTCTTTCAAATAGCTGAGAAAAGAGAAGTGAAAAGCAAAGGAGAAAAGGAAAGATATACCCATTTGAATGCAAAATTCCAAAGAATAGCAAGGGGAGATAAGAAAGCCTGCCTTAGTGATCAATGCAAAGAAATAGAAGAAAACAATAAAATGGGAAAGACTAGAGATCTCTTCAAGAAAATTAGAGATACAAAGGGAACATTTCATGCAAAAATGGGCACAAGAAAGGACAGAAATGGCATGGACCTAACAGAAGCAGAAGAGATTAAGAAGAGGGGGCAAGAATACATAGAAGAACTGTACAAAAAAGATCTTAATGACCCAGATAACCACGATGGTGTGATCACTGAACTAGAGCCAGACATCTTGGAGTGCGAAGTCAAGTGGGCCTTAGGAAGCATCACTACGAACAAAGCTAATGGAGGTGATGGAATTCCAGTTGAGCTATCTCAAATCTTAAAAGATGATGCTGTGAAAGTGTTGCACTCAGTATGCCAGCAAATCTGGAAAACTCAGCAGTGGCCACAAGACTAGAAAGATCAGTTTTCATTCAAATCCCAAAAAAGGCAATGCCAAAGAATGTTCAAACTACCGCAAAATTGCACTCATCTCACATGCTAGCAAAGTAATGCTCAAAATTCTCCAAGCTAGGCTTCAACAGTACGTGAACTGTGAACTTCCAGATGTTCAAGCTGGATTTAGAAGAGGCAGAGGAACCAGAAATCAAATTGCCAACAACCACTGGATCATCGAAAAAGCAAGAGAGTTCCAGAAAAACATCTATTTCTGCTTTATTGACTATGCCAAAGCCTTTGACTGTGTGGATCACAACAAATTATGGAAAATTCTTGAAGAGATGGGAATACCAGACCACCTGACCTGCCTCCTGAGAAAACTGTATGCAGGTCAAGAAGCAACAGTTAGAACCGGACATGGAACAACAGACTGGTTCCAAACCGGGAAAGGAGTACGTCAAGGGTGTATATTGTCACTCTGCTTATTCAACTTATATGCAGAGTTCAGTTCAGTTCAGTTCAGTCGCTCAGTCGTGTCCAACTCTTTGCGACCCAATGAATCGCAGCACGCCAGGCCTCCCTGTCCATCACCAACTCCCGGAGTTCACTCAAACTCACGTCCATCAAGTCAGGGATGCCATCCAGCCATCTCATCCTCTGTCCCCTTTTCCTCCTGCCCCCAATCCCTCCCAGCATCAGAGTCTTTTCCAATGAGTCAACTCTTCGCATGAGGTAGCCAAAGAATATGCAGAGTACAACATGAGAAATGCTGGGCTGGATGAAGCACAAGCTGCAATCAAGATTGCCGGGAGAAATATAACCTCAGATATGCAGATGACACCACTCTTATGGCAGAAAATGAAGATGAACTAAAGAGCCTCTTGATGAAGGTGAAAAAGGAGCATGAAAAAGCTGGCTTAAAACTCAACATTCAGAAAAAGAAGATCATGGCATCTGGTCCCATCACTTCACACAGAAATAGATGGGGAAACAATGGAAACAGTGAGACTTTATTTTCGGGGGCTCCAAAATCACTGTAGATGGTGACTACAGCCATGACATGAAAAAACGCTTGCTCCTTGGAAGAAAAGCCATGACCAACCTAGACAGCATATTAAAAAGCAGAAACATTACTTTGCTGACAAAAGTCTGTATAGTCAAAGCTATGGTTTTTCCAGTAGTCATGTATGGTTGTGTAAAGAAGACTGAACGCCGAAGAACTGATGCTTTTGAGCTGTGGTGTTGGAGAAGACTCTTGAGAGTCCCTTAGACTACAAGAAGATCAAACCAGTCAATCCTAAAGGAAATCAGTCCTGAATATTCATTGGAAGGACTGATGCTGAAACTCCAATACTTTGGCCACCTGATGTGAAGAACTGACTCATTGGAAAAGACCCTGATGCTGGGAAAGATTGAAGGTGGGAGGAGAAGGGGACGACAGAGGATGAGATGGTTGGATGGTGTCACCACCTTGATGGATGTGAGTTTGAGTAAACTCCGGGAATTGGTGATGGACACAGAAGCCTGGCGTGGTGCAGTCCATGGGGTGGCAGGGAGTCAGACGTGACTGAGCGACTAAACTGGGAAAAGAAATAGAAGTCTCAGAAAACTGGGAAAGAAATAGAAGCACAGAGTTAGTACAGAAATAGTAAACTGCAGGAAGCAGATATCACCCCATGGAGATGTCTCTCCATTGAGAGACAAAGGGAAGAGAATAGAGTTAGCAGAACCTAAACTTTTGGAGAAGTGCTTCTGGGAGCTGAAACCCACTCTAGAAAAGGGGGCTGCCTGGATGGAGTGGGTGTGACTGAGGGCATACATGGAACTTGTCACGGGAGTGCTGGAGGGAAGATGAAAACTGCAATCAGAGAAAGCAATGCTATGAGGCTGTCCTCAGGAACCAGAAGCAAATAGGAAGCAGCCCGTTCCCTTCTTCCTCCTCCAGTTGCCATTCTCCTTCTGCTGTTGTTCAGTCACTCAGTCATGTTCGACCCTTTGCGACCCATGGACCGCAGCATGCCAGGCTTCCCTGTCCTTCACCATCTCCCAGAGCTTGCTCAAACTCATGTCCATTGGGTCAGTGATGCCATCCAACCATCTAGTTCCCGGTTGTCCCCTTCTCCTCCTGCCTTCCTTCTTTCCCAGCATCAGGGTCTTTTCTAAAGAGTTAGCTCTTTGCATCATATGGCCAGAGTTGGAGTTTCAGCTTCAGCATCAGTCCTTCTAATGAATATTCAGGACTGATTTCCTTTAGGATTGACTGGTTTGATCTTGCAGTCTAAGGGACTCTCAAGAGTCTTCTCCAACACCACAGTTCAAAAGCATCAGTTCTTCGGCGTTCAGTCTTCTTTATGGTCCAACTCTCACATCCATACATGACTACTGGAAAAACCATAGCTTTAACTATACAGATCTTTGTTGGCAAAGTAATGTTTCTGCTTTTTAATATGCTATCTAGGTTGGTCATGGCTTTTCTTCCAAGGAGCAAGTGTTTTTTCATACATGGCTGTAGTCACCATCTACAGTGATTTTGGAGCCCCCAAAAATAAAGTCTCACTGTTTCCATTGTTTCCCCATCTATTTGTTGTGTGAAGTGATGGGACCAGATGCCATGATCTTCTTTTTCTGAATGTTGAGCTTTAAGCCAACTTTTTCACTCTCTACTTTCACTTTCATCAAGAGGCTTTTTAGTTCCTCTTCACTTTCTGCCATAAGGGTGGTGTCATCTGCATATCTGAGGTTATTGATATTTCTCCCAGCAATCTTGATTCCAGCTTGTGCTTCTTCCAGCCCAGCATTTCTCACGATGTACTCTGCATATAAGTTGAATAAGCAGAGTGACAATATACAGCCTTGACGTACTCCTTTCCCGGTTTGGAACCAGCCTGTGGTTCCATGTCCGGTTCTAACTGTCGCTTCTTGACCTGCATACAGTTTTCTCAGGAGGCAGGTCAGGTGGTCTGGTATTCCCATTTCTTCAGGAATTTTCCACAATTTGTTGTGATCCACACAGTCAAAGGCTTTGGCTTAGTCAATAAAGCAAAAGTAGATGTTTTTCTGGAACTCTCTTGCTTTTTCGATGATCCAGTGGATGTTGGCAATTTGATTTCTGGTTCCTCTGCCTCTTCTAAATCCAGCTTTAACATCTAGTTCATGGTTCACATATTGCTGAAGCCTGACTTAGAGAATTTTGAGTGCAATTGTGCAGTAGCTTGAACATTCTTTAGCATTGCCTTTCTTTGATCTTTCCAGTCCTGTGGCCACTGCTGAGTTTTCCAAATTTGCTGGCATATTTAGTGCAGCACTTTCACAGCATCATCTTTTAGGATTTGAAATAGCTCAGCTGAAATTCTATCACCTCCACTAGCTTTGTTCATAGTGATGCTTCCTAAAGCCCACTTGACTTTGCACTCCAAGATGTCTGGCTCTAGTCCAGTGGTCACACCATCATGGTTATCTGGGTCATTAAGATCTTTTTTGCACAGTTCTGTGTATTCTTGCCCCCTCTTCTTAATCTCTTCTGCTTCTGTTAGGTCCATACCATTTCTGTCCTTTATTGTGCCTATCTTTGCATGAAATGTTCCCTTGGTATCTCCAGTTTTCTTAAAGAGATCCCTAGCCTTTCCCATTCTATTGTTTTCCTCTATTTCTTTGCATTATTCACTTAGGAAGGCTTTCTTATCTCTCCTTGCTATTCTTTGGAACTCTGCACTGAAATGGGTGTATCTTTCCTTTTCTCCTTTGCCTTTCACTTCTCCCTCTAGCGCCCCCTTTGTGCTGTGTGCTGAGTTGCTTCAAATCGGCCTTTCTAGACTCACTTCTGTCATCCTGGGGCCCTGCAAGGAGCTTCCCAGGTAGCTCAGCTGGGAAAGAACTGGCCTGCAATGCAAGAGACCCTGGTTCTATTCCTGGAGAAGGGATAGGCTACCCACTTCAGTGTTTTCAGTATTCTTGGGCTTTCCCGGTGGCTCAGACAGTAAAGAATTCCCCAGCAATGCAGGAGACCTGGGTCGCAAAGAGTCCGACATGACCGAGTGCATAAGCACATTACAGCAAGTGCTCTTTACAGCCCTATGGACTGTAACCCACCTTCTCCAGGCAATAATACTGGAGTGGGTTGCCATTCCCTTCTCTAGGGGACCATTTTCTAGCTCTATGACTTTGTGTGAGTCACATAATTTTCATTGTGCCTCAGTTTTCCAATCTGCAAAATGGAGACATCAGCACTTACCTGATATGGTTTTCATGAGAATTCCTTGATTTAGCACCCGTGAAGCACTTAAACACAATGCCAGGCACACAGCACTCTTATTAGCTGTTGTTGTTGCCACCATCGTCATTACTGATGATATTACTACTTGGGTTACTGAGAATTGACTCGGTCATCTTCCAGAGATAGCTGGCTGCCACAAAACACTTGGCAATATTTCAAAGCTACTCTGCACCCAAAGTGGCAGACAGTTGGAATTCCTCCAATTTGGAAAAAGGATGTTTTTGTTTTCATTTTTGGATGTGTTGTTGGTGGCTTTCTTGCTATTTTACTAATAATTGCTGTCAGTTCAGCCTTGTCATTACCAGTTTAGTTTGTTACGGGTTGTTTAGTTAAATGGCATGTATAATGATGCATATTTGCCTCAATCCCAGGCGTGTGTGGCCTGCAATTTTCCACTAATTAGACTTTTTAAAGACACATATGCAGTTATCTACTCAAATTTGCATCATCTGTTCCCCTATTGCCAAAGCAGATGTACACAGTGCCCACCCACCCCTCCTCCAGGAAATAATTTGCTTTTTATCTCCAAGTTCTTTTTGCACTGGTAGGCAGGAATGGGTGTTGGGGGGTACAGATGGATGGGGTTCTTGTCCCACTGAAGTGAGAGTCATCAAGCAGTGCAGACAAGAGGTGCTGGGCCTGAGTCAGACAAGAGTAGTGGGGCTGAGAGGAAGAAACAGCCCCGGTGAGACCTGAAATGCAGTAGTAGCAAATGGACCAAGGACCCCAAACACACCCCCCGCTTCAGCTGCCATCCCAAAAGGATCTAGCCACCCACCAATTCCCCAAAGAATCCAGCATTCAGACCCTACTCCTCTCAAATGGCTTTATTTCCCCAGTGTGGGGAGCTGTGATTGGACTCTGGTCCCTCTGCCACAAGGACCCAGTAGCCTTCTCCAGTCCAGCGGGCTGTGATACAGCCCTCAGAGAGGGAACGCCTGGGCTCCAGAGGCTCATCCTCCCAGAGTAGGGCTGGTTCTGGGAGGAGCCAGGCCTGCCGTGGTTTGCATGAGTGACCCTGACAGCATCCAAGGTGGTAGTCCACGGGCATCCGGTTCACCTCAAAGACAAGGTCGCCAGGTGCAGGAGTCAAGGACATGCTAGGCCTTACTCTGGGAGCAAAGCTCCCTCTGGCAGCTACTCCTTGACGTCCACCAGCAGGGCTCAGTCTGGGGGAAGAGAGGAGAGAAAAGAAGCGATGGGCATAGAGAGGAAGGCAGAAAAAATAAGAGACTGACAAAAAGAAAGATGCACAAAAAGCCCAAAAGAGACCAAGAATGAACCAGGGGCAAAGGAAGGCCAGTGAAAGAGAGAAACACTGAGATATGGGAAGAGACCCAGAAAGCAAGGACACAGACGTAGGTGGTGACAGACGCCAGACATACACACAAGTAGACGGTAAACACTGACCTTTGGGCCCAGGTGGGATTGGGGGGGGTGGTCCCCCTGGGGGAAGCAATGCAGAACGGCTCAGGGCCTCAGCTACCCAGCCCAGGACGCGGGTACAGTGCTGGACCTGGGGAGCAGCGGAAGACATCAGGGCACCCGGCTGGAGTCTGCTGCCCCTCACCCTAGCCGTCCTCCTCCAGCCTGGCCCGGAGCCCTCACCTCCAGTTCCAGCCCTTTCAGACGCTGCTCGTACTCGCGGATCTGTGTCAGCTGCTTCAGTGCTGTGTCCACCCTGGGGATCCAGGGTTTTAGGTGGGTGCCAGCAGCCTACCAGCCCCGCCCACCTTGAAAGACCCGCCCCCCGCAGCTCTGCTTTCCTCCCTAGCGTTCCAGGACGCTGCCCTGGTAGGCCTCGCCTCTAGCCTGGGCTTTTGTAGGAAGTAAATCAAGAGATCGATCCCGGAGGACAGAAGCCCCGCCCAGAGCCAGGCCCCGCCCTCACTTCTGCGACGTGCGCTTCAGACGTTCAGAGTTGCTCTCCCGTTTGTCCCGAGCACGCGCCAGCAAGAAATTCTCCTTTTGCACTGACTCCCACGTCAACAGCCTCCGCTCCGCTTCCTTCGAGAGGTGGACCCCTGGACAGTGGGGCCAGAATAGAGTCAAAGGGACTGCCCATCCTCGGGCCACGCCCGCTCCTAGACCCAGCTTCCCCACCCAAAACCTCGAGCTTCAGTGATCTCCCAGACTGCACCTCCTCAGCGTTTTTGGTCTTCCACTAATACCCCACGCCCAGCCCCTTGACAGACTAAGCCCTGCCCACTAGTGCTCCTAAGCGTCCTCCTGTATATACATGCTCTTGTTTCTCTCCAGGTTCCGCCCCCTGAGTTTTTCTCTTTTGGGCCAAGCCGGGCTCTCACGAAAATGCTCGACGTCTGGGGATGGTGGCAAGCGCGCCCGGCGCCTGCGAAATCGATGGATGAGGGAGCGCACGTGCGATATGAAAATGAGAGGCGGGGCCAGTGCGGGCCGAGAGTGAAACTCCCGGATGAGGCTGTAGCGCTGCGCCTTCCAGTAGAGGTCGCTGTTGCCCTGCACTTTGCCGAAGGTATGGCTGTAGGGACCAGAGATCAAGAGTCACTAGAGGTAGAGGCGCCCCTTGGAAAAGCAGATCAAGATTACCTGTCAGGCAATATCTGTTTGAAACCCAAGGCAGAAGGCAGATGTCAGGATTAATAAAGTCAGAGGCATTTGGTAGCTGGGTTAGGAGGCTCCAGAGTCGGATGTTAGAGATTAAGTTGGGAAAGCTAACACGGATTAGGTAGATTGGAGTCAGGTTCACAAGTCAGCCTGGACACAAGTAACTAAAATAAAAAATGAAAATGGGGACATTACTATCAACATTATAGAATCCTCCTAAAAACCATTATGTGTGTGCTAAGTCGCTTCAGTCGTGTCCAGCTCTTTGCGACCCTATGTGTAGCCTACCAGGCTCCTCTGTCCATCCAGGCAAGGATACTGGAGTGGGTTGCCATTTCCTTCTCCAGGGGATCTTTCCCAACTAGAGATGGGACCAGTGTCTCTTAGGTCTCCTGCACTGGCAGGCACATTCTTTTACCACTAGCACCACCCGAGAAGCCAAAAACCATTATAAGAGAATGCTATTAATAATTGTATGCCAACAAATTAGACAACCTAGATGAAATGGAAGAATTACTAGAAACACACAAATTACCTAAACTGACTCAAGAAGAAATAGACAATCTCAAAAGACCTATAGCAAGTAAAGAGATTGAATCACTAATCAGAAATGTCCCAACAAAATAAGCCCAGGACCAGATGGCTTAACTGGTGACTTTTACCAAACATTTAAAAGAGAATTAACACCAATCTTTCTCAAACTCTTCTAAAATATTGAAGAGGAGAGAACACTTCCCAACTCATTCTGTGAGGCCAGAACTACCATGATGATACCAAGGTGAAAGTGAAAGTGAACTCACTCAGTCGTGTCCGACTCTTTTCGACCCCATGGACTATAGCCTACCAGGCTCCTCCGTCCATGGGATTTTCCAGGCAAGAATACTGGAGTGGGTTGCCATTTCCTTCTCCAGGGGATCTTCCCCACCCAGGGATCGAACCTGGGTCCCCACATTGTAGGCAGGTGCTTTACCATCTGAGCCGCCAGGGAAATTAAAGTCAGATAAAAATATCACAATTATAGACCAATAGCCTTTATGAATATACATGAAAAAATCCTCAAGAATATATTAGAAAACTAATTCAACCGCATATTAAAAGGATTATAAGTGGGATGTGTGCATGCTAAGTTGCTTCAGTCGTGTCCGACTCTTTGCAACACTATGGACTGTCACCTGCCAGGCTCCTCTGTCCATGGGATTCTCCAGTCAAGAATACTAGTCAGTAGGAAAATGCAAATCAAAACGAAAATGAAATAACAAGTTCATGCCCACTAGGATGTCTATAACCTCTTAATAAGGAAAGCACCTATTAGTAAGGATGTGGAAAAGCTAAACACAGAATTAACACATGACCCAGCATTTTATTCTAGAAATAAAATCAAAAGAAATAAAAACAGAGACTCAAACAGATATGTAAACACCAATGTTATTGCAGCATTATCCCCAATAGCCAAAAGATGGAACAACCCAAGTCTCATTAGATGAATGGATCAACTAAATGCCTTTTATCAGTACATCAGTATTGTTCAGCCATAAAAAAGAATGGAGTGATCCATGAAAACATTATGCCAGACACAAAAGGACAAATACTGTATGACTCTACTTACCTCCAAGAGGCAGAGTCATAGAGACAGAAAGTAAAGTGGAGGTTACCAGGGACTGGAAGGGAGGGGAAAATGAGAAGTTATCCCTTGCTTAATGGTTACACACTCTGTTTGGAGTGATGAAAATGTTTAGGAAATAGTGGTGGTGGCTGTATAACGTTATAAATGTAATTAATGTCACTGCATTGTACACTTTAAAATGGAGAAGGTGGCAGTTTTTATGTTATATATATATAGCCACAATTTAAAAAATTTTAATCTTCAGCCTGGAATCAGAGAGCAGATCAGATTCCAAAGTCCAGGTCAAGAGCACACTCTGGCTGGATTTGGGAACAAGCCAGCATTAGATTTTAATCGGAGTTCAGAGACTAAAACTAGAATTACTTAGACTGGGATCAAAAATCATGCTGGGGTCAAGGGTTAAGCTGGGATCAAGAGTCACTCTGGGGTCAAGGGTCATGCATGAGGCCAGATCATCAGAGAGCAGTAGTGAAGTCGCTCAGTTGTGTCCAACTGTCTGGGACCCCATGGACTGTAGCCTGCCAGGTTTCTCCGTCCATGGGATTTTCCAGGCAAGAATACTGGAGTGGGTTGCCATTTTCTTCTCTTGGGAATCTTCCCAACCCAGAGATCAAAGACGGGTCTCCCGCATTGCAGGCAGACTCTTTACCGTCTGAGCCACCAGGGAAGTAGGGACTCACCTGAACATCGCAATGAGCAGATTGAGCAGCAGGATGTTGGCCACCAGCAGGAAGACAACAAGGAGGAGCACCACCAGCCAGTTGGCATAAAGCGAGACGCATTTGCCAGAGAGGTTCCCTTCGGGGTGCCCCCATGAGCCCTGCCCCAGTGAACAGTTGCCGTGCTCCATGAGGGCCACTGTGAAGGAAGACAGTTAGAGATGGAGCCAGAGGGACAGGGACCTAAGGAAGACAGAAATCCAGAGGGTGGAGGAGAGCAAAGCCCCGGGGAGAGGGAGACAGAATCCCAGAAAGAGAGGGGGACAGAGACGCAAAAAAAAAGAGGGAAGGGTCAGAGACCCAGAGATAGGGGAGGTGGAGGGGGGCTCACTTGGATGTCAGGTCCTCTTATGCTCCTTACCGTCCATCTCCCCCTGAGGGATCTGCCCAAAGATCTGCAGGTAGGGCCGGTAGAAGACACGGCGCAGGATATTCGGGAGGCTACGGTCCTGGGGCCTAAGGAGCCCCTCAGTGGCCACCCCGTAGGCAACCAGCCACACGCCGAGGAAGAAGAGGAAGAAGAACACATCCTTCACCTGCAGAAGAGGAAGATGAGACCAAGCCTGGCCCCGCCCTTCCCTACTCTAGCCCCGCCCCAGTACCCTAAGCCCCTCCTCTTCACCAGACGCTCAGTTACAGCGAATCCATGACAGCTTCTTGGCCCCGCCCCTTTCATCCTCAGGCCCCGCCCACACAAGCGCGACCCCACCCCTCACCATCTTGCTCACGATGACGATCTTGGGCCCCAGCTGTTTGTTGACTGTGAAGATGTGCAGCAGCCTCAGCGTGAAGATCATGAAGTCAAGGCAGAGGACAGTGCGGCCCAGGTCATACAGGCCCGGGGTCAGCCTGGGTATAGGGAGACGCGGCAGACGTCACTCAAGGGTTACAGGGTGCAAAGAAAGCCCCGAGTCTTCCCAACACCAGACTGAAGGCGAGGATGTGGCCTCTCCAGGGCCAGAACTGGGACACTCCCCACTCCAGTTCACCTGGGGTTTACTCAAAATTTGGCACCGTGACACTGCCAAGCAGGGCTTCGCAGGGCGCTGGTACCCATTAAATAATGGCTGTATGAAAAACGGCCTTAGCAAAAAGCTGGGAGGGAGGCCCCTATAACATCAAGTTGGGAAAACTGCAGGTATATTTGCCCAACCTATAAATGGCAAAATATGGAGCCTTCCAGCAAACCAGGAAGCAGAAGACAATGAACCTAACAGGAAAATGGATAAAGGATAAGGACACACAATTCACAGAAGAAGGTCAAACAGTGAATAATGTTAGCAATCCCTAAGGGGAAAACGAAAATTATATCCCTATTTTGCATCATCGTGTACTTCAACTTTGAAGGAATTAAAAACCTAAAGTTAAAGGTAAGACATCAAATCTTAATAAGAAAATATAGAAGAATTTCTTCATGAACTTGAAATAAGATAACTGTCATTAAGAAAAAGAGTCCTATATACAAGACACAAAATCATGGCAAAAGAAAATACTGAAAAGTTAACTACTTTGAAATATAAAATTTATGCATATTAAGAGATAACATAAATATGATGGACAGAGAAAGGCAAAATTCTCTGCCAAAAAATGTATAGCCTAAATTTGATCCTAAGGGAGTACACTAGACAAACTCCAATGGAGGCAAATTCTCCAAAATAACTAGTCTGGACTGATTGTAAAAGTTAAAGATGGACTGCAAACCTGTCCCAGATTAGAGACAATTAAGGAGACGTGACAACTAAAGGCAACATGGAATCCTGGATTGGCTCCTGATCCAGAAAAAGGACATCTGTGGACAATTGATGAAATTTAAATAAAATCTCCCGGTTTTGATAATGTAAGATGTTAACATTTGGGGGATCTGGATGAATGGTGTATGGGAATTCTTTGTGCTCTTTCTGCAACATTTTTTATAAGTCTAAGGGTTTTTCAAAATGAAAAGTTAAAGAATAAAAAATGTTTAAAGAACATATGAAAGTGAAAAGACAAGTTTCAGACTGTGAGATGATATTTAGAACAAAACCACCAAGGACTGGGATCCAGAGTAAAAGAAGAGCTGCTGCTGCTGCTGCTAAGTCACTTCAGTCGTGTCCGACTCTTTTGACCCCATAGATGGCAGCCCACCAGGTTTCCCCGTCCCTGGGATTCTCCAGGCAAGAACACTGGAGTGGGGTGCCATCGCCTTCTCCAGTGCATGAAAGTGAAAAGTGAAAGTGAAGTCGCTCAGTCATGTCCAACTCTTAGCGACCCCATGGACTGCAGCCTGCCAGGCTCCTCCGTCCGTGGGATTTTCCAGGCAAGAGGACTGGAGTGGGTGCCATCGCCTTCTCCAGTAAGAAGAGCACCTACCAAAAAGTATATACGTGCACGAGATCAGTTCAGTTCAGTTCAGTCGCTCAGTCGTGTCCGACTCTGCGACCCCATGAATCGCAGCACGCCAGGCCTCCCTGTCTATCACCAACTCCCGGAGTTCACTCAGACTCACGTGATGCCATCCAGCCATCTCATCCTCTGTCGTCCCCTTCTCCTCCTGCCCCCAATCCCTCCCAGCATCAGAGTCTTTTCCAATGAGTCAACTCTTCGCATGACATGGCCAAAGTACTGGAGTTTCAGCTTTAGCATCATTCCTTCCAAAGAAATCCCAGGGCTGATCTCCTTCAGAATGGACTGGTTGGATCTCCTTGCAGTCCAAGGGACTCTCAAGAGTCTTCTCCAACACCACAGTTCAAAAGCATCAATTCTTCGGCGCTCAGCCTTCTTCACAGTCCATCTCTCACATCCATACATGACCACAGGAAAAACCATAGCCTTGACTAGACGGACCTTTGTTGGCAAAGTGATGTCTCTGCTTTTTAATATGCTGTCTAGGTTGGTCATAACTTTCCTTCCAAAGAGTAAGTGTCTTTTAATTTCATGGCTGCAGTCACCATCTGCAGTGATTTTGGAGCCCCCAAAAATAAAGTCTGACACTGTTTCCACTGCTTCCCCATCTATTTCCCATGAAGTGATGGGACCGGATGCCATGATCTTCGTTTTCTGAATGTTGAGCTTTAAGCCAACTTTTTCACTCTCCACTTTCACTTTCATCAAGAGGCTTTTTAGTTCCTCTTCACTTTCTGCCATAAGGGTGGTGTCATCTGCATATCTGAGGTTATTGATATTTCTCCCGGCAATCTTGATTCCAGCTTGTGCTTCTTCCAGCCCAGCATTTCTCATGATGTACTCTGCATATACGTTAAATAAGCAGGGTGACAATATATAGCCTTGATGTACTCCTTTTCCTATTTGGAACCAGTCTGTTGTTCCATGTCCAGTTCTAACTGCTGCTTCCTGACCTGCATACAGGTTTCTCAAGAGGCAGGTCAGGTGGTCTGGTATTCCCATCTCTTCAAGAATTTTCCACAGTTTATTGTGATCCACACAGTCAAAGGTTTTGGCATAGTCAATAAAACAGAAATAGATGTTTTTCTGGAACTCTCTTGCTTTTTCCATGATACAGAGGATGTTGGCAATTTGATCTCTGGTTCCTCTGCCTTTTCTAAAACCAGCTTGAACATCAGGAAGTTCATGGTTCACATATTGCTGAAGCCTGGCTTGGAGAATTTTGAGCATTACTTTACTAGCGTGTGAGATGAGTGCAATTGTGCGGTAGTTTGAGCATTCTTTGGCATTGCCTTTCTTGGGATCGGAATGAAAACTGACCTTTTCCAGTTCTGTGGCCACTGCTGAGTTTTCCAAATTTGCTGGCATATTGAGTGCAGCACTTTCACAGCATCATCTTTCAGGATTTGAAATAGCTCAACTGGAATTCCATCACCTCCACTAGATTTGTTCGTAGTGATGCTTTCTAAGGCCCACTTGACTTCACATTCCAGGATGTCTGGCTCTAGGCGAGTGATCACACCATCGTGATTATCTTGGTCGTGAAGATCTTTTTGTACAGTTCTTCTGTGTATTCCTGCCACCTCTTCTTAATATCTACTGCTTCTGTTAGGTCCATACCATTTCTGTCCTTTATCGAGCCCATCTTTGCATGAAATGTTCCCTTGGAATCTCTAATTTTCTTGAAGAGATCGCTAGTCTTTCCCATTCTGTTGTTTTCCTCTATTTCTTTGCATTGATCGCTGAGGAAGGCTTTCTTATCTCTTCTTGCTATTCTTTGGAACTCTGCATTCAGATGCTTATCTTTCCTTTTCTCCTTTGCTTTTCGCTTCTCTTCTTTTCACAGCTATTTGTAAGGCCTCCTCAGACAGCCATTTTGCTTTTTTGCATTTCTTTTCCATGGGGATGGTCTTGATCCCTGTCTCCTGTACAATGTCACGAACCTCATTCCATAGTTCAACAGGCACTCTATCTATCAGATCTAGTCCCTTGAATCTATTTCTCACTTCCACTGGATAATCAATACGAGATCAGTGAACATAATAAATTAACTGGGACTGAGAATATGAAAAGACAGGTGACAAAGTACATGTGCCATTAGATATGAAAGGTGCCCAACTTACCACCTAGGAGTCTTGGATGCATAAATTAAAACAAGGAGAGGTCCTTTTTACCCATCAGATTGGCAAAACATGTAAAGGTTAAATGGAGAGCTACAAACTCTCAGATTGAAAATATCGGGTATCATCAAGCATGTCCTCAAGGGGGCAGTGTCTTACCCAGATGGTGGGTGTGTAGCTGGAAGAAGCTATTTTTCCAAGGAAAGCAATGAACCTCAAAAATACACCTGCCCTTTGACTCACAGAATGTACGTCCAGGATGTAAACTTGTATAACTTTGGAATAATAAAAAATTAGAAACAACTGAAATGTCCATCCAGAAGGGACTGGCAAAATAAAACGGTTCATGCATTCAATTCTGGAGAATGCTGGAAATTTGTCCTGTGTAAACTGAGATTTTTGGTCTTTTTTTCCCCCTTGCAATAATTCTTCCCCCATCTAGAACATGATGAGCTTGACAAAAATATCTAAAATATCAGTGGGATTCCTAAAGAACGTCAGCACATGGCCTTAGTCCTTTCCTCTCAGAAGATACTTGATACAAAACATGAGGAATAAACAGAAGCACAATGTTCTATAAAACTTTCTTATCTTGCTGTTTGAAAAAATTATTCATTTCAAGGGACTTTGTACCATTTTTAACACAGCACAGAGGAACCATGCCTCTCAGTGTGTCAGAATATTTAAAAGAATAGAGGGTCATTGCTGTCAACTGTCCAGATTATGAAAGGGGGCGTCAGGACCCTTCATCCCCTACAAATAGTCACTAGGTTGTGACCACAAAGTTCTTTGCTGTCTTCAAAAGCAGCCATGTCCTAACAGCTAATACTTTATTTTTAAAAAATATATCATCAGAGTACTGGACTCAGAGCAGCTAATATCTGATTAAAACTTCATGTTATCTCAAGTAGAAAATGAAAGACACTTTAGAGAGAAATATTTGGTCTGATTCTCTCTCTTGAAGTTCAGAATCTTTGTCCCACTGCCTCATGAAAAGAATTCATTCATTCATTAAATCTGGCAAGGAAAAGGCTTTCCTGGCTGCTTTAGCTGCCAATGATTGGCTAAAGCCCCTTCTTCAGGAATTGGATGCAGCATTTTTAAAGAATAAGGAATATTTGCAAATACTAACATGGAAAGAATGTCAGGGACATATTATGGAGAAAAAGAAGAGGTTGCAAAAGAATACATAACATATAGTATCTTCGACAGAAAACAACAAAATTCTGTAAAGCAATTATCCTTCAATAAAAGAACGAATTTTAAAAAACTTATAGTATCTTCTGTGTATAATATCTGTGCATAAAAGAAGTACGTAAATGCATAGAGAAAGAACAGGCAGGATGTTCACCGAACTGTTGATGGAGGTAACTACAGAGAAAAGGAGGAAGCTTGGGAAAAAAAAAAAGGAGAAATCTAGCAATGGCTGAGGAAGATAATTGGTTTCTGTTTTATTCTCTTCTACACTGGGACATAATCTTGTTCAATAAGGATGTCCTTCTGCATTTCTTTAGGAATAGACTATATTCAGAGATGTTTTAAGTTGCTGGAAGATGAGACAGACGGGGCTTGAGGAGTTTATAATCTTGCATTGAGAAGAGAGACGCAAAAGCCATGATCTAATCTCTATGGCGGGGAGCTCTCAGGATGTTAGGGGAACACAAAGGAGAGACCCAGAGTCTGAGAAGAAAAAAGGAGTTTCAGAGACAGACAGTAAAGCTGAGGCAGAAAGGAAGTACAGAAGGCTGGCCTGGCCAAGGAGAGGAGGGAAAAGCGTTTCAGGGTGGGCGAACAGCATGTGCCAAGACCCAAAAACAACAATGTATTCCCAAGAATATTTTGATTTTCCCTTTGCCTTCTCTCTGGGCACCACACAACATGATCTGGAAACTATAGAAGAAATGAACTAACATTACTGCTAAGTCACTTCAGTCGTGTCCGACTCTGTGCTACCCCATAGACGGCAGCCCACCAGGCTCCCCTGTCCGTGGGACTCTCCAGGCAAGAACACTGGAGTGGGTTGCCATTTCCTTCTCCAATGCATGAAAGTGAAAAGTGAACGTGAAGTCGCTCAGTCGTGTCCGACTCTTAGTGACCCCATGGACTGCAGCCTACCCGGCTCCTCCATCCATGGGATTTTCCAGGCAAGAGTACTGGAGTGGTGTGCCGAACTAACATTATTTACACATATATCCCAACCTGGGCAACAGAAAATACTTCAGGGTAATTCCCCACAATTTGTTTTATTAATTAGCTAAGAAATAAGCAGAAAGTCAAGATTTTTATGGAGTAAGTGAAAGTGAAAGTCACTCGGTTGTGTCCAGCTCTTTTCGACCCCATGGACTGTATAGTCCTTGGAATTCTCCAGGCCAGAATACTAGCCTTTCCCTTCTCCAGGGGATCTTCCCAACCCAGGAATCAAACTGGGGTCTCCTGCATTGCAGGCGGATTCTTTACCAACTGAGCTATCAGGGAAACCCTGATTTATCAGGGAGTAAAAAGTTGATAAAACACTCAGGCTTCCCTGATGAAATTTAAAACTATGAAATTTGACCCAGGAAAATCAGACATGACAGAATTAAAGTCACAAAGTAAAATTCACAAACATAGTTTGAGCAGATTTTAGCAAAATCTGAAATGGATTAAAAACACGAACACTGAACCGAATACTTGTAAAACTTAACTTGAACAGTAATCAAACTGAAGTAATTTCAGAAACTGAAAAAGAAAATAATTGAAGCTGCTTTCACCACCCTGCAATATAAAATTGATCAAGGCCGTTTAAAGTAACTAGAAAATACTTCCTTGATAAGAATCTGTCAGTCGAATTCTGATTACCATTTTATAATCATGCAGATTCAAAATACCGAGGATCAAGGTCAACGCCACTGGCCTTGTGAAGAAGGAATTGCAAGTAGTTCTCAGAGAGGCTGAAGCGTAGACGAAGAAGAGAGAAAGGAATCAGAGAGGCACCCCTGCAGAGAAGGGCAGACCCAGACCAGGTCCAGGGACTGTGGCGTGGCGCCGGGGAGCCCCGAGAAGCAAGGGAGCTCTGAGAGGCCAGCCCTGGGTATAGAAGGCCCCTTGCAGACCCTGTAGAGGATGGACTAGGGAGGGAAGAGAATGGGGTCCAGGAAGCTGCTCGAGGGTCCAGCTGGGACAGGCAGCCATGGAGATGAGTTGGGGATGGGACAGAGGAAGTCAGGGGACCCGAGGATGGGGCCTGGGACCAAGGACTGTAGAGGAAGAAGAGGGAGAATGTGAGGGTGGCTCTCGGTGTGTGGCCTGGTGTCTGGGGGCCAGGACAGGGGTGCAGCTGCAGGGCCAGGCTGAGGGCTAGAGAAAGGTCTTGTGAAGTCCAGATCTATTAATAGAACAAAGAGCAGTGGGATTCTCATTTTACCCCATCAGCCCCAAAGCCAGATACCCACGTGTGAGCAAACGACTTACAGAACATCTTTAGCCAGTACTTTCAATCAAGGTGGGATCTGAGCTTTTTTAAGAAAAAATGTTGGGCACCTTTCATATCTAATGGCACATGTTCTTTATCACCTGTCTTTTCATATTCTCTGTCCCAGTTTTTAATTTATTGTGTTCACTGATCTCGTGCCTGTATATATTTTTTGGTAGGTGCTCTTCTTATACTCTGGATCCCGATTCTTGGTGGTTTTGTTCTGAATATCATCTCACAGTCTGCAACTTGTCTTTTCACTTTCATATGTTCTTTAAACACTTTTTTTTAAGAAAAAAAAAAAAGTGGAGTTGTTTTAAAATTGTGAACCACCATACTGTATATCTGTAACGGATACCACAGGTGGCTCAGTGGTAAAGAATCCGCCTGCCAATGCAGGAGATGCAGGTTTGATCCCTGAGTCAGGAAGATCCCCTAGGGAAGGAAATGGCAACTCATTCCAGTGTTCTTACCTGGGAAATCCTATAGACAGAGGAGCCTGAGGGACTACAGTCCATGAGTCGCAAAGAGTCAGACCCGACTTAGCAACTAAACAACAATACTGTATGCCTACAACTGATATAATATTGTACATCAATTACAGGTCAATGAAAAAAAAAGAAAAGAAGAAGCAGAATTGGATTTAGCTGCTGCCTGCTGCAGAGAAGCCAAGAGTTGAGGCCCCTAACCCCGCCCCTCACCTCCCATCCCCACCCTCCCACCCCCAGGAAGGAAGGGTCAGAGGTCGTCGTGGGCAGGGCATGCAATGTCGCAGGGCACTCACCTGCAGCCCACGCCCAGAACGAAGCAGGCGAGGGCCACCAGGTCGCACTGGTTCCAGGCGTCGGAGAGGTAGAGTTGCAGGCGACGGCGCAGTGGGGCCCGGTGGGAGTCTGTCCCGGGTCCCCCCATGGCCAGGCTGCCCAGGCCGCTGCCCAGGCCCTGGCGGAACTCCTCGCAGAGCAGGGTGAAGGCCCAGAAGTAGAGCAGCAGCTCCAGCACGCTGGGCCTCTCGGGCTCGAAGTCGATGAGCAGCACTCGCGCAAACAGCAGCAGGAAGAGGAGGTAGCTGACCACGTTGCCCATGAAGGCCGTCACCGGCGCCCCCCAGAACTGCGGCCAGCGGCGCAGGCGCGGCAGGCACCCCCCACAGCAGTCCCTGCGTCTGGGCGGCCTCAGTACCCCCAAGGGCATCTTCTCAGGGGGCTCTGTGGCCCTGTGCGGGAGAAAGGGGGAGAAGGGAGGAGGGCTCACCCTGATCTCTGCACCTGACTTTCACCACCATCAAGACTCAGCTTTCTGACCCTCCTCATCCCGCTTTCCAGTCAATCCCCACCTTCACGCCTTCCGACGCCCTCCATCTTCTCGAGTTTTGACCCCTAATCTAACCTCTGAAATCTACCTTCAACACTGCTGAGCTTCCACCCCTGACTTTCCCCACCCTTCTGACCTCTGGCCTCTGGCCTCTGGCCTGACTTCTGACTCTTGTCTGGCTTTTGGCTCCAAGTCCCTCTTCTTTCCCCATCACAATCTCTGGCTCTCTGTCTGACCTTGGACCATCTACCTGACCTCTGGCCCTCATATATAACCTCTGACCTCCTCATTTCGCGACCTCGGTTCCCCAGGTTTGACAATTCTGTTAACTACAGTTGGCACTTGCCATCTACCTCTACAGGGCTTCCCAGGTGGCACTAGTGGTAAGAGATGCGGGTTGGATTCCTGGGTCAGGAAGATCCCCTGGAGAAGGAAATGGCACTGAAAATGGCACCCACTCCAGTATTCTTGCCTGGAAAATTCCACGGACAGAGTAGCCTGGTGGCCTACAGTCCATGGGGTTGCAAAGAGTCGGACACTGAAGTGACTGAGCACACATCTGCTCAAGGATTAAATCAGGCGCTGCTGCAGGTGGCTGACCTTCAACACCCCTTGAAGGGAATTCAGGGTGGAGGGCAGGAATGAAGCACTCTGTGCTCTGGGGAAAACTGGCAGAACAGGTTTTCAGATAGATATTTTCAGGTGCTGATCTTATGAACCCAATTCTTGCATCTCCTCATATCTAGAAGAGCACCAGATTCCTTCATGGAACTCCACCCTGAAAGTTAACTTCTGACCCACAACCAATTGCAGATTATCCAGCTGCATTTTCTCAGTTAATTCTTCCTTCCTGATATCTGATCTCTCACTGTATAGCCCTACCTGAATTCTAACCTTCTTGGTCCACTCATATCTCTGGCACTTTTCACCTGAGCTCTGATACTCTTCCCAGTTACATCCTAATTCTTAATTCTGATCTCAAATCAGAAACAGCAAAATGAATACTACTACTAGTAATAAATTCAGAAAGCTAACAGGAAAAATAAACTGACTTGGAAAGGCATCCTGTCTTTAAAAAAAAATAAAAGCAGAAAGGAAACCCCAAAGTGGAGACAACCCAAATGTCCATCAACTGATGAACAGACAGATAAAAAAAGGTAGCGGATTCAAACAATGGAGTATTATCCAGCAATTAAAAAGGGATGAAGCACTGATACATGTTACACAGTGGATAAATCTTGAAAACATGATGCTACGTTAACGAAACCAGTCATAAAATACCACGTAGTATATGACTCCATTTACATGAAATATCCAGAACAGGCAAATCCATAGAGACAGAAAATAAATTAGTGGTTGCCTGAGGCTGGGGAAGGGAGGAGAGGGGAGTGAGACTGTTAATAGATATGAGATTTCTTGCTGCAGTGATGAAAATATTTTAAAATTGATTTTGTGATGATTTCACAACCCTGTGGATATACCGAAAACGACTGAGAATTGTACACCATAAGTGGGTGAGCTGAATGTATGGGAACTATATCTCACTAAAGCTGTTCTAAAACAAATAAGCAGAAAGCACAATAACAGGTAAAGAAAGTGAGGTGCAGAAAGAAGAACTAGTGATTTCCCTGGTGGTCCAGCGGTTAACGTCTGCCAATGCAGGGAATACAGGCTCCTAGAGGCTGCGCTCCACAAGAGCAGCCGCCAGAATGAGAAGCCTGCGCACGGCAACCAGAGAGCAGCCCCCATCATGGCAAATAAAGAAAGCCCTCGCACAGCAAAGAAGACCCAGTGCAGCCAAAAATAAAGAGTTTGAAAAAATAAAAATTAAAAAAAGAAAGGAGAATTAGCTCCCCAGTAACGGGAAAATATAGACCTGGTAACAAAAATATGTGGTGGGTCAGAGTGCTCCCCAAAGTCTGGCGTCTTAAATCCAAGCAAGACACACACAGATTCCTGGATGCTTCACTGAGGGAGCACCAGGAATCTGTCCTTTAAGAAAGTTCTCCAGGAAGGTGGCTCTCCACAGTGGCTAAGAGCACAGATTTAGGAACAAGAAGATCTGGGTTCAAATCCCACCTCCCACCACTGACCAGTCAATCACATGATCTGAGGTGGGTGACTTAATGCCTCAGTTATTTCATCTGTAAAATGGGGATAACAGTAGACACGATAGCATACAGTTGTTGAGAGAAGTAAATGGGCTGATTTCAAAATGGTTTAGTACACTGGCTGCCCACTGTAAGTGTTCTATAGCATCATCTATTTTTTTATATTTATTTTTATGTACTTATTTGGCTGTGCCTGGTCTTAGTTGCAGGATGCGGGATCTTCGATTTTCACTGGGATCTTTAGTTGTGGCATGCAAAGTCCTACTGGTGGCTTGTGGGATCCAGTTCCCTGACCAGGGATGGAACCCAGGCCTCCTGCATTGGAAGCACGGAGTCCCAGATGCCGGACCACCTGGGAAGTCCCCATCATCTCTTGTTGTCATTATCATATGGTACAAACGTTGGGAACTCACCAGGCAAGGACACCATTATGGATCCTGACACTGGAACCTTCTATCAAATTTATTTCCGATTTTTTTTTTTTTTAGTTTCCTCTTCTACCTTGACAAATATTTTATATTCTTTGTGCATTATCTAAAAAAAAAGTATACATACTATATTTAAATTTGACTTCACAGTAGGCGGTGTGTTTTACAGACTTCTGGCAGCCTGACTCTGTTTCTAACAGTTACCAGAAACATTTTTTTCTTCTAGAATATTCGGGCTGAGGTTCCTCCCTTTTCCTATTCAAGTGGTTAAAGTAGAGATGTGTGTGTGTGTGTATGTATATGTTAGTTGCTCGGTCATGTCTGACTTTGTGACCCCATGGACTGTAGCCCACCAAGCTCCTCTGTCCATGGGATTTCCCAGACAAGAATACTGAAGTCGGTTGCCATTTCCTCCTCCAGGGGATCTTCTTAACTGCGAATGAGTATACTGTATTACTATGGACCAAATATTTTGGTCCCTCCCAGTGGGAGAATTAGGAGCTAAGGAATTAGCATATGACTAGTTTTTGCCAATGAAATGTGGGCAAAAGTGACGTGTCACTTCCAAGTGGAGGCTTTAAGATCCAGTACCTCCCTGGTTGCCATTGAGGCTTCCTGGGTGGCTTAGAAGGTAAAGAATCTGCCTGCAATGCTGGAGACCCAGGTTTGATCTCTGGGTCAGGAAGATCCCCTGGAGAAGGGAATGGCTACCTACTTCAGTATTCTTGCCTGAAGAATTCCAGGGACAGAGGAGCCTGGAGGGAGTCAGACATGACTGAGACTGACATACCCGGTTCTTGTCTCTTTTCCTGCTACCATGAAACCGACAACATCTCAGCTAGAAGGTGCTTGCTTATCCCAAAGTGGAGACCATGTAGAGCAGAGTCACAGACAACCCCAAAACGGAGCATGAATGACAACAAAGTCCTCACTGTTGCCAGCCACTGAGAGTTTGGGATGCTTCATCACTGCAGCATCACCCAACCAAACCTGACTTATACCGTACAACCTTCTTTTTATAGAAAAGAAAGTTGAGGCTCTTGGGTGGAGCCACTTACAAAGTCAAAGTCAGGATTTGAACCCAGGTCTGCTCGACTCAGGACCAAGTCCTTCATGCCTCTGTTCTGCAGAATTACCGAAGATTGGTAAGTATTCTATTGCATTTGCTTAGGGCTCTGATTTTGAAAACACCTTCATGGGTACCACAGCACGGAGATTAAGAGCAAAATTCTTGGAGACAGAAAAATAAAAGTGGCAAAAGATCCCTAAATGAACCAAAATCACCCAGTTCTACTTGCTCTGTCGAGACAGAAATACATGTAACATGAAGCAAATTGATTGCCAGTGAGGAACTCCTTGGCAGCAGAACCAAACCGAGAACCAAGCCTTGAGCTTGGCATCTGGGAAACCTCCTCGGTGTTTTCAGTGGCTTCAAGAAACCCCCATCTCCTAAAGCCCCACGTCTCCCCTCTGGCCTTGTTCCCAGTGCCTGGTGCTCCTGGGGCTGCCCCGGGTGCCCCCACCCCTTCGAGGTGCTGCTGCTTCACTCACTCGACAGGCCCTTCCCCATTGATGTCGCCATCCACGTCAAGCATCGGGTCCTTCTGCGTGGGCTCCTCATCTGACTTCCTGGCGTGGAGGGACACCCAGAGTGAGGAATAGGGGAGAGGGAGGGTAGGAGAGGAGTTCTCCAGAGAGACCCAAACTCAGCACCCAGAGACATGGCAGGAAGGAGAGGAATTACCCCAAAGGGACCTGCCCCCAGAGCCCTAGTCAGAAAGCAGAGGAATCGTATAGAGTCCCCCAAAAGCTTCCCCTCCCACAACGTGCCCCCAGTCTGGGGGAGGGAAAGAATGAACATGGTTAGGCAAAGCACTAGACAGACCACGTAGAAAGGCGGCCAGAACTGAGCAGGAAGGAGAGGCCGATCGCCCCACCCCACCCCCAATCCCGCCTCCTGCCAATTTAACCCCAGGGACTGACCTGAAGGTGATGAGGTCGGTGTAGATGAGTGGGGGGCAAAAGAAGGCAAGAACCAGGGCCCAGATGGGCGTGGTGCTGTCCATCTCCCCCCACCACTTCTGTGTCAGCAGAGACTGCGGGGGTGGGGAGGATTAGGAGCCTGAATCTCCCCCGCAACCCCCTCCCGAAGACCCCAGGCAAGGATTGGACCCTGCTCCAGAGCCCAGGGCAAATGCTCCCTGCAGTGGTGGGGCTGGGGGCGGGGGGGACGGAAAGGGTCAAAGGCAGGACCACGTGTCGCAGATTTTAGTAGAGTTAAACAGCCAACATTTGTTAACACAATACACCAGATACTGGGCTAAGCACTTCGGACAGATCAGCTCACTTAAGCTTCACCACCCCGCCCCCCAGGAGGACAGGTACTATTATTTTCTCCTTTTCCATAGATGGGGCACAGGGAGGTTACGGAAGGGGCGAAAACTGGAACCCAGGAGTTTAACCATCATTCAAAGTAAAGGACTCTGGGAAAGTACTTGAAGTGCCAGCAAGTCATTCCGACAGTGAAGGTGGGACTCCCTGCTGCGTAGGCAAACCTCGTACTCTGGGTGGGACTCACTGAGCCCCTGTCAGATTTAGACTAAGGAAACCAAGAGAAGTTTCAAACTGTCAGGATTAAGGGCTTCCCTGGTGGGTAGTCCAGTGGTTAAGATTCCACGTTTCCACTTCAGGGGGCGTGGGTTCGATCCCCGGTCAGGGAATTTCCACGTGCCACTGTGTGCCCCCCAAAAAAGAAAGAAAGTAGAAACTGACAACCAGAATGCAAAAATGCGGGGCTGAGTACAAATAATGAGGTACGAAATTTACTCCCAATTATCATAAATAAGTCTTTTTTTTTTTTTTTAATGTCAGGATTAGCAGAATGGGAGAGACAGAGGGGCACACAGAGCTTCCCAAAGGAAGGGTAGGATTCTCTAAACCAGAGTTTGTCTCCACCTGGAACACTAGGTAATTGTCCAGTGATGCCATTCTGATTGTTGAAACCTGGAAACGGGGACCTCTCAGGGAAGTGGGAAGGACTTCTTGTGTGAGAGGCGGGACTTCCTACTAAAGTCACCAGTATTCCTGTATCTGGAATAGAATTTTTCTTTTGGCCACATTGCACAGGCATGCAGGATCTTAGTTCCCTGATCAGGGCTCAAACTTGTGCCCCGTGCAGTGGAAGCACAGAATCCTAATCACTGGACTGCCAGGGAATTCCCTGGAATAGAACTTTTAAAAAAATATTTGTTTGTTTTATTTATTTGGCTGTGTCTAGTCTTAGCTGTGGCATGTGGGATGTTTTAGTTGCGGCATGTGGGATCTGACTCCCTGACCAGGGATCAAACCCAGGCGCCCTGCATTAGGAACGCAGAGTCCTAGGCATTGAAGCACCAGGAATTCCTGGAATAGAACTTTCTAGAAGGGTGTGCTTTGCTGTGGGAAGGTTGGCTTTCCTGTGGCACGGCGTGGGGCTTCTTTGGGGAAGAGCAAGCTTTCTGGGTGAGGGCTGAGATTTTCTGGAGGAGGGGTGGTCTCCAGGAAGGGGGTCAAGACCATGGACTGCCCATGGTCAAGACCATGGCAGGGGCTCATCCTCCAGACTTCCCAGAGTCCAGCTGAGGACTGTGTGGGTGTCTCAGATGCTCACCTGTACCCCATCCTGAGCAAAGAAGGCACGGGCATCCGCCTGTGTGGCGAGCTGCAGGCAAGTGGCATCACCCCAGAGTGGGCAGCGCCGAAGGAGCAGGCGGGCGGACCGTTCCTCGCTGCTGCGGTAGCATTCTCCAAAGAGGTCTGGGGAGGAAGAGTTGTGGGAAGACAGTGGGAGGGAAGAGATGAGGGGATCGCAGGGGAAGGGGCAGGGTTACTAGAGAAGGAAGGGGGAGACTTACAACCCCCCTTCCTGGCTGCTGCCTGTAGTGCCCCCAGGCACCCATACCCCACGCACCAACACCCAGCCCCTCGAACTTGGCCGCCAGCTCCTTCCTCCGCGCCGCCTCCTCGGCCTCAGTCTCCAGGCGCCCCAACACTCGCAGCAACAAAGAGGCCCCAAGAGCTGAGGCCACAGAATTGGAACCCTGGAGAGACAGAGACATGGGGTCATGGGTAGGGACAGAGTTTGAAGTGAGATTCATGGAGGTGGTAGAGAAGATGGGAGGAAAGCTTGTGATCAAGGGAAGGGACAGAGGCCAGAGGTCATCAGAAATTAACCAAGGGAATCAGAAACCAAGGATGTCTGCAGATGGATCTGGAAGAAACTGGACGTCAAGGGAACATGTCAGAAGTCAGATGGTTCAGAGACTGCCCGGGCTGGGCTGGAATTAAAAGGACATCAGAGCCGAGAAGCAGTCAGAAGTGTCACCTAAAATGGCAGAGGAAAAAGGAAGACAGTATCTCACGTCTTGGCCAGACCTATTGAAAGACAGCTACATGCTCAGTCCGACTCTTCGTGACCACGCGGACTGTAGCCCACCAGGCTCCTCTGTCCAGGAGATTCTCCAGGCAAGAACACTGGAGTAGGTTGCCATTCCCTTCTCCAGGGGATCTTCCCGACCCAGGGATCGAACCTGAGTCTCCTGCATTGCAGGCAGATTCTTTATCACTGAGCCACCTAGTAAGTTGAGAGAGATGGCAGAGGCTGCTGCTGCTGCTAAGTCGCTTCAGCCGTGTCTGACTCCGTGCGACCCCATAGATGGCAGCCCACCAGGCTCCTCCATCCCTGGGATTCTCCAGGCAAGAACACTGGAGTGGGTTGCCATTGCCTTCTCCAGTGCAGGCATGCATGCTAAGTCGCCTCAGTTGGAGAGAACCTCAAAACTTGGTCCCTCCGCAACGGCAACAAATAAGCTGGCTAAAAAAGAAAAACATGTCAGGATCAGCTTTTTCAGAATTCTGGAATCTAACATAAAATTTACAACAAACAGGAGAATGCTTAATGAAGAAAGATTTCAGTAAAAGAGCACTGTGACATTTTAACTAATCCACTTATCATTGCCAGTTCCCCAGCACAGTGGTTGCCTTGAAAAAAATAGCCCATATTCTGCTGAGGGAACAACTCAGATCTTAACTCTTTTTTTTTTTTAATGTCTATGGGATCTTCCCGGATCAGGGATGGAACCCATGGCTCTTGCACTGGCAGGCTGATTCCTTACCACTGAGCCACCAGAGAAGGCCCAGATCTTACTCTTAAATAACTGTGGTTGTGTGCATCAACCTAGCTGGTGGCTCTCTGAAGGGGCGGCTCAAGGGCTGGCGGTTGTTTCACTGTTCTTGCAGCTTCCCTCAGAGCAAGAGTGGCTTCCCAAGTGGTGTTTAAAAACATTAAAGACAAACATATTAGCCTCGGCTCCTTGACGCAAATAGTAACAGTCAAGGCAAGCGAGAGATACTCTGAACAACCCAGGAGGGCAGAGGGAAGCAGCAGGGAAAGGGGATGCTTGGGGGAGTGAGGGCTTTAAAAAGCTCCTACGTGGGGCTTCCCTGGTGGCTCAGTGGACAAGAATCCCCCTGCCAATGCAGGAGAAACAGGTTCGATCCCTGGTCTGGGAAGATCCCACATGCCGCAGAGCAACTAAGCCCATGTGTCACAACTATTGAGCATCTGCTCTAGAGCCGGAAGCCTGCACACCTAGAGCCTGCGTTCCACAACAAGAGAAGCCACGGCAATGAGCCCACGCAGCACGACTAGAATGGAGCCCACTCGCTGCAGCTAGAGAAAAGGCTGTGGGGCAACAACTTGTGGTGTGCGTGCGTGCTCAGTCATGTCTCTTTGCCACCCCATCGACGGTAGCCCGCCAGGCTCCTCTGTCCATGGAATTTTCCAGGCAAGAATACTGAAGTGGTTTGCCATTTCCTACTCCAGGGGATCTTCCCAAACCAAGGATCGAACCCACATCTCCCAGGTCTCCCGCGTTTCCCAAGTCTCCCGTGTCTCCTGCATTGACAGGCAGATTCTCTACCACTGAGCCACCAGGAATACAGTTAATAAAGACTCAGTGCAGCCAAAAATAAATACAATTTTTTTTAAAAAGCTGCTGTATATACCAGGAAATCTAGAAAACTGCAAACGACAGAGACTGGATGCGTGCTCAGAAAAGACTAAGGAAACCCCTAAGCTTTCACCTCTGGCTGACCTTTAGGCTCAGCCAAAGCAGTAAGCTGAAGCTAAAGCAGAATTGTAAACAGCCTACCCAAGTGTTGAAAGACAGCTCCACAAACAGCCAGTTTGCACAGTGGGAGAGTTTTATTCCCCCACCTACATGCATTTAAGGAAATCTCTGTCAAGTCACTATCTGACCACTAAGCTAACACAACCGGATTTCAGTGGTCATACGTAATAAAGAAAATGGACTTTACAAAAATAGAAAAGTCACTAAACAAACAACAACCCACAAGCAGCAGCAACAACCCCTGAAGGAAGGAGCTAAGCTGATTTCCAGAGTTGCCATATTATAATAGTCAAAATGTCCTGTTTTCAACAACAAAAGATCATGAGTGTTACAAAGAACCAAGAAAGTATGACCCATTCACAGGACAAAAGAAATTAGGAAGCTGAGTCACTGGAATTACTAGAAAAAGACTTTAAATCAACTGTCTTAAATGTGCTCAAAAAGCTAAAGGAAATTATGAACAAAGAGCTAAAGGAACCCAGAAGAACGATGTCTCAGAAAATAGAGAATAGAAATAAAGATACAGGGACTTCCCTGGTGGTCCAGTGGCTAAGACTCCGCACTCCCAGTGCAGGGAGTCCAAGTTCAATCCCTGGTTAGGGAACTAGATGCCACACGCCACAGGTGAAAATAGTGCCTGCTGCAACCAAGACCTCTCACAGCCAAATAAATAAATAGATTTTTTTTTAAAGAAATAAAGATATAGAGATTACAGAAAGGAACCAAGTAGAAATTCTGGAGCTGAAAAGTGCAATAACTGAAATGAAAAACTCTTTTAAAGGGCTTAAGAGCAGCGTTAAGGAGGCAGAAGAAAGAGTTTGTAAACTAGGTCCACTGTGATTACCCAGCTTGAGGTGCAGAAAGAAAAAAAAATGAAGAAAAATAAACAGACCTTAAGAGATCTGTGGGACACCATTAATCAGACCAACACAGGCATAATGGGAACCCCAAAAGGAGAGGACAGAGAGAAAGAGACAGAAAGGATATCTGAAGATATAACAGACTGAAACTTCCCACATTTGACGAAATACATGAATCTATACTTCCAAGAAGATGAAGAAATCCAAGTAGGATAAGTTCAAAGAGATTCACACTGAGAAACATTATAACCATTTAAAAAATTAAAAAAAGCAAAAAAAAAAAAAAGAAACATTATAACCAAATTGCTGAAAGCCAAACACAAAGAGAGTTTTAAAATCAGCAAGACAGAAGTGACTCATGTAAGATCAAATAATTATATATGATAGTTACAAAACCATAAAACTCTTAGAAACATAGGGATAAAACTTTATGACCTTGTATTTTGCAATGGTTACTTAGATATGCCACCTAAAGCACAAGAAATAAAGAAATAAAAAGGACAAATAGGATTTCATCAAAATGTAAACTTTTGTGCACCAAAGGACACTATCAATAGAAGAAAAAGACTGCGCACAGAAAGGGAGAATGTATTTGCAAATCATATATCTAATAAGGGATTAACATCCAGAACATATAAAGAATTCTTTAAACTCACCAACAAAAAAGACCGACAACCCAATTTAAAAATGGGCAAAGACTTGAATAGACATTTCTCCAAAAATATATAGATCGCCAAGAATCACATGAAAAGATGCTCAATATCATCGATGGTTAAGAAAATGCAAATCAAAACCACAATGAGGTACCATTTCACACCCATTAGAATGACAATTATAAAAAAGAAAGAGACAGAGAGAAGAAGGAAGGAGGAAAAAAAGGGGAAGAGAAAAGAAAGTAACAACTGATGGTGAAGATATGGAGAAACTAGAATAACTGTGCATTGCTGGTGGAAATTTAAAGGGTAACCCCATCATGGAAAACAGTATGACAGTTCCTCAAAAAATGAAACCTAGATGGTCCAGCAATTCCACTCTCAGATATGTACTCAAAATAATTGAAAGCAAAGACACAAATAGATGTTCATACACTAATCATAGCCATATTTTCCACGAGAGTCAAAAGGTCAAAACAATCCACATGTCCAGCAGCAGATAAACAGATAAAGAAAATATAGTATACCCATATAATGGAATAGTATTCAACCTTTAAAAGGAAGGATATTCTAACACATGCTATAACACTGATGAACCTTTATCTCAATTTTTAAAAAAATCTATATTTAGCTGATGGCCAGATAACAATCCAAAGTTGAAGAACTCCTGTCAAGGTATTTCTTTGACACAAAAATAAGGTCTATCTCTGATCCTACTTGAATTTCATGACTTTCTTTTTAAACTTCTCAAATGCGTCCCAACACCTCAGCTTTAGTCCAGGCCCCCATCCTGGCTGCCTGGAGGATCCCAGCTTACTTTCCCAGGCGCTGTCCTTGCCTCTAGTTTTCTCTGCTTCTGCATTGCAACCACAACAATGCTTCTAAACTGCAAGAACAGTTAAGGTGAAACGACATCCCATCATCTTCAGGTAACAGCTAACTTCCTCACAGAGGCAACTATTTGAAAGGATGAGATTGAGGCGTATGTACTGGTGTTGTTTAGTCGCTAAGACATGTCCAATTTTTTGTGACCCCGTGGACTGTAGCCTGCCAGGCTCCTCCATCGGTGGGATTTCCCAGACAAGAATACTGGAGTGGGTTGCCATTTTCTTCTCCTCGGGATCATGCCTACCCAGGTATCCAGCCCACAATCTCCTGCATTTCAGGCAGACTCTTTATGGCTAAACCGCCTGGGAGAAGCCCCGATGCATATGCATGAATGGGGTAAATGCCCAGCATACATGGTGAATGGAAGAATGGAGTTACAAGAAATGCATAGTGGGAGAGGCAGGAGAAAGAAGCAGCACTCAGAGTTATATATCAAGAATGGAGGGGGACCTCCCCAGCAGTCCAGTGGTTAAGATTCCTTCTTCCAATGCGGGGGTGGGCGGGGATAAAGGTTCGATCCCCGGTCCGGGAACTAGAGTCTCACATGCTGCAGAGTATGGGCAAAATTAAAAATAAATCAATAAAACTTAAAAAAAAATGGAAAGGCGAGTGAGGGTACCAGAACCTTCCTGCTCAGGCACCTTTCTACTGGAGTCCGGTAGAAATAAAGGACTGGAATGTAGGAGAGAGTAGAATCAGAGACCAAGTCAGCACTCACCATCTCCCAGAAGTACAAGGCCATCTGAGCCCTGTTGAGCAGCAGTGCCCAGAGGAGCAGGTCGCTCCAGGGGGCCTGCCCGGGGACAGCTTCCATCAGTCCAGAGGCAGCCTTGTCTGACAGCATAAACGACTGCAGACGGGAAAGGTGCGATGAGGGTTGGCTCCGCCCCAGACCCTTTCTGACTCCGTCCCAACCATCAACCCCACACCGCGTTCAGTCGCACACCCAGCTCTCTGATCACACCGCCTCCTGGCAGAGCCCCGCCCCCAGGTCCTTTCGTGCCCCCCTGCTCCCAACCTCCTTTCTTACATTCTCTCTGCTGTTGTCGCTCCGGCGAGTGCCCCCGGCGGGGAACGTCGGCGCGCACGTCTTCCCCAGCAGCATGCGCAGCACCTGCCCCACCTTAGGAAACTGTGGCTCCTCAGAGGGTTTAAGGGCTGGGGCTTTGGTGCTTGCACCGTGTGACACTTGGTCCAGAAGGTTGTGGATAAGTGAGTTGGGGGGCGCTGCGTTGTAGAGCTGGGCCAGGCGCACTGGAGTCAGGAAATGGCCCAGGCTGAGGCCATGGGAGATAAGCAAGCGCACGAACTCCGGTCGGTCGTTCAGGAGGGCGTCCATGAGGGAGGCCTCCAGGTGGAAGGACTGGTAGGGGTGGAATGAATGGGGGAAGAGTTGAGCACAGAGACAGGCAGAAGGCCAGGTGAGGTCAGAGGTTAAGGACAGGAGATGGGAGTACAGAACCATGAGTGATGGACAGATGGGGAGAGAGGAAATAAGATGGGGACAGACAGACAACCAGAGATGGGTGGACAATTAAGAGAAGGCTGGACAGGCCATAATGGAAGACAGAGCCAGATGTCAAAGGAGTTGGAGAGGGGAGAACGCATCCCTTTTGTCTGGATCCCCACCTCCGGGCCCCAACCCCTCACCCGCCATTGGATGTCCCCCCGGAAGAGTTCACTCTGGGCAATGTCCACACGGTTCCAAGCCACAGCCAAACGCAACTCGTCCAGGTAAGCTGAGGCTTCAGAGCTCCCACAGGCTGAAAGGGTGACAGGGACAGGGGGCATGAAGTCAGGGCCGGGCGACTGAGAACAGGATGAGCATCTGTATTGCTTCTTCTTGAGATGCCTGACATTTAAACTTGGTATAAAGTGAGTGTTATTGGGCAGAGTCTGGAGCCTTTAAGAAGCCAGGCTATTACAAGCATAAAGTCATTCAGCTCAGGGACAAACACAGACCAGTGGTTTAGAGGCCCTAAGAAAAGGAAAAGGAATCATTTATATTCACTTTACATTTATTGAGGTAAGCTATGAGCCAGGTGGGCTTCCCTGGTGGCTCAGACTAAAGAATCTGCCTGCGATGCAGGAGACCCGGGTTAGATCCCAGGGTCAGGAAGATTCCCTGGAGAAGAAAATGGCCACCCACTCCAGTATATGGGGAATTTCATGGATGGAGAAGCCTGTGGGCTATAGTCCATGGGGTCGCAGAGTCGGACCTGACTTAGCGACTCAACAGCAACAACAACAACGGGCCAGGCAGTGAGAGAGATGGCGAGAGAAACTGGACGCAGGCTCTGCCCTGAAGGAACCTCATTCCAGGGAAATATGTCCCAGAATCACATAAACACCATCCCCTTGGAGGTGGGTGAAGAATGTGATCAAGGCCAGAGGAGGCTACAGTCACAGAGGTATGGAGAGACCCAAGGGAGCCTCCTAAAGGTGGACAATGAGGAAGGGCTTTTGAAAGACTAGTAGGATTTGTAAGTCTGCGTCTAAAATGATAAAAGAATCTCTGAGGCAGCAGGGGCAGCCCAAACAAAAGCCTGGGTGCAGGAAAGCACAGGATATGACAGCAAACATGAGTCACTCTGGCTTCCTGCAACTTGGGAGTATCTGTGAGAAGAAAGAGGAGCCCGTAGCAGGAAAAAAAATTCCAAACATTAGCAGGGCTCCAGGAGACCCTGAGGCCATTCAAAAGAACAAGGAAGAACAAGTGGCCTTTAAAACTTTGATCTCAAAGTGTGCAGTCAACCTCGTGTGACCTTGGGAAAGTCACTATCCCCCTTCTCTGAGCATTGTTTCTTCATCTGCAACCCGAGGAGACAATCCTTCTAGGCATGGGTGAAGGATCAGAGCAAAGACGTGTGCTACCCGCTCAGCACGGGGCCTGGGTGTTCCTAGACTCTAAGAAGCATCCGTCCCCTTCCCCCATTCCTTCTTCACCTGCCGAAACCCCATCCCTTCAACTCTGCCAACACTGAGCCTGTCCAGCCATCTCCAGTTTCCCCAGCAGAGTTGCCCTGCTGCAAGCCACAGACTTATACCACCACCCCCTCAAACCACATCTTAGAGGGTGGCTGTGTTTTCTCCCAGGAGGCTGGTGAGTTAACTTCTGTGAAGTGAATCACATTTGCTCACTGACTGCCATCCTCTATTAAAGCATGTGTCCCCACAAGAAATGGAATCATATTAAGGAGAGCTCCCATTTATCAGGCTTCCCCTGGGGCAGGCACTGCTGAGGCTCAAAACACTCCTGCCAGGTATTATCTCAGTGTTTTCAGAGACAGAAACTAAAGCTCAGAGAAGGAAAGTGTCTTTCTCAAAGTCACACAGCAGAGAGGGGGGCCACGCTGGTATTCAGATTTCAGTTTTATCTGATTCCAGAGTCAAAAATAACTACCTCACCGCAGAATATGGTAGATGCAATTGGGGTGGGAACCTGGGGCTCAGAATGCATTAAAAATTCACACTATGCCTCTTGGGAGTTTTTTATCTAGGTGAGTGCTTTCCCTGTAAAACTCTTCTGACACCAAAATGACCCTCCTCACACACATCCCCACAGAGCCCTGGGGATCCACCTTAGCACTTATTTATCCCACTACCCCGTCTTACTGACTCCAGGTTCTACTGGCTCTTCAAGGCCCAACTCAAATACCACCTCCCAATTGAATTTTTCTTGCCTTTCTGACAGCAGTTCCTCTCCATGTTTTTGTCTTGAATTTTACTTAAGATGTGTCCAAACAGCCCTGGTAGGAACTGCTTTTATCTCTGAAGCCTAAGCTAGTCTTGGCTGAATGAATAATGAGCTCCAACATCAGCCTCTACCATGTGGCCACTGTGCTCCCTGTCTTGGTTTTCATCATTCATTCCTCTAGTGAAATATCAGAAGTCCCTCACTGTGAGACGGCACTCTGCTTCATCTCTGATGCCACCACACCTCAGGGCTTAAAACATATCGGAGGCATGTAGGAAAGGCAGAAAGGGTGAGTGGGTGGATAGACGGAAGAATGGATGGATAAGATGGATGGATGAAAGAATGAATGGATGAAAAGATGGATAGATGACAGATGGATGGATGGATGAAAAGATGGATAGATGAAAAGATGAATGGATGGGTAGATGAATGGATGGATGGATGGATGAAAGGATGGATAGATGAAAGATGGATGGATGGATGAAAAGATGGATGGGTAAATGAAAGACGAACGGATGGAAGAATGATGAGTGGGTGGAATTGTTAACAGAGGGGTGAATAGATTGGTAGAAGGATGGGTGAATGGCAAGATGGATGAATGGTTGAACAGCTGAAGGAATGGAAGGATGAAGGGAATAATGGGTAGATAGATCAGTGTACATGTGGCTGGCTAGATGGATGAAAGGATGGGTGGATGGATGCAACAGAAAGAAAGCAATGTTGGAACATACTGAAAGTATCTTGGGACAACTGTTCAATAGCACCATGCAAAGCCCCAAAAGGCACTGACAAAAGGAAAGAGATAAAAAGAGGCACAACTTAGATTAGAGAGGATGGGTAAAGTGCCGAAGACAGGAGAGGTGTCCAAAGTGGAGCTGACAGAAGCAGAGGTTGGGGGATTCCAAGTCTTACCCTTGACAAGGGCCCTTAAGACGATGGTCTCAAATTCCTCAGGGCCGTCATCAGTTGAATAGACCGTCAGCAGCTCCTTCCGAGTCATGATCCTCTCCACCTGCAGAATACCAAATTCTGCCACCCCCACCCAACCCCCTGGTCCTGTCCACAGAGATAAAGGAGAACATTCCCCTGCAGGACCCCATAGTCTAGGTGCCCAGCACCCTTTACTCCCAGAACCTAGGGGTGTCAAGGCCCCCAGGCCTCTTCTCCGTCAGACCCAGGAGTCCAGGTTCCCAGGCTTTCCTCATATCCATGTGGCTGGGCCCCCATTCCCCTTCCCTTGGATTCGGGACTCCAAATCTTCAGCATCCTCACATCTCAAGACCCAGGAATCCAAGCCCCCAGCTCTCTCCCATCTCAGGTTCCACAGTTGGGCCCTCAGTGTCCTACCTGGGCCTGCAGGACCTCAGGGTCCCCTTTGGGGAAGAAACGCTTAATCAGATCTCGGGGTTCACGTCGCCTGCCCCCGCCACTCCCTGGAGCCAGAGTGTCCTCCAGGATCTCTGCCAGGCAGTCCGCAGCTCCCCCAGATCCAGCCACCAGGAGGCAGGGGAGCTGAGCCTGGGTGGCATCCTCTATCTGCTACAGAATAAAAGGGGCAGGCAGGTTAGAGAAGGAAAGCATTCACCCTTCCTGGAGCCTAGATTCCCAGCCCTCTTCTCCTCCAGGACTTGGGACCCAGGAGTACAGCCCCCAGGCCCCCTGGGCTCCTGTACCTTCAACATCTTCTCATCACCATCAATCAGGAGGAGGAGGACAGGGATGTCAATGCCAGTCCCTGCAGGGAGAACAGAGCAGAAGGCTTGGGCAGTTCCCATCAGCCTCTGCTGGGGATGGCAATCACATTTTCCAGGAGTCCCTGGGGCAAATGCTGGCTTCTGCCTAAAATCCTCAGTCTGAGGCTCATGGGAACTGTCATGCCTTTGAGGGTGTTGGGAGGAGCCGGATCTCAAAGACAGTAGTGTTCAACTTCTCAAGGGAGGACAGAGCTGGGAACCTGGACTCCTGGGTTCCTGAATGAGGCATGAGTCAATCCTGTGACTGATTAACTGACCTGGAGCCAGGAGAGGATGAAAGTTCAAACAGAAAATGAAGGAAATAAGGAATAGGAAGGACTATCCAAATACAATAAAGATATGTATTAAAGCCCAATGGCAAACTCATAAAAGTTTTCTATTAACTCTATTCCCATTAAAATAAGAAATGAGACAACATTACTACTAATCACACTTATCTGGGTGTCTTGAGCTAATGCAATAATGCAAGAAAATGAAATAACTAGAGTGAAACTTGTATTTTTTTTTTGAAGCTGGAAGAGACAAAGGTATTTATTTGAAGAAAAGATGATCTACATTCTCAGAAAATTGGAGAGACTCCACTCAAAATATCTAAATACTAATAAGATAATTTGGTTAAGTGGATTAATACAAGAAAAATATACAAAAATCAAAACCTTTTTTCCAGCTAGTAAGAATATGTATCTTATCCACATTTCCACAAAAATGATAAAATACCCAGGGATTAATTTGTATAGAAAGTTATGATATTTTTATAAGATTGATAAAACCTTATTTAAAGACAAGGTATGACTAAATGGAAAAGTAAATACTATGCTAACCTGTCACAATGTAACACAAATTCAATGCAGTTTGGGGAAAGAGGGAAGTCGAAGAAGGTTGGCAGTGTTTTTCCTTTGTTCTTTTTTAATGCAACAAAATAATTTTAAAATTCATACGAAAGAATAAATATTGAAGAGTTAAGAAATTGTTGAAAAAGGACAGTGAGGAGGAACTTTCTCTGATATATATATTTAAACATCTTTAAACTGCTGTAAACAAAATATATTTTTGGCACAGGAATAAATACATAGAGAAGTAGAAGAGGAAAAGGTTTAGAAATAGTTCAGTGTATAAAGGAACTGAATATATAACTGAAGTGGCATTTCAATTTAGCTGCGAAAAGATAGTTTATTTATTAAATGGTCATGAAGAAAATACAGCTTCCCATTTAGAAGAAAGAAATGTAGACTCTACCTCAAAATATGTAAAAATCATTTCCAGATGGATTGAGGTTTAAATATAAAAGTATAAGATATTAGAAAAGAAGACTTAGAATATTTGTATAGCATTGGAGTGGAATGGACTTTTCTAAAAAGACCAAGAGAAACCAAGGGGTTATAAAAGGAACAACAAATATATCGAACCACGTTAATATGATCAAATTTTTATGGAAGTAGACACCAGAATTAAAGTATCTTTTAAAAATTTTACAATACATCTAACAGTTAAAGCTTTCCTATCAATAGGATACAAAGAATTCTTATAAAAAGATTTTTAAAAGAATCCAATTCCAAAAGGGCAAACAATATGAATAGACATTTCATATTTAGTTCATATTGAATAGAAATCTGATCAGCCAACAAAATGTGTTTTTATCTTTTACTAACGGTTAGATTAATTAAAACATCAAATTAAAAGTGTGAAATCAGGACTTCTCTGGTGGTCCAGTGGTTAAGAATCTGCTTGCCAATGCAGGGGACACGGGTTCAATCCCTGGTCTAGGAAGATTCCACATGCTGCTGGCAACTAAGTCCGTGTGCCACAACTACTGAGCCTGAGTTCTAGAGCCCAGCTTCTCAACAGGAGAAAACACTGCAGTGAGAAGCCTATGTATGCATCACGACTGGAGCGTAGACCCCACTCGCAGCAACCAGAGAAAGCCCAAGCGCAGCAATGAAGACCCAGCACAGCCAAAGTTAAAAAAAATTTTTAAGTGATACATCACTTTCTACCCATCAAGTTGGCAAATAAAAGAAAAATTAAAGCAAGATTATCCAGAGTTGGTTAAGACTGAATGGAAAAGAAAACTCACACACTGTTGATGAGAGAGTGAATGAAAACCGCTACACATTTTGAGAAAGTTACCTAGTACTATTAGTACGCACAGCAATCTCAGTTTCAAGATCTACTGTATAGAATTTTAAACACCTGGATGTTGGAAGTTCCCTGGCGGTCCAGTGATTAGTCCTGAGTTGCCTCCCTGGTTGGGGAACTAAGATCCCACAAGTGGTGGAGCACAGCCAGGAAAAATAAATTTTTAATTAAACAAAATTAAAATGAAACACTGGGATGTAATTATGGACATTTATACAAAGGTATTTTTTCAGCATTGTTTGTAGTGCCAAACACTGATAGCAGTTTAAGTATCCACCAATTGAGAAAAATTTAAATAAGAGATGGAACAAACATTATAAAGGAATATCATGCAACCATTAGAAGGGGATGCAAGATAAAGAAGTTTGGACCTAAAAGGATGGTTATAAGAAAGTGATACACATATGTATAGTATAAAAGAAAGAAAGACCAGAGAGGTGGAAATATAATTGCATAGGATTTTATAAACACAGAGAAAAGTATAAAAGGATAAACCCCAAACCATATAACACTGATTACCCCAATAGATGGGGCTGGAGCTGGGAAGGGAATTTTCTAACTTCTTTTTTCTTCTTCTTCTTTGACCTGTGGGTTATTTACAAACTACAACTCATGCAATGATAAGAATTTCCTTACATACTTCTGCATAGTTTGATTAGCTCCAATAAACACATATTAAAGTTGCCACATATTAAACACATATTAATTTTTAAAATTTAATTAAAATATTAAATTAATATTAAAATATTATGTTGAGTGAAAGGAGGCAATTTCAAAAGGTCATATATTATATTCCATGTATTTATCTTCTGGAAGAGAGAGGCCTCATGTGATAGTAAACAGGTTAGTAAACAGGGCTGGGTGCCAAAGGAGTGCCTTGATGGGAACAGAACTGGTCTGTGTCCTGATTGTGGAAATGGCCACATGAATCTCTGTACATATGCCTAAACTCACAGAATTATACACCCCAAAAAGTCAGTTTACACCCCAAAAAGATAATTTAAAAAATAAGATTAAGGGAAACCTCCTACGTTGTTGGTGTGAATGTAAATTGGTGTAGCCACTATGGAGAACAGTAAGGAGGTCCCTTAAAAAACTGAAAATAGAGCTACCGTATGATCCAACAATCCCACTCCTGGGCATATATTTGGAGAAAACCATGATGCGAAAAAATACATGTTCCCCAATGTTCATTGAGCACTATTTACAATAGCCAAGACATGGAAACATCCTAAATGTTTATCGATGGAGAACTGATAAAGAAGATGTGGTGTGTATATGTTTATATATGTGTATGCGTATTTATGGGCTTCCCTGGTGGCTCAGTGGCAAGACTGCACCTGCAGTGCAGGAGACCAGGGTTCGACCCTGGGTTGGGACAATCCCCTGGGGAGGGCATGGCAACCCACTCCAGTATTCTTGCCTGGAGAATTCCATGGACAGAGGAGCCTGGCAGGCTACAGTCAATGCGCTTGCAAAGAATTGGACATGACTGAGCGACTAAGTCAGTCCACTCCAGGGTTCTTGCCTGGAGAATCCCATGGACAGAGGAGCCTGGTGGGCTGCCATCTATGGGGTCGCACAGAGTCGGACACGACTGAAGCGACTTAGCGGCAGCGGCGGTGGAGCGACTAAGTACAGCACGTATGTATAAATATATGTGCATACATATATAAGATGTGATGTGTGTATATATATAATTATAATTATATATATATTATATATAATGGAACACTACTCAGCCATAAAAAAGAATGAAATAATGTCATTTGCAGCAACATGGACGGACCTAGAGATTGTCATCCTGAGTGAAGTCAGACAGAAAAAGACAAATATCATATGATAATTGCTTATATGTGGAATTTTAAAAAATGGTACAAATGAAACTATTTACAAAACAGAGTCACAGATGTAGAAAACAAACTTATGGTTACCAAGGGGGAAAGCAGGGCAGGAGGGATAAGTTGGGAGACTGGAATTGACATATCACGCTAGGTACAAAAAGTGCAAGTGTTAGTCGCTCAGCATGTCCGACTCTTTGAGACCCCATAGACTGTAGCCTGCCAGGCTTCTCTGTCCATGGGATTGTCCAGGCAAGAATGCTGGAATAGGTAGCCATTCCTTTCTGCAGGGGGCTCTTCCTAACCCAGGGATCGAACCCAGGTCTCCTGCATTGCAGGCAGATTCCTTGCCATCTGAGGCACCAGCAAAGGCTGTTATGTATAAAGCCACTATGTATAAAATAGATAACTAATAAGAACTCTACTCAACACTCTGTAATGACCTATATAGGAAAAGAATCTTAAAAATCATGGATATCTGAGTCACTTTGCTGTACAGCAGAAAGTAACACAACATCGTAAATCAGCTATATTCCAATAAAAATTAATTATATAAAAAAAAAATCCCTACATGTGTGAGTCAGACTCTGGAACCACTGGGCCCGATAAACTAGTGTGTATGCCCTATACTTTGACTCTGATCAAGGAATAGTGGCTGGAAGGAACTTTGAGTTGTCTCTTCTGAGAGGGTGTGTTCTATGAGTGGGAAGAAAAATAAAGTGGTTCGTTAGCCAAAAATAAAATAAAATGATAAAAATAAGATTAAAATTGCCCCAAAACTAATTAAATGTCAAGAATTAGGTGGACACCTTTTAAAATATAAGAAACGTTTATAAAGAAGCAGCTTTCTGTTCAGCTGATTTTCTACACTGGACATTTGTTTCTGTTTTAGTGATTATGCTCTTGTCTGTATCAGTTCATTGCTTCTACTTCCTCTAGATTTGTCTTGCTCTTCTGTTTCTTCTGTTTGGATCTTCCCTGGTGGCTCAGACAGTAAAGTGTCTGCCTACAATGCCTAGCATGTGGGAGACCCGAGTTCAATCCCTGGGTCGGGAAGATCTCCTGGAGAAGGAAATGGCAACCCACTCCAGTATTCTTGCCTGGAAAATCCCATGGATGGTGGAACTTGGTAGGCTACAGTCCACGGGGTCGCAAAGAGTCGGACACGCCTGAGTGACTTCACTTCTGTTTCTAGGATTTTTTAAAATTGGAGACAAATCATTGATTTTCAACCTTCTTTTTCTTTTCTTTATTATATACGCATTTAAGTCTACAGATTTCCTAAGCACTGTGCTGTGCTTAGTCGCTCAGCCATGTCCGACTCTTTGTGACCCCGTGGACTGTTAGCCCACCAGGCTCCTCTGTCCATGGGATTCTCCAGGCAAGAATACTGGAGTGGGTTGCCATTCCCTCCTCCAGGGGATCTTCCCAACCCAGGGATCGAATCCAGGTCTCCCACGTTGCAGGAGGTCTCTACGGTCTGAGCCACCAGGGAAGCCCAAGAATACTGGCGTGGGTAGCCTATCCCTTCTCCAGGGGATCTTCCCGACCCAGGAATCGAATCTGGGTCTCCTGCATTTACCAGCTGAGCTACCAGGGAAGCCCGAGCATTAGCTGCCCCCGCAAACATGTTGGTATGTCATGACATAACCATCACTCAATTCAAAATATTACCTAGCTTCTTTTTTTTCCTTCTTTGATCCATGGGTTAATTACAAACTACAATTCATGCAATGATATGGATGAATCTCACAGAAGTAACGTTGACTATGAGAAGCGAGAATTTAAGACGTGAGGATGGTATGATTCTAGTCATATGAAACAGGTTCAGAACTACCCCACGCTGTGACAAACACGATGAGGTGGCCTTTGGGTGTGGTTAGGAGAAGGCTTCTGAGGGCTGGTATTATTCTGTTTCTTGATTTGGGTCCTGGTTGCCTAAGTGGGTTCAGTTTGTTAAAAACTCATCAAGCTGTCCACCTTTGTGCATTGCAGATTTCAAGATAAAGGATTTTTTTAAGCACAGCAAGTGATGGGAGAAGGCCCTTGACCATAGGAAACTCCCCCTGGCTGCAGTCCCCAGATTCCAACCAGAGGGGACCACTGGGATTCTGAGCAGTGAATCCCCAGTGGAGGAAGCCACTCACCTCCCACGCCCGTCTTCTGTTGGGCCAGGTAGGACTCGAAGCCCAAGCGGAAGCGGTTCTCGCCGCCCAGGCGGCCGTGTGTGCCGTCATCCACCAGGAAGAAGGCCGAGTAGTTGTAGTCAAGAGGGAACTGGACCCCATCCTCTGGGTCTCCGCGCCACCGGTACCTTGCGGGGAACGAGCCCTGGGGGGGACAAGTTGCCAGACCAGGGGGTCTCTCCATCAGGGCCAAGGGCACAGATACTAGGCGCTCATCCCTCCCCTAACCCTAAGCCCCAGCCCCCTCCCCACTCAGACCGGGGGCTCCAGGCCCCCAGCACCCCCTTCCAAGACCCCGAATCCCACCTTGGGGTTGGTGAGAGTGTCTCTATTCCGCACCACGCCCCAGGGGGCCACGCCCATGGCCACCACTTTGCTGCCCCCAGTGCTGGCCGTCTGGTGGTCCCGCACAGCCGCACCGACGTGCCGGCCGATGCCTTTGTGCAGCCCTCCAGTGACAATCCAGGCCCCTACACAGGGACACAGAGAGTAGTGGTGAGGTCCAGAGACAACGCAGAGACACAGAAAGAGACCAGAGAGAGAGACAAAAGCCACACAGAGACGGCAGGGGAGAAGACAGGCATTCCAGGGAAGTGGGGGGAGATGGGGGGGCCAGGAGGCACAGCCCCACCCCGCCTGTCACCTGTGCTCTGGGCAGCCCGCACCAGCCCGCGTCGCAGCAGGTCCTGCAGCCAGGTCTGGAGGATGGGGCCCCCTGACCCCCCCAGCACTGACACCACCAGGTTTGGGGCCCGGAAGCCCCACACTTTGGTGACCAGAGTATAAACCGTAGCTGGATCCGTGCGGTCCGAGAGCCGGAGGAACTGTGGACACACGAGAGGAAGGGACACGGGGAGAGGGGACAGAGAGAGGGACAGAGATGCAGAGAGAGGAGCACAGAGATGGGGGGACAGAGACCCAGAGAGAGGAGGACAGACTTACAAAAGAGAGGGGGTGGAGGGGACAGAGACCCAGGAGAGATGAAGACAAGGATGGGCAAGTGGGGAGACACAGAGTTCAGCTGGGATGCTGAGGCACGCAGTCCCACTGGCCAACCCCAGCCTTGTCCAGACATGCTGGCCTCACATTGCTGATCTTGCGGCCGGCGCCCAGGAAGTCCAGGTCCCCGAAGGCATCTGTGGGCTTCTCCGTGGTGTGCAAGTCACTGTCCCATACGGTCACCACGGCTGCCCCGAATGCATCCTCCACAGCCACGGATGGGTGGGCACCCCGAGGATGCCCACACTGGCACAAGCTCCCCCTGGGGGCGGGGGGAGAAGAAGATGAACCCCAGGAGTGTCCGCACCGACCCCAAGCATCCTGCAGAAACATCCCTGTCTCTGTGTGTCCTCCCAGAGGCGCTCACAGTCCATGCTGACCCTGGCACTGCCCTTCCTTGGTAGGGAGAGACTGGGGCAGAACAAGCACAGTCACCTCGCCCAGCAGCTGGAAGCCACAGTGGCTCAAGCAAGCCTGGGCAGGGAGGTCTATGTACAGGGCCCCACACTCACTGTTGCCTTCAGGGCCTGAAGTGGGAAAGTTCCGGGGTGAACTTGCTGCCCCCGGTCCAGACAGATGATATTCGCATGAAAAGGGAAATCAAGAGAGTGATTCAGAGAGCATGCATGTTCTAGAGGCCAAGGAGGCTGTGCAACTTTGAGCAAGTAGCTTCACCTCTCTGAGCCTCAATTTCCCCCTCAAATGAAAAGACAATAATAGCACAGCCTACTTCAGAGAACTGTGAGGAGCCAATGAAATAACGTTTCTTCAGACGGGGGCTGCATACCAGATCCAGTCTCCGTGAACTCCGCACAGAGCTTTAAATAACCTTGAATAGCACAGTGAGAAAGTCATTCCTTTTTGAGCTCTCCTGATTACGGTCAAGCAGAGAGCTCTGCTCAGCTGAGTGCTAGAATATTTGTCATGCCTAACTCTTTACTATTTTTTTTTTTTTAATAACAGAGACAAGTTAGCCTCAGGCTCAGAGAAAGGCTGGCAACAGCATCCATTTAGAAGGTAAATACTTCGGCTTAGTTTTTATTGTAATTGTCTTTTATGGCTTGTTTCTTTCTCTTTGTGGCAAATGGAACGGATTTTCCATTTACGGTGATCATATATGAGACATTTTCCCCCTAAATAAATATATAATTATCCCTAGTGACTTAATGGGATTGGCACCTGAGTTTTAAAAGAGCAAGCACCGAGGGTTGAGAGATGAGGGATTGGTTTGGAAAGGTATCTAAATTTCTTTGGTCCCTGATGCCAGAAGGGATTCAGATATCAGGGGAGACCAGCATTTATGTAAACAGTGAGTGAGTGATAGTCGCTCAGTCATGCCCGACTCTTTGCGACCCCATGGACTGTAGCCTGCCAGGTTTCTCTGTCTACGGAATTCTCCAGGCAAGAATACTGGAATGTAAACAGAGTAAGCTACAACTTAAACAGACTAATTTTCTAGAAGGAACAGCACGAGTGGTCCATGGATTTAGCAAAAGTTGTAAAGCCAACAGGGGCTTCCCAGGTGGCGCTCATGGTAAAGAACCTGCTAGCCAAGGCAGGAGACAAAAGTTAAGAGACTAGGGTTCAATCCCTGGGTCGGGAAGATCCCCTGAAGGAGAGCATGGCAACCTGCTCCAGTATACTTTCCTGGAGAACCCCATGGACAGAGGGACCTAGCGGGCTACAGTCCATAGGGCTGCAGAGAGTCAGACGCGATTGAAGCCACTTAGCACACACACACACACGCAAAGACAACAAAAATAATCAAGCCATCACGCTGAATATACCAGCTCCTGGCAGAGTGAGGACTATGGGACACACACCTCCTCCTTTCTGAGTCAACCGTCAGGGTCCTGGCATGCCTCAGTTTACCCACCTGATCCTTTCACCCATCTCAACCCAGTCCCTGGGCGCCCCCCTCCCTCGTTCCTGTCCATCTACTTCCCATGAGCCCTTCCTGGCAAAATTTCTTCAAGGAATGTTCTAGAACCTGAACTCTCCAGTACGATAGCCTCTAGCCACACAGCGCTCCTTGTAGTCAAATAAAATTAAATACAATTAAAAATTCAGTTCCACAGTCGCTCTGGCCACATTTCAAGTGACTAGGAGCCACACGTGTGTGGCCAGTGGGTGCCATATTGGATGTGACTATAGAACATTTTCATCATTCCAGAAAACTCTAGTGGACAGCACTGGCAGACACCCCATCTGCCTATCTCATCTCCTACCCACCCCTTTCTCTGCGTGGCCACAGAAACCAAAACTGTACCCGAAAAAATCAGCGGTCACCTGCATGTCCCCAAATACAGTGGTTTCTATTCAGGTTTTATCTGACTCTGACAAAACAGCACCAGTCATGGCTAAAAGGCTCTGATTCTAGAAAACTTTTTCCTTGGCAGAGCACACCCGTTCCCCTGGCTGCCCTGTCCGGCCTCATCTGCGGCTTTCTCTTCCTCTGTGCCTCCCTCGAGTCCAGGTGTTCCCCAGAGCCAGGGCCACGTGCCTTCCCGACATGGGTCTCAAGCTCAGTGTCCCCGAGGGCCAGGCAGGTGAAAGAAAGAAGCATCAGGGGGAAGATTATAAGTGGGTGTGGTGGACACCGTCCTGACTTGAGGTAGCATGTCTGTCTTGAAGCATTCAGAGACACGTTTTTAAGGAACCCTCTTCCATGGCAGTGGGTGGGAGGTGGAGGGGTGGAAGGACGGGCCATAGAATTACCCATTCGCAACATCCTCCGATTTTATGCTTTCTTCCCACGCCCATCCTACTTCCACAGTTTCCAATACCATCTACAGCTGCTGCTGCTGCATCACTTCAGTCGTGTCTGACTCTGTGCGACCCCATAGATGGCAGCCCACCAGGCTCCCGCGTCCCGGGGATTCTCCAGGCAAAAACACTGGAGTGGGTTGCCATTTCCTTCTCCAGTGTATGAAAGTGAAAAACGAAAGTGAAGTTGCTCAGTCGTGTCTGACTCTTCGTGACCCCATGGACTGCAGCCTACCAGGCTCCTCTGTCCATGGGATTTTCCAGGCAAGACTACTGGAGAGGGGTCCCATCGCCTTCTCCTACCATCTACAGTTAGGACTTCTCAAATCCTTCTCAAATCTAGGATGGAAGTCACAGACCTTTCCTGAGTCCCTGACCCAGGTCTGCCATGCCCTTGGTTCTCATGCTCCTGGGTTCCCATCTCTGGGGCTCCCGAGCCCCAGACCAGATGTCTAGGCCCATCCTCCCCTTGCCCCTCATTCCACAAATCCATCGGCCCCCAGGCTCTTGCCCCGTGACTCTTTGCCCTGACCCTTCCCCTCTGTGTCCCCACAGCCCTGGCTGCCTCAGGCCTCTTCTCCTCCCACTTGACCCTTGCCCAACATGGGTCTCAAGCTCAGTGTCCCCGAGGGCCAGGCAGGTGAAAGAAAGAAGCATCAGGGGGAAGACTATAAGTGGGTGTGGTGGACACCGTCCTGACTTGAGGTAGCATGTCTGTCTTGAAGCATTCAGAGACACGTTTTTAAGGAACCCTCTTCCATGGCAGTGGGTGGGAGGTGGAGGGGTGGAGAGATGGCCATAGAATTACCCATTCGCAACATCCTCCGATTTTATGCTTTCTTCCCACGCCATCCTACTCCCACAGTTTCCATTACCATCTACAGCTAGGACTTCTCAAATCCCTCTCAAATCTAGGATGGAAGTCGCAGACCTTTCCTGAGTCCCTGACCCAGGTCTGCCATGCCCTTGGTTCTCATGCTCCTGGGTTCCCATCTCTGGGGCTCCCAAGCCCCAGACTAGATGTCTGGATCCATCCTCCCCTCGCCCCTCATTCCACAAATCCATCGGCCCCCAGGTTCCTGCCCCCTGAATCTTTGCCCTGACCCCTCCCCTCTGTGTCCCCACAGCCCAGCCTGCCTCAGGCCTCTTCTCCTCCCACTTGGCCCTTGCCCAGCCTTTTCCCCGGCTTCCTGAACTCCCATCCATCTTCACGTGGCCCCCAGGGAGTTCCACACCCAGAGCTGACCCTGCCCCTCCCAGGGCTCCCTGGAACACCCAGACCCGGTCCCCAACCCCTCAGGGTGGCATTTGAGGCCCTGTAACTTCTGGTCCCACCCTCTTCCTTGGTTTCCTCTCTCCGATGGCCCTGGCACCCTGAACTCTGCCCTCTCTTCAATTCGCAATGTCAACAGGGGGCGATTTATACATGCTGTTCCCACTCCTGGAATCCAGCCCACCTTCAGCTGTCAAACTCCAACTCTGTCACCTTCAAATGTCCCTTCACTGGCCCCTCTTCCTGTGTCCCCTCCCAGCCTTAACCAGATGCTCCCCCGGGGGCCAGCGGCATGTCCTCTGCAGCTCTCACTTCCTTGCCTTAGAATTATCTTCTTCCCACCAGACCAGAGGTTTCTAAACTTCCTTGACCACCCTTCCCCTCAGTAAAAGTTTCTGAGCACTCACCCCCAAATAGTATTTATATTTACGCATCATTCAAGCCATCCTGCACTAATAGAATATATTCATAATAGAACACACCCTAAATTAGGAACACTGACATTTCCCATACACCAAGGGTGGTCTTAAGGACACCAGAAAGCCAGAGCCTCCTTGAGAGACCATCACTGAAGGCCAGGAGCTCCTAAGAGCCACCACTCTTCACCCCGGCTTACCCAGCACAAGCACAGGGTCTACGCACACAAGTTAGTAACTGTGACCTTCCAGTGGGAGTCAGACATATTTGCCAGGGCTTACTAAGCACTGGGTGCCGTTTCAGAAATACCGCAAGCATTAACTTGTTTAATTCTCACAATAGCTTCAGGAACTAGAGCCTGTTTTTATGCCCAGATGATAGATGAGTACAATGCCCAGAAAGGTAAAATGATTTGCCGGAAGCCACCTAGCGCCTCAGTTGAAATTTGTATCTCCGTTCAAATGTGAACCATGGCAAGGGCCTGTACTCTTGCAAACAGTGCTCCCCCTTGGAAGTGCTGAGTGAGAGTTTCTTGGAGGAATGAAGGAAGGGATGAATGAATGAGACAGAGACAGCCAAGAAAGAAAGACAAGAGAAAGTGACACCAGAAGGCAGACACCCAGAAGGGAAACTGGGAAGGAAAGAAACAGAAACCTGCCCTCGGGCTTTAACACTGATCCTGAGTGCGAGGCCGGTAAGTTACAAGTGTTTGCAGACTGACCCAAGGCCTCCCCGATATACAGGGCCACCGAGGAACGCCCTTGGGAGTGTCCGCAGTGACAGGACCCGGGACCGAAAGGACCCGAAGGGCGCGGTTTGCGGTGTGCGGGGCTCAGCGGGCCCGGGACGCTCGAGGGTCTGTCCCCTGGGCGAGCTCCTCACCCCGAATCTGTGGGGTCAGCGACGAAAGTCGTACACGTCTTCTTCTTGAAGATCTTGGGAATCCAGCTCTGGGAGGACAGGAACAAGGGATGAGGGGATCCAGCTCAGTCCTGCGGACACGGAGTGACCCGCCCTCGCCCTAGTGGGAGATCCGGGAGTCCGCGACCCCCAGCATCATCCTCTCCCGGACTCCAGTGATTCGACCCCCACCCCCAGCCTCCCCGCTTCTATCCGTCCCCAGGGACCCAGGAGTCCCTGCCTCCAGCAACCCCCCCTCCTTTGTCTGACCCGAGAATCTAGGTCTCAAGCGCCCTCCTCCCCGCGAGCAAGGAGGCCCGGCCCAGGCTCCCTGTTCCCTCAGACCCGGGTCCGGCGCTGTACCTGCTCCTTCTCCGCACCCACCATGCTGCCACGGCCACAGCCACCTATCTGGCAGCCCGCACCCCCTCCACCAACCCGGGGCTGCAGACGCGCCCGGGACAGACCGGATCCGCCGCCTCCCCGCCCAGCCCGGGGCGGGACCAGGTCTGCGGGGCGGAGAGCACAGGGGATGCGTAGAGCGGGAGGCGGGGCCGAGGCTGGAACAGGACTCGGGGCACGGGGTCAGGGACCAGAGAGAGGGGGACGGGGACCCAGGGAGAGGGGGACGGGGACCAGAGAGAGGAGGTCAGGGACCAGAGAGAGGGGGACAGGGACCCAGGGAGAGGGGGACGGGGACCAGAGAGAGGGGGTCAGGGACCAGAGAGAGGGGGACGGGGACCAGAGAGAGGGGGACGGGAACCAGAGAGAGGGGGTCAGGGACCAGAGAGAGGGGGACAGGGACCCAGGGAGACCCAGGGAGAGGGGGATGCGGACCAGAGAGAGGGGCACAGGGACCAGAGAGAGGGGGACAAGGACCCAGGGAGAGGGGGACGGGGACCCAGAGAGAGGAGGACGGGGACCAGAGAGAAGGGGACAGGGACCCAGGGTGAGGGGGACGGGGACCCAGAGAGTGAGAGACAGAGTCCAAGAGAGGGGGGACAGAGGTCAGAGAGAGGGGGACGGGGACACAGAGAGGAAATGCCAGCGATGAGGGAGAGGGTCCACTGACTACACTGACGAAGTGTTGGGGGGGAAACAAAGACTTAGGTGGGGGCAGAGAATTGGATGGGTGGAGGGCTACACTGACCCGAGACAGTGAGAAAGGCTTGGCTAGGTGGATAGCGTGCACACAGACACACTCAAGAGTGAGAAGAAGGGGACAGAATCCTCAGGACGGGGGACAGGGGTCCTGAGAGAGCAGGTGAAGAAGGCTGGGACCCCAAAGAGCTGGAGCGGCAGTGCTGGGATGAGCAGTGGGAGGTGTGGGTAGGCAGACGGGCAGGGCCGCATGTCCCCTGCCAGCTCTCTGACAGGGACAGCTGTGGCCGCCTGGGTAACCTGAGCCCCCCGCCCCCCTGCGCCACATTTATAGCCCTGGCCTGGCCCCATCCCCTGCCCCCAGATCTGAGTCCCAGGGACAGGAGGTCACGGGTATGTGTGCTGCAGCAGAATGCCTCTCACCCCTCGCCAGGGCCTCCATTCTGGCATCCACCATCTCAGCAGAGCAGCCCATTCTGGCCGGAAACTCCCGGGAATCTAACCCTCCAGTCCTTCCTTGGCAGGGGTCTCTCCCTTCACATACATCCCACCTGCTCCCCTCCCCCGGGGTCCAGGCTCCCCGACACTGGCCAACTAAAAATCTAGCCATTGTCTTGGCAGCTGCCAAACATGAACGCATTGGCAGCCCAAAGTCAGAGACCCTCGACTCCTCTCTCCTGGCCAAAGAGAGACCCCTTCACCCACCCCCTTCCCAGCTGAGAGGAGGAGGTGCAGGAGGGGAGGGGCAGGAGGGGACTGACCCAGAATAACTCAGGGCCCAGAGTAAATTTAGCCACAGAAAGGGGAGGGGAGAGACCCTATTGGCTGGGAAGTGGGAGGGAGGGCCTGCGAGGGGGGTCAGGGGACTCTGAAGACAGCCTCAGAGGGGTGTCCAGAGGCTGACTGTGAGGGCCAGAGGGCAGAGACGGGGAGGGACACAGCAAAGGAACGACACACGGAGCCAGAAAGGGAAGGAGCCCCAAAGGGACAAGGAGCCCAACATCCATCCTTGCAGCCACAGCCGCAGTGGGAGCCAGCCCTGGGAGCAGCTCTGCTGCCCGTCTGTCCCCATGGGCCTCTGCGGGCCATGGCTGCACACTTCTGTCCTCTGGGCCGCAGTGGCTAGCCTGCTCCTCCCCCCCGCCATGACCCAGCAGCTGAGAGGGGCTGGACCCGGCCCCAGCAACTGGGACGACCATGCAGGAGATTCGGGGTCCTCAGAAGACGTTTCGGGCAAGTCTGACCACCACGGAGGCCATGGAGATGAGAACAGGGATGTTTCCACAGACAATGGGCACCATTTCTGGGGCCACAGAGACCACGGAGAAGAGGATGAAGATGTCTCCAGAGAATCTCAAGGCCATAGGTACCAAGGCCGCGAGGTGGGAGATGAGAACATCTCTGACGAGGAGGAGTACCCCGAGCATGCTCAGCAGGCCCACGGACACAGACGCCACGGAAATGAAGACGCAGATGATTCAGCTGAGCGCGGGGACCACTTGCCCAGCCATGGGAGCCAGAGCCATCAAGACGAGGAGGAGGAGAAAGTTGTGTCCAGTGAGCATCACCAACATCACATCATCAGGCAGGCCCACCGAGGCCACAGAGAAGAGGAAGATGAAGACGAGGAAGAGGAGAATGTCTCCCCTGGGTATGGACAGCAGGTCCACAGACGCCAGGACCGCGGGGAGCAGAAGGACGGAAACGGCTCAGAGGAACACGACCGCGGCCATGGCCCCAGCCACAGACATGGGGGCCACAAAGATGACGATGATGGTGGTGATGCTGTCTCCACTGAGCACAGACATCAGGTCCACAGGCACCGAGATCATGGGGAGGAGGAGGAGGAGGAAGATGACTCAGAGGAACATCACCACCACCACAGCCCCAGCCACAGACACCGGGGCCACGAAGAAGAAGATGATGATGAAGATGATATTGTCTCCACTGAGCACAGACATCAAGTCCACAGGCACCGAAATCATGGGGAGGAGGAGGAGGAAGATGACTCAGAGGAACATCACCACCATCACAGCCCCAGCCACAGACACCGGGGCCACGAAGAAGAAGATGATGATGAAGATGATATTGTCTCCACTGAGCACAGACATCAAGTCCACAGACACCGAGATCATGGGGAGGAGGAGGAGGAGGCTGTCTCAGAGGAACATCCCCACCATCACAGCCCCAGCCACAGACACCGGGGCCACGAAGAAGATGATGATGAAGATGAAGATGATGTTGTCTCCACCGAGCACAGACATCAAGTCCACAGGCACCGAAATCATGGGGAGGAGGAGGAGGAAGATGACTCAGAGGAACATCACCACCATCACAGCCCCAGCCATAGACACCAGGGCCACGAAGAAGAAGAAGATGATGAAGATGAAGATGATGTTGTCTCCACCGAGCACAGACATCAAGTCCACAGGCACCGAGATCATGGGGAGGAGGAGGATGAAGATGACTCAGAGGAACATCACCACCATCATGGTGGCAACAAGGAAGACGAGGATGAGGATCTGTCCACGGAACACTGGCACCAGGCCCCCAGACATACCCACCATGGCCTTGGAGATGAGGAGGAGGAGGAGAAAGAGGAGATCACAGTCAAGTTCAGCCACCATGTTGCAAGCCCCCAACCCCAAGGCCACAAGAGCGCTAAGGAGGAGGACTTCCCAGAAGATTATAAAAAAGCAGTCCCTGGCCATGACCACCAAGGAGTCCCCAAGGAGGAAGATGAGGACATCCCTGCCAGGCTTGGCCACCAGGCTCCCAGCCACAGGCAGCAAGACCACAGAGATGAGGGGACTGGCCACAGAGGGTCCATCAAGGAAGAGATGAGCCCCCAGTCCCCAGAACATATCGGGGTGAAGGATAGAAGCCACTTAAGGGAGAGCGATTCTGAGGAGGACGAGGAAGAGAAGGAAGAGGATCACAGCTCCCATGAAGAAGCCAACGAAGGTTCAGAAGAGGGAGAAGACACCCGCCATGGCAGCCTGGATGACCAGGAGGATGAGGAAGATGAGGAGGAAGGGCATGGCCTCAGCCTGAGCCAGGAGGAGGAGGAAGAGGAGAAGGAGGAAAAGAGAGGAGAGAGAGCTAAGGTTTGGGTCCCACTGAACCAAGACCACCAGGAGGAAGACAAAGAGGAGGTGGGGCTCGAAGAAGATGAACTCCCCTTCACCATCATCCCCAACCCGCTGACCCGGAAGGAGGTGTCTGGAGGTGCCTCCAGTGAGGAGGAGAGTGGCGAGGACACGGGTGAGTGATCTGACTGGTTGGGGGTGGGGAGGAGCGGAGTCAGCCTGGGTCATTGCTGCTCTCTTGTCCCCACAGGTCAGCAGGATGCCCAGGAGTATGGGAACTACCAGCCAGGGTCCCTGTGTGGCTACTGCTCCTTCTGCAATGTATGTCTGCAACCCAGATCCACCCACCAAGCTGTTTCTAGACTTTGCTCCAGGGCTCTGGTGTGCCTTGGGAGGGTCGTGAGCAAAGGAGAATCAGCGACAGTTCTGAGTGAACAAAGACACTTCTGGGGCTACCTGGGGGGCAGACTGGAGGCCAGGAGGCTGGGGAGGAGGCTGGGACAATGGTCCAAGAGTGGGAGGGTGAGACCTGAGCTGCACTTGCAGACCCGAGGACAGGGAGGAGGGTGCAAGGCAGAGCCGGGGGGTCGGGGGGCAGGTGGTGGGACAGGACTGGAGACGGAGAGCAGGGAGGGAGGAGGTGAAGAGAGTATCCGAACGTCCAGCCCACAGTAACAAGGTGATGTCGCGGCACCTTACAATAGGGAAATGAGAGGGTGGAAAGCAGGTTGGGGGAAGATAACTGAGCTCAGTGTTGGAGGTGAGGAGGCTGAGAAGTTGGGGAAACGTCCAGCCGGCAGGGTGGAGAACTGGTGGATGGCTCCCAAACATTTCCGTCTAACCTGGCTCCTCTGGTCCCCAGCGATGCACTGAATGTGAGAACTGTCACTGTGACGAGGAGAACATGGGAGAGCATTGCGACCAATGCCAGGTGAGACTTCTCCCAGACCCAAGGATCCCCCAGGCTCAGGATGGCCCGGGACCAGCTGAGCAACCCCAGCCCCAAATCCTGCCCTCTGCCGTCAAACCGACCTAACGCCTTACTCTTGATGTAGCCTGGACTCCAAACCCCATCCTACCTCTGACCTTAACCTCCACCTAGCTAGTCTCAGCAGCTAGTCTCCTGCCCTCGTAGTGCCCACGCCCCATCCTGACCCCGCCCCTGACCACCTCCTATTTCTCTCTCTCCGTGTCCTCGCCACCAGCACTGTCAGTTCTGCTACCTCTGCCCGCTGGTCTGCGAAACTCTCTGCTCCCCGGGTGAGCGTGGGCGGGGCCCAGGAGGAACCCGGGTGAAGGGGCGGGGACTAGTGGGGGCGGAGCCAACCCGAGGAGGGGACCGGAAGGCTGTAGGGCGTGGCCATGTGGGGAGGCGTGGCCCAGGCTGGGCGTCTTTGACAGGAATGGGAGGAGCACTGAGGGGTGGGGCCCGCACAGAGGGAAGGTTGGGGATAGATGCCAAAACTAAAGGGGTTAGGATTGCCTAGAGGATTGAGGGGCTAGCCGAGAACCGAGAGGGTGGGGCCAAAACAAGAATGGGGCTCCTGAAGAATGAGAACACCCAGAGCCGAGGGGAAGGAGTGGGCCCTTCAAAGGTGTCCCGGAAGAAGGAATTCATTTGGGAGAAGGAACCCAGAAAGGGGGGTGGAGCTAGTCCTGATCCTGGACTGAGTGAAAAGTGACCCCCAAATTAACCCGTGGTGTACCCCTCAAGCCTCTTCTCTCCCACAGGAAGCTACGTCGACTATTTCTCCTCGTCCCTGTACCAGTAAGTATGTGGAAGGGAAAGTTTGAGGGCTCCTTTAGAAAGGTGCTGTCCCGCTATGAATTACTAGACAACCCTGGGATTCTATTTCCCCCTTGGTGAAATGGGCAGGTTAAGGACCTCTAAGCGCCCTGGGGTGAGCTAGGGACACTTCGACTATCCAATCTCTGCGTCCTTCTCTCCAGAGCCCTGGCAGACATGCTGGAAACTCCGGAACCCTGACCCAGCCTCGTGGCTGCGGCGCAGACATACCTCCCTGGCCCTCCAACCCCTTTCCACGAGCCATATTTATTTCTCTGAATAAACGTGCTCCCCGAGACCTCACTGTCAGGCGTGGGGTCGTGGATTTGAGGGAGAAGGGGCCTGAACTCCTCGAGGTGTTTGGTTACTAGGTCCTGATAAATAAATCAGTCAACACGGGAGCTTTTTGAAACAGTTCTCTTTACCCGTGATCACTGAGTGACGCCTGGGGCAGGGAGGCCGACCAAGAGTCGGGGGCGAGGGCTCCCCCACCGTCCTTCCTCCCCCCACGCCACGTCGCCCAGTGGCATCGTGGAAAGAGGATTCTCCCATGCAAACCCCGGAGCCGGAGCGGAACGGGGAGCTCAGTTCTGCACCCCGTACCCCCGGGGCACGAACACGGCCACAGCACGGGGGGCGGAGGGGCCTCGGGGACACGAGACACTGGGGAGAGAGAGGGAACCCCGCCCGCAGCTGACCCCAGGCACCAGCGACGGGACGCGGCGGGGCGGGGCTGAGTGGCACAAGGGGCGAGGCTTTTAGCAGCGAGTCCCCCCTCCCCTCCTTTCGGACGAAGAAGGAAGACTTGGGCCCCGCAACTGATAAGAAAGAGGAGGGGTCAGCCTCTCCCCGCATGCGGCCCGGGAGGGAAGCCCCGCCCCCTTCCCGCGGGGAAAGGGCACCCATCTCCCATCGGAAACTGATCAATAAATTACAAAGTAGAGGATAGGGAGGCGGAAGTTTGGAGCGGGATTTCTTCCTGCCCTCTTCTTCCCCCCTCTCAGTCCAGTGCATGTGGTTTGGTCCAGGCCCAGTCCATTTGTGAGGCGGGGACCAGCATTCCCCGTTCGTCTGTACAGATGGTCCAGTCCGCGGCGCGAGCTCCCCAGTACACTCTCCCCGGCGAGACCATACTGTGGGCAGGAGGGGGAACAGCCCAGCCTCTGAAAGGTTCTTCCGTCCGAGTGAGGTCACCTGCATTGACGCCAGGCGTGAAGATCCACTGTGCCGCCCCGATCCCCAAGATCGCCCAGTACGGTCCTCACCTGGAAGCCTACACTAGCAGGAATAGGTCCGGACAGAAACGCCATCTGCCCGGGAACTCCCAGAAGTCTGGCCTGGAGGGAGAATGAGCATTGGTTCAGCAAAGCGCAAGCGCAAGCGCAAGCGCGCGCACACACACACACACACACACACCCCTGACACACACACACCCCCCCACACACACACACACCCCTCACACACACACACCCCTCACACACACACACACACCCCTGCCCAGTTCCTCCTCCACCTAAGCGTCCTCCCTTGGATTCTCCCTCCCGAGAAGCCAACGACTGCCTGACTCCCTCCAAGCCAGTTTCCATTCCTTTCTCAAAGCCTCCGATTCCTTCAAAATGCCCCAGGTGACACTGGACGAGTTCATTTCCCACCCTGGAAAACGGGGTATGCTGGGATTAATCCATTCCACACCCTAAGGAGGGAGTTGGCTTGTTGGAGCGGTCCATTTGTCGTGGGTGGGGAAAAAGGGACTAGACCATTTCAGAACTCGGGAAGGCTGCTGGAATGTGGAGATGGTCTCTCCCCCGACACCTAAGAAGGGGAGGGGAGCAGAGGCTGTCCCATTTGGTATCCGCCCACCTTCCGGCTGCAGCTTGCGGAGAGGGAGCCCGGGCGAGCCCAGAGCTCCTGCTGCGGCCGAACGAAAGTTGGGGGGCAACATCTCAGCTGAGTCGGGGGTTACGCCTCGGAGGTCCTTCTCTCGGAACATCTTCCGCCAGGATGGGGAGCGGCTGAAGGACTTGGCACTGTCCTAGGTATTAGGGGTGCAGCCAGCTGGTGAGGGACTAGGGCCGCGTTTGGACTCCGCTCCTCTTTTTGACCCCACCCCTCTCCGGCTCCCTTCGCTCATTTAGCCCCGCCCCTTCCCTGGCACCGCCTCCAACCGCGACTCCGTGGCCAATCAAGCCCCACCCCTTTAGCTGCGAGTCTAGAGGGGCGGCCGGGAGCGTGGAGTCCCCTACGCTTGCTGCTGCTGCGCCCACCTCATCCAGCCGCCTGTCTGTGCCCAAGGAAATGAGGTTGCTGAATTCCTTTTCCAAGAGCTGCCGGGCCTGCAGGGGAGAGGTGGGAGAGAGGCTGCAGCGTGCAGTCTGCAAGATGGGGATGCCCAGTGTGCCCCGGGCCCGGCGGCAGCTCACCTGTGCATTTTGCGTGGGGATCTGCAGAAGCAAGGCCAGGTCGGAGTAGTCGAAGGTCTCGTCCAGGGCGAGCAGTGCCCCGTGCACCCCGCTCTCCGTGAGGTTCGTGGCGAATTCCTTCAGGCCCAGCCCGGACACCCAACCCATGACCCGCTCATTGGACCACACCATCACGTCTGGGGATGGAAGGGACCCTCAGCTGCACCCTTCCTGGGGCCTGGTCCTTCATTTATCCTCTATCTCCAACCCCATTTCCTCTTCCTGTCTCCACCCCGTCTCCCCTGGCCTCCCTCCCCTTCCCTATTGATGCTTCCTCCAACCCTGTCCCAAACCCCTCCACATGGCTCCCAGCTGGACTCATACTTTTCTACTCACCTCGGATCTGGGTCTGACTCTCTTCCCGCCTCCGCTCCAAGTCCTTCCTGTCATAGTTGAGCCGTTTCAGACACATGATCCCATAATGCAGGCTCACCCTGAGTAGCAGAGATAGCAGAGTCACAGAAGAGCCCCACAACCCCAGTGACTGTTTTCCCTGTTGCTTGTGGTTTTCTGGGAGAGGCTGGGGAATTGCTCCACTGGATCTGTTCTATTGATTGCTGACCTTCCCAGGAGCAGGGATATTTTTTAAAAAGCAGTTCCTGTTCGCCAGCCTGTAAGGGGTATGGGGTCAGCTAGCCAAGCTGTCTCAGGACTTGGACTATTCCTACTGGACCATCTTAATGGGTGGAAGGGGCACAGGAGTCTGGATTTCCTAACAATCCAGGCTAAAGGACCAAAGATAGTCCAAGATGAATTAATTCCCACATCACTGGTCCTATTTGCCAAAGACTCTCTAGAAGTGGGGGCCTCCCCCACTTGGACTGTCGCCACTGGCCAGGCAACTCACCTGTGAAAGCTGTCCACCATCTTGAGCTGGCCCCGGAGTTCCTTCTTGTTAAGATGATCTAACATTCGGGCATCCACCAGCGACTCCATGAAGTAGCTGCGGTACTGGGGCAGCCCCAAGCTGGGCAGCCAGTCGTTCCCCACCCATTCGTGGTTCATGTCGCCATATGCCAGGATCTGGGGCCATGGGCAGGTGGGGGAGCAGTCAGGCCTTCTGACCCCTTCCCATGTGTGTATGAAAGGGTACAGTACCACCCTCTCTCTCCCAAATCCAAGGTTGTTCTTTCTCTATCCCGTAGCAGGACAATGGCCAGTCTCTGCTCAGGACAACGGGCAATCCAAAACTGTTTCCTTCTCCTTCATAATGACAACACAGGCCCTTGTCTACTCAAAGCATCATTATCACTTGCGAACTTGCTGAAATTGCAGAATCTCAGACCCTAGGCTACTGAATCGAAATCCTCATTCTCACAAGAGCCTCAGGTGATCTGAACAGTATATCTAAGTACTAGTCTAGCATCGTCCCCAACTCAAAACAACTGATCAGTCCAATATCACTATTCCTCCAAGTCCGCACAACAGATTCTTCCAGCGTAGCTCCCTCCCCAACAAAGGATAACGGATTCATCTACCACTCTTGCGCTGTCCGAGAAATTCTAGCCCGATGCTACAATCTGGCCCAGGACAATATTCTGGATCCACCCCCAAGTCCTTCACTCCTCCCAGCATGAGCAAACAATCCATACCTTGGGCTGTTGGAAACAAAGACCCAACATAGCTCCTGTACTCAGGTGAGTTCATACCTCTCGCCCTCTTGAGAATAAAATGTACTTCCTTCTACCCAACTTCTTCTCAGCCTGATGTACCCTGCCCACCCGCAACCCCGCCCCAAATGCTTTCTCTTTTGCCCCAGTACAAAGTGAGGGGAACAGCCTCACTTCCCTCTGCCATAGGGCAAAGAGCCACTCAGCGTTTCCCTCTAGTTACAGCAATGAAACAGCCCCTGGAGCCCGCGCAACCGACCATAGTGGGATGACCCGCGCACCACTGGCAATGGAACAGTCGGGCTTCTACACAGACCCCACCAAGTCACAGTGACAGCCCAGAGCAGAGCTCCGCGCAGCGCCCCCCCGCGGTGAGGATGGAATGCTCCGGCGAGGGGCGGGGCGGAGCGGAGCGGGGCTCGGAGAAGGAGGGGCGCCCATGCAGCGTGCACAGCCTGTTCATGCGCCCACAGCCCGCCCCGCGCCCCCTACCTGCTCCCAGCTGATCTCCTTGGTCTCCTGACCAGTTAGTGGGAAGAGGGGAGAGAAGGGGTGGGTTAAGGGGCAGGCGGAGGAGGGCGGGAAGGACGAACGGACGGACAGACAGCCACAGACTCACCCGCCACCCGGCCCCTGCCCAGGGAAAGTTAGTGCCACCCCCAAGGCCACGGGCAGGGGGCACTCACAGGCTTGGTCGTCGCGGTAAGGGACTCCATCTCCTCGTGTGTCATCCACACGTTTCCTGTGGACTGAGGGGTGAAAGGTGTTATGGAGGTTGGGAAAGAGCTTCTGGACAGGGGAGGGGAAGAGAGTCGTGCTCCTGGAGGAGCCGAATTAGGCATGGGAACACATCATTTTCTGTATGGAACAAAATGATAAAATGTTAGAAGGCAGTAAATGCCATGGGGTAAAAAAAAAAAATAGGTGTTCGTGTATGATGGAGCTGGGGACTAGTTTAGCTGTTGAGTTAGGGAGGCCTCTTGGAGGTGGTGACATTTGAGCTGAGACCTCAGGGATGAGTAGGAGCCAGCCTTGGAGGTAAAAAAGAGGGAGGGGTGCTCCAAGAAAAGGGAGCAGCAAATGTCAAGGAGCAGAGTAGAAAAGGAGCTGGGAAAGGGGCCCCTCATCATGGGACTTGCAGAGAACCATATGAATTTGGGTTTTTTTTCCGGGATAGGATCCTTCTGCTGCGGTGTATAAGACAGACTGAGGGTTGGAAGTAGAGGGGAGGCAGAGAGACCTGAAGGGTGTCCCACCCTCAGAGATAATCCAGTGAGAGACTGTGCGGAGCAGGGAATATCTGACAAGACAGAGCTAGAATGAGCGGACTCAGGACTGGCTACTCTGAGGACAGTACTCTGAGGATTGGCTACTCCAGCAGGGGCTGGGATTGGCTCTGGACACTCACGGTGCGAGAGGAGGCAGGAGCAGAGGGTGAGGTGAGTGAGACCATCTCCTGGATGGCAAGGCGCAGCTTGAGCCGGTGCAGTGGGTTGCTGATGCCGATCTCACGCTGGATCTCCGTGTCTGACAAGTTGGCCATGATGGCACCACTCTTGACATTGGCCCGGCAGGCGGCCACATACCATGCAGGCATGCCTACCCACAGCTGGACCAGAGGGAGAAAGTGAGGAAGGGGTGGAAATGAGACAGAGAGACAGAGATATATCACAGGAGAAATGGGAGAAGGACAGAAAGAAAGGGGGAGAGGGAGACAGAGAGGTGGGGAAAGGCAAGTGGGGGAGAAACAGAAAGACATGAGAAAATTGGCAGTGAGGCAAAGACATCAAGAGTCAGAGGGAAACACAAAGAGATGAAGGACAGTCAGAGAAGGGTGAGCCCAGAGTCAGAAGGGAGAGAGAGATGGGGAGAGACAGAGATGAGAGGCAGAGAGGCGGAGAGAAAGCAGCAAAGCACATTGAGAGAGAGACATGGGAAGAAGTACGGGGAATGACAAAAACAGAGAGATGAGGAGAGGCAGAAAAATAGAGAAAGAGAATCCCAGAGACAGAGGCATGGGAAGACACAGAGAGAGACAATAGGGGCAAGATGGGCATGGTGAGGGGCGAGGGGAGAAGGAATAAAAAGCAACAGGAAGGTCCACAAGAAACCTGACCCCTCCCAGGACCTCACCGCCCAGCTCCCTTCCCCGACACCTCTGGGCCAGGAGGATGGCACAGGGTCAGCCAGCCCTGACCATGGGATTCTCAGAGGGATTGGGGATGAAGAGTCAGGACATTTCTGGACCCCAGTACCTCTAGCCAGGAGACCACAGTGGGCCCATCCCAGGCAGCAAAAGGCAGGCCCTGACGGCAGGCCTCTTCCAGAAGTTCATGCCTGAAGAGAGAGGGCCATGGCAGGAGGTCTCAGGGGTAGATACACCTAGCCCTCTCAGATAGCTCCCTTCACCAACTGCTCCCCGGCCCCATCCACAAAAACAACTTTTATGAATGTAGAAAACGTGACAGAAGGTAAAAGAACACAAATACTGTGGTTCTTTATAATCCCCCTCCCCCAGCCCACATGTACACACACACCAAACAAATGAAAAGAGCAGGGAAAAAAACCCCAACCCTCTAGGAGTTCCCAAATTTCCAAGCACGCTCAGGATCTTGGACGCCCCCTCCTAGAATTTTCTTACTTATGACCAACCCTCCCCCGCACACACACCACACACCCACACTCACTTCCTCTTGTTCCTCCGGTCCTTATCTCCTGGGCCCGTCAGCTTGGCTAGCCCCAGAGGGTCAGTGGCCAGTGTCTCGTCTGAGGGTGTTCCAGCTGGAGGCAGGGAGGGGCCAAAATTTGGAGAGTCTCAGAGGGGAGGCAGAATCTTTGATGCTGGGGGGTTGAGAAGGATGCCAGGAAAGCAGAGGCCCAGAGGGATTAGTAAATGAGGCCACACAGAGGGAGTGATAAAACCACACAGGAAGCAATGCCACCTCCTAGGCAAAGAATTGGAGAAACCCCCCAAATAGAGCTGATGCACTGGGCTGGCCTTGGTAAAGGTGGCAGTGCTATGCTGCTAAGTTCTTAACAACTGGCTCCCTGGGGACGAAGAGGTATTTCCTGATTGGTAGTATTTGCCAGTTTCCATGGTGTAAATAATCCCACCAATTTCAGGCTACCGAATGTGATGTCAAAGCAGCTCATAAAATTCCTGAAAATTTGACTAACTTGGATTTCACAAGTCAGACAAGCAAGCTCCTCTCTATTAAAAAAAAAACAAAAACAAAAAAACAGGTAAATGAAATAAATTCATTTGTCCAACCATCACTCAGGCAGGCCTCAGAGTACCCTTCTTGCCCCTTCTCCCCTCGACTTCTGCCAAGGTTCCAGTGCTCAAAATGCATTACCAAATGATTGTGGACAGGACTGTATGTCAAGTGAATATGTAAATGAGGAGGAAGGAAGGAATAAAGAAAGGGAGAGGAAATCAGGGGACTCACCCAGAGAAGAGCTGTCCCGACCTGGTGGTCCCATTCTCCCCTTCTCCTTCTTGCCAAAGAGACGGCCTATGGATGACTTGATGCTCTTCTTCTTGGGAGCTTTGTGCAGGGAATCTGGGGTGCCCTCACTGGGTGAGCAGGACAGAGTGAAGGTAGATCCCATCTGGTAGGTTCCAAGTCTTTGTCCACTCCCATCTCCTCCTCCCAAGCAAGTCCCTCCCTGTCTCGTCCCTTATTCTTACTGACCTTCCCCGTGATGGCCCTCCATCCTCCAGGGATCCCGCCTGCAGTGCCAAGGCTTGTGTCATTCTCTCAAGGCGGGCAGAGCGAGGAGTGGGAGGTGGGGTGTCTCCTGGGATTGCCGGCCCCTCCCCTCGGGGAGCCACAGCTTCCTCCTTAGGGACATGATTCTGTAGACAGGCAGAGTTGCTACTGAGTCAGAGGGATCATGTTGGGGGCTCCTCATTAGTTGGGAGGTATACCAGGTGTCTAGGATACCCCTGATTTGGACTATCACTTCTAAAGATAGGCTAGATTAAGTGGGAGTGAATTGCAGAAATATAAAGGCAATAACTTCAGTCCCCCTGGAGCTTGATGAGCCCATATTTCTACTATCTTGGCTTCTGGTGTCAGGAGTGGGATCTGCTCAGTTTCAAGAAAATCTAATGACTTACAAGTTCTGAAAATAGGAAAGCTGAGTTTAAGGCAATAAAACAGGGTTATAGCTCTTGTGCCTGCCTCTAAGGTCAATTCTGGGGCCATTATAATAGTTCTCAAATGTACATTTAGTCACAGAATATATATATTCTGTATCCAGTGGTTAAGTGGTTAAGACTTGGTCCTCTCACTGCTGGAGCCCAGGGTCTGATCCCTGGTTGGAGAACTAAAATCCAGAAAGCTGCATGACATGGCCAAAAAATTAAAAATAAAAATCCTATGCAGAAATTTAATGCATAAAATAGGTAAAAGTAGATCAGGTCTGACTAAAGTACAAGTTAGGGTTCAGGAATCTAGTGACTCAGCCTCCCCTTTGCCCCCCTTTTTAAAATTTTGAGAATTATTTATTTTTAGCTGCACTGGGTCTTCATTGCTATGCATATGCTTTCTCTGCTTGCAGTGAGCACAGGCTGCTCTTTAGCTGCAGTGCACGGGCTTCTCATTGTAGTGGTTTCTCTTGTGGCGCATGGGCTCTAGGGCACAGGCTCAATAGTGGTGCATGGGCTTAGCCTCCCCCCAGCATGTGAAATCTTCCTGGAGAAGGGATCGAATCTGTGTTCCCTGCACTGGCAGGCAAATTCCCAACCACTGGACCACCAGGGAAGTCCTCCTTTGCCCTCTGAGTTGAGCTTTTAGGGGAAGCTAAGGTTGCTATCATTGGTGTGATGATTATCGTTGCTGTTTGTTAGGGAGCCCTGTTTATGACCTCCCACCACCACCACCACCACCACCAAGCTGAGGAGACTTAAGAATACTCACAGCTTTGTCGGTGCCCTCACGGGCAGGGCTAGGGGGTGCCAGACGGGGTGTTGAGTGGCCAGAGCTGGGAGGGGAGGGGCTGGCGAGGGTAGAGGTGGTGAGGGAGGGGGGCAGTGAGCAGCTGCTGCGGTAGCGGCCCAGTGAGTCCAAGCCGGAGCCTGACACCCGGCTCTCCAGCTCTTCTGCCCTTTGTTCTGTTGTCTCCTTCTCCTCTTGGATTAACCTGAGGAGGGAAATGGGGAGACGGGATGAGAGGACTGAGGCAGGCAACAGGAGAGGGAGCCTGGGGGGACTTCCCTGGTGGTCCAGAAGTTAAGACTCCATGCTTCCAATGCAGAGGATGCAGGTTCAATCCCTGGTTGGGGAACTAAGATCCCACATGCTGCACTGCACGTCCAAAAGGAGGAGTCTGGGGATCCTGATGGACCAGGAAGGCTTGGTGGAGCAAAAATAATTCTGGGGAAGGCACAGTGAGGTCTTGGTGGATCCCTGATGGCCTCACAGGTTCAAAGGGAGTCAAGGGATCATGTTAGGCTCTGGAGGTCGTGGAAAGATTAGGGATGACAGGATGACCAGAGTGTGCCTCAGGATGACCCTGATGATGACCAAGTGGCTCTGGAAAATCATAAATGGATGACCATGGGCAAGAGGTCAAGTTCTAAGGAGGATACAAAGAGCAAGCTCATAATAAGAGAAGGCTGAGATCAGGGACTCTGAAGTCAATCTGGGATCTGGGAAGGTCATAGAGACATTTGGTGAGAGTCAATATCTCCAGTCAGAATGAGTTGGAATGGAAGATGGTGGTCAGGTTGATATGTTTGCTGGGGCCCATGCAAAGTGTGTTATCAGAGAATTGCTAAGTAGGGCAATTGCTGGGGAATCCAAGTAGACTTTACGTGATGGGGGAGTCTTAATAAACTGAGGATTTTTGTTATATCAGGTAGAAGTTCTTGTTATCTAGAGTCGAGGTTCTTGAGGTGTTTTGGATTGGGGACCTCGTGTAGAGATTCTTAGGGTACTGGGAGTCTCTGGGTAATGGCTGCTTGAAGTCATGAAAGCTGTGATATAATGGAGGACTCTTGATGGACTGGATTGTGATTTTTGGTATCTGAGGATGCAGTCTTGGGTATTTTGGGAAATTGTGAGTACTGTTTGGGGTGGGGAGGTGTATAATGTATAAGTAGCACATAGGAGACTTCTGGGTATTTCCTCAGACTATTCCAGAATAGTGTTGGGCTGGGAGAACTCCTTGAGGATGATTAGGAAAGGAGTTGGGCTTAGGTATTCAGATCAGTCTCCAGAGCCAGAGGGGCTGTGGGCTTAGCTCAGGCAGGACGAGAAAGAACTGGGCCAGTGCTCACTTGATCTCTTTGTTGATGGCCTCCAGCTGCTCCTGAAGCATGATGGCCAGTGTCTGAACATCTGCCTGCCCGCTGGGGGACAGGAGCTCAGCTCCAAACATCCCCTCGGCCTCCTCTTCATCTGAGCCATCCAGCTCGCCAGGGAATGGAGGTGGCATGGACCCCGCAGGGGCAGACCTCTCCCACTCCTGTCTCTGTGTGGAGACAGAAGGATGGCAGGTGGACAGGAGCCAAAGGCAGATGCTGTGTCTTCCCTCACTGCTCCGGACCCTTCCCACCCTCCGTGACCCTGCCCTCATCCGTTGACACTAACTGCCCTCACCCTGTGATCCAGTCCCCACAGTTTCCCCAGCCCACCTTTCTCTCTTGGTGGGGCCCTTTTTTGACCCCCCCTGACACCCCCAACAACCTCCCCTGAGTCCACTGTTTCTTTTGACACAGCTCACTTCTTTTCTTCACTTAGCCCCATCCATTCTAGGATTCTACACCTTGCACATCATCTCCCCCAAAACCCTCTTCCCAGCCCATCATTCCTCTAAAGTTCTCACCAGGCAGCAGGACATCCACGCGAGGAGACATCAAGGCAAGTGGGGATGATGAAAGAAGAGAAGACAGTGTGGGCCCAGGAAGCCTTACTTCTCCACTAGTCCCCACCCAGAGCCCTGCATACTGGGAACCACCTCCTACTGCTGCCCTCCCAGGCCCTGCTCAGTCCAGGCCCCAGAAGTGGCTGCTGACCTTAGAGGGCTCATCCTTGACCCCTGACCAGCGGCCCCTCTTGCTTGCCCGGCCACTGCCAGCCCCATAGGGGTCCAGGTGGGCACCAGAAGGTAAGGTGGGTGCCTGAGAGTAACGGAGCTCCAGGGCACTGCCAGGGAGAGATCTGTGGGCATGGAGAGGGTGGAGACCAAGGGGTCAGGAAAAGGAAATAGAGGTCAGTGGTCATGTGGAAGGGCTTGGGGTCAGAGGACTGGAAGAAGGATCTTATGTTAAAAGTCAGGAAAAAAGGGTCTGGGGCCAGAGATCATGAAATCAGGGGTCAAAAATAAGAGGGGCCAGTGGAAGTCTCAGGAGGACAGGGAGGGGAATCGGGAGACTTGGGAAGCAGAAGGGATGTGCTTGGCCAAGGGGGCCCCATGGGCACAGGAAAGTTACTGTCACCTGGAGTAGGACGACGGTGGCCTCCCCCGAAGCTGGTCAATCTCCATCTGCATCCGCTCCATCTCAGCCAGGAGCTGCTCCTGGGGGAGGAGGTTGGAGAGGCCAGGTCAGAATCTGCCCCCTTCTGAGATCGGTCCCTCCCAGCCGGGCTGATTCCAGCCGCAGTAAAGCCTGCTCCATTTCTCTGGCCCTCACCCCCCAGGCTCCTCCCTACCTTGTTGAGCAGCAGCTCATCCTGAAGCTTCTTCATGTTGGCAATCTCCTCGCTTAGTGAGTTCTGTAGGGGGACAGGGGTGCAGTGAGGGGCCAGAACCTGGAAGAAGCCTCCAGTGCACAGAGGCAGGCCTGAGGGGACCCCAAGGGGAATGGGTGAATTGGAATGGTGAGCTAGAGGGTTGTGGAGTGAAGATGCTGCTGAAGAGGGGAAGTCCCTAGGAGCCCAGAATTCAGCATCCTGTGTAATTTCAGCAGATTCAGAGTTTGAGGGCCCATAGGGCTATAGGCTTGGGGAAACGCCAAGAATTCAGGGTATAGGTGCCCCAGAATTCAGCTCTAGGGTGTTCAGGTGAAATAGTGCTGGTCCCAGCAATAGAGCAGTCTGTCAGATTCGAATTCCGGATGCCTAGATTTGAGGAGATCTCAGATAATGGTTTGGGGAAAGGTCTGGGCCCCCAAGATTCCAGTTTATGGGAGTCCTAGATTGGGGCGCACCTTCTCCTCCAGGGCCCCCATGCGCTCCTTGAGGTGAAGCTGCAGTCGTTCGTTGGACTCGCTCAGCAGCTTGTCCACTGTCTCGGACAGCCGCTTATTGTGGTCATCGTTCATCTTCTCCCGCTGCCGGGCCTGCCCAGAGGAGAACAGGGCACAGGTGCTGGAACCCTGAGCGCTGCCCCTGCTCCCAGCTCCCACCCACTTCAGCCCACCTTCTCATCTAAGGCTCATCCCCCAAGCCTCAAAGCCCCCTCACCCGCTGCAGCTCCTGGTTCTTCTCCTCCAACTGGGCCTCCAGCTGCCGAAGCCGCTCCTCAAAATTCCCATGACGTTCCTCAGCCTGGAAGTTGGAACCCATGGCATCTGACTGTTCCACTAGGACCCGTTCAGGCCCCAGGCCCCACCTCCTCCAAGGCTGGCTTCCAGGCCCCGCCCCTGGAGCTCTAGGCTCCTGTCCAACAAAACTCCAAACCTTGCACTTGAGTCTCAAGCCCTGCCCTCTTCTATAAGCTCTGTCCCCTTCTCAGTTCAGGTCCCACCCATCCTTTTAGTCCAGACTAGAAAACACCCCTGAGTCGGGAAGATCCCCCGGAGGAGGAAATGGCAATCCACTCCAGTATTCTTGCCTGGAGAATCCCATGGACAGAGGAACCTGGCGGGCGCTACAGTCCACAGGGCGACTTAGCAGAGAACACCACCTTCCACCAAACCTCTAGGCCTTTCCCCCATTCTAAGTCACGTCCCTTTCTAGATCCCAGGCCCTGCCTTTTCCATCTGAATTCAGGCTGTAGGTCTTCAACCCCTCCAGCCTCTAGGCCCCGCCTCCCCTAAGCCCCACCCCTTCGCCCCAGAGACTCAAAGCCCCGCCCCAGGTCTCCCTCACTTTATTGAGAGCCGCCACGCGCTGGGCCAGCTGGGCCTCAATTTCTGGCAAGGTCTCTGCTTTCTGCAGTGTCTGCTGGAGCTTCTGCTTGGCGTCGTCCAGCCACTCGGCCAGCTGACGGCTCTTCTCTTCACTCTGGGGGACACAGACAAGGGGAAGGGAGGAGCTTGGTCATATGGGCCACAGCCTCGCCCCTCCGCCCCTCCCCGGCCGTGCCCTCACCTGTCGGTACAATGACTCCTTGCTGGCCAACTCGTTTTCCAACTTGTCGTTGGCGTCGTGCAGAGAGGTGGCCTCGCGCTGGGCACTCAAGTAGCGCTTCTCTAGGGTTGTGATCCGTTCCTCCATATCCTCCCGCTGTGCCAGCGCCTGCAGAGGTGACAAAGGACCGCGTGGACTACAGCTCCCACTAGGTCCTGTGGGTAGCCTAGGCTTAGAACCTCAATTCAGGCACCCCAGGGTACACTGGGAAATGAAGTCCCCTGCCATCTGGGGGTCAGAAAGATGGAACCACACCTGCCAAGAGCTCCTGAGAATAGCCAACATTACATTGCCTGCCCTCTGCCACCTGACAGATAAAATGGCGGTGCAGCACCTCCCATAAACTTCTGGGACAGTACTAGCTTATCATACGGATGACCTAAGGCCCAGGGGATGGAAAGTCTCCACTCTTCTTGGCCCACTCAAAAACCCAAGTCTTACATTTTTTAGCAACTTCTGGCACAACTCAGATTTAGAATCACAGAGCAAATGCCCTAGGGTCTCACAGAAAACAAATGTCCTTTCCATCTGGGAGGCAAAATCTCCCAAGACCTCCCAGGGTAGCACAGGTTTATAAAACCAGAGAAGGTGTTCCAGGGTATCGTGGGGGATGAACATCTGCCTGGAGGCCAGTGTGGTGAGACCACACTTCCTAATAAGCCCTCGGGCCATCCACACTTCAAATCCGAGGTAAAAGCCCCAGTGGATGATGAAAGCAAAAGTGCTCTCTCTTCTTTCTCATTCAGTGCTTTAAAGAATCCATGCCCTACATTTCTCAGCAGTCCCTGCAGCGTGGGAGTTGAGATCAAGGAGCGTCAGCCAGGATGGGGTGAAATACAGCCAATGGAGTTCAGCTAAGAGGTGGCAAAGAATTTCCCAGTGGTAACATAAAAACTACGACCAGATACTGGGTGACTACCATGTATGTGCCATGTACCAACTCTCTGACAAGGGCCATAAATCCCATTTTACAGGTGAGGAAACAAGCTCAGAGAGAAGAATCCGCACACCTTGTGGACTGAATCCAGGTTCATGAGTTCTGTGACTATGGGTAGAAGGGAACAGGGAGGGTTGGGGGGAGGGACAGAGGGCAGCCCAGCAGGGGCTCCGGCCTCACCTCCTTGAGGTCGCGCTGGAGCTTGGCGTTAGCTTCCTCGGCCTTACCCAGCTCGCGGTGGGCGGTGCCCAGCTCCTCCTCCAGCTGGCTCATCTGGCGGCACAACACCGCCAAGCGCTCCCGCAGCTGGCACACCTCCGCCCGCTGCCGCTCCAGGGCCTCCTCCAGCTCCGCCGTGCGCCGGTTCGAATCCCCACCAGGACCCAAGCCATTGGCAAGAGTCTGGAATGGGGACAGTGAGGAAGGAAAGCACAGAACTCAGATCAGGTAACAGAGATAGAATGCAAAGAGAATGCTGATAGGGGTGAGGGGGAATCAAAGATCAGTTAAGGGCCATGGAGATCACAAATTTAGCTAGCTGACCTGAATCATAGGTCAAAGGTCAGCAAGAGTCTGAGGGATTCAGATGGACTAGGGTCTGTGAGAATCATACCAAACATTAAAGGGACCATCGCAAAGTCACGGGGCTGAGTAGGACCACAGGGATGGGGGCCAGTGAAGAGCAAAGAGAGGGAAAGATGTCCACCTCTTACCTGCCCATCCCCATCCTTGCCGGGCTCCTCTAGCCCCGACCGGCGCCTAGACAGCTGCTCTCGAAGGCTCAGAGTCTGGCAACAGGAAAGGGAGATCAGAGTGAAGGGGGTCCTAGAATCCCTGTTTTACTTCCCACTGGCTCTGGTCCTGCTGGGCCTACCCTTATTCCATAGTCTACCCTTCGGCCCTGTGTCCTCGTCTCTCCTTAGCCACCCACCAGAGAGGAAGCCACCCTTAATCTTAACCTTAGCCTCCTTGTGCCCAGACTTACCCCACCCAACCATTTCCTCCGAAGTCAGTTCTTTCCCTTAGCCGCCCCCAGCCCTGGTTCTAACCCTAGTCTCACTGTCACAGAGCGGTACTCTACTCCCCTTAGTCCTGCCCAGTGAATTTCACCTTAGGAACCTGGTTCTCCACAGTCCAACCCTATTGGTCCTGTGCCCTAGTCCTGTCCCCAGTAGATTCTAGGACCCATCCAATCAGCTCCACCCCATTGGTAGTTCATTAGTCCCGCCTCCTTCTTGGCTACACCCCCACCTCCTGATTGCTCAGCTCCAGTTCTTCCTCTAGCACTGCCACCCGCTCCAGCGCCATTCGCAGCCGCTCTCGGACCTGAGGATGGGGGCAAGACCAAGTGAGATGGAGATCAGACCTGATCAAGGACAGCTGATGCAGAACACCTTGGAATGGACCTGATAGGATGACATTATCATTCCTCTATTTATAATAGGTGTGCAGCCCCAACCAGCTAGCAAGGCAGCTTCACCCCCTGGTATACCCCTATCCTATTACTTTTTTCCATTATCAGGTCTCAGTCAGCAGTAGTCTGTTTCAATCAATTTCAAGACAGTCAACATTCTTCCCACTTGGGCTATTTCCAACCAATCACAGCCAGAATTTCTGCCATTCAGGACAGCCCAGCCGACCACAGGTTTCTGTTCTATATGCAGTCTCTTCTGATTCTCATACCTTCTCATCCAGGGCCTTGTGATGCTCGAAGAGGGATTTTAGAGCCTTGAGTACTTCCACCTCGGAAGAGACCCCGCCCGGAGACTGGGCCTGGCGCTTTACCACGGTCATGCGCAGTGACCTCTCGTGCCTGGACACCAGGCATTCCAGGTGTTCTAGGAGAAGCTACAGGGATAGAGCACCGGGCCAAGGAAAAGTGTCAAGGGAAGAGAGGCAGAGTGCAGGAAGAGGATTCAGACAGGTGGGGCAGACACAGGGAAGAAGTGGAGCCAAGTAAAGAGGTGTGGAGAAACAGGTCCGGAGAAGAGAGGGATAACGGGTCGGGGGTGGGGCGGTCAGGAAGAAGTGGTACAGAAAATGAGAACAGTTATGGAGATAGGGGAGGGGACATGAAGGAAGGAGGGGACCAGAGGAGACCCGCCCAAGTTGTGGAAGCAGGAAGAAGAAAGGAAGGCAAGAAAGGGTATAAAAAGATGGGTCAGGCTTCAACACCCAAGGCCCCGCCCACCCCGCTTAAGTCCCGCCCCCAAGACGCCTCACCCGTGTATTGTTCCGCTCCGCCTTCAGCTCCGCAATTTCTTCCTCCCGTTCTAGTAGCTGCTCCCGACACAAGTTCAGCTCCTTCGTCAGAGCCGCAAACTCCTGTTCAGTGGTGAGCAGAATTGTACATTCAGATCAATCCTTTTCCCATCTCCCTCATTCCAAAGGACTGGGAGGTTAGTAAGTCCCTCCCCTCTTGGCCAAGTCCCGCCCCTTCAAGCGACCCAGGCCCCGCCCATTAGAGGCAAGCCCCTCCTCCTTCCAAGAGTCAAGTCCCGCCCCTTCCGGCCGCCCTGCCCCTTGCCTTCGCGAGCCGAGGCCCCGCCTCCCTCAGGCCCCGCCCTGGCCCCGCCCAGACCTGGGGCAGCGCGATGCTGAGCTGCCGCTGCAAAGAGTCCTTCTCGTGGCCCAGCTCGCGCAGCCGCAACTGCGCCGTAGCAAGCCCGTCCTGCGCTTCGCGCAGCGTCTCCAGCAGGCGCTCGCGCTCGGTGAGCATCGTGACCATGAGGCGCTCCAGCTCGCCGCCAGCCTCGTCCGGGCCCAGCGCCGAGCCCCGCCGGCCATCCTCGCTGATGGTGGGCATCACCTCGCACATCATGGCGGCGGTGCTGGCCTGCGTGTACCGGGAGGGGCCAGGGAACCGAGAGCGGCTTCGTCAGAGCGCAGGCAACGAAACTGAGGCACGGTCACTGGGATACTACATAGTGAGAACTGAGGCTAGACAACCCAAGCAAGTGCACAACAGAAACGGAAACCCATCCATTCCGATCATGGTGCAAGATAAACGGAAACCCAATGCTCTCAGGAAACCAGACCTGGGTGAGAGCACTTGGAGAAACTGAGGTCAGACTTCATCTGACAACGGGCAGCAAATCTAGACTCAGCCTATTGAGAGAAACCAAAGCCGAGTGACCCACTCCCTGAGAGAAAGTGGAAAGCTTGGAAGCCCCTCCCCTCCCACCCAAGGGCTTCCCAGGTGGCTCAGTGGTAAAGAATCCACCTGCCAATGCAGGAGACACGGGTTCGATCCCTGGGTGGAGAAGATCCCCTGAAGAAGGGAATGGCAACCCACTCCAGTATTCTTGCCTGGGAAATCCATCGGGTCCCAAAGAGTCGGACATGACTGGGTGCACTAGCACTCCCCTCCAGTCCAAATCCCGCCCCTGCAAGGGGCTCAGGCCCCGCCCATCACTGGCACTGTGGGAAAATCAGTCTACCTATTCTGGCCCTGCTGAGAATTCCCTTCAACCTCACTGTATGAATGAGAAAACTCAGGCCCAGGAGAGGAAGACTATGTCTTCAGGAGGTCACTGGTAGGTAGTCAGCTGTATAATGTCACAGGGATGGCCCTGAACTGCTATTCAGCCCAATTCCTGCCTCCTTAATTGACCAGATATCTAGTTACAGGAGAATCTAAAGACTCTCTCCAGGCAGAGGGGAAAAAAAGATGGCATGGACCATGCTAGCCATTTCACACTACACAGGAATCCTAGATCCAGCTACTTCTTCCCTCAGGTCACAGGAATCTAGGTTCCCCTGTCCCTTCTGTCTCCCAGAGAAAGGAGTCTGAGCCTCCATCCTTCTCTTTCCCAGACCCAGAAGTCCGAGACCAGATCCCTCTCCTTCCAGGGCACAAGAGCCTGGGCTTTCAATCTCCAACCGTATACCCAGAAATCTCAGCCTTCAGATTTCTCTTCCCTCGGAATCCAGGCCCCCAGGCCCCAGGAGTCTGGGTGCGTGAGCTGTGGGTGGGGATGAAGGGAGCTCTCCGAGACACTCCCTCTGCTCACATCAGGTCAGACAGGTCTGGCTGGCCCAGCGGAAAGCGGGAGGGACTTACACTCTGTTCTCTCCTTTCTTTCTCTCCCTTCAGGCAGAGGAATAACCGGTTCTCAGAGTGGATAATTCCCAGCCCCACCCAATATTTGGACTATATCTACAGCCTGGGACTGGAACCTTGGACTCCAGGGAGGAGAGGTAGGGACTGAGAGCCCCAGGACCTGGGAGAGGAGACAACTAGATGCCTGTACCCTTGGGTCTTTGAAGAGGTATATCTGGAAATCTAGACATCTGAGTCCAAACACGGAGAGGTCAGATTCAAGAAAATGTTTATAAGAGAGCAAGCCAGACTTAAGGAAATTAAAAAAAAAAAACAAATTAGCATGGTATCTAAAACTCAGAACCTACTCATGAGATGCAGCTAGGGATGTTTTCAGGAGGCTGCTCTAGAACTTCAGATTCCCTAAGAAGGAAGCAAAACTCAACAAGGCTGACTGTAGACTCTAGACACAATAGAGCATGCAGAAAGGATATATGCTTCCATATATACAATGTGCTTGGGGTAAGAGCCTCACATGGGGCCAAATAGAGGGGCATATTCTGGAACCCAGGTCTAGAACCGTGAACCAGCCAAGAGCAATCCAATAACTTTAAAGAGTGTCTGGCTCACCCTCAGAACCCCAAACATAGAGGGGAGGGAGATGATATCTAAGGACAGACCTAACGCAATGCTTAACAAACCTAAGTCAGAAGACAAACAAGAACTCAGAACCTACCAGGGACGAAAATATAACACAGAATATAACAGACGTCACATTCTTGGTTTCTTCACATGTCTAGATAATGTTAGAACTCAGAGGGCAGAATATTTGCTCTAGAATTCAGAACATGCCCTGGAGCAAAGGAAAAAAACCTAGAAAATAGCAAGGAGTTTGCCTGGAACTTAGAATTGCCTGGGGGAGAATGCTGAAGGAGGCATTCTGGCAATTGAGAATTTACTGGCATAAGGACTGAGCTGGCAAAGGAGGTGGGGGTGGGGGTGGTGTGTTCTAGAAATGAGGACATTTCTAGGCTGAAGACTCCAGAACAAGAGAGGGCCTAGAGCATGTTTAGAATGCTGAAGTGGCAGATGGAAGAAGCCCACAATCCACCAGGGGACAAGTTCTGAGCCAAGGTCACACTGAGGGAAAAGATAGAGAAGGTGGGGATGGATGGGCTTAGAATACAGAACCTGAAGAAGGAAGGTGCAGTGTAATCCTGGGGACTTAAGACTGTAGAACTGGATGGTATATAAAATAGGGAGGTTCAGGGACTTCCCTGGTGGTCCAGTGGTCAAGACTCTGCCTTTCACTGCAGAGGGTGTAGGTTCGATCCCTGGTTGGGGACCTAAGATCCTGCATACCTCACAGCAAAGCCCAAAAATAAATAAAATGAAATACGGAAGCATATCCTAGAACTGATAACGTGGTTTGGAGAAAAGCTAGAGCCCATAAATGGAACACACACACACATTCTAGCAGAGAATGCCCCTGGGAAAACAACAGAATCTAGAACAATGCCAAGGATTGGCTAGAACCTAGAACACACCCAAAATGAAATTTTAAAAGAAAATAAGCAAAGACTGGCTTCTTAAAAATTGGAATATGTCAGGAATTACTTGGCGGTCCAGTGGTTAGGACTAGGCGCTTTCACTGCTGGGGCCTGGGTTGGATCCCTGGTCAGGGAACTAAGATCTGTGGGGGAGGAAGGAACATATCTAAGGAGAGGAAAGTGGGCTGGGAGCTTGGCTTGGGAGCACTAACTAGAAATTTGAATTTACCTGGGGAACATCATGACTCGAATTTAGCATCTAACCTAGAATTTAGAACATACCTTGGGTGAAAAAGGAACAGAGATGTTCACTGGGAGTATTCTAGGATTTAGAAAGAATTCCACGAAGCACTGCCAGGGTGCCTGTTTAGTTGGAAATATAGAAGACAATTCTAGATCACGAAATGAACCTAGGTCACAGAGCACATCTGGAGGAAGGGATGTATGCTCGGCTTATCAATCTGAGAATGTACTTGAAGGATAGGGCATCACGATATGAAAAAATCATAATGGGGTGCTGGAAGCATCTCAAGAACCTGGGTCTCAGGGGAAAATATTGGAAACCCCAGGAAGCCCAAAATCTGAGCTGATATGGGGATGAGGCAGGGGTTTTTCAAGGCCACCAGAACTGATGGGCAATAGTGAGGCTGTAGGGACTTGGGTCCCTAAGAGTAACAGCTGAGCAGCTAGATACTTTGGAGGTCAGAGTTGGGGAACTGGACTCCTGAATCTTTGTGGAGGCAAAAGACAGGAGATGGAAGTTTGGAGCCTGAGTCCTTGTTGGAAGGGAGGGCAGGGGTAGATGGCTTTGATGACAGTACAGAAGGTGGGGTCTGAACTCCTGGGTCGCTGAGGGGAGACAGGATCAGGGACAGGGCATTTAGGTCTTCAAGGGGGAGGACGGGCAGAAGCCAGCGAATTGCATTAAGAATTGCATTCTGAGCCCCTGAAAAGGAGGAATCATGTGCCTGAATCCCTAAGAGGGCAGATGTTGGGGTGCCAGGAGGCTGGGTATATTTATTGGAGGGGAACAGGGCTTTGAACTGGGTCTCTAAAGGGGGTAAAGGCTGGGAAACTGGATTCCTTCCTGGAGTGGTGAAGGCTTCCAGCTGGGGCCTCTAGCCAGAGGAAGTAAGGACTGACAAGGCTTCCAGAGCCGGGTAGGATCTGGATCCCCGGATGCCAAGATCCCTAAGGTGGACCAGGCAAGAACATTCAGAAGCCCCGACTCCTCAAGTAGCAGCTGGGGTCACCACAACTGGGGTGCTGAGGATGGGGCTGAGAGCCTGGCCAGAGGAATCCTGAGGCCCGGGCGCCCAGGTCGGGGAGGGCCTGGGTATTCCCGGGTCAAAGGCGCGGCGAGGGGGATCCCCGCGCCGCCGGCGCCCCCTCCCCGGCGGCGGCAGCAGGAGATGGGGGAGGCAAGGCTGCCGAGAATGGTGACCATGGACAGCTCCAGAGCGGGCCTGTGTCCAGGGCGGCCGCTGAGCCGGCCTGGACTGAGGAACTCGGCCGGCTGTACAAGCCGGAGGACCGGAGATGGGCTGACTGGGTCCCCGAATGGGGGACTATGCGGACGCGACCGGGGGAGGGGGGCGGCTCTAGCTGGGGGAGTCTGACACAGCCTTGGCCGGTGTCGATCTCCCAGGACTGGGCCGAGGAGGAGGATCTTGGTCCAGAGGGGGTTCCCGGGGCTGACCTGGGAAATTAAGGCTCCTGGGCCCTGGAGGAGGCGCAAGGCGGCAGTACGCCTGGGATCCTAGGGTTCGGTTGGGGACTCTGAGAACCGGGAGGGACACGCCTGAGTCTCTGGGGTCGGGCTGTGAAATCTGGGCTGTGAGGTCCTCGGGGAAGGAGAAGAGAATTCAGGTTCTCGGGGAGGCGGGGGAAGCTCGGCGAGGGGTCCCCCGGGTGGGCGCTGCCAAGCGGGCCGGGCCGGGCTCTTACCTACCTGGTCCGCGGCGGCTGCGGGCGGAGCTGGGCTGCAGGAGGGACGTGGGGGTGGGGTGGGGGGACCGGGCGGGGCCCCTGGCGGCGGCCGGGGCCCGGATCTGTAGCTCTGGAGCCCGGTCTCCGCGGCTCGCGCGGGCTCCGCGTCTGTTGCTCCGGCTTGGGCGCTGGGGACCCCCTCCCCTTCACCGTCTAACAGCCCTTTACCCCTTAAAATAGCCCCCTGCCCTTGTCACCGTTCAGCCTCCCCCCGCGAGGCCGCAGCCGCCAGATCTAGGGGTGCTCACCAGCGCCCCCCAAATCCCACCTTCCCCCGCCAAAAAATTCCTCCTCCCTCCTCCCCCCGGCAACCAGCGCTGGGGCGGTCGTGGCCCCTTTAACAGGAGACTGACAGACGGCGCCGAATGGCCAATGGGAGGCGGTGTCGGCGCCGGCCGGCGGTTAAACCCCGCCCCCGCGCTGCCTGGGAGGGGTCGCGCGGGCGGAGAGCGGGAGGCGGGGCTAAGGCGGGTCGGCCAATAGGCATGCGGCGTGAGGCGGCTGGGGCGGGAGGCGGAGCCCGGCATGGGGATGATGTCACCTGAAGCGAGTGGCGCGCGGCGTGGAACGCCAGTCGCGACCCCGGATTCCGGCGGTGGCGCGCGCCTGCCCTCGCGCCGCACGGGACAGGAGGATTGGGCGGGCGGCGAGGTGGGAGTAAAAGATGGCTTTTAAGATGGGGGCGGCTCCCGGAGACACGCGCTCGGGTTATAAGGTGGGGTGAATGCCTGGTCGACGAGTGCACCTTACTCTGCACCCCCTGAGCCCGCCTCGGGAACTGCACGTGGCACCCCCACCTCCCGCGCAGACTATTGCGCGGCCGGCAGGGCTCCCCCGGCGGACTAGGCTAATGGTTCGCTCCGCCCCGCCCACACGGAGGCCGCCCACTGACTCTGGCGCGTTTCAGGACTCCTCGTCAAACCAGCTACAGAGAAGGGGGCTTGGCTTCCGCCCTCAGAATCTCGGAAGGGTAGGGGGAGTTGTCTTCAGCTCTGATCCCGCGCTCAGACCCAGACCGGGTCCCAGCCTCCATCCTGGACTTATCCCCGGGAAGCCGGCCAGCCTCTGTCTTCGGACCTGGCAAAAAGTCTCAAGCTCCGCTCTCAGACCCTGAAAAGGGTCTGGTCTCGACCTCAGCTTCTCTCCCGCCCACATCTCCAGACACTCCAACCCCGGGATGCAGGACAGACACAGACACTCAGTGAGGGTCAAAGATCTTTAAATAAGGAGTTGGTGACAATAAATACTGTACAGGGGAGGGGGTGAGGGTCCAGATCTGTGGTTTCAGCCTCGAGACTCCAAGGACCTAAAAGGAAGGTGAAGAGAGGGGAGCCAAGCTCAGCGGAGGAGACAGCAGTAGGCATGGGAGAGAGCCAGGATTGGGGTTCCAGAGCCAAGAGCCCAGGGAAGTGGGTTGAGGGATTCCGGAGAGAGCAGGTTCCCCATCTTGGGGTGGGAGTGAGCTAAGTAGGGGCCCCCAAAGTAGTCAGAATGGCTTGGGGTGAGAGCCGGGGTCAAAGGTCAGAATCCCAAGGAAAGGAGCCAGGGCTGGGGGTGGCAATCAGTGTCTCAGAAATTACCGGCCTGGTCTGGGAGTCTGGGGATGAGGGAGGCAGAGGAGCCCCAGGGGTGTGGTGGCAAAGGGCTCACGAGTAGCTCTGATGTTGCTGGCGCCGCCGGGCGGAGCGCATCTTCTCAAAGCGGGCTTCCATCTCCTCCAGCACTCGAGGTGTGTAGCGTACCACCAGCTTCACCGAGCCCTGGGCAGCCTTCAGAAGCTCCACTGCCTTCTCATGCTGCTCGCCCTCAACGCTCTGCAGGGGCCGTTCAGACAGTTCATCTTTATCCCCTTCCTCCCTGGCAAAGCCTGATGACCCCCAATCCATCCCTCCTGCCCTGTTTATTGTCCCCACCACCTGGCCCCAGCTCAGACCTCATCCTCGGTGTTCTGGCCTCCAGTGTCTTATTCCCCCCAGTCTCTTATTCCCCAGAGTCCCAAGGGGGTCTTTCTATACTTCCAGGCTGAGCAGCCTTCCACTGCTCACAGTCCTCCCAAGCTGGCCCCAAGCTCTGCCTCCTTCTACTCTAACCACAGTGGTTTTAATTATCTGCATGCCCTAGTCCATCAGAACCAAGCCTTTTCTCTTCAGCTCATAGGAGTGCAGAGTCACAGTCCCTGCCTACAGTACCTTCAACCTAACACTCTTCACCAACTCCTACTCATCCTTCAAAACCCAATTCAAGGGGACTTCCCTGGTGGTCCAGTGGCTAATACTCTGTGCTCCCAATGGAGGGAGCCCAGGTTCACTCCCTGGTCAGAGAACTAGATCCCACATGCTGCAACCAAGACCTAGAGCAGCCAAAAAAACAACAACAACAAACTCAAATGTTCTTAATCTCCAAAAACTTCCCTCATCTACACTGGTCTGGTGCCACATCTGGGCTCTCACAGTGCTCTGTGCTTCCTCATTCTCTCCCTGGTTTAGGATTATTTCAGCCAGGGTCTATCTCCCTCACCAGAGAGGGTGTCCTTGGAAGTAGCAGCAGAGGCCAGTTACTCTCAGTATGTGTGCATGCTAAGTTGCTTCAGTCGTGTCCAACTCTTTGCAACCCTATGGACTGTAGCCCGCCAGGCTCCTCTATCCATGGGATTCTTCAGGCAAGATCACTGGAGTGCGTTTCCATTTCCTTCTCCAGGGGATCTTCCTGACCCAAGGATCAAACCTGGGGCTCCTGCATTGGCAGGCGGATTCTTTACCACTGAGCCACCTGGGAAACCCCCTAGTTACTCTCAGGGTCTACAGCAAAGCCCAGAACAGGGTGAGACACAGAGGCAGTGTTCAGTGTGTTGAGTGAATATGAAAAACAGGGACTCTGCTACCTTGGGCAGACTATGGCCCCCAGCCCTGCCTCAGCCCCCAACTCACCACACCATTCACTGACAGCAGCTGGTCCCCACGCTTCAGGCCTCCGTGGCGGTCAGCCACACCCCCAGGGATGACACGGGAGATGTAGATAGGCGAATTCTGCTCCTTGCCCCCCATGATGTTGAAGCCCAGGCCCTCATCCGTCTTGGGCAGTTCCACTACCCTGGGATGTGCATGGCCCTCACTGGCTGTGAAGGCGGCCACCGTGGCCTGGGAAAGAGAAAGCCTTGGGAGGTGAGGACCCCCCACAATGGGCATACGCATTCAGGTAGAGGCTAGGCCCCTGCCCAGGAAAGGGATTTGGCCAGGGAGCTTTCCTCAAGAATGGGGCACCGGCCACACAAGTCAACACAAGATCACTCTGGTGACAGGACGTCAGATTTAGTCACTTTGGACACTTCACTTTCAAAGAGCAAGTCTCCATTTGGTGTGTGTGTGTCTTGAATCTCACTTTTTTTGCCAATCTCACCTTTTTACAGAGAGAAACAAAGGCCTGGACAGAGAGTCTCAAGCCTCGAGCAAGCAAACAGCATCTAACCGTGGCTAAGTAAGATTTCAGTGTTTAACCCAACTTCATTGTTTTCATCATGTAAAGGTTTAAAGTTATCTTCTGGTCAGGCATTTCATACTAGTTTCTAACTGTACTTGCTAATTGCCAGGAAAATTCCATGGACAGAGGAGCCCAGTGGGCTATAGTCCATTGGATCACAAAGAGTCGAACACGACTCAGTGACTAAAACTTCCTCTTTTCACTTTCAAAGATACTTTTATATGACATTGAAGCTACAAATGTGAGACTCTTCAAAATACATTATAAATACTAGTAAAGGTGATAGATAGATATGGCAAACATCATGAAGGAGGAAACAGGAATGACTGGCTTTGGGAAGACGCTGAGCTGGACCATGAGATTCAGTGGATACCATGAGCCGTGGGGTGGGGGGAGCCTACCTTGGCCGTGGCGTGGGCCCGGATCTCAGCACTGCCGGTGATGTCCAGCGTGTCGTAGAGCTGCTCATACACCTGGTGAGGACGCAGCCCTGCCTCAGGGAGCCGCCAGCCCAGCTCCTCAGCACAGGCGTCCAGGCCCGCAGACCCTCCCACACAAGGGTCCGCCCCGCCCCCGCAATCCCGAGGCCACGGAAACTACAACTCCCGAAGAACCCCTGAGCTGAAGCGCGGGCACCACCCCCGCAACCCCCAGGAGCGCCGCCCCGGTCGCTGCTGGGAGGCGTAGTCCCTCGGCTCGGGGAGACCAGGAGGACCACGGCCGCCCGCCCCGTACCCCGGCGCCGCGGTGCTCTCACCTCTCGGATGGCAGAGCAGAAGCGGCTCTGCAGGACTCGCTGGAGGGCCTGCAGCTTCTGCGGGGGCAGCTCCCCGCTGCGCTGGAGCCGCTCGAGGAGCTCCACCGCCCGGGACACTTCTGCGGGGCGGGGGCGGGGCGCACAGACACACACAGTCAGAGACGCGAAGACGCAGAGAACACGGAGAGATTGCGGCCAGAGACCAAGTCAGGACGAACGCAAACCCGGGGAAGAACAGCCGCGTCCCGGCCGGACGCCCGCAGAGTCGCCGCAGGTGGCAGAGGAGAGACTGCGGCCAGCTGGGCGCCCTGCGTGCCCGGGATCCCCATAGACACCAGCGCAGAGGTGTGCGTGCAGCGGGCGCCCTCTCCCCGGCCCGCTCGCCCACGGACCCTCCCACACTCTCCGACGGCCCGACTTTCGGCGCCCCGCCCCGCCCACTCCCGCCGGGCCCGCCCACCCGCCGGGGTCTTGCCGGGGGAGGGGCGGGATACCGGGATGCAGACCCGGGGCCGGGTGGGCAGGGCCGCGGGGCGCACTTACCCCGCTCCAGCCCCAGCGGCTCCACCAGCGCAGCCATGTCCGCGCCGCCGCTGCGAGGCACCCGCCTGCCGGTCGCCGGCGAGGAGGGCGGGGCTTCGCGAGGCCACGCCCCGGCGACGAGCGCCCCCTGCGGAAGCGGGGCCCGGCGCGCGCGCGCCTGCCCACCCGCCTCGGGTCCTGTCTCGCTCCCCTTCCCTCAGACCCCACACGGCTGTTGGGTTAGTGACCCCTCCTATTGCAGCTTCTGTCTGTCTGCACCACCTTCCATCTCATCTGTCTGTCCTGACCGCCTCACCTGTCTGTCTCCTTTCTATCCGTTTTTTCTACATTCATTGTGGAAAGATTGAAGGCAGGAGGAGACGGGACGAGAGAATGAGATTGTTGAATGGCATCACCGACTCAATGGACATGAGTTTGAGTAAACTCCGGGAGTTGGTGATGGACAGGGAGGCCTGGCGTGCTGCGGTCCATGGGGTCTCAAATAGTCGAACACGACTGAGCGACTGAACTGAACTATGTCACACATTGGGCCCAAGATCATGGATACAATGGTGAGCAGGGCAACTAAGCCCACTGCCCTCCTAGAGCTTATTCTATGATGCGGGTGGTGCTGGAGGCGGGTAGACAGATATGAGAGTAGGGAGGTGACGATGTAGAAGGGACACTGGTGGAAAGTCCTTGGAGGTAAGATCTTCAAGAGAGGCAGCATGGGTCACTTTCCAGGCAGAAAGAGCCCCCATGGCAGGATAGCAGAGTAAGGACTGGAGTGGTTTATGAGGAAGGCGGAAAGATTGACAGGATATAACTGAGGCACTGCCTTGTGTGTTGGCTTATTCATGCTGAGGATTTTGGACTTCATGGTAACTCCTAAGAGTAAAATGCCATGGTCACATGTGTATGTTAAGATCACCATGGACACTGTGTGGAGACTGGATTGGATGGGAGCAAAACTGGGATCAGGGGGACAGATCAGGAGGTCATCCCTGTAATCCTGTGATGAGCAGAGGCGTGGAGGGTATGTGGACAGATTTGGAGATGTTTGGATGTGTCTTAATTGTATATGAGGCCTGAGAGGCGGAGGAGAAGGGGATATTAAGGTGCGTGTGGGGCCTTTTGCTAAGATGGTCTATGCTGGTGACGGGACAGTGGATATTTTGACTGTGAGGAGCTGGTGCAGTAAACCAAGCCTGCAAGCAGTTCTGAGAATTTAGGCCAAGGTGGTAAATAACACCAGAAGAGTGGACAAGTATGCTAGAGAGAAGAGAATATAGAATGAAGAGGATTGAGGACTGAGTCCTCAAAACTCCTATTGTATAAAAGTCAGGAAGAAGACAAAGAATGGCCGGAAAGGTAGGAGGAAAACTCAACTGGGAGAACCACAAGAAGAGAGTGTTTTTGTAAAAGGAAGTGAGCAGTGGTGTCAGATGCTCTAGAGAGTCAGAGACATGTAGATGCAGACGAGGCTGGAGAAGCCTGGCTGTAGTTCAACCATCATCGGATGCAGAAAGTGCATCCTCAGTTAACCTCACCATTAGTGGGATGGAATCCAGAAAGGGGTTTTTGCAAAGTGAGAGGACTGGAGCAGGTTTGTTTACCCTCTTGCCGTCATAGTATTTTTCTCTTTTCATTTTAACAACAACAAAGAACAGAACATAGTTATGGACTTTAAAACAAAATGAAATAATACAGGAGGATAAATATTTTTGTCCATTTTAATCTTTTCCCAAACGTTTTATTTTGTATTGGGGTATAGCTGATTAATAATGTCGTGGTTGCTTCAGGTGAACAGCAAAGGGACTCAGGCATACACACACATGTATCCATTCTCCCCCAAACCACCCCCATCCAAGCTGGCGCATGACTTTGAGCCAAGTTCCATGTGCTGTACAGTAGGTAGGTCCTTGTTGGTTATCCATTTTAAATATAGCAGTACATGACCTAGAAGGATGAATATTGAAAAGCACCAGCCCCATGGGGCTTTCCTGGTGGTCCAGTGGTTAAGACTCTGCACTTCTAAAGCAAGGGGTGTGGGTTTGATCCTTGGTCAGGGAACGAAGATCCCACGTGCCGTGTGTGGAGGCCAAGAAAATTAAAAAATAAAAACAAAACAACCCACACGCACACACAAAACGGAAAGCACCAGCCTCTGTCCCCGTCCCGATTCTCCTCACTGCAAGAGGCAGTAAGGTGTGGCTGTTTCACCCGCTCGTTGCTTCTGTAGCTAAGTAACATATCATTTCTCAATTTTTCAATTTTAGGTGTTAGCAATATATTACATATTGATTTTCTGCTCTTACAACCTTTCCCCTCTCTTCCCATGGTAGTTTTATGGTACCAGTTTTTAGGTCAGTCAATAAAAGGCTCACATTATGTCTAAGTATTCGATACTTAACTGTTTGCTGTATGAGCTCAAGTATTGTCCTGTGATTACATTTCCTTTCTTGAACAGCTTCCATTTTTTCCCCCTGTAATGTCTATCTATTTTGTTTCTTTCATCGCATTCTTAATTTCTTTCAAACTCTGCATCACAACACATACTTTATTGACTCTTTTTATCCTGAAGCTTCTTGTAAACTTTAATCCTCTGACTCCAATCTGGACCAAGAAACTGCCATCCTGGGATATCCCTCCACTGCTCTGCTGAACTGGATCATCTCTTTTTAAATCCCTCATTTCGGTAAAGTATATACCCCGTTATTAATAACTTCCTAAAAAGACTGTTGGGGGGAAACAAAGATTGCAAGATTTGTCCTTCAAGAAAGTTCCTCTAATGCTTTTTTCCTCTTGCACGTCTAGTATCTAATCAACTACCAATGGTGAAGATCGCTCGGTCGTGTCCGACTCTTTGCGACCCCATAGACTGTAGCCTACCAGGCTCCTCTGTCCATGGGATTTTCCAGGCAATAGTACTGGAGTGGATTGCCATTTCCTTCTCCAGGGAACTTCCCAACCCAGGGATAGAACCCAGGTCTCCCACATTGTAGACAGACGCTTAACCGTCTGAGGCACCAGGGAAGTCAATCAACTACCAAATGTGTCTACTAATTAATTGCAGATGGTTTTCAGTTCTGAAATTTCCAATAGACTTTTTATTAAGATTCCTGTTAAAACTTTACAATTTTAAAGATCTCGTCAAATTCTTCTTTTTTCTTTATTTTGGGAACATAATTATTTCAGCCTCTGATAATTCCAACGTGTTCTTATTGTCTTTTTCTCCTTGAATAGATGCTAAGTTTTGGCACTAAGGGTTAGCCTCTGGTTACTCAGATGGTAAAGAATCTGCCTGGAGTCAGGAAACCCTGGTTCGATCCCTGGGTTGGGAGATTGCCTGGAGATGGGAATAGCGACCCACTCCAGTATTCTTGCCTGGAGAATCCCATGGACAGAGAAGCCTGGTGACTTACAGTCGAGGAGGTCGCAAAGAGTTGGACATGACTGAGCGACTAAGACACACACACATCGTACTAAAGACCACGTAGGCTCTCCCTTCCTCCAAAGAAAGTTAAGTTTTCTTCTGGCAGGGGAGAGGTCTGGTTTTAGGTTTTTCTTAGGCCTGGTCTATTTCACATGTGAGCTGACTCCAATACTGTGTTATTCTGGGAGCCTCAAGCACAGCCATTTCTCCACTGCAGGCCTGGAACCCCAACCTGTCTCCCCCGGGGTTACATGGCTGCTCAGCAACTTAGCCTCCTTTAGTGCTTTCTGATGAGCCCCCCTGGGGGTTTTGAAAGGACAGTGAGCTGCTTAGGAGTTGGCAGATGCCTGCGGGGAAGACTACATGTCCATTCTGGGACTCAGTGCCCCATCTGGGAGTTTCTCCCTCAAGTCCCACTGTCTGGTCCAAACTCTGTCAGCTCAGCCCAGTCGAGGATTGCCACTTTCTGAGTCTTTTCCACCACTTTTTTGAGTCTGTCCTGCCACAATAATTGGCAAATATCCTCAAGGGAAAAGTGAAAGAACATGTTAGTCGCTCAGCCTTGTCCGACTCTTTGTGACCCCATAGACTGTAGCCCACCAGGCTCCTCTGTCCATGGGATTCTCCAGGTAAGAATACTGGAGTGTGTTGCCATGCCCTCCTCCAGGGGATCTTCCCAACCCAGGGACTGAACCCAGGTCTCCCGCACTGCAGGCGGGTTCTTCACTATCTGAGTCACCGGGAGTGAATGTGAAGCTCACCTCTGTGTGCTTTCCCCTCCTGGTATCAGACCCCCTCAACTGGCCTACAATTGCTTGCTCCCCAAAGCCTTTCACAAGTTCCTTTTATATGTTTTGTCCAGTCTTTTATCTATTTATTTATGGCTGTGCTGGGTCTTTGTCGCTGTGTGCGGGCCTTCTCCAGTTGCGGCAAGCGGACTTCTCGTTGCAGTGGCTCCTCTTGTTGCGGAGCACACATGTCAGGGAGCGCAGTAGCTGCAGTTCCCGGGCTGCTCAGTACTTGTGGCGCATGGATTTAGTTGCTCCAAGCTACATGGGATCTTCCTGGACCAGGGATCAAATCTGTGTCTGCTGCATTGGCAGGCGGATTCTTTACCGCTGAGCCACCAGGGAAGCCCTTGTCTAGTCTTTATGTACCTGGTCTCTTGGCGGGCTATGGTCCACAGAGTCACAAAGATGTGACTGAAGTGATGTAGCACTCACACTATGCCAGCAAAGTCCAAAATGGGCTGTTTTTCATAGCCAGCTCCAGAAGTATGGTTTCAACATCTGGAGTATCTATGAAAATACAGTAATTAGAGGAATTAAGTTGTTTTTTTTTTCAATTATTCCCTAAATTGTTTTCTCCAGGACCAGTTTCTCTATTTATCTTGTGGTCTCTTTTGGCAGATTTTTTTCAAATGTCTGGGATCTTTGGTTATATGCTTGTAAAAACTGAGGCAGTTAAAAAAAAAAAAACAACACTGGGGTGTGCAGTTGGATTTCGCTGACAGTTTGCCTCTAATTATCAGGCCAACTCTGCCTTCAGGCTGAGAAACTTGTATTTGCAAATGCCCAGCTCCTAGGCATTCTGATTGTGGAAACGGAGTGCAATTGTTCTGTGTACAAATCCTGTTCAAGTCTCCTATCCCAGGGACGGGGGAGCCTGGTGGGCTGCCGTCTATGAGGTCGCACAGAGTTGGACACGACTGACTAGACTTAGCAGCGGCAGCAGCAGCCTTCTTATACCTGAAGTTGCAGTCCTGAGCCTCTGTAAGTTCTCTGCCAAGGTCTGTGGATGGCTCCCTTCTCAAGTGGCCACCAGACTGACGTGTTCTCGCCACTGTCCTATTTCGTCTTTAATCCAGAAATGTGCTGACATCTCGACCGCTGATGGAACCTTGCTTTGTTACTCCTCTGCTATCATTAGGAAGTAAAAACGCAGAAGGTGAACCTGCCATCATGAACTGGAGGCCATTTTCTGTCCTGGCCCTGTGAGGACCCTCCACTCTACCTGATTTTTATTTTATTTATTTATTTATGCTATGCTGGGTCTTAGTTGTAACACACAGGATCTTCCATCTTCCTTGCGGCATGCAAAGTCTTAGTTGCTGTATGTGGGATCTAGTTCCCTGAACAGGGATCCATCAAATCCAGGCCCCGTGCATTGGGAGCTGAGAGTCAGCTGCAGGACCACCAGGGAAGTCCCTCTACCCAATCTTTTTACATCTTTAAAATTTTTTTTTAAGTTTTTTTTAATTGAAGTACAGATCTACAATGTTTCAGATGTACAGCAGTGATTCAGTTATACATGTATTCTTTTTCAGATTCTTTTCCATTATAGATTATTACAAGATCTACTGAGTATAGTTCCCTGTGTTATATAGTAGGTCCTTGTTGTTTTATATATAGTTGTGTGTATCTATTGATCTATTAATCCCCAACTCCTAATTTATCCCTCTCCTCCCTTTCCCTTTGGGTAACCATAAATTTGTTTTCTGTGTCTGTGAGTCTGTTTCCGTTTTGTAAACAAGTTCATTTGTATCAGGGCTTCCCAGGTGGTACTAGTGGTAAAGAGCATGCCTGCCAATCCAGGAGGCATAAGAGACACAGGTTCGATTCCTGAGTTGAGAAGATGCCCTGGAGGAGGGCATGGCAACGCACTCCAGTATTCTTGCCCAGAGAATCCCTATGGACAGAGGAGCCTGGTGGGCTCCAGTCCATGGGGTCACAGAGTTACTTTAGCAACTTCAGTTACCTGAAGCAATTTAGCATGCACACAGCATGCATCATTTGTATCATTTTTTTTAAGATTTCACATATAAACAGTATCATATTTGTCTTTCTCCTTTTGACTTCACTTAGTATGATAATCTCTAGGTCATCCATGTTGCTACAAATGGCATTTCATTATTTTTATGGTTGAGTAATATTCTATGGCATATATAGTCCACATCTTCCTTATCCATTCCTCTGTCGATGGACATCTAGGTCGCTCCCATGGCTTGGCTATTATCCTATCTTTTTTGTTTTTTGGCCACTCCATGTGGCATTCGGGATTCCCTGGTAGCTCAGCTGGTAAAGAATCCACCTGCAATGCAGGAGACCCCAGTTTGATCCTTGGATTGGGAAGATCCCCTGGAGAAGAGAATGGCAACCCACTCTAATATTCTGGCCAGGAAAGTTCCATGGACTGTATCGACCATGGGGTCACAAAGAGTTGGACACAACTTTCACTTGAGTCACGTGGCACGCAGGTCTCTGAACCTGTGCCTCCTGCAGTGAGTATGGCGTCCTAACCACTGGGCTGCCAGGGAACTCCCCTTGCTATTGTAAATAGTCCTACGTACATTGGGATGCATGTCTTTTCAGGTAATTTTTTCTGGACATATATGCCCAGGAGTGGGATGGTGAGTTATTTTTAAAAGTATTTTTAAAGGAACTGCCACACTGTTCTCCATAGTGGTTATACCAATTTACATTCCTACCAGTGGTGTGGGAGGGTTCCCTTTATCCACACCCTCTCCAGCACTTATTTGTAGACTTTGGGTGACGGCCATTCTGTCTGCTGTGAGGTGATCGTGTGGTTTTAATTTGCATTTCCCTAATAATTAGCAATACTGAACATCTTTTCACATGCCTGTTGGCCGTCTGTACGTCATCTTTGGAGAAACGCCTGTTTAGATCTTCTGCCCATTTTTGGCTGGGTTGTTTGTATTTTATATATTGAGCAATATGAGTTGTTTGTATTTGGAAATATTTTCTCATTCTGTAGGTTGTCTTTTCATTTTATTGATTCCTTTGCTGTTCAAATGCTTTTAACTAGGTCCCATTTATTTTTGCTTCTATTTCCATTACTCTAGGAGTCGGTTCCAAAAAAGTATTGCTGTGATTTATGTCAGAGTGTGTTCTATGTTGTCCTCTAGTTTTAATACCTGGTCTTACACTTAAGTCAGCAGTCCATTTTTTAAAAAACTGTATTTTCACTGCACTGGGTCTCTCCTGCTGCATGTGGGCTTTCTTTAGTTGTGGCAAGCGGGGCTGCACTGTGCAGCCTTCTCATCGCAGTGCTTTCTCACTGTGGCACCTGGGCTGAGCAGCTCCTTGGCATGTGGGATATCCCCAAACCAAGGATCAAACCCATGTCCCCTGCATTGGCAGGCAGATTCTTAACCACTGGACTACCAGGGAAGCCCCAATCCATCTTATTTTTGTATATGGCATTGAGGATGTTTTTTTCTTTTACATGTAGCTGCCGGCCAGTTGTCCCAATACCACTTATAGACAAGCCTGTCTTTTCTCTTTACCTTTTTATCTTGCTCTCATGCTTCCTTTGTGAAAACATGGCCCAGAGCCCCATCCCCGCACCCAGCTGGGGGTATGAACAGCTCCACAAGAAATGTGTGGGAGCACTGAAAAAAAGCAAGGAAGGAAGATACAAAGGCATCAAGGACCCTTAAGGAGGGCTTCCTTACCCTATTTTAAACAGCTCGCGTGTCCCAGGACTAGCCCCAGCCTTAGTTCATACAGTTCCAGTCCTGGAACACCAACCAGAGTGGGGCCATCTAAAGTCAGAAGGTGACAACCTCCTGGGGAAGACAGTAAGAGCAGTGAAGAAACCAAGCACCCATTATCAACAAGAAATTTTATTTTTAAATCCAAGAGACCAAAACAAATAAGGAGACTCCTACCCTTGGCTGGCAGATTTAGGTGGTGACCAGTAAGGTGGGGGAGAGGATGACAGCAGGGAGAGTAGGAACACGTCCAAGCAGCCGGTGAGCGGCCTCTTCACTCCGGCGCAGCCTCCATCAAATACCCGTTCTCCGGAGCGAGATACCCGTCGCCTCCCTCGGACTCCATGTACATGTCTCGGCCGTCGTTGCCCAGACCCTCGAGCCCGTTGTCCTGGCCACCGCCACCCCCACCTCGGGCCTCATCCCTGCCCCGATCGCCGCCCCGCTCCCCCCGCTTGTGCTCCCGGTCTCGGTCGCGATCTCGGTCCCGGCGCCGCTCCCGCTCGCTGCGGTGGCTTCGACGTCGGTCCCGGTCACGATCCCGGCCCTTCTCCTCTGGGCCGTCCGGGCCGTCGGGACCCAGCTCCCCGGGGGGCCCGTCATCCGGGGGCGCGTCGCCGGCCTCGGAGGGCTCGGCCATGTCGCCGCCGCCGCCTCCGCCGCCGCGCAGCTCCTCCTTGCGCTCGCGCTCCCGCCGCGCCCGCTCCCGGCTCCGGCTGCTGCGCCGCTTGCGGTCCCGGTCCTTGTCCTTGCTCCGCTCCCTGGAGCGCCGCCGCTCCTCCTTGTCGCGACTCCGCGAGCGCCGCCGCCGGTCCCGAGAGCGGGAGCGTCGTCGTTCCCGCTCTTTGTCTCGCTCGCGGCTTCGCTCCCGGCGCTCCCGCTCGCGGTCCCGGTCCCGGTCCCTGTGGGGCAGCGGGGAGGGGCCGGGCCTGGATGAGGTGGGCAGAGGTTTGCGGCAGGGCTCCCCCACTCACCGCCCCGCTCCCAGGACACCGGGCCCGGCCTCACCTCTCATCGTAGCGGGAGGTGTCGTCCCGGCCCGAGTGCCGGATGTTGACGTCCGCCCCGCCTCTCCGGGTGCCGCCCAGGCCGCCTCCTGAGGACGGGCAGACACAGGCCGGTCAGGGCGGGCGAGGACCCCGAGCCTCGGTGTCTCTGAGGCCCTGGCGCTCCCGACGGCGGGCAGTGCGGAGATCAGAAGGGCACAGCGCCAGCTGGACGCGCCTTCATCGGGCTCCGAGCTCACTTCCCCCGCCGGGGAGGCCCCAGCCCCTGACAGACCCTCTCCCCCGGTCATCCCGGGCCCTGATCTAACTGAAGCCATGACCCGCCCTCAAAGCCCACAGTGGCTCCCCACTGCCCCAGCCAAGGTCAGAGGCCGGCCTCCTCCCTGTCTTTGAGGGCAAGGGCCCCTGGCTCTAAAGGTTCCAGGCATTTTCCAACCTCTTCATGGTCTCCATGTCCTTCCTGCCTAGTTTTGGGGATCATTCACACGTTCCCCTGGAGTCTCATCTTCCTTTCTAAACTCCCACTTACCCTCCGCACCTTAACCCACACCTCACTTCCTCACTCAGCCTGCCCTGACCTACCGGCTGAGGCCCTTCTCCACTCACAGACCACACACTCTCCTCAGAACTTCAGTGGAGTTTCCAATTTCACATGTGTCTCAGGTGGAGTTTCCAATTTTGTGTGTGTATGTGTGTGTATGAGCACGTACAAGAGAGAGCTGATTAACAGCTGCCTCTCCCTCCAGCCTGTACTGAGCCTTCGATCAGGACGCGGGACCGGCAGCCAGGATATAAAGCTGGACGAGCAGCAAATGGAGACGAGGACAACCGGAAGCAGCAGCAGCTAACCTCCTCCTTCACGTGGGAAACAAACGCAGGCTGAAAAGCCACCTGCCCAGGGCGCCTCGTCAAGGAAGGGCAGAGCGGAGACGTGACTCCCTGCTGACTCCAGAAGCTGCCCTCTCACTCACCCTTCTGCCCCCACTGCCTGGAAGGGAGCTTCGTGAAGCTATTTCATCTAAGGAATAGCTTTCAGCAATGAGGGTGAAAAGGGAAAAGAGGCAGCTTGGACATGGACATGAAACATCTGAACAGGGGACAAGCCACCCAGCAGGTATGCGGAGAAACAGACCAGTGCCTCCAATGTTCAGGTCACAACCCAGCAGTGGAGTCACATCACTAACTCTGACAGGATGCAACCAACACGTTTCTTTAAAAGATAAACAGAATATAAAATACTAGTATATACTGTAGAAAAAATAAATTACTGTTGCATCAAACTCTTGTTTGCGTTAAATGTATTTTTTTTGCATGTACGCTGGGTCAAAATGCACTGGCTATTACCATCAGGAAGTCGGAATGCCAATCAAACTAGAAGATTCTGAGATTCCAGCATTCTACAATGGCCAACAGGAGACTGAAGGACTCACTCCAACCCAAAGAAACCAGAGAGGAAGATGAGAACCTATGTACTGAGTTGACTCAGCAGATACGTGTGTGATATACTCAGTAAAGGCAAGTCAAGCATGAGAACAGTGGGCTGGGGGCAGAAATAAGATCAGAGGGTACTGGACCCACCTAGGGTGTCTGCCTAGGGAAGACTATTTTCTCTGACAATTGGGTCACTCCCCCTCATTGGAGTTGGTCCTCAATAGCCAAGTCTGGATGGCACGACCTCAGCCCCAGGTCCAGGCCCAACGCTGAGCCACTTAGATCCACCCACCCACAAGCGCAGACTCATGCAAGACTGCGTTGTGGAAGGCCACACTGGCTCAGTGGGGAGAGCCAGAGGGACCAGCTCGCACAGACAGCAAGCACACAAGGCAGAAGGCGCAGAGCTGCCTGCGGCCGCTCTGGATGCTGCAGGCTCAACCACCAGGGCCTCAAGGTCCACAGACATCCCGTCTCTGGGCTCCAAACCACTGGGGTTTCTACACCAACAAGGCCGAGACACTGGGACTCTACACCAAAAGACCCCTGTATACTGTTTTCTGGTACTTGCTATTAACCTGACCTTGACTGAGACGGTAACTGACAATAAGAGACGACAGTGCGAGGGACTGAAGGTAGGAAGCTTTGAGGGCAGTGGCCAACCATGTATGTCTCATCCTTGACTAGAAGCCTACCATGCAGCTGGTGATCAAACCAGCGTTTACTCAGTAATCAATGAACGAACAGGCCGGATGAGCAGGAGCAAAGTCTAAGTGGATGACAGAATGACTTTTCAAGCCCCACTGTACACCACTTGCCAGGCTGTGTATCTGAGACGCTGAACTCAGTGAGCTCTTCAATTATTCCCACTTTCTAGGATGAGGAAAATGAGACAGAAAAGGGGAGAAAGCCACCTGCCAGGTAGTGCACAAGTCAGAATTTGATCCCAGACTGGCTTCTCCAGGTCAGTACTCTCGCTCCTAACTGGTAACCCAGAATAAAAAACAAAAACAGACCAAGAGAATGCTGGAGACCGAGGGACTGAGCTGGAGAGAAGGAGAAGGAATGTGAGCATGGAGAAGAGAAGACAGAAAGCAGCAGAGGCGGGAAGAGAAGGGAGAGGGAGCCGGCAGGACCCTGAGCCCAGCTGGAGCAGGGCACGCTCACCTAGCCGCCGGGGCCTCCAGCCCTTCACGGTGCGGCCCCTCTCCACGTCCACAAGCACTCTCCTGCCGTCAATCTTCTTGCCGTCTGCATGCTTGTAAGCGGCTGCAACAGATGCGGGGAAGGGGAGGGGGAGGAGTCCCCAGAGGGTCCTCTAGTCAGGCGACGGCCCCGCTCTGTGGCATCCCCACCCGCCATGTCCCCGTCAGCACACTTCGGCGCACACGCACGCACACACACAGGCCCACCAGCCAGCCAGGCAACTGACAGCCAGACAACCCTCTCCCAACCCGGGAGGGGCCTGCTCCATCTCACCACCTGCTTCCTCATCACCCCCAAACACTCGTGGGGGGGGCTGGCCCACTCCCAACCACTATGCTAACCCTAACCACTGCCCTGGGCTCCCAGGCCAGGCCTACTCCCCTTCGACAGAGCAGCCCCCTCCCACCAAGGCGGCCAAAGTCGCTGCAAAGAAACTGGAGGTTAACTTAAGGCTGGACTCTGCGGTGGGGGAGGGTTCCTCCACAACCCCAGGCATGCACCCTAAAACGTCATGCTGGGAGCAGAGGCCTGGCCGGCCACTCCGCACCCCAGTTCACACCGGTTTCCTTTTACTGTGGTTTTTGTTGGGGGAGGGTGAGCATGGGGGAACAGACATCAGAACAGAAAATGAACCAGAAGGGGGCAGGAGAAATCTTTAGATGGCAGGGAGTAGAGGGTGGGTTATGGGGGCCCCCTACAGCAGGTGGGGCACAGGGAAGTGGAGGGAGGCATGGGAGTCGTGCGGTGCTACTGAAAATCCCTGCCTTACCTGCCGAGACTGTACCCACCCAGCCCCCAGCCCAGCTCTCCCTCCACACCCCAGTGCAACACGCGCCGGGAGAGGCCGAGCCCGACCTGAGCCTCAGGAAGGGTGCGGAGTAGAGGGGGAGATGCGGGGAGGGGCGCGTCCCGCGGGTGGGCAGGACACAGCCAAGGACAGGCTCGAGCCTGGGGCTGTCTCACGTGGGGCTCTCGGGAGGCCAAAAATGTCCCTGTTTCCCAACCCCCAGCCCTGGCTGAGGGGGTCATCCTCAACCAGCCACAATACCCAGCCCCGCCCCAGCCCGCTCCCCCCCCAAATAACAACCAGAGGAAGAGAAAAAGGTGCCATTTACCGATGCCGGCCTTGCGGGTGTCCAAACCGAGCGGGATGGGGGGGGCTCGGCAACTCCTGGGGGCCTGGCGAGGAGGCGGGCTTCCCGGGGGGGGACACGGGACCGCTTACCTGGAGCCCCCAAGCTTACCTGAGCACGCGCACAGACCCCACACCCACCACCATGGGGTCAGCTAAAGCTACGGGGAAGGGAGCCAGGGGGTTCTAGGGAGCCCCTGGAGGGGAGAGGAACCACATCTCCTGCACCGCCTGGAGGCAGGCAGAGGAAGTGGTGGACCCCAAAGAAACCTCATGGAGGCCTTGGAAGACGGGGAGACAGGGTTAACATAGAGCTTGGGAACTTGAAAAGACTATCTTGTTTGAATTCTAAAAGGCGGCTAGGGAGGCCTTAGCAAACCTGTTCACCTTCAGCTTTTCCCCATAAAATCCACGCTCAGCTAGGCACAGGCCCCACCCCCTCTCAGCACATGGAATGACTTTTCCACCTTGAACTTCTCACTCCCTCCCACCACCTGCTTCAGCCCAAAGGCTGGCACACAAGGGGACAACTTCGGGGGTCCAGGAGATGGGAGTACTGCCCATGATCCAAAGGGAAGGGGCCGCTGGGCCCCTGAACCCAGAGGAGGGTAGCGGGGGAGGGATTTCAGGACTGGGGACACAGTCAAGCAAAGGACCCCTGCTCTGGTTATGTCCCAAACCCCAGAAGAGGCCCAACCCGGGAAGAACAGCAGAGAAAAATGTGACGTGTGTATCTCTAGGCTTCGCTCTCTCTCCCTCTCTTAGGTCTCCAGCCAGTGGAAGGGTTTTCAGTAAAAGCTCCAGCACCTTCAGCTGTTCACAGCCTGTCGCTCGACCCCTCCCACAGCAATCCCCAAGTCCATGCACTCTGGAGAGCAGCTGGGCTCCACAGCCTCTCGGGAGGCTCCACTGTGACACGGCAGACAGGACGTGGGCAGAGCACCTGAGTCTAGCAACCAAAAAGACTCTCCAGGGCTACCACAGTGATGGCCCGCAGAAGGGGCAGGGGCCGGGAGAGGAAGGAGGGCTGAAGGGTTCCACCAGGAGCCCTGGCCCCACTGTGTTCCCGCCGCCGTGCCACGGCCGTCGGGAAGCCAGGTATGCTTGGGGTTAAACCGAGCCCAACTGGAGAGGCCGGCTGCCTTTCCCATCGGGGAGCATCTTTCCCCTCCTGGGATCAGCAAGATTGTCGGAGAGCACCTGGATGGGGCCAGAAGGGACAGAGGGCACCCAAACAAGGAAAGGGCTCTGGGTGCGGGGAGGCGGAGGGGCGGCTGGGGGCGGGAGGAGGGAGGCCTCGCTGCTCCTGAGCTGCCTGGCTAAGCTGGGCTGGTGTGCGGTGCTGAGTGATCTTACCCATGATACAAACCCTTATACCAACCATACACTGAGGTGTTGTAAGGGGAGCGTAAGCATCAGCTGCAAGCCAGCTGCGTGGTGGCTGCAGTGACAATAAGAACAGTCAATTAATACGGCGGCCCCTGGACACGCCGCAGCCCTGCCCACCCCCGCCCACCCAGCCCTGCCCATGTGGACGCCGCCGCGGCCTCAACGGGGGCTTTGGAGATGTGGGGGCAGGCGCTGAACACGCAGACCAGCCCACTGCCCGCTGAGGAACAGGGTGGGGGGCCAGGGGTGGGGAGGTGGAGGGTCGGGTGGCCCAGCCCCAGCTCAGCTGGGGGGAGGAGAGGGCAGGTTCAAAGGCCAGTCCTCACTGCAACCTGGCCACCCCCAAATCTGCTGGGGGAAATGGGGAGAGGCTCCCCGAAAATCCGACCCCTCCCCCCACCTCCAACTCGCCCTAGCCCCCACCAGTTCCCTCCTTGCCCCTGAGGTTCAACGTGTGACACTTACCTCCCCAGGTTCACACACACACACACACACACGTTGTGGGGGATTTTGGTTTTTGTTTTTTAAAAAACATGTATATAAAAAACAAAAAAAAAGATATATCAGAAACAGAGGGAGGAGGAGAAGAGACATCGCTAATGTCAGGTCTGGCGGGGAGGGGGTGGGGGACAGACGACGGGAAGGGGCTGGGGCAGCAGAGAAGAGAGAGGGCCAGAGGGCAGGGTGCAGATGGGAGGTACTCACAGTGCATGTCCCGCTCGTGTTCGTACTCGATGAAGGCATAACCCCGGGGCTTTCCCGACCGCTTACTGTAGACCATGTGTATCTGGAGGGTGGGTGGCAGGAGGCAGAGGTCAGTTCTGACAAGGGGACAACTCACCCTATCAATCACACAGCTCTGGGCTGGATGATGCCAGCAACAGATACTTCTGACCCTCCCCCGGCCCCTTCAAGGACCCAGAGTGACTGATACTCTAATGGCCTTGGGCTTAGCAACTGATGAGCACAATGACCTCAAGCCCTTGCTAGAGCCCAGAGCACCTGAATAACTTCTAAATCAAATGAAAAAAATGTCCGTTATACATGAAGCCGTGCTCTAGAACAAGAGTCAACATACATTTTCTACAAAGGACCAGAGAGCAGATATTTCCAGCTTGCAGGGCCACACAGTCTGTGTCACACCTGCCGAACTGCCTCGCAGCAACAGCAGCTGCAGACAATAAAGTGGGCCTGGCTGGATACCAACAAAACTTCATTCACAGACACTAAGTCTGCAGTTTGTTGACTTGTGCTCTAAATCAGCAGCTAGTAATCATGATGTCTTTGTTTTCCTTCTGCTACCCTGAGACTCCGGCATGGATGTGCAGGCAGGACAGAAACCCAGGCCGGGGAGTCTGAAGCCCGAAGTGGTGCAGTGCCTCCTCCCTCCCTCCGCACACCTTCAACTCAAGCACCCCTGCTCTGGTCTACTCACCCTTTTGATGGGTCCATACACCTCAAACTCTCTCCGGAGCTTGGACTCTGTCGTGTCATAGTTCTACAAGGAGACAGAAATGAAGTGAGAGAAGCCCTCAAACACCCCATGGACCAAGTCTACTGTCCACATCCACGCTCTCCGTAGCCTAGGGCTCCAGGGGTTGGGAGCTGGGGACTCACCACTCTAGCCACAAAGAGAGTCTTGAAGGCATCACCCTGAGCATTGGGATCATTGTGAGGGTCCCCTGTGCAGGATAAAAAAAAAAATTCTGTGAGTAGACGTTGTCAACAGTATCACAGAGCAAGAAAGAGACTGACGGACACAGGCCCAGAACTTCCGGTCACCTGGCCACCACGGGTAGGCCCCTCTCTGAGCCCCAACTGCCCTGAAGCACAGCAGACCTCATCTGAGTGGCTGATTTAGGCTGATTAAAGGAAGGGATAAGACTGACTTCAAGCTGACACGATGGCGGCCAGCCTACTGCCCCCCTTTTCCAGGCCTACATATCCTGAGGCCCAAGTCCCTCCCAGGTGGGAGTAGCTAAGCCCCAAGGGCATCTCTGGAGAAGCAGCCTGATCCTGCCAGGCACTGCTTCCTCTGCCACCTGCAGTGCCACAGTGCCACCCATCGGCAAGGCCTGCAACTGCAGCCCGTAGGAAAACCTGAGATCAAGCAACCCTTAGATGGCAACCCCTGATTTCTTCCCCGTGCCCTGTGGCCTCAGGGAGGAACCCACAGCTGGCCCTGAGGCCAGAAGGGGAGGATGGCGTGAACTCCCAGCCTTACTACTGCCAGACCACTGAGGACCAACCAGCTCCACAGACAGAGCCAGACTCTTACAGAACTAATTCCACAGGTGATTCGGACAGGTTATGTTCACCCCTGTGCCTGCCCCTCACTTCCTCACCCGAAGCCCGTCCCTCTGGGTTGTAACTGTCTGTGCCCACGTGTCTCAATCTGCATCTATTCACCCAAAAGATATCTGTTAAGCACTATGTGCCTGAAACTCCCATAGGTGCTGGGGTAACAACAGTGAAAAAAGGAAAAAAAGACCCCTGCCTTCCTGAAGCTCATCTATTACTGCAGGGAGGCTGCCGGTAAACAACCTAAGACCAACAATCATCCAGTTCTATCTAGTAACAACAGAGAGATGGGAAGAAGCATTTTACTGGGAAGGTCAGGAAAGGCCTCACTGAAATACCATTTGACATGAAGGTGTATTTAACAGGAGACAAACTTCAGCACCACTAGGGGTAGGTGGTACTGCAGTGGCATTATGGGGGACCCAATGACTGCCTGCAGGAGCGGATGGAGCCCAAACAGCAGAGAGCAGAGCTTCTGCATGAGCAGCCAAAGGTGCCCAGCAGACAGAGGGAAACCACCCTGGCACAAGAGACACTATGGCTTTTGCTTAACCAAGAGGCCCAGGAGCGTGACCCAAGGTAAAAGCTAGCGCAGTGCCCACGAATTTCAGCTAAGACGGTGGCAATAAGCTGAGGTTCATCAGCAGTTCACTGGCAGCACGCGCACACCCTCGCGCCACTCCACCCTGCTGGCAGCTCTGCCCTCAGGGAATCCTTGGGCAAAGAGGTTATCTACGTAGCAGCCCAGAGCAGGGGCTCAAAGGACTAGACTGTGGGGTTGAGAAACGAGGAAGTATCTTAGAACTCTGACTCTTGCTAAGCGGACCCAGACTCCACAGACCTTCATTTTGTCTTAAAAACTGGAGTAACAAACCCTACTGCACTTGAAAGCTGTAAATAAAAAACACGAAATACAAGCAAGGTGCCCTTGAACAGTAGCTGTTAATGGTGGCAAGGCACAGCCCGTTTCTGCACTGGGGGACGGAGGCTCCTAGGGCAGAGAAAGCCTGCTGTACTTGAGCCATCCTTTTTGTTTCCTTTTCTATCATGGGGAAGTTCAACACTTAAGCAAAGAGAGAACAGTATAATGAACCCCTCCGAACCAACCTCAATGGTTACCACATGGCAACACTGGTTACATCTCTATCCCAAGCAGTATATTAAGGCAAACTCCAGATATATAATACCACTGTAACACCTAATAAAGACTTTAAGAAACAGTAACCACAGTACCAGTATTAAACCTTAAAAAGTTAACATTAGTTCTTTATCTTCAACAAAACGCAGTGTTCAAATGTCCTCAACTGTTTCAAAACAAGCTTTCTGCAGGTGGCTCGTTTAAACCAGGACCCGAACAAGCTCCACAATGACCATCTGGCTGAGGTGCCCTTTGACTCTTTAACCCCTTTGGTCCACTCCCTTCCCACCTGCTTCCCCAGCTTTCATGTTTATTTATGGAAACTGGATCACAAGTTTGTCGTATACAGTCTCCCATATCCTAAATTCAACTAACTGCATCCTCAGTACCGTTTAACATGCCAGGATTATTTTCTTTTCCTTTTTTTTAAACTCACGTGGGTCAGACTCCAAGGCCTGTGCCCCAGCAACAGAGCTGAGAGGCCCCCCAAGTCAACTGCTGTCAACAGCTGTGTGTGCCAGGTCCTACAGGAGCTGGGGCCACAATGGTGAGCAAATTCCACCAGAACCCTGCTTCCTGCACTGTGAACCAATGTAACACAGATGTTCGTCAGTGAATTCCTCCCGCAGACTGAAATGACCAAGCTGCAGCAGGACTCAGGGCTTTTGGTGTGCAAGGGGACTCCACCCAAGCAAGGAAGCCATGAAAGGCTTCCCTGAGGAGTGATGCTGCCAGAGACATAAAGGGCAGTTGTATACACACCAAGGTACCATGCGAGACTGGTGGAACAGCCTGGGCAGAGCCCCAGCAACAGGAGACCATCTGGGAAAGAAGAGGCAAGAGAAGACGCCAGTGCAGGCTGGAGCAAGAGGGGAGGGAGCATGGGCAGAATGCACCCTCAGCGGTCAGGGAAGGGACTTTGGTCTTTAAGTTGAAAGCCAAAGGAACCTATATAGGAATTCTCTGGCAACCCAGTGGTTAGGACTCTGCACTTTCACTGCAGAGGGCCCAAATTCAATCCCTGTTTGGGGAGCAAAGATTCTGAGGGCAACATGGTACAGCCCAAAGAGGAAAAAAAAAAGCCGTTAGCAGAGAAAGGTATAATCAAGAGTTGTGTCTCAAAGAGCCCCACAGGACTTGCGGGGGACAGAGACGTAAGTAAATTCATTAGACTGCGTGTCCAGGCTAGAGGGGCCTTCGGTGGTGGTGGAGACAGAGAGGATACTCAGATCTGTGACATTCAGAGAGTAGCATGGGTAGGTCTTGGTGACAATCGAAGGACACAGCAAGAAAAGGTGTTAAAAGCAAACTGAGTAGAAACAATTGGCCATGACTTGCAAAAGCTGGATGACCAATTTCCAGTAAAGGAAACATCGAAAGAAGACCAGGCTGGTGAGGAGAGGAAATCCTGATTGTGGTCCAGACACAGTGTAAGATGCCTCTGAGGCATCCAAGAAGACAGGAACGCAGTGAAAGCCAGAGTTCAGAGCGCTGAGGTGAGATACCCCAGTATTCGGTTGTCAGGTGTCTGTCTGATGAGCTCCATGAGCAATGGACTCCTCCAGGGAATGTGATTCAGAGTGACGTGATTCACCGGAGCCTCACGAGCATGGGAGGAAAACCCATCTTTTGACTATACAGTCCTTGCTCTAATAAGAAAAGGCCCCCTGAGGTTGATACGGGACTCTTTTGTGAAGTCTGGTTAATGACTACAATGTCCCTCCCCTAAACTCAGACTCCTCCTGTACCGGGAAGGGATGAAGCACTCCCAGCCCAAGGACCAGGGAGCTGAGGTGGAACCACAACTGCCTCATGAGTCCGGACCTCACTGCCTCGGCCTGGGAGACCCAGCTGGGCAGTGGCTGCCTGTCCAAGGGCAGACCCCTGCAGGAGGCAGCTCAGAGTATCAGTCTTCCTTTCTGTCTGCCCTTATTCCGTGCTCTCCTGTTTAAAAGCCTAAACCAAATATAGGCCTTGGCAAATAGTGGAGGCTAATAAAGTGAACTGACAACAGCCCACATTCCGAAATAAGAGTCCTGGGGTGAACCTGGGGAAGGGAAACACAAGCATGCTTGAACAAGAGATGAAAAGAGGAGAGACTTACACATTTTTAGCTCTGTCTCGACTTCCTGCTGTCGCCGCTCAATCTTTTCCCGTCTCTGTCAGGAGAAAGGTAGACAACTGAATACAGATAGAAGGGCCCTGATATCAGGGAACATCCTAAAGTAAGATGCAAAAAAAAAAAAAAAAAGACGTGAGGCAGAAGGCAAACGTTACATACCTTCCTCTCCATGCGTTCCTCCCGGGTTTCTGCTCGAGTTGGAGGAGGGGCATCTCGAGGGTCCTGGGAATAAGAAGAGTGACAGCGGTGGGAGGAAGGGGAAGACAGCCAGGAAGAGCCAATCAAGAAATAACAAACATCTTGGCCACACTCTCCTGCACGTTTACACACATGCCCACACAAACATGGACAGTTCCCAGGCCAGTGGAGGCGGGGGAACAGTGCAGATCAAAGCATGGTCCGTTGACGAATGCAATCTGTGAACAGTTACTGGTCTGTGACAAGAGAAGTAGAGAAACTGAGACAAAATACGCAGAAACGTCTACAGCAATCTAACAGAGTAGTTTTATGTTCATTGAACTTAGACGTGTGATTTTCTTTAACTCTGTATTCTCTAAAAATACTAGAAGAGAGAAAACAATCCTCTTGCATTTATCAAGAGCATCGATCTGCAGTCCTCTATCATATCACACTGTGAACATCACAATACTCGTCCTCTATTACAGACAGGAATCGGAACCAGGCCTGAAGCAAAGCAGAGCGTAGGGATAAGCAACTGGACACCCTCTGAGGGCCAGGGCAGTTCTTAAAGGCCTCAGCAAGCTCCCATCAAATAACTGGCACATGACCCTCGCCTGCCACACACCTACAGTTATTAGTTTAATTGGCTAATAACATTTTCCAAGTACCGGTTCACTGAGAGTGGCAAGTCTCACTAAAGAACCAATCTTCTGTCATCTCACTATTAACTTCTGGTCTGCAACTTCCTCCTCCTCCCTTCCCATTCATGCTAGAGGGTTAGTCTTCTGGCTGTGTGCCAACATACTCAGGTGTTCTTTGATCACCTTAAGACGTGGACTGTTATCCCAATTTCACAAATGAAAAAACTGAGGTCCATGAGCCTAAGTCATTTATTTATGTTTGTCCTGAGGGTACAAAGCTGAAATTCTCAAGACCACCATCTTAACAGCACATCACCTGGTGTTAACCCTTTAACGACAAAAGTGGTAAATAAAATAAGAATTATTGACCTTCACTGACTACTTGGTGCCAAGCCCCGTAACAAAATTTCCAATTAATTCTGTCAATTATAACAAAGAAGATATAAACATTCCCTTGCTATAGATGAAGCGACCACAGGACTAAGAGGATCTGCCACTTGTCCAAGGTTACACAGCTGATAAATGTGCCAAGGACTACTTAACTGGACAGTCTGAATCCTCAACTGGTAGTCACTGTCACAAACTACTGAACTGTCACAAAAACTCAACAAGGGATACATAATGAACCCCAATCAAGACAAGAAAACTGAGACTTTCCTGGTGGTCCAGGGGCTAAGACTCCTCGCTCCCAGTGCAGGGGCCCTGGGTTCCATTTCCATCTCTGGTCAGGGAACTAGATTCCACATGCCACAGCTAACAGTTCCCATGCCGTGACTAAAACGGGGGGCAGCTAAATAAAGAAATAATAATCACCCAGCCTAGAAAACTGGCCAGACACTGGACTCTCCAATCCAGCCCCGCAACCCCCCAGAACCCAACCCAGGTCCAAGTCTGCTCACTGAACTCACCTCAAACTCTCGGATGTAGGGCGCGATGCCACAGTAAGGTTGATTGTGGTGTTTTTCATGTGGCAGTTTCTCCAAGGGTGGGAGGTATGGGATGGGGTCACGGGGAGCAAAGAGGGCCAGAAGGTTGGGCGGCAGGAACTGGGTCATCTTGCCAAGTCTGAGAGCAGAAGCCTTATATTAGGGTGGGCTGGGGGAGATAGGCTGGGAAGCCCCTATAACCCCTTGACTCCCAGGAAAAGAAGGAAATAGAGGCAAAAATCTCAGTATCAAAACAGGTTCTGTACAGCGCGCTCCTAAGTCACAAGGAAAAGGAGTAAATCTGAATGAAAGAGGGTTTTGGTGGGAGAGCTGTGTGAAGACGGGCCAAACCGGTAAGGGAAACAAAGACTAAAAAAGGGTTTCTGAGTAGTGAAGTCTGAGTCCTGGGCAAGGAACCGCGGGGCTGAGGGTCCGTGAGCGGTTGTGGGGACATCAAGGATCCTGAGAAAGGGAATCCAGGGCAGTGGCGGCTGGTGGTCCCATACCGTGGATAACAGGTTACGGGGCGAGGGTCGCAGGAAGTCTTGGATTAAGGAAGGGGGTCAAAAGTAGCAAGCCTCTCAAGCCAGGGGGTTGTGGGTAATAGATCTGGACCCCACAGGCGAAATGAATTATGGGTAAGGGTCCGCGGAGGCGACAAGAAAAAAGCAACATACCGCAAGGGCCTGTGGGTAAATGCTGAGGAGGAGAGGGGCTATGGAAAGAGAGCTTAAGTGACCAGACAACTCTGGATAAGGGATGCAAAAAAGTGCTGTGACGGTGGCACGGGAAAAGGACCCGGCCGCGGGGAAAGGACTGGGGCCGGCCGCGGGGAAAGGACCGGGGCTCACCGCAGGGGCTTGTGGGTAGCGGCCCCGCACCCGGTAAGGCCACTCAGTCACACTCACCCGCCGCGCGGCGCCCTCCTCGGCCTAGCGACGGTCCGGAGGCTCGCGGCGGCTCCGGCGGCCCCTCAGCAGCGGATACTCCGGCTCTCGCTCCGACTCCGGCGGCGTCCGCGTCCCTCAGTCTCTGTCGCCCGCCTAGCGCGCGCACCAGGCCGCAGCTCACGAGCCCGCGCGGCCTCGGCTCGCGACAGGGCCAAGGGGTGGGAACAGCCTCAAATCCCTCCGCCGTTCGCAAGGCGCACGCGCTACGCCAGTCAATCACAACTCACTCACAGGGACCCTGGGGCCGCCGCAGGCACTGCGCACGCGCGAAGCCACTACCCGCCTTCCGGCGTCTTAGACGCCTTTGCCGCGGCAGGCTGGAAGTCACAGTGCGCACGCGCGTGAGCCCCAAGCCGTCCCCTTCCACCTCGCGCTCTGGACTCCAACCGCCTCTGTCCGCGAGACTCTTCTGGATGCTCCACCCCTTACCCTAACACACTTCCCGGATCTTGGGCGCATGCGTGTATGATCAGTTACCAGTATTATACCCTTCCGCCGCCTAGCAAAGAGTCCCTACGTGGAGGATGGGCTTACCTAAGCTATTAAATCAATAACTTCTCCATCCAGCGCACCATATACTCGACACTGTTTGGATTCTGAGGATGTAGCATGTGACTAAAGCACAGTCTCCCTTTTTTGAGCTTGCATCGTGCGGAGGGAGGCAATAAAGGCATTAAAAAATTAACTTCTGATAGTGGCCGTCACAATAAAAAAAGGGCAGAATAAGGTGTTCAGATGTGAAAGAGGAGCTATTTTAGAAAGGACGACGGGGCTTCGTTGGTGGTGTAGTGGTAAAGTTCGCATTTCCACTGCAGGGGGCGCAGGTTCAATCCCTGGTCAGGGAACTAAGATCCCACATGCTGTGTGTTGCAGCCAAAAAGAAAAAAAAAAATTGAAAAGGATGATAATGGAAGGCTCTTCTGAAGATGACATTTAAACAGAGGCCCAAGGAAAGGGAGATCGGGGCGGGGTTAACAGCAAGTGCAAAGGCCCTGAATTAGGAAGGATGGCGGGAGTCCCAGGTTGTTGGTGGAGAGGGTAGAAAACTGATTTAGGGTTCTGTAGACCTGGAAAATCTCTGGATGTAGACCTGGATGGAGGGGCCTGGTGGGCTGCAGTCCATGGGGTCGCTAGGAGTCGGACACGACTGAGCGACTTCACTTTCACTTTTCACTTTCATGCATTGGAGAAGGAAATGGCAACCCACTCCAGTGTTCTTGCCTGGAGAATCCCAGGGACGGCGGAGCCTGGTGGGCTGCCATCTATGGGGTCGCACAGAGTCGGACACGACTGAAGCGACTTAGCAGCAGCAGCAGCAGACCTGTAAAAAGTTAAGTATTTTTTAAGTTTTTTGGATAGATTCAATTGCCTATTTAATAATAATTGATTCAATTGCCTATTTAATAATAATTGCAGGAATTATTACAAATTTAAATGACTATTATGTTTTAAGTACTTTGACGTATGTACGTATTACGTAAGTACGTATGTATATGAGAACCCCCTGAACTATTTTTTTGGAGCCTTCCCAAAATTCTAAATTTGTTTCGAAATAAAAAAAATTAATTAAAATAAAGCTAAACGTGCTTTAATAATTTTTTCCCTGTATCATTGAAAAGTAAATTTCTAAGGCATTGCACCTCTGAATGTTTCAGCATGCATCTCCTAAGATTAAGAGCATTCTTCTACAAACCACAAAACTACTTTCACCTCTGAGAAAGTTTATCCAGTCCCACAAAACTATTTTCACCTCTGAGAAAGTTTATCCATTCTCTATTTCAGATTTATTCAGAAATCAGACTTTCCCAATAGACCCACAAGTATTTTGTTTTAATCTCAACCAGAAGTCAATCAAGTCTCACGCATTGCACTTGGTTGTCCTGTCTCTTTATCCTTTTTTTTTCTTTATTCTCTCTTAATATAGAATACAGACACAGGCACTTTTCCCCAAATTATGTTGTTGGTTTTTCCCCTAAGTTCAGACCAGTTTCCAGTAGAAAGTCCCACATTCTGGATTTCTGATTATTTCCTTATGGTGTTTGCAGTGTCTTCCACTAACCCTGTTTGCCTGTAAAATGGAAATTGAGTCTGAAGTTCGAATAAACTGATGTTGAGCATTTTTGCTAAGATCTTTTCCCTGGTGATACTGAAGACTTTGACTGCATCACATCTGGAGATAGTCCCACTATTATGATGCTGAATTTGGCCACCTTATCAAGGAGCTAACTGACAGATCTCAGTCTAGAAGTACATTTTCTCTTTGGTAATCTGAGCAGTGAGACTTTGCCACAGTTCCCCAACCATCTCATCTCTCACCCCCTGGTTGTAGCAGCCATTGCTGATCTTTGCCTGAATAAAGTATCACATGGGGGAGAGGGCAGATTTTATTTGAAAATAAATAAGAAGTTACTAAAGGGCTTAGATCAGAAGATGGACAAAGCATAATTTGCATTATTAAAAGATCACATCAATGGCAATAGACAGAAGAAAATGCAAGAAAGAGGCTACAATTTCCAGGGAAGAGATGATGGCTTGGACTAAGAAGGTAGTGTTATTGAACTCAGGTTCAGCTACTCACTGCTGAGAAGTCAATACTCCAGAGATGAGTGTTAGTAGGAAAGGAACATTTGCTTTATTCAGGAGGCCAGGCATCTGGGGAGAAGGTGGACTCGTGTACCAAAGAACCAACTCCCCCCTACCAATCAGAGCACAAGAACTTGTATTTATTTATTTATTTTGACTGTGCCATGCCACATGGAGGAATCTTGGTTCCCCAACCAGGAATGGAACTTGTGCCCCCTACAGTGGGAGAGTGGAGTCTTAACCACTGGGCCACCAGGGAAGTTCCACAAGGACTTTTTTTTTTTCTCCCTCTCTCTCTCTTTTTAATTTGGTTGCTTAAGTAAGTGTTAGTCACTCAGTCATGTCCAACTCTTTGCGACCTCATGAACTGTAACCCACCAGGCTCCTCTGTCTAGGATTCTCCAGGCAAGAATACTGAAGTGGGTTGCCATTCCCTTCTCCAGGGGATTTTCCTGACCCAAGGATCTAACCCACAACTCCTGCATTGGCAGGTAGATTCTTTACCATCTAAGCCACCAGGGAAACCCTGGTTGCTTATTATTTATTTATAATAGTGAAAGATGTTTATTAGTTTTCACAATCAGTAGCCAGACAAAAGAATAAAAGATAATTACAATTGCAAGCCACAATGGGAACACGAGTAACTTAACAATATAAAATAATTACATACCACTTAGGGGTCAAGCAGAGTGATGTGGTAAGTGGAAGTGCATACATGCACATGTTCTCATCCCCCAGCCAGTCTATGTCTTTTGGTTGGCGCATTTAATCCTATTTACAGTTAAGGTAATTATGTATGACCCATTACCACTTTCTTAATTGTTTCGGGTTTATTTTCTGTAGGTTTTTCCTTGTCTTATGTTTCCTGCCTAGAGAAGTTCCTTTGGCATTTGTTGTAAAGCTGGTTTGGTGGTGCTGAATTCTCTTAACTTTTTCTTACCTGTAAATCTTTGATTTCTCCATCAAATCTGAGTGAGAGTCTTGCTGGGTAGAGTATTCTTGGTTGTAGGTTCTTCCTTTTCATCACTTTAAATATATCGTGCCATTTCCTTCTGGCCTGTAGAGTTTCTGTTGAGAAATCAGCTGATAGCCTGATGGGAGTTCCCTTATATGTTATTTGTCATTTTTTCCCCTTGTTGCTGTTAATATTTTGTCTTTGTATTTAATTTTTGTCAGTTTGATTACTATGTGTCTTGGTGTGTTCCTCCTTGGGTTTTTCCTGCTTGAGACTCTCTGTGCTTCCTGGACTTGATTGACTATTTCCTTTCCCATGTTAGGGAAGTTTTCAGCTATTATTTCTTCAAGTATTTTCTCAGGTCCTTTCTCTCTCTCTTCTCCTTCTGGGACCCCTATAATGCAAATGTTCACTCATTTAACGTTGTCCAAGAGGTCTCTTAGGGGTCTTCATTTCTTTTCATTCTTTTTTCTGTATTCTGTTGTGTGGCAGTGATTTCCACCATTCTGTTCTCCATGTCATTTATCTGATCTTCTGCCTAGTTATTCTGCTATTTATTCCTTCTAGTGTATCATTCATCTCTGTTTGTTCTTTAGTTCTTGTAGGTCTTTGGTAAACATTTCTTGCATCTTCTCCATTGTTTTTCTGAGATCCTGGATCATCTTCACCATCATTATTCTGAATTCTCTTTCTGGAAGCTTGCCTATCTCCACTTCATTTAGTTGTTTTTCTGGGGTTTTATCTTGTCCCTTCATTTGGATTTCCCTGATAGCTCAGTTGGTAAAGAATACACCTGCAATGCAGGAGACCCAGGTTTGATTCCTGGGTTGGGAAGATCCACTGGGGAAGAGATAGGCTAATCACTCCAGTATTCTTGGGCTTCCCTGGTGGCTCAGCTGGTAAAGAATCTGCCTGAAATTCAGGAGACCTGGGTTTGATCCCTGGGTTGGGAAGATCCTCTGGAGAAGGGAAAGGCTACCCACTCTAGTATTCTGGCCTGGAGAATTCCATGAACTATGTAGTCCATAGGGTTGCAAAGAGTTGGACACGACTGAGAGATCTTCACTTTCATCTGGAACATAACTTTCTGCTTTTTCATCATGATTCACTTTCTGTAATATGGTTTTTGTTTTAGCTGCTTGGGACTGTGCTTCTTCTGTCTGCCCTCTGATGGATGAAGCTAAGAGGCTTGTGTACGCTTCCTCATGGGAGGGATTGGTGATGGAAAAAACTGGGTCTTGTTCTGGTGGGCAGGGCCTTGCTCAGTAAAGCTTTAATCCAATTATCTGCTGATGTGTGAGGTTGTATTCCCTTCCTCGTAGTTGCTTGGCCTGAGGTGACCCAGCCCTGGGGTCTATGGGCTTTATGGTAGGGATAATGGTGAACTCCAAAAGGGTTAAGGTCAAGGGGAACCTTCCTAATCTGATGCTTTGAGTGCCTCCATCCCTGTGGTGAACCCCTGCCAGCCCACACATCCACAGGAGGCCCTCCAACACTAGAGGGTAGTTTTGGTTCGGTCACCTGTGGGGTCATTGCTCCTTTCTTCTGTACGTCGGTGCACACAAGATTTTGTTTGTGCCCTCCAAGGGCTTCCCTGGTGGCTCAGACAGTAAAGAGTCTGCCTGCAATGCAGGAGACCTGGGTCCAATCCCTGGGTTGGGAAGATCCCCTGGAGAAGGAAATGGCAACCCACTCCAGTATTCTTGCCTGGAAAATCCCATGGATGGAGGAGCCTGGTGGGCTACAGTTCACGGGGTCCCAAAGAGTCAGACACAACTGAGAAACTAACTCTTTCTTTCTTTCCAAGACTGAACACTCTGTTTCCAAGACCTGTGGAAGTCCTGTAATCGAATTCTGCTTGCCTTTAGGGCTAGATTCCCTGGGGATTCCTAGTCCCTTTGTAAGATCTCCAGGCTGGGGAGCCTGACATAGGGTTCAGAACCTTCACAACAGTGGGAGAGTGTCTTTTGTATTATTGTTCTCCAGTTTGTGGGTCACCCACCCGGCAGGTATGGGATTTGATTTTATTGTGATTGTGCCCCTCCTACCATCTTGTTGTGGCTTCTTCTTTGTCTTTGGAAGGGTATCTTTGTTGGTGGGTTCCAGAGTCCTCCTGTCAATGGTTATTCAACAGCTATTTGTAATTTGGGTGTTCTCCCAGGAGGAGATGAGCGCACATCCTTCTACTTCACCATCTTGAACCAGAAGTGCCCCCACAAGAACTGAAACAAGAGTGTTTCAGGGATGTATAGGCAGAAGGAGGGAGCTACATGCAGAACAGTACAGTCATCTCCGACAATCATCTTGAAATTCGTCATGCAGTTGTCTGACCAACATCATCTTGATTGTTTTAAGTACAGTTAATCTTCAGTTGAACCATAAAGAAAGCTGAGTGTTGAAGAATTGATGCTTTTGAACTGCAGCATTGGAGAAGACCCTTGAGAGTCTCTTGGACTGCAAGGAGATCAAACCAGTCAATCCTAAAGGAAATTAGTCCTGAATATTCATTGGAAGGACTGATGTTGGAGCTGAAGCTCCAATACTTGGCCACCTGATGCAAAGAACTGACTCACTGGGAAAGACCCTGATACTGGGACAGATTGAAGGCAGGAGGAGAAGGGGACAACAGAGGACCAGATGGTTGGATGACATAACTGACTGAATGGACATGAGTTTGAGCAAATTCCGGGAGATGATGATGGACAGGGAGGCCTGGTGTGCTGCAGTCCACGGGGTCACAAAGAGTCAGACATGACTGAGCAACTGAACTGAACTGAATCTTCAGTTCCAGAGGTAGTTTGTTCCCATTTCTTTGAGGGCAGTTCGGGAACTGTGCAAGGCGAAGCAGCTTATGTCATGGCCACAGTCTGGTTATCATGCAGTTAACTTCTTCCACCTGGTGGAGGTTTTGGTATCTGCAAAACATCTCAAAGGAGACGGCTCAAAATATTATCTATAGCCCTTGAAGAAGAACTAAAAGTCGTTGACTTTGTTTAATGATTAAACTATTATTTGTTTGACTGCTCTTCTTTGCTTCTGCACTTTTTCATTTTTTTCTGATGAAATTTATTCTTTGGATAAAGGTTTTTTTTTACAAAATGCAGGCAGAAGACAAGGGCGGGGTGGAGGTTTGTCCTGGGAAGACCTCATAGGGTCCTGCCCAGTTACTATAGCAGTGGAGTGAAAAGAAGTGGTAAGATTTAGGATCTATTGTGAAGGTGACCTCATTTATTTAGTTGCTATAAGAGTGGAATTATTAGAAATAATTCCCAGAGGAAATTAAGGAGACAACTCAGTATAATGTGGGATCCTGGATTAGATTCTAAACTGGAGGAAGAACGTCACTGGAAAATTGCTGAGACTCAAATGAGGTCTATAGCATTATTTGTCAATGGTAATATACCATTGTTAATTTCCTGGCAAATAATTGTACTGTGGTTATGTAAGAAGTTGATGGTGAAAGCTGGGTGAAGGATATATGGGAAATCTGTGCTATTAATGCCTTTTGCAAATTTTCTGTAAGTCTGAAATGATTTCAAAATAACAAGCCTAAATAAAAACTTTTTAAAAGATTTGTGTTTGATGTGGGCCATTTTTAAAGTCTTTATTGAATTTGTTACAACACTGTTTCCGCTTTTTTTATGTTTTGGATTTTTGACCACTTGGCATGTGGGGTCCTCTCTCCCTGACCAGGGAATGAACCCACACCCCCTGCTTTGGAAGGTAAAGTTTCGATCACTGGACTGCTAGGGAAATCCCTAAGGAAAAACTTTAAATAAAGCTAATTTTCCATTAACAATAATCCTCACTCCTAGGTTTGTAGGCTAAGCGACTGGGTGACTGATGGTGCCATTCATTTAGAGAGGGAAGACGTGGGGAAGAGTGGGATTATCGAGGAGGAGTTCTGGGTTTGGACATGTCAAAGATGTCTGTTTGACACTCAGATGGAGCTGTGGAATTGCAAGTTGGAAGATATGGCAATTGCAGAAGAGTTCAGGGCTGGAAACCTAGATTTGGGAGTCATTGGAGTTGAGGTGGTACTTGAAGCCATGTGACTGAATGAACTCTGCTACTAGAGAAGATGGAGAGGGGAACATGTCTAAGCACTGAGTCTCAAGGCCCTCCATCAGAATTGAGATAAAGCAAGAAGATTCATCAAAGGAGACTGAGTAGGAGGGATCACAAATGTAGGAGAAAAGCCAGGAGAGTCCAGAGTCCAGGAAGCCAAGAAGGAAAGTGCTTCAAGAAAGAGGCAGGGTCTGGGACTTCCCTACAATGGTTAAGACTGCAAGGGGCATGGGTTCTATCCCTATTCAGGGAAATAAGATGCTCTCATGCAGCGTGGGAGGGCCAAAGGAGGCTGGGGGGGGGGAGGAGAAGGAGCCAGTGTCAAGATATGGAAGCAATCTAAGTGTCAATCAACAGATGAATAGATAAAGAAGATATAGTATACAATGGAATACTGCTCAACCACAATAAAGAATGAAATGTTGCCATTTGCTGCAACCTGGATGGATTTGGAAGGCATTATGCTAAGTGAAACAAGCCAGAGAAAGACAAATAGTGTATGATATCACTTATATGTGAAATCTAAAAACTACAACAAACTAGTGAATATAACACAAAAGAAGCAGACTCAGAGAAATAGAGAACAAATGACTACCAGTAGGGAGAGGGAATAGGGCAGGGGCATGATGGGGTAGGGGGGAAAAGAGTAATTATGGAACTAGATGAAATCATGTGTGTGAAACTTTTGAAAATTGTAAAGCTCTGTAGAATTTAAAGAATCTTTAATTCAATTTAAAAAAGGAGGAGGATGGGGCTTCCCTGGTGGCTCAGTGATAAAGAATCCACCTGCCAATGCAGGAGACACGGATTCTCCCTGCTCCAGGAAGATCCCACATGCCGCAGACCAATGAAACCCATATACCACAGCTACTGAGCCTGTGCTTTAGTCCAGGAGCCCTACTACGAGCCCATGAGCTGCAACTACTGAAGCCCTCACGCCCTAGAGCCTGTGCTCCGCAACAAGAGAAGCCACTGAAATGAGACACCTGCCCGTTGCAATGAAGAGTAACCCCCGCTCGCCACAACTAGAGAAAGCCCTCACAGCGACGAAGACCCAGTACAGCCAAAAATAAATGAATTAATTAATTTTTAAAAAGAGAAGGTGATCTGAATCTTGAACCTTTATTCAAAAAAAAAGAGGAAGAAGAAGGAAAGTCAACTATACTTCAATAAAAAATAAAAGGAAAGAGCTACTGATATGCATAGCAGGAATGAATCTTCCATGCACTATGCTAAGTGTAAGAAACCACATTGAAAAGGCTACACAGTGAATGATTTTATTTATACTCCACTCTTGAACAAGTATAGATGAAACAATGTATCTACTTAGTGAATGTGTTTCAGCACTCAATACTGCAGTACTAAACCATTTGGCTGTTTGAATTCCTGAAAGTGGAAACATGAACATGGAGAAAACACAGTACTCAGATTTTCAACTGGGTAGACCATCAGCACTCCTTTCCAACCTGGAGTTACTCAAGGGTCGGCCTTATTTGACATTCTGAAAAATGCAAAACTACTAGAAAAGAGGGAGAGAAAACAGAGCAATAGTTTCCAAGAGCTGGAAGTGTGGGAGGCAGCTGACTACAAAGGGAAGAAGGGAACTTTGTGGGTGGGGAGGGAACGGTCCTAAATTTTTACTGTAGTGGCAGTTACATGACTATTCATTTTTCAAAATTCATAGAAGTGTATACTGTAAAGGATAAAGTTTATTGTATGTGAATTAAACCTCAATAAACTTGACCAGAAACCCCCCAAAAAAACTGGTTGTCCCAAGTTAATTCATTATTTACAAAGGGAAAAATAATAACTTTATAATTGAAAATGAAGATCATGGCATCCGGTCCCATCACTTCACAGCAAATAGATGGGGAAACAATGGAACCAGCGACAGACCTTATTTTCTTGGGCTCCAAAATCACTGTGGATGGTGACTGCAGCCATGAAATTAAAGGATGCTTGCTCCTTGGAAGAAAAGCTATGACCAACCTAGACAGCATATTAAAAAGCAGAGACATCATTTTGCCAACAAAAGTCCATATAGTCAAAGTTATGATTTTTCCAGTAGTCATATGTGGATATGAGAGTTGGAACATAAAGAAGGCTGAGTACCAAAGAATTAATGCTTTCAAACTGTGGTGCTGGAGAAGACTCTTGAGAGTTCCTTGGATTGCAAGATGATCAAACCAGTTAATCCTAAAGGAAATCAACCCTGAATATTCATTGGAAGGACTGATGCTGAAGCTGAAGCTCCAATACTTTGACCACCTGGTGCAAAGAACTGACTCACTGGAAAAGACCCTGATGCTGGGAAAGACTGAAGGCAGAAGGAGAAGGGGACGACAGAGGATGACATGGTTGGATGGCATCACCGACTCAATGGACATGACTTTGAGCAAACTCCGGGAGATGGTGAAGAACAGGGAAGCCTGGTGCACTGCAGTCCATGGGGCCACAGAGTCAGACATGGCTGAGCGACTGAACAACAACAATTGAAAAACTCAGCAGATGCTCACCTAACCAAATGATCAAAATTAATGCCACTGATGATAAGATATAGCAATATAGTACCCCTAATGTGATGTGATGAAAAGGGAACCTCACCTATGTGTAGCATTCTCCCTCCTCCCACAGAAAAACTATCTATTCAGTTCAGTTCAGTTCAGTTGCTCAGTCGTGTCCGACTCTTTGCAACCCCATGGACTGCAGGACACCAAGCCTCCCTGTTCTTCACCATCTCCCGGAACTTACTCAAACTCATGTCCATTGAGTCGGTGATGCCGTCCAACCATGTCATCCTCTGTCGTCCCCTTCTCCTCCTGCCTTCAATCTTTCCCAGAATCAGGGTCTTTTCAAATGAGTCAGCTCTTCGCATCAGGTGGCCAAAGTATTGGAGTTTCAGCTTCAACATCAGTCCTTCCAATGAACACCCAGGACTGATCTCCTTTAGGATGGACTGGTTGGATCTCTTTGCAGTCCAAGGGACTCTCAAGAGTCTTCTCCAACACCACAGTTCCAAAGCATCAATTCCTTGGCACTCAGCCTTCTTCACAGTCCAACTCTCACATCCATACATGACTACTGGAAAAACCATAGCCTTGACTAGACGGACCTTTGTTGACAAAGTAATGTCTCTGCTTTTTAATATGCTATCTAGGTTGGTCATAACTTTTCTTCCAAGAAGCAAGCATCTTTTTATTTCATGGCTGCAGTCACCATCTGCAGAGATTTTGGAGACCCCAAAAATAAAGTCTGACACTGTTTCCACTGTTTCCCCATCTATTTCCCATGAAGTGATGGGACAAGATGCCATGATCTTAGTTTTCTGAATGTTGAGCGGTAAGCCAACTTTTTCACTCTCCTCTTTCACTTTCATCAAGAGGCTCTTTAGTTCCTCTTCACTTTCTGCCATAAGGGTGGTGTCATCTGCATATCTGAGGTTATTGATATTTCTCCTGGCAATCTTGATTCCAGCTTGTGCTTCATCCAGCCCAGCATTTCTCATGATGTACTCTGCATATAAGTTAAACAAGCAGGGTGACAATATACAGCCTTGACATACTCTTTTTCCTATTTGGAACCAATCTGTTGTTCCATGTCCAGTTCTAACTGTTGCTTCCTGACCTACATACAGGTTTCTCAAGAGGCAGGTCAGATGGTCTGGTATTCCCATCTCTTTCAGAATTTTCCACAGTTTATTGTGATCCACACAGTCAAAGGCTTTGGCATAGTCAATAAAGCAGAAATAGATGTTTTTCTAGAACTCTCTTGCGTTTTTGATGATCCTGCAGATGTTGGCAATTTGATCTCTGGTTTCTCTGCCTTTTCTAAATCCAGCTGAACATCTGGAAGTTCACATATTGTTGAAGCCTGACTTGGAGAATTTTGAGCATTACTTTGCTAGCGTGAGATGAATGCAATTGTGCAGTAGTTTGAGCATTCTTTGGCATTGCCTTTCTTAGGAATTGGAATGAAAATTGACCTTTTCCAGTCCTGTGGCCACTGCTGAGTTTTCCAAGTTTGCTAGCATATTGAGTGCAACACTTTCACAGTATCATCTTTTAGGATTTGAAATAGCTCAACTGGAATTCCATCACCTCCACTAGCTTTATTCACAGTGATGCTTCCTAAGGCCTACTTGACTTCACATTCCAGAATGTCTGGCTCTAGGTGAGTGATCACACTATTGTGATTATCTGGGTCATGAAGATCATTTTTGTACAGTTCTGTGTATTCTTGCCACCTCTTCTTAATCTCTTCTGCTTCTGTTGGGTCCATACAATTTCTGTCCTTGCTTGTGCCCATCTTTGCATGAAATGTTCCCTTGGTATCTCTAATTTTCTTGAAGGGATCTCTAGTGTTTCGCACTCTATTGTTTTCCTCTATTTCTTTGCACTGATCGCTAAGGAAGGCTTTCTTATCTCTCCTTGCTATTCTTTGGAATTCTGCATTCAAATGGGTATATCTTTTCTTTTCTCCTTTGCTTTTGGCTTCTCTTCTTTTCACAGCTATTTGTAAGGCCTCTCCAGACAGCCATTTTCCTTTTTGCATTTGTTTTTCTTGGGGATGATCTTGCTCCCTGTCTCCTGTACAATATCACAAACCTCTGTCCATAGTTTATCAGGCACTCTGTCTATCAGATCTACTCCTTTAAATCTATTTCTCACTTCCACTGTATAATCATTAGAGATTTTATTTAGGTCATACCTGAATGGTCTCATGGTTTTCCCTACTTTCTTCAATTTAAGTCTGAATTTGGCAATAAGGAGTTAATGATCTGAGCCACAGTCAGATCCCGGTCTTATTTTTGCTGACTGTATAGAGCTTCTCCATCTTTGGCTGCAAAGAATATAATCAGTCTGGTTTCGGTGTTGACCGTTTGATGATATCCATGTGTAGAGTGTTCTCTTTTGTTGTTGGAAGAGGGTGTTTGCTATGACCAGTGCATTCTCTTGGCAAAACTCTATTGGGCAAACTGAGGAATAGTCCACTGACCTTCAATAGGGACAGTATTCTTCAAAAGTGTTGAGGTGATTAAAGACAAGGAAAAAGTAAAAAAAAAAAATTGCAGAATTGCAGGAGGCTAAGAGGACATCACGATAAACTGTGGAAAATTCTGAAAGAGATGGGAATACCAGAGCATCTGACCTGGTGGTCTTGAGAAACCTATATGCGGGTTTCCCCATCTATTTCCCATGAAGTGATGGGACAAGATGCCATGATCTTAGTTTTCTCAATGTTGAGCTTTAAGCCAACTTGTTCACTCTCCTCTTTCAGATATGCAGATGACACCACCCTTACGGCAGAAAGTAAAGAGGAACTAAAGAGCCTCTTGATGAAAGTGAAAGAGGAGAGTGAAAAAGTTGGCTTACCGCTCAACATTCAGAAAACTAAGATCATGGCATCTTGTCCCATCACTTCATGGGAAATAGATGGGGAAACAGTGGAAACAGTGTCAGACTTTATTTTTGGGGTCTCCAAAATCACTGCAGATGGTAATTGCAGCCATGAAATTAAAAGACGCTTACTCCTTGGAAGAAAAGTTATGACCAACCTAGATAGCATATTAAAAAGCAGAGACATTACTTTGTCAACAAAGGTCCGTCTAGTCAAGGCTATGGTTTTTCCAGTGGTCACGTATGGACGTGAGAGTTGGACTGTGAAGAAAGCTGAGTGCCAAAGAATTGATGCTTTGGAACTGTGGTGTTGGAGAAGACTCTTGAGAGTCCCTTGGGCTGCAAGGAGATCCAACTAGTCCATTCTAAAGGAGATTGGTCTTGGGTGTTCTTTGGAATTAATGATGCTAAAGCTGAAACTCCAATACTTTGGCCACCTGATGCGAAGAGTTGACTCATTGGAAAAGACTCTGATGCTGGGAGGGATTGGGGGCAGGAGGAGAAGGGGACGACAGAGGATGAGACGGCTGGATGGCATCACCGACTTGATGGACGTGAGTCTGAGTGAACTCCGGGAGATGGTGATGGACAGGGAGGACTGGCGTGCTGCGATTCATGGGGTAGCAAAGAGTCGGACACAACTGAGCAACTGAACTGAACTGAAGAGGACACGAAAGCTCAGTGCAACATGGTATTCTGGATTGGATCTTAGAAGGAAGAAAGGACATTAATCAGAAAAATGGAGGCAATTTGCACATCATTTAGTCAACAGTATTGTACCATTGTCAGTTTCTTCAACAAAGGAACCATGGCAATGTAAGACGGTAACATTAGGAGAACCTGGGTGAAGGCTATCATGAATTCTCTGTGCTATCTTTGCCTCTCTTTTGTAAGTCTGAAAATATTTCAAAATTAAAATAAAATTTTAAAAAAGGTCTTATTGTAACACAGGAACAAAAATGATACCAAGGAAGAGGAGAGACCGTCTCTTAGTTTCCTGTTACTGCTATAGCAAATTACCTCCAAATTGTGGGTGGTTCAATTAAGGGGTGACAGATAGGGGTGTAGAGTTTCTCTGGGGGGGATAACAAAAATGGTCTAAATTCGACTGTGGTGATGGATGCAAAACTCATGAATATAGGAGGAGCCATTGGGTTGTATACTTTATTTTTTCAAAGTGTGTTAGTCGCTCAGTCGTGTCCGACTCTTTGTGACCCTATGGACTGTAGCTTGCCAGACTCCTCTGTCTGTGGGATTTTCCAGGCAAGAATACTGGAGTGGATTGCCATTCCCTTCTCCAGGAGATCTTCCCAACCCATAGATGGAACCCCGGTCTCCTGCATTGCAGGCAGATTCTTTAGCATCTGAGCCATCAGAGAAGCCCCTTTTATTTTTTAATATTTATTTAGGCTGCTCAAGGTCTTTGCTGCAGGACTCAGGATCATCAGTCTTCATTACAGCATGAGGGATCTAGTTCCCGGACCAGGGATTGAACCCAGGCCCCCTGCATTGGGAGTGCAGAGTCTTTTTTGTGTGTGGGAGTGCTAAGTACAGAGTCTTAGCCACTGGACACTAGGGAAGTCCTCTGTGTAAATTGAAATGAGTGAACTGTAGCTTGATAAAACTTTAAAAATGGAAGGAAGGAGGGGGGAGGCAGGCAGGAAGGGAGGAGGCTGGGGTAGATCGGATGGAAACGATAGGCTCAGAGTACCAAGATACCACATGTGGATTATCTATTATTGTGGTATGTGTAACAAACCACTCAAAGACTGTGTGACTGAAAACAAAGACCATTCATTTTGCTCACAAGGCTACAAGCTGGGCAGGGTGGGGGGTGCAGTACAGGGAGAAGACTTACCTGTGCTACAGTGGGTAGCCTAGCTGGGGCAGGAGGATGCGCTTCTAAGATGGCTTACTCACGTGGCTGCAGGCTGATGCTGCTGATTAGCTGCAAGCTTAGTAGCCTAGGGTCCCCTCCACATGGGCCTTGTCATCTGGCCTGCACAAGTTTCCCAAGGAAAAGAGTGGGGTGGAAGGTTGCCTTTTATGACCTAACCTCTAAAATCACATAGCATCTCTTCCAAGGATGATTGTAGCTTTCCTTTTTTTTTTTTTTGGCTGCCATGCAGTTTGTGAGATATCAGGTCCTCTTCCAGGGACTGGAAGGACTGGGTCACTGTTAGGACCCGGCAGTGAAAGTGCCGGGTCCTAACCACTGGACCATCAGGGAATTCCCTATGGCAGTAGTTTTAGAGTAATGAATATGGAGCCAGGAATGAAACTCTTCCCTGAAAGAATGGGAGTGGCCAGAAAGGGGAAGGATGAGTTTTTACGGAAGGCTGGGGAAAGGTGTCCATGGATAGCTTGAGTGTCAGAGGAGCTGAGGAAGGGAGAATTTTCTGGAAGTGAAAGAAGGGAGAATTTTCTGGAGGTAAAAGAGTGAGCCCACCTCCAGGCTCAGTAGTGGGAGGGTGTAAGAGATACGGCTATAGGAAGGAGGAAGGATCTGTTCATACCAAATGTTCAGAAACCCACAAAGAGAGGCTTCTGTGAGTTCTGAGAAAGAGAAGAAAAAGACAGAGAGAGAAAAGACCAGAGAGAAGGGAAAAGGCCAGAGAGATGGGAGGGGGCGGCAGGGAGAGAGATTCAGTCACGGCAAGGGTCAAAGACCATGAAAGAAAGGGACATAGACACAGAGAGGGACACAAATCCAGATGGATGGTGACAAAATATCGCAGAAACTGTAGACAGGAAAAGACCCTGATGATGGGAAAGATTGAGGGCGGGAGGAGAAGGGGACGGCAGAGGATAAGATGGTTGGATGGCATCACCAACTCAGTGGACATGGGTTTGGGTGGACTCCGGGAGTTGGTAATGGACAGGGACGCCTGGCATGCTGCGGTTCATGGGGTCGCAAAGAGTCAGACACGACTGAGCGACTCAAAAGAACTGTAGACAGGAAGAGGGCCAAAATTCCTAGGGAGCTAAAACCTTTAGTGGCTCTCTCCTCTCCCCCAGCAGAGGGCGTCCGGGGACTCATTCCCAGGAGTCTGGATGTCCAATCCCCACTGCCTCCCTCCAAGCTCAACCGATGGGGCTATTTTTACCCGGTGTCATTGGACACCGGTGGCTGGAAGGCCATCGTCGGTCTGTCCTTTGGTCCCTTCCAGTGACCCTGCGGCATCTCCCCAGCCCACCCCCCACCTGTTCCTGGCAGGCCCGGCCTTCTTTTGCACAATTCAGGGCCCCAGTTCAGGCCTTGCTGGGGCTCAGAAAGTCTGGCAGAGAAGCCAGGTGGAGACCCTGGGGTGGGGGTAGGAGAGGAGAGCGAGGGGATCCGGTGTAGGGGGCTCACGCTCATAAGCAGCTGCTGGAGCGTCCCCAGGATGGGGCAACCACCAGGACAGTGGCCGAGCCAACCTAGAGTGATGGTCGGAGAGAGATTCAGAAGTATGACTCCGGAGAGGCTCAGTGGTCCAGAGGCCCTGAGACAGAGACTTGCAGTAATCCAGAGAGACAGGGAAAGAAAGCTAGCTGAAAGGGAGCCCCAGAGAATCCCAGGGACAGAGACACAGCGAGCTAAGAGATAAGAGAGCCGGAGACACAAGAAGCAGAGAGATGTAGGCAGAGATGAAAGACAGAGACCAAGAGAAACAAGAAATAAAGAGAGACAGTGATATCTCTTTTCAGAATCAAACTGAAGACGGAGATTCAGAGACCAAGACACAGAGACTGCCAGGAATCCCCAGACACAGGTGACTTTAGAACGGCAAAAACCCAGAGAAAAATGACCCAGAGACATACTCAGAGATACATCCCTGAAATCAGACAGGCCCAAAGCGAAGACATAGCCAGAAGCAGAGACATTCAAAAGAATGAGAGAGATGGAAATTTGTGACTCCAACAGAGGGGCTCAGATGCTCATTTTAAAAAATAGATGAGACACACACACACGGAAACCCGGAGGGCCGCAGAACAGAGGTCTCAGGAAATGGGGAGACAGAGAGAAAGGGGCCCCGAAGGCGGAATGAACCCGGAGAAACCCCAGGGCGGCGGCGGCCAGGCGGAAGGGCGGGCGCCCCGGCAGAGGGCGCGCGGCCGCCCTCTGCCCCGCCGGGGTCACGGCGCCCCCTCCCCCGCTCGCTGGCCGCGCGGCCGGGCTATTTTTACGCGTGGACACCGGACACCAGGCTGGGGCGGCAGCGGCGGCGGCCGAGGCGGGGCCGGGCCGGGCCGGGTCGGGCGTCGGGGCCACACGTCCGTCCGCGGGTCGCCGGGGCTGCGCGCGCCATGGAGCCCGGGTGCCCGCCGCCCTGTGGCTGCTGCGAGCGGGTGGTGCTCAACGTGGCCGGGCTGCGGTTCGAGACCCGGGCCCGCACGCTGGGCCGCTTCCCGGACACGCTGCTCGGGGACCCGGTGCGCCGCAGCCGCTTCTACGACGGCGCGCGCCGCGAGTACTTCTTCGATCGGCATCGGCCCAGCTTCGACGCGGTCCTCTACTACTACCAGTCTGGTGGGAGGCTGCGGCGGCCGGCGCACGTGCCGCTCGACGTCTTCCTGGAGGAGGTGGCCTTCTACGGGCTGGGCGGCGCGGCACTAGCGCGCCTGCGCGAGGATGAGGGCTGCCCCTTGCCGACCGAGCGCCCCCTGCCCCGCCACGCCTTCGCGCGCCAACTCTGGCTGCTCTTCGAGTTCCCCGAGAGCTCGCAGGCGGCGCGCGTGCTCGCCGTCGTCTCGGTGCTTGTCATCCTCGTCTCCATCGTCGTCTTCTGCCTCGAGACGCTGCCCGACTTTCGCGACGACCGCGACAACCCGGGTCTTGCCGCGGTGGCCGCCGCTGGCCCGGTAAGGGGGCGGGGCCTGAGCGTGGTGGGGCGGGGTTTAGGAGGAGGTGGGTCGCGTCCACGGGGTCCTGGCCAATCATAAGGTGGGGTAAGGGGCACTGGGAGGCGGGGCTTATCAGGAAGGTGGGGTCTGGCCGTGGGTGGGCGGGGCATTGGGGTTGGAAAACCAAACGAATCAGAATGCGGGGCGAGGGGCTGTGCGTGCTAAGTTGCTTCAGTCGTGTCCGACTCTTTGCCACCCTAAGGACTGTAGCCAGCCAGGCTTCTCTGTCCTTGGGATTTCCCAGGCAAGAATACCGGAGTGGGTTGCCATTTCCTTCTCCAGAGGATCTTCCCCACCCTTGGATCGACCCTGTATCTCTGAAGTCTCCTGCACTGGGAGGCAGGTTCTTTACCTCTAGCACCACCTGAGAAGCTGTGAGAGGGGCAGCAACCCAGGGACAGCGCCCGACTAGGGGATTCTACCATTAAAAGCTGGGCTGGGGAAGGGAAATGTATATAGCTTAATGGGGCGGGACCTGAGGATCTGAATAGGAGGACCTGCTTATCAGAAGGCGAGCGTTGAGGTAGGTGAGAAACCCGGCCTGTGGAGGGCAGGAGGAAAGGTGTATTAAGAAATCAAAACTGAGGGGTAAGGAGAAACTGAAAAATCGGCCGTCTGTGCAGCTGGCAGTAACCAATGGAAAGGATGGACTGGAGGCACTGAGGGCTGGGATCTGAAGAAAGCCACCTAGGGAGATGGAGATAGAGGGATGGGGGGCCTGAGGGCTGGGGTAAGAGGCCTCCATCATAAAGAAAGTTGAACTGAGGTTAGTGAGAGGAGGAGCCCGGGTTTTGGCATTAAAGATAAGGTCTTCAACCATCATGGTCTAGGCTGGGTTTGGGGAGGCCGGGGCATAAGGGAGTGAGGCAAGGACTGGGACCCTCCCCGTGTGGAAGTTGAACGCTGGGAGCGGGATTTCAGAAGGGATGAGGTTGATCTCCACTCTAGCATCGTTTCAGGAGACCCTGCCAGTGAAGGATCAGGGATCCTAAAGTCAGCCTTACAGGGATGATCCCTGAGGTCCTGTCCTGGTAGGAAGGGTCTGCCAACTGGGTCAGCGGGGTTCTGGAGACAGAGGCTATTGGCCAATTTGTAAAGAAGTAGTTGAATATTTAACCCGCAAATATGGCCGTTCCAGTGTGTCCCAGCCCTGGCATGGTCCTTCCTGAATCCCTTCCTCCCTGCAGTTCCCGGCTCGGCTGAATGGCTCCAGTCCAGTGCCTGGACCCCCGCCTCGCTTGCCCTTCGATGACCCGTTCTTTGTGGTGGAGACTCTGTGCATCTGTTGGTTCTCCTTCGAGCTGCTGGTGCGTCTGGCGGCCTGCCCAAGCAAAACAGCCTTCTTCAAGAATGTGATGAACCTCATCGATTTCGTGGCCATCCTGCCCTACTTTGTGGCATTGGGTACAGAGCTGGCTCGGCAGCGGGGAGTGGGCCAGCCAGCCATGTCACTGGCCATCCTGCGAGTCATCCGACTGGTACGCGTCTTCCGCATCTTCAAGCTCTCCAGGCACTCAAAGGGCCTGCAGATCTTGGGCCAGACCTTAAGGGCATCCATGCGCGAGCTAGGCCTCCTCATCTTCTTCCTCTTCCTTGGTGTGGTCCTCTTCTCCAGCGCAGTCTACTTTGCTGAGGTGGATCGGGCAGACTCCCATTTCACCAGCATCCCTGAATCCTTCTGGTGGGCGGTGGTCACTATGACCACAGTTGGCTATGGAGACATGGCACCTGTCACTGTGGGTGGCAAGATAGTGGGCTCTCTGTGTGCCATCGCCGGTGTGCTGACCATTTCCCTACCTGTGCCAGTCATTGTCTCCAACTTCAGCTACTTTTACCACCGGGAGACAGATGACGAAGAGGCTGGGATGTACAGCCATGTGGACACGCAGCCCTGTGGCCCCCTGGAGGGCAAGGTCAATGGGGGGTTGGTGGATCCAGAGGTGTCTGAGCTGCCGCCTCCACTCTGGGCCCCCCCTGGGAAACACATGGTCACCGAAGTGTGAGGGACAGTTGAGGTCTGCAGGACCTCACATTTCCTTGGAGGGAGGGCGGGAAGGGAGGAGGGGAAAGTTGGGGGGAGGGTGTTGTTTCTAGGATGAACTAAGTTATGTGGTAATGAACTGGGGAACACTAAGTCTTATTGGGTCTTGAGGTGTGGATTGGTAGCTCCTGTGGGTACCTCCTGAGATGACAGTGAATGGCAATGGGTTATACTGAGTTGAGATGGAGGCTCCATTGGTTTGTATTGCACTGGGTTGTGCAATGCTTGTGGAGCCTTTTGGGGTAGTGTTGAGATAGGTTTGGTCACATAGTTTTGTGAGTTTCTTGGTTCCTTGTTGGGTTGGGTTGGGTTGGGAGTCTTGTCCAACAGCATTGTGCAGGGTTCTGTGGTTTTATGAGTCCCCTGGGGCCATGTTGGATTAAGTAAGGTGGTCACCCATGGCATTGTTGGGACTGATTGTGTGTTCATGCATGATGTTGTGGAGTTGAGTTGAGACATTGGAAACTGAGTGGCTTTGTGATTCTTCTAGGGCCATGTTATTTTAGGTTCTGTGAACTTGTGAGCCATGTAGAAATACGAAGAGTCAAGTGATAGAATGTGAGCTTTCTAGGTCATATGAGATCAAGTTGGGTTGGAATGTAAATTCGTAGGAGTGTTTCAGGGTTCTGTCATGTTGAATTGCATAGCGTTATGTGGCTAGAAGTTTTCTGGGGCAACATTAAGTTGGATCGTAATGAGTTGTGTAATCATGTGAGTCTCATAGGGCTGGTTCACTTGTGTCGTAAAACTGAGTTGAGTTACATCAAGGTGTGTTCGCTGAGTCCTGTAGGAATGTTGGGTTGAGTTGCAGTGTATGTATGAGGTCTATAGGGCCATGTTGGTTTGCTTGCATTTAGTGGACCTAGGGATAATAGCACTAGGAGGTAATCATGTGTCAAGGAGCAAATGTAGTGTGTGGACTCGAGGAGACCAACTGAACTGGTTTGCTCAGTGTCATCGCTATAAGGGGGTCCAGGGCTGGTTTCTGTATCTGTAGATTCAGTTGGTCATGCGGAGGGCTTCTGGGTGAACTAGCAAGATGTAGATATCCCTTCCATTTACCACATACCTGCCTTGTTTTGCCATTCAAACCAACCCCTTCTCTGTCTTCCCCTAGAGTTTTGCTTCCAGGCATGGAGATCAGAGCCACAAGGGAAGAGAAAAGGGGTAGAAACTGTACTCTGTTCAGACCTGATTGGGGGATAGAAACCCAGAGGAGGGGCAAAGAGAGCTGGGGAGGTATAGAGACCTAAGAGAGAAAGGGGAATCCAAAGAGGGAAAAAAGATCCTGAGAGGGGAAGACAGAGGCCCAGAAGGGGTGGGTATCAGGCACCCAGAATGAGAGGGACAGAAGCCTAGAATTGGAAAAGAGACCAGAGCACCCCAGAGAAAGTGAACCAAAAAGGAAAAAGGCACCTGAACCCAAGAGAGATGCACCCATGGAATCACACAAAGATCCACAAGTGGGTACGCCACCCCTCCCGAGGTTCAAGAAGTGTATCAGACAAACTGCAGGGCCCGCTTTATTTCCCTGGGGAGAAACCAGCATCTCAAAGCATGGGAGTGGCTTCCCAAGGTCGTGTGGAATGTTCCAGTTGGGGGGGGGGAGCAGGACTTGTGGCCGGCTGCCTGACCCCATGTGTCCCCATCAGCCTGCTGATCAGCACCAGAACTTAACAGCTTCATTTCTCACAAATGAGGAAACTGAGGCTCAGAGGGGAGGGGGTTACCCAAGGTCAGAGATCTTTCGTACTAAAAGGGCATTTGGAGGAGGAGGAGGACAGTGAAATCACTAACACATATAGGGCTTCCTATGTGCCAGGTACTTGTATTAATTCAAAGTACTTGTATTAATTTATTAAAATCCATCCAGTGGTTTACAGAGACTTGTTGTTGTTATTTTTAGCTAAAGACCCCCCACCACCACCACCCCTTTCTTTTTTGTTCAAATGAAATCTTACTTAGCACCAGTGTGACAAATCAGAGTGTTTGAACTGGTCTGAGGGGAACCTACCCTTTATGGAATTTCTCTTAGTAACTCGGTCTGCAGCTAACAAATTCAGTTTGGAAACCCCTGATTTAATCCAACCACCTTTTTACACAGAGAGATAGAAGGTACAGATTGTGGGAAGCTTTTGATAAAGGTCAAAAATAATGTAACCTTTAAATAATTTAACACTTCTTTCCGAAAGCGAGGGAAAGGCACGTTTGAAGACAGAAATGGAGACAGACCCCCCTCTCCCCATCGCAGTGACAGACATAAGGCAGAGTCTGGGAGGCAGGCACGGAGCCCCCAGCACAGGGACCCAAAGAGGACAAGACATGTGAACAGCGGACAGAGACACCCAAGGGGAGAAGGGAGAGGAGGAGAGAAGAGGGCAGCGGCCTGGGAGTGGGTAAGAGACACAGGAAGGGGGGCAAAGATCCAGAGAAGGGGGCAGAGGTGCAGAGGGGATGGACAGGGGACACAGAGGGGACAGGGACCCAGACAGAGGGAGATAGAGACCCGGAGAGAGGAAGAAACGGAAACTTTCCCATCTGCAAACTCACCCCTACTACCCCATCGGAGAATGGAAGTTCCATAGACATCTTCTGGTAGGGGATGGGGCAGGTAGGGTACTTAGGGATGGGGGAAACCTGGAGAGGTCTGGGAAATGACTCCAAAGGACACTCCCGTGGACAGGGCCCCTCCCCCATCCCAATAAACAACCGCAGCCACCTTCTACGTCGCCTTGGCCTGGGATGGGGAGCAGTGAGGGGAACACCCTAATCCGGGGACACCCTTCCTGCCACCTTGCCATGCTATATTTAGGCTGAGGGAGGGGTATGGGATGACCCCTGCCCCCCCCCCCCCACCAAGGCGGGTGTCAGTTTTCCTTCTGAAAATAGCTCCAGGGGAGGGGTGAAGCAGTTAAGTCTGTCCCAGGGACTCTCAGCTCCTGTCTGAGTCTCCATCTGTCTTAAGGTCTCTCTTTCTCTGGGCTTCTCTCCCCTTTCTCAGCGTGTCTGTCCCCTCTCTCGGTCTGTGCCTTCTCTCTCTCTGAGTGTGTCTCCCTCTTTTTCTAGGAGTCTGTCCCCTTTTCTTCTCCCCATCTCCCTTCATCTGTCACTATTCACTTTCTTTCTCCAGGCAGGTCATTCTGTTCCCAAACCATATCTTTGTCTGTCTCCAAGCCCTAGAATACCTTGAATTTCTCTTATCTGAAACTCAGGACAAGACCCTCTCCCCAGTCCCTACCCAGGAAATTCCAGCAGAGAGGACTTATGTGGGAGAGACCCCCGCATCTACCGTCTCCCCGGGCCTCGGGGCCTTATCACTCCCCGAACCCAGCTGGTTAATGTCTGGCCTGGAGCTCCTGGGAGCAATGGAGATGAGAGCAGAGGGTGGGAATCTGCCCGGGGATTGACACTAAACTGGCAAGAGAACGCAAAGGAATCTCAGGCCCAGACTCCTGGGTCTGCGGAGGAGGGAGTTTGGGGTCTGGACTCCTGGGTCTGAAGGAGGAGGGGGCTTGGGGTCTGGACTCTTGGGTTTGAGGGAGGAGGGGACTTGGGGGTCTGGACTTCTGGGTCTGCGGGAGGAGGGGGCTGGAGCTGAGGAAGAAGGGCTGGGCGGGGTGGGGGGGGGCGTCCTAAGGAGAAGGAAGCTGGGGGCCCAGACTCCCGGCGTCTGCGGGAGGAGGGGCTGGGGGTCTGGACTCCCGTGTCCGCGGGGAGGAGGGGGCTGCGGACCCGGACTCCCGAGTTTGAAGGGAGGGAGGTGGAGGCTGGCGCCTGGCCTCCTGGGACTGAGGCGGGCTGAGGGCTGAGCGAGCCAGGCTGGGCTTCCGAGGTCTCGGCACGCGTGTGGAAGGCGGGATCCCCCCGGCCCCTCCTCCGCCGTCGGGCGCCGCCCCGCCCCCGCCCCCGACCCGGGCCCTCCGGAGCGTGTGCAGCGAGGAGCCGGCGGGCGAGCAGGCGTCCCTACAGCCAGCGAGCAGGAGGAGGAGCCGCCGCCGCGCCGGAGACGGCCGGGGGAGCCGAGGAGGGCGCCCCAGGTAAGCGCCTCCACGCCTCCTCCCCCGGGATTCCGGCGTCCGGGTCGTCCGGCCCCCGGGTAGGGAGGGACGGGGGCGGGGCCGGCAGGGGCGGGGCTTGGCGGAGGAAACTGAGGCAGGAGGGAAGCGTCTGAGACGGACAGTCCGCGACCCCCAGAGCGGTCTCAGGAATCCCGACCCCCAGGCTTAAACTTCCCGGGAGAGGAGGGGCCGGGGAGTCCGCGCTTCTCAGTGCCTGGGAAGGATGGGCTTGGACCCCAGAACTCTCGGGTCTGAAGGAGGACGGCACTGGGGGTCCGGACTTCTGGGTCCGAGGGAGGAGGGGTTTGGGGCGCCTGACTTCTGCATCTGAGGGCGGGAGCTGGCGACCTGGGTTCCTGAAGGAGGAGAGAGCTGGGGAGCGGGGCTTTGGGGTCTGAGCGAGGAGCGGGCAAGAGCCTGGACTCCTGCAAAGGATGGGGTCGGGGAGGTGGGCCGCCGGCACCCACGACTCCAGGTCTGACGGAGAAGGCACCTGGGAACCAGGACTCCCGGTCTGAGGGAGGAAGCAGCTGGGAACCCACGCTCCCGGCTCTGGTTGGGTCAGCATGTACCCCTCTTCACATTTTCCCCTTCTCATTTCCCCATCTCCCAGCCAGGGCAGGCAGCCACTCCAGGTATGTGCAGTAGAAGTCTTGGACGGGCCCTGGCCTGTCCTGTGAGCGGAGAACATTCCAGGAAGCAGCCATGGGGGACCCAGGGCTTCTTAAGTGTGGGCCCTCGGGGACCCGGGTGTCCAGGCCAGCCCCGCCCCCGCCCCGTCTGTGAGATGAATGGGCCGAGGCGGATGTAATCTTTTCCAGCCTCCTTCGTCCTCAGCCTCTCCCCTCCCCTCTCCTCTCCTCCCCCCATCTGCTTTCCATCCAGGAGCCATCACCTGGGCAGAGCAGGGGCTTCTGGGAGGGGCTGCAGCCTTGACTCTTGGTCCCCTACACTTTCAGAGGAACACTGAGAAGCGGAGTGTTCTGGGGTTCAGGCCCCCTCCCCCACCTGCCTCTCTAACCTGCCTGTTCCCTTTTCCCCTAGGTGGTTGCCCCCTCCCTCTCCTGAGATGTCAGGAAGGAGGGGGTCACCTGTGTCCCCAGCAGGGGCCCCCCGGAGCCTGGGGGCCCCGAGCCCCGGAGCTCGGAGGTGGAGGAGGTGCTGACAGGTCCAGTAACCACCCACTGCTTCTCAGTCCTTTCCCAAAACCCACGGGCTTCCAGAATGTTCTAGAGAAACTGCAGCATCTATGCCCCCACCAGCATCTCCCAGCCCTGGCCAATTTCATGGATAGGGAAACCGAAGCCTCACCTGGGAGGAAGTGTCTTACCTTCTTACAGGCAGTTGTAAGCTGAACTTGGGTCTCTCTGGAACTACAGGGCATGACCATTCTCAGAAATTTTGGAGCTTCAAACCTCATCCAGGCTGCAGGACTTAGGGTTCCTTGGGGTTGTAGAGGCAAAATGGCAGAGTGGAGTTGCTGGGACATGTTTTGAGTCCCACCTCTGGCATTTGCTGGCTGTGTGACCTGGTTCAAGTTACTAGCCTCTCTGAGCTTGTATTTCCCCCTTTATTGGCTATTATTAATACTAATAGTAGAATAAGTATGATTAATCTAGAGGCTGGGCATTATCGAAGTCCTAAAATATAGGGGTCCTCCAAGCTTCTAGAACCTGTGGTTCTATCATGCAGATGCCCCTGGAGTAGCCATGTGTCCCCCCACGAAGTTATCATCCTCCTAATTCCAGCTTCCCTCTGTCTATCCTCAGGTGCTCCGCGAGATGCTCCCGCACCCCTCAGGCTCCCTCCCCATCCTCCTGCTTTTCCTCCTCCCCAGTGTCCCGATGGAGCCCCACCCCCCACCCTCACCCCTGCCCCCATTTCCAGCCCCTGAGTGGGACCTCTTGTCCCCCCGGGTGGCCCTGTCCAGGGGTACCCCCACGGGGCCCCCTCTGCTCTTTCTGCTGGAGTCTGGGGCCTTTGGGGAGCCAGTCGGCAGCCCAGCTAACCGCAGTCGGCGAGGGGTGAGCGAGACAGCACCAGCCAGTCGCCGTGGAGAGCTGGCCGTGTGTGACGCAGTCAGCGGCTGGGTGACAGACCGCCGGACTGCTGTGGACCTGCGTGGGCGTGAGGTGGAGGTGCTGGGCGAGGTGCCTGCAGCTGGTGGCAGTCCCCTGCGCCAGTACTTCTTTGAAACCCGCTGCAAGGCTGCCAGTGCTGGGGAAGGTGGCCCTGGTGGGGGTGGAGGAGGCTGCCGGGGTGTGGACCGGAGGCACTGGGTGTCTGAGTGTAAGGCCAAGCAGTCCTACGTGCGGGCATTGACCACCGATGCCCAGGGCCGTGTGGGCTGGCGATGGATTCGAATTGACACTGCCTGTGTCTGCACGCTCCTCAGCCGGACTGGCCGGGCCTGAGACCCAGGCCCAGGAACTGAGCAGGTAGAGGAAGAAGGAACTGGATGCTGAAAGACCTCAAGAGTAGCCTGGCTGCTCTAGGCCTCAGTCTGGGATCTTGTCAAATGGTCGCACAAAATCACAGTGCTCTGGTTTTGAGAGCTCATTCTGGGAAAGACAGATGATGAAACCAAATGGGGTTTTGAAGGATGAATAGGAGTTCTCCTGGATGAACTTAAGGGTAAAAATGATGGTGATGATGATAGCCAATATTTTCTGAGTGCCTACTGTTTATGAACTCTAATACAACTTGTCAGATCAACTCTGGTGGATTTGACCATTGGAGTTCCCCAGCTTCTAAGCTGCTGACCATGTGATCTCAAAGGACATCACCTTGCTGATCCTGAAGAGAGTGACAAGGAGGGGATACTTGGGGGGGATTATAAAACTGTGGGGGGGATTATAAAAACTGGAACACATAGGCAAGTAGTTGGGAGCTGGGGTTCAAATAAGAAACCTTATTTGGTCAGATGGGGCAAATGCTTAGAATGCTCTGTTTTGAGGTAGTGAGCTACCTATGACAGGAGTACAAGCAAGGTTGAATGACCAGAGGTCAAGATGGTTAAGATTTTGGCCTTGGTGGGGAATTGGAGTCAGGTTTCCATCCCCTTCCCTGTCCCAGGCTTTGCAATATACTCAGAAAGAAATAGACCTTATCATTGTCCAGCTTGAGTAGGACATGAGGTTTTAACCAATTGGCCTGCCCCCAGCTGAGATCAAGGGAGAGTTGGACACTGATCAGTCTAGAATGAGCCAGGATAATCCAATAGGATAAATGGCCCCAGAAGCCTGAATGAGGGGGGTCTGTGGAATCCTGGGGCAGCTGCAGAAGGCAGCCTCAGTTTTCCCTGTCTGAAGAATGGGTTGGTGGAAAGAGAATGGGGACTGAGAAGGCAGAGGCTTTGATCAAAAGGGTTTTAAAGTGAGGAACTGACAAGAGAACTCAGAGGTAGACCCCACACCCTCAGAACACCCATTCATATGTTACCACTCTGTAGGCACACATATGTGCACACTCGCACACATGCACACACACATTTTTGCCTTTGTTTCTACAATCTTGTGTTCTAGGTCTGTGGTTCCTGCTCTCTTCTGCCACCTCCTTTGCTGTTGCTGTCTAAATTCTTGTCCCATAATCTCTGGGTCACTAGCTCTCTTTCTGTCCCTGCTTCTCACTCGCTGTCTCTCACTCACTCTTGTATTTTTCTCATTCATCAAAACTCTTTCCACATCCCCCTCTTTATTGCTAAGTATTTCCCTCTGGGTCCCTCCGTCTTCGCCCACCCCCATACCCAGGTGGAAGTTTTCAACCAAATCAAAGGCAGGCAGGACAGACGAAGCCGAAGCTGATGCTGACTCCTTCAGCACACACAGGGAGGGAGGGCGAACCCCGGGGAAGTCTGGAAATCGTTACCCACCCCCTCACCCCCATCCCCCCTCTGCCGCTAGAGGTGGGCTGTCCTGGCAGAGGGAGGAGGTAGCTAAGAAGGCTGGGACCTTATAAGGAAGTGGGGGGGGGGGTTGTTTCTCTTGGATTCCCTGATGTGCTGGGTGACTCTGTCCTCCTTCCACTCTGTCTCTCTATTTCTGGGTCTCTGACACGCCCCCAGGTCCCAGCCCCTCGCTCTCTGCTGCCCGCTCTCTGGGTCTCAGACTCTAAACTCTGAATTTCTATTCCCCTCCCTCCCTCCGCCTCTTACCCTCCTCTCCCTCTGGGTGTCCCCCCACCATTTATCTGAGCTTTTGTCTCCTTCTTGGGGGTCTCTGCACTCGCTCAAAATCCCCGTTCCTCCATGCCTGAGTCTCTTATTCTATCCATCCAGCTACACACTAATAGGCCCTCCATTGGCTGCGTTCAGGGTGGGCGGGTTCTGTCACCCGGGGCGACAGCAACAACAAGCCTGCTCCTGCTAGGCTACGGGGCAGGGGTGGGACCATGGCGGGTCGGACCCTAGCTCTGCGCTACGGTCCCCCATGGTCCCCCATCTCTGGGACCGAGGTGCCTGGATCCTGGCCCAACTGGCATCTCACGAGCAGTGGCGTCGCCCACCACTTTATCCCGCCCGTGTCCTTCCCCCCGCCCACTGTGCAGGTGAGAGGACCCTAGCCTCTTGGCCAAGAGGAGACTGGGGTCCCAGACTCAAGGAGGAGCCTGGGGATTCAGACACTTGCTGAGAGAAAGGGCGATTTGGGGCTTCGACTCCTGTCTGACTGAAGGAGCGGGGTCTCAGGGTCTGGGGCCGAGAGAGGAGGCGCCAGCGAACCCAGATGCCTGGAACAGGCGGGAGGAAAGGGCTGGGAGCTGACCAGACTCCTGAGTCCTTTCAGCTGACTGCCCGCACCTTCTGCTCAGTCCACGGTCGCGGAGCCCCTGCCCCCGGCCTCAAAGCAGGATTTGCATATCTGGGCTTTCGACGAGGTCATCAGCAGATGGGAGACAACCTCCGGCTCAGCTCTCGTGCCTAAGACCCACGGAGGGCCCTACGCCCAGCCCAAGACCCCAGAACCTGCGAACCCCACCCGGTCTGTGGGGATCAAGGATTTAGGGGAAAAAGTAAGGTTCTGGGATGCCCAGGTCCGGGGTAGACAGGGCTGGGGGCTGCATTGGAATCCCGTGCACCCTCACGCTGCGTCCCCGCCTCGCCTTCTCTCAGCTCAGACATCGCGGCTGGCGCCTCCCTCTGATCACCAAGCACCAGTGCAGTGAGACGAAGGCGCAGTACGGCGGCTGGCCCGACCTGGACCGGGGACCCACCTCTTATTTCGGGCCCCAACCCCTAGAGCTTGCGGACCACCACCGAGGGGGCCCTTCCCAGGTAGCAGAGAACCGCAGTGGCAGGATCTGGCAGAACTTTGAGCTCCTGGGGTGGGGGGAGGGAGCTCAGAAGCTAGGAACCGGGCTGAGACCCTAGCGCCGGGTCAGAAGAAACTCTAAATCTAGGGGCTAAAGAATGGGACCAAATCTGAAGTTGCATAGACTAGGGGAGGGGTTTGGCACTTTAGAAGCGAAGCCAGAAGGAGACAGGGACTGGGAACCCGAAAGCCCAGCTCTGAGGCTGGTCTAGTAAATCCTGGGGCGGGCCTAGGAGCTAGGGGCGGAGCTACGCAGCCTAAAGAACTCGAGGGCGGAGCTCGAATATTCTGAGGCCGGTTTGGTACCGGAGAAAGGGCTGGCTTCTCCTCTTAGGGTAAAGTAAGGAGGAATGGTTTCTGCTGAATTCCAGTGGCGGGACCAATCTAGGGGAGGAGCCAGGGAGGTCTTTCAGTGACTGGGGACTTGGCGGGCAGAATACTTGGATTTTGGAGGTGAGGCTAGTAAGGGTTTTGACTTGCGGCGCGAAGTTGAAGTGCACTGACGTGCAATTGACCAAGGATTCTGATTCTGGGGGCGGGTATCAGGGCCTGGCTCAGAGGGGCTGTTGAGACCCAAGAAAGAGGAATTCTCAGTCTGGCACCCAGGACATGGAACGGGTTATGAAAGTTTTATTGCTCATTCCTCCTTCCCCGATCTTCCTCAGGCTTTAATCCCTTGGACCAAGAACCCCGAGCTGGCCGGCCGGCCTTTCACAATTTCTGACCGGGGCATACTGGACCGCCATCAACTCTATCTGACCACTTCGGCCCGGGATTTTCGGCCCTATTCGAAGTGAGCCTGCGTCCTCGCTTGGCCCCGTCCCCCTGCACAACCCGCGCAGAGGCTGGCGGGATGCCGAGCCCCCCTCTCTGCCCCTCTCTGACTCAGTAGTCTCGGCCTTCAGTCCCTGAGCGGGCAAGAACCAGAAATTCAAACCCAGCCCCTACCTCTTTTAGCGCTCTGGTTTACTTAGTGTCAACTCTCAGGAACTAGGAGCCCGCAAAGGGCCCAAGAGGGAGTTCCGGATCTGAGGGCATGGCCCTGAGGGTCTAAGGCTGGCCTCTTTTGGTGTTTGAGTCCCCAGATAATTCCCCAGTCCCAAGCCTCCTAAAGGGTCCCAGACTCCTACAAATGTGTCCTCGAGGATCCAGCTGTGCCATCCCCATCCTGCCTCCACCCCAACCCAACAGGAAGGATTTGTCAAGCTATCCTTGCAAGGATTCGATGACCTCAAACTTCGGGGAGACGCCCCAGGCCGGCGGCCACAGCCAGAAGCAGCTGCCTTGTCCGTCCTCCTGTCGGCCACCCCAGCGGGCGAAAATCCGCTTGCCTCGCGGCCGCCCGGTAATACCCGTCGTGCCTCACCGCGGGGCGCTGACTCTGGCTCAGGAATCTTACAACCTCCCGCTGCACCCACTCCGCCGGCTGGATCGTTTCTGCCCGCTGGAGCTGCCCTGGGGCGGCCCCCACTGGAAGCCGGTGTCAGGCATCTACAGCGTGCCTCTTGCCTACCGCACCGAGAACTCCAACTACGGCAGCTTGAAGCCAGCGTTGGTCTGAATCAGACCAGCCAGCCCCGCCCTGGACACGCCCCCTGAGACGGGGCGGGGCCAAGCCTGGGAGACCGCGACTAGGGGCTCGCTGGTCGGGGCTAGGAGGGCCCCGCCCATCTGGGGGCGGACCAGATCTTGGTCCTTGGGCGGGGCGGATCTAAGGTCCACTCAATTGAGGGGGCAGGACTTCTGCGGCTGAAGGGGCACAGCTTATCTTTCGCTAAGAGTTAAAAGAGCCTAAATCATGCTCTTTGCTGGGTTTGGTTCCGGCATCCTGGCTTTTGGGGCCCGGGTGTGGGGCAGGTGGGATTCCACTGAATCCTTTTTGGAGGGGCGGCGCGAGTGGACCCCGACTACCTCTGGCCACAGAATCCGATATTGAAGCTACGCCCCTCCTAAGAAGTCGGATTTAGGCTTTGGCCGCTGGAGCAAGGTTGAGGCTGCAGCCAATCACCATCGGAAAATTGTCAGAGGGGCGGTGCTGCAGCCTCTGCCGGGTCCCCTCAAGATAGGTAGAGGCGCGTTCACAAGGCAAGCGGCACTGCTGAGGGCCTCCAATATCCGATTTCTTGTACTCCCACCACGACCTCCCTAGCACCTGGGGATTGAGCCTGTGAAGTCACCTTCTCCTTGGGTGTCTTCTGCTTCATGGTACGGGAGCCACTCAGGGAGTGGTGGGGGAGGGATGTGCCATTGAGCCACTCTTGCCTCTCCCTGACCTTGTCTGCCTCTCGCCCCCGGGGAGATTAGTGTCCAGGTTACCCCACCATGCTGCCACCCCCGGCGGCCTTGCCGCCCCCACAGCCTGCAGGTATAAGACCAGGTAAACACAGCAGGGGAGGCACCAAGGATGGAGATGTTCCAGGTAAGTCTGTAGGGCCCCTTGAGACTCCATCCAGGAAACAGCTGGGAGGAAGTGGGAGAGTCCGGGGATCTGGTGAAGGAGGCCTCTTTCTAGAAGGGTGTGGGGAGAACAGTAGGCCTGCCAGTGGGAGGAGGGCAGCAGGTGGGGCCTGAGGTCTTGGGGTGTCTGGGGTCCCTGGGGATGGGCAATCCTTGAATGGAAGGTGGCAGGCACAGGAGCTGGGTCCCTGAACGTGTGCATGCAGGGCTCGGGGGGTGGGGTGAGGGCTCTGGCTGGCCCTGAGGCACTGGCCTTGTCCCAGGGACTGCTGCTGTGGCTGCTGCTGGGCTTGGCTGGGGTGTGGGCTTCCAGGGGGCCACTGCGGCCGCTGTGCCAGCCCATCAACGCCACCCTGGCGGCTGAGAAGGAGGCCTGCCCTGTCTGTATCACTTTCACCACCAGCATCTGCGCCGGCTACTGCCCCAGCATGGTGAGCTGCCGAGGGTGGGCGGGTGCCAACTCAGCTCCAGGCAGATTACTCGGGGCCAGGCCCATAGAAGACCGGAAGTGGCACTGGGAGTGGAACGGTGGCCTGCCGCTTGGGGAAGGGGCCGGGCAGGTGGGAGGGAGAGCACAGAGGGTCCCCTGGACGCCTGAGTCTGGGATCTGTGGGGTGCAGTGAGGGAGCTCGGGGGAGAGCTCGGCCCCACGGAGACACTCAAGCTCCCCACCCTCCAGAAGCGGGTGCTGCCTGTCATCCTGCCGCCCATGCCCCAGCGGGTGTGCACCTACCATGAGCTGCGCTTCGCCTCCGTTCGGCTCCCCGGCTGCCCACCTGGAGTGGACCCAATGGTCTCCTTCCCCGTGGCCCTCAGCTGTCACTGTGGACCCTGCCGCCTCAGCAGCACTGACTGCGGGGGTCCCAGAACCCAACCCTTGGCCTGTGACCACCCCCCGCTCCCAGACATCCTCTTCCTCTAAGGATGCCCCACTTCAACCTCCCATGCCCATCCTAACTCCGGAAGCCAGCAGACACTCTTCCCCTCCCTTCCCAATAAAGACTTCTCAAACTGCACTCCAGGGTTGTCTTTTTGGGGGCTCGGGTGCGTGCACCCATTTGTGTGTGTGCGCGCGCGCGTGCACACACACACACACACACACACACACACACACAATGGCTCCAGTTTCAGAACCATTTTATACAAAGTCACAGTGTCAGAACTCTAGTAGAAAACGGGGGCGGGAGTGGGGGGGGAAGGGTGATCAGCTCAGGAGGTGTCCATGGTTTCGCCTTCTGTGGGGAGAAGGAAAGCCACATGGTCAGCGCGGCCCAGCAGGCAAGGCCAGGGCTCCCTCCTCCCTCTCCGGGGCAGGCACAGTGGGTGACACTCACTGAGCTCGTTGAAGAGGAAGGCATCTTGGTATTCCTTCATGTATTGCGTGGAGCGTGACTCGTCCAGGAAGAGAGAGTAGACCCGCTTGATGTCATCCACCTGCACCTCGGTGCCCTGATGGGGACACGAGACCTCAGGGGGGCCTCACCCAGGAGTCAGGTCACGTCCCGCCATGGCCACCTCCTGGCTGTGGGCCCCACCGCTCCATCCCTCAGTTTCTTTACCTGTAAAATGGACTTAACAGCATCAACTGCAGCCAACAGATATTTACCCAGCACCTCCCATGTGTCAGGCTGGGAGCCACAAAAATAAACCCAAGGGCCTGAAGTTCCCGCCTTCGAGAACTTTTAAGTTCTGGGACTAAATGCCACCGCCTAGGGAAAGTCCTGGGAGTAGCGTGTGGACCGCTCACTCCTCTGACGCTGGGTGGACTCGGCGGCTCACCTTGCGTTTCCGGCACACCAAACTAGCAGCCGTGATGAGCTGGATGGCATAGCGTAGCGAGGTCTCCAGCCCGATGCGGGTCAGAACCGTGTAGGCGTCCTCACTCATCTCCACGTCTTCTTCCTCACACCTGCGGGCAGGGAGGGGCCGGGGTGTTCAGCCAGGGACAGAGCCATGAGGAGTCAGAGTCCTTGGAAGCCCAGAACGCGGAGTGAGAAGGGCCACCGAGGCAGGAGCTGGACCTCAAACTCCGGCCTCCCGTGCCTCCCCTTTTCAGGGCTCTTTCCCAAGCGCCAGGCACCCGCATAGCCCCTCCCTTGTCCAAAGAGCCCCGCCCCCCCCATCAGAGGCCACTGCTCGGATGCCCCGCCCAGTCCTGCTTCTGGCAGGCCAAGTGACCTCCCCCGCAGACCTCAGTGGTCCCCACGTGTCAAGCAGGGTGGACACCAGCCCCTCAGGCCGGCAGCCTGGTCCTGCCTGGGAAGGCCGGGGGCCCCCGCCCGCACCGGATGCGAAGGATCTGCTTTGTGTCTTTCTCGCTGTAGGGGGAGGTGGAGACGATAAGCAGACGGTCCAGCAGGTCAATGGGGATGCCGTGGGGGCTCTGGTAGCTGGTGCCCCGGATCCTGCGGAGGAGGAGGAAGGGAGGGTCATCAGGGTGACGCTCTTAGAACCTGGCTCTCCCTTCTCTAACTTAGAATACCCCACCCCACCCGCCCCCTCCGCCACAGCCCACTCACTGGGCCAAATACCGCTGAGCCTTCAGCTTAGGGCTGGCGTCACTGCCTGACGTGGTAGCCGCCCCCTGACTGCGTCGCTCCCCCTCCGGAGCCAGACTGGTCTGAGCCAGAGATCTAGGTCTGGGATTACTGGATCAAGGTCCCACTCCTCTGCTGGACCCAGAGCTCCACGAGGGAGGGACTGGGCCCACCCTGTACCCCCAATGCACCTGGCCCAGCACAAGGTCAGGCATGTGGCGGGCGCCAGGAAATAGCAGATTCTTGTTATGTGTGGGAGCTGTGATCTATAACTGGGGCGATCACTCAATTACCATGTACTGAACCACTGCCCCGTGGAGGAAACAGTAACACATGGCTAGGCTCTTGGCAGCCTCTGTCACGATTTTTGGCCACCAGATAGCCTGGTTTCAGGTGTTTCTGTTTAAAGATATCCAATTCAGTATATAATACTGACTTTTCATGCTGAACTCAGGCCCACAGCCTCTGAACTTGTGCTTGACGGATGCTATCTAACAAGCGTTTTCTCCATACGGCCGGCCCATCCCTGCTGTGCTCAGAGACATTAGACAGCTGGGGGACATTTTATGATTAATTTTTTGGCTGCTCCACACAACATGTGGAATCCTAGTTTCCCAACCAAGGATCGAACCCCTGCTCCCTGCTTTGGCAGTGTGGACTCCCAACCATTTGACTGCCAGCAAAGTCCCCTAGGGGCCATTTTAAACTGCAAAATCATCAGGAACAAAGAGCATACAGTGCGACGCCTGTGGCAACAAAGAAAAGGATGCTTGATTACAGCACGTGAGCTGAAACTAGGAGGCGGAGCATTGCCTGCTTTGACCCTCGCCTGGACTGTCTGCCGTGGGCCATTCGATGTTTCCCTGCTCTGCACACGTCCATGAATGACCACCAAAGTGTGGCAAACATCGATTTGGGGGCTACAGATCGTCTGTAGCGAGTAAGCATAATCACAAATATGGAATCTGCAGGATAATGAGGAGTGCCTGGGTTTGCAGCCTCTCACAGGTGATGCCCCTGATCCTGGCCTGACCTGCAGCTGCTACAAACGCGCTCATTTGGATACCAAACTGCAGCCCTGCTGCCTTCCACACGCTCATTTGGATACCAAACTCCAGCCCTGCTGCCTTCCACACGTGACCCAGGGCAAGTCACTGGGCCTTGCCGTCCCCCATCTTGAAAACAGAGCTGACGGAACTCCTTGGTGGTCCAGTGGTTAGGACTCCGTGCTTCCACTGCAGGGGGCACAGGATTGAGTCCTGGTTGGGAAACTAAGATGTGGCAAGCCGTGTGGCATGGCCAAAAAATAAAATTAGTAAGATAAGGGGCTTCCCTGGTGGTCCAATGATTAAGACGCCAAGCTTCCAACACAGGGGGCACGGGTTAGATCCCTGGTTGGGAACTAAGATCCCACAGGCCCTGCAGTACGTGTCGTGCGGTGAAAGGAATGGAACGGAATGGGGCTGAGACGATATCTACTCCTGAGCTCCTTTTGAGGAAAGGCTGAGCCAAAAGCCAGGGGCAACTTGCTCATTATCCCTGGCAATCGCACCCCTTTCTTCCCTGTGCTTCAGCTGGCACAAGGCCGCAATCATGCACCTGAGCAGCCCCGGGCAGTGGGTCCAGGTGGCTGTGCTGGGTGCAGCTTTCAGGCCCCCGGCTCTCCTGAGCTCTTTGCCCCCCACTTTCTTCTCCCTTCCTGTAGACTTTTGAAGATGAGGTGAGGAAGAGCCAGCAGGCATAACCGGGCACAGCAAAACCCTATGGCAGAGGTTCCCAAGTTTTATGGTATCTGGTACTCTTCCTGCCTCAGGGATTTTTCCACTGTATCCTTAGGTCAAGAGAAATACTAAGCTGCATTCCCTTTATTTCTATTCAGCAGTGAGGTATAAGCGACTTGCTCCCTGTTCTCCCAGGGGCCTCCTCAGGGGCCGGCAGGGCTCACCGGGTGATGCCGCGGTTGGTAGCCATGATGAGGACAGGCGCCATGTCACTCTCCAGGGCCCGGTTGAGGAAGGAGAAGCTCTCAATGTCCAGCATGTGGACCTCGTCTATGAACAGCACCTGGGGGCCATTGGGCAGGTGTCAAGCCCACCCCCCCCACCCCATGCCCCTCTTCTCCCATGCCCCCCACCTGGCCTGGCCCAGGTACTCACGCCAGGGATGATCTCTGCCTTGCCCTCCTCCCGCCACTCGGCCACCTTGGCGTTGATCTGCTCTCGGACTTCGGACTTGATCTCTCCTGTGTCGCCTGCGGGAGGCAGGGGTTGGGGTGGGGGGCAGAGTGTCAGAGAGGAGAAGGGATCCAGGGCCGGGGGTGGGGGAAGGCAGTGGACGAAGGCAGAGAGAGACGGGACGCCGGGGACACAGAGAGCAAGCTGGAGTGGTGACTGACAGTGGCTGGGGACTCAGACCTCCCAGAGAGGCAACAGATAGGGAGAGACGAACCAAACCACAGGTGGAGAAGAACGGAAGCCGGCAAAGAGGGATGGCAGAGAGGGGGAGAGGGGAAAGAGGGCTGGGAGGGGCGGGGGGAGGGAGCCGCCTGCGGGGGTGGGACGGGAGGGCCTCACCTGAGAAGAGGGCCAGGAAGCCCTGGGTGCGGGAGTTGATGACGTCGATCTCGTGGAGAGACACCGTGTGCACCACCTCCTTGCGCTTCTGCAGCTCCCCGTCTGGGCACTGCACGAACTTGGTCTATGGGCCGGGGCGGGGTTCGGGGTAGACAAGGGCAGAAAAGAGCATGAAGCGGGGGCCCTGGGGCTGTCGAGCACAGACGGACTCCCTGGAATGGAGCTAGGAACCCAGGTGGGGGTTATGCAGAAACCCCAGGCCTGAGGGGTAAAGACTCGGGCAGCCCAGAGCACTGAAGGACACAGGGGTTCCTGGAGGACCCCGGAAACCCCTGGCTGTCCTGGAGAGGACAGGGAAGCACCAGGAGGGCCAGGGCCACAGGGCTGGGTGACAGAAGGGTCCGGATGCTGCAGGCGCTGGGGGTGGGGGAGAGGGAAGCATGCTGGTGTCTGAGCGAGGGGGCCCAGGAGCCCTGCCCACCTGGGAGCCCATGGCGTCATAGTCTCGAGCCCGTGTGAAGGAGCGTCCCAGCTTGGAGATCTTGCCTGTAGCCTTGTCGATGGTGATCACGTCCCTGCAGGGGAAGGCGGGCAGGGGTGAGGACAGGAAGGGCCGGAGCTCCCCTACCCTGGCCAGCGGTGTGGCCCCCATTGCTCACCCGGCCTGGACCTTGTCCTTGGTCAGGGACTCGATCATCTTGGTGCCCAGGTCATATATGGTCTCCATCTCTGTGGTCTTGAGGGTCAGCTTGCCGACTTTGGAGCCCTGAGGGGTGACAGGTAAGGGGTTTAGAGGGGGCCCTGATGTCTCCCCAGCACAGCTTCAGAACCAGCATGACATGGGGCAGTGCTGGGGGCTTCATGAAGATATCCACTGTCACAGCCTCGGTGACAGCTTTGTGGGTATGTGTATGTCAAAACCTAAAATCCTGAAAACTTTCTGGGGCATGGCTTTTTGGAGGTCAGTTGCGCCTTAATAAAGCTGTTATTAAAAATCCAGTAAAGGGGACTTGCCTGGAAGTCCAGTGCATAAGACTCTGTACTCTTAAGGCAGGGGACCCAGGTTCGATCCCTGGTCAGGGAACTAGATCCCATATGCCACAACTAAGACCTGGCTCAGCCTAAATAAATAAATAAAACCAGTAAAGAAACAAACAGGGACTTCCCTGGTGGTCCAGTGATCAAAACACCACACTGTCCAGGCAGGAGACGTGGGTTTGATCCCTGGTTGAGGAACTGAGATCCCACATGTCGTGAGCACTGCCCCAGCCCCCCAAAGAGAAACAAACAAAAACCTGAAAGACAAAATCTGTAAAAATAACAGGTACCTGAGGTCCCACCGAAGGGTCAAGGGGGAGGACCCACTCTAACATTTGTTTTTCATACCCAAATAAAAGGTGGTCTTTTGCTAACCACAAACCCAGAAGAACACAGCTAAACACAGCTAAGATAACAAAAATGCCACACCCCACCCCCAAGAGATAAGCTAAGAAAACAAAAATGCCATACACCCTCCCCACCAGATAAGCTAAGAAAACAAAACATCACACTCCCCGCCCCCCCAAGGTAAACAGTCACCAAGTCTGGGCTTTTCCCAGCACATCCTGTCTCACCTGTTTCCTGGAGGTGTTTCCATAGCGAGATGCTCCCTTTGTAGGGAGAGGTGGCAGGTGGGTTTGGGGAGGGAGTTAAAGGGAGTTTTGGTTGTTCATTTACAGTTTTTCTTTTTGGCTGTGCTGGGTCTTGGCTGGGGCATGCGGATCTTAATTCCCTGAGCAGGGATCGAACCCAGGCCCCCTGCATTGGAAGCATAGAGTCCCAGCCACTGCACCACCAGGAAGCCCCTGGTTGTTCATTTTGATGAGGATAGATCCATGGATTTCTTTTGTAATCTCTTTAAACTCTAATTTAAAGAACTATCTGGGGAATAGCTTTCCCTATACTTCAAGAGTCTTCCACCATGGTTTTTTTTTCTACCATGTTTTTAAAATTCAAAATTTAATTGCCAATGCTAAGTCGCTTCAGTCGTGTCTGACTCTGTGCGACCCCAGAGACGGCAGCCCACCAGGCTCCCCCGTCCCTGGGATTCTCCAGGCAAGAACACTGGAGTGGGTTGCCATTTCCTTCTCCAATGCATGAAAGTGAAAAGTGAAAGTGAAGTCGCTCAGTCGTGTCCCACTCTTAGCAACCCCATGGATTGCAGACTACCAGGCTCCTCCATCCATGGGATTTTCCAAGCGAGAGTACTGGAGTGGGGTGCCATTGCCTTCTCCGTTAATTGCCAATAGATAAGACTAATTTAGGAGGCTGTTACAAGTGCTAAAAGCGCAACTGACCGAAATTATTCACTTTAAGTCTATTTCCACTGAAAATGAGAAGCTAATGAAAAAAGAGGAGGATGTTCCTACAAGACACAGAAACAGAAGGTAGGACTGTGCATCAGGTCAATGGACTTGAAGCAATTTTAGATTTCCTTTTATTTAGCATTTTATTAACACCTGTAACTTAATATTTAACAGAGAAGTACAAACACGGATGAACCTCAAAGACATACACAAAAAGTCGTATATTGTCGGATTCCATCAGAGGCAAATCCATTAAGACAGGAAGTAGATTTGTGGTTGCCAGGGACTGCGGGTGGGGTGGGAGGGGAGGAGGAGTGACTCTGAAGGGGTTGATGGTTAGTTTATGTTGTGTGATTTTATGTCGGTGAAAAACAAGAGACCTAAGAGACCAAAGAGAGATCGAGATGAAGGGGAAACCAGACTATGAAAGAAGACTTAAAAGACATGAAGTTTTTAACATGGGCAATCTTGGAATACACAGGTGGGTGATAAAAGCTAATGAAACTCAAACAGGTGAGGGCGGCCATTTCTATGGTGTACTGCAGAAAGAGGCAGAAGGAAGGGGCAGGGGTGGGGTGCTGGCTAAGTTTTAGGTTTTTTACAAATCTTTTTTTTCAGTTTTGTTTTGGATGTGACCATTTTTTAAAGTCCTTATTGAATTTGTTACAATATTGCTTCTGCTTTGTCTTGGTTTTATGGCTGAGTGGCATGTAGGATCAATTCCCTGACCAGGAATTGAATCTGTGGTGGAACTGCGGAGCCCTAACCACTGGACCACCAGGAAAGTCCTGTTAATTCTTACTGGAGTATAGTTGAGGTATTAGGATTTATAAATCCAACGGGTCTGTAAGCCTATTAGGAATTAACTGTGAGAAACTTCAAAACCTCCTCTGTCATTCCATTGCTTAGTTTGTTTTTTTTTGGGAAGTATAGTTGATTTACAACATTGCGTTAATTCCTGCTGTACAGCAAAGTGATCCAGTTAGACATAAATATGTTCTTTTCCATATCCTTTTCCATTGTTCCACCACTTAGCTCACAGCGCCCCTCACAAATAGACAAACCGCCATCAATTCAACTGACCCTCTCTTGCCGGCATTTGGATGACTCTAAGCTGCATCTCGAATTTTCCATGGGATCATGACCTCAGTGCAGACCCGGCACCGCATTCCACCCCCCCCACTCCCACCGCCGCCGCCCTGCAGCCCTTGGGGTAGCCTAGACTCAGGAGCAGACTCACCGTCCCTGTGGCTGGCCGATCAATCTGGATCTCTACCACCTCCCCTTCGATGATCTCGGTCTCCTCCCTGGCGAGAGAACAGGTCTAAGGAGATAGGCCGTGGCCTGGGCCCTCAGGAACTGCCCACCCCTGTGGGCCCCTGGGCGCAGGACGAGCTGGCATCCCTCAGGGGTCGTCCCGAGGCTGCTGGGAGCTACCATCACTCCTGCTTACTTGATGCGCACGCCGATGGAGCGCCGGAAGGCCTGGGTCAGTGCCTCTGTCTTGCTCATCTCCAAGGAGAAGATCTCACTGCCTGCAATGGCTGTGAATGGGGTATCGGGGCCCAAGGCCTGCGCCATGCCTGAGGAAGAGGGGAGGCAGTTTGGGTAGGTGGTCCAGGCACCAGGTCCCCACACTTCCCCAACCAGCTCTTCTCCTTCTTCAGACAGGAGGAGCAGGAGAGAGGGGCTGGGTGCTGCAGGGCAGACAGGGAGACTTGCAGAAAGCGAGTGATGGAGGGCCATGTTGGGAGGCCCTGGGTGGGACCCCCATGCTGCCCAGACCAAAAACTTTACGATTCTACAATCATGCCAGACCTGCCTCCCAACCTCTAAGAACTGTTTAGCCTCAGGGCTTGGGGGAGATGAGCAGGGGTGGAGGCAAGGGGCTGAAAGAGAAGGTTAAAAGAGACTGTGCAGGTTCGAATCCCGGCTTCAATGTTTAGCACCAAGTTATCTTAAGAAGTCTAAGCTGCTCCCCAAGCCAGCCTGCCCCTCTGGGTAATGGGAACCATAACATAACAAGCGCTGGCAGAGGACGACATTGCTGCATAGGAGCAATGATGGGGGCGGGCAGGCATGCCCTGGTGCTCAGCTGTGACCCCGACATGTGACTGGGACCAGCACAGGGAAGGGCCTCCTCTATGGTCTGGAGCCTGGGGTCAGCTGGCAGACAGCAGGCGGTTTCTGCCATCACTCCAAGCTCCGGGCCTCTCTGCCAGCTCCCCTTCCTGAGGGCTCTACCCAGCTCTGAGCCAAATCTCCCAGACAGGAAGTCATTGAACCCTCCTGACCAGTGCGAGGTGGCAACTCTTCCTGGTCCCCTTTCCAGAGGCATGCCACACTCTACGCCTGGGTATTGCACTCCCTACTGTCTGTTCAGGAGACTCCCAGACTTGCTTCGAGTCTCAGTTACAGTACTGACTCACCTTGGATGTCCCTCCTGACAACTGCCACCCCATTCTTGCCCCATCACCCTTCATTGGAGGAGAAGCCTCCTCTGTTCTTTACACGGACAGGACTGTGTCCACGAACACCTGCCACAGGCTGGAAGCCCCTTAAAGTCAGGACTTCAGTCTTAATCATCTTGGTGTCCCCAGATGTGAGTGTTATTTTTTCTTAACTGAGGACCTGTTACCTTGAGTCTCACTGCCTGGCCCCACAGTCCAGGCACAAAGGTGAGAGTGAGTGGGAAGAGAGGAGAGTCCAGGAAACCTTCAACAAGGAAAAGATGTCAGAGTGCAGTTTTGAAGGACAGATAAGAGCTCAACAAGGATAAGGGACAGTTGTGAGTAAAAAGCACTTAAATCACTAATGGATTGCAAAAGAGACTGCTGGTTGTCTATACAATGCTCATCTTTCACATCTTCCTTTGTTCCAGAACGCCCATTTCACTAAGGTAGCAGTAGTCCCAATTAACATATAAAAAAAATTTTAATGCCTCTCTCTCTCTTGTGCAGTAGAGTGTGGTCATTAAGTTCTAGTCAATAAAATATAAGCAAGAGAATGTGGGTGCCCTGAGATAGCTCCTTAAAAGGAGCTCCTTCTAGGAGGTACACTCTCATTGCAATTCCTTTCTCCTTCTTCTTATATGGAGTATGGGTGGGATGGCTGGAGCATAGGCCACCTCTTTGTAACCCGAGGTGTCCCTGACATGGAAGCAAGTAATCTCGAGGCAAGAAGGTAGGAGCCCTCATAGGACTGCTCAACAAGCCTGAATTGGCTTATGTTCAGACTCTTCTATGTGACAGAACAAACCCTTAGTGTTTAAGCCACTTCCATTTTGTGCTGTCCGTAAGACATGGTTGAACCTGACCCTGACTTACATGGGAGGATCATCCAGTGACGCCAAAAGAGCTACTGCCTGGAGAAGTGCCTTACCCATGGCAATGGCTGTCTTCCCAGTGCCTGGCTGGCCAGCAATGAGAACCGCCCGGCCAGCGATCTTCCCTTCTCGGATCATCTCCAGCACCACACCGGCTGCCCTCCGGGCCGCCAGCTGGCCCACCATGCCCTGGGAAGCCTGGGGGTAGGAGGTGACAGAACATATAAGGAAGGTGACTTTCTACTGAGCTGCTACTGCATTTCGACCACTTCAGGCCCAAACTGTTGGCTAGGCCTTCAGAAAAAAAGGCTTTTCTCCATTCCCATCTTTTAGAGACCTGTGTGTGGCTGAACTGTATAAATACAGCATAGCCGAAGACCTGGAAGATCATAACAGTCCCTACATTCCCCAGGGCCCTGGGTCCCCTCCACCTGAGGCCTCCCTGGAGCAGCCTTCCCAGCCTGACCCCCTGGGCTCTACCTGCCGTGGCTCCAAGGCATCATCGAGTCCCAGCCCCCGGATGTGGGAGTGAGCGCCTGCGTGCGGGGAAAGAACCAGAAGACACGGTTACCTGCCAGCTCCTGTTGATGCGTGGTGTGAGGGGTTGGGGCCTGGCAGGGTCCACCCCACCCCACCCCTAGGCATCTAATCTGTTCTGGAACTCAGGATCCTCCCTGCTTAGATAGGGGAGAGATGGGGGGATGGTATGCAGGACCTTCCCCTCTTGGGGTTCCTGGGTAGGTGGGCTCTGTCAAGGGCACAGGGGCCAGGCAGGCACTAGGGCCCATTCCGGATCCATGCTCACTCACCGATACGCTCAATCCGTGTCACATCACGGATCTCTGGAACCTTGGTTGTGGCTGTCTGGGGTTGGAGGAAGAAGCGTCAGTACAGACTCTGTGGTCCTAGCTGTCCCTCCTGCCCTCCTCCCATGAAACAGTCCTTTTCTCTCCTCCCCAGAGGCAGGCTGGCAGCCCAAACACCAGACCCTCCTTGGCAATCACCCACTAAGGCTGGTGGGTTGACCCCATGACACTGTCAGCCCCAGCTCTCTGTCACTAGGCCTCTGTGTGTGCAGGTCCCTGGGTCCTGTGCTCTCCCCACTCTCCTCACTGAATCACTCAAGCACCAGTCATTAAGGGAGGCCTTCCCTCACTCAGCCCCTGCCTGGCTAGTTCTAGGGTCTCTGGACATCCAAGCAGAAGGAAGGCCTCCCCTGGTAGATCAATCTCACGCCCATAAGAGACTCTGTTGGATCAACGTTCTCAGCTCCAATGGACGCTCTATCCCATAAAGGGCACAACATACATCTCACTGCTTTATCTCAGGGCTCAGTGTTTGGGGTATGAATGAATGACCTTCTGATCTCATTCAACAAGCAGGTACTGAGGCCTCCTGTGTCCCCAGCTCTCCAAAGAGCAAAGTCAGACACTATCCCTTCTCACGAAGGGGGGAGAGATCAGTAAACACTGCCTGGGATAATTCAAGAACCCAGTGGAGATCCTCTCAGATGCTCATGGCAGTGTTATTCATAACCCAAAATATCCATCAGTGGATGAACAGATAAACAAAATACGGGTAGCCATACAACATAATATTATTCAGCCATAAAAAGGTATGAACCTCTAATCCATGCTACAAGGGTAAACCTTGAACACACTATGCTGAATCAAAGAAGCCAGACACAAAAGGTCACCTGTCACATGATTCTATTTATATGCAATGTCCAGAATAGATAAATCCGGAGATATAAAGTAGATCAGTGGCTCTCCAGGGTGAATTCAGAAAGGAGGCCTAAGAAGCCAGCATACTGACCCAACTCCTTGGCCACCTGCCCACAACCCTGTTTCTGCTCACAGATCTCCTCACCAGAATGAGAGGAGATACAGTCATAGGACCCCCAGGAAAACCCTCCTCTCTGCAACCAAGAGTTCAGACTTCCTGATCACCATTAGGTCACATGCCTCCTCCCTTGCTGTTTGTGACCCTTCCCGCTCACTCTTCCTCAGAGGAGGTTGATCACTGCCCCCAAACCACTACCAGAAGATTGAGAACATACTCCCACTCACCCCTACAGAGCCTATCAGACACTACTTGAGACAGAAAAGAGACATTGATCCAGGAATCCCAACCTTTAGCCATCTCAACATAAACAGACCTGCCTCCTACAAAACCTTTCCTTTCACCATAAGCCTCTCCTACCCACTGCTGCCCACTGATCCCATGGAAACAGAGGTCATTATGAAATTCTGCCCCTACCATCCCCTCACACTTCCAATGCTTTATCCACACCCATGGGAACTGCGTCTCAGGAGGGTGGCCACTGCCCTTTCCTCTTCACTTCACCATCCACTCCCCTTTGCCATGACAACAGACACAGGGTGATAGTTCACACCACAGGCACCATCTCATCTCCATCCTAGCCCCATCTTGACTGGGGTTACCCTGAGGACTGAGGCCTCGGGGAAGCCATGTCCAACCCCCAAGCTAAGGCTACATTCTTTCTTTATTCAGACGTTTCTCAGAAAAGTACTTGGGGCCTGGCCCAGTATACTTGGGTCTCTCCAAACGGAGTTCACATGTATTCATTCAAGTGATAACCTATTGAGCATCCACACTGGGCATGCCCTGATGAAGTGCTAGGAATATGAAAACAGTTGAAACAATTCCATTACAAGATCTCAAGCCTCTGTGCCCCCAACCATTTTCGACTCTGCGTTCTCAACACTTTCTTTTGGCTCAAGACTCAGTAAGCAACTCCACGATCTGAAGCTCATACGGCAGGTCCCCGCCTGTATTTCTCCCTTGTACTCAGGTACCACCCACACCATCAACAACCCAAGACTGTTTTATGGCTTGGAGCCCAAGATACTACAACCCTTATCAGACTTCAAAGCAAAGGACTGCAGAACTGGCCACTGGTTGCGCCCAGAGGATTGGAAGTTGGAGTTCCTACAAGATGATGGAGTCGGATATGACCACTGATACCGTAAATATTCACTTGAACCCAGGATGCCGGGATCCTAGTCTCTTCTTTTTTCCTCCCTCAGATTCAGAGGCCCAGGCCCCCAGTTCCCTCCTTCCTCAGATCCAGGAGTCAAGGTCCTCAGCCTCCTCTCCACTAAGATCCAAGAGTCCCCGTCCAGTCTCCTGCTTGAGACTCCAGCCCTCAGCACGCCGACACTCACCACGGTTGCCATGATGCTCACCAACCGCCAATATCCTAGCGGAAACGGAAACGCGCTAGGAACGAAGTGTTCTGGCCCCTCTAGACTGCCAAGTCATCCAAAAATCTCGGTGGTTCTTTATAAATATGCAAGCTCTCCTTGTGGGGCGTGGTGTCACTTTTTAGGCCCCGCCCACGCGCCGAGGCTGCGTCCGTTCCTCTCGCCTCCTGGCTCCTCCTCCTTTTACCCAGAGCCTCCTCGCTAAGGCGATTGCAAAACACTTTTAACACTTCTTCGGGCAACCACACGTTCCCCACGCTTCCTTTCCTCCTTGTCGACCGTCTTCCCTCCCACTCCAACTCTGGGGCCTCAGCTTCGGATTGACAGGGTTGAAGGCCAATCAGCTAGCGCAGCAGCAAACCCCGTTCACCCGAGCTCCCTTCAGCTGTCGAGGCGGAGGCGGGGCCGAGCCGAGTGAACGCTACACTGTCCACCAATGAGAAGATGCGGGAGCCCCGCCCCCGGGCGCAGACCAATGGCATTGGCCGGGGGGCGGGCGCCGCCTCCTGGTGGCCGCAAGGTTTCACTGCAGGAGCCCCAGGGGGCTCAGTGACGCTGCGGCCGCTTGCAGCCCGGGTCTGACCGCTCCGGGCGGGGGTGCGGTCGTGCAATAGGAAGCCGAGGGCGGTGCGAGCTTCCCGTCGGGCACCAGCTACCTGGCCCGGCGCCCTACCCAGTGCATTCCTTCGACACCTCTAGGGCCCCCACCGGTGGCCCCCGGGAGCCCTCTAACCGCGTCGGCCATGCCTCTAAACCGCACTTTGTCCATGTCCTCCCTGCCAGGACTGGAGGACTGGGAGGATGAATTCGACCTGGAGAACACAGTGCTCTTCGAGGTGGCCTGGGAGGTGGCCAACAAGGGTGAGCAAATCGGGCAGAGGGAGCCGGACGAGAAGAGCAGGCGGGGATGGGGGCCCGGAATATTGAGTAACAGCGAACGAGGCTGCATGGCATGATTCTGGGTCCTGGGCAAGGAGCCTGTGACTCCTGTGCCCTTGGAGAGGGGCTGGAGTTTGTCTCCTGGGCCCTGGAGGGAGGGGATGAGTCGCATAAGATGAAAGGAGCCTGGAAACCCAGGTCCTGGGTCCTAGGGGAGAGGGAGTTAAAATGAAAAAGACCAGAGACTTGGGTCCTCGATAGGGAAGGAGATGCGGGGGAGGGGAGGAGGTTTTGGCACTTCAGAAGTGTGGCCCTAGGTGGGGAAGGATCTTGGGATGTAACTCCGGATTTGAAAGAGAGCCCACTTGGAGATGGGATGCACGAATCGTGGTGGGAGAATTTGGGGAACTGGTCATTTGAGAGTAAATATGTGAGGAGGCTGGAGACCCTAATTCTTAGATCCTAGGGTGAGAGAGCTTTGGGGCCTGGATGGCAGGGTTCTGAGTGCCTGAGCTCCGGATTCGGAGGAGTAGAGGAGCCTCTTCAGACACATGCGCGCTGGATTGGGGGAAGACTGGGAAGTCCTAAGTTGGTCAGGGGTTGGGCCCTGGGATGGGAGTGGCTGGGGGCCTGGATTTCTGGGTCCCAGGCTCCAAAGCACCTGATGTTCTGGTTTGGAGAAGGCTGGGGCTGGAAACCCAGGAGCGAGGCATCCTAGTGCCACAGAAGGAAGGAAGCTGGGATTTTGCATTACTGAGTTTGGGGAGAGAAAAGAGGGCAGGGGGTGGTGGGGCTGCGGGTGTCTGCAAACACGGAGCCATGGATCGCCAGGGTCCAGGCTCCAGGGGGTAAGGAGTCTGGAGGCCCAGACTCCTGGGTCTGGAATGGAGTCATGGGCGGGGCAGGGCCATGAGTGCCTGTGTCCCCCTGTGGGGAGAGAGAACTGGGGAACTGGTCGTCAGAGTCCCTGGTGGGTGAGAGATGACAGCTCTGGCTTCTTAGGGATGACTGTGGGAACCTAAATGAGGCCATGAAGAGGGATTCTCCCTTATTGTGTCCTGGAGCCTGACTCGGAATTTAAACCCAGCTCCCTTAAGCTGGCAATTCAAGAACTTGGACCCTGATAACCCTTGTCAGCTTCTGTCCTCCTCGGCCCCAGCCCCTAATTCTGTCACACCTGGGAGCCAAGGCCCCCAGTCTCTTCTCTTAGACTCAGAAGTCCAGCCTGAACCCTCTTCTCCCTCCAAGTCCTGACCCCAGCCCCCTCCTCCCATCGACCCAGGAGTACCATCCATCAACCCCCTCTCCCCTCCTCCCTCTGACCCTGAAGTGTGGGCTCCCAGTTCCCTCTTCCTCTGAGCCAGAGGTCCATGGCTCCTGCGCCCCCGCGCCCCTCCCCAGGCCCCAGGTCTGTGGACCTCAGCTGGGGCCTGTTCTCATGTCCTTGGGCCCGCAGTGGGCGGGATCTACACAGTGCTGCAGACGAAGGCAAAGGTGACGGGGGACGAGTGGGGTGACAACTACTACCTGGTGGGACCGTACACGGAGCAGGGCGTGAGGACCCAGGTGGAGCTGCTGGAACCCCCGACCCCGGCCCTGAAGAGGACGCTGGACTCCATGAACAGCAAGGGCTGCAAGGTGGGGCATGGCCCGGCCGAGCGCGGGGTGGGGGCAGCGGAAGGAGGAAGAGCAGGGGGTGGGCAGCCCCAGGGAGACAGGGAGGCCCGCACAGAAACTCAGGATGGCCCAGTACTTTCCCAGGCAGACATAGAGGAGGTAAGATTGACAGACACTCAGAGAGATCCAGGACTCTGCGAAGTGAGTGGGTGAACCCCCAGCTCTAGGACATTGGTGAATGAACACAGAGAGCAGGTACAAGACAGACTGAAAGGCGGTCCTAAGAGGAAGAGGCCAAGATCCTCAGATGCAGAGAGGAAAAGAGCTAGATGGACAGATAAAACCTGCTGGGTGTGGGGTGGGGGTGAGGCAGGAGGTCGGAGCAGTTGTTCTGGAGCCTGAAGTTCAAATTCACCGGCTCTGGGGACTTTCCCGGCAGTCCAGTGGTTAAGACTTTGCCTTCCAATGCAGGAGGTTGTGGGTTTGATCCCTGGTCAGGAAGCTAAGATCTCACATCCTTGGTTGCCAAAGAAACAAAACATAAAACATAAACAATGTTGTAACAAATTCACTAAAGACTTTAAAAATAGTTCACAGACACAAAAAATTCCCCTTCTCTGCTTCCTCCTGTGTGACCTTGACTGATGAACTTGCTGATAGCATCCACCGTAGAGATTTCTTGGGAGGATGAAATAGCTCATAAAAAGTCTTCAACCCAGGTCCTGGCATGCAGTTCGCACTGTCTGTGAGCTATTATCTTCGTGGTTATTATTATCACATCATTATTACTTAAAACAGCTTGCAGAGGGAGGTGGGCAGGTAGACAAACGAGATAGCCGATGGAGACATGCTGAGTGTCCCCAAAAGTGACGGTTGCCCAGGGATTAGAGCAACAGGGAAATAGAGTCTAGATAGGGAAGAGAGGTAGCCTGATGTTTTAGAGAGAAGGGTCTAGAAGGAGAGAGGAAGCTGGGTAACTGAGGAAGAGAGGCAGGCAGACCCAGGGGACAGAATTTCAGATGGGCAGAGTTGGGAATTAAAAAGAGGAGGGGAGGGGGGATAAATAACAAAGAGGAGGGCGAGAGTGCCAGGCACCTAGTGAGGACTGAGGATGAGAACAGAGGTTAGGCCTGAAGGCAACAGGGCTGAGGCATAGACAGGTTGGGTTCTGGGAGGGAGAGGTACATGCTTGCCTTCATTCATTCACGGCCTCTGGTTTGGGACGGGGTCTGGAGTCCAATCAGGAGGGGCTGTGTCCCTAAGGAACCCTAGGGCGGCCCAGTCCCTCCCCCAGGGCAGCTGCTGTCCACGTGCTGGGGGCCTAAGAATAGCCCCCCCAGCCAAAGGGCAGACAACAGCTGGGAGGGGGAGGGGCATCAGGGAAAAGCCTCATTGGGAGGAGTAGGGTGGCTCAGCCGGATGGAGGTGTGGCAGCAGGCCCAGAAGCTGGGCCACAGGAATCTGGAGGAAGCCGACAGATCACAGAAACATGGCAGGGGGCAGAAATCCAACCTGGAGGCTTAGAAACTCAGCAGTGGTAGCCCCCAGGGTGTGGAAAGTGGGCGGGCAGTATTAGAAAGCAGGCTGCAGAGTGTAAGATGGGCTGGGAGCAGGGGAAAGAGGAAGCAGGTGAGGTATATGGTGAAAGAATCAGAAACAAGGCAGCAAGGGGTAAAAGCAGCAGCCAGTGAGCCTCAGAAAGGAAAGCTGATGGGAGAAAGCCGCTTGATGACTGGTGGGAGAAATGTGGCAGTGGACATAGAAACAAGGCAGCGGGTTGGAGAAATGATTAGCAGGGCAGTACGGGGCTCAGAGGCAGGACATGAGCAGTGTAGGTTATAAGTAGTGAAGGGCGACAGCTGTTATAGCAACTAAGCAAGGGGGACTTTCCCACTCAGGGGGCACAAGTTCAATCCCTGATCAGGATCTAAGATCACACATGCTGTGTGGTGTGGCAAAAATAAACAAAAATTTTGAAAAGAAAGAAATGAAGCAAGGAATGGGGAGAGATGCCACAGCCGAGATGAGAAAAGATTGTGGGAGGAATAACTAACAGCAAACGGAGGAATAAGGCCACGGGTGAAAAATTAGCAGCAGATAAAGAAAAAGAAGGTAGAAGAACCCAGGCTGTGAGCCTGGACGTCTGCCTGGGGGTGGAAGACACACAGATGCTGTGACCAGAGGCAGGTGGCCAAAACCCTAAGCCTTCCTGTGTTCCCTCTGCAGGTGTACTTCGGGCGCTGGCTGATTGAGGGGGGCCCCCTGGTGGTGCTCCTCGATGTGGGGGCCTCAGCCTGGGCCCTGGAGCGCTGGAAGGGGGAGCTATGGGACACATGCAACATCGGGGTGCCCTGGTACGACCGGGAGGCCAACGACGCCGTCCTTTTTGGCTTCCTCACCACCTGGTTCCTGGGTGAGGTAGGCCCCACTGTCAGCGCCTCTGTCACTCCTTTTGACCCCAGGTCCCAAATTACAACGGCCATCAGCCCCTGGCCAGAGGGTTGCCAGGTGGTTGGAGGGTTGTTGGTGTCTCTTCTGCCCAAGCATTCTGGGAATTGTAGTCCTTTAATCCAGGGATTAGATCTAATCTTTGGGAACATGGACATCCAGGGGCCTAGATTGTTCTTTCTTCAGAGAGCCAGTCTCAACTCCAGATCATCCACTCCAGTCTTCCAAATATGGAAATTCCAAGCTCCTAGCTCTAGAGGAGGCCGGCTTGAAGGGAAGGCTCACCCTAGGGAATTCTGGGAGTTGTAATTCTCTCATCCTATATTGGGCTGCTGCTGCTGCTGCTAAGTCACTTCAGTCGTGTCCGACTCTGTGCGACCCCATAGACGGCAGCTCACCAGGCTCCCCCGTCCCTGGGATTCTCCAGGCAAGAACACTGGAGTGGGTTGCCATTTCCTTCTCCAATGCATGAAAGTGAAAAGTGAAAGTGAAGTCGCTCAGTCGTGTCTGACTCTTAGCAACCATATGGACAACAGCCTACCAGGCTCCTCTGTCCATGGGATTTTCCAGGCAAGAGTACTGGAGTGGGGTGCCATCGCCTTCTCCATATATTGGGCTAGACTTGGCTTTCAGATGGGGCCCCGGATGTTTAGGAATCCCCAGCCTATCTGAGAACCAGGAATGCTGTTACTGACCCTCTTCTAGGTTTTAAAAGACTCAAGATGCTTTTCTTTCCCCACACCTTGGGACAAACAGTTTATAAACTGGCTGCTTCTAGGGCATCCTGGGAGTTGTCCTTCAGCAAGTGTTCAGTACAGGTCTACTCTTGACTGGCATAAAGGGTCTCCAAGAATTGTGTTCATGACCTGGGGAAAACTTTGGTCTTTCCAATCACCCCCGCTGGGACTTAGAAGGTTGGTCAAAAAAACAACTCCCATCAGCCTCTGGGGATGAGGTCAGGTAGTCCAGTGGCTTCAAGGATTGAGAGATCCTTGTCTGATGGGGATTACAGTAGGTCACCACCTACTCTGTGCAGTAGTGGGGGTAGATTTACCGCTCTCCTGCTTCCTCATCTACGTGGGGGATCACTGGTTGTCTTCACAAAATACATGGAGACACAGCGGCCCTGTCTCTATTGCCCCACAGTTCCTGGCCCAGAGCGAGGAGAAACCACACGTGGTCGCACACTTCCACGAGTGGTTGGCAGGTGTCGGGCTCTGCCTGTGCCGCGCCCGGCGGCTGCCCGTGGCTACCATCTTCACCACCCACGCCACGCTGCTGGGGCGATACCTGTGTGCTGGGGCTGTGGACTTCTACAACAACCTGGAGAATGTGAGCTGGGGATGTGGCAAATGGGGGTTGCCAATGTTACAAGACAGCCCAAAGCTGTCTTCAAAGCCCAAGGGGATCAAGTTCTCTCTTCTCCTGGGACCCAGGAGTCCAAATCCCCAGTCCTCTCCACCCTCAGACCCAGGAGTCCAGCTTTCAGCCCCCGTCTCACCCAAGACACTGCAGACTGGACCTTCTATCTTTCCCCAGTCCTTCTAACCTGATCGCCCTTTCTGCCTGCCCAGTTCAACGTGGACAAAGAAGCAGGTGAGAGGCAAATCTATCACCGCTACTGCATGGAGCGGGCCGCAGCCCACTGCGCTCATGTCTTCACTACTGTGTCCCAGATTACCGCCATTGAGGCTCAGCACCTACTCAAAAGGAAACCAGGTAGGAAACAGGCTGGGGACCGTAGACGTAAACGAGGTAGTCTGTGCCAAGGCCTGTACCAACCTTTTTTTTTTTTTTTTTTGCTGTAAAGAGCAGAGAACTACAACTCCCAGAAGGCCATAGGTTGCTGGCCTGAATATGAGGCTGCCTGACTGTATACCCTAGAGACTAATGGGAGGTGTAGTTTCTTTAATTTCAGAAATGGTAAAATTCTTTTACTGACTAATATAGATATTGGTCTTACAAAGAGGAAGGAAGTTCCTTGCATTTTATTTTTGAGAAAAGCAGTGTTAGAACCAATTATTCTTTCCAAACTAGAGCATCTATTGTCGATGGGTGCAAGGCCTTTGGCTGGACAGCTCCTTATATTCCTGGAATTTTATCCCAGCAGCTGGTGGGGGTTATAGTTTTTCAATGATACAGTTTAATTTCTATGACAATAGCAAACAGTTGGGGCCATAAAAGAGGCTTGAAGGTAGAGAAACAGGATGGGGACATTGATTCATTCCCCCAGCTCAGGGTGCTGCTGCTGCTGCTAAATCGTTCAGTCGTGTCCGACTCTGTGTGATCCCATAGACGGCAGCCCACCAGGCTCCCCCGTCCCTGGGATTCTCCAGGCAAGAACACTGGAGTGGGTTGCCATCTCCTTCTCCAAAGTGTAGGGGAAACAAAAGAACTACAACTCCCAGAAGCCTTGATGCTGATCTGTTCCCTGTTTAGTTAGCCATTCACAGGGGCTGATGGGAATTGTGGTTAGGCTTCTGAAATAAGCAAGCAATATTGGGCAAGAAGGTGTCTGAGTGGTAGGGCAATTGGGTCACTGCAGGAACTCACAGAGGAGCTATCAAAACAAAAACATTGTGAAAGGAAAGGGGTCTTTCCTTCATTTATTCATTCAGCCACATTGATCTGAATGAAGAAATGAAGAAATGAAATGTGGGACCTTCTCCCCCAATCCCAGATATCGTGACCCCCAATGGACTGAATGTGAAGAAATTCTCTGCCATGCATGAGTTCCAGAACCTCCATGCTCAGAGCAAGGCTCGAATCCAGGAGTTTGTGCGGGGCCATTTTTATGGGTATGTAGGCCAGATACTTAGGTCTCGAGAGAGGAGGGGGTTGGGAGCCCAGACTCCTGGGATCAATAGAGGGGAGAGCTGAGGGCTCAGTCTCTTGAGTTCTTGAGCACCAGCACAATGGCTGAGTATTTAAGGAAATCCCTGTCTAAGGAGAAAAGAACCACAGTTCCCATGATGAGTTCCCATGATGCCTCTGTCCTAAGATGTTCTTTGCCCCAGTGGCTTCTGGGGTTTGTAGTTTTGAGGCTGGGGTGAGTGGGTGAGGGTCTTGGCTTCACCCTGGGTTGTGGCTTCTTTAGGCACCTAGACTTCAACTTGGACAAGACCTTGTACTTCTTTATCGCCGGCCGCTATGAGTTCTCCAACAAGGGGGCCGACGTCTTCCTGGAGGCCTTGGCCCGGCTCAACTATCTGCTCAGAGTAAGGCCTGGGCTGCAAGGGGTCAAAGAGAAGGAGAATGGAGACCTGGGGAGGTGGGGGCAGGGAAACCTATGTATAAAATGGGAGTGTAGGGACGACTCAGAAAGAAGATCAGAGTCCCAGTGGGGACGGTAGCTCTGTCCTATATTCTTGACAGGAAGGGACATGGCAGGGTTCTAGTGGTCTTGGGGGGTGAAAATGGGTGGGTGGTCTCAGCCTTCTCCCATGTGATGCTCACTCACACACACATACACACACACACACAAGGCCCTCCCTTTCCTCTGCCCCAGGTGAATGGCAGTGAGCAGACGGTGGTCGCCTTCTTCATCATGCCGGCTCGGACCAACAATTTCAACGTGGAAACCCTTAAGGGCCAGGCCGTGCGCAAGCAGCTTTGGTCAGCAGTCCTTGGCCCAGCATTTCCTGCGGCTCCCACTCCCATCTGTGTGCTTTGGGTCCCCCGTTTCTCCCGGAGTCTCAGTTTTGTCATCTGTAACATGATCAACCCATCCCTGACCTGATTCCTAGCAAAGTCACTGGCTTCAGATGTGTCCGGCCCCGGGGCATACGAAATTGCAGTCACAGGCAGGGTGAATGTGACTGCAGGACCAGGGCTCTGATATCCAACCAGCGAGTTCAGCTCACGCCCCTGTCCCACGCTGGCTTTGTAACCTGAGGCCAGCCACTCAGCCTCTCAAGCCTTTCTCTCTTCCTTCCTTTTCTTGGCTGTGCTGGGTCTTCATTGCTCTGCATGGGCTTTCTCTAGTTGTGACGAGCAGGGGTTACTCTCTAGTTTCAGTGCGTGGGCTCAGTAGTTATAGAGCTCGGGCTTAGTTGCTCCATGGGATGTGGAATCTTCCTGGACCAGGGATTGAATCCGTGTCCCCTGCATTGTGTCATATACGGTCGTGGAAGTAAAAGTCACTCAGTCATATCCGACTCTTTGCGACCCCATGGACTATACAGTCCATGGAATTCTCCAGGCCAAAATACTGGAGTGGGTAGCCTTTCCCTTCTCCAGGGGATCTTCCTGACTCAGGAATTGAACCTGGGTCTCCTGCATTGCAGGCAGATTCATTACCCACTGAGCTATCAGGGAAGCTCTCTTTTTTCTTTTAATATTTATTATTTATTTGACTGCCCTGAGTCTTAGTTGCAGCACATGGGATCTTTCGCATGTGAACTCTTAGTTGCACAAGCCTGTTTCTTTTTCTTTTTTTAATTACTTATTTTATTTTTGGCTGCACCTGGGTCTTTGTTGCTGCACATGGGCTTTCTCTAGTCATGTTGAGCTGGGGCTACTCTTGAGCTGCAGTGTGCAGGCATGTCATTGCAGTGGCTTCTTTTGTTGCAGAGCACGGGCTCTGGGGTGCACAGGCCTCAGTAGTTGTGGCTCGCAGGCTCTAGAGTGTGGTGTCAGTCGTTGTGCACAGGTTAGTTGCCTGGGGCATGTGGGATCTTCCTAGACCAGGGATTGAACCTGTGTCCCCTGCATTGGCACGGGGATTCTTAACCACTGGACCATCAGGGAAGTCCAAGCCTCAGTTTCTTCAGCTGTAAAACCCACTCACTAGCCATTGGCTGGCTATTCCTTGAGCTCCTACTGTGTGCCAGGTGCTGTTCCAGGCATTGGGAACACAGTTGTGAACCAGAAAGGTAAAATCCCTGCCCTCATTGAGTTCACGTTCTAGAAAGTTCTATAGAAAGTGCTCTGGCCAAAAAAAAAAAAAAGGCAGGACTGGGATATGAGATGGGGTTGTCGTGATAGGTCACAGTGAGAAAGTACCAGCAAGTAGAGACCAAGAGAGGAAATGAGGGAGAGAGCATTGTGCATATCTGGGGAACAGCATTTCAGGCAGAGGGAACAGCAAGTGCAAAGGCCCTGGAGCATGTTTGAGAAACAGTAAGGAAGCCAATGGGGATGGAGCAGAATGCCCTAGGGAGATGGGGTAGAAAATGAAGCCAGAGCTCTGAGAGGACCATGAACAGAGGAATGTCAATGACATTGTAGGGTGGCACTTGGGTAGCTTTACTTGTGTCCATACATTTTCCCCTCTCAGAACGTAATTTTCCCTTTTAATAAAATGGGGCTTAGGATCGCTAGCACAAATCCTAATAATAGCTGACATTTCTGGAAGGTTCACTGTGTGCCGGGCACTGTGCATTTTTTGTCATGACCTCATTGAATTCGCACTGCAAACCTTTGAGGTTGCTTCTATTTTTATCCCCATCTGACAGATGAGTCACCAAAGTCAGAGAGGGAAGCCCATCTGTCCCTGGCCACACAGCTGATGCAAGGCACAAGGAAACCAAGCCTTCTAGGACCTAATACCCTGAGTCCCCATCCTCCAGCCCAGAAATCCCCAGGGCTTCTCTCTGCTCAGACCTCAACTTCCCAGCTGCCCCAGAAGCCTAACAATGAATGGCAGCTGGTCTCTATGTAATGTTGTCGCTCTGCTTCCTCCAGGGATACGGCCAACACAGTGAAGGAAAAGTTTGGGAGGAAGCTTTACGAATCCTTGCTGGTGTGAGTGCCCTGCCCTCAGCCCTGCATCCTCCTGGGCTCTAAACCCTCTCGTCACCCATGCCCAGATGCATCCCCCTGCTCGCCTTACAGGGGGAGCCTCCCAGACATGAACAAGATGCTGGACAAGGAGGACTTCACTATGATGAAGAGAGCTATCTTTGCCACACAGGTATGGTTTGAACTCCCGGGTCAAGAGATGGCGATTCCCAGAAGCAGCCCCTGAGGCAGACTGCCATGTTAGCTCTGACCCCAGAGATGGCTGGGAGTTCTGCTTTATCGCCAAGCCCTTATTCCAGGAATCAATTTTGAAGTCAGAAGGGTGTGAGCTGACTGGTATATTTTCAATTCCCAGAAGCCTTTAGGGTAGCCTGCTTTCCCACAGCTTATTCTGCCACAGAGGCTGCTGGGAGTTGTAATTCCTTTGAGTCCTTGGGGACTCCATGAACAAAAGGTAGAAGGGACCGTAGACTAAAGTCAATAATGAAAGTGTTAGTTGTTCAGTTGTGTCAGGCTCTGTTAAGTTTACTGCAAAAGGAGAACTACAACTCCCTGCTGACTTTGGGCTTTGCTGCATGCTACCTCTACCTCTTCCCCCAGAGGCTGCTGGGAGTGGTAGTTTTGTTGGTCCTCTGGGGGTAGACTGGGGTCAGCTGAAACACTCCTTGAAGAACACTGAAAATTCTCAGCAGTTGGTGTTTCTTCTCCCACTGGTTGTTTCTAAGTTCCCAGATAGCCTTGGGAGTTGTAGCTTCTTTACATACCTGGGGTTAATTAGAGGGATGGGAAACAGAGACTATCGGCAGCCACAGAATGAGAACTACAACTCCCAGCAGCCCCTGGGGGCTTTTTGCTACCTTGACTCTCCCTGCCCCCAGAGACTTCTGGGAATTAGAGTTCTTTTCTTCTCTGGAGTCATGGGTTTTTGGTATCTGTGGTCAGTGTTGGTGATCCATTACCTGGGGAATGGAAACCAAGACAGCCAAGTTGCTCAAATAAGGTGTGACCTGTTTTTGGCCAAACTAAAATTTCCAAAAGTTCCTTAGGCAGTTGGCCTCACTGAGGATGTTTCTGCCATGAGGCTGCTGGGAGTTGTAGTTTCCTGGGCTCCTGGAGTCAGTAAACTGAGGAGGAGTAGATATTTTAATGAGAGGAATGATGGGACAGCTGCAAAGAACTATACATCCCAGCAGTCTCTGGGACTGCTATTGCACTAGCTCTGTCTTCCTCTAGTGACTCGTGGGAACTGTGGTTTCTTTTGAGAGTGGGCTTTTGAGGGTGGAGGTGGAGAGGAGATCCAGGATTTTCATAAGAAAACTGTAACTCCCAGCAAGCAGCCCCTGAAAGGCACAGTCTCTGCACCCATCAATTGCTGGGAGTTACAATCCATTTGGGTTTCTTTGGTGACAGCCCAGAGTACAGAACAAGTTTAGCTACAATTCCCTGTATTCTGTGAGGCATGTTAACCCTGGCTCTGCCTCAAAGACAGCTGAAGATTATAGTTTCTTTTCAGCTCATGGTGGTTAAAAGGAAATGAAAACCTTTACAGATAGAGCCAAGTAGGAAATCTACAACTCCTGGTAATCTCCTGGGTTTGTTGCTCCACATCCTGGTGAGAATTGTGGTCCCCTTAGATCCCCAGGATCAGCATGGCTCATGGGGAAGGAGGGAGCCCTCTGGGCCCTTGCCTGACCCCACACCCCAACTTGTGGCCCCTACAGCGGCAATCTTTCCCTCCTGTGTGCACCCACAATATGCTGGATGACTCCTCAGACCCCATCTTGACAACCATCCGCCGAATCGGCCTCTTTAATAGTAGTGCTGACAGAGTCAAGGTGAGTGCACTGGCCAGGGTGGGGTTGAGCAAAGTCGGGGGGAGTGGTTTAGGAGGAAGGGGTGTGATATGAGGGATGGAGCCTGGCCCTCATGTTCCCAATCTACCCTAGTTTATGAAAGGATTGCAGTGTTTAGAAAGAACCTTTGCTTCCGAGGCAGACAGCCTTGGATTCCTATCTTTGTCCTGACACTGACTTGTGTGGGTTTGGTCAAGTCTTGCATCCTCTCTGAGCCACCCAGAGAGCACCCTGGGAGCTCCCTCCACCCAGGGAGGAGCTAAATAGGGTGCTCAGGTTGAGCCCTTGTTTTTCGCTGCCAGGTGATTTTTCACCCGGAGTTCCTGTCTTCTACGAGCCCTCTGCTCCCTGTGGACTATGAGGAATTTGTCCGTGGCTGCCACCTTGGGGTCTTCCCCTCCTACTATGAGCCTTGGGGCTACACACCAGGTGAGTTCAGCATCTGGCATGATCCTGAGCCAAGGGACTCGCCCTCCCTGAGCTCCAAGCTCCACCCTTGCGAAAGAGGAACAATGGGAACAGTCTGTTCATGTGTTTCTGTGACACAGCAGCTCATGTGATGAGTAACTAGAGGGCTGATGTCAGAGTTCACACGTGATTTCTCTGTTTGCTACTGTTTGGTTTCCGCAAACATCAACAGCTTAAATGCACAGTTTGCTAACAATCCAGCTACTTTCCTATGTTTTTAAGGGTAAATAAATACCACATTTGCTGTAGTACTTCTTCAGTGATGAGTAATTTGACAGATCTTTTAAACAGTACTTATGTGATGATTAGGAAACTTGCCAGTTTCGTTTTCATCCACGGTTAGAATGATGTGACCAGCCCCAACCCTATTTTTCCCATGGTGATGGTGGTTTAGTCACTAAGTTGTGTCCGACTCTTTGCGACTCCATGGACTGTAGCCTGCCAGGATCCTCTGTCCGTGGGATTCCCCAGGCAAGAATACTTCAATGGGTTGCCATTTCCTTCTTCAGGAGATCTTCCCAACTAAGGAATTGAACCCAGGTCTCCTCCATTGCAGGCAGATTCTTTAGCCACTGAGCTAGAAGTGCTACCTCTAGCCTCTATTTTTTTTTTTTTTTTAATAAGCCTTGTCATATGTAGTGCCTACTTTTGCAGCTTACAGATATTTTTAGAAACACATAGGAAGTATAATAAACTCCTTGAAGCATTTCTCAGCATTATTTTAAGGTAGTAAATGAGGTATAGAAGGTGCTCTGCACACAGGGTTAGTAATAATGAGAGATCTTATCTTACTTCCTATCAAAACAGACTATGGGGACTTCTGTGGTGGTCCAGTGATTGAGGTTCCTGGCTCCCTATGCAGGGGGCATGGGCTCCATTCCACACAGTGTGGCCAAAAAAAAAAAAAGCAAAACAAACAAACAACAACAACAACAAAACAGACTATGAAGTTATGAAAACCAAAACAGTGTAACCTGGCACAGCAAAGTATCTTACAAGTTTTAAGGATTCGTTAAAATGGTCGACACTGGCCCAGAGTACCGGGCTCAATAAATTAGCATCTTTATTGCCCAATTATAGACTTTTTCTTACCCTGAGCCCTTGGACAAGTGAATTCCCTTTTCTGGACCTCTTAGCGTCTCCTCTAAGAAATAGGGACTATCACTCGTGGGCTAATGCACAGCTTGATTTTTCTGGCTTCTGATTTACTCAGCACAGCGCCCGGCACTTATTAAAGGCTCCAGTAGAGGGCGCCATTGAAGCTTTTATTGGGATTTAAGAGTTGACTCATTGGAAAAGACTCATGCTGGGAGGGATTGGGGGCAGGAGGAGAAGGGGACGACAGAGGATGAGATGGCTGGATGGCATCACTGACTCGATGGACGTGAGTCTGAGTGAACTCTGGGAGTTGGTGATGGACAGGGAGGCCTGGCGTGCTGCAATTCATGGGGTCGCAAAGAGTCGGACACGACTGAGCGACTGATTTGATCTGATCTGAAGACAATACTGTAAAGACGGAAAGTAAGCAGACCTTTCTCACACCTTCCCGCAGCTGAATGCACGGTAATGGGTATCCCCAGTGTCTCCACCAACCTCTCCGGATTCGGCTGCTTCATGGAGGAACACATCGCAGACCCCTCAGCTTACGGTCAGCGTCCGGACTGAGAGCCGAAATATTTGAATCCTGGGAAAGAGGGGCGTGGACTCTTGGGCCACTAAAAGGAGGGAGTGGACTCCTTAGTCCCAGTGGGAGGGAGGCCTCCTGGTCCTCGCAGAGTCCCAGAGAGAATGAAGGTTTTCAGTCTGTTCTCTGAGACCCCCCGTCCTGGCCCCGACAGGTATCTACATTCTGGACCGGCGATTCCGCAGTCTGGATGATTCCTGCTCGCAGCTCACCTCCTTCCTCTACAGTTTCTGCCAGCAGAGCCGAAGGCAGCGCATTATCCAGCGGAACCGAACGGAGCGCCTCTCTGACCTTCTGGACTGGAAATACCTAGGCCGGGTATAACTCCCCTCCCTGTCCTCTGCCGGTGAATCAGTCACTTCCGGCTCTGGGTGTCTGATTCCCCAAGCCTCGAAAGCTGACACAAAGGGCACGCTCTCTTTTTTGTAACGCTTGCTGTCCCTTTAAGAAACTATCATCCAGAAGATACCTGGGTTGGAAGTTCTCTATTTGCATAAGGGTGTGGCCAAAGATGTACCTGATTGGAGAATCCCGACCCTCTTAGTGGGTGTGGCTCAGAGTCTGTCCATTCACAGCCTTGCTTATCTACATAAGGGGTGGAGCCTCGGACGTGATTGGCCTAGAGGTTAAATAGAAATCACCTGGCGTGTGCTGATCTGATTGAAGGTGTAGCCAGGACTAGCCCCGCCGCCAAATCTCGGGGGCGGGGTCTGCTCCTGCCCGCTGATGCCCACCCCACTTCTTTTCCTCCAACAAGTACTACATGTCAGCGCGCCACATGGCGCTGGCCAAGGCCTTTCCAGAATACTTCACCTACGAGCCTCACGAGGCTGACGCGGTAAGTGGATCCGGAGGTCCCTCTGGTGGGCCAGGAACTAGAAAGGGGGTTGGGGGGGTGAGGTGGGGTGTCCCTCCTGGAGTCGCAAGGCTTCGTTGCGACTGGGACGTTGGACGCCCAGGCTGGCTCTAGAGGGCCTCTGCTCACTCTGCGGTTTGTGGCCACACCTCCGTACACAGACCCAGGGCTACCGCTACCCACGGCCAGCCTCAGTGCCACCATCACCCTCGCTGTCGCGACACTCCAGCCCGCACCAGAGCGAGGATGAGGAGGAACCCCGGGACTTACCACCTGATGAAGATGACGAGCGCTACGACGAGGACGAGGAGGCCGCCAAGGACCGGCGCAACATCCGCGCCCCCGAGTGGCCACGCCGCGCCTCCTGCACCTCTTCCACCGGGAGCAAGCGTGGGTCTGTGGACACAGCGCCCTCCAGCTCAGTCAGCACCCCCAGCGAACCCCTTAGTCCTGCCAGCTCCCTGGGCGAGGAACGCAACTAAATCCCCAACCCCACACTATCCCTTCCCGCCCCCCGCCCCGCCAACCCTGCCTCCCTTATCCAGAGAATGGATGTGGAATGGCGCTGTCTCAAAACTTCACTCCAGATCTTCAACCCTCTGTGGGGTCCACAACCCCGCCTCCTCCGCCATACACTCCAGCCCCTCTAGCCCCGCTCTTGGAATCCCCAACACTCCAGTATCCACAACACTGTGCCTTTATTGTGCCCTGGAGTTCCCCCCGGGCCGTCCCAGAGGCCAGGGATCTGCCATTGCCCTGCCGTGGTGCCAGAGGTTTTCAGAAACCTGCTCTGTTGCCTTTTATGCTGGGGCTCCTAGAATCCCTTGCGCTTACTAATTCTACAGCATACAGAGTCTGCCACGTGCAGGCCTGGCCAGGACGCCACTGAGCACTAGAAACCATGTGGCGTCTCTGCTAGTGAGACAATCAAGTCCAGAGCTGGCGCCCTTTCAGGGACTTAACTGAGTGCAGGTTCTCTATTTCAGCTCCAGAACTCGAGCTCCAGGCCAGTGCAGTCCTGTTTACTCTGAGGGAGCCCTCCCTGGGGTGTCCAACTCTGCCTGGAGGATCCCTCCACCCCAACTCCCTTCTTCCTCTGCACTTTGGCCAAGCAAGTGGGGGCAGAACCACTTGGCTTCTCATTCCTACTGGAGAACACTGTCTTGGTCTAGATGCCTTTCTGGCCTTTTCTGGACCAGACCCTACTCCTCCTTCCCTGAATCTGAATTCCCCCATATCTCTAGACTCCTGTGGCTTCCAGGGAATCCCTCTGTTGAGGACAACTGGCTGTCTTCTCCTGCACCCTCCCCGAAACAACCCTCAACCGCTAGACCCACCATGAAACCACTGGGTTCTGGGTCCCAGCTGCTGATTCTAGAACCCCGCCTCTGCTGCATCCTGGTCCCATCCCCTAGATCTAGAACTCAGCCCACTGGATTCTAGAACCTCCATATTTACCTCACCTCGAGGCTCTTCCATCCCCAAGCTGTGCCCTGTCCCCAGCTTTGGTGAAAGAGAGGGGCCCCTTATGTGTGCTGTGCTGTGTCTGCTGCACTTGGTTTGCAGTTGGGAGCGGAAGGCAGAAGGGGTGTGATTGAAGTGTGTCCAGAGATGAAAAAATACATATATATTTAAGAATCTCAGGTCTATTCTGATGTGAGGGTTTGGTGGACCTGAATCCTGGCCCCGCCCTCCTCTTTACTCCTATTCCTCCCCCTGCCCAAGGCTGGGTCCCTGTTCCCTTGTCTCACTCTGCTGTCTTAGAGATTTGGCTTGCCATTGGATTCCACTGTTATTTCAAAGGCACCTCTTGTTTTAGACTCAACTTTTAAGTCCCAAAGTTGGCTCAAGCTCTTTGGCAGAAAGGGGCTGTCACTGGAAAAAGGGCCTGTAGGGTAGCCATGAACCCATATGTGGCTATTTAAATTCCTCAGTAGCACTAGTCATATGCAAGGGTGGCCACATGTGGCCCATGGCTACCCTATTGGATAGCACAGATAGAGTACATTTCCATCATTGCAAAAAGTTCTGTTGGACAACACTAGTTCAGACCATGTTTCTACTAGGGACTCTGGCCTCTGCACTTTGGCCTTACTGTTCCCTGGATGGCTATTTGTGGAAAAAAACTTTCAGTTCTAATCTTCCCTAGGCTACATGTGCATCTCCAAACCAATCGCTTTTCAGGGGAGTAGAAAGATCTGGTTGTTTGAATTTGGACGTGTTATCTTCCTTCTGTTAGCCACTATTTGTACCAGAAACCAGAAGTCCCCTCCCCCACCAGCAGAAAGGGCATGGTGCTTGTCTACCCAAAACAGGATGGGGGTAGGAGGTCAGTTTTTGTCCCCATTCCCCCCCACCCCGCCCCCGCTTGGACTTAGCAGCTGCCTGCTAAGGCATCTTCAAGCTTCTATTCCCATTTGGGCAATTTCATAGTGCTGAGCCCTGAACCCTGGCTCAGTACCTGTTTCACATGATGTGGTCTCAGCTGTTCAGACCCACGGGCCGGATTCTACCTATTATGTGCCTTGAGTTCCACACAAGCAGCCTTTGGAGGTCAGATCTGGGTGTGCATTCTGATTACCATGGGTAATTTACACAGTAATTCTCAAGTCACCCACTAAAGGAGCTGGCAATTTTAATACTGAACCTCCCAGAATTGAGCCAGACAGTAACTTTCGGAGCTCAGCAAGTGCCTGGCAACATAACTCATCTGAACCAGTTTCTAGTTACTAATTAACAGCTGTCTGCTTCCAGTTACCAACCCCAGGTTTTACCAAACTCTCCCTGGAATCTGGGCTCTACCCTTTTACGAAGGGCAGTTAACAGCCTGGCGAAGCAGAGAACCTACTACTGCAACACCCCACAGGTGTTATGTCTTAGACTCCTTTCTCCCTGCCAGCCCAGTCCAACCAGCTTTATGAAGAGACCCCACCTTTTCCCCACCATGATACACACACAAAACCAGGATATGCTGCAAAAAGCTTTATTGTTTCCATATGGTCCAAGGCTTGAGAGAGGGCTCCAGGGTGTTAAAAAAGCTGCCTAGTAGCTGCAGAGAGGGGCTTCAGGCAGCCCTGATGTTAGGTGGGTTCTTCAATGGCCACTGGTCTCCAGAAGCTCCTAGTCGTGCTTGAGGGTGAGCCTTTCGAAGAGATACTCGCCCAACCCAGCCTGGGGACCAGCCAGCCTGCGGAGGTTGGTCAGGTGGTCACCCATCTTCTTGATGAGTTTCACTTCCTCATCTAGGAAGTGGTTCTCCAGGAAGTCACAGATCTAAGGAACAGAAGAGAAAACGTTGCCACTTACAGATCTAATAATGGGACAGATCGGGCAGGGAGGCTCAGAAGAAAATCTGCTCATTCAAATGGTCAGTGCTTAGTTGGAATGTAAGTACCATTCTGGGTAAGGTCTTAGGATGGGCAGATGTGAAAGGAGATACTTACGTGGGGGTCTCCGCGGGCAGAAGCCAGGCCATGCAGATCCAACAGGGCTTGATTCAGGTTCTTCTCTACGAGAAGGGCGGCCTCCATAGCGTCCTGGGTTTTACCCCACTCATCTTGAGATGGCTTCTATACCGAAAACAGAAACGGCTCAGTACTAGCCACTCTGCAGCTGCTAAGTCGCTTCAGTTCTGTCCGACTCTGTGCGACCCCAGAGATGGCAGCCCACCAGGCTCCCCCGTCCCTGGGATTCTCCAGGCAAGAACATTGGAGTGGGTTGCCATTTCCTCCTCCAATGCATGAAAGTGAAAAGTGAAGTCGCTCAGCCGTGTCTGACTCTTAGCGACCCCATGGACTGCAGCCTACCAGGCTCCTCCGTCCATGGGATTTTCCAGGCAAGAGTACTGGAGTGGGGTGCCATTGCCTTCTCCGACTAGCCACTCTAGAAAGGACTAAAAACTGATTTTCCAGTAGTTGCTAGAGTAAAGGGTTTAGCCAGAAAAAAAACTCGAAGAGCGTGTATATTTCATCCTCAGTATCCTACAAACTACACGTCCCAAGACACCACACGCTGCGTCCTGGACCGCCGCGTCTTGGGTGAACGGCTGCGCCTCCATTTCCAGCCATAACAACCAACCCACACAAGACTGAACTCAGTCTCCCAAGAGCCTATGCAGTACCCAAACCGCTACAATCAAGGGGTCTCTCGCGCAGGGATTCTTGGGAGATGTAGTCCGCTGCCCACACACTATTTACCTGCACGTCCAGGAAGAGGGCGCGGCCGCCACGCTGGTTTTGCAGTTTCAAGAGACGCTCCGCGCCCTCGCGCTTCTCCTTGGCCAATTCGCGAAAAAAGTGACCCACACCCTCCAGGGCCACATCGTCGCGGTCGAAATAGAAGCCCTGCAGGAAGAGATGGCGGGAACAATGGTAAGCAGGAGGCGAGGCCAGGCAACCGGACTCTGCCTTCTGACTATCGAAGGGGACAAAGAAGGCCAGCGCGTGCGCAGAGGGCCTGAGGTGCGCAGCTGAGGGAAACTTGGGCTGGGGGCGTCTTGGGGAACCTCACCAGAGAGAGGTAGGTGTAGGAGGCCCGCAGTTGCATGTTAACCAGGCGGTTGACGGCGGCCTCCACCTCGGTAGAATAATTCTGACGAATCTGGGAGCTCATGATTGGTCGGTAATAATAAGGAGTTAAAAAATGGTGGCTGGTCCCGGTGATCGCGGACAGCTGAGTGGCTGACTCCGAAGGTTGCGACTGGAAAAAAGGTTGGAGGGTGGTCGGAGGCTGGAGCAAGGGGCGTCCCTGGGTCTGTTCCGTCCAAGCACTGTTGAAGCAAGAGACAGATCCGCGGGGCCGCCGAGCGCACTTCAAAAGCCTGTGGACAAGGCGGCTTCTTTTATAGCGCGCGGGCCCTCGGAAGTGGGGCGGTCAGGGAGAGCGGTCGGCCAATCTGCGGTGGCGGGAGGCGGGACCTAGTGCCCGGGAGTGACCAATCAGGAGCAGATGGGGCTTCCAGCTCCCCGCCCCGAGGTGGGAAAGTCACGCGCCTGTACCAGGAGGGAGTTGTGAAATGGAAATGGGGGGCTGGGGGGTTTTCGCAATATTCAAAGGCTTTGGGGCTAATTCTGGGAAGCCAAGGGATTCTGGAGGGGTCTCGCTGATAGGTGAACGATTAATGAAGACACTGGGAGCTCTGCAAACTAATGATCCCTGGGTCCCCCGGGGTCTCTCAGGAAAGTAAGCTGGATTCTGGCGTTGTGTCAGAGCATGGACGTTACTGGAACCCCGGGGGTTCTTTAGAGGTGTGGAAACCTCCAGAAGACTGGAAATTGCTCTGGGAGATAAGAGGGTCCCCGGAGCAGTGAGAAGTTTGGAAAACTGTGAGATGATATTTCTGGAACCCCAAGGACCTGGAGCCTTGGGGTTCAAAAGTCGGGGGAAGTTTCTGCAGCTTTAGAGTTCAGTGGAAGTCCATATTTTTGTGGAAACTTCCTGGGGAAGATCTTTAGACCCTGGAGGTGATCTGCAAGATTAAGAAAACAGCTGTAGAGCCCTGGGGTTCAGCCCCATAGTGGGGAGGGGGGAAATGTTTCTGAAAGTCTTGTAAGGGCTTTTTAAAGAGGTTAGGAGTCTTGGAGAATCCTTTGGAGCCCTAGGAAGATAAGTCTGGGCCACTTGGAATACCTAGGGGCTATTTTAGGAGCCTCTCTTTTTTTTTTCTGGGAACTGAGTTTGGGAGGGGGTGAACCGGAACTGGGGGGGGGGGGGTCTCTCTGAGACTGGATTTCCTGAAGATTATTTTGAAGGCAGCCAGAAACTGAGAATTCGTTTTTGGCTCTGAAGTAACCTCTCTGAAGTTGTCCCAGTCTTGCCTGACACATTCTTCAAGATCACAGAGAAGCCCTGGTTCCTGAGTAAACAAGAAGGGCCTGGGGACCTGTGGATGGATGTCTGTCTGCAACCAATGGACGTTCTTAACGTGTATCTGGGCCAGGCTGGTGCCTGTGTGGCAGATCTGGTTCACAACAGGACTCTGTCCTCAAGGAGCTCCCCATTTTGGGGGGGAAAGGAGAAACAAAGACAAGAATTTGACCCTCTGTAAGTGCCCTAATGGAGGCAGCTGGCGGGCTGGGGCAGAAAGCTGAGGCTGCAGGGGTGTTGGGGGCAGAGGTCAGGGCCCCTCCTTGCAGAGAAGTTTCTCCAAGCAGCTTGGGCAGGGTACCACCTGATCAGGGGGAGGCCAGTCAGGCTGGTATCTGGGGTCCTCAAGGGGTGTCTTGGCCCAGAGCCAGACTAGTAGCCGTGCTGAGTCATGCTGAACTCAGCTCCGGAAGGGGCTGGGGGGGGGTGGGGGGAGGCGGGTGAGGCCCTCTCACTGACCTCATCTCCTGGGGGGTGTACTGCAGTCTGGCTGGGACCCGGGGAACTGGGCCTAGCTGGGCCCCAAGTCTGACCGCCTCCCCCAAGGTGCTGCCCTGAGTGTGCTTTGTCTCTTGAATCTTACTGTCTTTTTAGTTCCCTTGATGGTTTCCCTGGGCTCCTCCTGCCTGTGTCCATATTGTCCCCTCTCTCTGGGCGGTGACTCAGTCTCCCCTTACAGCTACTTTTTCAGACCTCCATGTCTCCCCTCTCTGGGTGTCTCCGGGGAAAGCCTGTGGGGGAGGGGCAGTTGCCCCAGGCACACAGTCACAATGGGGCCTGAGTTATTCATTCACCAAATTGCATACCTCAGCCCAAAGACCTTTAGCCTCGGCCTAGAGGAGCAGTGACCTGGAAAGTGCTCTCAGGTGGAGGGAGAGGAAGGGTGTGATAAAGGTGATCTGAAGTTGGACTGTTGGATCGGGGGATGAGGAAAGACTGGAGACCCAGGGAGACAGGGACAGAGAGACAGGGAGGTCAGAGAAAGGCAAAGACAGAGGGGAACAGAGAGCCAGAGAGATGACAACCAACTCTGACTATCTCAGTGACCTTGCTACTGCCAAGTCACTTCAGTCGTGTTCGACTCTGTGCGACCCCATAGACGGAAGCCCACCAGGCTCCCCTGTCCCTGGGATTCTCCAGGCAACAACACTGGAGTGGGTTGCCATTTCCTTCTCCAATGCATGAAAGTGGAAAGTGAAAGTGAAGTCACTCAGTCGTGTCCGACTCTTATCGACCCCATGGACTGCAGCCCACCAGGCTCCTCGGTCCATGGGATTTTCCAGGCAAGAGTACTGGAGTGGGGTGCCATTGCCTTCTCCGTTCAGTGACCTTAGTAATCCCCTTTTCAGATTCCCCTTCTTTTTAAGAATTTTCTTCGTTTATTGTTGGCTGTGCTGGGTCTCCCTGGCTGCATATGGGCTTTCTCTAGCTGTGGCAAGTCGGGGCTACTCTCTAGTTGCGTGCGGGCTTCTCATTGGGGTAACTTCTCTTGTTGTGGAGAACGGGCTCTAGAGAGCGGGTTTGAGTAGTTGCGGCTCATGAGTTTAGTTGCCTCGTGGCATGTGAAATCTTCCCAGAGCAGGGATCGAACCCATGTTCCCTGCATTGGCTGGTGGAGTCTTAACCACTGGACCACCGGGGAAGTCCTTTTAAAAGAAAAATAATTGCTTGGCTGCACCAGGTCTTAGTTGAGGACATAGGATCTTTGTTTCAGCAGAGGGATCTTTTAGTTTGGGATCTATTAATAGTTCCCTGATCAAGGATTGAACCTAGGCCCCCTGTATTGGGGGCACAGGGTCTTAGCCACTGGCCGGCCAGTGGCTCTTCTGAGCTCAGCATCTTCCCACAGGCTGGCTCCCATCCTGAAGGCACAGGGCCAGACCCCAGACTCCTCCCCCCAAAACCTATCAATCTCTGCTCATGTCCCTCCTCTGCCTAGACAATTCTTGCTCAGGCCGCCTCCAGAGTCTCCCTTGGATCCTCTCCAGCCTCCTCAGCCATCCAACCTCCAAGGGTTTTCCCAAAAGGCCTGAGCCCTACCCCTGTTCTCCTAGTCCTCCTGAGGCCTGCACACCCGCTTCTTCCCCGTTTCTCCTCCTCAGTAAATGTACAACTTCCTGTAGTCCCATGTGGTGGAAGCTTCCGGGCCCTAGTTCCTGGGGTTCAGGAGGCCTGCTTTGTACCCTGCTGTCCTGACCTCCACAACACCACCCCCCCAGCCTCTGTCAGGCTGGGGCCTGGCCCAGTGCTGCCTCCAACACAACACCCTGGCTGTGACAAGGACATGGGTGATTCAAGCCGCCTCAGTTCCCCTCAGGACTGTGGGCTCCTTGAGGGCAGAGCCACAATTTAACTCGCCACTGACCCACAGAGGGCACTGGTTACCCTCAGAAAAAGATGGGTCAGCGCATGAAGCCTGGTCTCCTGCGACAGCCAGGAAGCGGGCCCAGTGACTCAGACTCCAAAGTGTGGTCCGAAAGAGGTTTATTGTGCCCACCCCCCAAGACCACGCCTCCCTACCCTGCCCCACCCCAATAATTAAAAAAGTAAGAAAAACTCCCATGGCCCCCAAATCCGCCCCACCCCCCTGAAAAATGCCATAATTTATGCAGAAAAAGTCCAAGGCAGTTGATGGCCTCAGCCCATCTTCTTCCAGATGGTGAGCGAGGCGGTGAGCACTCCAGCCACAAAGATGGTCACTGTCTGCCATGTGGGTGTCCCAAAGTAGGAGAGGAGGCCGTCCTGGGGACAGGGACAGCAGGCACTTCATCGACTTAGCCAAGGGGCAGCCCCTGGGCCAGCACATGAGGGAGCAGGGAGGGGTCAGAGGGCACAAGTAGGGGCAAGGGCCTACGAGTGGGGAAGTTAAAGGATTATCATAGAATTTGAGGGATTCCAGAGGAATTGGAGGGAGGCACCAGGGAGGGCAGCGAGGCATCGGGTCAGGGGTCACTAGGAGGTCAGAGGTCATGAGGAGGTCAAGGGTCATGGACAGGTCATTGGGCACCCTGTGAATCAGGGGTTGATCAGACATATGACCCCAAAATGGGGAAGGGGGCACTCCTATGGTGGGCACAGAAAGGCCCAAGGGCCCCAGAGGAGTGGGGGAATGGGGTGGGGTTAGAGGTCTCACCCAACCACCCTGGTCCTGGATCCAGCCCAGCAGCCGCTCTCGAAGGAAGTCCAATGTCCAGCCCATGATGGTCCTGATCAACTCGGGCACCTTGGTGCACAGGGCCTATGGGAAGTGGGGACTTCAGGGACTGAGCCTTGTCCCTACTGCCTGGGGCCAGTGGCCCCCAGCCTCCCTTCTCACGCTCTGTCTCCCTCCTGCCCTTCCGCAGTCTCTTTTCCACTCAGCGTCAGAATAAGCCTCATAAACTGTAATATGGATCTCGTCCTTGTCACCTGCCCTGTTCACAAACTATCTTATGGCTCCTTGGTACCTCTGGGATGAACAATCAAAAGCGCAGCTTGGCCTACAGGGCCCTGTGTGAAGGCTCTGACTTGAACACATTCCAGTTTTCCTCTTGGTTTCTGCACCTCATTGCCATTCTTCCACATCTTCATTCCCACCAAATTCTTCACCTGCCTCAGGACCTTGGCACATGCTGATTCTTCTGCCTCAACAGGCCTCAACCTCTTCCATTCACCCCTCAAAGCCCAGGTCTAATGTCACTTCCCCAGAGAGGGCTTTCTGATCTTCAGGCCACGTAAGGCCTGACACCCCCCATACCCAAGACCTACTCTTCAACTTCCTTAGCTTTCCTTCTCACCCTTTATCTCACTGCTTCTCACCTGTTGTCCCCAGCTCCATATAGAGCCCTCCTACCACCCTGACTGCGTCCCTCTCATCTCTTACATTCAAGCCCCATCAGCTCAATCTTGCAAACACATTAAGGAATCTACTTCCCCACCTCCATTGCTGCCACCTCAGTCATCCATTATAGGACTATTATAGGTACCCCCATCAGCTTTCCAGTTTTTGCCTTTGTGCCTCAAGATCCCTTTTTCTACTCACAGTAGCCAAAATAATTTACTGGGGCTCCCCTCCCCCAGTATTTTATCATGAGAATCTTCAGAGAAACAAAAAGAATTTCACAGTCAAGAAGCATATACACACAACCTAGATTCTACAATCAACATTTTGCTGTCCTTGCTAGACAGAAGAAGAGATGGTTAGATGGCATCACTGACTCAATGGACAGGAGTTTGAGCAAACTCTGGGAGACAGTGAAGGACAGGGAAGCCTGGCATGCTTCAGTCCATGGGGTCACAGAGTTGGACACAACTTAGTGATTGAACAACAACAATCCTTGCTAGAAAAATCTTTTCTGCTTATAAATCGGGTCATCTAACTCTTGTTTAAAACCAGCCAATCACTCTTGCTACACTCAGTAAAGCTGGCTGATCTTTACAGAGGCCCACAAGACACCTTGAAATCTGCCCTCATCACTCACCTTCTCCCTCTCCTTACTCTATCCTAACCACGTGGGCCTCCTCATTGCCCTCAACACACCAGGCTTGGTCCTACCTCAGGTCCATTGCATGTGCTGCGCCCTCTATCGGATACATTTCCCCCCATCTTTATATGTATCACTGCATCTTTCTTGTCATTCCATTTTAGGCTTTAATGTCACCTCCTCTGAGAAATGGTCTTGTGGCTCCTTTGCACCTCTGAGAAATGGTCTTGTGGCTCCTTTGCACAATCATGTCACCAGAGTTTACTTTGCTCAGCAGTCATCATACAACATGGGCTTCCTGAGAGCAGGGACCTAACCTAGTTCTGTTCTGCGTCCTGGGTGCCAAGTACAGGTCGCACACATCATAAGCCCAATAAATGTTTGTTGAATGAATGTGTGTGTGTGTGTGTGGGGGGGCGTCGCTCAGTTGTGTCCGACTCCTTGCGACTCCATAGACTATAGCTGGCCAGGCTCTTCTGTCTCTGGAATTCTCTAAGCAAGAATATTGGAGTGGGTTGCCACTTCCTTTACCAGGGGATCTTTCCGACCCAGGGATCAAACCTCAGTCTCCTGCATTAGCAGGTGGATTCTTTACCATCTGAGCCACTAGGGAAGCCCATGCTGAGTGAATAAATACATGAATGAAAAAGCTGATGAGTGGCCCATAGCTGACTCTCTCCATTCCCTCTGTGGTTTCCGGGCTGTCCCGAGGGTTGACCTCATGACTCCCAGGTCCTCTCAGGCCTGAAGGGAGCCTCCCTGGGCTCAGGGCCCTGCAGCCGCCCACCTTGAGCACCAGTTTGCTGGCAAAGTAGAAAAGGGCGACAACCCGGCCCCAGTTGAAGTTGCCGTCGGAAAACATTTCAGCCGCCACTCGGAAAAAGACCTCTCGGGGAGAGTCTGTGTCCACAGCTGCGATCATCCTGCAAGAGAGAGGAGAGCCAGTGTTGGGGAGGGAGGATCAGGCAGTGTGGCAACTCGGGTCCACCCAAACCAAAGATAAAACCCAAGACCTGAGCCAGGCTGAAATCAAAAGAGGCCATCGTGGGGGAAAGCCGCAAGATGGAAACTGGGGAAAAAGACTCCATGAAGGAGAGTTTCAAGATCCCAGGGCACGGGAAGGCTGGGAGTCCAGAGTGCTGAGTTGAGTGATGGGACCCTGGACCTCTGGGTCTGAAAGAAAAGGGGGCTGGACTCCAGCCTCCCAGTGGAAGTGGGGGTTGGGAGCTGGGACTCCTGGGTTCTGAGAGAGAAGGGGCCAAGTCGCAGGACTCCTGGGTCCCAGGGGCCACACCTCTGCAGCTCCATGTTACTGTCCAATTCATCTCCGATGCGCTTCAGACACTCGCTCAGCTTCTTGGTGGATGCATCCTGGGGCACCTGCTCCAAGCCCAGCTCGGGTGTCTCTCCCCCCATTCGCCCTGCTCGATCCTGGATGAAACTAGGGTGGGAACGGAGTTGCGGGGATACAGAATCAGAATGGGGTCTCATTCCCCAAATCCGTTCCGCAATAATCAGACCTCAAACTCACCCCTGAAGCAAAAGGGCCCCTGTCTTCATGATCTGCTCAGAGCTGGTGGGCCCTAGAGGAGAAAGGAGGGAAGAGGTGCCTGGACTCTTGGGTCCTAGGAGGATCCAAGGAACTGGAGTGGCTCCTGATCTCTGGGGGAGGACAACGCTAGGGGGCTCTGCATTTCTGGGCCCCTCATAGATAAAGTGAAGTGGGAGCCCAAGCAACTGAATCCCCGATGAAGAAAGAAGCAGGGGTCCTGGGCCTGTTAACCTTCATTCTTCCCGGGGCGGGGGGAGAAGGCTGAGGAAACACTTCAAGGGTCCAGACCCCTGGCCTGAGGCGACTGAGGGGAGACCCGCCCCTCCCACCAGGAAGTGGTGCCGGCGACAAGCCCGGGCCTGCCCCCGGGGCTTGGATTATGGGGTTCTCCCGCTCCTTGGGGGCCAGAGAGCACCAGGCGGGAAGGGATCGGGATGCGGAGGCCGGAGAGTCGGGGACCCCCGGGGAGGGAGTGGGTGGAGGCTGGCAGCGCCGGACCCGGGAGTTTCTATGCCGGAGTGCTTGGCGATCGCACGGCCCCACACCGGCAGGAGGGATCGTGGGGTCGGTCGGCTGGGGGCTCGCCCTCCCCCCGGCTCGTCTGCCTCCCGCCTCACCCCCGCCTCTGGGTTGCTCCCCGGACCCGTCCATCACCGCCGCTCCCGCCGCCGCCTCTCGCCGGGTCCGCCCGGGCGGCCGCAGCACGCCCCTGGTCACGTGAGCGCCCCGCTGAGCGTACGTCCTCTCACGTGACCGCCCCTCAAAATGGCCGCCGCGCGCCTCTGCCCCGCAGGGCTGCGCGGAGTCCGGACCACACCTGCCTCACCTGCTTTTGGAGAGCTCGGCCCCTATCACGTGACTGTCCAGTCTGCACTTCCCTTTAGGAACTGGTCGTGGCGCCGTTTTACCGGCTAAGCAGTAGTCGCAGCTGTAACTTTTCTTCATTCCTGCAGTATTTTCAAAAGTTTCAGGGGGGACTCAAGCCCTTCGCAGGATAGAAAGAATATCAGAAGTCAAAAATAGCATTTATTGAGGCAGGACATTCCAGATGATTAATGTCTATGAATGTTTATGTGTGGGGGGCGAGGGAAGGAATTTAAAGTTCAAGAAGTGATAGATTGACAGGGTGTGGACAGAAAGGGACCCCAAGAGAGGCTCCTGGGGTGCTTACTTGAGCATGTGCTGTGCTGTGTTCAGTGGTGTCCTATTCTTTGGGACCCCTGGCAGACTCAGACTCCTCTGTCCATGGGATTTCCCAGGCGAGAATACGGGAGTCGTTTGCTAGTTCCTTCTCCGGGGTTTTTTCCCAGCCCAGGGATTGAACCTGCATCTCTTGTGTCTCCAGAATTGGCAGGCAGATTCTTTACCACTGAGCCACTTGGGAAGCCCATGCACATATTTAAAAATTCCTTGAGCTGTACACATAAGATACGCATTTTAATGTATGGAAATGATTATATCGCCTTGTAAAAAGAAAACAGTAAGAAGAAAAAAAAACTGAGATTAGAAAAATTGGCTGGGTCAAATGATGAATGGTTTAGCATATAAGAGAAGGGAATCTATTTCCCAGAGGTGCCTGGGAGCCAGGGAAATTGAAGATTATAGTGCCTTAGTCCATCAGCCTAACAACACCAGTTTATTGACAAGTTTATTGACAGTAAAGTTTATTGACCCATGAAGATGATAGAGATGACACAGCAGAGCAATCATGGAGCATCTTGACAGAGAAAAAGATAGAGTTATTATTGGTTTGGAGGAAATGTAGAGTTTAGGTGATGACTATATGATAGGCTCAAAGCCAAGCAGTTGGTGGACTGTGAAAGGAACCAGGGTTCTGTATCCTTGCAAACTACAAGATTAATGTGGGTGTGGACCGTTGGGTCCAGAAACCCGTTGCTCTGCTCTTGAGTTGGAAATTGAAGCTGCTACTCTGTATCAAATGAGTTAGATCCCACAGGCAAGAGTGGGAGTGCAATGTTTCATTTTTACTGATTGAATTTTTAACGCTTGATGATTTTAGAGAACAAAGTTTCTCTGTGAGTAAGAAAGCATGTCCTTGGGAGAAACAGTGTTTTCTATTAATTTAGAAGCTTGCTTTATTTGTGTGTTATTCCAGCCCAATGAATTAGCCCTCCTTCCATCCCAATTACAGAAAAGGAAGAAAGGGCTTTTAATGCTGCCACAGATGTCTAATGGAGAAGGCAATGGCACCCCACTCCAGTACTCTTGCCTGAAAAATCCCATGGACAGAGGAGCCTGGTAGGCTGCAGTCCATGGGGTCGCTAAGAGTCGGACAAGACTGAGCGACTTCACTTTCACTTTTCACTTTCATGCATTGAAGGAGGAAATGGCCACCCACTCCAGTGTTCTTGCCTGGAGAATCCTAGGGACTGTGGGGCCTGGTGGGCTGCCGTCTATGGGGTCGCACAGAGTCGAACACGGCTGAAGCGACTTAGCAGCAGCAGCACAGATCTCTGAACAGTACAACTGTTAATTAGTTGGGGGGGGAACCTTTTTGATAGTTCTGAAGTCAAAATTGTTTACAATAATAAAGATGCTATATCAGAACTATGAAGTCCAATTCCATCATGGGCCCCCAATGAGACCTACAGGTATTCACACCCCTGTGTATAGTCCCCTCCCATATTGAATAGACTGACAGTGTGACTAATAGGATATTGTGGAAATAACAAAGTGTAACTTTCAAGGTTAGGTCATAAAAGTCACTGCAGGTTCTCCCTGGCTCTTTCTTGGATCATTTGCTTTATTAGAGGAAGCAGCTGGCATGTTGTAAGGACATTCAAGCAATCATCCTCAGGGGAAACACACATGTGGAGAAACCAAGTCCTCCAGCCACGTGAATGAGCGGCTTTGGAAGCACATCCTCCAGCCCCAGTCAAGCCTTCTGATGACAGCTGTGCCCACCAACATCCCGATTGCAACCTCATGGGAGATCCTAGGCCAGAACCACCCAGCCAAGCCACTCAATGGATTGCCAACCCTCAGAAACTGTGTGAGACAATCAACATTTATTGTTGCTTTAAGTTGCTACGTTTGAGGGCAATCAGTTACACAACAACAGATAACTAATATGTCTAGGATAGTGAAAGTGAAGTCACTCAGTCGGTCGGACTCTTTGCCACCTCGTGGCTCCTCCGTCCATGGGATTCTCCAGGCAAGAATACTGGAGTAGGTTGCCATTTCCTTCTCCAGGGGATCTTCCTGACCCAGGGATCGAACCCAGGTCTCCCACATTGCAGGCAAATGCTTTAACCTCTGAGCCACATCTAGGATAAGTACAGGCTATTTACAGATGAGGAAACCAGAGCCCGGAGAAGGAGATGGATTTGCCAAAATTGTCCAGTTCTTATGGGTGCTATCTCCAGGGCAACTGTATCACTTGGACAGGGCTTTCTTTTCTGTTTTTTGGTTCTTTTTTTTACTTTAAAATTTTTTATATTGTCATTTGCTCTTTCGTTTTTGACATCTTTTTAAAAATATTGATTTATTTGGTGTGCCAGGCCTTAGTGGTGGTACGAAAGATCTTCAGTCTTCTTGTGGTATGTGGGATCTTTAGTTGTAGCATGTGGGTCCAGTTCCCTGACCAGGGATTGAACCCGGGACGCCTGCATTGTGAGTGTGGAATCTGAGCCACTGGGCCACCAGGGAAGTCCTTCAGTATATTTTAATAATAATGTATAGCGGAGGACTTCCCTGGTGGTCCAGTGGTTGAGAATCCACCTGCCAATGCAGGGGACATGAGTTCCATCCCTGGTCCTGAAAGATTCTATATGCCACAGAGTAACCAGGCCTGTGAGCCACAACTACTGATCCTATGCTCTAGAGCCGGGGAGTACTGAGCCCACACGCCACAACCACTGAAGCCTGAGTGCCCTAGAGCCTTTGCTTCCCAAGAGAAGCCACCACAGTGAGAAGCCCATGCAGCACAACTACACAGAGTAGGCCCCACTTACCCTCACCGCAAACAGAGAAAGCCTGAGTGCAGCAACAAAGACCCAGCACAACCAAAAATAAAATAAGTAAATAAAAATTTTAAACAGCTTAGAAAAGAATATCAAAAAGTATATATATATGACTGAATGGTGGAAGTAGTGAAAGATTTCCTCTTCTTGGTCTCTAAAATCACTGTGGATGGTGACTGCAGCCATGAAATCAGGAGACTATTGCTTCTTGGTAGGAAAGCTATGACAAACCTAGACAGTGTGTTGAAAAGCAGTGACCCTACTCTGCCGACAAAGGTCCGTATAGTCAAGGCTATGGTCTTCCCAGTGGTCACGTGCGGTTGTGAGAGCTGGACCGTAAAGAAGGCTGAGCGCCAAAGAGCTGATGCCTTCGAACTGTGGTTCTGGAGAAGACTCTGGAGAGTCCCTTGGACCAGAATGAGATCAAACCAGTCAATCTTAAGGGAAATCAACCCTGAATACTCATTGGAAGGACTGATGCTGAAGCTGAAGCACCAGTATTTTGGTCACCTGATGCAAAGAGCTGACTCATTGGAAAAGTCCCTGATGCTGGGAAAGACTGAGGGCAGAAGCAGAAGAGGGTGTCAGAGGATGAGATGGCTGGACGGCATCACTGATGCAATGGACATGAACTTGGGCAAACTTCAGGAGACAGTGAGGGACAGGGAACCTGGTATGCTGCAGTCCATGGGGTCACAAAGTGTTGGACACGACTGGGTGACTGAACAACGTGACTGAATTACTTTGCTGTATACTTGAGAGCCCTGGTGGCTCAGTGGTAAAGAATTCATCTACCAAGCAGGAGACGCAGGTTTGATCCCTGTGTTGGGAAGATCCCCTTGAGAAGGAAATGGCGATCCACTCCAGTATTCTTGCCTGGGAAATCCCATTGACAGAGGAGCCAGGCTGGCTACAGTCCACAGGGTCACAAAAGAGTCAGATACGACTTGGCAACTAAACAACAGCAGCACTTGAGAGTAACACAATATTGTAAATCAACTGTACTTCAGTTTAAAAAAAGAAACTGACTGCCACGCCAGACAAAGAAGAACTCTTTGCACACCGAGGATGGGCCACAGAGGAGAGGGCTAATGTGCTGTAGATGTTAAGTTATTGAGGGTCAGAGGGCCCTGGTGGCTGATTTAGGTAAGTTTCTGGGGTGAAGAACAACGAGTAGGATTTCTGCTTAGACATATTAAAAATGAACCCATTTATCGGGTTATAAAAGTTATACTAGATGTACTGGTTCACTGTCACTGTGTAACAAGTCATCCCAGAGCTTAGTGGCTTAAAGCAACAGTTATTTTATTATCTTTGATAGACCCATGGATAGTGAGATTGAGCCAGGTTCCCTGGGCATTTCCAGCTTGGGGTCACTCAACGTCTGCAGTCAGATGATGGCTAGAACTGGAAGAGCAGGGAGACTGAAGGGTATTGGGACTTGATGGAGCATCTCTTTATTTTCATGGAACCTCAAGACTTTCCATGTGGTTCCTTTTTTTTTTTTTTTTCATATCCACACAAAGAAACATTTATTAGGCACCAACGATGGACCAAAGAAAAGGACTTCCCTGGTGGCTCAGACAGTAAAGTGTCTGCCTACAGTGCGGGAGACCCAGGTTCAATCCCTGGGTCAGGAAGATCCTCTGGAGAAGGAAATGGCAACCCACTCCAGTACTCTTGCCTGGAAAATCCCATGGACGGAGGAGCCTGGTAGGCTACAGTCCATGGGGTCGCAAAGAGTCGGACACGACTGAGTGACTTCAAATACATACATACATGGACCAAAAACTGTTAAACAAATCCACTGATACAGACATTCAATTTTCCCTATAAATTTCATTGTTGTGTATATGGTTGTCTTTTCCAGTTAAGTTAAAGAAAGCTCAGAGACTCTTTTTAAATCTTAGAGGAGATTCTAATTTCTAAGGTTAGCCATTACATATAAATAGTAAAAGAATTCCCTAGTGGCTCAGTTGGTAAAGAATCCTCCTGCAATGCGGGAGACCTGAGTTCGAGTTCTGGGTTGGGAAGATCCCCTGAAGAAAGGAACAGCTATCCACTCCAGTATTCTGGCCTGGAGAATTCCATGGACTGTATAATCCATGGGGTCGCAAGAGAGTCGGACACGACTGAGTGACTTTCACTTTCACAAATATTAAAAAACTATTGAGTAGGAGTGTGGACAAAGTTGACCTTTTTTCCAATGCAGAAAATCCTACAAAGGATGAAAACTGGACAGCAAAATTGACAGGAGAATCCAAAAGTGATCATTTCACTTTGGCAGATGCTGAGCTGAAAGTGGTAGAAAGATACTCATCACAGATATTCACGTGTGTGTGCGCGTGCTCAGGCATGTCTGACTCTTCGCAACCCCATGGACAATAGTGCACCAGGCTCCTCTGTCCATGGAATTTCCAGGCAAGAATACTGGAGTGGGTTGCCATTTCCTTCTGTCCCTGTGATTTTTTAGTGTGGGATGGTTTCAGTTGCCTTACAGCTTGGTGGCTTTGGGACAGCCAAACTATTGCCTTATGGTTGAAGGTTTCAAGAGAATTTCAGCTAACAAAGAAGAAATTGCACTGCCTTTCCTGATCTGACCTCGAAAAGCATACAGTGTCAGTTCTGCCTTGTTGCAACAGCTACGTAGGAGTCAGGAGCCCACTGCACTTCTGGGGAAGGGAAACTAGACTCTACTTCTCAATGGAAGGATATGAGCAGGGAGAGGAGATATCTTTTGAAAATATAAGATGGCATGCCAGTTCAGCTGCTTTAGCAAAGATCAGCATAACAGTGGCTTAAACAATGCAGAAGTTTATTCCCCTCTCATGTCACGGTCCAAGAAGTTGCAACCCTAAGTGCTATTAACAGTGAGGATAGTTCCAGTGTCAGAAAGCATGATGGTTAATTTTTTTAAGATTTATTTTATTTATTTTTGGCTGCGCTGGATCTTTGTTGCTGCCAGGGCTTTCTCTAGGTGCAGTGAGTGGCTGTAGTGCATGGGCTTCTCATTACAGTGGCTTCTCTTGTTGCTGAGCACAGGCTCTAGGCGAACAAGCTTCAGTAGTTGCGGCACATGGGCTCCATAGTTGTGGCTCATGGGCTCAAAAGCGCTGGCTTGGTAGTTCTGGCACAAGGGCTTAGTTGCTCCATGGTATGTGGAATCTTCCCAGACCAGGGACCAAACCCATGTCCTCTGCATTGGAGGTGGATTCTAAACCACCAGACCACCAGGGAAGCCCCTGATGGTCAACTTTACGTGTCAACTTGAGTGGACCACAGGATGCCCAGATGTTTGATCTAAAATTATTCTGGGTATTTCTGTGAGGGTGTTGTTGCATGAGATCAATATTATATCAGTAGACTTAGTAAAGTAGATTGCATAAAATGCCTGAATAGAACCAAAAGACTGACTGACCCTCCTCTGAATAAGAAAGAATTCTTTCTGCCTCATTATATTAGGACTATGACATTAACTTTCTTCCCACCCTTGGACTCAGATTAGAACATTGGCTTTTCCTGGGTCTTGAGCTGCCAGCCTTCAGACAAGACCTGTATTGCCAACTGTCCTGGTATTCAGGCCTTCAGACCTGGACTGGAACTAAACATCAGCTCTCCTGAGTCCAGTTTGCCAACACATCCTGAAGATCTTGGGGCATGCTTACTTCCATGATCATGTCTTTCTTCTAGCTTTCTATTCTAGCTTGTTGCCTCACCATTCACAACACAGCACTTCCATCTCACAGTATAAGGTGGACACACCGACGTCCAAGACATCTCCACACCAGGAAGGGAAAGTCGGGATGGGTTGCCAACCTCCTTGCCTTTTAAGGCCATAACTCAGAAGCTGCCGGCATCCCATTGGCCAAAAGCAATTCACATGCAAGGGAGCCTAGGAAATGTAGTCTTTAGCTGTGCAGTCATGTGTCCAGTGAAACTTCTCTATCAGAGGTGACATCTAGGCATCTCTACCAACAATTAAATGGTTGAAACCAAGCAAGCAGAGGACTGAAACCCAATATGGTGATAGCTGAATGATGCATAGTGGGACTTGGAATAAGCAATGTTGTTGCTCAGTTGCTAAGTCATCTCCGACTCTGCAACCCCATGAACTGCAGCACGCCAGGCTTCCTTGTCCTTCACTCTCTCCCAGAGTTTGCTCAAATTCATGTCCATTGAGTTGGTGATGCCATCCAACCATCTCATCCTCTATCATCGCCTTCTCTAGCCCTCAGTCTTACCCAGCATCAGGGTCTTTTCCAGTGAGTTGACTTTTCACATTAGGTGGCCAAAGCATTAGAGCTTCAGCTTCAGCATCAGTCCTTCCCATGAATATTCAGGGTTGATTTCCTTTAGGATAGACTGGTTTGATCTCCTTGCTGTCTAAGGGACTCTCAAGAGACTTCTCCAGCACCACAGTTTGAAATCAGTTCTTCAACGATCAGCCTTCCTTATGGTCTGACTCTCACATCTGTATGTGACTACTAGAAAAACCACAGCTTTGACTATATGGCTCTTTTGTTTGCAAAGTGAAGTCTCTGCTTTTTAATATGCTGTCTAGGTTTCTCATAGCTTGCTCCTCAGAAGAAAAACTATGACAAGGTATGACAAGCAAACGATAGAAAACTCATTTAACTGATGTCTCTCAGTGTTCTGAAGTTTCTACCAAATTTCTTATTTCCTCATAGTGAGAGTTATTAGTGTCATAAAACCGATACGTCCATCTCATCTTCTGGAATGTGGTAGATATGAACTTCCTAGATTCTCTGTAGTTCATTCAGGTCACATGACTAGTTTTGGCCAATACATTCTGAGATTCTGTGTATCACTTTCACGTCAGAGCATTTATGTTTTTGTACAAAAGCTTCCAGGGTATTCTTTCCTTGGCCACACTTGACCAGCAGGACTCCAGATACTAGCGGCTCTGTCAGTTTGGGTCCCAGAAAGATACAATCCAGAACTCTCAGTCAATATATAACACAAGTGAGGAAAGAACCTTGTTATGCTAAGCTGAGATTTGGGGATTGTTTGTTACTGTAACATAACCTAACCTATACTCACTGCTATGGTAAAATATGGGAATTAGATCTTTCTTAGAGCACAAAGTTAACCCTAAATGGTTGGCCAAGTGCCCACATACAGCCCCATTCTAACCCTCTGTAATTTGGGTGGGAATGACTTCCTACCCCTGCCACACAGAAGGGCATATGACCCAGGCTTTGCCAATAAGACCACTGAATGCTTGTGAACATTCCTGTTGAAATGACTCTCTATATCTTTTTTTTTTTTTTAAGCAAAGGTTTGTTTTGTTTTGATTGTAAAGATTATTTTTTTGATGTGGACCATTTTTAAAGTCTTTACTGGATTTATTACAATATTGCTTCTGTTTTACGTTTTTATTGTTGTTTGTTTGTTTTGGCCGTGAGGCATGTGGATCTTAGCTCCACAATTGACGATCGAACCCAGAACCCCTGCATTGAAAGGTGAAGTCTTACCACTGGACCACCAGCAAAGCCCCTTGTTTTGAATATTTTACTTATTCGTTTATTGGGCTGTGCCATGTCTTAGTTTTGGAACTTGAGATCTTTGATCTTCATTGTGGCATGCAAAATCTTTAGTTGCTACATATGAACTCTTAGTTGCGGCATTTGGGATCTAGTTCCCTGACCAGGGATTGAACCCAGGCCCCCTGCATTGGGAGCATGGTATCTTGACCACTGGACCACCAGGGAAGTCCCGTGATTCTCTATACCTTAATGGGAGCCTGGAGCTTCTGGAGGCCTGACCTCAAAGTGAAGGGCCATTGGCTAACATCTACAGAGAATCTACTGTGTGCTAGGGCCCATTTAATCCTCACCAGAGGGTGTTTAGTGTGGTATCTCCCATTTCCTGATGACGAGACAAAGAGAGAGGCTAGGGAGGGTGCAGTTAGGGACACCTTCTACCCATACACTATTCCCCAGCCAAGGTCACACAGGCTGAGGCAGGCAAATTGTGGATCTTCCCACACATGTCTGTTCCAAGAGCTTGTGGGAAATACGGTCCTGACCCCACCTTCCCCCACTCTCATCCTTCCAACCAATTTATGCTCTAGTGACCTCTTTGATGGTGGGCTCTCTCCAGCTCCTATCGAACCACCACTGCCAAGATCTCTGTGGAAACACAACTTTATTATTTATTTTATTTAATTTTTGTATTTACTTTGCCATGCCCTGAGGCTTACAAGATCTTAGTTCTCTGACCAGGGATTGAACCCAGGCCCCAGAAGTGACAGTGCCGAGTCCTGACCACTGGACAGCCAAAGAATTCCCAGCATGTCTTTATTTGTTCAGAGCATACATCAGTGTTTGTCTTGGGGGAAGGTGATTCCAATGGCCTTCCTCACCTCCTCAAGGATGTCAGCCAGGAGCTCACTTTCCACCAGAGGAATCACAGGACTTTCCTTCAGGCCTGGGAGAGAGTGCAGTTAGGGACATCCTCCTACTCATATCCCCGAAGACCAAAAGAACTACAATTCCCAGAATCCCATGAGGCACACTAATTCATGGTTCTAACATATGGATGCCACAGGAGGTCCTGGGAGATGTAGTTCTAAACAGTTGCTTGAGTGGATGAGTAGAGAGGATACCCACCTCCACTACCAGGCTTGCCCTGCTACCCTCCCGCCTTCCCACCCCTGTTCTCCACATGCTTACCTTTCTGCAGGCATTCCCGGACATGCTTGGCCTCATAACTCATGCCCATTCCATTTGTAAAATTGAACTCCTTGCCTGGGGCTGGAGGCAGTGGGAACTCCTTATGCTCCCCCTTCACCACCAGCTCTGTTGGGCTCCAGCAGGGGTCGAGGAGCTGAGAGAAGAGATAAGAGGTGGTCCCACCACCCTCACCAACAGGGCTGCTCAGGAGCTCTCTCTTGTCAGTTAAGCACCGATCACCCGCCATCCTCAGGAAGGGTTTGGGTCCCCACCCAACCTAGCCCTGCCCTGGTTGCTGGAGGATTATTTCTTAGCATCAGGACTGCCACAGTACAAGACTGTCTTGTCTGTTCATTTCCCCAGGAACAAACCTTTCTGTAACCCTGTGCTCAGGCCATGAAGACAGATTATCATTGCCTCTGTGGAATCCCCCTTTGCAAGGAGGAGCAGAGACAACCCATCACCTGCTTATCCATTTTGTTTTAGCCCCTGGGGAAGCCTAAATTATTCCCATACCCAAGTCTAAGTCAAAATGGAAATACAGAGATACAGCTGGGGCAGATTCTGCAGTTCCAGTTTGGGGCAAGGTACAAATTCTTCTGCTGAGAATAGAATTTCTTTCTAGCAACATGGCTCCAGGAAGCCCCATGAAGCTGCCATTTGATAATGCCTGTATTCTGTCCTGAGTGCAATTCCAAAGGTTATAGCTGCTCTCAGAGGGTGGTGACTAAGAACTGGTTTCTCCCAAGAAAGGACTAAGGACTTTTGACAGACCAATGGGTTCACCCTCAGGAAGGAGCCTGGAGGTCCAAACTCCATCCCATGGCCTAGTAGCTGAGGATGAATTTCTTATCAATGGTGTGGGAAGAGGTACATTCAGTCCCCATCCATCTCCAACAGCCACGACTGGCCTATTCCTCTCGCTAAGGGCCCTGGTTCCCAGTACTTGGAGCCATCCCAGCTCAGCCAACCGTGCCTCACCTGGGCCATGCCCTTGGTACCACTCACAGACACCGTGTTGGAGAGCTGGGCAGAGATGCTGCAGGTGAAGCTGCCATGGACCCCTCCTGGGTACTGGAGTATCACAGTGACAGTGTCGTCCACACCTGGGGAAGGCACAGGACAAGGGCAAGCCTGGCCTCACATCCTGCCTGAGTGCTTCCCTGGAGGCTCATTGGTAGAGTCCGCCTGCCAATGCCGGAGAAACAGATTCGATCCCTGGTCTGGGAAAACCGCACAAGCTGCGACGCAACTGAGCCCGTGCGCCACAACTGCTGAACCACGTGCTGAAGCTATTGCGTGTCCTGGAGCCAGTGCTCCACAAGTGAAGCCACCGCAACAGGAAACCCACACTGTGAGTACAGAGTAGCCTCAGTCGCTGCCACCAGGGAAAGCCTGAGCAGCAGTGAGGCCCCAGCACAACCAAAAAAAAAAAAGTCCCGTCTGAAGAACTTTGGGCAAGGTATCTTTTTTTCCCTAAATTGTAAGTATTTATTTGGTTGCACTGAGTCTTAGTTGCAGCATGTGGGCTCTTTTAAGTTGCAGCATGTGAAATGTTTAGATGCCTCATACGGAAATCCAGTTTCCTGACCAGGGATTGAACCCCAGCCCCCTGCACTGGGAGCGCAGAGTCTTAGCCACTGGACCACCAAGGAAGTCCTGAGATTTCATCTTTAATATGACTGAAGCCGGAAGTAGTGATATGTCCTACCACATGGACGAACCCTGAAAACATGTCAAATGAAAGAAGCCAGACACAAAAGTCACACGTTGCAGGATTCCATTCATATGAAATGTCTGGCTTCATGTACTCAGTCGTGTCTGACACTTTGTGACTCTCGTGGACTGTAGCGTGACGAGCGCCTGTGTCCTTGGAATTTCCAGGCAAGAATAATATTTGGCAAATCCATAGAACCACAAAGCAGATTTGTGGTTGGTTAGGGCTCAGGGGCCTGGGAAAATTGGTGGGTTTTGTTTTTGTTTTTTTGAGTAATGAAAATATTCTAGAATTGATTACACTTCAGGAGAGATAAAGTGGGAGAGATTGGGATCAACATATACACACTACATAAAATAGATAACTAATATGAATCTACCAAATAGCACAGGGAACTCCACTCAATACTCTGCAATAACCTATATGGGAAAAGAATCTAAAAAGAGTGGCTATAGTATACGCATAACTGAATCACTTTGCTATATACCTGAAACTAACACAATATTGTAAATCGACTATGTCTCCATGCTACATTTGCTGTATAATGCATGCACGTGTGTGCTAAGTTGCTTTGATTGTGTCAAACTCTTTGTGACTGTAGTCTGGCAGGCTTCTCTGTCCATGGGATTATCTAGGCAAGAATACTGCAGTGGATTGCCATGTCCTCCCCCAGGGGATCTTCCTGACCCAGGGGTCGAACCCACATCTCTTCTGTCTCCTGCACTGGCAGGCAGGTTCTTTACCACTAGAGCCACCTAGAAAATCCCATAAAATCACCTATACTTCAATAAAAATTAATTTAAAAATTGATTATAGTGATAAATGCACAACTCTGTGACTATACTAAAGCCACAAAATTATATACTTTCTTTTTTAATTTTTTTTAATTATATACTTTCAATGAATAAATTGTATGGTATGTGAATTATATCACAGTAAAGATGTAATCTAAATAAATAAATAAAAATATGCTAAAAAAGTAAAGAGAGAGAGACTTCACCTCTCTAAGCCTCAGTTTCCTCCATTGTAAATACCTGTTGTATAGGTTTGTGAGAATCAGTTACCTGATCTCTGAAATGGGGATAATAAGAGAATTTGCCTCATAAGGCCATTTCAGGTATTACATTAAGTGCTATAAAATGCACAATGTACTTAGAAGACTATTTAGATGACAATAAGTGATATATAAGCATTAGTTAAAAATTAAACACAGCAGGTAAAGTACTAGCCTGGTTCCACATCAGGCAGGCCACAGATGGAGGAGTCTACTGACTCAGCCCTCTCTCTTTTTGGAACTTGGGATCCTAGTTCCACCATGTGGCATGGGGGAGCCTAATTATCTGACCAGAAATCAAACCTGTAGGCCCCTGCAGTGGAAATGCAGAGTCCCAACCGCTGGACTGCTAGGCAAGTCCCCTGACTCACTCTTTTAAGCCCAAGTTCTTATCCCAGGTCTGCTGTGTGACCCTGGATAAATCACTACCCCTCTCTGCACTTCAGTTTCCTAATATGTAAAATGGAGACAACTTTAATATATCAGAAAGGTCATATCTATAATAACCCTAAAGTTATAATCTATAATAACCTTAATATCTATTAAGGTAGCACTTAGTAAACAGGATCTGTTTTTATAACTACTATTTAGCCTAGGAACTGGCCAGATGTTAGACGGAGACAGTTTTTCTAAAGAGTGACCTTCCTCTCATGTACTAATTTCCTGGCTATTCATTGCTTTCTGCAGTTTGCAAAGATGGCCACAGCAATTCCTCTTGTTCCTCTATGAGCGCCTCTTTGCAGTAGCTTCTTCCATCAGGAGGTAAAGTCTATTTGCCCACCTCTGAAATCTGAGCTGATGTTGGGCCATGGAACAGTGGCAAATATGGTAGAAGCAAAGGTCTGAAAAGTGTTTGCATGCTGAGGTCCACCTTCCTGTTGCTCCACCTGGAACTCTGAGACCACCATATGAATGAACCTGAGTTAGCCAGCAGGAGAGGCCATGTGAAGGAGAACCAAGGCTCCCCATAGAATGACGAACACCTGCAAGACATAGTGAGGCCATCCTGGAGCATCCAGCTCCAGTGGGACAGCCCGCCAACTGCAGCTACACGACTAAGACTAGCAGAAGAACCACTCAAGCTGAGCCCAGCCCAAATTGCCGACCCACAGGATCACAAGCTAATAAATGATTGTTATTTAAGGTTGCTAAGCTCTAGGGTAGTTTGTTATGCAGCAAAGGCTAACTGAGACAAATGCAAAAAATAATAATTGTTTATATTCAATAACTGCTTACCATTTGCTTCAAAAATTACTTCATTAACTCCTTATGATAACTCTATTATTGACATTTTACTTAATTAAAACTAATTAGGTAACTAGTTGGTAACTGATTAAGACTCAGAGATGTTGTGTCCCTTGGCCAACATCACACAGCAAAGTCCCAGCACAGACCCTGCTCACATTCTCAACTCTGGGCCCAGGCTGGGGGTAGCTTGGGTGGCTTCATGTGGGAAGTTTCTCTAGCTGTCTAACCTGATACTCATCAGGGAGGAGACTTATCCCCAGTTCACTGCTCCCAGTAAGAGAGGATCCACTCCTATTAGTCCAGGATATTCCCTGGTGGCTCAGTGGTAAAGAACCCACCTGCCATTGCAGGAGACACAGGTTCGATCCCTGGTCCAGGAAGATCCCCTGAAGAAGGAAGTGGCAATCCACTCCAGTATTCCTTGCCTGGAGAATCCCATAGACAGAGGAACCTGGCATGTTACGGTCCATGGGCTTGCAGAATTGGACACAACTTAGTGACCTGACCAACCAACCAACCAAGTCCAGGATAGACCGTACCTGTTTCATGGCGCCTTCCCACAGCTGAAATCTTCTCTGGCTTCTGCCCACCGAAGACCATGGAGATGAACTGGAGGCAGTAGATGCCAAGGTCTAACAAGCCACCTCCCGCCTGGGCCCAGTCTGTGGCCCGGTGTACGTGGGTGAGATTCTTCCCAAATTCTGCCCGAACCACCCGAAGGTCCCCCAGAGTTCCCTGGGCCAGGACAGACCTCAGAGCCTCTACAGCAGGGAAGAACCGGGTCCAGATGGCCTGCAGACCACAGAGGGAAGAAAGCAGGATGCAGGAAGAGAAGGAAAACGATCAGGACCCAAAAGTTAACCAGTTTTTCTCTCTTTGAGGACTCAGTCTTGAGTGGGTACCCACCGCTCCCCAAACAAGGCCCCTCTGTCTTCCTTCCACAGCCTGGCAGTCCCCAAGCTGTGTCTAGCCTGACCCTCTCTGCCACCTTCTCTCCTCTCCAGTCCTGCAGCCCCAAGGCCGGCCTTGTCCTTCCTTATTTGAACCATTACACCAGTCCCCCAATGTCACGGGCTGAATTGTCTCCCCACCAAATTCATGTTGAGGCCCAACCCCTCCCCAGAACCCCCTAATGTGAAGTATTTGGTGTGTGTATATGTGTGTGTGTGTGTGTTTTGCCACATCTCGTGGCATGTAGGATCTTATTTCCTTGACCAGGGATTAAACATGCGCCCCCTACATTGGAAGCATGGTGTCTTGATCACAGGACTGCCAGGGAAGTTCCTGGAGGTGGGGTTTTTTAAGGAGGTAATTAAGTGAAAATGAGGCCATTAAGGTGGGCCCTCATCCAATAGGACTGGTGTCCTTAGAAGAAGAGGAAGTTAGGACACAACTCTGCCCAGAGGGAAGACCATGTGTAGACACAGGGAGGAGGCTGCCATCTGCAAGTCACAGAGAGAAGCCTCAGGAGGAGCCAACCCTGCTGACACCTTGACTTCTCTAGCCTCCAGAGTACGAGAAAATATTTATTTTTAAAAATTTTATTATTTTTTTATTTCTAAAAAATTTTATTATTTTTTTGGGGGGGCTTCACCATGAGGCTTGCGGGATCACAGTTTTAAACCCAGGCCACTGTAGTGAAAGCCCAGAATCCTAACCACTAGGCCACCAAAGAACTCCCCAGAAATATGGGAAAAGAAATCTCTGTTGTTTTAGCCACCTGGTCCGTTAGTAGCACTTTATTATAGGAGCCCTGGCAAATTAACACGCCCAGTCTCTCCGCTCCAGTCCAATCCCCACATGGCCCAGAGGGATCTTTCCTTCTCTAAGAGCTGACCCTGTCTCACCCCTGCCCAGTCCCCTTCTGTTGCTCCCCATTGCCTAACGTCAGCTTGCATTTGTTGGGTATATATTATGAGCAAGACAATATGTACATGCTGTGCATAATGAGTTCTCCCAACATCTCTGCCAGATAGCTATCATTATGTCCATTTTTTAAATCAGAAAACTAAGGCTCAGTTGAATCAAATTATTTGCCCAGGGTCACAGAGCTAGGAACTGGGCAACTGGAATCTAGAGTCCTCTGACTCTAAAGCCAGAAATCTTGACCTGTCCAAGATAAATTTCATACTGCTGCTGCTGCTGCTAAGTCGCTTCAGTCGTGTCCGACTCTGTGCGACCCCATAGACGGTGGCCCACCAGGCTCCCCCGTCCCTGGGATTCTCCAGGCAAGAACACTGGAGTGGGTTGCCATTTCCTTCTCCAATGCATGAAAGGGAAAAGTGAAAGTGAAGTCGCTCAGTCGTGTCCGACACTTCGCGACCCCATGGTCTGCAGCCTACCAGGCTCCTCCGTCCATGGGATTTTCCAGGCAAGAGTACTGGAGTGGGGTGCCATTGCCTTCTCCAAAATTTCATACTAATGAAATGAAATCTGCAAATTCTTGTTTTAAGTCTTAACTCTGTTTTCCCTCTCTGGCCTCTACCCACAAGAAACCTTGATCATCACCCAAGTTGGGACAGGGTGTCTGTGCTCCATGAACAGCTCAGTCCTATGTCCACAAAAGCCCATGTCCATGGACATTGGGGTTACCCCTTTTCCATGACCTAAAGTGATCTTTAGCTCCTTGAAAACTGAGCCTCTGTCTTGTATGTTATGAATCCCCAGTTCCTAGGATTGAATCTGGTACACATTAGGTGCCAATAAAAATGAAGAAATAATAAATTCACAGAATTTTGGCACTGCTATCTCGACTACTTCTTGGGCACATAGAACTTTGCAGTCTAGGAGGCTCAGCAATACTGAGCGTATGATAACTAGACAGAACATGGGGAAGTAAGAGCTATTGTGACTACTGGCAGAACCTACAGCAAAATGTTTAAAAACCATAATACTCAGACTTCCCTGGTGGTGGTCCAGCAGTTAAGACACTGGGCTTCCAAAGGGGGCACAGGTTCCATCCCTATTCAGGAAAGTTCCACATGCCTCTTGGTGTGGCCAAAAAGGAAAAAGAACCATAATACTCCTTAACATGAAAAAAGCTTGGGGTGGTGGTGGGGCGGATGGTGTCATGTGGTGGCCATCTTAACTTCTGGCATTAGCCATTGGTGTTGGTGGCCATTTTAATTACTGGCAATTTGCAAGATGTCAGAAGTCCCTATAGGTAGCCAAGTCTGATAAGGGTAAAAACAAAGGCAGTTTGACACTGAGGTTTGGTAGGGGGTTCCTTGCTACTTCGGATCTCTAACTTTGTAAATCCACCCAAACTAAGCCCATTGCGGTTTTTGTGCTCCTTTCACTATCGGCATCTTTTTTTGGAGACGCTGACGCACAATCCTTCAGGCGGCCATGTTTGCTAAGGGCCAAAAGCAATGGCTCCCACCCATGGGGAGATGTTGCTAGTAGATTCCCTGACATAGCTCAACGGCATCCCGACAAACACAAGGACCCTGGTTCATTTTGTAGTCATCTTAACTCTTGGCAATCCACCCTTGTGTTCCTCCAAAACTGTTGACCGACAATCACGTTTAGCCATAGCAAGTAGCTCTAATGTGGGATATTGGAAGGGCCCTCCACCCTCACCTCCATAAAGAAGAGGCCTCGGGATCGGGCCTCAGCAACCATTTCGCGCACTTCCGCGGCGTTCACACCCATGGGCTTTTCGCACAACACAGCCTTGCCCGCTGTCAGGCAGAGTAACACTGCGGCCTTGTGCTGGGGGTGCTGGGTGCCAATGTAGGCCACCTCTATGGCGGGAGGAGAAAGGTAGAGATCAATAGCCCCACCCACTGAGACCTCCGGCACCGCCCACCGTTTAGAGGCCCCGCCCCCAAGCTTCCTGGAGCCTGTGTTCCTCCAAGCAGGTAGGAAGTCCTACCGCAGTGGTCAAACTCTAGCTTCCCATTTGGACGGTGCTAAGGGCTTCTGCTTTATTGACTAAGCCAAAGCCTTTGACTGTATGGATCACAACAAACTGGAAAATTCTTAAAGAGCTGGGAATACCAGACCACCTGACCTGCCTCTTGAGAAATCTGTATGCAGGTCAAGAAATAACAGTTAGAACTCGACATGGACCAACAGACTGGTTCCAAATTGGGAAAGGAGTATGTCAAGGCTGTATATTGTCACCCTGCTTATTTAACTTATATGCAGAGTACATCACGAGAAATTCTGGACTGGATGAAGCACAAGCTGGAATCAAGATTGCAGGGAGAAATATCAATAACCTCAGATATGCAGATGACACCACACTTATGGCAGAAAGCAAAGAACTAAAGAGCCTCTTGATGAAAGTGAAAGAGGAAAGTTAAAAAGTTGGCTTAAAACTCAACATTCAGAAAACTAAGGTCATGGCATCCAGTCCCATCAGTTCATGGAAAATGGGGAAACACTGGAAATAGTGACAGACTTTATTTTGGGGAGATTCAAAATCACTGCAGATGGTGACTGCAGCCATGAAATTAAAAGATGCTTGCTCCTTGGAAGAAAAGTTATGACCAACCTAGATGGCATATTAAAAAGCAGAGACATTACTTCACCAACAAACGTCCATCTAGTCAAAGCTATGGTTTTTCCAGTAGTCATGTATGGATGTGAGAGTTGGACCATAAAGAAAGCTGAGTCCCGAAGAATGGATGCTTTTGAACTGTGGTGTTGGAGAAGACTCTTGAGAGTCCCTTGGACAGCAAGGAGCTCCAACCAGTCCATCCTAAAGGAAATTAGTCCTGAATATTCATTGGAAAGACTGATGCTGAAGCTGAAACTCCAATATTTTGGCCACCTGATGCAAAGAACTGACTCATTGGAAAAGACCCTGATGCTGATTGAAAGACTGAAGGCAGGAGGAGAAGGGGACCACAGAGGATGAGGTGGTTGGATGGCATCACCAACTCAATGGACATGAGTTTGAGTAAGCTTTGGGAGTTGGCGATGGACAGAGAAACCTGGCATGCTGCAGTCCATGGGGTCACAGAGTCGGACAGGACTGAACGACTGAACTGAACTGAAGGGCTTCCCTGATGGCTTAGAGGCAAAGAATCCGCCTGCCAATGCAGGCAACTCAGGTTCGATCCTTGGGTCAGGAAGAGCTCCTGGAGAAGGAATGGCAACCCACTCCAGTATTCCTTCCTGGAGAATCCCATGGACAGAGGAGCCTGGCAGGGTCACAAAAGGGTTGGTCACTACTTAGCGACTAAACAATAAAACCATTCTCTACTATCACTCTATTTCCTTCAGATTATTTCCAGTCTTCTGAAATTATCGTATTCACTCACTTAGTCCTCACAACACCACCAAGAAGTAGGATTATTATTTTGCCCGTTTCAAAAATGAGGAACCTGAGAAGGGCAAGCAGAAGAGGGGAAAATGCCCACTCAGCCAATCTGACTCCAGAGCCAGGCTGTTGTCCAACTACGCTGCCCTGCCTCTCCATCCAGGCTCCTCTGGAACGCAGAAGCCCGAGCCACACGGGTCGTATTTAAAACCTGAAAGGCCTCGCTCAGAAATTCAAGCCCTGCCTTTACCGCGGAGGTGTGGCCCCTACTCTTTATTTCATGCCGGACAGATAATTTCAGACGAAACCGGATCCTATCGTCCCGTCTCCCAGCCCAGAGTCCTTTCGGGCGCCCAGAGGGATTGGCTTATCGCGCAGAGCCTCGCTTCTTTTACGGAGCAGCCTGAAGGCAGCACCCCCGGTGACGCCCCCTCTCCCCCGCCGCCGCCCGGGCCACTCACCCACGTCGGGGTCCTTGGCCAGTTCCTCATAGGATCCATAGGCCTTGGGGATGTCGTGTTTCTTAGCAAACTCCTTCGCCCGGCTCAGGTCACGGGCCGCTACCGCCACTACCTAGAGGGACATCTGAGTCAGACTGGAGGGGCTGGGGCAGGTAAGGAAGACGGGTAGATGGGAGTGAGGTGATGGAGAAGGCCTCCGTGGGGATGGAGAAATTGATAACTCCCATAACGGGGGACGGGGGATGCGGTCCTGGGGGATGAGGTGACCGGGGGCTGGACACCTGGGTTTGGGAAAAAGAGATCTGAGGCAGACGATTATTCAACCCCGATTATTAAACTCCCTAATATTTAAATGTCTCCCTTACACAACAAATCAGATCAAGACTCTCCCAAACCTCGCGTAATTCGTGTTAAAAAGACAGAGGTGAGAAAAGAGCGATACGGATTTTGAGGTTGTTTCACGGCCTTGTGGGGCTCGGAAGTCCAGAAGCCTAGTTCCCTCCTCCCTCAGACCCCCCGCCCACTCTTCCCCAGGTCTCTGGAGAGAGGGAGGACCTGGTGCTCAGAGCGAGGCAGCATCCGCAGCATCGTCGTGAAGTCGCTGGAGATAAGGCCAGCCGACACGATGCCCCAGCGAAGCGCCATCGCCGCAACCCGGAGTCCCAAATGTCCCTACCTTTTCCCGGCGGGAGTTAAGGACCAGATGCCCGGCGCTCCGGGGGGCGTGGCCCTATTCCCCGCCTCCATTGCTCTTATGCCGCTCCTCATTGGCCACGGCGCCTGTGCGCCCTGCCAGTCCCAAAGGATATTTAATTCTAGCATCCCCATTGGAAGAACCCACCGAAGGCTCCGCCTAACAGGGATAGACCAAAAACACTTCGAGAATCGTCTTCCCTAGAGACTAGCCATGTGACACAAGGAGAGGCGCTTTCTTTTCCATTCAACTTCGAGCCTTTGAACTTACCCCTCTTTTGTTCAGAAAGCCGCGTACCCTTAGGAACTGTTCAGAGGGAGAGAGAGGATAATAATAGCAAAGGTAATATATTCATTAATTTTTACTAATATTTCTTAACTATTAATATTTATAGAACGCCCGTGGAAGTCCAAGGCCCCTAGCTCCGTGCTTTCCTTTCCCCATCCCTAATTTCTCACCACAAACCTGCGAGTGAGATTCTATTGTGCCCTATTTACTGACGCAGAAACAGACCCAGAAAACCATGATCATTTTTAGCTAGGAACGTGAGCAATAAATAAAAAGACTGGCCAACTTCACCCACAACAAATTCGTCAATTTTCCTTATAGACATTTAATCTGCTGTCGCCTCCTTCTCCTCCTGCCCTTAGTCTTACCCAGCATTTACCCAGTCTTACCCAGCAGTCTTACCCAGTCTTTTCCAATGAGTCAGCTTTTCACATCAAGTGGCCAAAGTACTGGGGCTTCAGCTTCAGCATCAGGCTTTCCAGTGAATATTCAGGGTTGATTTCCTGTAGGATTGACTTGTTTGATCTCCTTGCAGTCCAAGGGACTCTCAAGAATCTTCTCCAGCACCACCATTCAAAAGCATCAGTTCTCTAATGCTCAGCCTTCTTTGTGGTCCAACTCCCACATCCATACATGACTACTGGAAAAACCATAGCTTTGACTAGACAGACTTTTGTCAGCAAAGTGATGTCCCTGCTTTGTAATATGCTGTCTAGCTTTGTCATAGCTTTCTTTCTTTCCAAGAAGAAAGCTACTTTAAAAAAAATTTCATGGCTGCAGTCACCGTCTGCAGTGATTTTGGAGCCCAAGAAAACAAAGTCTGTCATGGTTTCCACTTTTTCCCCTATTCATTTGCCATGAAGTGACAAAACAGGATGCCATGATCTTAGTTTTTTGAATGTTGAGTTTTAAGCCAGATTTTTCACTCTCCTCTTTAACTAAAGAGCTTCATCCAAGAACCTCTTTAGTTCCTCTTCACTTTCTGCCATTAGAGTGATATCTGCATATCTGAGGTTGTTGATATTTCTCCTGACGATCTTGATTCCAGCTTGCAAGTCAACCAGTTCGTGATTTTGCCTGATTTACTCGGCAGAGAAGTGAAATAAGCAGGGAGACAATATACAGCCTTGACGTACTCCTTTCCCAGTTTGTTATTCCATGTCCAGTTCTAACTGTTGCAATAAAGCCCCAGCACGGGACTTACTCTGTTCACGTAGGCTACAGGTGCCCTCTCAAATCGCGGGAGGTGCCCCACCTTAGGCACCTTCTCGAGTGGGTCTTAGAAGCCCAGGCAGGAAAGTGAATGCAGAGAGCCCCTGCGCTCCATGGAATCAGCCTGAATAGGAAAAGGAAAGAGAAAGAATGACATGCGGAGACCAAGCTTAGGTGAGCAAGGCCCGCACTTTATCTTCCAAAGTAGTTTTTATACCTTAAGTTGTGCATAGAGGATAATGGGGGGGTGGGGGTGGGGGTGGCGGGTAGAGTCATGCAAGGTCAGCAGTCCTTGATCCTTATCAAAGCCAAGCTTTCTTTCTGCAAACTTATCATATGCAAAAGTTTTAGGTAATTTACATCATCTTCAGGCCAGGAGGCCTGTTAACATTTTATGACCCTTCAGAAAACTTATTTTTCTCTAAAGGTGATTATTCTAAAGTCAGGTGCCACCCTCTGAAAGCATTAGATGAAGTTGCATTCCTATAGGGCAAAAGTGTGGTGGGCTACAACAAGAAAAGAATTAACTCAAGGGTCCAAGGTTACAAACATTAAAGCTACAACTTACATTTTTATACATCAAAATATTAATCAATACACTCCCAGGGACACAGTAGGTAAGGGATATGGCAACTTGGCAGCAAGCATTAACTCAACAAAGAAATCCTCTACTAGTTCTATTCTAACAATTTTAACTCTCTGAGAAGCTCTGCATTGTTAGAATGTCTTAAGCTTCCCATGCCTCTCATGGTTGGGAGGCTGTGAATCTGAACAAACCTGTCAGGCAAGCTAGAAAGTCATCAGAGGGGTTTGAATTGAAACACTCCTATTATGCCCAGGAGACATATTAACTAGAATTTTAAGTTGATTTTCTTACAGAGAAAGGTGGTCGGGGATAGCCCTGCGTTAATGTCAGAAGAGTTGGTGAAAGTCATAAAATAGTAAAACAGATTCTGGTTTTGGCGTAGATGCTCGGGCAGGTCCAGGGGGGCCCCTTGAGCCCTGACTCGCCTTTGCATATCAGGCCTCTCCGCATGACCTTTGTCATGGGTGGGCACTCCCGTGCTGGCTCCCAGCAGTCCAGCATACAGGTTTCTCAGGAGACAGGTAAGGTAGTCTGATATTCCCATCTCTTTAAGAATTTCCCACAGTTTGTTGTGATCTACACAGTCAAAGGCTTTAGTATAGTCAAAGAAGCTGGTGTTTTTTTGTTTTGTTTTGCTTTTAATTCTCTTGCTTTTTCTATGATCCAGTGGATGTTAGCAATTTGATTTCTGGTTCCTCTGTCTTTTCTAACTCCAGCTTGTACATATGGAAGTTCTCAGTTCACATACTGTTGAAGCCTAACTTGAAGGATTTTGAGCATTAACTTGCTAGCATGTGAAATGAGCACAATTGTATGGTATTTTGAACATTCTTTGGCATTGCCTTTCTTTGGAATTGGAATGAAAGCAAACCTTTTACAGTCTGTGGCCACAGCTGAATTTTCCAAATTTGTTGACATATTGAGTGCAGCACTTTAACAGCATCATCCTTTAGTATTTGAAATAGCTCAGCTGGAATTCCATCACCTCCACTAGCTTTGTTTGTAGTAATGCTTCCTAAGGCCCACTTGACTTTACATTCCAGGCTGTCTGCCTCTAGGTGAGTGACCACACCATCGTGTTTATCTGAGTCTTTAAGAGTTTCTTGTACAGTTCTTCTGTGTATTCTTGCCACCTCTTCTTAATATCTTCTGCTTCTGTTAGGTCCATACCATTTCTGTCCTTTCTTGTGCCCATCTTTGCATGAAATGTTCCCTTGGTATCTCCAATTTTCTTGAAGAGAGCTCTAGTCTTTTCCATTCTATTGTTTTCCTCTATTTCCTTGCATTGTTAACTTAAGAAGGCTTTCTTATCTGTCATATTTCTCTGGAACTCTGCATTCATTTGGGTATATCTTTCCCTTTATCCTTTGCCTGTCGCTTCTCTTCTTTTCTCAGCTGTTTGTAAGGCCTCCTCAGGCAACCACTTTTCTTTTTTTGCATATCTCGGATGATACATGTCGTAATGGTGGGAACACTCGGCAGTATAGAGGCTGGGGCTGGGGGCACTCGTAGCCGAACCTGAAGACCAGGAAAGCCTGGGCAGACGAGGGCATGATTGAAATGCAATTTGAAAGATTTTTTGAAAAGAGTGGATTGATTTATTTACTTATTTCTGGCTGTGCTGGGTCTTCACTGCTGCACGCGGGCTTTCTCGAGTTGTAGAGATGGAGGCTGCTCTCTAGATGTGGTTCACGGGCTTCTCACTGCAGTGACTTCTCTTGTTGCAGAGCACAGGCTCTAGGTGCTCAGGCTTCAGTAGTTGCAGCACAGAGGCTCATTAGCTGGGGCTCTCAGGCCCCAGAGCACGTGGGCTTTAGCAGTTGTGGCGCGTGGGCTTAGTTGCTCCACGGCATGTGAAATCCTCCCAGACCAGGGATCGAACCAGTGACCCCTGCATTGGCAGGTGGACTCATCCACTGCACCGCCTGGGGAGTGCTGCATTTTGCAAGATTTTGATGTAGGTTTTCCTGGTATAGAAACAGAGATGGCCTTCCAGACAGAAGAAACAACCCATGCAGGAAAAAAGCTGAATCCAGTTAGAATTGAGAGCTTGGAGTGCAGGGGACGCATGAAAGATTCATTTACAGACAATAATTGGGCCATTTGTGAAGGGTCAAAGAGCTCACCCTGCAGGTGATGAACTGCGAAGGAGCAGGGAAAGGAGATGATGACCTGTGTCATATTCAAACGTTAGAAAAAAACCTGTGAAATTAAAGGTCACACAGAAACTGTCAGCCAGGCAATGACTGGGTGGATGGTGTGCTAGGAAGAGACCAATAGCATTTATACATTAACTCTTTTGTTCATCAGAATTTTTTTGAGTGTTCATGCTGTGCCAACCCCCCAACCCCCCGCCCAAACCAACCCCTCATCATTCTTCAGAGAGCGAACTTTGGATCCAGCCTGCTGGGGCTCCAGTCCCCACTCTGCCACTTACTAGCTGTGGGACATCAGGCAAGCATCTTGGCTTCTCTTATTAGCCTCATCTGTAAAATGGGAGTGATGAATGTTACCTCCCAGGGCTTTTGTGAGGATGAAATGAATTTTATTTATAATATATAATGTGTTTGGGACAGCACCTGCTACATTCTAAGTGTTGCGGGACTGTTAGCTACTGTGCATTCATTTCCATCTGTTGCTATAAGAAATTACCCACCATCAGTTGGTAATATTAGGGTTTATACTATGAGAGTTCTGGTGGCTGCTCAGAGCCCATGAAAAAGGTGAGGAGGTACATGATGGAGAGTTTAGACTATGTTTTGTTTTTTCAAAACAGCTTTTTTTGAAGCGTAGTTGGTTTACAATGTTATTTTCAAGTGTACCACAAAATGATTCACATATATTTGTGTATGTGAATATATATGTATGTGTGTGTGTGTATATATATATATTCTTTTTCATTACAGGTTATTATGAGGGGCTTCCCTGATAGCTCAGTTGGTAAAGAACCCACCTGCAATGCAGGAGACCCAGGTTCAATTCCTGGGTCAGGAAGATCCACTGGAGAAGGTATAGGCCACCCACTCTAGTATTTTGGGGGTTCCCTTGTGGCTCAGCTGGTAAAGAATCCGCCTGCAATGCGGGCGACTGGGGTTCGATCCCTGGGTTGGGAAGATCCCCTGGAAAAGGAAACAGCTACCCACTCCAGTATTCTGGTCTAGAGAATTCCATGGACTGTATGGTCCATGGGTCGCAAAACGTCAGACACGACTGAGCGACTTTCACTTCGCTTCACTTCATGAGATACTGAATATAGCTCCCTGTGCTATACAGTAGGTCCTTGTTGCCATGATCTTAGTTTTCTGAATGTTGAGCTTTAAGCCAACTTTTTCACTCTCCTCTTTCACTTTCAACTCTCTTCAGCCCCGTGGACTGTAGTCTGCCAGGCTTCTCTGTCCATGGGATTCTCCAGGCAAGAACACAGGAGTGGGCAGAATTTCCTCCTCCAGGGGATCTTTCTGACCCAGGGATTGAACTCGATTCTCCTGCATTGGCAGGTGGATTATTTACCACTAGCGCCACCTGGGAAGCCCTAGTTGTATAAACATGTCCACTTAATACCAATAACAGCTATTACTTGCTAACCTTATATTTCAGGCCAGAGGAAATGCCACTCATGTATAGGCTTATTAGATCCTTCAAAGAATGCTGCAAAGTGGCTACCATTTTAAGCCTAGTTTCCAGATTGGGCCACTGAGGCCCAGCTTCCAGTTTTCCAAGAGAAGCAGAGAGGCTGTGGCTCAAGTTTGTGAAGGTCATTGTTGAGGTTCCTAAGGGAAGGGTGGGTGCAGCACTATATCTTCCCAGTAAACTTCCTTGAACATTCCAGGATCTGGGAATATGTATTGCTTTTTTGTTTTTAAATTATTTTGCTTGCACTGGGTTTTCATTGCTGTGTGGACTTTAGTAGCGGCGATCGGGGGCTACTCTTTGTTGTGCTGCGAGGCCTCATCATTGCTGTGGCTTCTCTTCTTGTGGAGTATGGGCTCTAGAGCACACAGGTTTCAGTAGCTGCAGCACACAGCCCCTAGAGCACAGGCTCAGTAGTTGTAGTACTCAGGCTTGGTTGCTCTGCAGCATGTGAAGTCTTCCCAGACCAGGGATCAAACCCGAGTCCCCTGCATTGGCAGGTAGATTCTTATCAACTGGGCCACCAGAGAAATCCTGAGAATATGTATTGTTAATGACCCTCACAGATAATTTTTTATCACTGGGGCCTCCTTTATATTTCTTCCTTTTTGTGGATGCTAAACTAGACCTGTCTCATTTTCAGTAACATTCTGGTAAACAGGCTCTGGGTGGGCTCAGGAGGCTGATTTTTAGCCTCTGCCAATTTCGTCAGTTGTCAGTGCAGACAGGTGTGACATCCAGAGCAGCTGCAGCCACTTTGGGACAAGAGGAGTACAGGTTCCCCCCCACCTTCCACGCACACCTACCACAGCAGGGCTAGCAGATGGGAGAACCTAGTTCCCTGAAGGCTTTGGAGTCACTTTACTTTGAGACTTCTTGTTTGGGGCGATAATACACTTTTCTTTCTTGTGTAAGCCTAGGTTTGGGTTTTCTGTCCTTGTGGCTGAAGGGATTCTACTGAAGGTATGCACATGTGTGTAGGCAGCAGACCCATCAGGACAGGACAAAGATGCCATGATGGAGCCTCTCAGAAATGCTTGAATTGATTCTTAATGAAGAGGGCTTTGGCAGGTGAAGCACAAGTGGAGTTTCAGAAGAAACAGGGTTTCCAAAGAAACAGAGGCATGGCTTTGTTCCAGAAAGTGTATTTGGATGGAACCAGCATATAGAGCATAACAGGGAGCCGTGTGAGATAAAGCCAGAAAGGCTGAGGGGCTGGAACCTAATCCTGCGGTGGGGTCAGTTCTGTGATCCTTCTGGGGATGTGGAAGGAAGGGGCTAGGAGCCATGACATCAGGGAGGGGGCTGAGATGGCTGGAAACCAGGGGTCAGGAGAGTCAGGGCTCCTGGGATCAGAGTTGATCAGCGATGCAGAGGACTCTTCTGGCCCTCACACCCAGCTGTGGGGGAGACACTATCTTTGAGGCATCGCCAGTCCCACAAAATGTAGAGAAAGGTGTTGAGGGGCCACTGAAGCCCCACAGACCAGCGGAAGCTGGGCCCAGAGCAGCAGGCAGGATTTCAGCAGCTGTGGGGATGCGGGATGCTGGAGTGGCCACAACCTGGGCGTCAAGGCCAAACCAACTAGAAAGGCAGGTGTGAGCAGACCCTCCCTGGAGGAAGGGGGCTTCCCTCAGTGAAGCTGAGGCCAGTGAGCACTCAACTGGATACGAGAAGGCAAGTCCCTTGGAGGGGAACAGAAAGAGGGGACCACAGACTGGAAGGCTGTGGAGACTGAGGTGACAGATACAGGGCCTGGGCAGCAGTATGAGAAGGAAACAGCCAGCCTGTTCCCCCTCCCACAGGAGGCCACAAGTGTGGCCGGGTCCCCAGAGGAGGTTGATTGTGACACTCCACCCCCCTCCCATCAGCCTTGGGAGGAACCCTGAGTGTTGGGGTCCTGGAATGATCACAGGTGCTGTGAATCCAGCTGGGGAGGCTCAGGGGTCTGTTCTGGGACCTTCTTTTCTGAAGCATCCACATCCTTCTGGTCACCAGCTGGAGCTGGGACGGGTACATCATCTGAAAACGGAGGGAGAACATGGCAGGGCTAGACATCGCAGCCCCTCCTCCCTCAGACACGGAAGTCTGGGCCCCCAGCTCCCTCCCTGGCCCCTGGGCCCAGCGGGCCAGCACCTGTGTCCGGGTGGAACTTGAGCTGTCCCTCGGGGCCGGGGGCTGGGTTGTTGTGGCTTTGCTGCTGCTGTTTCCTCTGTTCCATTTGCAGAACGGCCTGCAGCGGGTGGGGGAGATCACAGAGGCAAGACGGTAGCATGCTGAGTCTCCATGGCAACCTGCTGTGTGGTCATGGACCAGTCCTTTCTCTAGGGCCTTCAGTTTTCCTCTCTCACTGAGAGTTGGACTTAATACTAGTTAAAGATCCAGTTCTCCCTTACCTGTCATGGCTTGTGTCACACCTTGGGACAGGGAAGCCGCTTCCTCCCTCTTTGGCCTTCCCCTCCTTTCCTGCTTACAACCTCACTGCCCTTATCCAACATGGCAGCTGCGCAGCAGCCAGGGATGAGAACAATGTCTGCCCTTACTCAAGATGGCAGCGGCTGCCACCCGTGGATCTACCAGTGATTAACATAGTGGCCCCAGGCCTTCCCCACTTGTGGACACACCAGGACAAAGGCCACCAGGGAATCAGAGAATGGATCCATTTCCCTGGCCAGTCACCTGCTGCAGCTCTCTCTTCTGGGCCTCCAGGCGGCCCTGGGAGCGCCCCAGAGCCTCGGTTTCCTGGCTGAGGCGCTGGGCCTTGGCATTCAGCTCTGCCTCCCGGGCAGCCAGCTCCTCCTCAAAACGCCTCAGCTCCTCCTCCGTGTAGGCAGGGTGCATCTCTACCGTCTGCAGGGTGAGAACAGGGGACGTCGGCAGGGGGACTCCAGCCTTGCCCTGCTGATGGAGGAGGTTCAGGGAAGATGGGGAGGCCTGGGCCAGGCGTGTGGATGGAGAGACCTAAGCCGGAACTAGGGAAAGAGGATAAAGGCCAGAGTTGGGGGGAGAGAAATTCCAGGGGGTTGGGGGAACAGAGAGCTGAGGGTGGGAGGCCCAGAGAGAAACCGAAGTGGCCAAAGACCCTGAAGGAAGGGTTAGGTCTGTGAGAGAGGGATAGTCAGGACCCAGAGTATCACCCATGTCCTCACCTCCCAGCCCTCCCCGGTGTCCCCGAACTCCTTCCTCTGCGTGGATGCGAGGAACTCCTCCAGGGTCACGAGGCGGTCCTGGTTGGTGTCCACCTGGGGAGCCAGGTAAGGGTAAGCAACGGAGCAGGACCTCCTCCACCTACCTATCTCACCCCCGCCCACGACCCAGGTCCCTCTACTCACATTCTTCATCACGTGCTCGCGCATGCGCAGCCGCTCCTCCTCCATCTCCCGCATGTCATCGTCCTCATTCTTTGGGTCATACACCTTCTCCAGCTGCAAGGGTCAAGTGAAAGGCAGGATATACTGAGAGGTCCAGGGTTATGCTCCTTCCCAGGCTAACCTAACCGCCCCCACCCCCCCCCCCCCCCCGCCCACACACACAGACACAGCAAACTTCAACTCCCATCAGTCTTTGGGGTACCCTGCCACTCCTGGCAGCCTCTTTTTGCCCAAGGGACTGCTGGGAGTTGTAGTTTTCACCCTGAACCCACATCCAGGGGCACCTTAGGGGATCCTGAGGATCCTAAGGGGACATGTGGTTGATATGGGCATCCTTTTCACCCACGGCCTCCAAGACACACCTCCTTGGTGAAGAGGGCCTCTAGCTCCTGCTCATCCAGGACACCATCGCTGTTGATATCTGAAGAAGAGACAACAAGGTTTCTTGGGGGACTAACCACAGAGTGGGTCAAGTCCCTAAGTGATCTGCTAGAGAAGATCTGGCTGATGCGAGGTCTATTCTCAGAGGACGGGCAACAGCAGGGTGGTTGTTAGGATGGTGGCCTTCAGGCTTCAGTGCCCCACAGACCTGATGTTAGGACACCCCTTTCCCAACCATCCTCAAGAATGGGATAGATGAAGTTCAGGCTCCATTGGGACTATTCGTGGGCCCACTGTCTTGCAGAATAACTTGATCTCTAGCTACCAGTGATCTGGCCACAGGATCAGCCCCTTTGCCCAGGATCCAGGGGTGTCAGCGGCACCTCCCTGAGAACCACCCCAGGGCTGACTCCCATCGCCAGAGAAGCTTCTCCCTGCCAATGTGCCATATGTGCCTTGCTCACTGCCCCAACAGAGGTGGCCAGGAACCCTGATCTTGCAAATCCAATGGTTAGTCTTTAGCCTGCACTTTAACTTGACTTTCTGCCTTTGGCTCCCAAAACATCATTCTCTCCTCTCCAGCTGCCCTTATTTTCCTTAGCCGGCCCTGACCTCTACACTTTGGTGTACCCCAGGGGTCAGGGTCATCTTTCCTATCAAGTATTCAGATTTGTCCATTATGGTTGCCACTAGTCAGATGGGCTGTTTAAATTTAAATCAGTATCAAATAAGATTAAAGTTTCAATTTATCAGTCCCACTTGCTACATGGCAAGCATTCAATACCCATAAATGGCCAGTGGGCGCCATATTGGGCAGCACACAGAACGTTAGCCATCATAAGGAGAGTTCAATTGGCCCAGACTTCCTTAGATGGATTTCCCTCACTTTAATGCCATCCATGAGCTGCCTCCACACTTGAATACCCCACTGCCTACTCTCCATCGCCACCTAAATGTCTAACAGACATCTCTTAACTTGATGTGAACAGACCTAGCTCCCAATCTTGTTTGCTTTTCTCTCCCATTCCTTCCAGTTGCTCAGGCCAAAAACCTCAGAGTCACCCTTGACTCTCTTGTTCCATTACAGTCCTCATCCAGTCCATCTCTGAGTCCTACCAGCTTGACCTTCAAGATGAATCCAGAATCCTATCACTCTTTCCTACTTCCATGGTCCAGCCATCAGCATCTCATGACTTCTGACTTGGATCCTGGTTTTGACCCTCGACCCCTACAGCCTGTCCTTGACACAGCACCCAGCACTCAGATGAATCCTGTTAACACTTGACAGGTGAGGTCAGTTCCTCTGCTCAAAATCCGTTTTCAGTGTCTCACTCAAGACAGAATAAAATCCAGCTTTCTCACTCTGACTGTGGAACTGCTCTTATCCCCCCAACAGTCTTTCCTATCATTCTTTTCTTTTGGTTGAGCCACTCAGCAGGTGGGATCTTAGTTCCCCGACTAGGGGAACTAAGTAAAAGCTCGGAGTCCTAACCCCTGGATTGCCAGGAAATTCCATTTCTCATCATTCTTCTCTTCCAGCATTCTGTTCCAGTGACCTTGGGAAACCCACCAAGTTCATTCTCCCCGGCCTGTGTTTGCTGTGTCCCCAATTTAGACACGTATCTGTGAGACTCAACCCCTCACTTCACTGAGGTCTTGGTTCAAATGTCATCTCTCTTGAGCTGTGCTGTGCCATCCAGTGGCTGCTAGCTACACGGGGCAAATGAAATTTCAATGAGCAACAATCACATACAATGAAAAATTCATTTCCTTGACATTATGCTAAGGGAAATAAGCCAGTCACAAAGAAGACAAATGCTGTACAATTCCACTTCTATGAAGTAGTTAAGAGTCAAAAATCATAGAGAAAAGAAAACAGAAGTAACTAGGGGCTGGGGGAAAGGTCATGCGGAACTGATGATTAACATAGAGCTTCAGTTTTTGCAAGGATGAAAACACTTGCATAACAATGTGAGTGTACTTAACCCTATTGAAATGTACGTTTAAAAATGGCTAAGATCGTAGATTTTATGTCAAGCGTATTTTACTACAATTACAAAATTTTAAAAATTTAACTGCACACCCCCACCACTATACTGTTTCTTAGTTGTAAAACCCACATTTCAAGTCCTTAATTAATAGCCATGGGAACTAATGGAACACATGGGAACTAAGAAGAACCGATTGTATAGCACAGGGAACTCTACTCAATACTCTCTAATGATCTACGTGGGAAAAGTAGCTTAAAAAAATAAGCTAAAAAAAAAAAGCTGAAACTGAGTCACTTTGCTGTACAGCAGAAATTAGCACAACACTGTAAATCAACTATGCGCCAATAAAAATGAATTTAAAAAGAAAAGAACAAAGGATGCTGGGTTAATAAACTTCCTCATTCATTTCAAAAAAGACTTCGCTGGTGATCCAGTGGTTAAGACTCTATGCTTCTACTGCAGGGGGCACAGGTTCAATCCCTGGTTGGGGAACTAGGATCCCGTACTCTGTGTGGTATGGAAAAAAAAAAAAAAGCAATTGGGCTGGCGGCTGCTGTCTTGGACAACACAGGCGTGGAACATTTCCATCAGCAGAGAAAGCTCTGCTGGACAATGCTGATCTAGCAAACACCTTTCCAGACCAAGTTATCTAAAAATCATCACTGTAGACCCTAAATTCCAATGTCGTTGTTTCCATGGTACATGTGACTCTCTGATCATCTACAATAGAACCAACTTCACCAACTCTAAAAATGTACTTTTTTTGCTCCCCATATTTTATCATGCATGAAATTGGGAGGTATCTTATCATTGAGGGTGTGTCAGTTTAAAGGGCAGTTTGTATAAAATTCGAGTGTGTCTTATACTCCAAGGTCACTTTGATTCACTGAAATAGAGTATTTGCCTGGTCACAGGCTCTGTGATGGCAGGGAGGCTTTCTTTTGTTCACATCTGTACCCACAGGGTCTCCATGAAACTCAGTCCTTAAGAGGTCACTTAGCAAACCTTTGTTGAATAAATGAATCAGACCCTGCTAAGCTCTGGTGACAGGCTATAGCTTTTGCGTGGGGATCCTGGGCACACCTGAGGGGGCCTGGCAAGAAGTGACATCAGGGGGATTCCCTGGTCATCCTGTGGTTAGGACTCTGCGCTTTCACTGCCAAAGGCCCCTGGTTCAATCCCTGGTCAGGGAACTAAGATCCTGCAAGCCTCAGGGCACAGTTAAAAAAAAAAAAAAAAAAAGTGACGTCAGGATATAAGACCCAGCACGGGCCAGATTCAGAGTCAAATTCCTGTCATTTGGAGGTTTTGGAATTTGAGGCTGGATACAGAGGTGATGTTTCCAGGCAGGAGGAGGATGAAGGGGAATATGCCCCTGAATTAGCATGCAGAAGGGGCTTCCTGGCTCCTTGGAGGCCCAGTAACTACAGCTCAGCACCCCCGCCCCCCAACACCCCGCCTTAGCAATAGGACCCCCGGGGGGACCAGGGCTTCTGTACTGCCATGAAGTAGGGCGGGAGCCGGGGGTGGTCCATACCTAGCCAAGCCTGGTTTGCTCTGTTAGGGATACTGATCAGTCCTTACAACCCAGAAGTCTGGTGTACCTCAGAAGAAAGGACCAGCTCTTGTATGCAGGATCTTGGCCCCAACAACAGGGGGTGACAGGGTCTTTCTGACCACCAGGGGAGAGGGGCTCAGCATTCTTAAGCCCCATGACATAAGGGAGACCCCTTTCCAGCATTCAGGCCCCAGACAGGTCAGACCTCAGTGTTAGCCTGGGTCCTGGACTCCCTCCCCACCTTACCATGCAGTATGAAGAAGGTCTTGGGGTTAAACCTGTTGGGGTCCAATCCATCCAGTTCCTCCCATACCTCCTTCAGCTGGGCTTGGCTGCCCTGTGGAAGGGAGAGCCAGGGGCTCATGAGCAAGAAGGCTGGGTCCCACAGGATGAAGCTAGAGAGAACCCTTTACCCCCATCCCTCGAATGTCTTACCCCTCAAACAAAAAAACTACAACTCCCAGCAGCCCCTGGAGGTAGCTAGGCACATTAAAAGGGAGCTCTGCCTTAAGGTCTGCTGGGAGTTATAATTTTTCAGCTGCATTCCTGTGGAGCTCGGAAAGTTGGACGTGGTGGGGGCTGGGCATAAATGGGGGTTCTTACAGGCACATTAACTTTGGGGTGTTCTCGGTGCCGGCGCTGTTGCTCTTCCAGCTTCCTCTCCGCCTCCTTCCGCTGCTCTTCCCCCAGGGACTCCAGATAACGGCGTCTCTCATGTTCCTTGAGCATTTCGTAGCGTTTGAACTCTTCATGATGGGCTGCGTCGTACTGGGCCAGGTCCCGAGTAGCCTGGGGAAAGGCAGCTGGTCATTCCCACCTCACCTCTATACCCAGTTCCTAATTCCAACCTCTGAATAGCCAGGCCTTTGGCTCTGAATCTGGATCCACCCCCCCCGCCCCCCGCCCGCTTCCACCTGTGCTGGGTCTTAGGTCCCAATGTCACTTCTTGCCCCATAACACAAAGCCTCCCTTCTTTGCTCAAAAAAAGATGAGGATGGTTACACAATAGCAACATTAACTCACCTGTTTCAAGTCCTCCACAATCTCAAGATCTTGGAGGAATAAATAATAAGGAATAGCTCATGAGGTGGCTTACAATGGAAAGCAGTACAGTTAAGAGGGTAAAGAACATGAGGGCTCTAATTATTCTGTCCAGGGTTCAAATCTAGGCTCTGTTATGTGAGCAAGTCCCAGTTGCTGTATGACCTGGGGCAAGTCACTCATTCTCTCTGTGCCTCTGTTTCTGCCTCTGGAAATTGGAGATAACAATACATAGTGGGTGGTCCAGGGTCCCCCCTCCCCCACCTCAGAATTCATGTGAACAGAACTGCAGAATGTGACTTCTTTGAGACAGGATCTTTGAAGATCTAATTAGGTAAGATCAGGTCCTGCTGGATGAGGGTAGACCCTAATTCTAAGGACTAGTGTCTACAGAGAGGACACAGAGAGAGACAGAGAGAATGCCATGTGATGGTAGAAGCAGAGACTGGAGTGAGGTGTCTACAAGCTAAGGAATGCTGGCAACCCCCAGCAGCTAGAAGTAGAAAGGAGCAGATGCCTCTAAAGAAACTTTGGTTTTGGCCCAGTGATACTGATTTTGGACTTCCGTCCTCCAGAACTGTGAGAAACCTTTGTGTTGTTTTAAGGCATGAGTCTGTGGTAATTTGTAATATGGCAGCAATAGAAAGCCAATACAGCTGTTGTGTGGGGAACAGACAGAGGTTCTCAACCTGGGCTGACTGCGGTCCCCAGGGGACAGCTGTCAATGTGTGCAGATATTCTTGGTCACAGCTGGGGGAGGTCTATTGGCATCTAGTGGGTAGAGGCCAGGGATGCTGCTAAACACCACACAATGCACAAACAGCCCCACAACAAATTATTCAGCCCCAAATGCCAAAAGTGCCGAGAAACCCTGCTGGCATGCGTGAAAGGCAGAAGCAAGAAGCCTATTTCTTTTTTTTTTTTTTTTTTTATTCTAGAAAGTGCAGGGAGAGAAACACAAAACTTGATTACATGGGAGGTGCATTTTAGAAAAGGGAAAAGCAGGTTGAGGAAAGGGGGCTGGATGTACAGGGCTGAAACTGGTGGCTCATGAGCATACACAATGAAACGAGAGGAACAGAATTCAGTACAGCAGCTGAAAACGAGTACAGTGTTCTAACACTAAGCGGGCAGCAGAGACAATCCAATGCTCTACGAGGTTTAAACTTCTTAGTCCGTCATAATTAAGACATTCCATGTATCAGTGTCTTCTAAATTTTAAGTGAAGAGGTATCTGGGGGAAGAAAATAATTTCTTTACCTCGATTTACTAACAAGTCTGAATGAATGACATGAAGGTTATGATGAAAACACTCAGCATAATTTCATAAAAGATAGGTCATGCCAGAAATGGAGCAGTGAATACATCTAAGAGCTGCCCTTTCAGATGCCCTGGTTTTTAACTACCTTCTTTTGCTAAGCACTAAAAGAATTTTGATTGTAGGGATCACAATCATTCTACAGCATTTGTTCAAACCAAGGAAATATCCTAAACATTTCACATCCCAGGGAATTACACAGAGGCTTTTCTGTCTTTGGGTTCCCTAGGTGGTGCAGTGGTAAAGAATCCACTTGCAAATGCAGGAGACACCAGCAATGTGGGTTCGATCCCTGGGTCAGGAATATCCCCCGGAGGATATTCCAGGGGATATTCTTGTCTATGTGCCTGGAAAATGCCATGGACAGAGGAGTCTGGTGGGCTACAGTCCATGGGGTTGCAAAGAGTCAGACCCAACTGAGCACTTTTTGTCTTTATGCTAATATTGATTGACCGGTAGCCCTGGCTGGAGCACTATGTTGAAAAGGATGCTGAGAGTATATCAGGCTCAAAAAGAAACAGTACGGTGGTTAGTTAGCAATGTCTACCACCAGGGAAAAGGAAATGGCAACCCACTCCAGCACTCCTGCCCGGAAAATCCCATGGATGGAGGAGCATGGTAGGCTACAGTCTATGGGTCACAAAAAGATTGAGCGACTTCACTTCACTTCACCAACAGGGAAGTTAACAAAGTCATTTTCCTAGGGAACAAATGTGACCTCATTTTTTTTTTTCTATTAGGAATAATGCACTTAAGACAGGAAAACCAACCTGTATTATATTATATATTACCTTCCTTCTCTTATATCCTAACATAAACAAAACACGTGTGACACTCCAAACGATATATAGTATCTTACTAATTTGCAGTAAATACTGCTCAGTTTCTCTTCTCTTCTTGAGTGGTATCACCCCTCTTTCCTTCAAAATAGCTCATAACCAGCTACTCTGTAAACTTCTGTTTAGTATATGTCCTAAGTCACGTTTTCTTCAGCACAGTTTTTACTACAGATATACCAACTGAAGGATCTCACTTCAGTCTTTTCCTCTACTTGACATCCAACATTTGCTCTGTGTCTGTCATACTTTGTGAAAAGCTAGGAGCTATTTAAAATTTCAATTTCCCAAGACCTACCCTAGATATGCATGCATGTGTGCTAAGTCATTTCAGTCATGTCCAGTTCTTTGCATCCCCATAGACTGTAACCCGCCAGGTTACAGTCCTCTCTCCATCCATGGGGTTCTCTGGGCAAGAACACTGGAGTGGGTTGCTATGCCCTCCTCCAGGGGATCTTCTGGACCCAGAGATCAAACCCATGTCTCTTATGTCTCCTGCACTGGCAAGCAGACTCCCCACCACTAGCGCCACCTGGGAAACCCACCCTAGATCTACTGACCCAGAACTTCCATGGGATAGAACACAGCAATCTTTTAATTGCTCCCTAAGTCTCACGGCAGGTCTCCATTTGAGAGTTCTGGTAGGGCCAGTAAATGCTGTTAGTATGTTTAATGTGAGATAGAGAACAACAAGTAACATAGGAGAGGTACAGATAAAATGCTTTTAACGTCTACTGAAAAGACTCCAGGATGAAAGGCTTCGTAGAGAAGATGACAACAGAACAGAACCTTGAAGAAAAGGTGGAATCTGAAGATGAGAAAAGAAAGGGATCTCACAAGGATAAAGCAATACGCCAAGATACAGAGATGGACAGGATGGGGAACAGCAAGGACTGAAGAGCTTAGGTGGGCTAGGGAGAAGGGTATGCAGAGTACTGATGGGCAAGGCCAAACATAAAGGCCAGATTACAGAATTTAACCCGTATTCCACAGGCAATGAAGAACTCTATAAATTATTAAGAATACAGCTAACAATAACTGAGCTGTGCATGAGAAAGATTACACATAGGCAGATAAAAACGGAGAAAGAGATAGAAGAAAAGAGTAATGAAGAAGTTATTACAAAACCCCAGGGACGGGCTTCCCTGGTACCTCAGTGGTAAAGAATCCGCCTGCCAATGCAGGGGACATGGATGTGATCCCTGGTCCAGGAAGATCCCACCTGCCTCCGAGCAACTAAGCCTGTGCGCCACACTACTGAGCCTGTGCTCCAGACCACGAATTGCAGCTACTAAGCAAACGCGCCACGACCACTGAACCTGCTCACCGAGAACCTCCAAGAGAAGCCAGGGCAATGAAGAGTAGTGCCTGCTCGCCACAACTAGAGAAAAGCCCTAGCAGCAGCAATTGGCTGTGACTCGGCACAGCCAATAAACAAAGTTAAAAACAAAAAAATTCCAGGTAAGAAATAACAAAGACCCCACACCAAGATGGCAGCAGCAGGACTGGAGAACATGAGAGGTCATCTGCATGTATTAAAGATTTGTCACCTGGGCAAGGAAGAAGCCGAAGGGACAATTATCAGCCAGCAGTTCCACTGGCAAAGACCAGGAAACAGCAGCAAGAGAAAATTTGGGGTAGGAAATAAATTCCATTTTGCGTGCATACATGCACAGTCAAGTCCGTCTCTTTGCATCCCCACAGACTACAGCCCACCAGGCTCCTCTGCCCATGGCAAGAATACTGGAGGGCTTCCCAGGTAGAGCTAACTGTAATGAACCCTCCTGCCAATGCAGGAGATGTAAGAGACTCAGGTCCGATCCCTGGGTTGGGAAAATCCCTTGGAGGAGGGTGTGGCAACCAACAAGATTCTCCAGTATTCTTGCCTGGAGAATCCCATGGACAGAGAAGCCTGGTGGGCTATATAGTTCGCATAGGATCGCAAAGAGTTGGACACGACTGAAGTGACTTAGCACACACGCAATAATGGAGTGTGTTGCCATTTACTCCTCCAGGAGATCTTCCCGAATCTGGGAGTAAACCCCCATGTACTGTATCTCCTGCATTGGCAACAGGGTTCTTTACCACTGAGCCACCTGAGAAGCTCAAATTCCATTTAAAATGCAGAGGAGCCATCAAAGGGAGTGGTAGAAAAACCGTTGGAAATTATAAACTTGAGCACTTTTAGGGAAGAGATACAGATTTCAAAGTCAACAGCTAACAACTGGGAGTAACTAAAAGTAAAAGGCCACAGAGATAATAGAAAGAACAAGACACATAAGGGCCATTATCACAAAAGAATTCGGTGACTGGGCATGAAGGATAAGAAAGTCAATAATGACTTTGAATCTGCATAACTAAGAGAATGGAAGTGTCATAATAGAAAGAGAAGAGAAACAGTTAAGTCTTAAAGGGAAAATAAAGGTAGGGTAAATAATCAACTGCCAACACTGTTATTTACAAAGACTCTGCTGCTGCTGCTGCTAAGTTGAGTCAGTCGTGTCCGACTCAAGAAGCCTATTTCTCAATATGATAGGGGTTGAGACCAGGAGAATGACAGTGGGGCTGGAGGAATGTTTTGGAAAGAAGCGGCAGAAACATCCCTTAGGGACAGAGGTCAGGCATGGACCCAATCAAATGACTGCTATTAGCTTTACAGCCACTAGATGGCGCTCCAATCAGCCAGGAAAGCAGGCTCAGGTTCAGGCTAGGAGGAAGGGAGTGGGTTCTGTCCAGGGGGTGCTGGGCAGCTACAGCAGGGCTGTGAGCCAGGGAGAGGCAGAGGCGGGGGCAGGCCTGAGTATCCCTGGCCACTCCCCAGCCCCACACTTGGCTTTGCACACGAGGCACGGTTGTGGATCCCACTTCTCACATGAGGACTATTTAGTTGCTGGGCTAGTCTAACAAATTACTGCCAATTTTGTGGCTTAAAAAACACACACTTATCATCTTACAGTATGGAGGCTGGAGTCTGAAATTAGCTTCAGTGGGCTGCAATTACAGTGCTGGCAAAGCCGTGCTCCCTCCAGAGATTCTAGGAGAGAATCCTCTTTGCTTTTTCCAGTTTTTACAAAGACCTTTTTTTCTCGGCTGCCCTGATCAGGGAAATGAACCTGCACCCTCAGCAGTGAAAGCTCAGAATCCTAACCACTGGACCCCCAGGGAACATCCAGAAGTAAACTCAATTTCTTTTTTTCTTTGCCACGCAACACACTTGGCAGGATCTCAGTTCCCTGACCAGGGATGAAACCTGGGCCCTTACAGTGAAAGCCTGGAATCCTAAACTAGGATGCCAGAGAACCCTATAAGGACCCTTTTGATGACACTAAGGGCCCACCAGGATAACTCAGGCTCATCCCCCATCTCAAGATCCTCGGCTTAATCACATATGCACAGGCCCTTTTGCCGCATCAGGTCATATAGTGAACAGGTAACGTCTTTCAAGGGGCCGTTATTTTGCCTACAACAAGGACACAGAGGAGAGAGGGGAGAGATCTGAATCCAGGTGTGAGTGAAGCCAACTCCCCCCACCCCCCAACTCTGCTTTCCTGTAGAGAATCTGGGGAAGGCGTTTAGGCACAACCAGCCCTCTGCAGCCTGCTGGCCTGTGAGAACACCAGGCAGGCGTGAGCAGGCTCAGTCCTGGGCTCCGTCCCCTTCTTCCCCTGGGGGCAGTCCTCTGCCTTCAGGTCCCCTGTAAGTTACCGTCTGGATCAACAGCTCTAGGTCCCGGGCCTCGAATGTGTGCTGATTCTGAGGGTCCAGGTGTTCAAACTGCTTCAGGAGGTTCAGGTGATCCAACTGTATGTCTGGATGAGAAGGAAGAGTGGGGGGAAAGCATGAACTCATGGAATGTTCCTTCTTCCAAAATCCCTATCCTGGACTGGATGGGCTGGATGTGCTCTAAAGGAGGTCACAGAGGGCATGGAAGGATGTCACAGAGGACAGCATGAATGGGCCTGGAGCAATCAGGGAAGGCTTCCTGGAGGAGGCAATGAACACAATTGAGTCTGATGCTGAAAATGATAATAACCAACATGTGTCAAATACATATTATATGCCAGGCCCTGCTCCCTAAACACATTAAATATATTAATGCATTTACTTTTCACAAAAGTCTCACATAGGTTCTGCCATTATCTCACTTTATGGTTGTGGAAACAGGCTCAGAGAGGGGAAGGGACATCTAGGTCACCATCTAAGAAGAGGCAGAATGAAGATTAGCTGGGCTTCAGAGCACATGATACTCAGCCTCCCTATGGGTTGAACTGCCTTGCCCCCACATTCACACAGGGGTTCAAATCCTGACCCCCAGTATCGCAGAACTTATTTGGAGACAGGGTTTTAGAGGCGATCAACTTAAAATGAGGTCATGAGGGTGAGCCCTAATCCCATATGACAGGAGTCCTTATAAAAATGGAAAATCTGGGGGCCTCCCTCGTGGTTCAGTGGTGAAGAATCTGCCTGCTAATGCAGGAGACACAGGTTCAATCCCTGGTCTGGGAAGACCTCACATGCCTTGGAGCAACTGAGCCTGATCGCTGCAACTATCTAGCCTGTGCTCTAGAGCCGGGGAGCCGCAACTACGGAAGCCCACTGCGCCTGGAGCCCGTGCTCCACCACAAGAGAAGCCCCTGCACGGCAACTAGAGAGTAGCCCTTGCTCTTTCACTGGTGGTCTGCCCAGCAAGGAAGACCCAGCACAGCCAAACAAATAAATTAAAAGAAAAAAAATTTTTAAGTACATTGTGGTAGGAAGAAAATTTGATCAATCTTCTACACAGATTTTACAAAGGCCTTGAGAAGGAGGCCCCGAAGGCGCCCCCCGCCCAAATCACTTAGACGCAGGGGAGGGAGGCCGCCGGCCCCGCCCACCGCGCCGCCGGCCCCGCCCACCGCGCCACGCTCACTGGGCTCCTGCTGGGCGTCCATCTTGGCCTTGAGCAGCATCCTCAGCCTAGACACCTCCTGCCGCTTGAGCTCGTCCAGCTTGGTACGGACGTGGTGGCTGACGAAGTCCAGCTCCCGGCTCAGCTTCCCACTCTGCCCAGGAGAGAGGGGACACTGGTCAAGCCGCCTTCTCTGGAGCCTTCTGCAAGCTTTCTGATGCCTTCCTGGGGTGCCCCAGAGCCCCCAAAACAGGATCGACATTTAGCGAGGGCTGATTCACACGACACCCCCCACTCCCGTCCCTGAAACAGAGAAAGTGCTGCGTGAGCCTGTCTTTTTCTGGGGGTGGGGGGAAAGGCACAGAGGGGTGCGTCCACTTGCTCAGAAGAGCGTGAGGGGAGGGGCTGGGATTGGAACCCAGCACCATACCACTCCAAAACCCGCCTGCCTACGTGGCAGCGTTTCTGACGTTATTTCGCACTTGTATGACCTTGAACAAGCTAGGTAGGCTCCAGAACTGCTGTTTCTCTGGCTAGGCAGCGGGACGGGCTGGGCTCATTGATCTCTGGTTCCACCCATCCATTGTCGGGGGGTCCAGGTGAGTGGGGACAGATGAGAACCCCAGGAATGCTGGGAGGTTTGCGGGGAGCAGGGCTGCCCTCCTCAGGGTATGGGCTCAGGGCTCAGTCAGTCCAGGCAGCCGTGTGTGTGTGTGTGTGTGTGTGTGTGTGTGTGTGTGGTTAGGGGATGGGGCAGGGTATGGGCTCAGGGCTCAGTCAGTCCAGGCAGCCGTGTGTGTGTGTGTGTGTGTGTGTGTGTGTGTGTGTGTGTGGTTAGGGGATGGGGCAGGGTATGGGCTCAGGGCTCAGTCAGTCCAGGCAGCCGTGTGTGTGTGTGTGTGTGTGTGTGTGTGTGTGTGTGTGGTTAGGGGATGGGGCAGGGTATGGGCTCAGGGCTCAGTCAGTCCAGGCAGCCGTGTGTGTGTGTGTGTGTGTGTGTGTGTGTGTGTGTGTGTGTGTGTGTGTGTGGTTAGGGGATGGGGCAGGGTATGGGCTCAGGGCTCAGTCAGTCCAGGCAGCCGTGTGTGTGTGTGTGTGTGTGTGTGTGTGTGTGTGTGTGTGCAGGGTATGGGCTCAGGGCTCAGTCAGTCCAGGCAGCCGTGTGTGTGTGTGTGTGTGTGTGTGTGTGTGTGTGTGTGTGTGTGGTTAGGGGATGGGGCAGGGTATGGGCTCAGGGCTCAGTCAGTCCAGGCAGCCGTGTGTGTGTGTGTGTGTGTGTGTGTGTGTGTGTGTGTGTGTGTGGTTAGGGGATGGGGCAGGGTATGGGCTCAGGGCTCAGTCAGTCCAGGGACTGAGACCCAGGCCTCCTGGAAGGACAAACACTGCTACCAGGACCTCAGGGTCCGCCTCCGTAAAATGGGGAGAATCCCAGCTCCTCTGGAGGCTTAAGGTGAGAGTTAGAGGAGATGTGTGTGATGGCAGCATCTCCCGTGTTTTGAATTCTTCCTGTGTGGACAGCACTTTGCTGCGAACTCACAGAACCAGCCCTTTCAGGGTACAGACTGAGGACAGCCACTGTGCAGGTCCACATCTTTTACACATCAGATAGTCCTGTCATCACCCCACTTTACAGATGGGAAAGCTGAGGCACAGCGCAGGGAGGCCACACAGCTGGTAGAGCTGATACTGGAAGCCATGGGCCACCCATATCCACACTTAACCACACATTCTGTCTTCCCCGCCCAGATCCTTTCTCAGCTGTGCGACCTGGAGAAGCGACTTCTTCCGCAGGCTCAGACTCTGCCCTCTGAGCACGCATCCCCTCATCCCTGCCCAGCGCGCTCGAAACCAGCCACAGCGCACCTTGATGTCCTCGGCATTGGCGGCCTGCAGCTTTTCCCGGAAGTGCCCATCAGTCTCCAGCACATTGATGACTTCCTGGAGGTACCGGTGATAGTACAGGCCTGTGTCCTGGGGCAACAAAGATGAACGTAGCAGTGCCAGCCCTGGGCCTCTCTCTGGTTCTGCCCTGCAGATAGGACCCAGAGACCACCCCACAGCCCTGAGCAGGAGGTCTGCCCCATGGGACACAGGCTCTGGAGCCAGTGACCTCGGTTGCTCTGTAATCCCAAATTACCCGACCCTATGGGCCTCAGCTCTCACCTCCTCTTAAATCTGTCTGTGCTGGAGATGAAATTAAAATCACATGGGTAAACACCAAGCCCAATACTGCCCCCAGAGTGGACATACTGCAATTTATTGGCAAGCAGTGAAACCGTCATTCATTCGATAAGCATTCACTCAGCCCCTACCATTTCCCAGGCACTGTTCAAGAGAACACAGCCAGTGAACAAGACAGACAAAAATCAGAACTTCCCTCATGGTCCAGTGGTTAAGACTTTGCACTTCCAATGCAGGGGGCGCAGGTTCAATCCTTGGTCGGGGAACTAAGATCCCACATGCCTCATGGCAAGGCCAAAAAAAAAAGACTGACAAAAATCCCCAGGCTCCTAGTCCTAGCCCTGCCACTTTTCTTTTCCAGGGTCTCACTCTTCCACAGACAATAAAATTCCCTACTTCTCAGAACTGTAGTGAAAAGTGATGAGATAAAAAGCCTGACACATAGTAAGGCTTTAGAAGAAACTCAGTCTACCGTAGCAATCATTACACGTGTTGAGGAAAATAAATGGGAAGAGATTGCCCAGCTATGGGTGTAACAGCTTCCTATTGCTGCTCTAACAAATATTACAAACTAAGTGACTTAGAGCCGTAAAAATTTATTCTTTTACAGAGTTCTGGAAGTCACAAGTCCAAACTGGTTCAGCAGGACTGGGCTTATTCTGCAGACTTGAGGGAACAATCTGCTTCTTTGCTTTTTCCAGCATCTAGAGGCTGCCTGCTGGAGAAGGCAATGGCACCCCACTTCAGCACTCTTGCCTGGGAAATCCCATGGATGGAGGAGCCTGGTAGGCTGCAGTCCATGGGGTCTCGAAGAGTCGGACACAACTGAGCAACTTCACTTTTACTTTTCACTGTCATGCTTTGGAGAAGGAAACGGCAACCCATTCCAGTGTTCTTGCCTGGAGAATCCCAGGGACGGGGGAGCCTGGTGGGCTTCCGTCTATGGGGTCACACAGAGTCGGACACGACTGAGTGACTTCACTTTCACTTTTCACTTTCGTGCATTGGAGGAGGAAATGGCAACCCACTCCAGTGTTCTTGCCTGGAGAATCCCAGGGATGGCAGGGCCTGGTGGGCTGCCGTCTGTGGGGTCGCACAGAGTCGGACACGACTGAAGCAACTTAGCAGCAGCAGCAGCAGAGGCTGCCTGCATTCCTTGGCTTATGGCCTGGCCTCACTCTGACCTCTGCTTACATCATCACATCGCCTCTGACACTGACCTTCTTGCCTCTCTGTTCTAGGGGACCATTGTGGTTACACTGGGCCCATCTGAACAGTACCAGACATAGAGAAGGAAATAGCCAACCCACTCCAGTATCCTTGCCTGGGAAATCCCACAGACAGAAGAGCCTGGCGGGATCCAGTCTGTGGGGTCACAAGGAGTCGGACAGGACTTAGCAACTCAACAACAAAATACTACAGTATACAGAACTGTGAAAAAGAAAGTGAAAAGTGTCAAGGAGAAAATCAAAGTTTGCAGCATGGAATGTTTTTGCAACTCTTTCTGCTCATGGATACTCCCTTGTGTATGCCAGCAACTAGACATATGTATTCAGATACAAGGTGTTTTTTTTTGTTTCATAAAAGTAAAGTCATACTCTGTAAACAAAACAAACCAGACAGGATTACTTCTCCACCTAACTCAATCACACCCGCAAACACTCTTTTGCCATATATTCACAGATTCTGGGCATGGACATCTTTGGGGGCCATCATTCAACCACACAGAGTAGGCTAAATCCCAAATCTGCCAATGACTAGCTATGTAATGACTAGTGGAACTGCTAGGATGCCTTCTTACATTTCAATTTCAGCTAAAACAACAAATAACTTTCAGAATATGGATACTGCATGGAGGGCATTTATATTAGTAATTATTCACTGTGTATGTGAAACTCAATTTTAACTGAGCAAATCCTTTTTTTGCCAAGTCTTGCAACCTTAGTCCTTGGTCAAGATACTTAACTCTGTGCCTCTGTTTCCTCACCTGTAAAGTAAGGTTAAGGAATACCTACCTCATAGGGGCTGTTATGAGGATTAGAGGAGTTAATATCGCTAAATATTTAACTCAGAGCTTAGTTGTTGATCAGTTGCTTAGTCCTGTCTGACTCTTTGTGACCCCATGGACTGCAGCATGCCAGGCTTCTCTGTCCTTCACTATCTCCTGGAGTTTGCTCAAACTCATGTTCATTAAGTTGGTGATACTATCTAATCATCTCATCCTCTGCTGCCCCCTTCTCTTTTTGCCTTCAGCACTTAGTAGGAGCTGTCAGTGTTATTATGACTGCTGTCATCGCCATTTATAACCTTCTATTCACCTCAGAATAAAGTCTCCACCATGGTCCACAAGGCCCCGTGTGATTTGCCCCAGCCCGTCTCTGACCTCGTCTCCCCTTCTCTCACTCTGTCTCAAGCCACACTGGCTTCCTCTGCATCCTTCTACTCACTCTGCTCTCCTCCACCATACAGCCGTTGCCCAGGCTGTCAGATCTCAGTTCAAATGATCCCTCCTTCCTCCCTGACTATCATCGCTGGTGGTCCATTCTTAGCAGCCCCAGCCTTTCCAGTGAGCTAGGCTGGTCTGAGAGGGCAGGGGGCTTGCTCTAAATGAACTAAGGGAAAGGGAACTCAAGCTGCACTTCTGTATCTGCAGAGAATTCACAAGGCAAAGGTCTCGGCTGCTGGGTGGGGACCTGCCACACCACACACAGGAACTCAGAATGATCTGTTCCAGAGACAGCAACGTGTCCATTCCTAGTGGAAGCTGTAGGATTCGGGCCACGAATCAGGGCACTGGCCTTGAGGATCTTTTAAAGTTCCAAATTCCCTAAGACCATAGGTTTCATAGTGTTTGACAGACACGCACTGGAATAAATGAGCATTTTCCATGCCCCATGCCCATCATACTTTAAACTACAACTCCCATGAGCTCCCTGAAGTGAGAACACCCCAGTTAGCTAACATCACCAGCTCAGCGTGCTACTGGGAAATCTTTTTTTTTTTTTTTTTTCCCCAGCTTCCTTCTTGAGGGGAGGGCGTCTTAAAGGAGCAGAGAGATTTAGGTGTGTGTGGGGTGGGGGGCAGGGGCCCGGGGGCGGGATGCAGATTTTCTATCTAAAATCTGACCTGATTCCCCATACCTCATAGTCAGAGAGAGACTTAAAATCTGACAGACAGACAGACAGACAGACACACACACACACACACACACACACACGCCCTCAAGTTTTTCACCACGTCAAAGCCCTGGGACTGCAAAGAATGGCAGGCAAACTCCAAGCCACATCCGTAGCCACCCAGGGGCCACGGGGGAGCGGGAACTGTAGTACCACTGTAAACACATGGCTGGCAAGCAGGGCAGGGCCACTCACAGGGCTCTCGGTCGCGGGATTCTCCTCCTTGGGCGCCCCCCGCTCCAGGGGCACGGCCAGAACAGCGCGCAGCAGCAGTAGAGATGGCAGAAGGAAGAGGGCTGCACGGGGCCCAGAGGGAGGCATGGCGGCGTGGTCTGTGGGGGGCGGAGAGGTGGAATATGTCTGTCCCAAGACTCCTCCTCCCCTGGACCCAGGAGTCTGGACTTCCAGCACCGCTCCCCGCCCCCTTCCAAGAATCAAGATCCCAAGCGTTTAGTTATCCGGACCTAGGAGTCTGAGCCTCCAGCCTTTCCTTCCTCAGACCCAGGAGTCCTGGCTTCCAGCATCCTCTTCGCTTAGACTCAGGAATCCGGGATCTCGACCCCCTCTTTGCCTAAACCCAAAGGTCGAGGCCCCAGCCTCCTCTTCTCCCAGGACCTAGAGGTACCGGGGTCCTCCCCCGAGATCCAGTTTTCCAGCCCTCCGGTCCCCCGCCTCCCTTCTTCCCAGGACCGAAGAGTCTAGGACCCTCCAGCCTCTTACCTCTCCTTCACCGCAGAGGGCGTCTTCCTGGCATAGGACCTCCGGAGCTTTCTTGGTGTTTTCCCCCCTAGGCCACGCCCACTTTCCCGCATAGGACCCGATCTCAGCAGCCTGATTGGTCCACGCTGACTCCAGGTTCCTCGGGCCTCTGTCTAGCGGCTCCGCCCCTTGTCGAAGTCGCTGGCCTTTTCTCGAAAGCCTATCCTCTTTTCTTGGAAGCCCTACCTTTTGACGCCACATATCCTGCTTTTTAGGAGAAAGAACGGAGACTTTCAAAGAGAACTACAACTCCCTCTCGACCGGGGCAAAATAAGTCTACTTCCGCGGGCATCTTGGCCTCTTTGGCTCATGGGAGTTGTAGTTTTCTCATTTATTTTCTCGCCTGGACGTGGCTGTAAATTACAGATCGATAGTAGTTGGCACAGGTCACATTATAACTTTCTTATGTAAGAGAGAAAAGAGCTTGCGACGAGGCCCCTCGAAGGTCCCTTTAAGGAACACTTGCACGTTCTTCCAATTTAGAACCCCTGGAGCTGGGTTGCCTGGCTGCAGCAGAGGCCAAAGGTCATTGCTTTGTTGGAAGTAGAGCGCGGGGTGGGGTCAGAAGGGAGGGGGATTAGGGCAGGTTCCAAGGGAATCCCCCGTCCTCCCTCTAAGCCCTCTTCTCTCCCCTGCTTACTTCCCAGAGACCCAGAGATTATGTCCCTGGTTTCCAAAGAGAGGGTCAGTTACGTTTAGAAATTGGCCAGACAGGCAAGGAATTGAGGTGTGAATGTGAAAAGTTTCTCCAGGTAGGAGAAGAGGTCTCCAGGATCCCAGGCAGGTGGGTACTGAGGGTCTGGGATCACTGGGGATGGGGTGTTTGGAGTCCAGTCTTGAGTTCTCATGTCTGGGTGAAGGAGAGAGTTAGGTATTGGGAGAAGAGCAAGCTGGACTCCTGGGCTCCTGATAGTGGTGAAAGCTGGAACAGGCTTCAGGGTCCCTAACAAGTATTAGCACTGGAATTTGGGTTGCCTGGGTCCAGGAGAAAATCTCAAGCTTAAGATCAGGTGCTGGAGGGCAGAGCCTATTGGGATGTTGGGTCTGGTTCCTGACTCCTTGTTTTGCTTCTCCAGAATGTCTCGGGAAAGTGATACATGGAAGAAAGAGTAAGTGGGGGAAATGGGATGGGCAAGGGTAGAGATGGAGGGGGCAGCACACCTCCACAGCAGTTGTGGATTATGCCCACACCTGCTCAGCAGCTCTGGTCTCCTAATGATGTGTGCCTTGCAGGGAGGGGCTGGGGGCTTGGACTTCTGGGTCCTACCTACCTAACCGGAGGGAGCTACAGATGAGGACCCCTGGGTCTGAAAGAGGAAGGGCTGGGGGCTTTGAGTCCTGAGATAGGAGGGGCTTGAGATCTCTGACCCCTGGACTCTAGATAGGCCAGTGCAGGGAGAAAGAACTTAAGCACTGGCGGAGCAGACTCAGGTTCTATCTCTTCTGTGACCTCACAAGTGTTCAGAACCCTAAGTTGGGCAGCGGGAAGAAGGGGAAGGGCTCTTGGGCAATGGGGGTGCCCTGCTTGCTGTCACTATTAGCCTGCACCTCTCTCAGGGCCCTGGGAGATGAGCTAGCCGCTATGAGACTGCAGAAGCTGGAACAGCAGGTACTGTGCCCAGGAATCCTGCCAACCCTCCCCTTCTATCTTCCATACCCCCTCAGGAGTCCCACCCCCAGGACTTGCTCTGGGAGTGGTCCTCGTTGTGTCTCTCGGAGTCTCAAGTTTTGCAATTGGGAAACGAGAAAACAGAAATTCGGAATCCTCAGGAAGCAAATCTTGGTGACGAGACTCTGAAATTTCTAAGGAACAAGAGTTCTGGGTCCTTAGGACTTCTAGGTCCTTCGGGAGGAGGGGCCTGGATGCCAGGACTCAGGGTTCTATGGAAGGAGTTGCTGAGAGACTGAAGGCCTGGAACTCTCCCACCTATGCAAGGACTCCCCTTGCCCCAGGTCCCCTTTCACCCCAGTCTTCCGGTTCGGTTCCTAGACCCCCCACCCCACCTCTTTCCCGCTCCCGCAGTGGCGTCTGTTTGAGAAGAAGCAGCGACGGAAGCGCCAAGAGCCCCTCATGGTTCAGGCCAATCCTGACGCTTCAGTGCGGCCGCGGAGACCGAGGCGGCGGGAGGAACGCTTCTCGGCTGACAGCGGTGAGGAAAGGTGCCCCGAGTCCGGCAGGAGCACAGGCTGGAGGGAGGGGCCTGTGGGTGTGTGATGGCGGGTGGAGCTAAAGGGCCTAGAGGGGAGGGGCCTAGTGGAGCTCGTGGAGGGTGGGGGCGCTTTGATAGAGCGCGGGGGCGGGGCCTGTGAGAGTTCGGGGACGTGGCCAGAGAGATCGAGAGTGTAGGGTATGGTGCAAGTAGAGGTGGGCCCCGAAAGAGATCTGTGATTCGGCTAGAGTGGAGCCTGGGAGAGCCGGGGACCGCCCAGAGAGTGCGGGGACGAGGTCTAAGGAGTCGTGGAACTCGTGGGCTTGGGAGAGTTGGGGGAGGTGCCTGGAAAAGCGCCGGGACGCAGCTCCTAAGAAACTGGAGGGCTGAAGTAGGCAAAGCCCCGGGGCCAGGCCTGGGTAATTGAAAGCCGATTTACTGGAGAGCCCGCGTGGGACTGTTTACACACGGAATCGCGACAGTTTAGTGGTAGGACTGTGCTTCTTTGAGACTTGAGGTTCGGGTTCTGAGTGGGTCTCAGGGGTTTGGGTAGTCAATCAGGGACGAGGTTTGGGAGACCAGCGAGGAGGCGGATCTTCTCAGAGGACCAGGATTTTATGCTTCGTGTTAATGGGCCTCGCCACACCTTCTCCCAGGCCCCAGGAACCCTTTCCTTCAGGAGAATGTGCCAGAAGCGCATTTGTGCCCTGGATCCCACGGTATCCTGGGCACCGTGAGCTGCGGTGGAGATGGCAGTGGCGAGCGTGACCCTCTGTTACCGCCGACAGAAGCAGGTAATCTCAAATCCTTGGGCAGTTGATACCCCAGAACTCCACTCCCCCTAGAACCCAGAAGTCTAGAACCACTCAGTCCTTGATGTCTCCAAAGGACCCCCGCGGGTCCGGATATGCTTCACCGCCAGGAGTCCAGGTCATGAAACTTCTCCTCCAATACCCAGGAATCTGCATCTCCAGCCCTCTTCCTTCCCTGGTATTCAAAAATCCCAGTCTCCAGTTCTCCTCCCTTTCTTGACTACCAGGCAGTTCTGATCTGGAGTTGGAGGAAGTCTCCGTGGAGGATGTTCCTGCCTCGCCACCTCCTTGTGAAGAGCCTCCAGGGACTCTTTTGCAGCGCAAAGGCTGGCCAGCCCGCCAACGATCTGGTAATTTCTGTGACACTGGGTGAAATCTGGTGCCCTGGTCCATTTGGCACTTCCTCCCCCTTTTTTTTTGTAATAGGTCTGTTGAGATGTATTTCACATATTATACAAATTCACTCATTTAAAATTTTACAATTCCATGGTTTTCAGTGTATTTACTGAGATGTGCAACACACACCACAATGAATTCTAGACTATTATCATTACCCACAAAAGAAAACGCTATACATTTTATCAGTCACTGCCCCATCCCCCATTTCTCCCAGACCTAATAACTACTAACTTAATTTCTCTTTAGACATTTCATGTATAGAATAATACAGTATATAATTTCTTGTGATTGGCTTCTTTGGCTTAGCATGTTTTCAATGTTCATCTATTTTATAGCATTATCAGTATTTCATTCCTTTTTCTTAATACTATTCAATGGTAGGGAGATTTCCTTTTATTCTCATGACTTGACCAGTGATTTCAATAACAGGACTCTGGGTTATAACCCCAAATTTGCTCCCTCCTCCCATTTTAGTTCCCCGGTCTCGCGGATGCTCTCTCTGGGACAAAGGAAAGAGAGGACTTTAACCCCTCCCTGTCCTTAGATCCAGGGCAGTCACAGACTTCTCTACTTGTATAGACCCCTGTGCACATAGAGGAGGAGAAGAATCTGGCAAGTGAGGTTGATGATAAATAAGTAGGAGTCGGAAACCTAGGCGTTCTGAGCTTCTCCAGCTAGCACTGATGACCTTGTCCCAAGCTCTTGGGTCCCAGGTGTCCTGAGCTCAGTCTTTTCAGGGCTTTTTTCTACCCCTTAGGCGCCAGTGCTGAGGACAAGAGCGAATTACAGGATGTTGGAATTGAATACGAAGTGCCCAGTGCCAGATCAAGCCCTGGAATGGATGGTGACGGTGGCCTTGGAGACTTGGCCTCCAACAAGGTGGGAGGTGGCACAGCCAATAAGGATATAGGAGGAAGAGGGCTAGTCTCAGGCTCGCGGGGCGCTAAAATTCTGCAGTCTAATCAAGGGCCCTTTTTACTGGTGGGTGGAACCTGTTATGTTTGGGCTAGCAGAAGTTCTTTGTGTGCAGCATTTATTTTCAACCTAGAGGATCGGAATTGATGTGAGCATATACCTTAAAACCCAGCCCACCAAAAGGCAGTGAACTTTGGAGAGGGTGAAATAGTGATAGGAAAGGGCCAGATGGCACTCATTTTCGTATGAATGAAAGCGAGATAGTTTCAGTCGAGAAAATCTGGGCGGTATTATATGTTAATATATAGACCAGGTGAACACGGGTATTAAAGGAATGGGCAGTACTTTCAAGAGGATTCTCCAATTGGTAGGTGAAATGGGTGTGGCTAATGTTACTGGCCAATCAACAAATGAAGCGATCTTGGGGTTTGAGCTTGGGAATTGAACGCCTGGCCAATCAGCAGGCGGCTGAAATATTTGACCAATAGACAGAAACTTGGTCGAGAGACGGAGCTGGGATGGCCAATCATCAGTTGGCAAAGCAGGGAGCCGGGGAGGGTGAGCGGGCTGAGGAGGGCGAGTCTCAGCTGTCTCTCAACTTGAATTTGGTGCGTGGGCCAGGGCGAAGACCTCGAAGAGAAGAAAGAGGAGCCGGAGTTTACCATGAGGAAATCCCCAGGGACAGCCGACGAAGTGGTGTCCGAGGGTGCGCGCGGCGCGGGCAGCGGCGATGTGGGGAACTCGCCCCGCACGCCTCCCTGCGCCCCAGGCCCTCGGCTGGGCGAGGACATGAGAGCATATGTGCTGCGGCCAGCGATGCGCGGTCGCACGGTGCAATGTCGCATCAGCCGCGACAAGCGCGGGGTAGACAAGGGCATGTTCCCGTTCTACTATCTCTACCTGGAGGCGGCCGACGGCCTAAAGGTGTGGTCTGGCAGCTTGGAAACAAGTCCCACCTCGCAGGGTCTGAGTGAGGTCAAGACTTAGGCGAATCGAAGCCTAGCTCTTCATTGAACTAGGACTAATCAGCTCCAACGCCAGGCCCTGCCCTTCAGAGAACTGGGCTCCTTTATTCTCAGAGCCCAGTGGCATAGGCCCTCTCCATCCCATAACCCAGGCTTGTCCACTTTCGAATTGAGCTGGCCTTTATCACAGCTAGGCCACGCCCCCTCAGAGTCCCAAACCCCACCCCTTACAGACCCTCCAGGTATTGGCCACCTTTTGTTGGGGCTTCCCTGGTAGCTCAGCTGGTAAAGAATCTGCCTGCAATGCAGGAGACCCCGGTTGGATTCCTGGGTCGGGAAGATCCCCTGGAGAAGGGAACGGGTATTCTGGTCTGGAGAATTCCATGAACTGTATGGTCCATGGGGTTGAAAAGAGTTGGACACGGCTGAGCGACTTTCACTTCTCACTTGGTCCAAATCTAGGCCCTAGTCCCCCCCAATCCTGAGACAGGTCCCGGCCTCTCTCAGGAGCTAAGCTTTTCCCTTCGTGGATTTTCCACTGATAGCCAAGCTACGCCCCTTTGAGTCAGGTCATTTCTCTCACGTGTGACCGCCTCTCAATTATTCATTCTCCCCCAGAAAGAGGCTTTTCCCCTACTCAGTGCCAGACAGGGTTTTCACAGATGAAACACTGAAGTCCTGCTGTAATATTCCAAGTGAGGCCCGTCCCTATTCTAAAGCCAGGCCCTGCCTGCCAGGCAAGTTCACCCCCTGCCTTGGCTTTCCCTCAGCCCTGGGCCCAATATCCGAAGGATTAGGGGGAGATATTAAGATGTGAAATGAAACTCCCCTTTCGGGACCCAGCTGACACCCTGCATCTACCAGCAAGCCTCAGTTCAGTTGTTCAGTCATTTTTGACTCTGTGACCCCATGGAGTGCAGCACGGCAGACTTCCCTGTCCATCACCAACTCCCAGAGCTTACTCAAACTCGTGTCCATGAGTCATGATGCATCCAACCATCTCATCCTCTGTCATCCCCTTCTCCTGCCTTGAGTCTTTCTGAGCATCCAGGGTCTTTTCCAATGAAGAAGACCTTTGCATTAGGTGGTCAAAGTATCGGAGTTTCAGCTTCAGTTATCAGTCCTTTCAATGAATATTCAGGACTGATTCCCTTTCCTTTCCAGCAAGCCTTAGGACACTTACTGCTCCATTACCCTTTCCTCTGTCTTGGGACATGGTATTTCCTTGTTTTTGAACCCCTGTGTGCACGCTAAGTCACTCCAGTCCTTTTCAACTCTGTGACCCTATGGACAGTAGCCCACCAGGGTCCTCTGTCCATGGGATTCTCCAGGCAAGAATATTGGAGTGGGTTACCATACCTCCTCCAGGGGATCTTCCTGACCCAGGGATTGAACCCTCATCTCTAAGGTCTCCTGCATTGGCAGGTCGCTTCTTTACCACTAGCACCACCGTCACCAGGGAAGCCCCGGTCTTTTGGACCCCTAGCTCTAGCCAAATATCAGAAGTCGATTCTAATGGGCTATTTATCACATCCACAGCACTTCCTTCTGGCGGGGCGCAAGAGAAAAAGGAGCAAAACCTCTAATTACCTCATCTCCTTGGACCCTACAGACCTGTCTCGGGATGGGGACAATTTTGTGGGCAAAGTCAGGTGGGCAGAGTTCTGATGTGTGTGCTAAACAGGTGGCAAGGGGTGGGAGGAAGGGGACAATTGAACTACACTTCCCAGCAGTCCAAGGGTACAAGTTCCACCTGTTCTAGAACTTTTTCTCGTAGGGACTGATGGGTTATGTAGTCCTTCAAGTTTTAACTCCAGGGTGGTTGGGAATAGAACTGAAGACTTCGGAGGCAAGGCTGGCATTAAAGACATTTGACTTCTTGAGCAGCAGGGAGCTGGGACTTCTAAGTTCCTGTGACAGAAGAGGGCTCGTGTATGTGAGTTCTGAATTAGAGGAAGAGCGTTGCTAAAGGCCCAAGGCAGGAGCCTAAAAATCCTTCTCCCCAGAGGAAGAGAGGCACCTGGGACTGGTAGATGGAACAAGAGTCTTATGTAGAGGATGGATCAAAAGACTTGATGAGATGACATGGGAAAGCAAAACAGAAATAATTATTGTTTTTATTCTGACCATTTCCCTCCTGGAGCAGATCTAATGTCTTGGGCACCAAGTTCAGCATCTTCGACAATGGGGTGAATCCGGAAAGGAAACATTTTTTTCCGGAGACAGCTCGGATCAGGGAGGAGCTGGGGGCTGTATGTTATGTGAGTGTCCGGGGGGGATGAGAGAGAGGAGTAGAACGGTGGGGAGGGAGAAAGAAGCAGGCCAAATAGAGCATACCACCCTCAGGAGACCAACGTCTTGGGATTCCGAGGGCCCCGGAAAATGAATGTTATTATTCCGGAAATCAACGCCCAGAACCAGAGAATCTGTGTCCAGCCACAAAATGTGAGTCCACCAAACTTGAGAATCTCTGGGTCAGTGGAGGAGGAAGGTCTAGGGGACCGGCCACAGGTGCTAAGAGGAGAGGGGGCCGATGGGTTGCATAAGGTCACATAAGCCTGGAGGATTTTGTCAGACTTAAATGTCTTAGGAAGGGAAAACTAGGGACTCAAAATTCTGCGTTCAGAAGAAAAAAGCTGGTTGGTAGTTGGCTAACCACGCCTCCTACTTTACCCTTAAGGAACAAGAATCGCTACTGAGTCGCCTCCAACGGGGGGCCAGCCAGGGCCTGGTCCTGCTGCAAAATAAAGCCCCATCGTGGAACGATGAGAGCGGCGCCTACGTGCTCAATTTTCATGGTCGGGTCACACGGGCCTCGGTCAAGAACTTCCAGATCGTTCATCCGGATGACCGTGAGCTCCTAGGAAACGGTTTACCTTGGCAAGGGGGCAGGAGGAAAAGTACTTCTCCCATTAGCACTTGAGCGTTTTTGCAGGGAGGGCCGACTCCACGCTATTGCAAAGCCTATGGGGAAGTGTAGTGTACATGGCTGAAAGTGAAGTCGCTCAGTCGTGTCCGACTCTTTGCGACCCCATGGACTGTAGCCCACCCGGTTCCTCTGTCCATGGGATTTCCCAGGCAAGAATACTGGAGTGGGTTGCCATTTCCTTCTCCAGGGGATTTTCCCGACCCAGGGATCGAACCTGGGTCTCCGGCATTGCTTTACCGTCTGAGCCACCAGGGAACTCGGCTGAGGGCCCTGTAAACACACTTCCGGGATTCTGGGCGGAATAAGGGCGCCGCACAGCCTCTCGGGAGTCGTAGTTCTCGCGGCTCAGAGGCCCGCGGCAGGGAAATAACACACCCTCAGTTCCTGACTTCCTCTTCAGCGGACTACCTCGTGCTCCAGTTTGGTCGTGTAGCCCCAGACACGTTCACCATGGACTTCCGCTTCCCACTTTGCCCGCTCCAAGCCTTTGCCATCTGCTTGTCCAGTTTCGATGGGAAGCTGGCATGTGAGTAAATTCAATAAACAACTCTCATCAGCTTCTGTGCCTGCTCATTTAAAGGAAGGGCCTCAGCATGCCTTTTTTTACATGAGTTTACTAATAACCAATACTTACTAGATGGCGCCTGGGCGCCCCGTTCTGTGCTCTAGGGAGTGGGCTTATGGGCAACACTTGCTCTCCTGAAATCATAGTCTGATCATGGGGGATGGGTCTTAACAAAAATTCAAAATGCTCGCCTGCTATAAAGGAGGAAAATATAAGGTGGCTGGGTCAGAGCAAGGCATCTCTAAAATATATATACTTTTATGCTACATCTGAATAACCACAAGGAGCTAGCTGAGCCAGAGAGGTCAGGGACGAGCTACATAAGGCAGCGGCTCATACAAAGGTGGAAGGGGGATTAGTGGTTTTCGGAAAGGGTGGTGTAGCATCAGCTTGCTGGGGAACCAGTGGGGAGGCGCAGGGTATGAGGCTGGACCGGGTGCAGGCCATTTGGAGCACTCTTGTTTGAACTGCTGAGAAGAGTTTTTGAAGTTGGCGCAATAAGTAGGATGGGTAATTGACATGCATGTGTGGATGAATAATTACAGTAGTAGCCAACACTGAACAGGTTAACAAACATTGTTTTAATTATGACTTATTTTGGGATCTTACAAGCTCTTAAGGTATGTGCAGTTGTTAGCCGCATTTTACAGATAAGGAAACAGTTTATGGACATAGGATTTATAAATGTGAAATCAGGTACATTTATAAGTTTAAAAGTCTTGGGGAACTCACTACATCTGCCAGTAGGGAGGATAAGTCTTTGTATTTAAGGAGCACACAGAAAACTGGAGCTTAACCCTTTTTTAGGAATTAGTGAGTTCAGCTCCCAGACCCTTTGGGGATATAACTGTCCTAGGTTTAATAAAATGTAGGCAGAAGCCAAAAAAAAAAAAAACAAAAAAAGAAACCCGACAAAACCCACCAGTCCTTAGTTCAAAGAAGCCTCAGGATGGGAAGAGGCAGATTTAAGGGATGATGGGAAATGTAGTTTATCTTCCATGAAAGTGCTGGCCTTTATGTATTCCCCTAACCGTCCTGGGGACTCAGGAGTAGTGAATGCTGTCAGTTCAGACACACACGGAGACGCTACTTACTACAAAAAGCTTTATTTATTATATAAACCTACATTCAAATAAATAAATAGTTAACACAAAAACTACTTCACATTAGCCACGCCTCCCACTGAGGTCTAGGCTAGGAGACACACAGGGAGGGGAGGGAGAGGCCAGAGCGTGGCTCAAGGGCGTGGCCTGGATGGGGGACATCGGTGAGGTCTGGGTAGGGGCAGGGACAGTGGCCAGGGAAGTGGGAGGGTTCCCGAGACGTGACCAGGCCCTGGCCCGGGCAGCAGGGGTGAGGTAGGGACCCAGCTCCTCTTGGACCTGGGCGATGCGTCGGGCGAAGCGGCTTCGATCCCGGGCAAACTGCTCCCAGGGGCCTCTGCGGGCGGCCTGAGCCGGTCCTGCCCAGACAACCAGGGGATGGATGGAGACCTTCTCAGAGAAGCGCACCTGGAGATGGACGGGCACAGACACGGGGAGACACACACACACAAGATCCAGAGGGCCGCAGGTGGGGAGAAAGAGAAACAACAACAACAAAAATGAGTTGCGCAACAATGCTTGTCATCTGGCTTGTTATCTTGCCTGCCAAGTGATTCCCCAGCTGACTCACTGAAGGTAGAGGTGGGGCCCTGGGGTTGACATGAGCTCAGAGGCTCCTTCCTCCCACAGGGGCCAGCCTCTTGCAAAGGATTGCATTAACGTGAACACAGCCCTCCCAATGGAGCTCACATGCAACCCTCTGCAAGTTGGGAGAGCCAGGAGTCGGGGCCTCCAGTCCTTTGGTCCCCAGGCCCAGGAGTGCCAGCTCCCAGCCCTCTCCTCCCTAACCTCAAGAATCTAAGTTCTCAGTACCCACCTTTCTGGTCTTCGGGAGAGGTTCAAGGTCCTGATGCCTGGTGGGGGTTTGTGCAGACTTGAGCCGTCTTTGCAGTCGGAGGGGCAACCGAGGAGGAGCCCAGGAAGGTGGGGGCTTCTCTCCAGGTAGATAGATGGCCACTCGGAAGGGGCAGGGCTCAGCTTCTCCCCACTTCTCAGCAGCTTCTCCTCCGTCTGTTTTCTCTCCAGGCTGATAAATCTGGTCCCTGAGGAGGGCACTCTGGGTCTGAAGGGAGGGGCTGGGCCCCAAGTCAGCTGCTCCTGATTCATTATCTTCGTCCTCATACTCATCTTCTTCCTCCGTGTCTTCTCCTGGTCGATACACCCAGGCGCTCAGGAAGGCACTGGTGGGTGGGGTGGCAGAGGAGACCTCGGCTTCTCCCTCATCTTCAGTTGCTTCTGAATCACAGTCCTCCTCTTCCTCTGTGTCTCCTGGTTGATACACCCAGGCGCTCAGGAAGGTACTTGTCAGAGAGATGGAAGAGGAGACCTTGGCTTCTCCCTCATCTTCAGTTGAATCACAGTCCTCCTCTTCCTCTGTGTCTCCTGGTCGATACACCCAGGCACTCAGGAAGGCACTTGTCGGTGGGGTGGCAGAGGAGACCTCGGCTTCTCCCTCATCTTCAGTTGCTTCTGAATCACAGTCCTCCTCTTCCTCCATGTCTTCTCCTGGTCGATACACCCAGGCACTCAGGAAGGCACTTGTCCGTAGGGTGGCAGAGGAGACTTCGGCTTCTCCCTCATCTTCAGTTGCTTCTGAATCACAGTCCTCCTCCTCTTCATCCTCCTCCTCCGTGTCTTCTGGTCGATACACCCAGTCCCTCAGGAAGGCACTTGTGAGTGGGACGGAAGAGGAAGCCCCCATTTCCTCTGAATCACGGTCCTCCTCCTCCTCTGTGATCGCACTGGATGGATGCTGCCAGGTCCTGAGAGAGGGCCTCTGGGCTAGACTTGTGAAGTGTGGCCCTGGGTCAGCATCTCCTTTCTCAGCCTGTTTGTCCTTCTCCTCCTCCTCAGACTCCTTTCCTGAACAACATTCCCAGGCCCTGAGGTGGGAGCCTACAGATGAGGGGGACATGGAGGTCTTCGTGGCTGCTTCAGTCTCTCTTCTTTCTTCTGTGGCTCCATTCACCGGGCGGCACACCCTAACAGCTTCTCCATTCTCTTCCTCTTCTTCCTCCTCCCCTGGGCAACACTCCCAGTGTGACAGAGGAAAAGAGAACTCGGTCACTTCGTTACCTCCACCTCCAGTAACGGCTTCTTCCTTCGATTCCTCCTCCCCAGGAAGGTCTGGCAGAGATCTTATCAGAAGGCTGAGGGGCAGGGGAGCAGGCTGGCCATCCATAAATTCTTTCTGCTCTCTAGGGACACCAGTTGCTTCTTCCCCACCGTACTTTTCATCATCATCATCTGAAAGTCCCCAGGCTTCGGGAAGAGAATGCTTGGCTTCCAGGTTGGGGCAGGCCCCTGGGGAGGCTTCTCGGTCCTCCTCAGCCGCTCCACTGTCTTTGGTCTCCTCTTGAGGGTGCCTGCCCCAGAGGGCATGGTAGGTGGCCAGAGAAGCCTTTGCTTCATCCTCCAGGCCAGCTCCTCCCTGATCTGCTTCGGTTACTGCTTCCACTAGCCAGGGCTCTGGAGGTCCTGGGGCCCTCAGGAGGCTCCAGGCCCGGCTGAGAAGGCCCATCAGTGGGGACAGGAGGAAGAGGGGGTGGGTACCTCTCCAGGGGGCAGGCTGATAGGGCATTTGGCCTGGAGCCATCTGTCTGGGCTGGGGAAAGGGGAGGAAAAAAAAAGGGGGTCAAGTTTAGAAGCCATTTAGGGAATAGCATCAGAGGATGATGACCTTGAGTCATCGCAACGGAAATAGTAACACAAATAGCAACACAAATAGCAACGTAAGAGTTCCTGCCTCACATTCTTTTCTGATCCCAGCCACTCCCATCTCTGACCTTTGTTTCCCCACCTCTTCTTTCAAAACCCAGGAGTTCCTAGTTCTCTCCTTCCCTTAGTCCAACAAGCTCCCAGCCCCATCTGCTCTCAAACCCGTAAGTCCTGGTTCCAGGAAGCCAAAACTCAGGTCCTCTACTTGCTTCTCTTGGGAACAAAGTCCTAGTCCTTGCTTCTCTCAACTCCCGAGGACTGACAAATCAGCTCCCATCACCCACCCCCGCCTTGGAAACTCAAAAATTCCGATCCCTAGATGGTTACTTTTCTGGGGACCCAAGAGTCTGGCTCCCAGACCCCTCCTCCGTCTGCCTCAAGACTCTCAAGTTCCCAATTCTTTCTGCTTCCTAAGTCGGAGCCCTGGGGTTCCTCCCACCCCTCCAGAACCCCTCAGGTTCCCAGGCCTTCCTTAGTACCCACCGGAATTGAGAAGTCTGACCTCCCGCCTTCTAACTGGCCAGGAGTCCGGTCCCAGCCCCCAACCCCTGGGAACCTAGGTGTTCCGATTCCCTCAACTCACCAGCTCTGGACTGCGCGTCAACCCGGAGGCAGGAGCGCCGGCTGAGGTTGCCACAAGTGATCGCAGGTTCGGACGGCTCGGGAGATCAGCGCGTTCATCTCGCCCTCCGGCGTCGGGCTCGAGGACTCAAGTTGTCACCGGCTGCTGCAAGCGCTGTCGCGACAAAGAGGCATACGATCGTCCAGGGAAACATACAAATACATTCAGGCCGGAAACTTCATGAAGAGGTGACGCCACCCTCAGCGTTTTTATGGACCAAGGCAGCCGGACGTGCTAACGTCAAAGGGGAGGCGGGGTTTCGAAACGTAAACGTGAGGGAAGGGAACGGAAAACAAGGTTGGACTTCTCGCGGAGATTCCGGGCTTTGTGACATCACGCGGCGGCGGTGTTTCCAAGCGTGGCCACGCCCCAAGGGAGCGAGCTGTCACTCAAGCGCGTGAACTGCTCAAGCAGAATGCGAGCTCGTTTAACCCTTGTTCCAGGCAAATGCCTCGCCTCTCTAATTTAAAACCAGGCCCCGCTACCTGGTGTGGGAGAGTATTATTGTTCCCATATCACAGATGGGGAAACTGAGGCTTGGGAATGAAATCACTTGCCCAAGGCGATCACAGCAGAGTCTAGATTCATTGCCAAAGAGACAGAATGTGTAAGGCCCCTGAAGGCAGGCACTTTGCTTTGCTCACTGCATGGCACATAGTAGGTACTCAACAAATACGTGGTGAAAGTGAAGGTGTTAGTCGCTGAGTTGTGCCCGATTCTTTGTGACTCCATGGACTGTAGCCTGCCAGGCTCCTCTGTCCCTGGAATTCTCCAGGCAAGAATACTGAAGTGGATAGCCATTCTCTTCTCCAGGGGATTTTCCCGACCCAGGGATCGAACCCAGGTCTCCTGCATTGCAGGCAGATTCTTTACCGTGGTGAGGGGATAATTAACCAAAAATTCACACGCCTTCCCTGTCTCGGGCACAAGTCTCCACTCGTAGGTTTCACCTGCTTCAAATTTATCAAAACAAAACAAAAAACCTCTGCTTACACAAACTGAAATTCTGGCTGTGTAGCACCAACGGACTCTTGCCTGGAAAATCCCATGGACAGAGGAGCCTGGTAGGCTGCAGTCTATGGGGTCGCTAAGAGTCAGACAAGACTCAGCGACTTCACTTTCACTTTTCACTTTCATGCATTGGAGAAGGAAATGGCAACCCACTCCAGTGTTCTTGCCTGGAGAATCCCAGGGACGGGGGAGCTTGGTGGGCTGCCGTCTATGGGGTCGCACAGAGTCGGACACGACTGAAGAGACTTAGCAGCAGCAGCACCAACGGAACCTCATGGGAGTGAGGGGGGGGGTCTTCTGTCACAAATTCCAGGCCCAGGAACACAGTCCCAGTCCTCCCCCGCACCGCCCTCCGCCACTCACCCCTTCCCTCCCGCCCCACCCCGTAATCCTGTTCTTCAAAATATGCCCAGGACTCAAGTCTCCCTCCTGAAGGGGTCATCCCCAGTATAGAATGGAATTCTCACGTGAATCCGAGGTGGACATTGACCCTGGCCACTTGACCCTGCTCGCTCAGGAATCTGGGCCACTCCTCGTCACTGGCACACTTGGACCCGTCCACTTAAAGCCACCCTTCCAGATCCCAGCTCCATTTACAGCCCAGCAGTCCTGAATCCTAGCTCACACCTTTCCAGGTGTCCAGGAGTCTGAGCCCCCGCTCCTTCCAAGATCCTAGTGATCTCTACTCAGGGTGCGCCAGTGACCCCGGCCCTTGACAGCGACCAATCCACTGAGGCCCTGGAGTCCAGGCCCAGTTCCAACTCGCCAAATATTTAGGAATCCTAGCTTCAGCTTTTATGGGACCCCGGTGGCCCAGTCTCCAGTCCAGCAGGGATCTAGCGGTCGGGGAAGGGGCTGGACCTCGCCCCCAACCCCTCCCCTCGGCTGCGGGGGCAGCTGAGCCAGAGGTCAGGCTGCGGTGGGGAGGCCAAGAGGGGCGGGGTCAGCTGGGATTGGGAGGGGAGACAGACGCGTGGGCGGCTGGCAGAGGGAGGGAAGGACCCGCAGAGAGGAAAGAGAAACTGGGCGAGCGAGGAAGAGAGAAAGTGAGAAGGGGAATCCGGGAGAGGAGGAAAGAGCGGTCGTAGAGGGCCATGGAGAGAAAGAGAAAGAGATTGTAAGGGAGAGGGAGAGACGGGGCGAGACAGCGAGGGAGAGAGAGAGAGAGAGAGAGAGAGAGAGAAAAGGTGATGGAGACTTAAAGACGAGAACTCCGTGAGTCCCAGAGAAAGAACTGGACAGAAACAAGAAAGACGGAGAGAAAGTGGGGTGGGGGTGCTGCAGAGGAGAGAAGGAGTGAGGGAGAGACTGGGAGAGACAAGAGATTCGAGCGCCAGAGACGCGGAGACAGAAGGTGAGACTGGAGAGAGAGAGACAGGGTAAGAGGAAGAGAGATCGTCCGAGGAAGAGACACCATCAGAGACAAAGAGACAAAAAGGGTGTGGATGAGCAGGTGAGAGCGGAGGGCTATGAGAGGCGACCCCTGAGAGGCGGCCGAGTAGGGGGACTGAGGCTGGGTGTCCCAGCACCCACGCTGCCCTCGTGTGCTCTCTGCCCTCCGGACCCCAGAGCTGGTAAGTCCCCTGGCTGAGCTGCGAGGAGCTGCCAGAATGCACATTCCTGGTGTCCTGGGACTTGGCAGGGATGTTTTAGGGGTGCAAGTGGGAGGGAGGGCAGGAGACAGGTAGCTGCCGGGGCGGGGGTAGCCCCGGAAAGAGTCAGGGAATGAAGGGTTCCTGAGCACAGAGAGGGTCAAATTCCTGGCCAGAGGGCAGGGGGGCAAGAATAAAGGGGCCCCTATTCTCTGGCCCGGGCTACAGATGACTCCCCTCTCCCCTCCCCACAGCTGCCAGGGCCGCCCACCTCTCTTGGCATCACTCTTGGTATGCGGTCCCAGGCCCGGGCCTCCCCCAGCACCCCCCAGGCTTCAAACAACAGGCTCTTTCTCCTCAGCCTCCTCCGACCTGCAAGCCCCTGACCCTGTCTCTGTCCCCACCCGGGTCATCTGCAGAGAGAGGCGCACACAGCTCCCTTTTTTCTCTCCTCAAGCCCCCAATGGAGGACGGCAGACCTCGGAGCAGTCTCAGCCTAGCCAGCAGCGCCTCGACTATCTCCTCGCTCAGCGGCCTGAGCACCAAGGTTCGACTTCTTGGTGGGGCTGGGGAGGAGCCAGGGGGTGCTCTGGGCTCCCCCATCCTCCTGTTTCCAAGCCCTGCTTTTGGCGCCACCCAAGGGACTCCGGTTGTCAAGAGCAAGGATCTTTAGCAATGGGGTCTGCCAGACCTAGCAAGGTCCCAAATTGCCCACCCGCCAAAGCTAGGAATTCAGAGGCACTCCCAGCTGTCCCCACCCCGCGGTATTTTCCTAATTTGAAGCCAGACTAACAACCCTGCATGACTCTGGTTGCTAGGATAAGGCCACTCCCCAGCCGTGACCTCCCCCCTCCCCAGCCAGGAACTCAGTGTCTACACTTATTAGGGACTAAGAAATCCTGTCTCTAGCCATGCCATCTCCCCAGTTCTGAAATCTGATAAAGGAAAGACCTTTCTCTGACCATAAGGCCTCATGGGGCCCGAGATACTTGCCTCCCAAATCGTCTTCCCAGACCAAAGTTCAGCAGTGACATTCATTTTCTTGTCCTCCAGCCCCTCCCCTCACTCATTTCCAGCTTCCCAAGTTCAGATTCTGTAGATTTGATTCTGACCTTCGTCAGCACCATTGCCAAGGAAGGGCATCCTTTGGGAATCTGGCCTGGGATATCCGTGGGGATGGGGATTGGGGGGGTGGCATCTATTGGAATGGAGGGATTTGGAGCTCGCACCACCACCCTGGATGTGGTCACTATGGAATGCCATTCCCTGGCAAATCAAAGGTGTCCTTTGATTCCAGCTGACTCATCACCAGGGACTCAGCCATGTTGCTGGTTCAGATCCCAAAGGCTTCGGATCTCCATCTCTGGCTTTGGTGGCTAAGGGCATGATCTCCTTGGCAATGGACCCTTTATTCCCAAAGTCCCTCCCTAGTGGTCAATGGCCTTTTCATTGACTCCAGACACCTCTCTCCACCCATGGAAAGTGTCTCTTAACTCTGCACTATGCACATACAATTCTAATGCCCAAACTCAGCTCCCTCCTTGACCAGGTTTCTAAAGACAGCTGAGCGAGGGCCTTGGGTTGCCTGGGTCCCACTGCATGCCTTACCAAGCCCATCCCAAGTCCGTGTTCACTTCTGTCCTCCTTGTCTCCTCAGAAGTCCACCCGGGCAGTGAGCAAGGTGCACGCCTTCGGCAAGCGGGGCAATGCTCTCAGAAGGGACCCCAACCTCCCTGTGCACATCCGAGGCTGGCTTCATAAACAGGTAGAGTGAGTGAGAGAAGGGAAAGGACCCTCCAAGTGATGTCAGAGGCTGTGCCTTTGGCTGTCCACCGTTTCTCTCCTTCCAAGTCTCCAAATATGTTTTTTTTTTTTTTCCCCTATCCCTGCTACCTCCCTTATTCTGTCAACTCGTTCATTCCTGCCATGACTACTTCTTGAACATTTACCCTGTGCCAAGCCCTGGGGCACATATCATGTCAATAAACAAGTATCTAGCTACATCCAAGATGGCAGGGATGAATAATAAATTAATGTATATAAAAATGGATTCGATGATTTCAGATGGTGGGAAATGAAGCGCTGTGAAGAAATAACACAGGCTTCCCCAGTGGCTCAGTGGTAAAGAACCCACCTGCCAATGCAGGAAATGCAGGTTTGATCCCTAGGTTGGGAAGATCCCCAGAGAAGGAAATGGCAACCTACTCCAGTATTCTTACCTGGGAAATCCCGTGGTTAGAGGAGCCTGGTGGGCCACAGTCCATGGTGTTGCAAAGAGTTGGACACGACCTAGTGACTCAGCAGGAAGAAATAACATAGGAAAATGTGCTGGAAGGTGGCTGAAGGATGAGAGCTACATTTGACTGTTGGTCAGGGAAGGTGTCTCTGGGGAGATGACATTTGAGCTGAATTATATGTCAAGAAGGATCCCACTGTGTTAAGATCTGGGGAGCAGAAGGAATCTGAAAGCAAAAGACCGTGCAGCAGGCAAAAATTTGGTGTTTTGTGGAAGCTAAAGTGAGAGAAGGAGGAGCGACAGGAGGTAGGGAAGGGTTCTTTAAGAGTGGTCCCAGACCAGCAGTATCAGCATCACCTGAGAACTTTCTAGAAGTCCAAATTGTCAGCTCCCACCCCAGATCTACTGAGTGGAGAACGCCGGGGGTGGGAACCAGGGGTCTGTGTTTTAATAAGCCCTGCTGCTGATTCTTATGTGTACCAGAGTTGGAGATGCCTTGTAAGGCAGCAAGTTAGGGTAAGGAATTTGAGATTTATTCTAAGTGTGACAGTCATCTCTGTTTTGAGCAGGGGATTCACATGATCTGATATATAATTTTAAGGAATCATGAGTGGGGACTTGCCCAGTGGTCCAGTGGCTAAGACTCCTCACTCCCAATTTGGGGGCCCAGGTTCCATCCCTGAATGGAGAAGTAGATCCTACACGCTGCAACTAAAAATCCCACATGCCAGGATGAAGATCAAGAGTGTTGCAGTTAAGATCTGGCACAACCAAATAAATAAGTTAAAAAAAATACTTTTTTAAAAGATCATGCTGCTCCTGTGGGAAGGGATGGAAGAGAAGAGGAGAACAAGGTTGGAGATGGATTAGTTCTGTCAGAGGAAATGGGGAGATGCAGGGTATGGCTCAGCATCACCTTCTTGACCTCTCTGTCTCACATGCCATATTAAATCGGCCAAGTTATCCTACAGAAAGCTGATGCCAGTGTGTGGTGAAGTATCTTTCTGTCCCAGTCTTTCTGTAATTTCTCAATCCCCGAATGACAGATGAGAAACCATGAGGTTCCTAGTGGAGAAATGACTTGCTTAAGGGCACGGTGTGAAAGTGCTGGGGTTGGGAGTCATACTCAGGTCCCGCTGTGTCTAAAATCTGTGTCCCCTCAGCTGCAGCCCACTGGTTTCCAGTTCTCCACCTGAATCTGTTCCATCTAATATGTCTCTCTTTTCCTCCCCTTTCTGTGGGTCTTTGCTTCCAAGTGTCGCTGTCTCCACCTTTTCCCCGCCCCTCTCTACTTCCACTCTGTCTCCCCAGGACAGCTCCGGGCTCCGGCTCTGGAAACGCCGCTGGTTCGTCCTCTCTGGCCATTGCCTCTTCTATTACAAGGGTCAGTGCCCCAGCTGTAATGGGGTGGGCGGGGGCCCCCCTCCCCGTCTCCCTTTCCTCAAGTCTCTGGGCCTCCAGGTCTCTGTGTGATCCGTTATCCCAGCCTCTCTTTTGCAGACAGCCGCGAGGAGAGCGTCCTGGGAAGCGTCCTGCTGCCCAGCTACATTATCAGGCCAGATGGGCCAGGAGCTCCCCGAGGGCGGCGCTTCACCTTCACCGTGAGTCCCTTCATCCCCAGTGGGAACTAAGGCACTGGGCGGTGGGGGCAGGCATGCAGCATCCATTACTGGAGATAAAAGACCTTTACCAGGGTCCATGGCATCCTTCTTTTTAGAGGGCCCGATATCCTGGTCCCCCAGCTCTCTCTTCTCGCAGGCAGAGCACCCGGGCATGAGGACCTACGTTCTGGCTGCTGACACGCTAGAGGACCTGCGGGGCTGGTTACGCGCGCTGGGACGGGCCTCTCGCGCGGAGGGGGACGATTGGTGAGTATACGCCTAGGCCACGCCCCTGATCCTATACCTCCAATCTGGGCCCAGCTAATCATCCCAAACTCCTCCCCTTGAGACCCTGACACCTTCACTGTCCAATCACTGGTCTTCTAGCTAAGGCGACTCCGCCCTTCAGGCCCCACCTCCAGGAAACTTCATCTCCAATCGGCAAAAAGTATCTCTCTCCGCCGACCACTTTGTCCATCAATATTCAGTTCAGTTCAGTTTAGTCGCTCAGTCCTGTCCGACTCTTTGCGACCCCATGGACTGCAGCATGCCAGGCCTCCCTGTCCATCACCAACTCCCGAAGCTTGCTCACACTCATGTCCATGGAGTCGGTGATGCCATCCAACCATCTCATCCTCTGTCGTCCCCTTCTCCTCCCGCCTTCAGTCTCTCCCAGCATTAGGGTCTTTTCCAGTGAGTCAATTCTTCGCATCAGGTGGCCAAAGTATTGGAGTTTCAGCTTCAGCATCAGTCCTTCCAATGAATATTCAGGACTGATTTTCTTTGGATTGACTGGTTTGATCTCTTTGCAGTCCAAGGGACTCTCAAGAGTCTTCTCCAACACCACAGTTCAAAAGCATCAATTCTTTGGTTCTCAGCTTTCTTTATAGTCCAGCTCTCACATCCATACATGACTACTGGAAAAACCACAGCTTTGACTAGATGGATCTTTGTCGGCAAAGTAATGTCTCTGCTTTTTAATATGCTGTCTAGGTTGGTCATAGCTTTTCTTCCAAGGAGCAAGTGTCTTTTAATTTCACGGCTGCAGTCACCATCTGCAGTGATTTTGGAGCCCCCAAAAATAAAGTCTCTCACTGTTTCCATTGTTTCCCCATCTGTTTGCCATGAACTGATGGGACCAGATGCCATGATCTTAGTTTTTTGAATGTTGAGTTTTAAGCCAGCTTTTTCACTCTCCTCTTTCACTTTCATCCAGAGGCTCTTTAGTTCTTCTTCACTTTCTGCCATAAGGGTGGTTATCTGAGGTTACTGATATTTCTCCCGGCAATCTTGATTCCAGCTTGTGCTTCATCCAGCCTGGCATTCCGCATGATGTACTCTGCAATATAAGTTAAACAAGCAGGCTGACAATATACAGCCTTGACGTACTCCTTTCCCAATTTGGAACCGGTCCCGTTGTTCCATGTCTGGTTCTATTCCATGTCTATCAATACTGCTCCCCCAGAAATCTCCACCCCATGAGGCTGCCACCCAAACAATGTCAGATTAAAAAAAGGAAAGGCTCTAGGCTGTCTCTGTCTACTTGCCCCATTGTTCGGTCTGGAGATTCATAGTTTGGGCCCAGAGACATGGATGGACCTTGTGGCGTTGCACAAGACACTACTCAGGCCTCAGTTTCCCCATCTGCAAAATGCGGACAATGGTTGATAGTGCACTACCTCCCTTTTTTTTTCTTTGTAGATTCCTTGTCGGTGAAATGAGAATAAGGGCTGTTATAAGATTCAAAGGAGTGATGTCTTTTTTCTGTGTCCATTCTTTAGTGGGCAACCGAGGTCATCTGCACGGCCCCAGACTGGGGAGGGTCCAGGAGGCCCCGGTGGTCCCCCAGAAGTGAACAGGGGCACGGAAGAGGGGCGCGGCTCAGAATCACCAGAGGTGGCGCGGCTCTCCAGAGGTCGTGGCCGACCCGGGCTGCTCACTCCCAGCCCCACGGCTGACCTGCAATCTGGACCCCGAATTCGGAGGACGAGGAGCCCAGAGTAAGTTGGACGAGGGAGCCTGGGATGAGAAGGTTCTACAGGGCTGAGCTTCCGAGGGCATTCTGAGGGCGTGGCCGAAGGGCAGGGCTGGGACTGGTTAGGGGCGTGGCTTAGCGCTTTCTCGAAGGTGTGTGTGACTTGCTGGACGCTTGCTGGGTCAGAGTCTGTTGAGAAGTCCTAAGGAGGGGATGTCACAAAGAGGGAAATTATTCGGGATCGAGCTACTAGAGGAGGGTTCTGCTCCAGAGAGACAATGAGACACACTGAAGGGAGGCACGTCTTTGAGGCTGACTTGATGGATGGTGGGATGAGGGAGCTCTTGTTGACGCAGTTCGCCTTTTCTCTCCTCTCCACAGCCTGTTCACACCCCTCTCTCGTCCTCCCTCGCCTCCGAGCCTCCCCCGGCCCCGTTCTGCTCCTGCACGCAGACCTCCGCCCTCCTCTGGAGACGCGGCACCTTCTGCCAGACCCCATACCCCTCTGAGTCGCATCGATGTCCGGCCTCCCCTGGATTGGGGCCTCCAGCGCCAGACCCTCTCCAGGCCCCCCACTCCCCGCCGAGGACCGTCTTCTGAGGCTAGGGGAGGAAGGCCTCCTAGGAGTCCTCAGCACTGGAGTCAAGAGGCCAGAACACCGGTGAGCAGAGATGGCAGGGAGAGGGACTACAATGCCCATATGGCCAGCGGGCTGCCTTTCCAGGCCAGTCTCTAAGCCATTGGCCCCTGGGTATCATGGAGATTGTAGTTCAGCATAATCGCAGCTGGGTTCAAATGTGAAAGGGAGAGTGAACTTTATCTCCTGTCAGTTCTCAGGGCTGTCTTCAGGCTAGCCTTTGGCAGTTATTACCCCTTAAACATTATGAAATAGTCCAGAATATGCTCCTCTGATACAGTACTGTGAGAGACAGTGTGCATTGCATCTGCCTCGTGTGTCCAGTTTTCTCTTTCCAAATTGGTCACCTACTATTTTCTCTGAGCATCACGGGATTGCAGCCCAGAAAATCCAGAGCTAACCACAAATGTGAGAGTAAGAGTAGACTGCAACTTTCATTGGTCCCTGGGACTGTTTGGCAGGCTGTTCATTTCTTATCATCCTGCGTGTCGCCACAGTGGCACACAGCTGGAGAAAAGATAGTTGAAGTTCGGGGGCCCAGTTCTGAACCTCAGAGAGTCTCCTATGGCACTTCAATGCCAGACACATCCTTTCTATATCTGTTACTAAGACATGCCAATTTCTAAACATCTCTATTTGAATATTCCTCCCAGGCCCACTCTGGAACCTCCACATATCTCCAGCTCCCTCCAAGGCCTCCTGGGACCCGGGCTTCCATGGTTTTACTGGTAGGTATCCTGGGGCACCTTGAATCTGCCAGAGCCCCTCCCATGCTTTCTTTGCTATAGTGAATGTCATCTCATTGACTAGTGTGCCTGGAGAAGGCTGGGCATTTCAGGGTGCCTGCATAGGTGCTATGTCAGTTTCCTAGGGCTCCTGAAAACTCAGCTCCTGAAAAACAGCCTGCAAACAGCATATGTATACAGAATACCTCTCCACCATTCACACAATCTTCTTGTTCAGTCGCTCAGATGTGTCCAACTCTTTGTGACCCCGTGGACTGTAGCACGCCAGGCTTCCCTGTCCTTCACCAACTCCTGGAGTTTGCTCAAACTCATGTCTATTGAGTCAGTGGTGCCATCCAACCATCTCATCCTCTGTCGTCCCCTTCTCCTCCTGCCTTCAAGTCTCTACTAGTACCAGGGTCTTTTCTAATGAGTTGGCTCTTCGCATCAGATGGCCAAAATATTGGAGCTTCAGCTTCAGTATCAGTCCTTTCAATGAATATTCAGGATCAATTTCCTTTAGTATTGACTGGTTTGATCTCCTTGTAGTCCAAGGGACTCTCAAGAATCTACTTCATCTTTCATTTGAGTCTTAAAGTTTTTCCATAGAGATTTTGTATGCCACTAGTTAAGGTAACACTGATAGTTTTTATATTTATTTGAATGGTGTATTCTTCTTTTTTAAAAATTATTTTCTATTAATAGTTATTGATGATGTAGAGATGTTTGTATCTTCCTTTTACATCAGGCATCCTTGCTGAATTCTCTTATTTGCTCTAATAATTTTTAAAGTTTTTTTGTTTTTTTTCTTTTAATAATTTTTTTCTGTTGGTTTTTAGGGCAGATGAGTGCATCATCTGTAAATAATGATGGTTTTATCATTCTCCTTCCCACCCTTACACTTTTCTTTTTCTTAAGTTACAGCTTTTGTCAAGATCTCTAATACTGTGTTAAACTGTCACAGTGGCAGTGAGCATCCTTGTTTTATTCTCAATCACAAAGGAACTGTCTAAATTTTCTCCATCGGTTATTGTATTTGCTATAGTTATTTGGTAGCAAAGCCCACTGGGTCTTCCTAAAGCCAAAAACCTAGCAATTAGTCTACTGAGGTTTGCTTTTGCTAAAGCTTGGAACAAAGGTAATAAGGACAAGGGGTGCCAGCCAGTAGAAATAGGGCTCAGCTCAGCACTGAGCTACAATGAGGACTTGTTTGGGCATGTGACCCCCAACTTTTCTCTTTCTCCTCAGCCGGGACCCCCTCTAGACTCAACCTTCCATCAAAACTTGGAGACAGATGTAAGCGCTACTGATGCAACCCTTGTTGAATTCGCAGAATTGGGGATAGAATGTTTTGGAAGGTGGGAGGGTGGGCAGGGCAAAGAGCCATGTCTGGTCCATTAGCAGCTCCTGTCCTCCTTTCTCCAGACTCTGCTGACCAAGTTGTGTGGGCAGGACCGGCTCCTGAGAAGGCTGCAGGAGGAGATAGATCAGAGGCAGGAGGAGAAGGTACAGGACTCTGGGACAGGGGAGGGAGGGGGACACTTGGCCTCTCCACCTGCCCTTAGCCCATCCTGACCCCCAGGATACGAGAGGATACCAGAAGCCAGCTTTTCTCTTGCCCTGAGGCTGGGTATGGTTTCAGAAGTCTAACCATCTTCTCTCTTGGTGCAGGAGCAATTAGAAGCAGCCCTGGAATTGACCCGACAGCAGCTGGGCCAAACAACCAGGGAAGCTGCAGCTCCTGGGAGGGCTTGGGGGCACCAGCGCCTCCTGCAGGACCGATTAGTCAGTGTGAGAGCCACTCTCTGTCACCTGACTCAGGTGAGCGTCTGGGAAGGGGCATACCTCCTAGGAGACCCCAGGACTCCAAGTGGTTACTAAAGGGAACTTTAGTTACTTTACCTTTCTGGACCTTAGATGCCTCTTCTGTAAACTTGAGATGATTAAAGTAATATTTACTTCTTACGGCCATTGTGAAGATCTCATAAGTATATGTAAACGAATCACAGAATATTTAACGCCTATGCACCAAGTATATGGTAAGCATTACCTGTGTTAGCTGTAATTATTGTTACTGTAAAATGGAGACATTGATAGTACCTACCTCACAAGAATTAAGTGAGAGCTAAGAACAGTGCCAAGTAAATGTGCCAAATAATGCTAAGTAAGTGCCGAATAAATGTTAGCTGCTCTTGTTACTATTGGGACTGTCAAAGAAGTTTCTGCTGCCCCATGGGGCATAAAGTTTGTAGCTTTGTCTGTCCAAGAATTCATTAGATCTGTGGACTCTGTCACCCTAGAGGAGTGCAGAGGTAATCCAGAAGATTCAGGAAAAGCTGTTCTATGTCTGCACTAGCTGTTCATTGAATGGCAGGTTCCACACAGATGCTGGGGTTCCCAGTAGTCTGAGCAGAGGCCCTTGGGATTGTGGTCCATATAGCCCCAGGGGACACTTCCTCCTGCTCAGCTAGGAAAAGATAGAATGGGGAAAGATATGGTGGGTGGGCATGCTAACTGTCTCTCTTTTTCTGGGACCTGAGGAGCGAGAGCGTGTTTGGGACACATACAGCGGCCTGGAGCGGGAGCTGGGCACCTTGAGAGAGACCCTTGAGTACCTGCTGCACCTCGGGTCCCCCCAGGTACACCCCTGCCCCAAGCCCCCAAGCCCTGCCTTGCTCTCCCAAGTTCACTCGGTCATCTCAATAAATGCAAGAAAAACAGTTATAAAATGTAATATCCTTTCAGGGTCTTCCCTCATAGCTCAATTGGTAAAGACTCCACCTGCAATGCAGGAGACCCCGGTTCGATTCCTCGGTTGGGAAGATCCCCTGGAGAAGGGAGAGGCTACTCACTTCAGCATTCTGGCCTGGAGAATCCCATGGACTGTATAGTCCATGGGGTTGCAAAGAGTCAAACACGGCTGAGCCACCTTCACTTGCACTTGACTTTCAATATCCTTTCATAATAAAATCTCTCAGCAAAGTACGAATATAAACTACTTCTTTAACCTGATTAGGCATCGATAACAAACCTACAGCAAAGCATTGTTGTTGACAGTGAAATACTGAAATCTTTCCCCTGATGTTCAGAATAAGGCCAGGATGTATGTTATTGCCAGTTCCGGTTAGCGTTGTACCAGGGATCCTAAACAGTACAAGTGAGTCTAACAAATAAGTCAAAGGTATAAGGACCAAAGAGGAAAAAGTAAAGCTGTTTTTACTTACAGATGATGAAATTGTATATGTAGAAAATCCAAAATAATCTCCAAAATAATCTGTTAGCATAAGCAAATGCAGCAAGGTAACTGAATGCAAGAGTAATACACAAAAATCATCTTCCTGTATGCTAATACCAACAATTAGAAAATAAGTATGTATAAACACTAGTGTTTACAATTAACATAAATTAGCTATCTGAAAGAAGTCTAATGAAAGATATGCAAGACATCTACTCTGAAAGCCACAAAATGTCATTGAGAGAAATTAAAGAAGGCCTATATAAATGGAGAGATGTACCATGTGCATGGATAGGAAATATACTAGTATAAAGATGTGGTCTCCACAGATTGACTTCCCCAGCAGGGATCTGCTGTCCCAGTACAATATGTGGAGATTGACAAGCTGACTTTAAATCGTCTCTGGAAGTGCAGAAGGCCGAGAGTAAGCCAAGGCAGCCTCCAAGAACAAAGCCCGAGGACGAACACAACTGGATAGTGTCTGACTTTAAAGCTACAGTTAACAAGAAGGCAGTGTAGTACAGACACAAATTTAGACGAATAGACTAAAGGGATGGAATATTCAGAAACAGACTCATATTTACTTATATGGTCACCTATTTACAACAGAGGCAACACGGCAGAACAGTGCAGAAAAAGACAGTATTTATGATAAACGGTAATGGGTCAGTAGAATGGGGAAATTTCAGACCCTTTCCATGGCTTACCGACTTTAACCCTCCTTGCATTTTCCCACCTCTGAGTAACAGATTCCTTTCCTCTCTCCAGGACAGAGCATCTGCTCAGCAGCAACTGTGGATGGTGGAAGACACGCTGGCAGGTCTGGGGGGCCCCCAGAAGCCACCGTCCAACACTGAGCCTGACTCCCCATCCCCTGCTCTCCAAGGCGAGGAGTCCTCAGAGAGGGAGGTGAGGCCACACACATCTTTGCCACCTCCAGTTTCCTGTCCCGTCTGCCCCTGGCCTAACCCACTACCCACTCACCTCTTTAACCCTTGATCGGCTAACCAACCCCAGGTACATATCCTCTATTTCCTCGTTTGGTATTATGGTCATAGTCCAGATGTATGCTTGACCCACAACACAACAACTTGGTGAGTTGCCAATACCTCACAAGGTCCAGTTGCCTGCATCTCAACTCCACACTCAGTGATGACACGTCGGTAGCTTGAAATTGACTATGGTGGGAGTATTTACACCATGGAAATTGGCAGACTGCTGCAAAGGAGGGCTCTTTTCTTCCAGAGGGCATTTGTTAAACATTTACCTGATACCACTGACCTTAATCCCTCCCCTGCAAGGTTTTTTTTTTTGGTGGGGGGGGTAGTTTTAAGTTTAAATATTTGTTTGCAGTTTATTTTGGTTTTTCTAAATAGACATTCACATCTGTAAACAGTAGGATTTTGGTTTCAGCTCCAACCCCCAATTCCTTACAAGTTTTTATTCTCGCACATTGGCTAGAACTGCCATTTGTTGCTGTTCAGTCGCTAAGCTGTGTCCAACCCTTTTGTGACTCCATGGACTGTAGCACACCACACTCCCCACGGGATTTCCCTAGCAAGGATACTGGAGTGGGTTGCCATTTCCTTCCCCTGCAGGGCTCTTTAGAAAGTGACTAGAAAGTGCCTGACATAGAGTAAGCCCTCAGGAACCAGGAGCCATTGTGGTCATAGCTGAGTAGAACTGTTGCCGGCCCTGATCATCAGGTCATGTATCTGGGAGACCTGGATTTTGATCTCACCTCTGCTGTCTTTGTGACATCAGTCATTGACCTCATTCTCTGAACCTCAGTTTCCCCATCTGTCAAATAGGGATAATAATAGCATCTCATACATTTACTGAGGGGATTCGATGAGATAATTCTGGTAAAGTAGTTAACACCATGCCAGATGCATAATCGTTATAAAACCTCGCACATGGACCAGTGTGGGAATCCCTGGTGGTCCAGTGGTTGGGAATTCACCTGGCAGTGCAGGGGACATGGGTTCTATCTCTGGTTCGGGAGGATTCCACATGCCTTTGGGTGACTAAGCCCAAGTACTCCAACTACTAAGGTCCGTGCCACCTAGAGCCTGTGCTCCGCAACAAGAGAAGCCACCACAGTGAGAAGCCCATGCACGGCAACTAGAGAGTAGCCCCACTCGCTGCAACTAGAGAAAGTCTGGGCAAAGCCACAAAGGTTTATGTGCCAGGCACTGTTCTAAGCGCCTTCCTTGTATCCATTCGGTCTTCATATCAAAAGGGTGAAATGAGGCACAGAGAGGGAAAGTAACTTGCCCAAGGTCACACAGCAAGCAAAATGGCAGAGCTGAGGTTTGAAAACAAGGTCTGGCTCCTGGTTTTCAATCTTAATCCTACTTATGCAGTGTCTGTACTGCTACGTGCTTGAAAACTGTAATCCTAGTGATCTATTATCCACTTTCCTGACCTCCCCAGAGCCTGACGGAGTCCCTGGAATTGAGCTCATCCCGGTCCCCCGAGGTGGACTGGGGGAGGCCCCCAGGGGGCGACAGAGAGTTCTCCATCCCTCGCTCAGGTGAGCATCTGGGGTTGGGAGGGACTCACTGGGCATTCTGCATCCTCACCACATCCTCACCCGTCCCATTCTGCTCCTCCAGGAATTGTATCTCCAAGGGTCTCCCGGGCTTCCAGCCCCGAGGGTCGCCGCCCCACTTCCCCTCAGCCAGGAACCAAGGTAGGCAGTCCATCCAATCTCCTTGGGTCCATTGTAACCCTTTGCCCACTACAGATCCCCTACTTCTGGGGAAACATCTGGGAGAGGAGCATTCTAAGCCACACCCCAGAGCAGAGAGAGAGAGATTTGTTAAGAGCACTGGGATTGAATTTTGTCTCTGCCACTTCTAACCTGTGTGACTTTGGGTTGGTTAAGAAACCTCTCTCCCTCCATTTTCTCATCTGCAAAATGGAGCTGATAGCAGTGTCTACCACCCAGAGCTGTTGTGAAGAGTCCAACTAGGTGAATGCCCCTGAAGTTTGAAAGTAGTGACTTTGAGCAAGCACTTCATTGATTCATTCATTCATTAATCATTCATTCAACAGACATTTATTTAATGCCTTCTTTGCTATCTAATAAGGTAGCCAGCAGCCACATGAGGCTATTTAAGTTTAAATGAATTTAAATGAAATAAAATAAAAAATCACTTTCATTTGAGGAATTCAAATATTCAGGAGATACACGTGACCAGCAGCTATCCTGTTGAATAGTGAAAATATAGAATATTTTCATCATTCAGGAAAGTTCACTCAGGACACAAATGTGAGCAAGATGAGAAAAAAACATCCTTCTCTCATGAATCTGACATTCTAGTGGGAAGAGGTAGATAGTAAATAATTGACTGTAAATTATTTTATGTAAGTGCTAAATAAATAAAAACAGCCTGGGGAGGGGATTTGGAATATTGGCGAAGGGATGGAGTTGTAAATGTTTTGATCTGGGGAGGCTTCTGTCAGGGAAGGAGCCCTGGGGATGTCTGGTGGAAGAGCGTTAGAGGCAAAGGGAAGAGTGTTTGCAAAGGTTCTGAAGAGTCTGGCGTGTTGGAGGAGCAGCTAGAAAGTCAGTGTGGGTGGAACCGAGTAACTGAGTAAGGGGAAGGGGGTGCTGATGAGGACAGAGAGGTAATAGGGGCAGATCGAGCCGGGCCTTGTGGTCCAACGTGAGGACTTAACTTTGACACTGGGTGAGCTGGGGCCATGGAGAGTTCTGAGCAGAGGAACGGGAGTTTCCACAAATGGAGACTGGTGCTCTCTGGCGGCCACTTGGGGAAGTGGACTGTGTGGATACCGCCTGAATCATGGTTGAGGGGGCCAGTGGGATATTTGGCCGGGACTGATAACAATTGTTTGCACTGACTTAGAAGTGGCGACCGGAGAGGGCAATGGCACCCCACTCCAGTGCTCTTGCCTGGAGAATCCCACGGATGGAGGAACCTGGTGGCCTGCAGACCATGGGGTCACTAAGAGTTGGACACAACTGAGCGACTTTACTTTCACTTTTCACTTTCATGCATTGGAGAAGGAAATGGCAACCCACTCCAGTGTTCTTGCCTGGAGAATCCCAGGGACGGGGGAGCCTGGTGGGCTGCCATCTATGGGGTTGCACAGAGTCGGACACGACCGAAGCGACTTAGCAGTGGCAGAAGTGGCGACATCAAGAGGGAGTCAGATTCTAGATATACTGGGTTTTCAAACTTTTTTAAAAACCCTTGGGACCTCAGATGCCGTTTTTGTTTTTGTTTTGGCTGCTCTCCACCAGCTTGCCGGTTCTTAGTTCCAGGACCAGGGTTGGAACCCCAGTCCTGGGTGGTGAGAGTGCCAAGTCCTAACCACTGAGCTGCCAGAGTTTAAAATGCAAAATGTTGCAGATTCTAGACTGGTAATGTGGTGCTTATACTGTGTACTGTGTGTGTCTGGAGCAGCGTGTGTGTGTGTGTGCTAAGTCGCTCCAGTCATTTCCGATTCTGTGTGACCCTGTGGACTGCAGCCTGCCAGGCTCCTCTGTCCATGGGATTCTCCAGGCTAAAATACTGGAGTGGGTTGCCATGCCCTACTCTGTCTGGAGCACATGCTTCATCAAATACATTACCATTCTCTAATAAAATGTATGAATCTGCATATGAAATGGGATAAAGGCTATAAATAATATCGCCATTTAAATGTCAAGCTAAAAGCAGAGCAGTAAATTACTTAAGTGAAGGAGTCAGTGGAATAAAATTAGATTATAATATCAGCCGCTTTTTATTTCTCAGGAAAAGGTTTAGTAAACATGTCACACATCCAAGTACAAAGGAAGCCAAGAACCTAACTATTCACACGCAGTGAATGCACACGACATCTGGTGGCTTGAGGACTCTGGGGACAGAGGTCATTGGTCGGGCCAGCAGTACCATCATCAAGTTGGACATAAGAGGCAGGACCATGGGTGGGGGTTCCTGAGGATTAAGCAGGTGACCTCTGTAGAGTTTCTTGCTGTGTCATCTGTTTTTTTTTTCCCCCCAAGCTGCTTACTTCCCCAAACGGAACGGACCCAGGCCACAGCAGTGAAAGTGCCAAGTCCTAACCACTGGGAGTTCCCTTGTCTGCTCCCTAATAAAGGGTCTTGTCTGGGCCCTGTCCTTTTAATTGAGTACACTGGTTAGTCTCTTGGTTGCTCATAAACACAAACCCCTGAAGGTCAGCAATGAACTGACTGCTCATTTCATCATTTCATCTGTGGGGAGTTTCCACTCTGTAGCCCCAAGGTCATCAACAGCATTGCTGTAATCTCCCATTTCAGAATCTCAAGCCACAGCCTCAGTTTCTTTGTCTCCCAACCAGTGCCCACTGAGCAAGTCATTGCTGGGACCAGTGGGAGCTTCCAGTTTTACCTGATCACCTTGGGTAAAAAGAACAAGGATCAGGAACTTCCCTGGTGGTCCAGTGGCTAAGAGTCGTGCTCCCAGTGCAGGGGCCCAGGTTCCATCCCTGGTCAGGGAACTAGATCCTGCATGCCACAGTCCCAGACTAGGAGACTTCCCGTGCTGCAACTAAAGTTTCCATGTGACACAGTGAAGATCGAAAGTCTTGCAAGCACAAATCATTGGGGACTTCAGGGGACAGCTCCCAGGCCACCTGGACATGTTGGGGATGGTTTCCTGGAGGCAGACAGACCTTGAAGAAGGAATCCATGGCAAAGAATTTATCCATGGCAAAGCAGGACAACAGCTGGTGTAAATGTCTAGACTGAAGTGGGGATTTAGGAAGCCAGGGCTTCTATTAGCCTAGAGGATACCTTTTTTGTGAATTAGAGACAGGCGCCCCCTTCTACGTGGGCAGAACCTGGAGCCATCAATGGAGGGCTCAGCCCTTGGGCAGTGAGCAACCCATACAATTGCACATGGCCTCTTTCGAGCACAGAACTCTGACCTCCGGAATGCCATCCACCAACTGAAGGGTAGTTCAGTTCAAGTCAATGAATTTGTCAGACCCTTCCTAACTGCCAGGCCCTACAAGGCAAGATCCCCAGACCACGTCCTATTTTCAAGGACCTATGTTTCTGAGTTTGCCAGTGTAGTGAATCTCTGCATCACAATCTCTAGTTTTTTTTTAACTTTGTTTTTGCTGTTTATTTTTTTTGGCTGTGCTACATTGCATGTGGGATCTTAGTTCCCCAACTAGAGATTGAACTGGCACCCCCTGCATTGAAAGCACCCTGTTTTCCTGTGGCTTCCCCCATCCTGAAGCTGGCAAACAGATTCTGCAGGAAAAGCATGGCCGCTGGACTTGGCAGGACCATTCTGATGCCCACTAAACCATCAGCAGATGACTAATCCAAGTACAGTGTCAAGAGGAGTTGCTGTTTCTCTCTTTCTCCCTAAACTTTGGCGAGTGCAGGAAGAAACCCCAAATTCCCTTATTTGTTCAAGATTCTGATCTTCTAGGGGCCAGCCCATGTGGAAGGTGTTGGGGGACCTGCCAGGAATTATTCCTGATGCTGGAGTCTGATGGGGGAGAGGCATGAATGCAATCCTTACACACATCTAACAGAGTTAAGCTATTTCCTAGGGAGACTCAGCATTAGGAAGCCTTTTAAAGGTTAGGTAAGCAAAAGAGTTTGGACATGACTTAGCGGCTAAACGAGGACGACAACAATAAGCTGTGTCTGGATGAATGAAAAAACTTTGGCTGTGCAGGAAACTGTACTCCAAAAGGGAACAGGCTATGCATGTAAAGGCATGGAGCGGATAAAGGAAAAAGCAGCTGCTTTGTATAGGAAACAAAGCTGAATTTATTCCGTTGTGGCTCAGATGGTAAAGAAGCGGCCTGCAATGCGGGAGACCTGGGTTCAGTCCCTGAGCTGGGAAGATCCCTTGGAGGAGGGATCCCTTGGCCACTTGGGCAACCCACTCCAGTATTCTTGCCTGGAGAATCCCATGGACAAGGGAGCCTGACGGGCTACAGTCTAAAGGGTCGCAGAGTTGGATACGACTGAGCGACTTAGCACAGCACAGGCAAGACAGACCTCTTGTAAGACCCAGCCGATCTGAGCAAAGCGAAGAGTTGATGTCATATGGCGTAGAGTTGGGACACGGGTGGACTTGTGGAGCCTGGAGTGTTGAGTTGTTCTATCATAAGCTGGGGAAGCTTTGTGTCTGTTGCTGATTGGCTGATTTTCGGAAACGCAGGGCCGGCGCTGATTGGCTGGCTTTTAGGGCGATGGAATGCCAGTTATGATTGCTTATTCGAATAGGTTTAAAAGCTTCTCTGTTGCTTCCTTACTATCGGGTGGAAACCAAATACTCAATCTGGCCTTTCTTAGGAAGAGAAGAACTATTTTCAGTGGTGTGTGTTAAGGATTGCTGAAAAGTGTTAGTCGTTCAGTCGTGTCCGACTCTGCGACCGCATGGACCGTAGCCCGCCAGGCTCCTCTGTCCATGGAATTTCCCAGGCAAGAAAACTGGAGTGGGCAGCCTTTCCCTTCCCCAGGGGATATTACAGACCCAGGAATCGAACCTGCATCTCCCGCATTGCGGGCAGATTCTTTGCCATTTGAGCCATCAGGTTGGGGCTGCACCAAGTAACATCTTGGGGGACTTCCCCGGTGAAGGTCCAGTGGTGAATGAAGATCCCGCATTTCCAATCCAGGGGGTGCAGGTTCAATCCCTGGTCCGGGAACTAAGACCTCACATGCGATGTCGCGCGTCAAAAAAAAAAAAAAAAAGAATTATCTTGGGAATGTCTCCTCCCCCAACCCTATGGGCGAGGGGAGCCAGGAATTTCAGAACTGATCAAGGAAAAAGATATAACCACTAGGTGGCAGTAGGACAAAGAGCTTCAGTAGGTCCGTGGCTGACCGGTTTGCTTGTGGAATAAGTCCCTCACTGCAAGGGACCCTCCAGAGGTCACTGCGTGGGGGCCACCGCCCAGGAGGAGAGGGACCGGGGACAAGGGGACTCACAGGAGAGAAGAGACTGGAGAAGGGACTTGAGGATCTAGGTGATGTGCTTAGCAGCACAGAGGGGAGTTTCCTAAGGGCAGCAGCCTGTTGAGGGGGTACGTGGGTGGGGTTTTTATAGCTACAAGTTAATCCTGCTTGTGGCTAGCAGATGCTGGTTACAACTTCAGGAAGAATTTAAAACAGGCAGGCTTCAAATGGCTAAAAATATCCACGCATGTGGGCTGTCTTTGAAGCAAGTGGATGTGTCAAAAGTTTCAGTTTGCCCCTGGCGGAGACTTTCGGGTCAGAGGTCTAGCCTGTTGTGAAGAAGTAGGTGATACAGGGCCAGGGAACTCCCTGGCGGTCCTGTGCTTAACACTCAGGGCTTTCACTGCAGAGGCGCAAATTCAATCCTTGGGAACAGAGATCCCACAAGCCCCACGGCTCGACAGGAAAAAACAAAAACCATAGGGCCAATTTCCAGGGGGCCGTGTGACCCAGGATCGATCAAATCAAAGCGAGTAAACTGCAGTGATTGGTACAGATCCAAGCTGTCTGCCTAGAATTTTCTAACTGGAGACTGCAGTCAAGAGTTCTATCCCCACTCACCTTCCCTTTGTTTTTTGCTTAAACAATAAATGTATTGTCTTGCAGTTCTGTAGGCTAGAAGCCTGAAATCTAGGTGTCCACAGGGCCACTCGCCTTCTGAAGGCGCTAGGGAAGGATCACTTCCTGGGCTTGCGGCATCATGACTTCACTGTCACGTGGCGTTCTCTCTGGGTTCACGTCTGTGTCCAAATCACCCCCTTTCCTGAAAGATAACACATGTTTGCTGCTCTGTTGGCCCCTTTCCTGCTCAGAGCATCCCAGATGTCCAACAGCCTTCCTTCATTTTATCCCGTCTCTGTCTCCTTCGTTTTGACTGGGCAGCTTTTCTGCTGAGCTGGTTTACTGGACTCACACATCACATGCCTGATCTCTTAGCAAATGGTTTTCCGGCCACACCCTTGGCATTCTCTTCAGAGCAAGCTTCCTTGCAAAGCAGATAGATTGAGAATGTTCCAGATTTCAAGTTCTCCTTCCGTTCATCCCCGTCCTCTCATGTTTTGAGTTCCTAAGGCTCTAAGCCCAAGATCAAAGTGTCGTCAGGATCATACTTCTGGAAGCTTCAAAGTTCCCTGGCTTGTGGCAGATAACCATAATTATCACAGGACAGTCTCCCTGTGTGTCTCTTCCCTCTGGTTATGAGGGCACTAAAGAACTTGTCAAGTCCTCCCTCAGGCAAACCCAAAATGATCTTCTTAATGATCTTAGTTACACAATAAATCTCATCCTTCATGTTAATGTTTTCAAAGCTGATTGAAACCAGACTTTTTTTTTTTTTTTTTTAAATCATGAGCAAACCAGAGTCCCGACTACTACTTCCAAGAGACTTGTTATGTCCAGAGAAGAGTGGGTGTTGATCAGGCTGGCACTACAGGTTCCAATAGGGCAGCTGATGGGCTTGAGGCTAGACAGGTGGGTGGGTAGCAACCAGTCACACAGGAAGTGTAACACCTTTGTCCTGAGAGCCTTGTGGGATATGGAAGGACTTGAGCATATCCAGCAGAGGGTCAGCCTGGGCTCCAGGTGTAGAAATAAGTCCTCAAGATCCAGGGTTGAACTTACTGGGAAGGGCAAGACACAGGAATTCTCCAGGCCAGAATACTGGAGTGGGTAGCCTTTCCTTTCTCCAGGGATCGAACACAGGTCTCCCGCATTGCAGGTGCATTCTTTACCAGCTGAGCCACAAGGGAAGCCCAAGAATACTGGAGTGGGTTGCCTATCCCTTCTCCAGGGGATCTTCTGGACCCAGGAATCAAACCAGGGTCTCCTGCATTGCAGGCGGATTCTTTACCAACTGAGCTTTGAGGGAAGCCCAAGACACAGGAGGCTGAGAGGTTCAGGGAAGAGAGAAAACAGAGGCCATGGTTGGAACCTCTAGATGTTTCTCATCTCCCCAGGTCCCCCTGGCCCGACCCCGGATGAGTGCTCAGGAGCAGTTGGAGAGAATCCGAAGAAATCAAGAGTGTGGACTGCCTCTCCCTCGCCCAGCCTCCCCCCGGCTCCTCACCCTGGGGAGGACACTGTCCCCAGCCAGACGCCAGCCTGATGCGGAACAAAAAGTGAGGGAAACGGGGGTGGGTCAGTGAAGCGGCAGTGGGTTCTCAGTTCCTGGTTGGAGCCTCAGTTTTCCTCTCTGTAAAATGGGGATTTTTTCCTTCCTCTATATCGGGTTTACTTGTACCTGTTTTGAATTCAGCATCCTGTCTCCCTTATCAGTGGAGAACAGGATGGGCCAGAGGCAACATCTCCATCCTCACCAGCATTCTCACTCCTCTGGGAGGAGTGGGTTTTAGAGCTGGATTGGAAGCTAAGTTTTCCTGTTCAGTTACTATGCTGTCAAAGGCAAAGAAAAAAAATGTATTTACTCTGTTGCCATGGAGATCACACTGCCAATCTGAAGATCAAAGTGTCTGGGCAGGATGGTTTTTTCACTTGTTTTTTGTTTTGGGCTGTGCCACTGCACAGCTTGTGGGATTTTAGGGCTTGGGTTCAGTCCATGTTTGAGGACTTGGCTGTGGCAGCATGGAGCCCTGCCTACTGGACCACCAGGGAATTCCCCATGGATAGTTTCATCTTAAGACTCTTCTAGGAAGGAATTAGACAAGTGGGGTGATTTTGTGGTTGTGATTGTTTTTGTAAATGGGGGGCATCTCAAGTCTGTTGAATATCAAACACTGATCTCTATGTCTAGCTAGTTTTTCGGGGGCAACAAGCTTCATTAATCATTTATGACAAAAGGGATGTGAATTTGGAGGGTCTGTTTCTGGCCTTGTCACAGGGGGCTCATCTGTGAATCTTGTCGATGAACATTCTATTAAAATCAAGTTAACAAGAAAAAAGGGGACTTTTATTTGAGCCAAACAGGATTAGAACTTTGGAGAGAGACTCAGAAAATTCTGAGAACTGTTTCACCATCTGTTAGAAGTCAAGAGGCACACTCGTATCTGTTTTCCAGACAAAAGATCGAACATCAAAATGACTTATTGACAGGACTTTCCTGGCAGTCCAGTGGTTAAGAGTTTGCCTCGCAATGCGGGGGATGAGGGTTTGATACCTGGTCTGGGAACTAAGATCCCACATGTCTCTGGGCAACTGAGCCTGTGCGCCACAACTACAGAATCTGTTGTTTAGTCACTGAGTCATGTACGACTCTTTTGCAACCCCATGGACTATAGCCTTCCAGGCAGTCTTCCTGACCCAGGGATGGAACCCACATCTCTGTTGAGCAAGTAAGTCTCCTGCATTAGCAGGCAGATTCTTTACCACGGAGCCACCAGGGAAGCCCCATGCACTGTGACAAACGATCCCACATGATGCAACTAAGATCCCAAGTGCACAACTAAGACTTGATGCAGCCAGACAAGTTAAAGCAAAGAAGCAAAATAACATAGTGATATTTCACCTAAAGTTCACCAAGGATACATAGTCTAGGGAAGCACATGCAAAGCCAGCAGCAAGTTACTATGATCCCTTGCAGACTGTGAAAGAAGCTATTTTTTTAAGAAGTTACATTGGTAGTGTCAGAAGAAAGGGAAAAAAGAAATGATCTTCAGAACAGAGCAAGCACTGCCAACTCTGAGGAGCTCTGGCAAATGTGTAATCCTGGTGCATACTGCACATTAGGGATGGAGGAGCCCCAAACAAGCACACAGAGAGACTTTGATCTTTAATTTTCCTGTCCTGTCTTAAAATATCAATTTCACATCATCAGGCTTATCTAAGTCATATGAAGCTGTTTACCAGAATGCAAAAAGGCGTGGGGAAGTGGTTGGGGGGTGGTGATTTTCCAAACTCTGTCCTCTTTCCCAGGAGTTCAGGTAAAGTTAAGAATTAGCAGGGTCTTTGGGGCAATTTTATCCTCTGAGCCCCTTCACCCTCAAAATGAGAACATGGGAACTTCCAGGGTGTGGAGTTCTAACGCCCCCATTCCTTTGCAGCCTGTCTTGGGACACTCAGGAGCCCAGAAATGGCTCAGAAGTTCGGGGTCCTGGAGCAGGTAAGGAATTGGAGATCGAGGCAACAAGGAGGGAAATAAAAAATAGAAGGGGAGTAGTATTACTGTTAATGTCTCTTGAGTACTAAAGTACAGATTTTAGAGTCGCTTGAGTTCTTGGGGAATCAGAAAACCCTAGTTCGCGGGGAGAACGGCAGTTCCTTGTTCTATAGCAAACTCCGCCCCCCTGTCAGGAAATCGGCGAAATTTTCGGGCAACTGGACTACAAATCCCACAATGCACGCGGGCTTCTAAAAAAGAGGGTCGCTCCACGTTTAAAATTCTTTAGAGACACGTGCTAGGGACTACAACTCCCAGAAGAACACGCGCGGCACTGTATCCTTTACTGTACTGGCTAATTGAAGTTTTCGCCAAACTCTTTCTTTCTAGTCCAAGGAACACCACCCCTTATTTGCTGACATCCGAAGGGCACCGGGAGCGAGTCCTCAGCCTCTCTCAAGCACTGGCCGCTGAGGCATCGCAGTGGCGGGGAATGATGACAGGTGAGAATGAGCTGGGGACTTAGGACTTCTAGGTTTTAGGGATGAGGAGGGGTCGGAGGTCTGGAATCTCAGGTCGTGATGGGGAGGGGTCTGAGGGCCCCTGGGAATCCTTTGTCTTGATGAGAGAAGACCTGGACAGGGCTTGGGAGTGCTAGATTCCAGGCAGGAGGGGGCTGGGGTGCAGGAGTGCTGAGTCTAGGAGAGCAGGGGGCAGGGAGGCCGGACTCCTAGGTTTGAGAGGAAAGGCCTGGAGGCGGGGGGCGGCGGCTGGACTTCGGGATTCCTGAGTTTGCCATTCTCATTCCCCATCCGTCCTCACCAGGTGGAAATTTGGACTGTCGAGGGGACCCTCTTCCCCCTGCGCCGCCGCCTCCGTCAGACCCCACGCCCCAGGCGTCCTCACCCCGAAGATCTCCAACAGCCAATTCCTGCTCCACGGGTTTCTCCCCCAGAGGTAGTGGGCGCGGCGCAGGCCCCGCCTCCTGGGAGCAGACCTGGGATTCCGAGCCCGCCCCCCCCGCCCTGACCCCCGACGAGGGGGCGTGGCCTCTGAGAGTCACCCTGCTGCAGTCCAGCTTCTGACCCGCCCAGACGTGGCAGCCAATCAGAGCGTGAGGGCGTGGCCTGGCGGGACCACTTGAAGATCTGGAGCCTCTCGCCTCCCGTGACCTAGAAATGGTTTCTGTGGCCAAAGTTTGCTTTTCCCAGCACTTGTCCAAATTTGGATTAAAACTTTGAACTTTTTAGTCAATAACTTTTTGTCTGTTTGAGGTTGTGACCCTGGTGTCTCTGAGTGGGTGTAGAGCTGGGGTCGTGGATTTCTGGGTCGCAAAGGAGGAGGGGACCGGGACCTTGGACTTGTAGTCTGAGGAAGGAGGAAATCTCAGGGTCCGGAGTACTGGGTCTGAGGGAAGAGGGAGATGGGGACCTGGATTCTTGCGTCTGAAGGAAGACGAGGGACCTGGACTTTTAGGTCCGAGGGCAGAGGGCGGCCGGATGCCAGGAATCCTGAATTTGAGGGAAGACGATCTGGGCATCCAGACTCTTGGATCTGAGGGAGGGACCAGGCTTCTAGGCTTCTGGCTTTCCTGGCAACGCCCCCCACCCCCACCCTCGGGGCCGGGCTTCCAGTATCCGGCCCCTATTTACGATTCGACCCACTACCTCACCCGACTTTGGAGGTGGATAGAAGCCCGGAGTGACTGACAGAGGAGAGGCGGTGTCTGGCGGAATGGCAATGGGAACGCGCTATGCTGGGAAGGTGGTCATCGTGACCGGCGGCGGCCGCGGCATAGGAGCCGGGATCGTTCGAGCTTTCGGTGAATGGGGTCTGGCTGGCTCTAAATATTGGGAATCTGGGAGAGGAGGGACCCCCGAGGGCTAACTAATGGGTGTGAGAAAAAGTAGGTCCTATACAGGAGTCTTGGAGAAGGAAATGGCAACCCACTCCAGTGTTCTTGCCTGGAGAATCCCAGGGACGGGGGAGCCTGGTGGGCTGCCGTCTCTGGGGTCACACAGAGTCGGACACGACTGAAGGGACTTAGCAGTAGCATACTGGAGTCTAGATTCTTATCTTACAAGATCCGGTTTGCAAAGTGAACGAAAAGGTAGGCAGTGGTTCCCTAGGGCCTGAGATTTTCGCAGATTTCCAAACGCCGTTTCTCTGTTCTCAGCTGTCTCTGCAAACAGGCGGTTTGGGGGACGATGTCTCTTGCAGATTTCGGGTTTACTCTGGAACCCAGGAAGGCAGGCTCAGGAGCCCCAGCAGGCACCTAGAGTAACCCAGAAGAGTATCTGTCAAAACTTCTGCCCTCTGTCCTAGGGAGTCATCATGAGACTGGGGTCACGAGGGGAGCAGAGTGGGAGACGGGCCCCACCCACCGTAAGTGGCCACTAGAGGGCAGCAGAGGCCTTCGCCAAGGTCTTCGCTGGGGTAACCTCTTCTTTTCCTATTCTCAGTGGAAAGCGGTGCACAAGTGGTTATCTGTGACAAAGATGGTGAGTGAGGGTCCCTCAGTCCTCATCCCCAACCCTCCAGGAGGAGTCCAGGCCCCTAGACCCCTCTTCTGGTAGACCCAGGAGTCCAAACCCCTGGCTCCCTCCTCCTTCAGACCCAGGATCCGGCCCCCCAGCCCCCTCCTCCCTCAGACTTTGAAGTCCAGACCCTCAGCCCTTCTCTTCCTGCAGAGGCCAGGGGCAGGGCGGTGGAGCGAGAGCTTCCTGGCACTGTCTTTCTGCTCTGTGACGTGACTCGGGAGGAAGATGTGAGGGTGAGCGTATTTTCTGTCTCTACTACCCGCCATGTCCAATTGGTTCTCTCTCCCCACGACCCCCCTCCCCTGGCCGCCCCGAAAGCTCTTGCACGTGCCGTTTCCCTCTGCCTTTCCCCGTTCTCCTGGCTTTATTGTACCGTTCAGCTCAGTATCACTTCAAGGCTTTCCCTAACTGTACTGACCAGGTCTTTTGTTTCCTGGGAGGATTTGCTTTTACCTCCCACTCATTCAAGGCTCTGTCACAGCTGTCACGTGGATTGGGATAAATACATTCCTCACAGGGGGTCTCGTTCTGCAAGATTCTTTTCTCTTTCCTCACTTTCCATTCCTTCTGTCTAGTCAGTATCTCCGACATCTGTCCCCAGTCCCAGGTCTCTAGGGTAGTGACCGCAGTGCAAATGTCACCAGCCCGCTGGGCTCCAGCCCCTCAACTGTGACTCCTGTCCCCACCTCGCCTTTGGGACCCCTGGCTCTATAAGACCTGGTGCCAGCACCGCTCACTCACAAGACCTCTCTCTCCCCAGACCCTCGTTTCTGAGACCATCCGCCGTTTTGGCCGCCTGGATTGCATAGTCAACAACGCTGGCTACCGTGAGTCGTGAGGCCTGAGGGCCTTTCCCCAGTGGTGTCAACCCACCTCCTGGCTTCTCACCCCAAGCCTGGCTCTACCCCTGCTGTGTGCTCCCAGGCCTGTGCCCTTAGTCCTTTCTGCATCCGTTTCTACATTTCTAAAATGAAAATGACCATTCTCATCATCGTTATAGAGTCATTGTACTGAACAGTGTAACCGCTCAGCCTTATAATTATGGGAACTATCTTGGATGAATAACTTCCATCTTGTAGCCTGTTTCTTATCTAGGAAGCAAGGCTGATGGCCCTTCTCTTTTTCCATGACTGGGAAGACGTATTTTCCACACATGGGTTATAGGGCTTGGTGTGGAGGCTTTTAAGAGAAATTGCCATCCAGTTAATGACTACCCTCTATAACAAGGCCTCACATTGCTACACTGAGACTCAGAGAGGCGAACTGATTGGACTGGGATCACACACCGTGGTAGAAAGAAGCCTTTCTTCTTGGCTGGGCAACGTTGAGCAATTGACTTACTCTCTCTGGGCTGCACTCTCCTCTTGTTGTAAGGATTTAAAGAGATACTAGTGACTCCTTTCTCTCCATGTGCTTGATCCATTCGGCAGATATTTATTGAGAATCTACTATACTCCACGGACGGGGGAGCCTGGCGGGCTGCCGTCTATGGGGTCGCACAGAGTCGGACACGACTGAAGCGACTTAGCTTAGCTTTAGCTTATACTCCACCTTCTGTCCTAGGGACTGGAGATTTAGCAGTGAGCAAAATCCACCAAGCTTTCCTGTCTTCATAGCTCAGTTGGTAAAGAATCTGCCTGCAATGCAGGAGACCTGGGTTTGATACCTGTGTTGGGAAGATTCCCCTGGAAAAGGGAAAGGGTACCCACTCCAGTATTCTAGCCTGGAGAATTCCATGGACTGTATAGTCCATGGGGTTGCAAAGAGTCGGACACGACTCAGTGACTTTCACTTCCTGTCCTCATGGGATTCACATTGTAAAGTAAGGAAATAGACAATAAAAGGCAGATATAGTTAATACTCATTTATTCACAGATTCCGTATTTGCGAACTCACCTACTTGGTGGGGGTGTGGGTTGTAACCTCAGAATCCCACTGTGCTTTCTGGGTATTTGCGGACAAGTTCAGAGAGGCAAAAGTTTGAGTCACCAGCAGCACGTGTTCCCAGCTAAGGTCAAAGAAGGTGATGCTCTGCCCTCTGAGTTCAGCTTTCAAAGAGATGCCCAGAGGTGGAGACAGAAGAGGGCAGTGTCTTGTAAGCCTCCCTGGGGCTAGTTGGACAGGCTTGAATCCTAACTCTGGTACCTGGAGTGGGGCAGCCCCAGGCAAGTCAGCTACATTCCTGAGTCTCCATTGCTTTATTTGCAAAATAAATGAGTCCACCAGTCCGAGTTATTTTTAGGATTTAAGATTATAATCTATGTTAGAGAAACATAATTGTACACATGTACAGATGTGCCTAAATGGGCTTCCCCTGTGGCTCAGCGGTAATGCAGTGCAGGAGACGCAAGAGATTCAGGTTCCATCTTGGGTCCGGAGGATCCCCTGGAGGAAGGCGTGGCAACCCACTCCAGTGTTCTTGCCTGGAGAATCCCATGGGCAGAGGAGCCGGTGGGCTACAGTCCATGGGATCCCAAAGAGATGGACGTGACTGTTGCGACTGAGCAGGAGCATGATGTTCACGATACACATAACACAATATGTTCTGTCTTGGTCTGCTCATGCTGCTATAATAGAAATACCATGGACTCAGTGACTTAAACAATGAACATTTATTTCTGGAGGCTGGGAAGTCCAAGATCAAGTCAGAGGCAGATTTGGTGTCTGGTGAGGCCCCACTCAAGGTGGGAGGAACGAAGGACCTCACTGGGGTCTCTTTTATGAGGGCACTAATCCCATTCAAGAGGGCTCCATCCTCATGACTTAACTCCCACAGACCCCCGCCTCCAAATACCATCTTATTGAAAGTTAGGGTTTTTTTTCTTGTAACAGTTTATATATATATATATTGACTGTGCTGGGTCTTTGTTGATGCACGGATTTTTCTCTAGTTTCAGAGACTGGGGGCTACTTTCTAAGTGCAGTGCTCAAGGTTCTCATTGTGATGCCTTCTCTTGTTGTGGAGCACGGGCTCTAGAGCGAGTGGGCTTCAGTAGTTGTGGCTCCCGGGCTCTAGAGCACAGGCTCAGTGGTGGGGCTTAGTTGCTCTGCTACGTGTGGGATCTTCCTGGATCAGGGATCAAACCCATGTCTCCTGCATTGGCAAGTGGATTCTTCACCACTAAGCCACCAGGGAAGCCCTGAAGTTAGGAGTTGAATGTATGAAATCTGGGGGAGGACATAAGCATTCAGTCCATAGTATGTATATGTTATAATGTAATATTATATATACATATTTCCCCTTAGAAGCAGTGGGGTCACTATTCACTACTTCAGTGTTTTCTGTGACTTTGTGGACTATAATTGCCCCGAAGAATGAGAATTGGTTGTATATATTAACATATCCCGTAGTGATAATGGCCTTGAAGAAAAATAAAGCTGATGGAGGGCTTAGAGAATGGCAGGGGTGGTTTTGGATATAAGATCTGGGCTAGATTCTCTGAAGCTGAACTGTTTTCTGAAAGAAACAAAGCCATAAGCCCTGGGTCTCCAGGAGGAATACCCAACATTTCCTTAATTGTCCGTCATCTTGTTTCCCATCTCTCTTTCCTTTCATCCACTTTTATAATATATTTATTTGGCTGTGCTAGGTCTTAGCTACCGCACGTGGGGTCCAGTTCCCTGACCAGGGTCCGAGCCCTAGCATTGGGAGCGTGGGATCTTTAGTCCCTAGACCACCAAGGAAGACCCTCTTCACCCACTTTGACTCCTAAAGCCTTTGGAAGGTTTGGGGGCCATTTTTCCCAGGTTTTTTTTTTTTTTTTTTAATTTTCCTGTTCTTGTGCGTATCTTTCCTGCCTCTTTTCTTCTGAATGTTGATTTTCCTGTCCGTCTACTATCTACCCAGTTCTATTGACTTAAACACATTTATTGTACTGGGTGTCAGGCACAAATATTGACTTGTGAAATTTCTGAGAATGAGGTGTTACCCTCATTTTGCAAATGAGCAAACAGGCGCAGAGAAGCAAAGTGACTTGCCTGAGGTCACATAGCTAAGAGATGGCAGGGTTGAGGTTTGAACCCAGGTTTTCTGGCCCTGTGACTGCTTTCAAGGTTTTTTTTTTTTTCTCTCTCTTGCTGCTTCTTTTAAATGTTTTAATTGATGTATAGTTGATTTACAGTATTATGTTCGCTTCAGGTTTGCAGCAGAGTGACTCTGTTTTTACAGACTATATTCCATCCTGGGTTATTTCAAGATAATGGCTACAATTCCCTGTGCTATAGAGTATATCCTTGTTGCTTATCTATTTTATACATGGTAGTTTGTATCTGTAGGAGTTTGCATACCCCTAGTTTTCTGATTTTGTTTTTTCATCTTGTATACCCCCAAATTTTCCTCCCTCCTTCCTTTACCCCTTTGGTAACCACAAGTTTGTTTTCGATATCTGAGTCTGTTTCCATTTTGCATATATTAATACATTTATTTATATTATTTGTTAGATCCCACATACAAGTGATATCATACGGCATTTGTCTTTCTCCATCTGACTTATTTCACTAAGCATAATATTCTCTAGGTTGCTGCAAATGGCAGAATTTCCTTTTTTAAGGCTGAGTAATACTCCATTTGTACATATAAACCACATCTTAAAATTTGTTTTTATTATTTTTTGTTGGCAGTGCTGTGTCTTTGTTGCTGCGTGAGGGCTTTCTCTAGTTTCGGAAAGCAGGAGGCTGTTCTCTAGTCGAGGTGCTGGCAACTGGTGAGGAGATGGCTTCTCTTGTGAAGCACAGGCTCTAGGCACAGGGGTTTCAGCAGTTGCAGCCTGGGCTTCGTGGCTGCGGCACGCGGGCTTAGTTGCCCGCGGGGCATGTGGAATCTTCCTGGGCCAGGGATCGAACCCATGTACTCTGCACTGGAGGTGGATTCTTAGCCATCGGCCCCCCAGGGAAATCCTAAACTCCATCTTCTTAACCCAGCTGGATGCTTATTTTTTTAGTAACCATTATGCAGCCTCCTTTCCTCTTCAGGACGCCTGACCCTCTCGTCTGCCACCCCCCACGCTCTTCCCCACCCCACGCTCTCCGCCCCCGACCCCCTTCCGCCCCCGCATGCCTGTTTCCCTTCCCTGTTCTCCTGTCTTCACGGTTCCCTCATCCTTTCGTCCGTCTCTCTCTCACCCGCCCCTTAGACCCACCCCCACAGTGGCCCGAGGAGACCTCCGCCCAGGGCTTTCGCCAGCTGCTGGAGCTGAACCTGCTGGGGACATACACCCTGACCAAGGTGAGGCTGGGGTCCCCGCCACCAGGCCTGGGTGACCTCCTGACCATGAGCTTTTCAGACCCACTTTGTCTAAGAGCCAAATGTTTTGTGTGCCTTGCTTTGATCTTATTCCGGAAGGGCTCCGTTCTTCGTAGAAAAGAAATGCCCATAGATCCCTATATCCAGCCAAAGCTACCTGTGTTGGCTACATAGCCCCATCTTCTTAGCAACCTTCCAGAACCTTCCAGCATGGTGTGGTGAGGGATGTTAAGGATATGGAGGGAGGGGTTGGGACAAGGAGTCAGTAATAGACAGATACAGCTTTGCCATCCAACGAATAGCTATTAGGAGGAAAGAGCATCCCCCCTCTACCCCTATGCCTTTCCTCTGAAGCTTGCTATAACCGCCTCCTATTTACTGTCTCAGTTCAAATACCACATCTTCAGAAAGGCCCTTCCCAATCATCCTTGCTTATGTGGCATCTACACCTATATATGGGGCTTCCCTGGTAGCTCAGCTGGGACAGAATCCACCTGCAATTCAGGAGACCACGGTTCGATTCCTGGGTTGGGAAGATCCCCTGGAGAAGGGAAAGGCTACCCACTCCAGTATTCTGGCCTGGAGAATCCCAGTTGCAAAGAGTCGGACACAACTGAGCGACTTTCACTTTCACACCTATATGTTCATTCTCTATGATAACAGCTTGTTTTCATCAAAGTATTTTTTAAGATTATAGTTTACTCTCTTTTTTGGTAAGGTGTTGTTTTTTTGTTTGTTTGTTTTTTTTGATGTAGACCATTTAAAAAGTCTTCATTGAATTTGGTGCAGTATTGCTTCTGCTTTATGTTTTGGTTTTTTGGCCGATAGGCATGTGGGATCTTAGCTCTCTGACCAGGGGTCAAACCCTCACCCCCTGCATTGGAAGGTGAACCACTGGACTTCCAAGGGAGCCCCATCATTAGTAAATAAAATAAATTTTAATTAGTTGATTACTTCTATTTTTTATTATAATACATTTTGGGGGCGCTACTTAGCAGCTTGCAGGATCTTATTTTCCCAACCAGGGATTGAACCCATGTCCCCTGCAGTGGAAACTTGGAGTCCTAACCACTGGACCACCAGAGAATTCCCCATCATAATACTTCTGTATTCACTCATTCAACAAACATTTATTTAGCACCAGACACATGCTAAGCACTGGCCATGCAGCAGGGAACAAAATAGACAAAGAGCTGTGACCCTGGGGAGCCAACATTCTCATGGGGGAGACAGACAGTAAGCCAGGAAATATGATATAACATCAGGGAGTGATAAGTGCTATGCCAAAAAGTGAAGAGAGGTAAGCGGATCAAGAAGGATGGGCAAGTGTAAATGCTATGTTATAAAACTTTTTCTTGTGGCATTTTACACGCATGCATGAAAACACAGAGAATTGTATTAATAGTACTGAACCCGCATACCCATCACCCAGTCCTAGCAATCAATATTCTACCATTCTTGCTTCTTGTCAACTCCTCACTTTTTTCTTTTATCTTTTCTGGAGTGAAAAATGAAAGTGTTAATGGCTCAGTTGTGTCTGACTCTTTGCAACCCTATGGACTGTAGCCTGCCAGGCTCCTTTCTCTATAGAATTCTCCAGGCAAGAATACTGGAGTGGATTGCCATTTCCTTTTCCAGGGAATCTTCCAACCCAAGGACGGAACCCAGATCTCTTGCCTTACAGGCAGATTATTTACCGTCTGAACCTCTAGGGAAGTAAATCTCAGATATCATATTTCACCTGTAAACAATTCAGTATAATCTTTACCAGATAAGGTTTTTGTTTGTTTTCTGTTTGTGTGTGTGTATGTGTGTGCTCTTTTAGACAGGGTAGGTAGTCAGAAGGCTTCTCTAAGAGGTGACATTTGAGGCAAGCCCCCAAGGAGGTGTGTGAGCAATTGCAATCTAGCAGAGGAACAGCCAGTGCAAAGGCCCTGGGGTGGAAATCTACAGTGAGAAGGGAGCTTGACAACACAGGCGAAGCAGGGAGAGGACATAAGCTGACGGCAGATCGTGCTGGGGCTTGGGAAACCCCAGAGAGGACTTGGCTTTGACGCTGACTGAGCCAGGAGCCATTTATTTTCTTGGGCTCCAAAATCATTGCAGATGGTGACTGCAGCCATGAAATTAAAAGACGCTTGTTCCTTGGAAGAAAAGCTGTGACCAACCTAGACAGCATATTAAAAAGCAGAGACATTGCTTTGCTGACAAAGGTCCATACAGTGAAAGCTATGGTTTTTCCAGTAGTCATGTATGGATGTGAGAGGTGGACCATAAAGAAAGCTGAGCACCAGAGAATTGATGCTTTTGAACTGTGGTGTTGGAGAAGACTCTTGAGAGTCCCTTGGACTGCAAGGAGATCAAACCAGTCAGTCCTAAAGGAAATCAATCCTGAATACTCACCGGAAGGACTGATGCTGAAGCTGAAGCTCCAGTACCTGATGGCCACCTGATGCGAAGAACTGACTCACTGGAAAAGACCCTGATGCTGGGAAAGATTGAAGGCAGGAGGAGAAGGGGATGACAGAGGATGAGATGGTTGGATGACATCACCGACTCGATGGAAAGGAGCTTGAGCAAGCTCCAGGAGTTGGTGATGGGCAGGGAAGCGTGGCATGCTGCAGTCCATGGGGTGGCAAAGAGTCAGACACGACTGAGTGACTGAACTGAACTGAGCCAGGAGCCATAGAGTATTCACAGCAGAGGAACTCGAACTGCTGTAAGTGGGATATTGTGCCATCTGGCAGCCGCGTGGGGAACAGAGTGGGGCATGAGGGCAGAGGCCGCAAAGCCAGTAAACAGGTGCTGATGGGGTGGTCCAGGCTGGAGTAGGTGATGTCGGAGGCCACCAGTCTGGTGGATTTGGTGAGAAACGGTCCGATTCTGTATGCATTGTCATGGTGGATTGTAAAGATTTCCTTATAGTAGACTAGATGTGGGGGCAGATTTGCCAAAGAAAGGGGCGGTGGAGTTTGTTTCTGATTCGTTTGTTTCCCTCACCCCCATCCCCAGCAACTGGCAGAAGTGTGTGGCCATCCACTGCCCTGGGAAGGCCGGGGGAGAAGTACACGGCCTGGGGGACTGTTGAATGAGAGATGCTAACCGGATTCCCACATGGGAGCCCTGCATCTAGAGCAGGGGTTGAGGCTTGAAGACATCAGTTTGGAGCCCGCTAGCCCAAGGCTAAAGGAGCTCAGAAAAAAAAAAAAACAAACAAACCTATAAACTGGAACTTCTCTGGGGGTCCAGGGGCTGACTCCACACCTCCCATATAGGTGGCTCACATTCCATCCTTTGTCAGGGAACTAGATCCCACAGGCCCCAACTGAAAATAGCCCGTGTGATGCAACTAAGACCCGGCGTAGCCAAATAAGTAAATATTAAAAAAACACAATATAATCAGAGGGCAGAGGCCCACTCTGTGGGCCAGGGGTCACCTGTGTGGGGATGCTCAAGTGCTCCCCAGATCTCGTCGGAGATCCAGGTGAAATGTCCCCAGGGAAACTGGATAATTTGTTGCTCAACCAGTCAGCCTTGGCTCCTGTCCCCAGTTTCTGTTCAGCTTCTAAGACTGGTGCCTAGCTCAGCTGGTGAAGAATCTGCCTGAAATGCAGGAGACACTGGTTTGATTCCTGGGTCGGGAAGACCCCCTGGAGAAGGGATAGGCTACCCGCTCCAGTATGCATGGGCTTCCCTGGTGGTTCAGACCAGTAAAGAGTCTACCTGCAACGCAGGAGACCTGGGTTCGATCCCTGGGTTGGAAAGATTCCCAGAAGGAGGGCATGGCAACCCACTCCAGTATTCTTGCCTGAAGAATCCCCATGGACAGAGGAGCCTGTCAGGCTACAGTCCATGGGGTCACAGAGTCGGACATGACTGAGTGACTAAGCACAGCCAGAATTCCCTGACAGTCCAGTGGTTAGGACTCTGTGATTTCATTGTCGAGGGTGTGGGGTTAATCCTCAGTCTGAGAACTAAGACTCTGAAAGCTGTGGGGCGTGGCATAATAATAATAATAAGAGGAAGATTAGCACCTCTGTACAGTAAGACAGTCATAAATCACAGCCCCTAAAGGATATGTGTGTGCACATATACATATATATTTTAATTTAATTAAAAATTTTTTGGCTGTGCTCAGGCTTTTGTCTAGTGGTGGAGAGTGGGGACTGCTCTGTAGTTGTTGTGAGCGGGGCCTCTCACTGCAGTGGCTTCTCCTGGTGCTGAGCACGGGCTCTAGGTTCCTCCTGCTTCAGTATTTGCAGCATGAAGGCTTAATTGCTGCACAATATGGGGGATCTTCCCGGACCAGGGATTGAACCTGTGTCTTCTGCATTGGCAGGTGGATTCTTTACTACTGAGCCCCACCAGGGAAGCCCTATATATATTTTTTCTTTCTCTCCCTCCCTCATTAGCTATCAGCATTTTTAAAAGGGAGAGAGAGAAATTTCTCATAAACAACCGGTTTTCTGGTTTCTCCTGGAAATTTGACAGCTGGACCCACAGGGAGGGAGACAGTCTGCCAGACGCGGCCTGACTCTCCCAGTCCCAAGCTCTCCCTCCTGGGTCTCCTTCCTGTGACTCTTACCTGTGAACGGCTGGCGCAGAGACCGCTGAGGGTCTAGATCTGGCATCTGCCTGCCTGGGTTCTCTGTCACTTCTTGCTTATAACATTGGGCAAGTTACTCAGTCTCTCTGCATCTAGGTTTTCTCATCTGTAGTAGGAAGCTGAATCAGTTCAGTTCAGTCGCTCAGTCGTGTCCGACTTTTTGTGACCCCATGAATCACAGCACGCCAGGCCTCCCTGTCCATCACCAACTCCCAGAGTTCACTCAAATTCACGTCCATTGAGTTGGTGGTGCCATCCAGCCATCTCATCCTCTGTCGTCCCCGTCTCCTCCTACCCCCAATCCCTCCCAGCATCAGAGTCTTTTCCAATGAGTCAACTCTTCGCATGAGGTGGCCAAAGTTCTGGAGTTTCAGCTTTAGCATCATTCCTTCCAAAGAACACCCAGGACTGATCTCCTTTAGGATGGACTGGTTGGATCTCCTTGCAGTCCAAGGAACTCTCAAGAGTCTCCAACACCACAGTTCGAAAGCATCAGTTCTTCAGTGCTCAGCTTTCTTCACAGTCCAACTCTCACATCCATACATGACTACTGGAAATACCATAGCCTTGACTAGACGGACCTTTGTTGGCAAAGTAATGTCTCTGCTTTTGAATATGCTATCTAGGTTGGTCATAACTTTCCTTCCAAGGAGTAAGCGTCTTTTAATTTCATGACTGCAGTCACCATCTGCAGTGATTTTGGAGCCCAAAAAAGAAAGTCTGACATGTTTTCACTGTTTCCCCATCTATTTCCCATGAAGTGATGGGACCAGACGCCATGATCTTCATTTTCTGAATGTTGAGCTTTAAGCCAACTTTTCACTCTCCTCTTTCACTTTCATCAAGAGGCGGTTTAGTTCCTCTTCACTTTCTGCCATAAGGGTGGTGTCATCTGCATATCTGAGGTTGTTGATATTTCTCCTGGCAATCTTGACTCCAGCTTGTGCTTCTTCCAGCCCAGTGTTTCTCTTGATGTACTCTGCATAGAAGTTAAATGAGCAGGGTGACAATATACAGCCTTGACGTACTCCTTTTCCTATTTGGAACCAGTCTCTTGTTCCATGTCCAGTTCTAACTGTTGCTTCCTGACCTGCATTTAGGTTTCTCAAGAGGCAGGTCAGGTGGTCTGGTATTCCCATCTCAGAATTTTCCACAGTTTATTGTGATCCACACAGTCAAAGGCTTTGGCATAGTCAATAAAGCAGAAATAGATGTTTTTCTGGAACTTTCTTGCTTGTTCAATGATCCAGCAGATGTTAGCAATTTGATCTCTGGTTCCTCTGCCTTTTCTAATACCAGCTTGAACATCTGGAAGTTCACGGTTCACATATTGCTGAAGCTTAATAGCATTAGCTAATTCACATGGTTGTCCTGAGAATTGAATATGATTAAATACCCACAAAGCCTTTAGAACATGCCTGGCACCCAGTTTACTCTCTGCAAGGTATCACTGTTATTGTGAACCTTGCTCCATTTCTGTTTCTTGTGGCTACTCAGTCTGTAGTCTCTGATATACATATTGGGCAAATGAAGCCTGGGAGGAGTAGAAGGGAAAGGTTAAGGCTTGAGCTGAACTTTGAATGGAAGTGAAGGAAGTAGAGAAGTAGGACGTTTTGCTGCCCAAAGAGTAGCAAAGGCCCTGGGGCAGAAACCACCCAGGTAGATTTTAACCCGAGAAATTCTCCATCTCCATTTGCCTTTAGCAATTATAAATATTTTCCAAGGCAAATGTATTTTATTTATTTTTGGCCACGTTGTGTATCATGTGAAACTTCCTGACCAAGAAGTCTTAACCACTAATCTTCAAGGAAGTCCAATTATATTAGAAACATTTTGTTAAGCTTGTTGTATCCATTGCCTTCTACCATCCCGTACCTGGACATCATATAATTTCATTAGTAAGAACTTCATGAATACTACCAATGGATTAGAACATTTATTTATTTTTATTTTGACATAACTTAAGACTTACAGAATATTTCCCGTATAGTACAGAGAATTCCTGTATATCCAGACTCCCCGTTGTATTTGCTATATCCTTCTATCTCTGTATTTAGGAATAAGTTGCAATCTATTTTGAGGGCTTCCCATGTGGGGCAAGTGTTAAAGAACCCACTTGCCAATGCAGGAGCTACAAGAGACTCGCGTTCGATCTCTGGGTTGGGAAGATTCCCTGAAGGAAATGGTATCTCACTCCAGTAGTCTTGCCTGGAGAATTCCATGGACAGAAGAGCCTGGCGAGCTACAGTCCATGGGGTTGCAAAGACATAACTGAGCCTGCATGTATATGTATGATGTCTCTTTACCCATAGTGCTTTGGAGGGTATTTCCTAAAATCAAAAGAACATTCTTCTACGAAATCACAGTAAGACTAACATTGATACCATGGTCTTAGCTAATCTTGAAACTTTCTTATTCAGATTTTTAGAATTCTTGTCATCACAGTTTCGTGGCCACACCTGTGTTAGCTGGGGTTCCCCCATAAGCAGAGCCTAGGTGGGGATTGAAGGGCAGGGTGGATGGAAAGCCATCCCGTGAATCGCTGTCTTCAGCCTGGGGAGTAGTTGTCAGGGAGCCAATGAAGGGCATCACCAGGGCAAGTGGGGGCCACTCCCTGCGGACACTCTGGGAGTCATGGAGAAACATGAACCCAAGAGTTACCCTCCACTCCCAAGAGGCAAAGGACAGCCAAATACTGTTTTAATTTAAAAATACATTTAGGGAATTCCCTGGTGGTGCAGTGGTTAGGACTCAGTGCTTTCACTGACAAGAGCTCAGGTTCAGTCCCTGGTCAGGGAACTAAAACTCCCACAAGTGGCTTGGGGTGGCAAAAAAAAAAAAAAAAGAATAACAATGAAAAATTTGACTTCATGTTAAAAATTAAAATTAAGATTTTTTTACATGACCAAATTACTATTAGATCTCCTAAGAAAATGAACAGTAATTTCTTAATACCATTTAATGCCCAAGCCCTATTTAAAGTCACCTGCTGCTGCTAAGTCGCTTCAGTCATGTCCGACTCTGTGTGACCCCATAGATGGCAGCCCACCAGGCTCCCCCGTCCCTGGGATTCTCCAGGCAAGAACACTGGAGTGGGTTGCCATTTCCTTCTCCAATGCATGAAAGTGAAAAGTGAAAGTGAAGTCCCTCAGTCATGTCCGACTCTTCGAGACCCCATGGACTGCAGCCCACCAGGCTCCTCCGTCCATTGGATTTTCACCTAGTTGTTCCCAAATGTCTTATTACTAATAACAGTTGATTTGTTCACACCAAGCTCCAAAGTCTGCCTGTTGCCTCTGGTTTTTCAGAGGGCAGAGACTTTTGTCTGCTTGTTCTTGCCTCTATACCAGTGCCTATTGCAAAGAAATTTGTCAACATGCGTAAGTTGCTGCCCTTGCCACCACTGTCATCATAACCATAACCACCATGACTGCCATTGCCATCATCATCATCATTAACCTCATCATAGCCATCGTCACCATGATGGCCACCTTCACCATCATTTTAATCACCATCACTTTCATCACCACCACCATCATCATTTACCATCATTATCATGACCATCTTCAACATCATTGGCATCATACTCCCACCATCATCATCACTACCTTCATCACCACCATCAGGATCACCACCAGCATCCCTTGCAAGCCCTTTATTTATTTTTAAAAATATTTACCTGTTTATTTGGCGGTGCTGAGTCTTAGTTGTGGCACGAGGGATCTAGCTCCCTGACCAGGGATCGAACCCATGCCCCCTGCATTAGGAGCTTGGAGTCTTAGCCACTGGACCACCAGGGAAGCGCCTCCTTGTAAGCTCTATAAATATTGATTCTTGGGACCCCAGCCCAGGCCTCCTGAGTCAGAATCTCTGGGTCTTTGACCTCCCTGGTGAATTCTGATGCGAAGTTAGCCATTCCCCAGGTTAGAGAAAACGCCAGAGGAGGTTGGGATGTTTATATAGTTAAGGAAAGAGAATCTTGTCAGGAGGGTGTTCACGGAAGGCATTTGAGCACTGGAGTGTCCATCGTAAGTGCTCAGAGCTGGATTGGTTCTTAGAGACCCATCCGTTCACTTATCTATTTACTCATCAAAGACTGAGCAAGCATTTGTAGGTGCTGCGGGGTGAACCACGTGGTCTTTGCCTTTGTGGAGTTTATAGTCACAGGGCAGCCAAGTGTTACCAAATAAACAAGAGACGAGTTTATATGAGTGAGTGTGTTCTGGAAGTCATGGTAGGCTTCCTGGAGAAAATGAAAGATGAGAGATGTTAACTCGGGGAGAGGTGGGAGAGATTGGTGTCTGAAGGGGAGGCAGTCAGGCCGTTAAGAGTCCGGTGGGTCCTTCATGGAGGTACACAGAGGTGCAGACATTCCTGGAAGGGAATAGGCTGTGCAGAGGCCTGGCCCTGAGAGAGAATTAGGAGCCCAAACACACTCTAGAACATTCCACAGTGCACTTGCATTTGCTTCTGGCTGCCTCCCCATGCAACTTGAGCTCCATGAGGGCAGAAGTTTCTCCCAGTCTTGTTTCCTGCAGTGTCCCCAGCTTTTACCCTGTTACCTGGCACATAGTAGGTCCTCATGAAATGTTGGTTGAATGAATTAATGAGCAAGGGAATCGTAGAGATTCAAGAGTGCCTTGGCCTGTTGAGGACCCAAGGCTGAGGGAAGGGGTTGGTGCACGAAGGGGTTGAGGGGCACATACACGGGGCCTGGAGGGCCCTATTGGGGCATCTGGTCTTTTTTTTTTTTTTTTTAATTTTTCAGCCATGCTGAGTGGCACGTGGGATCTTAGTTTCTTGACCAGGGATAGAACCTGCGCCTCCTGCATTTGGAAGCGTGGAGACTTAACCACTGAACCGCCAGGGAAATCCCTGAGGCATCTGGTCTTCACCTCAAGAGCAGCAGGGAGGCATCGAAAGCATTTGAGCAAGAAGGTGATGTGCATGCTACATCGCTTCAGTCCTGTCCAACTCTTTGTGACCCTATGGACTGTAGCCCAGCAGGCTCCTCTGTCCATGGGACTCTCCAGGCAAGAATACTGGAGTGGGTTGCCAGGCCCCTCCTCCAGGGGATCTTCCCGACCCAGGGATCAAATCCGTGTCTCTTGCAACTCCTGCATTGGCAGGCAAGTTGTTTACTACTAGTGCCAGCCGGGAAGATGATGTTAGCCCATGAATACTAAGATCGTTACTACTAACAGACCACTCTAGCTCTTGTATGAGGAAGAAATCAGCGGGCAGAGTGGGGTAGGAACTGACATCAGGAGGCGGTTGCATTTGCGCACTTGCATTTCAAGGCCTCACGCAATCTGACCCCTATCGCTCCTCTGATGTCACTTCCCTCCACAATGCCCTTCTTGTTGCCAAACACACCCCACCTGGTCTTGCCTCAGGGCCTCTGCACTCCGTGTTCCTGCTGCCTGGCATGGTTTTCTCTAAGAGATGCCCACAGCTCACGCCTGGACTCAAAATGCTCAAATCTGGGATTTCCCTGGCCATCCAGTGATTAGAACTCCGTGCTTCCACTGCAGGGGGCACAGGTTCAATCCCTGAGTCAGGAAGATGCCCTGGAGAAGGGAATGGCAACCCACTCCAGGATTCTTGCCTGGAGAATCCCATGGACAGAGGCGACTGAAGGCTTACAGTCCATGGGGTCTCAAAGAGTTGGACATGACTGAAATGACTGAGCATACACGCACTTTCCCAAAGCCTTCACTCGGGCACCCTGTTTGAAACTGCACCCAGCCCAACACTCCCATTCTCCCTTATCCTGCTCTCCTTCTGGTTCCGTGTCCCCAGTCACACTCTTTATTTGTTGTTTAGTCGCTAAATTGTGTCCAACTCTTTGCAACCCCATGGACTGTAGCCCACCAGGCTCCTCTGTCCATGGTTTTTCCCAGGCAAGAATACTGGAGTGGGTTGCCATTTCCTTCTCCAGGGGATCTTCCGAACCCAGGGATCAAACCCAAGTCTTCTGCTTTGGCAGGCAGATTCTTTACCACTGAGCCACCTGGGAAGCCCAAACACACTCTAGAACATTCCACAGTGCACTTGCATTTGCTTCTGGCTGCCTCCCCATGCAACTTGAGCTCCATGAGGGCAGAAATCTCTCCCAGGCTTGTTTCCTGCAGTATCCCCAGCTTTTACCCCGTTACCTGGCACACAGTAGGTCCTCATGATATGTTGGTTGAATGAATTAGTGAGCTAGGGAATTGTAGAGATTTAAGAGCACCTTGGTGATGGGTCAGTTGAGGACCCAAGGGGGAGTCTCCTGAAGCCCCCCCCCCACATCTCCTGAGACTCTGATTTGAGAGGCTGAGTGGGAGTGGACCCCATGTCAGAGACTGGGAGCCAGGGATGGGGGCAGGTTTTGGAGGACCCAACACTTAAGTTTTGCCCTTGAGACACAGAGATGGAAATGCCCGCAGGTGGCAGATCCAGCTCCACAAGGGGGCTCCGAGGGAGACTTAGGAGGTGCCCATGGAAACCCAGGAACGTGGGCCTCCCATGGCAGAGCAGGGAAGGCAAGAAGCGGACCCAGGAACCCCAACATTTAGGGGAAATGGAGTCAGGCCAGGGTGAGGCTACAGTGTGTCTGCTGAGTGAGCCAGGCTCTCTTAGGTCGGGTTGTCCAAGGGAGGGAGGCGCAGAGGTCAGGCTGATAAGAGACTAGCAGGTCCTTGATGTAGCCACACACAGGCATAGGTGACCTTGGCAGGAGGGGTGGGGGAGGAGCCAGCATGTGGGGAGGGGTTGGGGAGGAGTGTGTGTGAGGGTTGGAGAGGGGCCACAGGAGTACGGGACAAATATTTATTGAACACTAGCTGTGTGCCCAGTGCTGAGATGAGGTGGCGAATAAGCCTGGCTCAGCTCCCACGGACCTCACCTTGCCAGGGTCGGGGAGAGGAGGGAGTTAAATGGCTGGGGACCCAGGGATAGGCAGGTTGCAGTTTTAAATAGAATGGTAGGGACTTCCCTGGTGGTGCAGTGGTTAAGACTCCGTGCTTCCTCCGTAGGGGTGTGGGTTCAATCCCTGGTCAGGGAACTAAGATCTGAGGTGCTGCCAAAAAAGAAAGTCACAGCATGTTGAATGTATGTGTGGATGGCCACTTGGGATTAATAAGCCAGATTCTTACAGAGCTGGACACCTAGCCATCCTTTAAAAAATATATATGTTTTAAATAGAATGGTCAGGGAAACCTCACTGAGGAGGTAACATTTGCACTAAAGTTGCTGAGGGGATAGGACTATCCCCTTTCAGCCCTGAACTGAATGTCCTGTGTCCTCAGAAACCCTTCACTCCTGGACAAACTGGGGAGAGTTGGTCACCCTAGGAGTAAGTCACATGCTATATCAGGAAAAACATTCCAGGCAGCGAGAATAGCAAGTGCAAAGGCCCTAAGGTTGGAACACTTGGGGGAATATCTGAAGATACAGCACTGAGGATGGGGCAGAGGCTGTTTTGCGAGGGAGTGGAGGTCTGCAAGAGCTGGTGGGGTGATACAGAGAGGGAATAGATTAGCTTCCCATTCTGAGTATCCCTTGGGGGGAGCCACCTTGTACCCATTAATCAATCTTTAGCGATAGGAATGGGCCTTGCCCAAGGCAAGCAAGGGGAGGGATAGAAGTGGAATTTACTCAAGGTCATTCGAGACTGAGGAGCAGAGACAGACTGGAGTGAAGAGAAAAGGAAAGGGAGAGAGAGTTGAGAGTTAGTTTAGGGACCTCCGGGTGGCCAGGGGGTTGCAGGGTTGGCAGAGTAGGGAGTTCATTTCATGAAGGTCTGCCATGTCACGTTTGGACCAGAGTTTTCCCTGAAACTCAGAGAAACTTATCTTCCCCTTCATGTATAAAAGGGATTCCTCCCTTTTTTTCTTTTTTTGTAACATATGCAGCCATCTTGGTCTATCTTTCATTTTCCTATCTTGTAATGAACAGGAGTTTGAGTAATATACAAAGAGCTAGAGAGAGAGGCACAGGGACCCTGAGAGAGGGGGTCAGGGACACAGAAGGGGGAGGCAGAGACAGACAGAGGCAGAGAGAGAGAGAGAGAGAGGCAGGCAGGCCAAGAGACAGAAGGATCCTTCCCAGGACTTCCCTGGTAGTCCAGTGGTTTAGAACCTGCTTGCCAATGCAGGAAACACACATCTGAACCCTGGTCCAGGAAGATCCCACATGCCTCGGGGCAACTAAGCCCGTGCACCACAAGAGAAGCCCTGTAGAGAACAGAGAGTAGCCCCCACTCTCCTCAGCTAGAGAAAGCCTGCCTGCAGCAACGAAGGCACAGTGCAGCCAAAAAAAGAAAAAGAAAGAAAAATTCCTTTCAGATAAAGACAGACTCCTCAAGGGCTGCTACTCAGAGACCACGGGGCAAACCACAGAAGGTGCCCTGGAGCCCTGGCTGCTGTCTGTACAAGGCACCCAGATCCGCTCGTGAGCACATCAGGGAGACGGCCAGGAGGCATTTCAACGGGGCTGGGGGGAGATCCAGGGGCTTGGGCAGCTTACTCCGCTCTCTGTCTCCCCAGCTCGCCCTCCCTCACCTGCGCAAGAGCCGGGGAAATGTCATCAACATCTCCAGCCTGGTTGGGGCGATTGGCCAGTCCCAAGCGGTTCCCTACGTGGCCACCAAGGTACACCGCCGAGATACCCTGCCCCTTCCTCCAGGTGTCTCAGCCCTGAGGTATGGCCTGAGGCACGGCCACCTGGCCTTCCAGGAAACAGAGCCTGGTGCAGCCGGAGGTAACCTGCAGAGAGAGTGTGACTTCCCTCTTCCGATGCCCCTGCTTGACGCCCCCTGGTTGGGTGCATGCGTGCCAGGTCATTTGCTCAGTCGTGTCTGACTCTTTGGGACCCCGTAGACAATAGCCCGCCAGGCTCCTCTGTCCATGGGATCCTCCAAGCAAGAATACTGGAGTGGGTTGCCATGCCCTCCTTCAGGGATGGGAGGAGACGGCAGAAGGAACCTCATTTCCTCTGAACTTTCTCCATGCCCTGTCTTCTGCAGGGGGCAGTGACAGCAATGACCAAAGCCTTGGCCCTGGATGAGAGTCAGTATGGCGTCCGTGTCAACTGGTGAGCAGCTTCACGTGGGTTGAGAGCCTCTTGAGGGAGTGAGCCCAAGGGGCAGTGTGTGCATTGGACTTCCCTGACCTCCTCTGCTCCCCCACCCCAGCATCTCCCCTGGAAACATCTGGACCCCTCTGTGGGAAGAGCTGGCGGCCTCAACACCTGACCCCACTGCTACAATCCGAGAGGGCACTCTGGCCCAGGTAGGAGTGGGGCCCGGGTCGAGGTGGTGTGGGCGTGGAGGTCAGGTGGGGGCTCCTCGTGACTCTCCTTTCCCCCTTGTCTCTCCCCAGCCCCTGGGCCGCATGGGCCAGCCAGCTGAGGTGGCGGCTGCTGCTGTGTTCTTGGCCTCCGAAGCCACCTTCTGCACGGGGACTGAGCTGCTCGTGACCGGGGGTGCGGAGCTGGGGTATGGGCGCAAGGCAGGCCAGGCCGCCCCGGCGGAGGCCCCCACCACCCCTTCCTGATCTCCCACATTTCCACCTGGGCCTCCTTGATGAGCGTCCTCCCACCCCAAACTCTGTCTCCCAAATCCCAGTTTCCACCCTCTGCCTCTGAGGTGCAGCACTCCACCCACCCCAGCCCCGACTGTAGACATTCAGACCACTCACCAATGTGCCAAACCACCCCACAGTTTCCCATAAAAGCACTTTGCAACCAGGAGGAGGAGGGCATCACTGCATTTATTTCCGACCCTTTATGAGTCCTACCATGCCAGGACCGGGTCCCCCGACCCCGCCCCACCCAGCTCCCACGCATTCCCACGCGTGGCTTAGACCCGAGGGACTACAACTCCCGGCAGGCCTTGCGGCAGGAGACTGCAGCCCAGGGCTCCTGGGAAAAGTATTGCAGGTTGGCTTCATCGGCGAGCTAATTAAAAAGGCCGGCAAGGGAGAGTCAATTAAGCTCTAATTAGGAGATAATGGAGGGGGTTAAGCAAACAGGCCTCCACTTTATTCTTGGCCCTTAGGGGAAAGGAGCTTTGACTTCGCTTGCAGCGGAGTAGGAGGCTGCCCAGCACCAAAAATAATGAGGGAAGAGAAAGCTAGGCGGTTGACATTCCCGGGTCAGAGGGAGAAAGGGCTGGGATCTGGACTCCAGGGTTTGAGGAGGAGGGAACTAGGCGGTGTGGACTCCCTGGCTGGGAGGGAGCGGAGTCTGGCCGCCCCCTCCAGATGGGGCGAGGGGCCCCATCGGGGGTAAGTCCCCCGGGTGCGGAGGTGGGGCTGCATCGCTGCTGCGGGATTGGCCGAGGCGGGGGTGTGTGCGGCAATCCCTGATTGGCCGCGGCGGAGGCGGGGAGCCGCCTGGGCGCCGCACCCTTGCGGCTCCAGCCTAGGTGGTAGGGGAGGAGGACTGGGCAGGTGGGAAGAAAAACAAGGAGACGTCCTGCGGGGAAGGACTCAGAATCTGACTGCCCGGGCCTGTGGCTTTTCGTACTGGGGAACCAGAAATTGGGAACAAAATGTCTCAGGGTCGAATTACGCAGACACAGTGACCTAAGGAGCGGAGTTTGAGGATACAACAGGAACAACAGTTTGGTGTCACTGTAACCTGGGTGCAGGAGATGGGGGAACTTTGACCACGGAAGATTTGGGGAGGGGGTGCGCACGGTGACCTCGGGGCACGATATAGGGAACACTGAAACAGGTTTGAATTGCTAGCGATTAGAGAGATCCTGAGGGGCTGTAGGGCTTCCCAAGTTGCTCAGTGGGTAAATAATCCGCCTGCAATGCAGGAGAAGCGGGTTCGATCCCTGCTGAGTCGAGAAGGAGGAGAGTATGGCAACCCACTCCAGTATTCTTGCCAGGAAAATCCCATGGACACAGTCGGACACAAATGAAGCAACTGAGCACGCACGCACTCAGCAGGGACTGTAATCGACTGTCTGCCTCTGGGGGTCATGAAACTGGGGCGACAATCTTGAAGGGGCGTAACCAGAGAATCCTGCCTAGAGGCTGCTCACTGAAGCTCATTGATGAACTGGCTGCTGCTGCTGCTGCTAAGTCGCTTCAGTCGTGTCCGACTCTATGCGACCCCAGAGACGGCAGCCCACCAGGAACTGAACAATTTCAGGCGTCCCTGATGAAAAGGGCTGGAAGGAGGCATGGTGAACTCTTGTGTGTTTATCTCTTTAAAAAGTTACCAAGAGTACACGTATATCTTCTGGTTGGAAAGGAAACCTATATTCAAACAGGGAAGTATCCGGACAGAGTCAAGCTCTCCCTTCATCCCTATCTGCCGCCCTCTTCAGAGTCCTTTCCCTTCAAAAGTGTATTTTTACATAACATCTGCGCCCACCGACCTTAATTGCGTGGTTTTTCACCAAGAATCGCGATATGTGAAGATTTCTGCTCCCCACCCCTCCCTTCTTTTCCCTTTAGCTCTCCACCACGGTACTGTACCTATTAAAATGCATTTCTGAAAACCGCTGAATGCACACTCTAGCGTCGGGGCTGGAAGGAAGATGTGTTTCAAGTTACTCCCTTCTGCTCGCGGGGTCTAGCGCATGCGCTCTGCGGTAGGGCCCTGCTCCCCGCGGGCGCCCTGCAACTGGGAAGGCCAGGCCCGCCTGGGGTGCTAGGCTGACAAACCATCCCACTGGAGGGGGCGTGAGCGGGGCGGGGCCGGAACGTCTTTATCCCGGGCCGCGCCCTGGGCGGGCACAGATACCAACCACACAGACCATGGCTACAGCGGCATTGAGGCAGGTGGGTTCGCGGCCCAGTGCCGGGGTCTGGGGAGCTCTTAGGGGAGGCGCACTTCCGGGACCACTCGCCGGTGGCCCATCCGGTGGGGCGCAGGTACTCCCGCACTCAGGTTCCGCTGCAGGGAGCCAAGGAGGAGGGGGCCCCTTAGAAAGGAGCACGAGGCTTTAATGGGGATGAAGGGAGAGAAGTAATCGGTGGGAAGGGGGACCTAGATGGGACTTCTAGGGATGGATATATGGAAGAGGAGACGGCAATGGGAGAAGCATGGGACTGGGGTGACGGGATGGATTAGGAGAGAAGGGAGACTTTGGGGGCGCCAGAATAAGATTCCCAGACCCTCTAGGTGTGGGAGCAGGATGGAGGCAGAGTTCAGTTTCAGGTCTGGACTGGGACTAGGACCCAAGGCCCTATTTTTTTGGCACTAAAGATAGAGGTAGAATGTTGTGCCCGGAAACCCCTTATCTGAAACTCTGCGCCAGGGTTGAAAATGAGTTAATACCTCATTGTCAGCGACAGAGATTCTCCTGCTGTGAGTGGGACCCTCCATTCTTACTGATACATGTCAACAGGCAGAGCTTCGGAGAGCCTGTGATTTGAGAGAACAGGGTTTCTCAGTGAGGAAGGAAACAATAACAACTCGAAGAAGGGATTCTTTATAACCCTTGACAGCTGCAGCTTAACGTTGGGAAAAATGGTTCCTGTTAACTTTGTACCTGACTTTATATGGGACTCTTAGCTTGATGGATAGCAGGACAGATGTTTCCTTTCTGAGTTGAGACGGAGACCAGCCTGGGCTGTGTCTGGGACAATCTTGACTTTACGATGACACTCCTGGGCCGTGGTGGTAGGACAGCCTTGGGCTGTGAGTGCTGGGGTCAGTGGAGATTCCATCATATTATAGAGCTCTGCTCTGTGCATACGCCACCCCAACTCCAACTATTTCTCATTTCCTAATTCAGCCCCAGAGCTTTTTACAACTCTATGTCCCTAAAGCTCAGGGATTATCTGAGATCTCCTTGGGGCCCAATCCCCCAATGGTTTGGGGTATCAGGTGGTGGAGCACCTTCCCTGAGGGGAGGTGAGACCCCTGCCCCCAGAAAAATATCCTGGGAGGGTGAAGGCAGCTTCTCCCAGTGTGACAGTGTCTCTATGGCCAGTACAGATTTATAATCTCCTGGAAACAGTGCCTGGCACCTTTTCTCTGCCTTGTGGGTGTGTTTTCCTGCTCCTCTCTGTCTCTCCTGGATATCTCTGTCTCCAAGCATTGCTGAGGTAGTTTCTCTCCAGGTGTTGGCATCACTCTGTCTCTGCTAGTCTCTCCTCATTTCCCTAGGCCTCCCTTTCACTTTGTGCTGTCCCCCGACATTGGTCTTGATCTATTACTCTCCTTTCTCTTGTTCTCTCTCTCTTACGGCTTCAATTCATCTTGCCTTCAGTATTTTTTTTTTCTTGATTTCTCCAGGCTTTACCATGCCTGAATTTCCCTCCCTCATGTGTCTTGTCTCAGTCTCTATATATATGGTGGTTGTGGTTTAGTCACTAAGTTGTGTCAAACTCTTGCAACCCCATGGACTGTAGCCAGCCAGGCTTCTCTGTTCAAGGGATGTCCCAGGCAAGAATACTGGAGTGGGTTGCCATTTCCTCCTCCAGGGGATTTCCCCCTCTCTCTGTATGAAAGTGAAAGTGTTAGTTGCTCAATCCTGTCTGATTCTTTTTAACCCCCTGGACTGTAGCCCTCCAGGCTCCTCTGTCCATGGGATTCTCCAGGCAAGAATACTGGAGTGGGTTGCCATTCCCTTCTCCTGGGGATCTTCTCGACTCAGGGATTGAGCCCAGGTCTCCTGTATTGATAGGCAGATTCTTTATTGCTGAGCCCCTCTATGATCATATCTAATTTTACTTCTCTTGGCCTTGGATTCCTGTTCCTTAATGTCCGTGTCTTTTACTTCCTTGTCTCTTATTTTTTCTCATTCTTCTTCTCTACTTTTTTCCTTTCTGCCTTCCTCTGAGGGCTGCTTTCCTGTCCACCTGCTGCCTGCCTCCGCCCTGCCAGTTGGTGTTATCTCTATGCCGGGGGTGTCTTGTCCCCCTCCTGGCCAGTAACCTGGCCCTGGCTTGGTCAAGCCAGAGAGCGCCACCTAGAGGCCATCCCAGGACCCACACTCCAATCATCCCAGTAGCCCTCCAGTGCTCATAACATCCAGGACCACTCCTCAGACTTCATGGCCTAGACTTTAGGACATTCCAAACCCACAGCCCCCGTCTCACCATGACTCACCTACTGACCAGTGACTTCGGCCATTCACATCTGTTCTGGGTTCCCTCAGCTCACAGGGCAGGAGCAGGCTAGGCTGTTCTGTCTGCCAAACCTCATCACAGCTGCCTTCCCACTGGGCTGAGGAAAGAGGTATCTCGAGGTCAGAGACTGTGGGGGAGAGGCCATCCTGCTAGACGCAGACAGACCTTCTCTCCCCCGCTGGCCTCGGGCCGGACCACAGGGGAAGCGTTCATCTGAGCAGTGTCTCTCAATGACTGGGGTGGTCCCCGAGTGTATGTGGCTGCCCCTCAGTTCCCTACAGCCCTGGGAACCATAGGGAATTGGAATTGCTGGTGTCCAGGGTGTGGGACTCGGAGAAGGCAATGGCACCCCACTCCAGTACTCTTGCCTGGAAAATCCCATGGACGGACGAGCCTGGAAGGCTGCAGTCCATGGGGTCGCTGAGGGTCGGACATGACTGACTTTTCACTTTCATACATTCGAGTGTTCTTGCCTGGAGAATCCCAGGGACGGGGGAGCCTGGTGGGCTGCCGTCTATGGGGTCACACAGAGTCGGACACGACTGAAGTGACTTAGCAGCAGCAGTAGCAGGGTGTGGGACTGGGGCCTCAAGTAAGCTGAGCCCAGTTGATCTAATACCCCAAAGGGAAGGACTTGCAATTCTGGGTCTGAGGGCAGAGGGGGCTGGGGGTCTGGATCCTGAGGTGGGGGCCTGGAATCCAGGGTCTGTAATAGGAAGGGCTGGGGCCCTGGGCCCTGGGGGAGCATGACCTATGGGCCCTCCACTTTTCTAACTCTTTTCAGGATTTGAGTTCCCCCGGGGAGGCCTTCACTTACCTGCACACCTTCTCTTGTCGTCCTCTGTCTGATCTGGGCTCAGGCAGGGCTGGGGCCAAAGTTCCCTGGGGTAGGAGGTGCCTGTATTTGACTTTGCCCCAGCTTGGAGGAAGGGATGGGAGCCGATTCAGCTCTTTATTGAGATGGCCCTTGTGGGGGCAGGGAGCAGACTTGGCCTCCTTGGGGATCTCCTGCTCCATGCTGATCAGGGCAGGGGAAGGGACCTGGCCTGGAAGCACTGGGCCTGGGACAGAGCATGCCCGAGAACATCCCCAGTGCAGACTGTGGAAAAGATGGGTGCCAGGACCCCCTGCGCTCTCTGTCTCCTGGTCTCATCACCTTTCTTACTTCTGTCCCCACCCTCAGATTTGGATCCCCAGATTTCTCCCTGTTCCTTGGTTTCTGTGTGGTTCCAGAAGATATGCCTCATCCAGCTTCAAGGTGACAGTGGGGATTAGGGTTTGGATCTCAAGGAAGAGGGGCTGGGGGCCTGGACCAGTGGGTCTGAGGGAGGCAAGGGCTGGGAGCTAGCTTTAGGCATCTCCAAAAGATCCAGGGTCCGAAGGTGAAGGTGGGTGGCAATGGGTTAGCCTAATTGCTTGCCATCAGGCCGTGGAAAAGAGATGAAACTGCATGTCCCAGGAGCCTCTGGGACTACAGATCCTTCTTCTCTCTGGTTCTCAGCCCCAGGGGTTCCTGGGAGTTGTAGTTTTTCAGATTGGAGGCTGTGGTCAGACTCCAGGATGCCTATCTTTTCTCAGGCTGCTGACCTGCAGCTGGAAATGACACAGGAGCCTCATAAGAAGCCTGACCCCAGCCAGCCCCTGCTGTTCGGGAAGACATTCACCGACCACATGCTGATGGTGGAATGGAATCAGGAGAAGGGCTGGGGCCAGCCCCGAATCCAGCCCTTCCAGAACCTCACGCTGCACCCGGCCTGCTCCGCTCTGCACTACTCCCTGCAGGTGGCAGGGCGACTGCCCTCCCTCCCCTGCCTCTCCCTGCATCTCTTCCATCTTGCTGAGTCTCTTGCTGGGTCTACCTCCCTGGGTTTGCTTTTTGTGTTTCTCATTTCCACGCACTCCTCATCCATTTTTCTCAGGCTTGTCATGTTCCAAGTCCCATATTTATTGGGTGATGCCAGGTCCCCAGAGATGAGCAGACCCAGTTCCTTCACTTGAAAACCCCCACACTTTGGTGCTCACCCAGGGGGATCTGGACTCTGATGGAGGCAGCTGAGGTATTGTGGGAGGCCAGAAGAGGAATGCCCACCCTACCTCTGATTCGACCGAAAGTGGGGTCTTTCCTGGCAAAGAGGGGAGCTGAGGCTCTTAGTGGGAGAGGCGACATCAGTATAAAGACACAGTCCAAAGAAGAGCCTGGTATATTTGGGAGGGAAGCGTGGGGTTGGAGGCTACGGGGAGGCTGAGGATGCCATCAGAACCCCAGAGGAGCTGGGACCTTGTCAAGGGCACTGGGAGCTCCGAGGGCTCTGAGCAGGCACAGAGCAGGTAGAGTAAGACCCTTCTCAGGCCATGTAAAGGATGAGCTGAGGTCGGAGCCAGGGGGATCACCAGGAGTGGATGGGGCAGAGAAATTCAGGGATACTAGGGATTGACCGGCTGGGCTAGAGAAGGGCAGGGAGGGCTGAGGACTGTGCCCAGTGGTTTAGCCGGGTGACCATGTAGACCATGGGACCATGCCGATATGGGGACATAGGAAGAGGAGGATTGGCTTTGTGGGACTTGGTGAGGGCCCACGAGGAGAGAGATGCAGGAGACATTTGACCCAGTTTCCAGCTTCAAGCTATGGCTGAAAGCAAAGTCTTTTCCAAAGAAGCTTTACTTGTTGCAAAATTTTGGAGGGACACACTGCAGTTGTAGCTGGTTGGCACTTTGACTGATTTTTGTCCCTTACGGAGTCGTTCTCCAACATTAGGCATGTTCCACCCGCCCCCCCCTTTTTTTTCCTCTTTTCTTTTCAGAATTTTGATGGTTTTTCTTCCCACCTACTCTGGACATTTGATTCAAATGGATCAGTTCTGTGCAGAGGAGACCCAGCGTGGGGAACAGATACAAAGGATGGATGGTCAGGACGTGTCTACAGAGCCCCGCCCCCAGGAAGGTGGCTTTTGGAGATCACCATTTATTTGGCTCTCCTTTCAGCCCAGCATGACAGGATGTCCTCCAACAGTACTTTTGGAGGACAAAAGTACTTTTGGGGACCCAGTACTTTTTCTTTAGTAGAGTGAGTGAAGATGAAGGGGTTGAGCATGCAAAAAAACATGTCTTTCATGATAGCTCTTACATAGGGCTCCCCAGGTGGCACAGTGGTAAAGAACCCGCCTGCCAATGCAGGAGACGCAAGAGATGCGGGTTCGATCCCTGGGTTGGGAAGATCCCCTGGAGGAGAAAATGGCAACCCACTCCAGTATTCTTGCCTGGAGAATCCCATGGACAGAGGAGGCTGATGGGCTACAGTCCATGGGATCACAGAGTCGGACAGACCGAGTGACGAACACTTTCATTTTTCCTTCTTTTAATGTAGCCTAGAGATTCTTGGGCAGCCCTTGAAGAGCTTTGTCCTCCTTTTCTGCTGCTGTGTAGTATTCCATCCTAAAAATGCCTCCTTTAGGCAATCACCTGTTGCTGGACACTTAGGTTGTTCCCAGTCTTGTGCTATTATAAACAGCACTGCCATAAACCAGCAAACACTTCACTTCCCTTAAAAGCAAATGTATCTCTCCTTTCAATTTCTGGAACTGTTGGCTCAAAGGCTGTATGTGCTTGTGATTGCTGACAGATGTTGAGCCATCAATATCTTCTGTGACAGATGTTGTGACAGAGCTGTGTCAATTTTCACATTTACCAGCCAGGCCTGTTTTCCCTGTTCCCAGGATGACCCTTGTCAAACTTTTAGATGTCTTGTAAAGTGCTTTTAAAGGTACTAAGTGCTTTTAAAGGTACTTCAAGGTAATTTTAATTTGCCTTTTCCCCCCGATTATGAATGGAGTTGACCATCTTTTCACAATGGAAGAGCCATTTTTAGTTCCTTCCTGTGAACTGTCCATTTTCTTGGCTGATTTTTCTATTAGAGTGGGTTTCTGCATTTATTTGTAGGAGTACTTTGTGTATTAAAGATAAGTCATTTGTGATGTGAGTTCAAAGTTTCTACCCAGTTTGTTTATTTTTATTTTTATGCAGTCTTTTCTTTTTGATTTCTGTGATTTGTCATATTTAGAACACCAGCCCCAATTCAAAATATAAAATGGTTCTTTGTGTTTTCCTTTATTGCTTATAGAAGAAATTTCATTTAAACCTGAAAATTTTCCTGATGTGAGGTATGAGATAGCTGCTGTTGCTGCTGCTAAGTCGCTTCAGTCGTGTCCGATTCTGTTCGACCCCATAGACAGTAGCCCACCAGGCTCCACCGTCCCTGGGATTCTCCAGGAAAGAACACTGGAGTGGGATGCCATTTCCTTCTCCAATGCATGAAAGTGAAAAGTGAAAGTGAAGTCGCTCAGTTGTGTCCGACTCTTATCGACCCCATGGACTGCAGCCTACCAGGCTCCTCTGTCCATGGGATTTTCCAGGCAAGAGTACTGGAGTGGGGTGCCACTGCCTTCTCCGGTATGAGGTAGGGATCCAACTTAATTTTTCCCCCCAGAAATGGATATTTGGTTGTTCAGCACCATTTAACTGAATTGATCATGTTTTGTACAATTTTTACTTAAATACAGTTGGGTTACAACATTGTGGTGGTCTCAGGTATACAGCAAAGTGATTCAGCTATACGATAATCCACTTTCTAGTCTCTTGCATTGTTTGATCTGTCAGTTCATTTGTCAATGTCACTTCAAGTGTTGTAGATTCATAATCTGTTTTCATATGTGATAAGGCAGCTTCCCACTCTTACCTCTTGCCCTTATTTTTACATTTTTTCCCAAAATACTCCAATTATTTTTATTTTGCATTCTTCATTCATTCATTCATTCAGTCAGTCAACAGAAACCTACTATGCACCAAGAACTTACCTGGGGTTGGTGGGATTAGGAGGGTGGTTCTTTAGTGATTTATGTATTTGTTGATGAACATTTAAATTGCTTCCATATCTTGGTTATTGTGAATAGCACTGCTATGAACACAGGGGTGCAGGCATCTTTTTGAATTAGTTCTGTCTGATATATGCCCACAAGTGGGGTTGTTGAATCATACAGCAACTCTATTTTTTTTGTTTTTTGTTTTTTTTACTGTTGTTGTTTTTACTGTATTCCATAATGGTTGCACCAATTTATATTCCCACCAACAGTGTAGGAGGGGTCCCTTTCTCTACACCCTCTCCAGCATTGGTTATTTGTAGACATTTGAATGATGGCCATATTGACCTATGAAGTGGTACCTCTCTGTAGTTTTGATTTGCATTTTTCTAATAATTAGCGATATTGAGCATCTTTTCCCTATTGGCCATCTGGGTGGACATTGTATGATTTCATCCATGGCTATTAAAGTATTTCTCTAAAACACAAAAAGGCTATTTAAAAAGATAACTTCTGGGAATTCCCTGGTGGTCCAGTGGTTAAGACTTTGAACTCTCACTGCCGAATGACCTAGGTTCAATCCCTAGTCGGGGGACTAAGATCCCACAAAGCATGTGGTGTGGCCAAATAAATAAACAGGTAACTTCCATGTCATCTTCATTCCTGAGAAATGGTCCCAGTAACATGGAAAAGGTTTAAAAAAGCGTGCTCCTTGCTCTGGGTCTCTCTGTTCTGCTTTCTCTGGCTTCTGTCCTTTGCTGTCTCCTCTCCTGGTCTGTCTGGATCTTTGCTCTCTCTCCTCCTCTCTGTGCTCAGTGGGTTAATCTCTTCCCTGCTCACTGTATTTTTCTGTGTCTGTATCCCTGTGTATCAGCCTGTGTTTCTCCCTGGCTGGGTGAGCTGTCTCCCTGAACCCTGACCTCCTGCCCTGCCTGTCTCTGCAGCTCTTTGAAGGCATGAAGGCATTCAAAGGTGGGGACCAGCGCGTGCGCCTCTTCCGACCTTGGCTCAACATGGAACGGATGCTGCGCTCGGCCCTCCGCCTCTGCCTACCGGTGAGGGGCCCCTGGCCGCCCAAGGAGGGTGGGGCAGGGGGCATGGGCGGGGGCCAGGGTCAAGAGGGTACCCTGACTCATCTTCATCCCGCCCAGAGTTTCGACAAAATTGAGTTGCTGGAGTGCATCCGCCGGCTGGTGGAAGTGGACCAGGACTGGGTCCCTGGCAGCATGGGCACTAGCCTCTACGTTCGGCCCGTGTTGATCGGGAACGAGGTGGGCCGGCTCCGGGGGCTGGGGAGCCACACTTGGGGGGCGGGTTGCCTTCCTGAAGGAGAAGGGCCGGGGACCTAGGCTTGGGTCAGGGAAGGGGTTGGGGGCCTGGATTCCTGGGTCCCTGATGTCCCCTTCCGCCCATCACAGCCCTCGCTAGGTGTCGGCCACCCTACTCGAGCCCTCCTGTTCGTCATTCTCAGCCCTGTGGGCGCCTACTTCCCTGGAGATGCCTTGAAACCTGTCTCCCTCCTGGCAGATCCATCATTCATCCGGGCCTGGGTGGGTGGGGTCGGCAACTACAAGCTGGGAGGGTAAGTAGTCCCTTGCCCACCCCAGGGTCTGGTGCACTGGGCGTCAGAGACACAAGGTGTGTCTTTGGATGTCCAGTGGAGAAACTCAGACTGGCCCCCAGGGAAGTCTCTAGAAATGAATTTACACTTAGCTCACTGGTCTCTCCTCCAGGTAGCCTCCCCTGAAAACCCAACCTTCCTCAGCTCCCATAATGCCCAGGGGCTCTGGCATCCACCACCCTGCCTGTAGACTTCCTGTGGATTTATCTGTCTTGCCAAGGGCATCAGCTCAGCAGGGCAAGGAGGGTTAGGATGGGGATAAGGCAGAGGGCGGGCTTAGGATGTATTGGGACAGCAAGTGTGGCCCCAGCTGGGAGTTCATTCAGATCCTTTCAAAACATATCTCGTTGAAGTTTCCTGATGGTCAACGTGAACTTCTCGATGTTCAAGCTGGTTTTAGAAAAGGCAGTGGAACCAGAGATCAAATTTCCAACATCCACTGGATCATGGAAAAAGCAAGAGAGTTCCAGAAAAACATCTATTTCTGCTTTATTGACTATGCCAAAGCCTTTGACTGTGTGGATCACAATAAACTGTGGAAAATTCTGAACAAGATGGGAATACCAGACCACCTGACCTGCCTCTTGAGAAACCTATATGCAGGTCAGGAAGCAACAGAACTGGACATGAAACAACAGGCTGGTTCCAAATAGGAAAAGGAGTACGTCAAGGCTGTATATTGTCACCCTGCTTATTTAACTTATATGCAGAGTACATCATGAGAAACACTGGGCTGGATGAAGCAGAAGCTGGAATCAAGATTGCTGGGAGAAATATCAGTAACTTCAGATATGCAGATGACACCACCCTTATGGCAGAAAGCAAAGAACTAAAGAGCCTCTTGATGAATGTGAAAGAGGAGAGTGAAAAAGTTGGCTTAAAGTTCAACAGTCACAAAACTAAGATCATGTCATCTGGTCCCATCACTTCATGGCAAATAGATGGGGAAACAGTGGCAGACTTTATTTTCTTGGGCTCCAAAAACACTGCAGATGGTGATTGCAGCCATGAAATTAAAAGACGCTTGCTCCTTGGCAGGAAAGTTATGACCAGCCTAGATAGCATATTAAAAAGCAGAGACATTACTTTGCCAACAAAGGTCGGTCTAGTCAAGGCTATGGTTTTTCCACTAGTCATGTACGGATGTGAGAGCTGGACTATAAAGAAAGCTGAGTGCTGAAGAATTGATGCTTTTGAACTGTGGTGTTGGAGAAGACTCTTGAGGGTCCCTTGGACTGCAAGGAGATCCAAACAGTCCATCCTAAAGGAGATCAGTCCTGAGTGTTCCTTGGAAGGACTGATGTTGAAGCTGAAACTTCAATTCTTTGGCCACCTGATGCAAAGAGCTGACTCATTTGAAAAGACCCTGATGCTGGGAAAGATTGAAGGCAGGAGAAGAAGGGGAAGACAGAGGATGAAATGGTTGGATGGCATCACCGACTCAATGGACATGAGTTTGGGTAAACTCCGGGAGTTGGTGATGGACACAGAGACCTGGCGTGGTGCAGTCCATGGGGTCGCAAACAGTCAGATACGACTGAGCAACTGAACTGAACTGAACTGAACCCCTATGTTGGGTGAAGCTGGGGACACAGATAAGTCTGATCTGGGCCCTGCCCTCCATAGGCTCCCAGGCTGGTGGGAGCCCGAGTATCCAGGGCAGCACGTGCTCTGATGGAAATGACCAGAACATGGGAAAGTCTTCACAAAGGAGGTCCGATGGGTAGGCTGGAGATGGTTTCCTGAATACAAAAGTGGTGTGTACGTGAGTCGCCCAGTCATGTCTGACTCTTCACGACCCCATGGACTGTGGCTCGCCTGGCTCCTCCATCCGTGGAATTCTCTAGGCAAGAATACCGAAGTGGGTCGATTTCAAATCCTGGGAACACACCAGTGGAGACAGGGGGGAGGGGCAGAGTCACCGAAGTTGTCAGAGAAGAAAAATAAGTCTGGCTTTTGCAAAAGGCTTAACAGGTAGTCCCAGACCAGGCCCAGCCCTGAACACTGGACTGAAGGGCTGGGATCTTGTCCTAGAGGCAGTGGGGAGCCCCGAGAGGCTTGTGAGCAGACGAGGTGCGAGGTCAGCTCTGGGTGAGAGACAGTGAGTGTTAAATCAGGGCAAAACGGGAAAGCATCGAGGTGGCCAGTTGATCACGAGAGCCCAGAGGAGGCTTGAAACCCAGCCTGGAGGTTCAGTAAGCCTCTCAGAGATGACGTCACAGCTGTTTGTGAATGGGGCGGGAGCAGGATGAGCGCTGGTCTGGAAAGACTCACATCGGGCCACGTCGGGGGAAGGCTGGGGGTCCCTTGACCTGGTCCACCATGTTGCTGTCCGCCAGGAATTACGGGCCCACCGTGTTAGTGCAGCAGGAGGCACAAAAGAAGGGCTGCGAGCAGGTCCTCTGGCTGTATGGGCCTGATCACGAGCTCACGGAGGTGGGCACCATGAACATCTTCGTCTTCTGGACCTATGAGGACGGGGGTGAGCCCACCCATGACCAACCCCAGGCTGGGCGGAAGTGGGCGGGAGCAGAAATTCTTAGTGGCTGCAGGTCTTGGGGCTTGGCTGTGAGTGGGGTGGCTCCTAAGAGGATGGGATGGTGTGAGGTAACACGCCCCCTCCCCCTTCTCTTCCACCTGACCCAGTGCTGGAACTGGTGACCCCCCCACTGGACGGCATCATCCTACCTGGAATAGTCCGACAGAGTCTGCTGGACCTGGCCCGGACCTGGGTGAGGGCATGCTGTCTTCGGGTGGCCAGAATGATGGGGTACTCCTCTGTTGCAGGACTGGAGTATTGGGGGTGGTGGAGGGGACTGGGCACAATGGCATGGCTCTTTTCCACCATCCACACAGAGCGGGGAGCAGAGCAGCCCCCCGGGCTCAGAGGTTATTTGTGTCTCGCCCCGCAGGGTGAATTCCGAGTGGTAGAGCGTAAGATCACCATGAAGGAGTTCCTGCGGGCGCTGAAGGATGGCCGGGTCCGAGAAGTCTTCGGTTCAGGCACTGCTTGCCAGGTCTGCCCCGTGCACCAAATCCTGTACCAAGGCAAGGTGAGGAAGGGCCAGCTTAGAGCGTGAGGAAGGGCCGGCTTGGACCGTCACGGAGAAGAAGGGGGTGGGGGCCCGTTCTTACCACCCTTTCTTCCCCAGCATTTCCACATTCCCACCATGGAAAACGGGCCCCAGCTCATCCTCCGCTTCCACAAGGAACTGAAGGCGATCCAGGTGAGGTGCACCAGCTGGGAGCTGGGCTGGATGCTTGGTTGCCCAAGAGAAGTTCACATCCCACTAGCCTCTGAACTGAGGCTTCCCTTCCCCCACCATAGTCCCACCAGCTGAAAATGGCTCCTTCCATTGGCCTCTGGGCCTCCGATTGAGTTTGCTTTCCTCAAGTCCTGTGGCCTAGAACACTTCTTGGGACTAAATGGTGCTTCTCTGTGAGCCTCGGGAGCCCTGGCTTGAGAAATTCCCTTCCCATGAGCCTTCGGGACCTGAAGCCAACCTTCTGGCCACTGAGTTCCAAGTCCCAGAGATCCCCAGGAGCCCTGGGCTATTCCGCTGGCTTGAGAATCTTGCTCCTACCAGCCTCTGCACTCTGCCCCGACTCTGTGGCCTAAGAACATTTCCTATCATAAGCCCCTGGAGGTACTTTCATACGTCTGAACCGAGCTATCTGGCCTTTCCTGGCACTGGAACTGGAGCTCCTTTTCTGTGAGCTTCTGTAAATTCCAGAGTATCTGGACCGAGAACTACACCTCCTGCCTATCCAGGTTTTCTCAGCTGAAGAACTTTTCCCCCGAGCCTTCAGGGCCTTACAAGAACTCCTCTTTGCAGAACTACAACTCCTTTGGGCCTCTGCGCCACCTTTGCCACGTTCGGTGGGCTTCCGGGAAGTGGCCTCATTTCCCGTGAGGCCCTGGGGCGTAACTTTGCCGGCGCTCAGGCTAGGATGCCCCAGGGCCTGCTGGGAGTTGTAGTGTGGTTTCCTCTCACCTCCGCCTGTGTTATTCTATAGTACGGATCAAAAGCCCATGAATGGATGCTCCCGGTGTAATGCTCTGGGCTACGCTGGACCACTCCACGGACCACCGACCTGTAGCATCCAGCCCCTGTTGGACCTTCACCTCCGTACCAATGACTCACCTGAAGTGCAATATGAAGTAAAAGACGGGGGAGCTCGGACGCCTGGATCTCCGGTGCCCCCATGTTACACTCCCAAAGCCATAAGGGCCTGACCCAGGCGTCTTGGCCCCTAGCCCCGCCATTCAGGCCTTGGGGACCTGTACTCCCCGCTGCTCCGTGTTGTGGGTCAGGGATACACTTTGACCCCAAATCTGCATCTCCGTTTTCAGGCCAGATCTCCCGGTGCTACAGTTGATTTTTTTTTTTTTCCCCCTAGCTGCGATTTTGAAATAAAATGCCAAAGAACAAGACATTAAGTTTCATCTTCAATGAAGCAATTCAGCGGCTCTAGCGTCTTAACCAGGAACCCACATGTTCAACCCATTTCATTTTCAAGGGCCCAGCAATCCAAACCCTCAGAGTCCTGATGGTTTCTCAGATGGGGAGATTTTTCCACTTGTCACAAATTGAGCTTAACATCTTCCCTCCCTAAAAAGGGACCCGCATCCCCATCTTGCAGGACAGCCCCACTGTACACTCCAGTCACTCTGCCAGACCCCTCTGCACTGTACTTCTACCCCCAAAAGCCTCTGAGTCCCCAGCCCTGTCCTCTTTCCCCAGACTCTGTCTTCTTGGCTTCAGCTCAGATCTTGTCTCCTGCCTGGACCCTTGTCCTGGCTTCCAGTTTGACCTGGAAAGGATCTTTCTACACTCAGAGCTGCCCCTGCAGGGCCAGGCATAACTGGCTACAGATCTGGATTCTGGATTCTAACTTTCTTCTGTTATCTGATCAGTGTGTAACTTGGGGTATGCCTGAGCTCTGATCCTGGGGGAGACCCTGTGGGACTAGTGGGTAGACTCCATTTGTGGCCTGTCCAGCAGCCATCAGCTTTGGTACCAGGACTCTGATCTGTTGAGACAGCAGGCAACCATTGCCTCATTGAGAATGAGGCACCCCCCTCATTCTCTTTTTCAATCGTTGTTCAAGGGAAGGCCATGGGCCATGGGCCAAGGGCATACAAGAGGAAATTTGCCTGGAGGCCTCTGGGAAAGCTGTCCTTCCTAAATTAAACATTCCAGAAGGGCTACGTCTGCTTTTCTTTCCTCTGTTTTGGCTTAGTTACAAGTGTGATGCTTGGAGCTGCTGCAGCCATTTCATGGCCAAGAGTGCCAGGCCTACTTTGAATATAACAGAGCACAAAGAAAGATCCTGGCTCCTCCAACTGGGAAGCCTCTGATTTCTGGATTGTTTTGTTTAAAAAAAAAAAAAAGAACAAAAAGCCATTTAAGTCACTTTTGTCAGATGGTTTATCTTTTGTTATTTGCAATTGTATTATGTGTGTGTGTGAGAGAGAGAGAGAAACTTACAGTCAAAAACTTCTTTGCTTCCCTGGATCTTCTGTTGGCCAGAGCTGATCACATCAGGAAGAATTCCTGATTCTAGTAGCCAGGTCCCAAATGAAGACCTAGGCCAGATTTTTATCTTAGATTTGAATCCTGAGGGAATGATCAGGAAAGGGTAAGTAGCTGTCGCTTAAAAAAAAAAAACAAACAAACAACTCAGAATTATGCTTTATTTGGTGGACAAAACTGAGGACTTAAGCCAAAGACATGGCATCTCATATAGTGAGAGATGCTTCAAAGAAGCAAAGAGTGGGGGAGCCAGGATATATAGGAGTTTTTGCAATGAAGACTAGGTAGTCAAAACATCAAGAGATTACTGTGAAATATGGTGGTCCAGTGGCTAAGACTCTGTGCTCTCAGTGCGGGGGCCCCGGATTCCATCCCTGATCAGGGAACTAGATCCTGCGTGCCGCAATGAAGACTGAAAATCCTGTGTGCCGCAACTAAGACCCAGCACAGTCAAATAAATGGATAAAAATAAAATTTAAAAAACAGATTGTGTGTGTGCTCAGTTATGTCCAACTCTTTGTGACCCCATAGACTGTAGCCCGCCAGGCTCCTCCATCCATGGGATTTCCCAGGCAAGAATACTGGAGTGGGTTGCCGCTTCCTTCTCCAGGGGATCTTCCTGACCCAGGGATTGAACCCAAGTCTCCTGCCTCTCCTGCATTGGCAGGCAGATTCTTTCCTACTGAGCCGACCCACCTGGGAAGCCAAAAACAGAGATAACTGTCAATTAAAGAAAACCAAATACCTAAAGTTAAGGAATTTAGCCCTTTTCTGTGTATGGTAAGATGCAAGAGTCTGCTCCCTGAAATCATTCCTTTGCTATGCTCCTTAGCTATCTAGGGTCAGTGTCTTATTCTTGTCCATCTTTGGTCTCTGAGTGCACTGCTGGGGAGAAGGGCGGCTGTAGCAGCTGACTGTTTGATGGCAGGCATTCTGTTTCTACCCTGAGTTCCCTCAGGGCTCACTGTCAGGGGGACTGTGATGTGCTGACTTGGTGGCTGTCACATCCTTTGTTTATGAGGTGGCAGGCAACATTTACCCAGCTTCCCAGCTGGCGCTGGTGGCAAAGCACCCACATGCCAATGCAGGAGACATAAGAGACCTGGGTTTAATCCCTGAGTCAGGAAGATCCCCTGGAGGAGGGCATGGCCACTCCAGTGTTCTTGCCTGGAGAATTCCATGGACAGAGGAGCCTGGCAGGATACAGTCCATGGGGTTGCAGTGAGTCAGACACGACTGAGTGACAGCACACACGCACGTGTTTTGTTAGTCTTCTTTAGCCACTATTAGGAGATAAGGCAGAAGCCCGCTCAATATTTTTTCCTTATTTCTCTGACCAGGGAACAAACCTGTGCGCCTTGGAGAGGAAGGGCAGAGTCTTAACCCCTGGACCACAGCTGTGTGTGTGTGTGTGTGTGTGCACACGCGTGTGTCCGACTGATTGCCATTTCCTTCTCCAGGGGATCTTCCCAATCAGGGATCAAACCTGTGTCTCTTGCGTCTCCTGCATTGGCAGGCGGGTCCTTTACCACTGATACCTTTGCTTCCCTGATAGCTCAGTTGGTAAAGAATCTTCCTGCAATACAGGAGACCCTGGTTTGACACCTGGGTCGGGAAGATCCCCTGGAGAAGGGATAGGCTACCCACTCCAGTATTCTGGCCTACAGAGTCCATGGGGTTGCAAAGAGTCGGACACGACTGAGTGACTCTCATTTTCACTTTCCTTTACCACTAGTGCCACCTGGGAAGTTCCTCAACTCGCTTTTTGAAAATCACTCGAGGCAGTAGCATCTGAGAATAAACAGTGATATGTTTGACATGCCATAGGCTAAGGCTTGTTATCTTTAAATGAATATTTAAAGATATTATAAATCTTTAATATTTATAATTAAATATTAAAGAGTTTTAATATTTAAAGATTGAAAATATTAAAATATATGAATATTTTGTTCACCTTCTGTCATAATGTCTAATTCTATAAATATTAATAGATGTAACCCATATGAACTAAAACTCTTAACGGTTCTCAGTGATTTTTAAAAGTGTAAAGTGGCCTCAGGTCCAAAAAGTTTGAGAAATGCTGTCCACGGACAATGCCTGACTCTCAGCAAGCTGATGTGACCATTGGTTAAATAACAAAATAAACAACAAATCTGATCCAGTTGCAGTTTATCACAGAAAAGAACTTTGTTTCTTGTTTTGCATTCGTAGACATTTTCAGAGCCTTTTCTGTCTGAGACAAACATTCTGTAGGAAGATTCCAGTAGGCTTACTTGGCATTATTGCTTCATTTGATCACTTTTCACAGTGAGTAAGACACTCAGGTTGCAAATGAGAATTATTAGAGCACACACATTCACATTTCAGATACCCTTCATGCTTTGCCTAATTAAAAATCAACTTTAAAAAAAATTCTCTAATAGCTATGTGATGGGCTTCCCGGGTGGCTCAGTGGTAAAGAATTTGCCTGCCAAACACGAGACTTGGGTTTAATTTCTGCGTCAGGAAGCTCCCCTGGAGTAGGAAATGGCAACCAAACTCCAATATTCTTGCCTGGAGACTTCCACAGACAGAAGAGCCTGATGGGCTACAGTCCATGCGGTCTCAAAAAAAGTCATCAGATATGACTTAGGGACTAAATAGTTACAGCAACAAAGCTGTGTGATGTTGGGGAAGTGAGTGCACCTCTCTGAGCCTCAGTTTCCTCATTTCAAAAATGCAGATCATAGTACCTACTTCTTAAGGCCATGTCATTGCTGTTGTTCAGTCACTAAGTCGTGTCTGGCTCTTTTGAGATCCAACAGACTGTAGCCCCCCAGGATCCTCCTCTTTGGAAAAGACCCTGATGCTGGGAGAGATTGAGGGCAGAAAAGGAGAAGAGGGTCACAGAGGATGAGATGGTTGGATGGCATCACTGATGTGAAGGACAAGAACTCGGGCAAATCCCGGGTAAGGGTCAGGGAGACCTGGCCGCCACAGTCCATAGGGTCACAGAATCGACACGACTTGGTGACTGACCGACAACAAAAACAATGTTTAGGGGGCTGTAGATCTTAATGGCTTAAAAAATTGTGTGTGTGTGTGTTCAAAATATTATGTCATCTTCATGCTTAAGGATGTTCTTCATTAGAAAATAATAAATATACACTAAGTAGAAAGAGCAAAATGGGAATTTTCATTTAGTTTATTCAGAATTCTGAAAAGTTCACTAAAACTCCTTGGATTAATATCTAATAAAGCCATTTTGAACTTCCCTGGTGGTCCAGTGGTTAAGGGTCCATGTTTCCACTGCAGCGGGTGCAGCTTCCCATCCCGGTTGGGGAGATAAGATCCTACATGCTGCGTGGTGTGGCCAAAAAGAAAAAAGAAAACATTTTGTAAGTTTGATTGTCTGCAGCTATAAATACCCGTTTCACTAATCATGTTCAACAATCATGCTTTTGTATAATAATATTTTCATTGGCTTCTAAAAAACAAACAATAAGTTCAAAAATCAGATTTAGTCTAACTGTGAATACTAAACTAGTTCTAAGTGATGAAAAGATCAGAGAAACTTATAAACATCACTTATGTTCTACGTTTACTCCTTGGAAGAAAAGTTATGACCAACCTAGATAGCATATTCAAAAGCAGAGACATTACTTTGCCAACAAAGGTCCGTCTAGTCAAGGCTATGGTTTTTCCTGTGCTCATGTATGGATGTGAGAGTTGGACTGTGAAGAAGGCTGAGCGCGGAAGAATTGATGCTTTTGAACTGTGGTGTTGGAGAAGACTCTTGAGAGTCCCTTGGATTGCAAGGAGATCCAACCAGTCCATTCTAAAGGAGATCAGCCCTGGGTGTTCTTTGGAGGGAATGATGCTAAAGCTGAAACTCCAGTACTTTGGCCACCTGATGCGAAGAGTTGACTCATTGGAAAAGACTCTGATGCTGGGAAGGATTGGGGGCAGGAGGAGAAGGGGACGACAGAGGATGAGATGGCTGGATGGCATCACCGACTCGATGCACATTAGTTTGGGTGAACTCCGGGAGTTGGTGATGGACAGGGAGGCCTGGCGTGCTGCGATTCATGGGGTCGCAGAGAGTCGGACATGACTGAGGGACTGAACTGAAATGACTGATGCTCTGTGTAGGAATATCCAGTAATATATAAAAATCGTGATATAAATAAATAAACAAGACAAAATAATGAGGAATAAGATTAAACAGAGGAAAAGAAAAACTGTACTGAAAGTAAATATCAGCTAAAGTAACCATCATTGAGCGATCCGGCCTCAGGAGCCGCAGGAAGTGCCGCTGGCGCCATCTGGCGGCCAATGGTGGGATAAAGTCTCAAAGGCGGAAGGAAGAGCAGAGAGAGTCCAAACAAAATTGGTTTAAAACAATTTTATTGCATTATAAAAATTTACAAACATCTGGAGGGACACTGTTTGAGAAGACTCCTTTTCGAAGATGTATAGGAAACAGTGGTTTAGGATGAGAAGGGAAGGATTGAGAGTTTGGGGTGAGCTATTATACATAGGATGATTAGACAACAAGGCCTTACTGTATAGTATAGCATAGAGAACTATACTCACGATCCTGTAATAAACCATAATGCAAAAGAACATGAAAAGCATGTATATATGTGTGTAACCAAATCACTGTTCTGTATGGCAGAAATTCACACAACACTGTAAATCAACTCTAATAAAATTAACAGCCACAACAAAAAAGAAACACTGGCTTGGGTATTTAAGAAGAACTGTCAGCAAACATCTTACTAAATGGTGAAAGACTGAAAGTCTTCCTTCTAAGATCAGGACAAGAAATGATGCTACCTTTGCATCTTTCACTCAAAAATGTAGCCGAATTTCTATTCAGAGCAGTTAAGCTAGAAAAAAATGAAAGGCAGTTAAGTTTGAAAGTTGTAAGGTTATCTTTATTTGCAGATAACATGATCTTATACATATAAAATGCTAAAGGGGACACCCCTGGTGAGTCTCTGGTGAAGATTTCCCCAACAACAACAGTTAAAGAATCCACACTAAAAACCTACTGTGAGTGTACTATAGCCTGCCAGACTCCTCTGTCAATGGAATTTTCCAAGCAAGAATACTGGAGTGTGTTGTTATTTCCTACTCCAGGGTATCTTCCCAACCCAGGGAGCGAACCAGCATCTCTTGCATCTGCTGCATTGGCAGGCAGTTTCTTTACCTTTGCACCACATAATGGGAAGATGTCCTGTGTTCATGGATTGGAAGGCAGTATTATTAAGATGGCAATACCAAGCCTTCCCTGGTAGCCCAGTGATCAAGGCTCCTTGCTTCAAATGCAGGGATGAAGGTTCCATCCCTGGTCAAGGAATTAACATCCCACCTACTGCAGGCATGAGACAAAAAAAAAAAAAAAGTCCCCAAAGCAATAACGCAATCTAGGGACCCAATATAATCTCTATCAAAATACCAAAATAAGACAAAACAAAAGCCAAGTCCTTATTTGCAGAACGGAAGAGGTGACTCTAAACTTCATAGGGAACCACAAGGGACCCCACATACCAAAACAATCTTGGAAATGAACACGGTTAGAGGATTCACACATCTCGATCTCAAAGCTGACTACAAAGCCACAGTAATCAGAACAATATGGTGCTGCTATAAAGACATAGAAATCAAGGGAGTAGATGCAGAGCCCAGAAGTAAACCTATCCATCAATGGCCAGTTGATTTTTGATAAGGGAGCCAAGTCCATTCAATGGCAGAAAGAGTTGTCTCTTCAACAAACAGTGCTGGGATAGCCAGATACCCCCTTGCAAAAGTCTGAAGTTGTACCTTTACATCATACCATATACAACCTTTAAACCATCAAAGTCCTAAATGTAAGAACTAAAACTAGAAAACTCTTAGAAGAAAATACTGGGCTAAATCGTCATGACTTGAGTTGGCGATGAGTTCTTAGGACGCCAAAGGCACAGGCAACAGAAGAAGAAAACAGGAAAACTGGGCTTCATCAGAATGAAAGATTTTGTGCATCATCACGCTATCAAGAGAATGAAAAAACCCACAGAATGGGCAACGTATTTGCAAATCATATAAGTGGTAAGGTCTAGATTCAGACTCTACCAAGACTCCTACAAGCCCCCTGTCCCCAGCAGGGCTCCTACAACTTGACAGAAAGACAATCCAAAATAAAGATGGGCACACCTGGAGAAGGAAATGGCAATCCACTCCAGCATTCTTGCCCGGAGAATCCCCAAGGACAGGGGAGCCTGGCAGGCTGCAGTCCGTGGGGTCACAAAGAGTCAGACACGACTGAGCAGGCACGGGCGCATCTTGTTGCATAAAAATGGGGAAGTGTCGCTAGTTAGAGATGCTGGGATACAGGATGCACCGATTCCAGCAACTAGGATGCTGGAATACGGGTCCTCTGGTTCCTACACACAGCATTCTGTCCTGGACTGTTGTACTGAATGTGTTGTGTAATGATGAATCCTTAATTAGCAACAAGCAATTCTTAAAAAAAATTTTTTTTAATTCATTTATTTATTTTGTCTGTGCTGAGTCTTTGTTGCTGCACGTGGGGTTTTCTCAAGTTGCAGCGAGCAGGGGCTACTCTCTAGTTTCCGTGCGCCAGCTTCTCATTGCTGTGGCTTCTCTTGTTTCGGAACACAAGTTCTAGGCCACACGGGCTTCAGTAGTTGCAGCTACTGGACTCTAGAGCACAGGCTCAATAGTTTTCAGTTCAGTTCAGTCGCTCAGTCCTGTCCGACTCTTTGCAACCCCACGGACTGCACCACGCCAGGCCTCCCTGTCCATCACCAACTCCCGGAGCTTACTCAAACTCATGTCCATTGAGTCAGTGATGCCATCCGACCATCTCATCCTTTGTCGTCCCCTTCTCCTCCCGCCTTCAATCTTTCCCAGCATCAGGGTCTTTTCAAATGAGTCAGCTCTTTACATCAGGTGGCAAAGTATTGGAGTTTCAGCTTCAGCATCAGTCCTTCCAATAGTTGTTATATATGTTTATATATTAGTAAGCATTTTGGGGAGAAGGCAATGGCGACCCACTCCAGTACTCTTGCCTGGAAAATCCCACGGACGGAGGAGCCTGGTAGGCTGCCGTCCATGGGGTCGCTAAGAGTCGGATACGACTAAGGGTCTTCATTTTCACTTTTCACTTTCATGCATTGGAGAAGGAAATGGCAACCCACTCCAGTGTTCTTGCCTGGAGAATCCCAGGGACGGGGGAGCCTCATGGGCTGCCGTCTATGGGGTCGCACAGAGTCGGACACGACTGAAGCGACTTAGCAGCAGCAGCAGCAGCAAGCATTTTGGAGTAGGAAATGGCAACCCACTCCATTTCCCACTGGAGAATCCCATGGACAGAGGAGCCTGGTGTGCCGCAGTCTACGGGGTCGCAAAGAGTCAGACACGACTGAGCGGCTGAACAACAGCGAGGTTGAGCCCAGAGCCAGGAGAGAGTTGGGAGCAGAAAATCTTGACCGTCAGTAAATGGGAACAGGCGCCCTCTGGCGGCCGCGTGGAGGAATCGACAGAGGGCGGTGAGGGCGGTAGCCGGAAGCGTCCCTTGAGAAAGACGGTGAAGAGTCCGGGGGACTGTGGTGACTGTGGTGACTGCGGTCACTGCGATGACTGCAGGACCAGGGTGGTAACTGCGGGAGGGGCCAGAAGTGATCGAATCAGGGTGCCAGTCGGAGATCAGACCATCAGGATTTCCCGAAGTGTTGATTCACACCCCTACCGGCCACATGTGGGTGGAGAAAGGGAAGTAAAATAGGACTTCCTCAGCTCAACATTGTTTTATGAGATTTTTTTTTTCATGCTGTGTTGTTAGTTGGCTCATTGAAAACTTCAACTTGCTGTGTGCTGGCAACTATTAACACAGTATTTACGTGATAATTATAACTGTTTACATTGCATTTACATTGTATTAGGTATTATAAGTAAGTAATCTCATAGCAAACACCCTCTTCCAACAACACAAGAGAAGACTCTACACATGGACATCACCAGATGGTCAACACCGAAATCAGATTGATTATGTTCTTTGCAGCCAAAGATGGAGAAGCTCTATACAGTCAACAAAAACAAGACCCGGAGCTGACTGTGGCTCAGATCATGAACTCCTTATTGCCAAATTCAGACTTAAATTGAAGAAAGTGGGGAAAACCACTAGACCATTCAGGTATGACCTAAATCAAGTCCCTTATGATTATACAGTGGAAGTGAGAAATAGATTTAAGGGCCTAGATCTGATAGATAGAGTGCCTGATGAACTATGGAATGAGGTTCGTGACTTTGTACAGGAGACAGGGATCAAGACCATCCCCATGGAAAAGAAATGCAAAAAAGCAAAATGGCTGTCTGGGGAGGCCTTACAAGTAGCTGTGAAAAGAAGAGAAGCGAAAAGCAAAGGAGAAAAGGAAAGATATAAGCATCTGAATGCAGAGTTCCAAAGAATAGCAAGAAGAGATAAGAAAGCCTTCCTCAGCGATCAATGCAAAGAAATAGAGGAAAACAACAGAATAGGAAAGACTAGAGATCTCTCTCTTCAAGAAAATTAGAGATACAAAGGGAACATTTCATGCAAAGATGGGCTCGATAAAGGACAGAAATGGTACGGACCTAACAGAAGCAGAAGATATTAAGAAGAGGTGGCAAGAATACACAGAAGAACTGTACAAAAAATATCTTCACGACCCAGATAATCACGATGGTGTGATCACTGACCTAGAGCCAGATATCCTGGAATGTGAAGTCAAGTGGGCCTTAGAAAGCATCACTACGAACAAAGCTAGTGGAGGTGATGGAATTCCAGTTGAGCTATTTCAAATCCTGAAAGATGATGCTGTGAAAGTGCTGCACTCAATATGCCAGCAAATTTGGAAAACTCAGCAGTGGCCACAGGACTGGAAAAGGTCAGTTTTCATTCCAATCCCAAAGAAAGGCAATGCCAAAGAATGCTCAAACTACCACACAATTGCACTCATCTCACATGCTAGTAAAGTAATGCTCAAAATTCTCCAAGCCAGGCTTCAGCAATATGTGAGCCGTGAACTTCCTGATGTGCAAGCTGGTTTTAGAAAAGGCAGAGGAACCAGAGATCAAATTGCCAACATCCGCTGGTTCATGGAAAAAGCAAGAGAGTTCCAGAAAAACATCTATTTCTGCTTTATTGACTATGCCAAAGCCTTTGACTGTGTGGATCACATTAAACTGTGGAAAATTCTGAAAGAGATGGGAATACCAGACCACCTGACCTGCCTCTTGAGAAATCTGTATGCAGGTCAGGAAGCAACAGTTAGAACTGGACATGGAACAACAGACTGGTTCCAAATAGGAAAAGGAGTATGTTGAGGCTGTATACTGTCACCATGCTTATTTAACCTATATGCAGAGTACATCATGAGAAATGCTGGACTGGAAGAAGCACAAGCTGGAATCAAGATTGCCAGGAGAAATATCAAGAACCTCAGATATGGAGATGACACCACCCTTATGGCAGAAAGTGAAGAGGAACTAAAAAGCCTCTTGATGAAAGTGAAAGAGGAGAGTGAAAAAGTTGACTTAAAGCTCAACATTCAGAAAATGAAGATCATGGCATCCGGTCCCATCACTTCATGGGAAATAGAGGGGGAAACAGTGGAAACAGTGTCAGACTTTACTTTTCTGGGCTCCAAAATCACTACAGATGGTGACTGCAACCATGAAATTAAAAGACGCTTACTCCTTGGAAGGAAAGTTATGACCAACCTAGATAGCATATTCAAAAGCAGAGACATTACTTTGCCAACAAAGGTCCGTCTAGTCAAGGCTATGGTTTTTCCTGTGGTCATGTATGCATGTGGGAGTTGGACTGTGAAGAAGGCTGAGCGCCGAAGAATTGATGCTTTTGAATTGTGGTGTTGGAGAAGACTCTTGAGAGTCCCTTGGACTGCAAGGAGATCCAACCAGTCCATTCTGAAGGAGATCAGCCCTGGGATTTCTTTGGAGGGAATGATGGTGAAGCTGAAACTCCAGTACTTTGGCCACCTCATGCGAAGAGTTCACTCATTGGAAAAAACCCTGATGCCGGGAGGGATTGGGGGCAGGAGGAGAAGGGGAAGACAGAGGATGAGATGGCTAGATGGCGTCACTGACTCGATGGACGTGAGTCTGAGTGAACTCCGGGAATTGGTGACGGACAGGGAGGCCTGGAGTGCTGCTATTCATGGGGTCGCAAAGAGTTGGACACGACTGAGCGACTGAACTGAACTGAACTGAATCTAGAGAGGATTTAGAGTAACATGGGAGGTTGCAGTCACTGTGGAAAACAGTATTGAGGTTTGTCAAAAATTACAAATAGAACTACCCAAGGTTCCACTCCTGGGTATATCCCCCACCACCACACACACACACACACAAAGCCCCACTAAGTGGAAAAGATGCATGCACCCCGATGTACATAGCAGCATTTTTTTTTTTAACAATAGCCAAGATATGGAAGACAGAGGATGAGATGCTTGGAATGGCATCACCAACTCAAAAACCATGAATTTGAGCAAGCTCAGGGAGTTGGTGGTGGACAATGAAGCCTGGCGTGCTGCAGTCCATAGGGTCACAAAGAGTCAGACACAACTGAGCAACTAAACTGAACTAAAGATATGGAAACAATTCAAGTGTCCATCAACCAATGAACTTAGTGTTTTCAGCTTTTGTTTTCAATTTAGTTTAGTTTAGGAGGTTTTTTTGGGAGGGTGTATTTTGTTTTTTCATTTTGTCTTTCCTTTCTGGGGTGCTGATTTTTTTCTTTGTTTTTTTTTTTACAGGTCAACTTTTTGATTTGGAATAACTTCATATTTACAAAGACAATTTGCAAAGCTAGTACAGGGTTCCTATACCCTTTGCCCAGCTTCTCTTAATGTAAACATCTTAATAACTATGGTGTATTTGTCAAAACTAAGAAATCAACAGTACTATACTATTAACAAAATGCAGGCTTTATTTGAATGTCAATTCTCCCACAATTGTCCTTTTTCTGTTCTCAGATCCATCCAGAATGCCACATGGCATATAGTCATCCTATGTCCTTAGTTTTCTTCTATTTGTGAGTTTTATGTTTTCTCTTCTCTTTCCATGACCTTGACAGTTTGGGAGGATATTGGTTGAGTATGTTGTGGAATGACCTTCAGCTTCAGTCTGTCTGATATTTTCTCATGAAGGCTCCACAACCAGAAATTGGGGGAGAAAATGTTCTATTGCTTAAACTGGGTGGTGGTGGCTAAAGAGTTTGTTTCATACTTATTTCTTAAATGGTACGTGGTAGGCTGAAAAATGACCTTCTAAGTAGGATTCAAGTCTAAGTCCTGGAACCAGCCAATGTACCTTATATAACAAGAAAAAAAAAAAGATTATTGCAAATGTGATTAAATTAGGTCTTAAGATAGGTGATTATCTGGGAAAATTCTTTGTGTTTTTTAAAGATGTATTTATATTATGTTTTGGCTGGGGTGGATCTTCGTTGTTGCACGTAGCTTTGCCTAGTTGTGGCAAGCAGGTGTTGCAGAGCATAAGCTCTGGGTGCAAGGGCTTCAGTAGTGGCAGTGCATAGGCTCAGTAGTTCCAGCTTGCAAGCTCTAAAAAGTGGGCTCCGTAGTTGTGGCACACGGGCTTAGCTGCTCCATGGCAGGTAGGGTCTTCCCACACCAGGGATAGAACCAATGTTTGCATCGCGTTGCAAGGCGATTCTTAACCACTGAACCACCTGGGAAGCCCTGGGCAACAAGCAAGTCCTAAATGCAATCAGGTGTATCCTTGTACGAGAGATGCAGAGGAATACTTGACACACATAGAAGAGAACGTGATGTAAAGGCGGAGCAGAGAGAGATTTGCAGATGCTGGCCTTGAGCTTTGGAGTCACGTGGCCATAAGCCAAGGATTGCTCGTAATTATCGAAAACTCGAGGAGATAAGGAAGAACAGATTCTCCTTTAAGAGCCTCTGGAGGGATCAAAGCCCTGCCCACATCTTGATTTCCCTTTTTTTTTTTCAGTTTTATTTACTTATTTATATTTGGCCACAGCATGTAGACTTTTACTTCCCTGACCAGGGATCAAACCCATGAGCTCTGCAATGGAAACATGGAGTCTTAATTACTGGACAACCAGGGAAGTCCCTACACCTTGATTTTGACCTGGTGACTCTCACGTTGGACCTCTGGCTTCCAGAATTGTGAGAGAATAATTTCTTTTCATTTTAAGGCACCCAACTAATAGTAATTTGGTCCAGCAACCAAACATTTCCGTTTTATTCATGTGTTATGTGTTTATGTTATATGTCTGCATTAAAGGCTTAAAAATTAACCTAACAGCTTTCCCTTTTCTTTCACTGACAAGAGTAATGTTGACAATTCTTTGGGGAGACCTTTCTCAATCCATTAGCCCATACCACCTCCATTTGATAAGGCAAATGGATTTTAACCCCAGTTGAACTTTCTCCTGCTGGATATTTCAAAATAATGATGCTCTAATTTACAGCCCTGTCTGGCATGTTTAAAGCAGCCACGAACAAGCATGGATACCTTATAAGAGCAAAATGAATTGAACAGAGTATCCAATATACCCTGCACCTCATTGGTCTAAGGGACATATTTTATTTTTATTTCATTTTATTGCACTGTGTGGCATGTGGGATGTTAGTTCCCCAACCAGGGATCAAGCCCTCACTCCCCTGCATTGGAAGTGCAGAGCCTTCACCGTGGGATCACGAGGGAAGTCCTAAGGGGCACGTTTTAACATCTCTGAAGTAGAGATGTATCTTATAACCCTTGGGATTGTATACATTTTTATTGCCTGCATGTGTGTGGACATCAAAGTTACAGACTTCACAGTTCTGAGTGGAGATCAGCAGCCTGTTTAAAAAAAAAAAAAAAATCCCAGAAGTGATACTGAAACTCACTTTAGGAAGCAGGGTTGTGGGGAAGATGAAGATAGCTGGTGAATCAGACGTGTTTAGTGGCAAACCCAACCCTAGTCCCAATTTTACACATTTCAGTGAGAACCTAGTAGAGTGAGAGTTGTTACTGAGAGGTGGTATGGGCGAATGGACTGAGAAACATCTCCCCAGAGGGGTAACGTTTGAACCAGATCATGATGGAGATGAATCCTCCAGGCAGAGGAACACTGGTGGCTGAGAAGGGCAGCTGACTACCAAGCATGTGTGTTCCCCTTGCATAGTGCCCACGGAGGGACTACATTTCCCAGCTTTCCTTGCAAGAAGGTTTGGTCATGTGACTAGTTTCTGACCAATGGAATGGAAGCAAGAGAGCTCTGCTCTGCTTCCAGGTCTGCTTCATAAAAATCTCTCAATGTGTCCATCTCTCTTCTCCACCTGCTGTTTGGATGTGGGTGGTAGTGTATTATTTACGCTGTGTAACAAATTACTTCCACCCCAATTCCTCTTAAAATTGGAACTTTATCTTTAAAATGTCAAATAACAAACATTTACTACCTCATGTGGTATCTGAGGGTCAGGAATTCAAAACAGTTTCAGCTGGGTGGTTCTGACTCAGGCTTTCTTATGAGGTTTCGGTCAAACCACAGTCATCTGAAGGCTCAGTGGGGCTGGAGGAGTCAGTTCCAGGCTCACTCATGGGGCTGTTGGCTAGAGGCCGCACTTCTCTGTCTGATGGAGTCTCTATAGGCTATTGGGTGTCCTTGGAACCTAGTATAAGAGGGAAGAACAAATCTGACTCCATATTGGGCTTGTTTCTTTTACTTTAACCTTCGTATTTTTTGCTTTTACTACGAGCTAATCACTAAAGGGATGTTTCCTGTAAGGATAAATTATACATCTCGGGGAACACTTCCTCCCAGGTAATGAGTGTTAAGCTAATATATCTTTAGTTATTTAAAAAATATCTCATCGTGGTCTGTGTTTTTGTTTTACTTATTTATTCAGTAGTTGTGGCACGCAGTCTCTAGAGCACTGGCTCAATACCTGTGGTGCGCAGGCTTAGTTGCTCCACAGCATGTGGAGTCTTCCCAGACCAGGGATCCAACGTGTCAACTGCAAACTGCGATTCCCAAGGGAATTTGTTGGTTTTTTTTTTTTTTTCTTCTCACTTGCTGGCCAGTGCTCTTGGCAAGTGCCAATTTGTCGCTGACACGTTAAGACAATAGAACTGGGCTTCCTTGGTTGCTCGGTGGTAAAGAATCTACCTGCCAATGCAAGAGACATGGGTTCGATCCCTGATCAGGGAAGAACTCACATGCCTCGGAGCAACCTGGTCTGTTGTTCAGTTGCTCAGTTGTGTCTGACTCTTTTCGACCCTATGGACTTCGACACACTAGGCTTCCATGCCCTTTACTATCTCCTGGAGTTTGCTCAGACTCATGGCCATCGAGTTGATGATACCATCCAACCATCTCATCCTCTGTCGCCCCCTTCTCCTCCTGCCTTCAGTCTTTCCCAGCATCAGGGTCTTTTCCAATGAGTCGGCTTTTCGCATCAGGTGACCAAAGTATTGGAGCTTCAGCTTCAGCATCAGTCCTTCCAATGAATATTCAGGGTTGATTTCGTTTAGGATTGACTGGTTGGATCTCCTTGCTGTCCAACTAAATCTGTGCACCACAAGTGTTGAACATGTGCTGTAGAGCCTGGGAGCCGAAACTACTGAAGTCCATGTGCCCTAGAGCCTGTGCTCCACAACAGGAGAAGGCGTGGCAATGAGAAGCCTAGCACCGCAACTAGAGAACAGCCCTCGATCGCCCAAGGTAGAGAAAAGTTCGAGCAGCAATGAGGACCTAGCACAGCCAAAATTAAATAAATGAAATCATGTATAAAAAAAAAGACAGCACAGCTGCCGTGAGCCTGCGTTCCTGTCCCGCTTTCTCTCTGATGACTGGACTTTATATGAAAGGAAAATGAAAATCAGTTGCGTAAACCATTGACATTTCAGAGCTTATCAGCCTCGGTGATTAATATTGCTTTCACTAACTACAGGAATCAGTTGCCAAAGGAACAAGGTGTGGAAGTTTAAAGAGAACACAGCACTCTGAGACTTTACCCTGTGCGTGTATAACTTTGATTAAAAATAAACATGCAGTTACACGCTAATAAAAAATAAGTATGAGAAAAGGAGAATAAAGACAACCCCACAGGGACTTTCCTGGCAGTCCAGTGGTTCAGGGGAGTGGGTTTGATCTTTGATCAGGCAACTAAGATCCCACATGCCTCTCAGCATAGCCAAAAAGAAAGAAAGAAAACCCCACAAACCCAATAGAAGGGAGGAAAAGAAAAAATAATATTCTGGATAAACTCCAAATGGATCTAAGGTATCAATGTAACATATGAAAGCATCAAAGCCTTTATCAGCTGAATATGGAGACAACCTTTGAACTATGACTCAAAATCCAGAAGCCATGAAAGAAAGCACTGATACATTTCAATGCATGAAACAGGATCCAATGTTCCTCCTCTTCTCTCTCCTTTTCTTTCTGAACAATACAGCCCTAAGGCCGTTATATGAGGCAGGCAAGGTGGGGTTGGGGACAATGGCCCAGCCTAGGGGCCTTGGTGGAGTAAGCAGGGTATCTGTGAGCAACTCAGCCTAGTGGGAGGATCCAAGTGGGAGATGTGCTAGAAGAGGGGGCCCTCTGGCCTGGGGAGTAAAAACCCCAGCTGGGTGATAAGGGTGGGGGTGGAAGGGTGAGGGAAGGGACGGGTAAAGTACAGGGGAGTTGATGAAAGAAATAAATTAAGGGGATTTCCCTGGTGTCCAGTGGTTAGGACTCCACGCTCTCACTGCTGAGGGGCCAGGGGTTCAATCCCTGATAGGAGAACAAAATCCCACGAGCCATGAGGCATGGCAAAAAAAAAAAAAAAAAGTTAAAAACTTGAAAGTTGGATGAGGAGTAGGGTATGTGAACAGCTTCAAAGTGTCTCTCTACAGAGTTCTCATCAGTCACAGAGGCAGAAAGAGGAGTAACTTTGCAATGTGTAAGACTGTCAGATGCCACCTTTGAGTGAAGGAAATATCAGGTCTACGCAGAGAAGGAGAAATCGGGAGCCCCTGATATGCAGTGAGAACAGACCACATCAGCAGTTTTGCTGCTGATGAATTTGATCCGGAGGAAACATCAGACAAACTCCTGGTAAGGGAGATTACACGAGATAACTGGCTTCTAGTCTTCAAAAATGTCAAGGTCAAGAGACACCGAAGAGCTGTTCTTTGCTGGGAGAGCTGACACCAGCAGCAATGCAGGGTTCTGAACTTCCCTCTCCTGCCATAAAGGATATTATTGGAGCAATTGTGTCCCAGCTGGCTCAGTGATTAAGAATCTACCTGCAAGGCAGGAGACAAGGGTTCGATCCCTGGTTGGGGAAAATCCCCTGCAGGAGGGCATGGCAACCCACTCCAGTATCCTTGCCTGGAGAATCCCATGGACAGAGGAGCCTGGTGGGCTGCAGTCCATGGGGTTGCAAAAGACTCGGACACGACTTAGCGACTAAACAACAACCTCACTGGGGCAATTGGCGAGACTTGAAAGAGGTCTGAAGACTCCAGGATAGTAAGCTGTTATTCTAAGGTTGTGCTACGGTTCTTAGGAGAATGACTCTGTAAGAAATACAAGTTCCGGCATGTTATTAGCGTGATGATGAGACCTCAAGAGACTGAATTATGTGCAAATGGTTCTGGAAAATAAGAGCTGCTTATACTGTACTTCCAACATTTGGTGTAAATTTGTGATTGTGTCAAAGTGGAGAAAAATATTGTTTTCTTTTTTCTAAAGAACAAACCTTGTGTGGCAAATGAAAACACCTTCAGCAAAACTCAAAAGGTCAATAACAAATGGGGGGATATATTTACAACTCGTATTGATTTCTAATATACAAAGAACTATGGAAATCATTTCTCCTAAGACTCCACGCTCCCAATGTAGGGGACAGTGTTTGATCCCTGGTCAGGGGACTAGATCCCATTTACTGCAACTAAGAGTCCACATGCCACAACTAAATATCTTGCTTGCTACAATTAATACCCGGCGCAGCCAAATTTAAAAAAAAAAATCATTATGAGAAAGACCAACAACCCATTACAAATATAGGCAAAAGATAAATACACAAAGTTCCCTAAAAAGGAAATTAAAATGGCTTGTAAATCTATGCAAGGATGCTTGATCTCATTGACAAAAAGAGAAATGCAAACAACTAAATACCATTTCTGTGCTTCAGATTGTCAAAAATCCTAAAGTCTGATAACACACTTTATGTGGGAAAAGGAATGCATGGATTATGGGTAAGTATACAAACTCATGCTACTTGTATAGAGGGTAATTTGGCAACATCTGTAATACTACAATGGCACCCCACTCCAGTACTCTTGCCTGGAGAATCCCATGGATGGAGGAGCCTGGTGGGCTGCAGTCCATGGGGTTGCTAGGAGTCGGACACGACTGAGCAACTTCACTTTCACTTTCCATTATCATGCATTGGAGAAGGCAATGGCAACCCACTCCAGTGTTCTTTCCTGGAGAATCCCAGGGACAGGGGAGCCTGGTGGGCTGCCGTCTATGGGGTCGCACAGAGTCGGACATGACTGAAGCGACTTAGCAGCAGCAGCAGCAGTAATACTACAACTGGGTTTATCCTTTGGTTTAGTCATCCTGTTTTGTAGGATTTAGCTTACAAGTTGGCTGTATGTATATATATGTGTGTGTGTGTGTATGTTTTATATAGATATATAGATATAGATATATATCAAATGAAGTTTTTACAAGACTGTAAATGGTTGCATTCTTTGATATGGCAGGTGATTAGAAACAGCTCAAATATCCATCAAAAGGAAGCAGATTTATGGTACATGTAAGCAATGTAATTATATGTGGCTATATAAAAGATGAAACGCTCTCTAGGTATCCATACAGAAAGAGTTCCAACATATAGTGATAGACGAAAAAAAAAACCAGGGGCCAAAAAGGGATCTTAGTATTTGGGGTATTTTATGAGAAAAAGGGACTTCCCAGGTGGCGCTAGTGGTAAAGAACCTGCCTGCCAATGCAGGCAATGTAAGAGACAAGGGTTCAAACCCTGGGTTGGGAAGATCCCCTGGAGAAGGGAATGGCAACCCACTCCAGTATTCTGGCCTGGAGAATCCCATGGACAGAGGAGCCTGGTGGACTACAGTCCATGAGATGACAAAGAGCTGGACTAAATCACCACAGGAGCTCTAGTCCACATCCTGACATGTTCCAAAACACTGATTCTTGACATTACATTGTTCGGCTGGGCATGAAAATTAAGGATGACATTTTATTTCCTTGTGGTCATGACCAGCATTGTTCCACTTTATCTTGAAGTAATGCTTGCTGTGTAAAAGTCTGAGGCCATGCTTCTTTTAGTTTCCCCTGGTAAATTACATTTAGTAGTTCTTTTTTTTTTCAGTTTGACTGTCTCACCTCTGTCTCAGCACACAGAGGTTGTGTCACACAGGACCTTTGCATTGAGGTGCCCGGACTCTCTTCTGGCTTCAGTACTTTTAGCACTTGGGCTTAGTTGCATGTGAGATCTTAGTCCCCCAACCAGGGATCGAACCTACATCGCCTGCATTGAAAGGTAGACTCTTTATCACTAAGCCACCTGGGAAGCCCGCGGCACGTCCTATTTTGTTCTTTTTTAAACCTGCCTGATCTTTTAATAATGCCGTGACTTTCCTCATTTCTGATCCTTTTTTTTTTTTTTAAATCTTTAAACATTTGAACATATTCATTTTGCAGTTGTTAAAATTGTCCATCTTAAGCTTTCTTAGAAAGATAAGCTGTGACTTCAACATTAACCAAAGGCTTTCAATCAAACTGAAACCCCGGACCAGGTTTCTTGGTCTGCTGAGGAAAACAGAAACCTCTCCAGATATTTAAAATACAGGGAATTTATTAAGGGGAATTGGCTACACACACACTAAGAGGCTGGAAGAACCAGACATGATCCCTGAGGTAATAGGGGCAATAGTGACCAGAAGTAGCTCAGATTTCTGGGGCTGTGGGTTCCCCGGTGGCTCAGATGGTAAAGAATCTGCAATACGGGAGCCCTGGATTCTGTCCCTGAGTAGGGAAGATCCCCTGGAGGAGGAAATGGCTACCCACTCCAGTATTCTTGCTTGAGAAATCCATGGACAGAGGAGCCTGGCGGGCTACAGTCCATGGGGTTGCAAAGAATCAGACAGGATTGAGGGACCTACATCAACACATCTGGGGCTGTAGGAGCTCAGAGGATAGGTAGAACTGTCTACCTATCCAGGGTAGAACTAAACCTCTGGGCAGGGGGCTCCAGGCAGCTGGTGCTCTGGCCCGTGGATGATAATACGTCTGTCCAAAGAAACTGAAAATCTCCGTGCAGCCAGCTGTGGATGGACGTGCCGGGAGTAACCGGTAGCATGAGCGCTTGTTGCCTGTGGCTCCTGGCGAGATGCAGACTGGAGCTCGGGTCAGGCGAAAGGAAGTTCCTTAGCCTGTCCTCCTGCCTCCTGCTCTCCTGCCAGGTCCTTCCTGCCACTCTGGTCAGTTGTCTGAAGGGATCACAGAATGAGAACGTGAGATTCACGCTGCAGAGACCGTGGTACAGTCTCCCCAGAACAAAGGGAGGGAAAAGTCTCACCCTCGCGTGCAAAACAAAGAGGAAATATTTCACACATTTAATGGGGTAGGCTCCAGAACAAACAGCCGCTAAATAATCTTGGGTATTAAACCAACAACGACTCTTAGGACACGTTGTTCGGGCTGTTCTACAAGGCGGTGACACTCTGAACAAACAGTGGTGAGAAGTAAATCAGGATCACCCAAGTCAATTTCCTAACTCTGGTGGTCATGTGGTCACAACAAAGTCTAATTGTCCTGGAACTCAGGCATGGTGTGAGTCAATTTTGGAAGAGACCCCAGGCCTGAATCTTCAGCCATCAAAACTGTTAACTCAGGTGGTAGACAAGCAAAGCTTAACTTTCTGGTAGGTAAGAAATATCACAGGTAAGTATCAAGACTGTGGAATTAGGACTTCCCTGGTGGTCCAGTGGTTGAGAATCCGCCTGCCAATGCGGGGGACGTGGGTTTGATCCCTGTCGAGAAGCAGATCTCACATGCTCTGGGCAACTAAGCTCCAATAGCCCGAGGCTACTGAGCTTGTGCTCTGCAACACAGAAGGTTTTTGTGAATCAAAATCTTTGATCAAAATCGAAGCACCAAAGAACCACATGTATATCCATAATATAAATATGACATAAAAATATTTGCAACCAGTTTTTAAAAATCAATTTATTTTTGGTTGCTTTGGGTCTCCGTTTCTGAGTACACGCTTTGTCTAGTTGCAGCCACCGGGGACTCCTCTCTAGTTGTGCTGGGGCTTCTCATTGCAGTGGCTTCTCTTGTTGCGAAGCATGGGCTGTAGAGAGCAGGCTTAGTGGTTGTGGTCCATGGGCCTGGTTGGCTTCTGAGATCTTCCTGGACCAGGGATCGAAGTTGAGTCCCCTGTATTGGCAGGCAGATTCTTAACCACTAAACCACCAGGGAAGTCCTGCAACCAGTTTAATGTAAGCAAACTGATGAATGTGATCATCACTGTTCTATTTGTGGGTCTTAAAGGTCTGCTAGTCAAGGCTACGGTTTTTCCAGTGGTCATGTATGGATGTGAAAGTTGGACTGTGAAGAAAGCTGAGCACCAAAGAATTGATGCTTTTGAACTGTGGTGTTGAAGAAGACTCTTGAGAGTCCCTTGGACTGCAAGGAGATCCAACCAGTCCATCCTAAAGGAGATCAGTCCTGGGTGTTCATTGGGAGGACTGATGCTGAAGCTGAAACTCCAATACTTTGGCCACCTCATGCGAAGAGTTGACCCATTGGAAAAGACCCTGATGCTGGAGGGATCAGGGGCAGGAGGAGAAGGGGACGGAAGAGGATGAGATGGGTGGATGGCATCACTGACTCAATGGACATAAGTTTGTGTAAACTCCGGGAGTTGGTGATGGACAGGGAGGCCCGGCGTGCTGCGATTCATGGGGTCGCAGAGAGTCGGACACGACTGAGGGACTGAACTGAACTGAAGGTATTACAGTGTTTATAAGAATCTGCTATATTAGACTTGTGAAATATATGCTCCAGATGATATTATTCTGGGCTGCTCTTGCTTTCTGAGAGGGACTGCATTCTGCCTAGGGAATGTTTCTCTCTTTTGATAAACCTGCTTTCACTTGGAAAAATAAAAAGATTGTATGACTCTTGTGCTTCTCTTCAAAGTTCTAGGTTTATTTAAGGGACTCTGAGGTCCCAGATTTGTAAAGTTTGTTTATTAAATTTGCAATCCTTGTTCAAATGTTTTGGGAAGTCTGAAATTGTGAAACTGGCGGCTTGCTATTTTTAGGCTTCAGAGTAGTCAGTGAATATTTAGAGAAAAGTTGATGGTTCGAAAATTAATTAATCATTACCCCAAGACCAAATAGTTGTGAATATTTGTGCACGTATGCAAAAGTTCTTCTGGCATTAAAAGATATCATTACAATCGTTTCAGCAAACGGTGCTGGGAAAACTGGATGCCCACGTGCAAAAGAATGAAGTTGGACCACTGACAAGCATACAGTTCAGTGGCTGTCAGTGCATTCACACTGTTACGCAACCATCCCCATCAGCCATCTCAGAACCTGATTTCATTACTGTAACTCTGAGCCCATGAAACAAATTCCCACCCCCACTGCCCCTGGCTGCCACCATTCAATATCCTGTCTCTATGAATTTGGCTATTCCAAGTACCTCTTTATCGGTGGAATCATGCAGTAACTATCCTCGTGTGGCTTTTTTCACTTAGTAAAATGTTTTCAAGACCCAGCCGTGTTTGGCATGCTTCAGAATCCCCTTCCTTTTCAAGGCTGAATAATATTCCATTGTATGTGGGTTGGTGGGGTTTTAAACTTTGAGTCACGTTGCATGCCTTTGAGCCTCACCTCGAAAACACGTCCTGTCACAGAATCAGAGATGCCGGGGGCCCGCGTGGGGCTTCACACTTTCCACTTGGTGTGTCACACCTTTCTTACGTGTTCTTTTCCCCCTCCCATCTCTCTTCCTCTTCTTTCACCTCTGCTTTCGCCTCTTTTTCTTTCTTTCTCTCTTTATCTTTCTTTCTTTCTTCTCTCTTCCTTTCTCTCTCCCTCTCCCTCCATTCTTCCCTTCTTTCCTTCCTTCCAATCCTTTCTTTCACAAGTGGGATGGGGAGAGGACCTGAAAATTTCCCTTTCTTCTTAGAAGCAGCATCAAAGGATGTCTGGAAAGAGGCCAGATAGCAGTGGAGGCTGTAAATAGCATGGATTTGTTTTGGGGGGCACTGGGAGTAACTTTTACCTGATAGAGTCGTGAACCTATAGAAAGTTTCAAGTTGCAGATAAAGAGCAACATAGGAGCAGGGGATTAAGGGGCATAAAACAAATCATCTACCAGAAAATACTGTATAATATGGAGAACACAGCCAATATTTTATAATAGGAAATGAAATCTATCCTTTAAAAATTGTGAATCACTATCTTGCACACTTGAAACTTATATTGTACATCAACTATATCTCAACTGAAAAAAAGACTTGTACAAAGAACTCATAATCTTAACTAGGCTCCCCATATTATCGCTATTCCTGTTCCTTTTTGCTTTTGAAAAAGCAGGCATTCACTCTCTATGTCCATATATTATTATGTGTTTACCATTCCAGAAATATTTGAGAAAGCACTGGAGATACCATGCCCCTTTGTCCCGAAGTACTTTAGTGTGTATTTGCTAAGAACAAAGACATCCTGTTTAATAACCACTGTACAAAAATCAAAACCAGAAAATATTAACAAGGATAAATGACTACTTTCTAAAAGACAGAACTCATTCAAGTGTCATCAAGAGTCTTGTTAACATTCAGGACAACACCTGAATTGCTCAGCCAACTGTATTTCCTTGTGCTGACTCTGGTCTCTGTTCATTTAAACAGTTCTCCCACCTTCTTCTTGACCTTGACGTTTTCCCAGAGTCAAGGCCAGTTGTTATAGCGAAGGTCGCCGATTGGAGTTTGTTTGCTGTTTCCCCGTGATTAGACTCGGGTTAGAGTTTCTTAATCTTCCCAAATTCCACCCCTCCTCCCAGAAAAAACAAACCATGGGAGAGCCAGTAGGAGAACAGAAGCTCACAAACACTTTTCACAAAACCAGCAGACCGTGGAGCCCCAGGAACCCCGAAATATGAGGGGGCGGCGGAGCCAAACCAGTGCCAGGGCATGAAGAAAAGCAAAAGCGCCGTGAACTTCCTGGGACTCCCTGGTGGTCCAGTGGGTAAGAAGCCACATTCCAGGACCTCCCTGAGGGTCCAGGGTTAGGAATCTGCCTGCCCAGTGCAGAGGACACGGGTCACATCCCTGGTTCGGGAAGATTCCATCTGCTGCGGGGCAACTGAACTCACGCGCCATAGAACCCGTGCTGCCCAACAAGAGAAGTCATCAGAATGAGAAGCTCGTGCACCCCAATGATGAGAAGCTCGTGCACCCCAATGATGAGTAGCTCCTGCTTGCTGCAACTAGAGAAAGCTTGCACACAGCAACGAAGACCCAACGCAACCAAAACTATAAATAAATACAAATTAAAAAAAAAAGAATCCACATTATTCCAATGCAGGGGATGTGGATTCAGTTCCCGGTTGGGGAACAAAGACCCTATATGCCATGGGGCAGTTAAGCCCCCGGACTGTGACTACTGAGCCTGCCTGCCACAACAGCACTGCCCCAAACAAAAACAAACACACTAGAAACCCCATACAAACAAAACCAAATTGGAAATTTCCCACCAGTCCTCACCCCTAGAGAAGAAGTTGCCCTCTTGGCTGAGAACTTGGTGAGATGATCTGAGAACAGCAGGGTGTGTGTGTGTGTGTGTGTGTGTGTGTGTGTGTGCGCGCGCGCGCGTGCGCAGCTTCACATAGTCCAATTAGTAGTTGGATATGGGACGCTATGGGAAGGTTGAAAGCTGCTGGGGTGGTCTGGGTCCTCAGAGATCACAGAATTACTCAAGGGAATCTCTTTTGGAAGAACAAAGCTCCATAGTTAAAAAAAAAAAAAATTACCCTTGACATCTACTGACAGATAACATTGTATAAATTTAAGGTGTACAATCTGTTAGTTTGATACATTTATATCTTGCAATATGAGTGCTATTGTAGTGAGAATTACACCTATCATGTGACATAGTTTTCTTTTGAGTACTTGGACAAAGCTCCATTCTTGTGAAAACTAATGGAAGCAAAATCCAGATTGATTTTGGCAGGAACTCCAAAGGAGAGAGAAGGTTCATGTATGGGTGGGGAAATAAATAGAGGAGGTATAGCTCTCTCTTTGAAATACTGGCGGTGTGGATGTGCTGAAAGGTTATATTTTTTCATACTCTATGGAAACAGCAAAGAGTGAACTCTGAGAACAGTGAGGCTAGGAAAGTTATCCTGGGCCACCCTACTCCCTACAAAGTGAATTCTTTTTTTTTTTTCATTATTTAGAGAATACTTTATTAGTTTCTGTAATCAAACTCATGTAAATAAGACCTTACATATTTAATACAGTGTGTTACCCCTGTACAAATGGAAAAAATTATGTTTAATGTTTCTAGACCAATATGGCTGTTAATTCAAAGCGAATTGTTAAATGTACTTTCATGAGAGGGGCTTTCCTGACAGCTCAGAGTGTAAAGAATCTGTCTGCAATGCAGGAGACTCGTGAGATGTCTCCTGACCCAATTCCTGGGTCAGGAAGATCCCTTGGAGGAGGAAATGGCAATTCACTCCAGTATTCTTGCCTGGGAAATCCCATAGACAGAGGAGCCTGGGGTGGTGGGGTGGGGCTACAGTCCATGGCATTGCAAAGAATTGGACATGACTGAGTGACTAACACTTTCATGTTTCAAGACCATAACTCCTGTGAGGCTGCAGTGATCAGTCAGAAACCTGGGACCCCACCAAAGCTGACCCAGCCTTTCTTCACCCCTTCCCCTGCTGACCCTCAGTGTCTGGCTCCACTAAGGCGTCCCCAGAGACTCTGGACTATCCTTGCCCTTTGACAGGACAGTATTTGTTATTCTTCCCTCACCCCTCTCCCTGACGCCAGCCACGTGTTTGTGTTGTGGAACTATTTCTCTGCGGTAACTCAATAATGGGACATTTTAAAAAATGGCACAAGCAGACCCACACCCTCATGGGAGATGTAGTTTTTGGGGAGTTCATTTAGCACTAGGGATGGTCCTAGGAAGTGTAGTCTAAACCTTTGTCTTCACGTCTTTCCTAACAGGAAAATAGCTTGAAGAGCAATATGGAAATCTAGTTGGTGGAAAGGAAGTGGGGATGGGCAACTTGCTCACTGAGATTGGATTCTGGGACAGTCATTCCTCTCCAAGGTCCATAAGCACCTGGATGGAAGCATTTAGATTCTCAAGTTCTTTTTCTGAGATCCAGGACTCTCAATCTCCAGTCCCTCCTCTCTCAGACAAGGATGCCCAGATTCCCCTGCTCTCCTGGGATCCAGGTGTCCAGATGTCCAGCCCTCTGAATCCTCAGGACTCAAAAGGGCCTTCCTAGCAACGACTGTATCTCCAGAATCCAAGAGTCCTTGCCCCAGCCCTGAGGACCATTCCTAGTGCTAAATGAACCCCCCAAAACTACATCTCCCATAAGGATGTGGGTCCGCTTGTGCCATTTTAAAAAGTGTTCCCGTTATTGGGTTACCCCAGAGAAATAGTTCCACAACACAAACACGTGGTTGGGGTCAGGGAGAGGGGTGAGGGAAGAATAACAAATACTGTCCTGTCAAAGGGCAAGGGTAGTCCAGAGTCTCTGGGGACACCTTAGTGGAGCCAAACACAGGGTCAGCTGGGGAGGGGGTGCAGAAAGGCTGGGACCGTCTCATAGCGTGGCTGGCGATGGAGGGACAAGGAGAGACGCGGAAGCAGACTCCCATTTTCTCCCTAAAACACACAAACTCACTCTGATCCTCCTCTCAGACTCTTTATTATCTCAAGTAAGAAAAATAAAAAAATAAATAAGATAAATAATGCCATAAATAAAGAGGAGACCCAGTACTACACAGCGGACGTCTTCAAGAAGTGTAGCTGGGGCTTCGGCCATACGAGGGTCCCACCATACTCAGGGGATCCGAGGAGCCCACGTCGGGAGGCTCGGGGGCCAAGATCCCTGGAGGATCCGGGGGCGCCGCGGGCAGGCCCGGCAGTGGAAGGAAGCGAGCAGGTCCCCGCGGGGCCGGGTCCCGGTTGGACGAGCGCTGGGGGGGCAGGCGGAGTGGAAGGCCCAGGGTCTCCGACTGGTAGACGTTGTATCCATCTTCAAGAAGCAGCTCCCGAAAGCTGCAGGCTTTGGGGTCAAAGTGCAGCTGCGGGGATGAGAGTCAGGTCAGAAATGTGGGGGTTCCGATACCCCCTTGCTCCTGAAGGACTCCCAGCCCCAACCTCTCCCAGACTCAGGAGTCCAGGCCCTCCAGTCCTAGGACTGCTGGGGAGCTGGGAGAACCCCCTCCTTTCTCAGCTTTATCGTCTAGGTCTCCCCAGCCCCTTCCTCCCAGACTCAAAACCACGGAGGCAGGTCCCTCCTTAACCCCTAGATGGCGCTGCGAGACCCACGCACTTCCCCGCCCCCCACTTCACAGAGAAGACTATTCCAGCCCAGGGATCAGGGGAGGCTCTCTAAGTCCTGGCAGGGGCATCTGGCTAGCACCCAAGGTCATGTTCACTTTACAGGCCATCGATTCCTGGAGCGACCCTTCGCCCAGCATGAGCCAGGCCTGTGGGAACCTGTATGGTCAGCACAGGAGTCACAAGACTTGGCCTCCCAGGTCATTGTCATTCATGGGCCCTGTGACTTGGGGCCGGTGGTCGCCCTGCCAGAGCCTCAGTTTCTTCTTGTGAACGCTGATGACCACAGCGCTCTCCTCTGGGGATTGTGGCCAGGTTAGGGGCATGCGGAGAACGTCAAACCAAGCCTGACCAACATCAAAGGTGCAACCTGGTCCCTCAGATTGTGAGGATGGGGAGAGGAAGGGTGGCAGGCAAGGACGGGGATCCTGGAAACTCACCGATCCGTACAGCTTCCCATCTGGCCCCTGGCAGAGAAACCTGGATGTTTTAACTCCCAAGATCTGAATGACGCCTGGCTTCAGGGCTTTCAGCTCCAAGAGACCTGAGGGGAGAAAGTGGGTCAGGGGCTCAGAAGGCCTTGCCCATCCCCCTCCTCCCCCAGACTCGGGACTCCAGGCCCCAATTCCCTACTGCTTCAGGATCAGGCCCTACCTCCCCATACACATACTCACTTTCGGGGCTCTGGCGAGCTGCCCCCACCACTGTGCCATCGGCCCTGATCTCCAGGTGGGCCTCTGTCTCCTGGGCATCATCCGTGTAGAGGTACCGCTGGCGGACTTGGCCCCCAAACTGGAGGAGGGGGCTGGAGTCTGGAATGGGATGCGCCTGGCAGGTTCCTAGCAGGAGGACAGCCAGCACAGGGACCCACAGTCCCAAGTGCTTGAACTTGGCCTCGTCCCAGCCCATCAGTGGTTCACGTCCTCAGGTGGGGTCTGGGGTCTGGGGTTTGAAGAGCTGAATGGTCTAGATCCTGTTTCGGAGCCCGGTTGCCCAGGAGAGCAGGTTCTCAGATGACTGCTTCAGTAGCCTGGGTCCCCTTGCACATGGACTCACAGCTGACTGGACACCCAGATCTCTTGGGATGGATGCAGACACTCCAGAATTTATATCCAGACAGACCCGCCCCATCACCTTCCCGACGCCTGACCCGTGATATTTGACCCACTTGGCAGATGCTAGGATTCCACGGTGTCCAGGTCAACCTGGACAGATGATGCAATCGGGGGTCCTTCCAGCTGGGGGCCTGGCCTCCACCATGTGAGGCACCAGGGGGATAGAAATCTGATGAACTGGGACCTGGGTGAAAGCAGCTGGAGGGCCCAGACTGTTTGGCCTGAGGGAGGAGGGAGCTGGGGTTTCAGACTCCTGGGTCTGAGGAAGGAAGGGGCTGGGAACCTCGACTCTGCAGCCTGAGCAGGAATGGAACGGGACCGCCTTTCTGGCTAACTGAGGCAGATCGTGCTCCACAACTGGAATTTCCGCATCTCACCTGAAGTTCTGGGTTTTCTGAGGTTTGCTGATCATCAGGAAAGCAGCTAGCCACACAGGATCAAAGCGTCCTCCTCAAGGAAACAGGTGTCACGATCTGGAAGTTACAAGACAAGCTCCTGAGTAACTGCAGGCTAGGCATTCACGCCCCGAAACATCCCAGCCTCCTCCTCCTCCTGGGTCCTGATGCAATCCTGATGTTTCTTTCACCACAGACACTACCCAGGATCAGACAGGTGCCCTCAAAATAGCCTGGGGAAGCTGGGGGATGGTGAGAATCTTTGACTCAGAGTTGGCAAATGACCCAGGCTATGCAGGGAAAAGTTAGACCCAAGATCCCAAGGGGAATGAGGGGGTGAGCAATTTCCTGGAACCAAAGGGTGCAAGGTCCATGGTAAAGACCACCTCCCAGGTGGCTTTGTGGTAAAGAATTGGCCTGCCAATGCAGGAGATGCAGGAGACACGGGTTTGATCCCTGGGTCTGGCAAATTCCCTGGAGGAGGCGCAACCCACTCCAGTATTCTTGCCTGGGAGGTCCCATGGACAGAGGAGCCTGGCGGGCTGCAGTCCATGGGGTCGCACACGCCTCAGCAACAGAGTCTGAACACCAGATCTGACTGAGGGTGAGTGGAGGGCCCGGATTTCTCAGTCTGAAGAGGGGGCCGGGGACTGGGGAGTCCTGGATCTGGAGAAATTATGATCACATCTCTGGAGAGTCAAGTCCAATCAATCCCTGGGTCTTTGATTTCTTGAATGGCAATAGTCAGACTACTCGGGCCATAGGGGAGGAGGGGGGGAATGGGCGCGAGTGGGGAGCAACCGTCGACAGGGGAAATGGCTTCAGGTCTGCAGAACGAGCCCAGCGTCTGTTCCTTGAAGAGGCCTGCTGCGACCTCTGAGGCAGGCAGGGAGGAGAAACTCTATTCTATTTCTGCTTTCTCCGTTCCTGACCTCGGGAGAGGCGGGACATGCCCTTTTAGAAAGTAGAAAGGCAGGCGCCGGATACTGATTCCCTCGAAAGGACAGCCTAGGACTCTGGAATTTGCGAGTGCAGGGGAGCAGGGGCGGGATCAGCGGCCCCTGAGGGGCGTGGGGACACGTTCGGGCCAGAGGCTCTCACGCCGGGATCCTGAGAGCTGGAGGAGGCTTTGCATCCGCTCGTGGAACAGCCTGGCGACCAGATTCTGCACCTCGCCGCCGGCACCAGGATGCCCGGGCCAGCCCCAGACGCCCGGGCGTGGCCGGACTCGAAGCATCCACAGACACCGGAGTGGAAGAGGGAGAAGTCGACGGACCGGAGCATCCGGATCCAGCATGGCAGTTGCAAGCTAGATCTCAGTGTCCACGAAAAGATGCGGCTGCTAGGGAGGCCAGGTAGGCTGCCTGGGGCTGGAGGTGGGGGTGGTGGTGGGAGGGGAGCGGGCTGAGGCGCAGGTTCTCCGGGTCGGAGGGCAGGAGGCGGGGGCTGCCGTTCCGGACCTGCGGAGCCGGGGCTCGGCGCCAGGGATGGGGCGGGGCACTGCCTCTCTGAGCTATCTGCCGGGCCGGGGAAGGGCGAAGGCTGTGATTCTCGGAGCCGCGCCCACTCTCCTACCACTCTTCCCCCGGAGCCTTCGCAGCCAGTCGCGGGAGGAGGCGCGGAGAGGGAGGCCCGTCGGGTCTGGGAACCTGGAGTCCAGGTTTCCGAGGAGGGGGGCGGACGGGGGCGGAGGTGGGCCCCCCGCGGGATGTGGTCTGCACTTGCAGCCGGAGCGCTCCATTCTAGCCCAAGCCTGCTGTGGGTCCGCCACTCTCCAGGAGTTCAGGTGAGTGAGAAATGCGGATGCCTCAGACCCAGGAGTCGGGCCCTCAGTCCCAAGAGGTGCACCCCCAACCTCTAACCCCCTACGGCACCCGGGAGTCTCCTCCACCCCCGACCCCCCAACTCCTGCTCCTCCAGGAATCAAGGTCCCCCCCATCCAGGCCTGGGCCTCCTGCCTCTCACGTTCTACTTGATGGTCGCTTCCTGTCACCTCCGTGGTGGCCTATGCCCCTCACACACAGGTACACCCAGAAAGGAGTTGGGGGCAACACTGCCCCACGTCAGGGCACCCGAGACACTGAGATTCCCGGACATGGGGACAAGCTGGTGGTTCCTGGATCACTTTCATTTTGGAAACCACTAATTTTCACCATCTTCCATTCCTGGAAATTCCAAGCCCTTAGCTCTTTCTCACTCAGATCCAAGAGCCCTGATTCCTTTTACCCTCAAGCCCAGGAGCCCAGACTTATTGTTTCCTGGTTCCCTCAGCCCTCTCTTCCCCGATAGTCATTCTCAAACTCTAATATCTCCTCATCTACTCTTGTTCAGCAGCCATGTGGGCTCCCGGCCACCGTCACCTCTGTCTGATCTTCCTGCTAACCTGTGTTTTTGCCTGCGTCTTCTTCCTCCTCATCCACCAAAACCTCTTTCACAGTGGCTTAGACCTGTTCCTGCCGTGTCCAGACCGTAGCCGGGTGAGATCCCCCGTGGCCATCCTTTGCCTGTCAGGCACACCGATGAACCCCAATGCCACCTTTACCTGTCCCAAGCATTCTGCTTCTGTCTCAGGAACTTGGACTATCGACCCCAAAGGCCGGTTTGGGAACCAGATGGGGCAGTACGCCACGCTGCTGGCCCTGGCCCAGCTCAATGGCCGCCAGGCCTTCATCCAGCCCTCCATGCACGCCGTCCTGGCCCCCGTGTTCCGCATCACACTGCCCGTGCTGGCGCCCGAGGTGGACAGACACGCTCCTTGGCAGGAGCTGGAGCTTCATGACTGGATGTCGGAGGAGTACGCCCACTTGAAGGAGCCCTGGCTGAAGCTCACGGGCTTCCCCTGCTCCTGGACCTTCTTCCATCACCTCCGGGACCAGATCCGCAGCGAGTTCACCCTACACGAGCATCTGCGGCAGGAGGCGCAGCGTTCACTGAGTGGGCTCCGCTTCCCCCGCACGGGAGGCCGCCCGAGCACCTTCGTGGGTGTCCATGTGCGCCGCGGGGACTACCTACAGGTGATGCCCCTCCACTGGAAGGGTGTGGTGGGGGATCGCGCTTACCTCCAACAGGCTATGGACTGGTTCCGGGCCCGGCACAAAGCCCCCATCTTTGTGGTCACTAGCAACGGCATGAAGTGGTGCCGGGAAAACATTGACACCTCCCGGGGGGATGTGATCTTCGCCGGAGACGGGCAGGAGGGTGCGCCCAACAAAGACTTTGCGCTGCTCACACAATGCAACCACACCATCATGACCATTGGCACCTTTGGCTTCTGGGCCGCCTACCTGGCTGGTGGAGACACCATCTACCTGGCCAACTTCACCCTGCCTGATTCCAGCTTCCTGAAGATCTTTAAACCTGAGGCTGCCTTCCTGCCCGAGTGGGTGGGCATTAATGCAGACTTGTCTCCGCTCCAATGAAGGCTGAGTCTTGAGGAACAGGGAGACTTTCTGAAATAGCCTGATCCACGTAGGGCCAATAGTATGCATCTCTGGAAGCCCAGAAGATTCTAAAAAGCTTGTGGTCTTGCAGGTGGTCGACACCCATTTCTAGAGTCATTCTAGTTGGCTAGACTTGGAGAAAAGGGGCATGGGTGTTTTCTGCCACTGCTGGAACATTCTAGAATCAATGGAAAACCTTTGCATGGTGGGTGGCGATGTCTGGAAAAGTTCATGGCAGTTCTAGAAGGCACAGTGCCTACCTGTTCTTCCCAGGCCATAACCAGAGTACTTCTATATCACTGCCCCCAGTAACAGGAATTCACCATTCCAGTGTTGACCATCCTGGCCTTTTTTGAGAAGAGATAGTTCTCATCTCTGGGTCAGCAGGACTGAAGGAACTCATGGGTGTTCTAATTAGTGAAAAGTGAAAGTGAAGCCACTCAGTCGTGTCCGACTCTTCGAGACCCCATGGGCTGTAGCCCAGCAGGCTCCTCCATCCATGGGATTTCCCAGGCAAGAGTACTGGAGTAGGGTGCCATATACAACCAGTAGATCAACAGCTCACGACTGCTGGAAAGGTTGATGGAAGACAAACTTATCTGTAGCTGGGACAGTGTGTGAGCAAAGTGGAACTTTACTTAACATTTCAGCTCCTGAAAAACCACAGATATGCTAAAGTATGAGATGGGAGGGGGAAGGGATGGTGCTGAATGCTTCAGCCTAAGGAGTAAGGCTCTGCAAAAATATCCGGACACTTAAAAAAAAAAAAAAAAAACTCCAAAACTGCCAAAGGTGGACGTGCACACATTGGCTCCAAGTTCAGTTTGCTTCTGCCAACTAAAGAAGTTTCCTCCTCCATAGCTGGGCTGCTGGGGGTGATGGAGTTGATTTACTGAGGTGGCTAGTGGTAAAGAATCTGCTTGCCAATGCACGAGACACAGGAGACTTGGGTTCCATCCCTGAGTCAGGATCTCCTGGAGGAGGAAATTGCAACGCACTCCAGTATTCTTGCCTGGAGAATTCCATGAACGGAGGAGCCTGGCAGGCTACAGTCCATGGAGTCACAAAGAGCTGGACATGACTGAGTGACTGAGCACACACAGCACACCACTGGCATAAGGGTGCCTTCTGGGCTTGCAGAAAACGGTGGGCATTGTGTCCCTTGCCAGCCACTCTCTGTCCCTGAATTCACAGAACCTCTAAGTCTGGCTTTGCACAAGTGAAGGATGAAAGACTCAGAAGGTATGCAGACTCCAGACTGGTCTCCAACCCAGGCAGGAGCACAGGGTCTGGACAGGAGGATAGGTATTTTTTTTGCCATGCAGGACAGCATGGGGGATCTTAGTTCTTCAACTAGGGATGAAACCCGCAATCCCTGCATTTGAAGCTCAAAGTCTTAACCACTGGACCACCAGGGAAGTCTCAGAGAATGGAATTATTGACTCAGGTTTTTAGAACTTCCATGAGGCTTTTTGAAAGAAATGAAGGTAGATACCTTTATTACAGAGTTGTCTGAGAATTTGAGACCTTTTCTAGTTTTCTCGGGGGGTTTTGGGGGACCAGTCCCTACTCGACTACCGTAGGTGGGAGAGAGGGATGTATGAATTAAAATCCACACCACCAACCAATCTCTGCAGGTTTTTTGGAGACTTGTGTGCATGAGGGTGTGTGAGTAGGAGTAAAGATGTGGAACTTCCGGGGACTTCTCATTTCTTGGGACATGAGTTCCTTCTTTTTTGGTGCCCTACTTGTGTGATTTGTGGTCTCAGAGACCCAATTCCTTCCTCGGAGACTCTCTGCATTGGCCCCCAGACCCCTTTCCCCTGGGACCCTGGTATCCAGCCCCACAGGCTGGAGAGAGAAGGTGGGGTGGGGCGTGAACAAAGATTATAATTCTTGAACTACGTTTCCCATAAAGCTATGGGGTCGGCTGCTGTAATCAGCTAGGGAGACACCCGGGGCCTTCTGGGAAGTGTAGTCCTAGGGCTAGAAAAGATCTTTTCCTACGTTTTCGTGGCTCGACGACAGGGTTTCCAAAGGGTCGTGGGCATCTAGCCCAAAGCCTGAGTCGGGGCCCTGAGAGGTGAGGAGACTGAAGGCTTGAAGCCCTTTCCTTGGCTCCGGAAATCAGAGCCGACAGGGATCTTCCCCTTCGGTAGATGCTGGGAAAGTTCTAGTCTGAAAAGGCAGCTGTGACATCATGGAGCGATAGGTGGGGCCTTCCCTTTGTCGGGATCCAATCAGACTAAGAGTTGGGATTCTGGGCGGGGCCAAGGAAACTCCAGGGACTCTCTCTAGGGAATCTGGGGCCTCACGTAGGTAGCCGGGAGGAGGAGGCTGTGAGCGTTCCTAGTAAGGGGCAAACCGTGACTGTGACCCCAATCAAGAGCTTTCTCTACCACCCAACCAACCTTACCCTCACCCCCAACAAAATTCTTAATTTTAGTCGTGGGAAAAGATTCGAGTTGGAAGGACGTGGCTTAGTCATTCTCTCTAAAAGCTCTCAGAACGTGGGCTCTTCAGCGAACCCTAGTGTTCGAGGGTACAACAGTCAGGAGTCAAGGTCGGGGGTAGAGTGCTTTAAGACTCCTCGGTTCTCTAATGAGAAGTGTGCGCCCTGCCAATTGGGGTTCCGATAGTCTCGTGGAAAGGCTTCTCTCCATTTAGCGTTCACCTTCTCGGGTGGGGGTAAGAAGACCCTCCCCGGCGTTGGGCACGGACTGCGCACTCTGGTCGCAATGGGGCCGCGGGGGCTTCCCCTCCTGGTGGCGACTCTGGCCGGCTGCCTATTTCCTGCCAGGGGCTGTGTCATTTGTGATCCAAAGGTCAGGGAGGCGCTAAACTCCTTGGAAATGGATTATCTGCCTGGCCACCTGGAGGCCAACCATCACAAAAAAGTGATGGAAAAGATAAAGCAGGCACTGGAAGATTTCAAGGACCTGCCTATTGACGAGGACTCCTATATGGGGGTTGTCGGTGAGGGTGGAGATCGATAAGGGTTCTGGGGCTAGGGTCGCTGGGAGGTGCTGGAGAGAAAGGACTGAAGGGAGAATCTCCTAGGTTCGGGAATGGAAAAGGCTGGGATGCAGATTCTGGGGTTCCCCAAGGGCTGGCAAATACAGTTTTCCTACCTTTTATCCTGCAATTTTGTATAATAAAACTACAACTCCCAGAAGGCAACGGGGTGGGGTAACCATTTTACCAGACCTACCCTTGTCCACTGGCCCCGTGGGTACTGTAGTTTCTAAGACTAGGTGAGCGGATGAGACAGTAATGCTTGGAATCTGGGGGTTATCTCTCCCCCGTCCCCCACAGATGAGGCCACACTGGAAAAGTCATCCTGGAGTTTGCTGAAGGATATGAAACGCATCACAGATAGTGATGCAAAAGGTAAATGCTCAGAGAGGGCCAGAGAGAACTTCCAGAAACTCAGGCAAGTGACTGCTGGTGACCCCTGGTCTGGTGGTCAGGTACTGGACTCTGGAGCCAGCATTCTGTTAAGTGGTCTTTATATTTTTATTGTCCTAACCTGAGAAGACCGGAAAGCTGAATGCCAGGCTCTGCAGACAGAGACCAACTTCGGGTACCTCACATCTGGGATGGGCAGGAGGGTGGGGGTGGGGGTGGGGACTACTCTGCAGTCTGCCTGCTTCTTCCCAGGTGAGCTCTTCGTGAAGGAGATGTTATGGATGTTGCATCTGGCAAAGAATACCTTTGCCAGCTACGCTGCTCAGTTTCAAAAAGAGGGTGAGAGAAGATGGGAGTCTGGCACCACAGGCTTCTCCTTTCACAGTCCTAGAGTCCTTGTCCCCTGCCTTCTGCTTCTCTGATCCATCAGCTCTCCCAACCCCCTGCCCCCTCAGACCCAAGGATCCAGATACCCATGTCTTTCCTTTCTCCAATGCAAGAGCCCCAGCCCTAGCCTGTTCCTTGACCCCTTCTCTCATCCCCTGTAACTTAAGAAATCTTATTCTCTCTCTCTCTTTTTTTATTGTTTCTTTCGAGGCAGCTTTTTGTCCCAACAAATGTGGTAAGTCTCAATTATGGGAAATGGTCGTCCATCCCTCATCCCTGCCCTGTCAATACCCAGCCTCTCTTTTGGGTCTGTGTCTCATTCTCCCCGTCGAGAGGTTCCTGGGTCTCCAATATTTCTTGGACTTCTTGGGGGAAATGGTCATATAGTTTTTGCACTCTTTACTGAGCCTAGTTAGAGCCGACTTCCTACAGTGCTATGTTCCAGCCCCTGACTGACCTCCTTGGAGATTCGGCTGATCCCGCCTCAGCCCTTGGCCCTACCCTCTCCTTTTAGCCCCGCCTCTTAATTGGGAGAACACAGCCTCGATCTTGCCCTTTTAGGTTTGATGTTGCAGCCTCTCATCTGGTGCAGTACCTGCCAGAAGCAGGTTCACGCTTGTCGAAAGTCTAAGAATTGCGGAGGTGAGAGAGCGGGGCCCAGCCAGAGGGGTTGGCGCCAGAGGGGCGGAGCCAGAGGAGAGACTGAATCTAAAGAGGGCGAAGACTGGAGCCAGACCAGGAGGACAGGCGGGGCGAGACCAAGTGGAAGGCGGTTGGGAGAGGGCCCAGAATCTTGAGAGAGCACACCACAGTAACCCCCTATTCCCAGAGCGCGAAGTCAAGGTCCATCACATGGAAGACATGATCCTGGACTGTGAGCTCAACTGGCATAAAATCTCTCAAGGCCTGACCGATTACAGCTTTTACAGGGTGGGGCCCTCCAACTCCCGTTACCCTTGAACTCCAAGTCCATCAGGCTTGTATGAGCACCCCTAGATCCTGTATCCACAGGCCTGCATCCACAATGCCCATGACCTATGACCGACCAAGTCTGACTTCCTTTTATCCCCTGGGACCTCACGTCCTGAACAGTACACCCTGGACTCCCACCTCCCCACTGAAGCCCCATGATCATCTCACCCCTGTACTCCCCTAATCCCTGAATTCCCCAGGCCTCTGTGACCCCTTGAGCTTGGGTCTAGGTTTGGAAGAACAATTCTGAGACCTTGGTGTCCAAGGGGAAGGAGCCCATCCTGACCAAGACCATGGTGCGTCCAAAGGATGCAGGTACCTATCGCTGCGAGCTGGGTTCCATACAATCCAGTCCAGCCACGATCATCTATTTTCACGTCACAGGTCAGTGTTGCGGAGTTGAGAGAAGTGGAATTCAGGGTCCTGAGTTTTTGGGGCGCCCGATTCCAGGCGGGTGGCTTGCTTCAGGGGCGTGGCCTATGAGCATAACTTCCTGTCGGGGTGTGGCTTCAGGCCACGAGGGTGTGGCTTCCTGCCCCGAGTAAGGTTCCTGGTCACCCGGCCAGGGCGCCCCTCTGGGTGTGCCCCGGCTTCAAGCAGTTGGAGGTGTGATTATGTCCCGGAGGGCCTGGGTCCTGGGGCGGCTTGTCGCGGGGAGAACTTGCCTTGGTCTTGGCAGGACCTTAGCGCTCTCCCAGGATCACTTCTTACCCCTCCTCTATCAGTATTGCCCAAAAGAATCCAGGAGGAGATACCGTCACCAAACACCGAAACTCAGGATGAGACGGCCCTGGGAGAGGTGGCTTTGGATCGCCCACACACAACCACAGACTTCGAGCCACAGACTCCGAAGCCGGAGCAACTGCTGAGAAGACGCCTGTTGGGGGTGCTGATCTGGGGCTTAGTGGTGCTCACTGTCGGCGTTCTAACCGCGTGAGCCGCCCACTGAAGAAGGCAGGGCTTGGAGTGAGAGGCGGGGTTTCCCGCTACCCAATGCAGGCAGGGGTCTGCGAGCCGAGGAACGCTGAGAGCTGGACTGCCTTTGGGAGCCGGGCTCACCTAAGGAGGGCGAAGCTTGGATCACTGCTAGAATAAGATCAAACCTAGGGAGGCCGGGAGGGGTGGTCCTCACTCAGTGAGGACCTAACCTGTTTCCGCTCTGTGTACTCCCATCAGGATCCTTTTCTCTCGGTCTGGCAAAGTGGTCGATTTCATAAAGTCCCGGTTCAGCTCTGGCAGTCGAGCTGCTTAGGACTCGGGGGTTTCAAAGGAAAAGATCAAAGAATCCAAGAGAAAAATAAATATTTATCTGGTGGTCCAAGTATCTGACTCACTCCCTCGGACTGATTCTAACTTTTGGTCTCCCCCCACCCCCAAGAGAAGTTTGGGGATGGTCTTCTGTCCGAGAAAGGAGGGGCTGGGACCCCCGGGCCCTATGGGCCTGGAAGGGGCCAGCTGGCGGCGATGTGATTCCAGAATCAAGGAGTGGGGCAGGGCCAGCCTTCCCCAGATCTCCTCCCCCAGGCCCGGTCCCCTCACAGGACGCCCCCTCCCCGCTCTTCCTGCCGGTTTCCTCTTGCCTTTTCCTGTCCCCCACCCAGTGCTGGGAGCTGGGGCAGAGGCAAAGGCTGAACGGGAGCTGCGGGGTCAAGAGCCAACCAGGGCAAGCGGAGACAGGGCCCCCAGGTGCTGGCGGGACCCGAAGCAGGGTAAGAGCCCGGGGACCCAGGAGTCCAGTCGCCTCCTCCCTTCCTCAGACGTAGGAGTCAGTCCCCAGCCACCCTCCATCCCAGCAACCACAATCCGGGCTCCCATCCCCTCCTCCAACCGGACTCTGGAGTCTGAGCCCCAAACCCCTCCTCCCTCTGACTCAGGAGTCCAGGTCCCCCTCCACCCCATCCCTACCTCGGGAGACCTCAGGAGCTGGGGTCTTCCCCATCCTCCCTTAGGGCCATGCTGTCTGGTGAACGGAAGGAGGGCGGAAGCCCCCGCTTCGGGAAGCTCCATCTCCCAGTGGGCCTGTGGATCAATTCTCCCAGGAAGCAGCTGGCCAAGCTGGGGCGACGCTGGCCCAGCGCCGCCTCTGTCAAGTGAGTGCCCACCTCCTCACGACACTAGCCCCTGCCCCACCTGCCCCTGTTTATAGCCCAGTCCCTGCCCTGGGTAATGCCAGGGACCCGGAAAGAGCTGGCTCCAGTTCCTGTCCTGAATGGGCAAGTGAGATGGTGGGCAGTGGGCAGACAGTGAGGCCCAGTGGTAGAGGGTCAGGCGAGGGGAGTTCTGGGCCTGGAGATGGGTTTAGGCTGGGTGGACAAGGGGACCCCGACAGAAGAAGTAGCGGTTTGATTCACCTTCCTTCCTCCCCTCCCTGCTCACCTCTTGGAATTTCCTTCTGAGGGACTCGCCTTTATTTATTTTCTCTCCCTCTCTCTTTGCCTCTGGCCTGTGCCCACCTCCACCCCACCCCATCTCCATACACCCCGCGTCTCTCGCCCATCGGTGGGTATCTGTCCCCCACTATCTTTGGGTCCCTCCCTCTCCGGGTCTCGGTCCCCTCTCCGCACCCGCGTCTCTGCCCACCTCCCTCTTTCTCTAACCCCCATCCCCGTCTCTGAATGTCTTTCGGGCCTCTCTTCTGGGTCTGTGCTCCCCGGCGGGCTCCCAGGTCGTCGTCTTCGGACACGGGGAGCCGCAGTAGCGAGCCACTGCCCCCGCCGCCGCCGCACGTGGAGCTGCGGCGAGTGGGTGCGGTCAAGGCAGCCGGGGGAGCCTCAGGGAGCCGTGCCAAACGCATCTCTCAGCTCTTTCGGGGCTCGGGCACCGGAACCACGGGGTCCGGTGGCGCGGGAGGCCCTGGGACCCCGGGGGCCGCGCAGCGCTGGGCCAGCGAGAAGAAGTTGCCGGAGCTGGCGGCGGGTGTGGCCCCCGAGCCTCCACTGGCCACACGCGCCACGGCGCCCCCGGGGGTACTCAAGATCTTCGGCGCCGGTTTGGCTTCGGGCGCCAACTACAAGAGCGTGCTGGCCACGGCGCGCTCCACCGCGCGCGAGCTGGTAGCCGAGGCGCTAGAGCGCTACGGGTTGGCCGGCAGCCCCGGCAGCGGCCCGGGAGAGAGCAGCTGCGTGGACGCCTTCGCGCTGTGCGACGCCCTGGGTCGGCCCGCGGCGGGCGCCGTGGGCAGCGGCGAGTGGCGGGCGGAGCACCTGCGTGTGCTGGGCGACTCGGAGCGCCCGCTGCTGGTGCAGGAGCTGTGGCGGGCGCGGCCAGGCTGGGCGCGGCGTTTCGAGCTGCGCGGCCGCGAGGAGGCGCGCCGCCTGGAGCAGGAGGCCTTCGGAGCGGTAGACGGCGACGGTGAGCGGGATCTGGGGGCGGGGCCTGCGGGGGGCTGGCTGGGGCTGGGGGCGGAGTCGTGGTGGGCGGGGCCTGAGGAGCTGACAGGGCGGGCTGGGGGCAGGGTCTGCGGGAAAGGATGGGGGATTGGGCGGGGCCTAAAGCACTGTTCAGTGGAAGGCGAAGCTGGGGCAGGGTCTAAGTCAGCCGGATGGGCTAGGCCGGGGGACGTCGCCCATGGGATAGGTGCATAGTTGATGAACGGAGTCTGCGATGCTGGGACCCGGCAGCGGAATCGAGTGATAGGAAGGCAGAGATATTGCGCGCGGCGGGTGAGTGGTCCTCATGGCAGGTGGCCTCTCACTAGAAGGCTGAGTTGGTTCACGAGAGACGGGGCCTATGGGGATGGAGGCTAGGAGGACAGGCTTGGAAAGTGAGGAAATGAGTTATTAGATCGCAGCCTAAGAATGGGTGGATCCTCAGAAGGGTAGGCCTTGGAGCAGATGACTTTAGGCTAGATTGGCTGCAACTGCAACCGTGAGAGGGGGCTTGAGGGTAGTGCACGAGAAATGAAGAGGTATTTGTATTGACGGAGGACCAGGCTACGTAGGGGCCTAGCATTTGACTCTGTGGTAAAGAATCCACCTGCTACTGCAGGAGACGCAGGTTCAATCCCTGGGTCGGGAAGATCCCCTGGAGAAGGAAATGGCAACCCACTCCAGTATTCTTGTCTGGAGAATCCCACGGTTAGAGGAGCCTGGCAGGCTACAGTCCATGGGGTAGCAAGAGTCAGACACAACTGAGCCCCTAAACCACCACGACCAATATTCTTGCCCGGGAAATCCCATGGACAAAGGAGCCTGATTGACTACAGTCTATGGGTTCACAAAGAATCAGACACGACTTAGCGACTAAGCAAAAACAGCTGGCACATGGGAGTTGCTAAGTAAAGAACGGCAATTATAACCATCGTTATTCCATACACCCCCCCCCCCAAAAAAAAAGCATTCACTGGACACCTTCTGTGAGCCACACATTACCTAGGGCCCTTGGGGAGTACAATGGGGACACTGACAAGTGAAGTTCCCGTCTCCTAGATTCCACAGCCCAGTGAGAAACACATCAGTTCACTCATTCAGCTCATTTCCACTGGGTACCAGTTAGGTGTCAGTGCGCTGCGTGTGACAGAGTTCATAGTGCCCAGCACGGCTCTTCTTTGCTTCGACTTGGAATGTTAAGAAAAGGTGTTCAAGAGGAAGTGATTTCTCTTCCTTGGTGCAGTATCTTCTTAGTTCATCGCGAAGTTCCTAACACCTAGAACAGTGCCTGGCATATAGTACGAGTTCAAAAAACACTAACTGAAAGAATAAATGAATTTATTAGTTGAAATTACAAGATAGGCAGGACACAGGCAGGAAGTGTGTTCCAGGCACCAGGAACAGCATATGCAAAAATCTAAATGTGGGAAGCAGCTTCACTTTGCAGCCAACTGTCTATAATCTCTATAGCTCTGTAAGCCTGTCTCTCCCTTTGTCTCTTTCCAGTCTGTCTCATCGCTCTCCATCTCTCTCCGCAGGCACAGGCGCCCCCTCGTGGCGGCCACAGAAGAACCGCTCCCGGGCGGCGTCTGGTGGGGCGGCGCTGGCCAGTCCCGGCCCGGGATCTGGGTCAGGGACCCCGGCTGGGTCCGGGGGCAAGGAGCGCTCGGAAAACCTGTCCCTGCGGCGGAGCGTATCGGAGCTCAGTCTGCAAGGTCGGCGGCGGCGGCAGCAGGAGCGCAGGCAGCAGGCACTTAGCATGGCCCCAGGGGCAGCCGACGCCCAAATCGGACCTGTAGACCCCGGCGACTTCGATCAGTTGACGCAGTGCCTCATCCAGGCCCCCAGCAACCGCCCCTATTTCCTGCTGCTGCAGGGCTACCAGGACGCCCAGGTAAGCGCAGCCTAATCTACAGAGAGAGATCTATGTCCCACCCTTTGGTTGAATGGGCGACGGAACTACAACTCCCAGAATTCCTTGGGTTGCGTTAACCTCAGGTTTGTTGGAAGGTAGTGCTGGCAAGGGAGAAGGCAATGGCACCCCACTCCAGTACTTTTGCCTGGAAAAATCCCATGGACGGAGGAGCCTGGTAGGCTGCAGTCCATGGGGTTGCTGAGTCGGACACGACTGAGCGACTTCACTTTCACTTTTCACTTTCATGCGTTGGAGAAGGAAATGGCAACCCACTCCAGTGTTCTTACCTGGAGAATCCCAGGGATGGGGAAGCCTGGTGGGCTGCCGTCTATGGGGTCGCACAGAGTTGGACACGACTGAAGCGACTTAGCAGCAGCAGCAGCAGCAGTGCTGGCAAGTGGTGAAGAACCCATCTGCTAATGCAGGAGACTAGGAGACGTAAGAGACACGGGTTCGATCCCTGGGTAGGGAAGGTCCCCTGAAGGAGGGCGTGGTAACGCACTCCAGTATTCTTGCCGGAAGAATCCCCATGGACAGAGGAGCCCGGCAGGCTGCAGTCCATAGGATTGCAAAGAGTCTGACACGACTGTAGCTACTTGGCATGCATACATATGGTTCCAGTCAGGTTCTAGAGGAGGAAATAACATCAAAGAAGAGAGTGGGAGGGTCTAGATAGATCTCAGAGAAGGATTTCACTGGAGAGATAAGTAGGCGATGACTCATTCCGTTCAAAGTTGGAAGAAAGCACTGTCTCCCACCAGAAAAGATTGCGAGAGCCTGTTTTATTTTTATTGGCCCCATCACGCTGCTTGCTGGATCTTAGTAACCTGACCAGGGATTGAACTCTGGACTTGGCCGTGCAAGCCTGAATCCTAACCACTAGGCTACCAAGGAATCCCCAGGAGAGCCTATTTTAGAATGATCCTCTTGGAAAGCTTCTATTTCTTGAGGAGGAGTAATGGAAGAGTATCTCCTGGGGAGGGAGCTAATTTGATTGATATATGGAATCTTGTCCTGGGTAAGCCTATATGGTCTTGGAAGAAGTGGATTACATCACTTTTTAAAGTTGATGGTTACCATTGTCGATCGGGGCCAGTGGTACTGGTTCTTCTATTTTACATATTTGAATGGCGGTAGGAGAACCTGTTTGAGTGTTGGGGAGCAGAGAGGAAGAAAGGGTTAGCAGTTGGGGGTCAGTGCTAAGTTATTTCATTAAAGAAATGTATTATTGAAAATATTTGTATGTGTGTGTAATGATGATGATGATTAGGGCTTTCCTGCTGGCTCAGATGGTGAATAATCTGCCTGCAATGCAGGAGACCTGCATTTGATCCCTGGGATGGGAAGATCCCTTGGAGAAGGGAATGGCTACCCACTCCAATATTCTTGCCTGGAGAATCCCATGGACAGAGGAGCCTGGCGGGCTACAGTCCATGGGGCATGAAGAGTGACGTTTAGGAGAATCATTCTTATGCTTTAGTCCACCTTTGGGTAATGGTGGTACAGCCAGGGTACCCCTGGGACTAATGGGAAAGCCTCTCTGGAAGGCGGTAGAGTTTATTGAACAGTTCCATTTTTACTCTCAGAGAGGGAGCCAATTGGGTTAGGTCATTTGGCTGTATATATGGGTGAGAGGTTACAACTATTCAAGGAACTTCCATTGGAGGAATTCACTCCTCCTTGTTGGGGCAACAGGACAAGGCAAGTTCATTGTAGAACAGGGTGTGTATATATTGCAACAGCTTATTCCTCCAGGCAGGGTTGGCAAATTGGAGGCTCTTTTGAGGAAAGGTGATCAAATTGGAAGGATCTATTCTGAGAGTATAAGAAAGTAGGTTATGGGAAGAGAGGGAAACATTGGAAACGTTCATTTCTTCAGGTGGGATTCATGATAAATTTCTTTGTAAGAGACTTCATTGGAAGTGTCCATTCCTTGGGAACAGGAATAAGAGTTCTATCCATGGGTGTCTGTAATCTGAGAGTTCATTTTTAAGTGCGGTGGAAGAAGCCCTTTGGCGGTTAAGGAACAGGAAAGCCTCTTGTAAAAAGGGGGTTCGTGTATTTCGGACCATTCCCGATCCTCCAGACAGGAGAGTGGGAGGTTTTACCTTCAGAAGGTGGTCAGACTGGAAAGATCCATTTTTCTTGAGAGGTAGATGAAACAATATATTGTAGTAAGAGGATTTAAAATATATACATATTTTAAAGTTTATCTATTTATATTTGGCTGTGCTGGGTCTTCATTGCTTCGCACAGGCTTTCTCTAGTTGTGGCGAGCAGGGGCTCCTCTCTAGTTGTAGTGCAAGAGCTTCTCATTGCGATGGCTTTTCTTGTGGCAGAGCACCAGCTCTAGGGCTGCCGGGCTTCAGTAGTAGTGGCTCACAGGCTCTAGAGCACAAGCAAAATAGGGCCATGGGCTTAGTTGTTCCACTGCATGTGGGATCTTCCCCGATCAGGGACTGAACCTGTGTCTCCTGCATTGGCAGGCAGATTCTTTACCACTGAGCCACCAGGGAAACCTAGGAAGGGGTTTTAGAAATGAGCATTTATGAGGTGGGGGTAATGGGAGAGTTCAGTGTAGGAGGGGGTTTATGACTTTGGGGATGCCTATTTTCTCAGATGTGAATGAGGAACAGTGGATCTACTTTAGGAAGGGTGTCAGACTGAGTGCTTCCATTTTTATAGGCTGTAGATTGGAGAGTCTTTTTTAGGAATAGGTCTTCTGGAATACACCTCTCCATTTAGTGGATGAAATGGGCCACTCCATTATAAGTGGGTCTCTTTGAAAACGTCCATTTATAAGATGAGGTTACTTAAAGCGCCACTATATGGAGATCTCCTTGGAGATGTCCTTGTTGGGGGGATGGTAACATTGAGAGCAACCACTGATGGGAGGAAGAGTGCCTTTGGAATGCTCCATCATGGGGGCGGGGGGAGTGGCAAACAAGTGAGTCTACTGTAGAATTATGACTCCTTGGAAGTGAATTCATCATGGGGTGGGGAAAAAAATCAGAGTCCATTATAGAAAGCGGGTCTCTTTGGAAGTGTATATTCATGGGCTGGAGATAATGGAAGAAACCTTTGTTTGAGGGGGAAGTCTCTTTAAAGGTATCCTTGCTTTGGGAAAACTGAGAGCAGCTATTATTGGAAGGGAAATGTCTTTGAAAGCCTCCATCAGAGGGGTGGCATGAAGGGCATTCAGGACCAGGAGTAGAGAAATGGGAGAGTCCCTAGGAGAAAGAAGGTTTCCTTGGGAAGGGCCATTGAGGGTGAGTGTAGTGGGAGAGTGCATTTTAGTAATGGGGATGTGGTGTCCTTGTAAGCACCTGTTCTTTGGGCTGAATGTTATGGGAGAATCACGGGATTGCCTTGAAGGAGTCCTTTCAGAGGAGATGAGAAGATGGGAGAAGCCATTGGAAAAAGATCTGCTGGGAAGCATCCATTCTTTGAGGGAGAGAAATGGTAGAGCCCCTGTCAAGAAAGGGGTTTCCTCCTATCCAGTCTTCAGGATGGACTTAAGGGACAGTTCACCATAGGAAGTGCCTTTAAAGAGTCCACTCATGGGAGGTGGGAGGTAATTAGTGAGTTCTTTGAGATCCCAGGAGATCTCCTTGGAAGTGCTCATTCAAGAGATGTGGTTGACAGGAGAGTCGATTGTGGGAAAGGTATCTCCTTGGGAACATCCATTTCTCGTGGAGTTGTATCCTTTACTGCAGCTTCACTTTCCTCCAGGACTTCGTGGTGTATGTGATGACGCGGGAGCAGCACGTGTTTGGCCGAGGTGGGAACTCCTCAGCCCGCGGTGGGTCCCCAGCCCCGTATGTGGACACCTTTCTCAACGCCCCGGACATCCTGCCGCGTCACTGCACAGTGCGCGCGGGTCCTGAGCCCCCGGCGATGGTGCGCCCATCCCGGGGAGCCCCTGTCACGCACAATGGGTGCCTATTGCTGCGGGAGGCCGAGCTGCATCCGGGAGACCTGCTGGGGCTGGGCGAGCACTTCCTGTTCATGTACAAGGACCCCCGCGCTGGCGGCTCGGGGCCGGCGCGACCACCGTGGCTCCCCGCACGCCCCGGGGCCACACCGCCGGGCCCCGGCTGGGCCTTCTCTTGCCGCCTGTGCGGTCGTGGCCTGCAGGAACGCGGCGAGGCGCTGGCGGCCTACCTGGACGGCCGGGAGCCCGTGCTGCGCTTCCGACCCCGCGAAGAAGAGGCGCTGCTGGGCGAGATCGTGCGCACCGCGGCCGCTGGCGCCGGGGACCTGCCACCCTTGGGGCCGGCCACGCTGCTCGCGCTTTGTGTGCAGCATTCAGCTCGAGAGCTGGAGCTGGGCCACCTGCCGCGCCTGCTGGGTCGCCTGGCCCGTCTTATCAAGGAGACTGTCTGGGTGAGCTCCCCCAACCGCCGTCCAGACTCTTCTGCGCCCCGAATCCTTGCCCCAGCCTCCTCTTGCCATCTCAAACCTTAGTTTCGTAGTTTGGCAGAACAAAACTACATCTCCCAAGATGCCTCAGGAGGAGGGGGGGTGGGGCTTGGGCAAGGGGCCCCACGGGATGCTGGTAATTGTGGTTTCATCCACCGTGCTTGACGAGAAGGCAGTACAGTAGTACCTATCTCTGCAGGTGTGGAATAATGGGAGAAACCATTCTGTGAGATGGAGTGGGGTTAGAGATCGCATTGGGTGAAAAGTTCAAAGAGACCATTATGAGAAGTGAGGCGGGGAGCCCATTGGGCCTGAAGCTTGGCGCCATAGTTGGCGAGACCATTCTTGGAGCCCGAGGAGAGCAAGCCCATAGGGCCAACAAATGGATATGCTAGGGAGAAACCATTAAGTTGCATCCAGTTGAGCTGAGCCCTAGTTAGAGAAAAGGTTTAGGAAATTTTGAGGGGTAAGAAGAAACTCCACTTGAGCAGAAGTAGACCTAAGGGGAGACAGACCACTTAAAATCATAGGAGTGTGTGTTTTAAAAGGTAAGAAGAGAACTGATTATTCTGAAGCTTGAGGATCAGAGTTCATTAAATTTTTTTTATTGGAATATAGTTGATTTACAATGTTGTGTTAGTTTCTGCTCTGCAGATTAGAGCCTGTTTGAAAAGTGAGGAGAGTCTCTGTCAAAAGGAAAACCAGGGCATTAACTCATGGCCTCTCTTCCTCATCCCCCTCACCTTGATTCTGATCTTACTGTTCCACAGGAAAAGATTAAGGAAATTGGAGACCGTCAGCCAGAAAAGTAAGAGAAACTCTGGGGAGAAGGGTCGAGAGGGATGTAGCAGTCAGGAGGATTTGCAGCCAGTTCTGTGTTCACTTTTCCATGCATGTTTCACTGCAAGTTTCTTTGGGACTCAAATTTTCTAACTGTGAAATGAGGGTTGGACTCTGTCCCCAGTTAGACCCAGATTTCTGGGTTTGGCCATTATGGTGGGGGTTGGGCAATGATTAAAGGCCCTTTCCCCTTTTCCCAGCCACCCTGAGGGGGTTCCTGAGGTGCCTTTGACACCTGAGACTGTGTCTGTGGAGTTGAGGCCACTCATGCTATGGATGGCCAACACCACAGAGCTACTGAGCTTTGTGCAGGAGAAGGTGCTAGAGATGGAGAAGGAGGCCGACCAGGAAGGTAAGCCCTGACCCAGGCCAATGTTTGTCCAAACCCCCAGCCATTCCCTGCACCTGGGGACCTGGGTTTCTGCCTGGCACCCTCTGGTTCTCCTTCTCACTCCTATGCCTGTCTTCAGACCCACAACTCTGCAATGACTTGGAATTATGTGATGAGGCAATGGCCCTCCTGGATGAGGTCATCATGTGTACCTTCCAGCAGTCTGTCTACTACCTCACCAAGGTATGCCTCCTGTTTGGCATGGCATCACTTCCTGTTTGAACTGTATCACATTGCTCTGATGTCACTTCCTATTTGACCTAACAAGATTTCCTGCTTCTCTGACATCACTTCCCATGTCCCCACAGGCCACACTGCTTCCTGTTTGAGATTACATCACTTCCTGCCTTTCTGACTTCTTGTCTCTGCAACTATCCTCTCTTGATTGGCTGACTTTGCTGTCTGGCTATATCACCATTACTGCTTTCTCAAGCTCCTGTTTTCTAAGTCCACTCTTAAGTCACTGATAAGTTTGATAGATGATAGATAGATATTAAATAGAATAGGCAGTGTCATTTAAACTAAACCTCTTTAAGCAGGCCTTTCTGTGTTTGCTGACCTCACTTTCTATAGCTTTAATTTCATTCCCTTTTCTTAAAAAAAAAAAAAAAATGTTGTTTCTTTTCCTTTAAAACTTAAATAGTTCCCCCCCCCCCATAATGTTTAGCTTGTGGGATCTTAGTTCCCCAACCATGGACTGAACCCATACCCTCAGCAGTCTATCTTCTTTTTCATGCCCTCAGCAGTGAAAGTGCAGAGTCCTAGTCATTGGACTACCAGGGAATTCCCTTCACTCCCTTTTCTGAGTCACAAACCTTTTTCTCCCTGGAATGCCCATCCTGCAGGACCTACTTTCTGCCCCAGTCCCCCGCCACCACTCTTGAACTTAACATTGCTTGTTGGAATTCTCAGGGTTTCTAGCTTATGATAAGCCTGATTCCTTATCTGTGAAATGAAAGGGGATCTTTTGGGACAGATAATCTCTATATTTCTTGAGCAGCCTTGATTTGTGAAGCTCTTTCCTCCAAGGCTTTACTTCCTGTACATCCCTGCCAAGTGTGGGTTTGTTTCTTCTTTGGCTCTGACCTCATTTCCTGTCCTTGGCCTGATCTCACTTTCCACTGGCTAACTGCCACCCCACTCCCACTTCCTGACTCTCCATTCTTTTCCTTTCCTTCGGGAATTCTGGATAAATAAATCTTTGATTGAAGGGAGCCTCTTTGTTCGATGTCCTTTGTTCTCCTTGAGCTGTCTCTGTTGAGAACTACAAGTCCCGTAAGGTACCAGAGGTGGTCTTAAAATACCCAATACACTTCTGGAAAGCCTTTCTTAAACTTGAGGTATCCCAGGCTTGATGAATGCTAGGAACCCATTTGGAAAGGAGGAATTTGCTTATTGGAGACCTTTAGAGCGTTGAAAGTAGAATGGACTACAATTCCCAGAAGCCTTTGGTGGAGCTCCCTGGTATCTTCATGCTCCACTACCCTGAAGCTTCCTGGGAGTTGTAGTCCAATCTCTTACTTGCATTTCTGTATCTCCTCAGACTCTGTATTCAACGCTGCCTGCTCTGCTGGATAGTAACCCTTTCACAGCTGGAGCCGAGTTGCCGGGGCCTGGTGCTGAGCTGGGGGCCATGCCTCCAGGGTTGAAACCTACCCTGGGTGTGTTTCAAGCAGCCCTGGAACTGACCAGCCAGTGCGAGTTGCACCCAGACCTTGTATCTCAGACTTTTGGCTACTTGTTCTTCTTCTCCAATGCATCCCTTCTCAACTCGCTGATGGAACGAGGTGAGGGATGGACTGGAAAGGGGCTGGGAGGCAGAGACAGGAACCACTGAGACTTGCGTCAGTTAAGACACATCACAGGCTCAGGCCTCATCCTTAGGGACTCCAGAGAGCGTGGTCCAGATCCCAAACTGAAGGACAGGAAAGGTCTGGGAGGCAGGAGGGCAGGGTCCATGTACCCACTGCTTCTCATACCCTTCCCCCACAGGTCAAGGCCGACCATTCTATCAATGGTCCCGAGCTGTCCAAATCCGAACCAACCTGGATCTTGTCTTGGACTGGCTGCAGGGGGCTGGGCTGGGTGACATTGCCACTGAGTTCTTCCGGAAACTCTCCATAGCTGTGAACCTGCTTTGTGTGCCTCGCACCTCCCTGCTCAAGGTGACTCCCGACCCCTGATCTCTGAGTCCCCAACCCCACTCACCCATTCTCTGTATTCAGCTTACCCTTCGATCTCCCCTTGGGCTCTGTGTTATTCCCAGCCCCAGCTCAGACACCATAGATGCTGCATTAGCAGCTAGAAGGAAGCCACCCACATCAATGTCTGAATTTGGCTACATCTGAATCCCAGTGGGAGTTACTAGTTTCCAGGGTCCCCTCCCTTAGACATGCTGATTCAGGAAGTCTGGTATGGAACCAAGAAATGTGACATTTAAAGTATTCATTGAACATAAATGTGCAATACTGTGTTTAGCCCTTTTCATTGAATGTTAATTAAGCCTTGTGAAAGGTTTTTAACTGACAATTTTGTTCAGACCAAAAAAAAAAAAAAAAAAGAATCAGGCAGGCTAGGTCACTTGATTTCATTTATTTACTTTTATTTATCAAACTTTTATAAAGTACTTAATAAGCACCAGACAGAGTTCTGAGTACTTTACAGTCTTGCCTTTTTGAATCCTCATAACAACCCTGTTGGGTAGTTCCTGTTCTCTAATTTACAGGTGAGGAAACTGAGGCACCGTGGTTTGCCAGAAGGTAATGAGTTGCCAGGCAATCTGGGTTCAGTCTCTGTTTTTAATCATGTTGATGATGCTGTTGCCTAGATCTAGGTTAGGTACAGAAATTTTCAAACAGATACAAAAAGTAGCTACAGTCGAATGAACATATATGCACACAATAACATAAACTAATGGTCAATTTGTTTCTTCTCAACTTCTACTTCCTTGTGTATTCTGAAGCAAATCACATTTTTCTTTTTTAAAGTTGAGAGTAGGCCCTTTCCCACCTTCACTTTGGTGATAGCCAGGCCTCACAGGGTCTTGGAAGACATTGCAGAGACACCAATTTCTACCCACTATATCCACACCGCCTGTGGAGGGCCTTCCACTTAGGATTTCTCAGCTGTCCCATAATGACTGTAGATCTCTCACCTCGTCTTCCTTTTTTTTTTTTTTTTCACCTCGTCTTCCTACCAGGCTTCATGGAGCAGCCTACGAACTGACCACCCTACACTGACTCCTGCTCAGCTGCACCATCTGCTCAGCCACTACCAGCTGGGCCCTGGCCGCGGGCCTCCACCTGCCTGGGATCCTCCCCCTGCAGAGCGAGATGCTGTGGATACAGGTGAGGAGAAATATGGACAGAGGCATCGAGGTGGTCAGCTTTCCTCTGTCCTCAGGACCTAGGAGTCCATAGCCCCAAGCCCTCCTTCCTAGCTCTCTCCTCCCCCTGGATCTAAGGATCTAAGTGCTGGATACAGGATTCTCCCACAGGATACAGGAGATCAAGCCCCCAGCTCCTTATTTTTTCCCAGGAGTCAGGCCTCCAGCCTCTTTGCCCCCACAGACTACCTCCGTCACCTAAGAGGCCAGGCTCCAGGCCCCTCAACTCTAAGGAATCTGTGAAACAAAGTTCCCAGCCCTTTCTCCTTTCATCCTCGCGGACTCAAGAACCCAAGTACATGGCCCGTTTTCCAGGCAACGGTGGCCTTTCAGTCTGAACTATAATTCCCATGATGCTTGGGGACTCCAAGAGTCCTGTTCGAGGGGACCCTGCTCCAGGAGTTGCTGGGTGTTAAGTTTTTCCTTCCTTCCGGCGTGAGGCAGCCTCGGCCGTCCCTGACATTGCTACCTCACGCCCATTTTCAGGATTTAACTCTGTGTTCTTCCGTCTCTTAGGGGACATCTTCGAAAGCTTCTCTTCCCATCCTCCCCTCATCCTGCCCTTGGGTAGCTCGCGCCTCAGTCTCACGGGTCCTGTGACAGATGATGCTCTGCACCGTGAACTTCGCAGACTCCGCCGCCTCCTCTGGGATCTTGAGCAGCAGGAACTGCCGGCCAATCACCGCCATGGACCTCCCATGGCCACGCCTCCTTGAGAACCAATAGCAAATGAGCGCGCGAACCTTGAAAATTCATCGGCTAACCTCTAGAGCCCTCCTGAGCGCAGAGCTTTCTGGGAGTTGTAGTTTTTCTCCGCGTGGAATGCTGGGAGTTTTAATTTGGGGGAGCAGAGGATGGGACAGTGGGAAAATGGGTTTGGGATTTGAGTGCCAGGAACAATAAAAGCATCTGTGGTATTGGCAACGCCTCGCTTGTTAAGACTCCGGAGCGGTAGTGGTGATGATTTTTTGTGAAGTAAGTCACCAGGGCCCTTGCCTGGAGCATTGGGCTCCTGCCCAATCTACGAGGTATTTATAGCCACGGCCTCAGCTTGCCCTCTTTCCTGTAATCCAATCCAGGTGCTGGGACCTCCCACACACCTCAGGACGGAGCGCTAAACTTGTTCAGCTAAAGATCAGTCCTGCCAGTGGGAAACAGCCAACGCTCCCTTCGACCCCTATAGCTCATACTCCAGCCTCTTCCCTCCGACCCAGGAGTCTGGGTTCCCAAGCCCCTTCTGGACCCTTGTGCCTGTTGGGCACCCTGATGAGTCTCAACACCTCTTGTCCCTGTTCTTGACTCCCTCCTCCCTCACATCCGAAAATTTGGGCCCCCAACCCACTCCTCTCTTGGGCCCAGGAGTTCAAGCCTCTGCCTCTTTTCCTTCAAACCCAGAAATTTAGCTCTCCAGTCCCCTCCTCCCTCAGACTCAGGAAGTTGGGGCTCCAGTTTGAACTTCCCCCCTCCCCCCCCCCCGCCCCGAATCCGACTCCTGCTGCTGCGTCAGGGAAAAAGCGACAGGTGGCACCTGCCTGCAGGGTCGGGGCAAGACCACCTGCCACTGCTACTCATTCCGAGCTCCTCTCTTGGCACCTGCCTCTGTCAGTCTGCCCGCCGCTGCCCAGTCGACCCCGCAGCCCCAGGACGCGGAGGAGGAGCGAGCTGGGAACCCCGAGGTCCGCCCCGCCCCAGCCCCTCCCAGCCCGTGCTCCCTCCCCTTCTCAGGATGCCAGGAGGAGCTCCTGTCTACCCCGCCCCTCCCCGCCCCGCTCCCGACACGCCCCCAAAAGGGTGGGTCCGAGGCGGTCCCAGGCTGGTAGGGCGGAGCCTGCGGCCACCAGCCTTGACCACCCGACTCGACCCACTCTAGAGCACCGCTGCGCCGAGTCCACCTGGTGAGAAGCCCCTGGGATAGGGGCTGGGAGGGGAAGCCGCCTTAACTCTCCTGTCACCTCTGTGATCCCAGTCCCTTCCCCACAAACCGTGATGGCTGACGCCCACCCAAGCCTCCGCACTCTTCTCAAATGCAAGTGTCAGAGACCCTTCCACTCCCTACGGTCCTGTGGGATCCTCGCTTCCCTTCTTGATCAAGGCTGTTGGATTCTAGGCCCCTTAGAGTTCCTGCCTTTCTTCCCCTTTTCCCTCCATCTCCTTTCATAGACCCGGAGTCCAGGCCACCAGTGCCCTCCTTCTTAGGACCCAGGAGTCCCGGGCCTCAGGTGCTTCTTTCCCCAGGGTCCAGGAATTGGGGCCCTCGGCGTGTCCTCTCTCACACCCAGGAGTCTGGGCCCCCAGTCCCCTCCACTCCCAGGATCCAGAAGGTATGGCCCGAGGCCGCTCCTTCTCTAGGTTCCTCAGGCCCTTTCCCTGCTGCGTTCACACGCAGGGGACGCCTCCTGACCTCCACTCTGACCCTGCCTCCCCCCTCCCCCCACACAGTCCAGATCCCCATCCCAGCCTTGGCAATGACCCTGGCGGCTTCCTCCCAGCGCTCCCAAATCATTCGCTCCAAGTTCCGATCTGGTGGGAGATTTCTTTCTGTGCGCGTCGGGAAGGGAGCCTCCTGGTCCTGGGAATATATTCTCAACCTGGGAGTATGCACCGCAGGGCAATGTGGGGAGGTGATCCCCAAGAGGCATGTGTTTTCCATGCAAAACATTATTTGTGTAGAAAGGAGGCCCCAGCAAAGGGGTGGAGTTCTGGTTGACAGTGAGTGTGCAAATGGCTGATGCAATGCTCACGTGAAGAGTGGGGAGTGGGTGGCCAGGGGTGGGTGTGCAGAGGACCTAGGACCGCAAAGGAACAGGGGCTTAAAGTGACAAGTGCTCAAAGCAGAAGAGTGTCCAGAGTGGGGACTTTGGAGTGGAACTGCGGGCGAGGGGACAGTGAGCTCTCTAGCCTTGTAAGTGTCAAATGTGGCATTTCAGGTCTCAGCGCAGGTGGAAAGTGTGCAAGTGGGTGCACACCTGGAGGCCAAGTCCGGAGTAGACACAGCATGCTTGAGGGTGCGGACGAGTCTGCTTCTGTGGTTGGGTGGGTGCAAAGACACCAGGAACCAGGGAGCAAGGAGTGTGCAAGAGTACATGTGCACAAAGAAACATGCAAAGAGAGATCCTGGCTACAAAACTGGGGGTGAAATCCCTAGTGGACAACCAAGTGTGTTAATGTGGCGGGGCGCGTGCCAAGATGGTGAGGCAAGGATGAAGAGCAGCAAAGGGCTCTAGTGTATAAAAGTGGTATAAGTGCAAGACTAGAGCCTAGGTAAATACGTGTTTAGAGGTTGGTGTGCAAAAGGGGTGACTGAAGGGAGGCTGAGAAGTAGGGAGTGGGCGTGTGCAAAGCGGGATGCGCAGATAAAAGGAAGCAACGAAGCACAGATACTCAGATGGCAGTTGGGCAGAGGATAGGGTGGGTGCAGGCTTGCGAAGGGGGCAGGTGGGGGAGGGGGCAGGCTGCCTCCTGCCTGCATGCTGGCTGGCTCCCCGCCCCAGAACAGCTCTGGCCTTCGCTGCCGTGCTGGCAGGGAGCAGGCAGGAGGCCCGGGAAGGGAGCAGGCTGCCTGCCCACCCGCCTGTACAGGGTGTGTAAGGGGGCTGGACACACATGTCCCGCCAACAACTGCAGCTCACACTCGCCTGCCAGGCCAGGCTCTTGGACACTCCCTTCCCGCCTCTCTCCTCCCACTCCTTCCACAGTCCTTCAGCTTCGGATCCACAGACGGTATCAGGACCCGAGTAAGTGTGGGCCCTGAAGGGGAGGGAATGGTGGCCCCACTTCCCTTAGGGCACCCTTGGGGGGGCAGCTTCCACACATCTTGCTTTGGTTCCTGAGCCCAATCTCTACGCCCCAGGGTTCATTGTGGTCCCCTCCTGTCCTTCCCCAGGACCCACGGGTACAGATCCCCAACTGCCCCACTGGCTAGGAGCTTCTCTTCCTGCCCTTGGGCTTTTCCCACTCCAGTGAAATGCATGAATCCAGATCTTGTTTCTTGGGAGAATATAGGCATCCCAGACTCCACACTTGGCACACATGCAAATCTCAGGATGTGACTTTCAGCTCCTCTCTCTCCCCAAGAACCCAGAGTGCTGGCTCCACCCTTCTCCCAGCAAAACCTCAGAAATCTGGGATCCTGTTACCACACCCCTTGATGGCTGAGTATGAGATTCCTGCCTTTCTTGAGAATGTAAAAGTCTGGATCCCTTGTGCTTCTGCCCTTAGATCCAGGAATCCCGGCACTTAGCTCCCACCACTTGGTTTTCACTCCCCACGTATCCTTCTGCACTTGGGGGCTGGGGCCTCCAGGGCCCTCCTTCCCACACAGCCTTGTTTCTCCCTGCCTGGCTTGCTGCCCGCAGCCCTCTCGGGGTCCTTCACCGCCTCTCCGGTCTTGGATCCTGATCCATGGATCTCAGCTGCAGATCCGGCTCTGGCTCTGGCCCCTGCCTCCCCATTGGGCCCAGCCCCTTTCCTCTTCAACCCTGAAGTCCTTCTTCCTGAGCCGAAACCCTGCTGGTCCCTGAAGAAGGTGAGTCTCTATCAGGGTGAAGGGAAGTCCCCCTGAGAGTCTAGCCTTGGTCCTCCTTGCTGCTGCCCATTGTGCTTCTCTGTGATGGTAACAAGCCGACCCCATACTTTGCATGGGGCTCTGGGACAGGAGAGCAGGAACAGAGCAGAAGCATATGACATCATACCTGCTCTTTCAGGAGTCTCCCAAGACCTCCCAACACTGGAGGGAGCCCAAGCCCAAGGGGAACTTGACATACCACCAGTACATACCCCCAGAGCCAAGACAAGGGTACAGGGCAGACCCCCAGGTTGAAGGGTCGCCCTTGGATCCCCCTGGACCGCCTCTGTGGGAAGGGACAACCTCACAGCAGCCACCTCCTAGGTATGACCCCCATTTTTGTTCTCCGGGAAGTTCAGGCCGCCAGCTCCCTCCTCCTCCAGGACCCAAGAGTTCAGGTCCTCAATCCCCTCTTCCTTCAGTTCTCAGGAATCCTGACCTCCTACCTAAGAGTCTGGCCCTCTCCCCTCAGTTCCTCTTCTCCCAGGCATGGGAACTAGCCTCCCGTGCTTGCTCGCTCAGAGCCCCATAACTCGGGTCCCTCACTTTCCCGCATCTTCATGAACCCATGTTTTTGAGGACTCCAGAATGCCTTTCCTCTCTCTGGTCCTTCTAATCTCTGTTTCCCCCTCGAAACTATCGCCAGGATGAAGCCCACACCCCTCACTCCCTCCCCACCAGGAGTCCCCAGCCCCTCGCCCCTGCCACATAAGTTGGAACTTCAGACCCTCAAACTGGAGGAGCTGACGGTGAGTTTGGGGAGTTTCGAGGTTCAGACATCTAACCCTACAGCCTTTGCTCCGTTGGAGATCCGGGTCCCCAGCTCGTCCTCTCTCGGGTTCCAAATGTTCAGCCCCAGCAAACCCCCATCTGCGCCCCGGAGCCCGCCTAGCACGTCCTCTCCCCGCCTCCCACCCTAGGTCTCAGAGCTCCGGCAGCAGCTGCGGCTGCGGGGCCTCCCGGTGTCGGGGACCAAGTCAATGCTTCTGGAGCGCATGCGCGGCGGCGCCCCGCCCCGCGAACGGCCGAAGGCTCGGCGGGAGGACAGTGCGGCGGGCGCCCCCTGGCCTCGCTTCAGGCCCAAGGCTTTGGGAGCCGCCCGGAGTGCGTGCTCGGTGAGGGCGGGGCTGCGTGCGTGGACCAATGAAGAGAAGTCAAAGCGGGATGGGACGGCAAGCTGAGAAAAGAACAGCCAATAAAGTGTGGGGGCGTGGTTAAAAGCCAGGGGGGAGGATCTTAGGAGAAGGGAAGCCAATGAAAGAAGGGGCATGGCCGAAGGGGTGGGGTCAATGGGTGAAGGGCGGGGCGCAGGCCAGGGGGTGGAACCACAGACGGCGAGTGGGTGGGGTTGACTCCCTAGTGGGCGCGGCTTATAGAAACTACCCCTCGCGGTTCCAGTTCAAGCTGAGTCCAACATCTCATTCGCCGCCTCCTCCACGTGCCGCGGAAACCCTGGTGACTGCTTCGGCTTCGGCTCCGGTTCCGGTTGCGACGACGGCTCAGGCTCCAACTCCAGCTCCAGTGCCAGTCCCTTCCTCAGCACCGGCCTCAACAGCCCTGACCCTGGAGGAGGAGCTGCAGGAAGCGATCCGCAGAGCGCAGGTGAGAGTGAGCGGGCCTAGGGTCTCAGACAGGATGAGGCTGGAGTCCCAGGTTCACGCTGCTGCTCCCTGTCCGCAGCTGCTTCCGAACCGGGGCATTGATGACATCCTGGAGGATCAGGTGGAGCCTGAGGGTAAGAGTCGAACTCCTAGATTTGAGGAAAAGGGAGACGGGGTCCAAGGTTCTGGATTCCTGGGTCTTAGGGAGGAGTGGTCTGGGGACCTAGACTCCTGGAAAGGACAAATAGGGAGCTAGGGTCCGCACCTCTGCCTTCCTAAGCTAACGCTGCATTTCTTCCCCTGCAGACCCGCTGCCCGCCATCCCCTTGGACTTCCCGGGCTCCTTCGACATGCTGTCCCCCTCCCCGGACTCTGAAGGCCTCTCTTCTGTCTTCTCTTCCTCACTTCCGTCCCCCACGAATTCCCCGTCCCCCTCTCCCAGGGGCCCGACGGACTTCTTGGATTGGCTGGAGGCTCTGAGTGGGGGTCCCTCGCTGGGCTGTGGCCCACCAGCCCCCAGCATTTTCTCTGCTGACTTATCTGATTCCAGTGGCACCAGGCTGTGGGACCTGCTGGAGGATCCATGGTGATGGATTTTGGGGTTTCCAGGGACTGCGAACTGGTGGGGATGGAGAGGTCACAGATAGGCTCTGTGTGTGTGTGTGTGTGTGGCGGGGTGGGGGTGGGGGGGTGGGCAGAGGTGGTTGGAACAACTAGCAGAGCCCCTCCCACCACAGACACAAAATCGGAGGTAACTCTCATCTCCACTTGGCCCCTCCACTGTTGCTGACATGCCAACCTCCTAACTTCTACCTGATCTCCATGTGATCCCCTCTGTACTTGTGTTGTTGGGAGCAAAGAGGTTTCGTTTGCTGCTGACCAGGACAAACAAGCTGCTTGATGCTTCCTTCAGAGACCTCATGGATGTTTTTGTTCCACACTATCACCCCCACATCTCACCGACTAGATGGCTGCCTGTTGCTGGGGAGCCTGGAAGGTGGTCTCTGCTCTTTTGGATGCGGATACAGGGATACAGGGATGAGTGGGGAGAGAGAATAGTCTGCCAGACCCTTGACTTCTGACTGGAGATGAGAAAAATCAGATGTGTCATGAATCTGAGGTCAGATTCTCTTAGAAGCAGAATCTGAGACAAGATCCTTGTGTCCATGATTTAGGAAAGACATGCTCCCAGGAGAAAACAATAAAGGAATAGACGAACAGAACAGGGATGGGGAAGAAGACTAACAAGGGTGTGATGTCAGGTGAAGTCCCAACCTGAGTCTGATCCCGTGGGGAGCTCTGGAGGATAAATCAAGTTGTAGAGTTGTTCCCACCTTGAAGCAAAGGGAACTGGGCCTCTGAGGCAAATGGTAATTCCTGCTTGGGTTTATTATTACTGAATAACAAACCACCCCAAGATTCAGATTGTTCTCAATTCCATGTGTGTTAAGTCTCTTCAGTCTTGTCCAGCTCTTTGTGACTCCATGGCCTGTGGCCCACCAGGTTCCTCTGTCCAAGGGGTTTTCCAGGCAAGAATACTAGAGTGGGCAGCCATTTCCTTCTCCAAGGGATCTTCCTGACCCAGGGATGGACACTGCTTCTCTTATGTCTCCTGCATTGGCAGGTGGGTTCTTTATCACTAGTGCCACCTAGGACTAGCCTGTAATTATTCACAATTTCATGGATTGACTGGGCTCAGGGACATGGTTCTTTGACGCCATACAGCGTCAACTAAAGCCACAGTCATCTTAGGGCCCAGTTGGGCTATAATATCCGAGATGGCGCACTCAGCTGCATCTGGCCCCTTGGTAGGGATGGCTAGGAGGCATGACTCTACTGGACAATGGGATACCTGGACTTCTTGCATTCTCTATGTAGCCTCACTGCTCTCCCTCTCCATGTGGTTTCTTTCTCCAACAGGTAGCTGGACCCCTTACTTGGTAGCTCAGGGCTCCCCAAAGTGAGCATTCCTCGGGGAAGGAGCAGAAACTTCCAATTTTTTAAAGACTAAACTTGGAACTGGCACAGTGTCGCTTCCACTACATTCTACTCCTTAATGTAAGTCGGGGCAGGCCAGGCTTAATATGAAATATAACTACACAAATGTATGAATTTCAGGGGCATGGTCATTGGGGGCTATCTTTGGAGACTTGCCACTATATGCCTCTAAGGCAATCGTGGGCCACAGGTCACAAGAAGGGGGCAAGAAATAAACTCCCAGGCACCTTGAGCCCACCAGCAGTCCTGGAAACAAAGTTGCAGGGTAAGCTGTTAGCAGCAAGCTGTTTTAAAATATAGGTTTTATTATTATTCAGGTACGGTGAGGCCAATAGATCAGGAGACAATTGCCAGACAAACAAACAAAAAACAGTTTTTTATTTTCACAGGTCCCGAAGGCAGGGGGCAAAGCCAAGCTACACAGGGCTATATGGAGAAGCACCAGGGTCAGTCAGGAGGTAGAGAGGAAGAGGAGAAACTTGGACCCGAGAGACTTTATTGTGGTTTCCTTAGGAAATAACAGATGTGCCGAGCATCTGTAAGCTCAGGATTGTCTAGTTTGAATAATGTCAGCAGGCTCTGGGGTGTAAGAGTTGTCCCCAGTTACCTGGAACTTGGCCTTGGAGGGGCAGATGAATAGTGGCCTGAACTAATAGAGATTCATACAGGAAGTGGTTTGAGGTACAGGCTCTGGGTTGGTTGGTTTGCATGTGAATGGCATGCTTAGGTGTGAGTCCTTTCTTACCTCCAGGAATTGGCCAGCCCTGGGAGGGCAGTCCCTCCATCAGCAAAGCCCCAGATGTCAAAGCTCCAGAAATACAGAAAATAAAAAGGCAAGATTAATGCATAAAACACTCAGAGGCTGAGTGCTGGGTACACAGAACTGGTAAGAAGAATCTGAGGGAACCTGGGCAGGCCAACAACGATGTCCACTACAAGTGAGAATGTGCTGCGGATTGGTTATGTGTTACAGTGCCTAGAGTCGTGACTTCCCTTGTCACTGTCGTGTAAGTTTCTTTATTCGTTCCTACAGCCCAGTGTGACTGAGAGAGTTCACGGAGACTGTCCACAAACCAGACCTGGCAAGTGACATGCACTGATAAATGTTAACCACCATTTCTAGTTGCTGATCAACAATTCTAGTGCCTCAAAGTGTGTAAACTCCTGTGAATGTCGAAGATTCAAGATAAAAATGGAAGGGAACGCTCATTACCATGAGGGAAAGGGAATCTTTGGTGTCTTCCAAGCCAGGTGGAATTTGTCACCCTCACTTTCCAGAGGAAATAATTAAAGATCGGAGAAGGGGAGTGACCTGCCCAGTATCACACAGACAGCAGGTGTTGGAGTAGGGTTTTAAATTGGATTCATAAATTCACAGCCTGTGCCCTCAGGGTTGAAAAATCAAAGAGCCTCAATCTCTGCTCTGGTGAAGCTCAGACATTTGAAAAGAGAGAGTCCCAATGCAGGGTGATAAGTATTTTCATGGCAATGGGATAGGAGGGGCATGAATCCTAGAAAGTACCAGAATTTACAGGGGGATGGGACAGGGTGGTCAGAGGAAACATTTTTTGCTAAGACTCAGAGGATTGAGGAGGAGATAGTCAGGAATGCCTTGGAAGAAGCATCCTTGTTGAGGGTGAAGAACACACAAAGGCTTGAAGGTGTGAAGGGTGCTGTTACCTGGGGAAACGTGTGAGGTCAGGGTTCCTGGAATAAAAAGTGGATGTCCGTGCTATGGCAGAATCTGGGACTAGAGAGGTGGGTGGCGGCTGGTTCTCGCAGGATCCTTTATGTCAGGCTGAACGTTGCTGGGAAAGGGATAGAGTCAGCCCTGGGGAAGGTGTCTTCCTTTGTTTGCTTCCCTTCTGACACTTCTGTGCCTCTGTTCCCACCTCTGCCTGACCCCGGGTCCTCTTCACTCTGTCCCCATCTCTCCTACGTCCAGAGGAGGGCGGCATTGGGCTGAGAGCCTCAAAGTGTGTGCAGTCCCAGAGAAGAGCCGAGGCTAAAATCACTGCAGATGGTGACTGCAGCCATGAAATTAAAAGACGCTTACTCCTTGGAAGGAAAGTTATGACAAACCTAGATAGCATATTCAAAAGCAGAGACATTACTTGGCCAACAAAGGTTCATCTAGTTAAGGCTATGGTTTTTCCTGTGGTCATCATGTATGGATGTGAGAGTTGGACTGTGAAGAAAGCTGAGCGCCGAAGAATTGATGCTTTTGAACTGTGGTGTTGGAGAAGACTCTTGAGAGTCCCTTGGACTCCAAGGAGATCCAACCAGTCCATTCTGAAGGAGATCAGCCCTGGGATTTCTTTGGAAGGAATGATGCTGAAGCTGAAACTCCAATACTTTGGCCACCTCATTCGAAGAGTTGACTCATTGGAAAAGACTGATGTTGGGAGGGATTGGGGGCAAGAGGAGAAGGGGATGACAGAGGATGAGATGGCTGGATGGCATCACTGACTCGATGGACGTGAATCTCACTGAACTCCGGGAGTTGGTGATGGTCAGGGAGGCCTGGCGTGCTGCGATTCATGGGGTCGCAAAGAGTCGGACACGACTGAGCGACTGATCTGATCTGAGGGGCAGCTAGCTAAGCAACTGTCTGGAAGGTGGAGATGGGACAGACAGACCCAGGAATGGGTGGGGTGTGCAGGTGTGAATCCAGAACCAGAGGGACGGGCTTGGGTCCTGTCTTCTCCTCTGCCTGTCCCCCAGCCCTTCTCCAGAAGTTTTGTTGCAGGAAGGGGGACCCCTTCCAGGGCTCGAGAGTGGGCTCTTGTCTAATACCGAGAAATGAATTGTCCAAGGAAACACATGGACAATTTGTGTTGACAAAGCAAGAGATTTTATTGGAAAGGGTGAGAACTGCTCTGCTACGTGACTCGCAGTCTCAGGGTTTTATGGTGATGGGATTTGTCTCTGGGTTATCTTTGGCTGATCATTCCGACTCATAGAGTCCTTCCTGGTGGCGCAGCCAAGATGGATGTCAGCAAGAAGGATTATGGCAGGCGGTAGTACACATGGGGTTTCCTTTTCACCTCTCCTGAACTCTTCTGGTTGGCGGTGGTTTATTAGTTCCGTGTTCCTTACCAGGACCGCCTGTCATAAAATAACTCACCAGATGGTTACTATGGTGCCTGCCCAGTATGGATGGTTTCAGTCAGTATACCTCCCCCAACAGTTTTAGCTGCTTCTTCCTGCCCCTGAAGAGAGTGCTAGGCCTCCCCCGAGGGGGCGGGAAAAATGAGGGCTGGACCTGTGGGGGAGGAGCTGGAGGGAGGATGAGGTCATATGGGGGAGGGGGTCTCCCACCTGCCTTTCCATGATCTCAATGGAAAGGTGAAAAAGACCAAGAATATATTTGGGGTAGCCATTCCCTTCTCCAGGGGATCTTCTCAACCCAGGGATCAAACCCAGATCTCCTGCATTGCAGGAAGATTCTTTACCATCTGAGCCACCAGAGAAGCCCAATGTTTGACAAACTACCCAAATTACCAATTTAGCTTACAGACATATTCCCCAGAAGGGTACATTCATATTCATTGGGTAGACTGGAGAAAAATATACATATATATAGGTATGTATTTCTCTCTCTTTCTTCTTTCTTTTCTTCTGGTGGTGCAGCTTGTGGGATCATAGTTGCCTAATCAGGGATTAGACCCACTCCCTTGGCCTTGAAAGCCCAGAGTCCTAACCACAAGACCACCAGAGAATTCCTTTAAAAAAAAAAAAAATTCTTCCTCTTCTCTTTCCACCCCACCCCTTCTTCCCTGTCTCTTTTTCCCTTCCTTCTCTGTTACCACATATCTAGTTGGCTGCTTCCAATGCTGACTTCTAGTCTGACTTTTACCTCCACCTTATTTTTTCTTTCTGTTGTACCGGTGGTGGCCACCCCCCAGCTCCCAGCTCCACCAACCACCCGAGACCGTCATCCTCACCCTCACCATCTCCATCACTCATCCTCCTCTCCCTCATCGTCATCATCAAGCACAGCCCCTTGGGGACCCGTGGGAGACTTTCTCTGGGAAACACCCAGGAGTGTGTTGACACGGGGGCAGGTGCCAGGGTGGCTGAGAGTCTCATCTCTGGGGTCAAATCCACCTGAGTGGACTTATCTCTCCATCACTAACTTCATGGCCTAGAGCAAGCCATTCAAACTCTCAGTGCCTCAGTTCCTTCATCCATATAATGGGAACAAAGGCAATAGTACTTTGTGGGGTTGGTGTGAGGAATAACCAAGTTAACTTGTGTAAAGTGCTTAGAACAATGCTGGCATACAGTTCAGTTCAGTTCAGTCGCTCAGTCGTGTCTGACTGTTTGCGACCCCATGAATCGCAGCACGCCAGGCCTCCCTGTCCATCATCAACTCCCGGAGTTCACTCAGACTCACGTCCATCGAGTCGATGATGCCATCCAGCCATCTCATCCTCTGTCATCCCCTTTTCCTCCTGCCCCCAATCCCTCCCAGCATCAGAGTCTTTTCCAATGAGTCAACTCTTCGCATGAGGTGGCCAAAGTATTGGAGTTTCAGCTTTAGCATCATTTCTTCCAAAGAACACCCAGGGCTGATCTCATTTAGAATGGACTGGTTTGATCTCCTTGGAGTCCAAGGGACTCTCAAGAGTCTTCTCCAACACCACAGTTCAAAAGCATCAATTCTTCTGCGCTCAGCCTTCTTCACAGTCCAACTCTCACATCCACACATGACCACTGGAAAAACCATAGCCTTAACTAGATGGACCTTTGTTGGCAAAGTAATGTCTCTGCTTTTGAATACGCTATCTAGGTTCGTCATAACTTTCCTTCCAAGGAGTAAGCGTCTTTTAAATGCTCATTAAGTGTCAGTAATTGTTGGACTTCCCTGGTGGTCCAGTAGTTAATCCGCCTGCCAATGCAGAGGACACAGGTTCCATCCCTGGGCCGAGAGGATCCCACATGCCACGGGGCAACTAGCCCTGTCCGCCACAACGACTGAGCCCATGTGCTTCCACTACCGAAGCCCCAGAGACGATGCTCTGCAACCAGAAGCCTGCCTACTGCAATGAATAGCCCCCACTCACAACTAGAGAAAGCCCACACACAGCAACAAATATCTAGTATAGCCAAAAAACAAATAATTTGTTTTAAGTCAAAGACCTTTAGTTCCTCCTCAAGGGCTGTACATAATATTCTGAGTCATCCTTTGAGCCGTTTTGCAGATACTGAAACTCCCACCAGGTGAAAGGCGTTAATTGTATGCTGCCCACAAGTTTGCAGACCCCAGACTGGTTGGAACCAGAAGGCTGATGATGTTGACTTCTGATTACCTCACCACCAACCAATCAGAATGTCCAAGAGCTGATTACACACCCCACAACCACCCTTCTGCTCCTATCTTTAAAAATCTTCCCCTAAAAGCCACGGGGAAGTTTGGGTCTTTTAAGCACCAGCTGCCTGGACTCCTTGCTTGGCGCCTGCAGTAAATGCTGTGCTTTGCTTCACCACAACCCAGTGTCAACAGATTGGCTTTACTGCACATGAGCAAGCAGACCAAAGTCTGGATTGGTAACAGAAGCAGATCAGTGGTTGTTTTTTAGGATACTCACAGAGTTGCCAATCCAGCATCACAATCAATATCAGAACGTTGTCATCCCCACAAAGAAAACCATATACCCGTTACCAGTCACTGCCCATTTCCTCGCAAACTTCCCCCACTGTGTGTGTGTGTGTGTGTGTGTGTGTGTATGTGAAGTTAGTCACTCAGTTGTGTCTGACTCTTTGGGATCCCATGGACTGCAGCCCACTAGGCTCCTCTGTCCATGGAATTCTCCAGGCAAGAACAATGGAGTGGGTAGCCGTGCCCTCCTCCAGGGGATCCTCCCGATCCAGGGATCGAACCTGGATCTTCTGCATTGCAGGCAGGTTCTTTACCGTCTGAGCCACAGGGGAAGCCTCCTCCCACTAGGCAACTCCTAATCTACTTTTTGTCTCTCTGGGTTTGCCTGTTCTGGACATTTCATATGCATGGAATTGTTAGTGGTCCATGTGTTCAGCTTCTTTCACTCAGCATAATGTTTCCAAGGCTAGCGTATGTTTTAGCATGTACAGTATTGAAACAGAGCAGGATCCCATGGTTCTTCCCCATCACGTCTTCTGCTTGCCTTTTGTCTGTGGAAAAACTTTAGTCAAAGAATTAATTTAATCAGAGAAGGAGAAAATGCAGAAGCAAAGAAAAGCAGTCCAACAGGATGAAAAAATAACAATTTAGTAAGCAGAGTCAAGGACACTTAGTTCCTCTTCAAGGGCTATGTAATAGATAATAGTAGATATTGAAATCTCCACGGGGTTGAAGAAATTAACTAAACGATGACCAGACGGTAGCCAGGACATGAGCTGCTACAATTCTGAGAACTGGCCTCAAGGAAATGGGAAAAAACGGACCCTGTACCTGAAGATTAACTGTATTTAAAACAATCAGGATGACGCTGATCATATCACCACATGACCAATTTCAAGATGACTATCGGAGCTGTCTGTGACATTTCTGCACGTAGCGTCCTCCTTCGGTCTATGAAACCTCTTTCCCGCTGACTGTCAGGACGTGGTGGAGCGGGTGGTGGCGGGGGTCCGCCTCTGAACAGAAGCCCACCCTCCCTGCCCCCAGTTACCAGCATCCAAAACAACGCCGACTTTCCTTGCCACAAACTTTGCCTCTTAGCCTTTGAGCAGTAAGCAGCCAGACCCCCACTTTTGGCCACAGAATTTCGCTCCTTTTTATGAATGAATAATATGCCATTTTAAGGACCCACTGCATTTTGTTTATTCCTTCAGGAGTTGATGGACATTTCGGTTGTTTTTACTTTTTGGCTATAACAAACAATGCTGCTATCAAGTGAGTGACTATTTGTCCATGAACTGTGTTTCACTAAAACTGGGAAATAAAGACCAAGGCAGGGGCTTCCCTGGTGGTCCAGTGGTTAAGACTCCATACTGCCAGTGCAGGGGGCTCACATGCCAAGTGGCACGGCCAAAAAAACAAACCAAACAAACCAAGTAGAACAAAATGATTGTGTTTACAGACCCATCTAGAGATGGTAAAAGGATAAAGAAAGATAGAAATATGCCAGCAAAACTGAGAGTCACCGTTAGCTGCAGTAGGGGAGAGAGGTTTTCTGATAGCATCCCAGGTGTGCATTAAAGGGTGAACTCAGCAGTCTTGGGGTGCTCAAACCCCGTGTATTCCAAAGAGAGGACTGACCCATGACTGGCTCCTGGCACATAACCTCAAAGCCCTTGGCTTGTCCTACCTGATAAGAGTGTCTTTGTTTACTTGGGGGCTTGGACTGCACTGTATCAGCTTGACTTCTGGTGGTGCTGGGAGACTGAGTAGCTGAGGTCAGTTACACGGGCATCCAGACATTCCTACGTGACGGACCCACAGTAAAAATCCTGGACAACAAGGCTTGCAGGAGCTTCTCTGTTTGGCAATACTTAGCACTGTGTTGTCACACATGGTTGCCAGAAGAATTAAGTGCTGTTCTTATGACACCACTAGGAGAGACCCCTGGAAGCTTCCACCTGATCTCTCTTGAACTCTACTCTGTGTCCCTTTTGCCTCTGCTGATTTTAATTTGTATCTTTTCACTGTGCATGCATGCATGCAAGGTCACTTGCCATGCACAATTCTTTGAGACCCCATAGACTATAGCCTGCCAGACTCCTCTCTCCATGGGATTCTTCAGGTAAGAATACTGGAGTGGGTTGCCGGGCCCTTCTCCAGGGGAATCTTCCTGGCCAAGGAATCAAACCCGCATCTCCTGTGTCTCCTGCACTGGAAGGAGGGTTCTTTACCACTAACTAGCACCATCTGGAGGAGAAGGCAATGGCACCCCACTCCTGTACACTTGTCTGGAAAATCCCATGGATGGAGGAGCCTGGTAGGCTGTAGTCCATGGGGTCACTAAGAGTTGGACACGACCCTTTCCCTTTTCACTTTCCTGCATTGGGGAAGGAAATGGCAACCCACTCCAGTGTTCTTGCCTGAAGAATCCCAGGGACGGGAGAGCCTGGTGGGCTTCAGTTTATGGGGTCGCACAGAGTCGGACATGACTGAAGTGACTTAGCAGCAGCAGCAGCAGCACCATCTGGAAAGCCCCATCTTTTCACGGTAATAAAACACAAACTCGAGTCCAATGGCTTTGCTGAGTCCTGTGAGTCATTCCAGCAAATCATCGAACCTGAGAGTGGTCGTGGGGTCCCTGGAAACATCTGGCCTTAATCTGGATAGAGGTTTCTGCTCTGTTATTCTTTAAACTGTACATTTTATGAATGTTTGACATGTACGATGTCAGAATTAAAAAAATAACCATCAGGACTTTGTAACTGACAGAAGGTGGCAAATAAAGAAAAGGAAAGAATTAAAACCCAGGGTTGGGTTGACGCAGAGGGCTTGGTGTGGCTGATGAGAAAAGATTCGAAAGAGAAATAGCTTAAGGGGAGCAAAATGAAGAATTACTGAATTCACCTTGGCCTTTCGAGTTTGAGAATCTGAGACTCTGGCTTAGTAGACTGACTTCAAAGCTCAGGAGAAGTGATAAAAAGACTAAAAGAGATCTCACTCAAAAAGAAATATAATTGAAAAAGATGCCATTTCCATGCCCCGCCCCCCATCCCTGCCAAAGAAACTGAAGAGGGACTCCCCTAGTGGTCCTGTGATAAAGAACCCGCCTTCCAATACAGAGAATGTGGGTTTCATCCCTGATCAACGAACTAGGATCCCTCCTGCTGCTGGGCAGCTAAGCAGCCCTGCCACAACTAGAGAGCTTGCATGCTGCAACAACTTGCGTGCTTGCCCTGAGACCACATGCTCTAGAGCCCTTGGACAGCAACTAAAGAAAGCCTCTGAGCTGCAAAGCAAATATTCAGCACAGGCAAAAAAAAATCAGAGAAAGATTTAAAAGATAGTAATGTTCAACTTCGGCAAGACTGTGGGAGAATGGGCTGGGACAGAACTTTTTTTTCCCCACAAGTTATGCAGCACAATTGATTTTAAATGCATACTCCACGACCTAGAAATTTCAATTCTAATAATATATCCTTAAAAAGAAGTATTAGTACGCATGCATAAAGATTTTTCACACTACAGCCAAAAATGGCAAATGACAAGGATATTCTCCCCAGCATTATTTGTAAAAGCAAAAAACAACAAACACCCTTAAAACCTTCAGTTAGAGTATGGATGTGCCACAGTTGATGAATACAACAGAATTTTCTGCAAGTACCAAAGGAACTGGAAGAGCGCTGCTTCCACACAGTGGAAAAACGTGCGTTCAGTCACTCAGTTGTGCCCGACTCTTGGCGACCCCATGGACTGTAACCCGCCAGGCTTCTCTGTCCGTGGGATTTTCCAGGCAACAATACTGGAGCAGGTTGCCGTTTCCTTCTCCAAGGGATCTTCCCAACCCAGGGATAGAACCCACATCTCCTTCCACTCCTGGACTGACAAGCAGATTCTTTTACCACGGAGCCCCCAGGGAAGCCCCCTTTACATAGCAGATTTATAAAGAACAGCAAGTTGCTCAAGTTCATATGATTCCATATTTGAATACAAAATGACACATGATCTTTTTCCATTTTATACTTGGGTTTTTAAATTTTCTATTTTTTAAGTTTTCTTTTTATGAGCTTGCTTTTTCTCCTCTAGATGTGTCACCATTGTTTGTTAAGAAGCCATTCTTCAATCACTAATTTGTAATGCTATTCTCAACCTGCATTAAATTCCCCAGTGGATTTCTATCCATCTCTGACCTTTCCAAGCAGTTCCTTTCATCTGTTTTCCACGCACTGGGATCACACTGTTTTATTTATTGAGGCGTGACGTTAGTCTTTAACATCTGGTAGAGCCTCCTTTTCTCAGCACTCTCTGCTTTTGGAATTTTTCTTTTTTTTCCCCTTTGGCTGTGCTGTGAGGCATATGTGGGGTTTTAGTTCCTTGACAAGAGATCGAACCCATGCCCTCTGCAGTGAAAGTGTAGAGTCTTAACCAGCAGACACCCAGGGAATTCCCTGGAATTTTTAAAGTAATTCTATTATTAAAGTTTTTTTTTTTGGTCTAAAGGAATGTTTCTGGCCCTAAAATAAAATTGTGAGAGTCATCAAAATATAGCTATGAAACTATGAAATCACCCAGGGAGAAAAATGAGCCATGGATAGAACCCCCAGGGAATGCTAATTCTTAGAAAAGAACACCCCATAACCAAGAACATAATTAAATTGAACAGATAGGGCACAACCAACCTTTTACTGAAGCTTGGTTAACTGAAGAAACTCCATAAAACCATCAGAAACAACTCTCTCCCCTCCTATCTTGTTCAGTCGCCAAGTCGAGTCCAACTCTTTGCCACCCCCATGGGCTGCAGCACACCAGACTTCCCTGTCCTTTACCATCTCCCAGAGTTTGCTCAAACTCATGTCCATTGAGTCGGTGATGCCATCCAACCATCTCATCCTCTGTCACCCCCTTCTCCTCCTGCCCTCAATCTTTCCCAGCATCAGGGTCTTTTCCAATGAGTCAGCTCTTCACATCAAGTAGCCAACGTTTTGGAGTTTCAGCACCACTCCTTTGAATGAGTATTCAGGGTTGATTTCCTTTAGGACTGACTGGTTTGATCTCCTTGCAGTCCAAGGGACTCTCAAGAGTCTTTTCCAGCACCATACTGAATTAGTCTCCTAGGGTTGCTGTAGGGAGCCTGGTAGGCTACAGTCCATGGGGTCACTAAGAGTCGGACACGACTGAGCGACTTCCCTTTCCCTTTTCACTTTCCTGCATTGGAGAAGGCAATGGCAACCCACTCCAGTGTTCTTGCCTGGAGAATCCCAGGGACAGGAGAGCCTGGTGGGCTTCAGTCTATGGCGTCGCACAGAGTCGGACATGACTGAAGCGACTTAGCAGCAGGGTTGCTGTAGCAAAGTACCGTAAACTGAGTGGGTTAAAAAGCAGAAATGTAGAATTTTGGGGATCAGAATAATTTCCTAGGTAATGATAGAAGATGTAGCAGTGAGGAATCATCCCAGGAGAAATACCTCCCGTCCTAATATCCTGCCCCATACAGTCACCCTCCAGGATCTGAGGTGAGCGGAGCAGGCTATGGGCTGGAGAGGATGAACTGTAAAGTGAAGCAGTTGAGGGCAGACCTCAGGACGGTAACTGAGGTGGAAGGAAAATAAGCCACTTGAACACACATCTTCATGTGCTAACTGACACTTGTTAATCACCGTTTTCAAACCATCTCTTTTTTTTGGCCCATGTTTTCTAATGAAGTAATTGTCTTTTTCTTACTGACTTATAGGCACTGTTTACATACTCTGCATGTGAGCCTTGTGAAATGTGGATATTGCAAACATGAAAATATATCTTTTTTTTTTTTTTTTGAAAGCGCCAGAGTCTTAACCACTGGACTACCAGGGAAGTCCCTGTTTAGCTTGTTTTTAGAGAGACTTGTACACATGTCCAGGTGGAGATGGTGGTGACTTCCACCAGGATGGAATGGTGATGATTAAGAAAAAAAAGATCAGATTCAGGGTACATTTTCAAGGGAAAGCTGACAACTTGCTGTTCAATTACCTGTGAAAGAAAAAAATCCAGAGTAAGTTTAAGTGTTTGGTTGAAGTAAACAGACAGTGCCATTTACTGAGGTGGGGACAGGCAGGGGAAGGCTTTGGGGGCAGCTGAAATGCAGAGGGAGACGTCATGGCCGTTTTTGGAAACTATGACCCACTGTGATGCACTTTAATTTAGAAGCATGTAAAATATGACTCCACAAATTCATTTTTAGATGTCCATGAAGAAAATAGAGAATGCTAAATTAATAAATGAATGTTGCATTTATTTTTTTAAAATAGCAAACCCTGGTCTAGTGATCACCACCCACTCAAGCTGTATAAAATAAGGCTGGAAATTTGAAAGGGGACTCCTTCAATAGAATTACCAAGAAACTTATCAGCTGAGTAAAGTAGTGTGGCCTTCCATTCCATGGGTACCAAGCCACAAGAAACGGGTCCCAAGAGCACCACCCAGAGAGACCACACGGGCCTGCAAGGGGATGTGAGGTAGTCGTCTATTAGAGCTGTGCACGAACCTGAGGCACGTGGGCAGGTTGCTCTAGCTCACCCTCTGGCGATACAAAACACAAGCTTTATGGCAAGACAAGAAAAATTTAAACATAAAAATGCTTCTCTGCCCTTTGACCTCCCCTCTCCCCACACTGTGCATCATGTGTCTACTACCCATCGACCAAGCCTTCCCCATGGGCAGGAATACCTGCTCAACCATGAAGGGCCCTGTTCTCCCAGCAACATCGAGACAACTTGAAAGATAACATTCCTTCTTGAGCTTATAAGGGGTCACGTGACCCTGGATGACCCAGAATGACTTTTGGATTATGTAAACTGTCAATAACATGTCATTTGGTGTACAATCCACTGACTCAAAAAAAAAAAAAACAAACCAAAACAGCTTATATAACTATGCCTTGATTTCTAACCAATGGAACAGTTCTCACACTTTTCTGAGATGCTCTTCTTGGGTTAAGTACTAAATCACTTCAGTCATGTCTGGCTCTGTGGACTGTAGCCCACCAGTCTCCTCTGTCCATGGGATTCTCCAGGCGAGAATACTGGAGTGGGTTGCCATGCCCTCCTCCAGGGGATCTTCCCGACCCAGGGATCAAACCCTCGTCTCTTCTGTCTCCTGCATTAGCAAGTAGGTTCTTTACCACTAGAGCTACCTGGGATAATCCTCAAATTTGTCTTGAATACAATTTTTCATTTCTTTCTTAGATCCACTGATTAATCTTTTCTCAACATCTCTTTGAAATTGGGTATGACTACATAACTTGCTTCATCATTGAAATGTGAGTGGCAAACCTTTTCTTCCCTATGTATTCATTTTTGGAGCATATTCCCAGTTCTTAGGGTATTCTTTCCTTACCTTTTCTTGAACCAACCCCCTTATGAACACAGTGGCCATGTTGGTATTAGGTGATCCCCTCCCCATGGCCTCAGGTAATTGACTCACGGCAAATGCCTGACTCAAATATCCATCCGATTGAGCTATTGGATCGTCATTTTCAGGAATGTCAAACTGTGGCAGAGAGACACTAGGAGTCTTGAAATGAAACTTCTATGTCACCATTACCTCCTTGCTCCACTATCAAAGGGTGCTGGGAATGGTACAGTAACCTTCTGACTGGTCTCTTTTTCTCCACCCTTGCCCCTACAGTCTTACCTCCACATAGAAGACAGATACGTCCACACAGCAAATCAGATTATATACGTGCGTGTGTGTGTGTGTTCAGTCCTGTCCAACTCTTTGTGACCCTCTGGACTGTAACCTGCCAGGCTCCTCTGTCCATGGGATTCTCCAGGCAAGAATACTGGAATGGGTTGCCATTTCCTCCTTTAGAGGATTTTCCTGACCCAGGAATTGAACCTGCATCTCCTTCTATTCCTGGATTGGCAAGTGGATTCTTTTACCACTAAGGCACCTGGGAAGCCCCAAATCAGATCATATCATGCCTCTAATGAAAGCCCTTTGATGGCTTCCCATTGGTCTTAGAATAAAACCCAGAGTCCTTATTATCCTGGTCCATAAGGCATTTCAGTCCCACCCTGCTAACTTCTCCATTTATATCTGTCTCCATGTACTCCAGTCACACCAGTCTCATTTCACTAGACTCCCCTCTGCCACAGGACCTTTGCATGTGGGATCTCAAGTCAGGTGGAGAAGTTCATGTTGGCCTATTTCATGCCAAGTCATAAAAGATTTTGCAAATACAGAGAATAATCTATTTAGTTTGTTACTCAGTTACTTATGACTGCCCAACAGATCATCCCAACACTTCACTGGCATACAATCAGAGTATTACTATACTCATAGAATCTGTGATTCAGGAATTCAGATATGGCCTGACTCTGCAACATGTTGTCAGGAGACTGAGCTGGCTTGCCAGAAATGTGAGGTTGACTGGAACAACTGGAGGCTTCTACATTCACATTTCTGATGCCTGGGCTGGGATGAAGCTCGGCTCAGCTATGACTGTTAATCGGAGCATCTCTGTGGGGCCTCCCATTGTGTTTGGACTTCCTCACAGCATGGCAGCTTCAGATAGCTCTACTTTCTACATGATGAGGATACCTGAAGACTCCCATAGCAAATGTGTCGGCAAACAACTTGAAAGCCATGTTGTGAGGGAGTCTGAGCTATCCTGTCCTGCAGGATACTCCGAATGAGCACCATAGAAATGCAGCTTCATAAGAGACCTCAGCCAGCATTGCATGCAGCAGAGACTTACCCAGCTGATCCACTGACCAGCGGGAAAGAATTAACTGCTGTCACTTTAAGCCATCATGTTTTGTCAACACAGCCCTTGAGAGCAGGGATCCTGTTGGGTTCATCATGACAGGCATTTACTAAAAGGATGAATGGACTCTTGTCAAGTTCATTGAGCCACACTGGTCTATGAGTTCTTAGCAATAGTCGTGGTACGTGCTAGAAGTCAGGGCTGCAGAGATGGGGCATGTGGGCTTGGATTCCAACTACTAGCCAATACAGCTCTCTTATGAAAATTGGACAAAAGGTCCCCACTCTGAGAAGACTAACTTCTAGAAAAAAGAGAGCCTCCTGGATGGACACAGTCCCAGGGACACATGGCTTGGAGAGCAGACCATCGGCTCTATGCAAGCCCCCCTTGCCTCCTTGGCCAAATGCCTTTATGCAGTGACCAACCTGTACAATTATTCAAGGCTTCCCTGTTTTGCACCCTGCAGACATTCTTCCTTCTTCCTTGGTAAGAGCACCCCAATTTTCTTATTGCAAGCCACAATGTCCTTCAGAGGAGGCCCATTGATTCCACAGCTGCAGGGAGCAATGATTTATTGATCTGAAGCTAAGTCAACCCAGGGTCTAATTCACCATGCCTTATAAGGCGTCAGAGGGCATGTGACACCCTTCTGGTCAATGAGACCTGGGACCAGTTGCAGGGAGATTTGGAAGGTTTCCCACACTCTTCAAAGGGGACATAAGATAAAAACAAACTTCTTTTTACTGCCTTGGAAAAAGGATATCTGTGCAACACCTGGGTATGTGGCAGCCCTCTTGGGACCAAAAGGAGCATATGGCAGCTGATTTAAGAGATTCTGGAAGCTCAACAAGACAGATGGTACTGGGATTGCTGATGACCTGTTGAGCTGCTGAATTAACCCCGGAGACCCCCCGTCTCTGGTCATGCTGTGTGAGACTCATGAATATGTTATTTAAACAAGTTAGTTGGGACTTCTGTCGCTTGCAGCCTGAAGCATTACAGTACAAGAGGGAAGCCCCCTGGAACATGTAACAATGTGCTCCTCACACCCCAGAACTGATCTTGGGGGAGCCCAAAAAGGAGAATGGGGTGCCAAGAACTAGCCAACATCAGTGCTTGAGGAGTGGGGACAGGTCAGCAGGGATCCCAATCCACTCTGGCAGGAAGGCTGCCTCTGGCTTAAAGACTTTGAGGAAGGGAGAGTCTGGGAGGGTGTAATTGGCTAGGTAGATGGTCTCTCCACCTGCGAGGTAGGCGGCCCAGATCCCGAATGTCCCAATGGTCATGATGGTGTGATTACATTGCGTGAGCAAGGCAAAATCCTTGGCGGGCGAGCCCTCGTTGCCATTGCCGGCAAAGACCACGTCGCCACGGGAGGCGTTGATGTTTTCCCGACACCAGGCCATGCCATTGCTGGAGACCACAAAGATGGGGGCGCTGTAGCGAGCACGGAACCAGTCCAGGGCCTGCTCTAGGTATCGCCGGTCAGCCACCACGCCCTTCCACACGTTGGGCATAACGTGGACGTAGTCCCCTCGACGCACGTGGACCCCCACGTAGGTGCTCGGCCGACTGCCATTCACCCGCAGACCCCGCAGGAAGTTCTGGGCCTCCTCACGCACGTGGGCGTGCAGGGTGAACTCCTGGAGGATCTCGGCGCGGAGGTGGTGGTAGAAGGTCCAGGAGCAGGGGTAGCCGGTGAGGCGCACGTACTCCCCCGGGATGTGGCGGTACTGCTCCTCCATCCAGTCGTTCAGGTGGTAGTTCTGCCAGGGGACGCTCCTGGCCGTGGCGTCGTGCAGGACCGGGAGTGTGATTCGGAAGATGGGGGCCAGCGTGCTGTGCATCTGGGGTGGGATGAAGGCGGCGCGCCCGTTCATCTTGGCCAGGGCGTACAGGGTGGCGTACTCCCCCATCTGGTTCCCCAGGCGGCCTATGGCGTTGATGGTCCACATGCCCTTGAGCTGGGGCCTCGGCTGGGGACGCGAGGGCGTCTCCATAGTTGCTGGCTCCAGTGCCTCTAACTCCCACGTGGGTTGCATCTTCTCTAGCCTCTGATGAAGGTGAAATATGGTGGAAGCCGTGAAGACAAAGAGAATGAAGGGGGCCGTGGGGAAGAAGAAAAATGTCTGCGTGCTGAGCATGGCTGTCTGGGGAGGGAGAGCAGGGAACCGGTTAGCTGGGGGGAGGGAGGCCCTGGGGTTGTACATGAAGCTGGCGGCACAGCTGTGTTTGCAGACATTGTGGGGAATATGTGCTTGTGGATTGGCTCTACGTGTGCATGGACGTAAGTGTGAGTGCTCGTGTACATGTATGCAGGTATATCTCTGGAGTGTGTGTTACATGATTGTGTTTCCATTGGACCCACATGTGCATGTTTACACATGTATATGCATTGTATGTATGTATACACACATGGCATGTGCATTTCATGAGTATATATGGTATCTTTACATTGTGTACTTATGTTCTGTGAAATTGTGTGCATATGAACGTACATTGTATTGTATGGCTGTATATATAGAGGCACACTTGATTCTATTGTGCTTCATGATTACTGTATTTTTTTTTATATAAATTGAAGGTTTGCAGCAACCCCAGATTGTCAGATGATGGTGAGCATATTTTAGCAATCACCTGTTTTTTAATTAAGTTATGTACATTGGGTTTGTTTTTTAAGACATAAAGCTATTGCACACCTAATAGACTACAGTATAGGGTAAATGCAACTTTTATATGCACTGGGGAACCAAAACCAAACCAACAACTTATGTTGTTGCAATATTTGCTTTATTGTTGTCGTCCTGGTACCAAACTCAAAATATCTGAGTGATATTTGTACTGTGTACATACTGAGTATGTACTATATATGTGGTGTGAGGGTGGTTGTGAACAAATACCACATGTGTATGTGTGAGCATATGCGTACACTATGCATATACAAATTGTATTTTGAAATGTGGATGTTTATTGACTGTGAGTATACATGGGTGTGCGTGCATGCTCAGTCACGTCTGACTCTTTGTGACCCCTTGGACTGCAGCCCGCCAGGCTAGGAACTGGGAACAAATACCCAAAGTTCATACTATGAAACCACAGCAGGCAGTTTGGAAAGGGAGAGTATGGATTGGTGTGGCTGGACATATCAGATGCAGGCTGGAGCACAGGGAGCCAGTAACCAGAAGATAGCTGAAGGGACATGCAGGCATCTCAAAGGAACTTCAACTACTGGCAAGAGATCCCAGAAAGGACTTCCCTGGTGGTCCAGTGGTTAAGAACCTGCCTTGCAATGCAGAGGGCATGGGTTTGATCCCTGGTTAAGGAAGATCCCACATGCCGTGGGGCAACTAAGCCTGTGTCCCACAACTACCAAAGTCCAAGCTCTCGAGCCCACGCTCCAAAACAAGAGAAGCCAGCGCGATGAGAAGCCCACACACAGCTGGAGAGTAGTCCCTGCTTGTTGCAACAAGAGAAATCTTGCATGCGGCAACAAAGACCCAGCACAGCCAAAAATTAGAAAGTAAAAAAAAAAGAAATCCTAGAAAATCTGCTAATACTTGAACAACTGTACAACCTGTTCTTTTCAACCCTGGTTACAACAAAAGTTAGTTCCAAGAGTAGGGTGGTTGCGTCAGACAGACCTTCTGAAAATACATGGGACTTACTCTGGTATTGAGATAGGAGGGAAGGGGGCAGGACACACCCTTGAAGAATGACACAGACGTTGAGAAAAACAGGATGCAACAAGAACTGGTGAGAACCAATTAGGTCCAAGATGGCAGAAGATTCGACTTCCAGTAGACTTTGAGCCTCATTCTACGCTCATTGGAATAATTAGCATATGCTAGATGACACACCCACGGGTGCCATGACAGTTCTGAGACTGACTATATACAGTCAAAATGCGGGCAATGACCCAGTTCCTGGAACTCTTTCTCCCTTCTCCAAGATAGTTGGAATAATCTTTCCACTTCTTAGCCTATGAAACATCCCAGCTTGTAAAAGCTAACCACCCATCTCTGGGTGGCTCTCACTTTCTGAGATGGCCCGTATTCTGCCTATAGGGTGTGTGCGTGCATGCTAACTTGCTTCAGACGTATCCAACTCTTTGTGACACTATGGACTGTAGCCCGCCAGTCTCCTCTGTCCAAGGGATTCTCCAGGCAAGAATCCTGGAGTGGGTTGCCATGCCCTCCTCCAGGGGATCTTCCCAACCCAGGGATTGAACCCATGTCTTACGTCTCCTGCATTGGCAGGTGGGTTCTTTACCACTTGTGCCACCTGGGAAGCCCACAGACTGTGTATCTCTCTGAATAAACTTGCTTTCACTTTTTTGTGGTTCGCTCTTCAATTCCTTCCCGTGCAAAGCCGAAGACCCTCAGTTGGTGGCCAGTCCCACTAGAGACCTGGGACATGACCATCCTCTCATGCCACATGCTCCTGCAACCTCATTCAAGGAGGTCCAGGGCATTGAGAATTCCCCATCCTGGATCATACACCTTGACTCGGTGGTTTGTAGAGAGAAGCAGTTAATTAAGCTGTTGGCTGAGATTATTTCAAACAAATCAAAGACACCCCCCTCAAAGGATGAGACTTTGAAGGTATGGTTGCTGAGCATTTAAAAAAGCAGCTGTAAGGAAAGAAGAGGAAGGAAAGGAATTGATTCTGACTCCCCATTTTGTGGCTAGGAGCCAGTAAGGATGTAATTAAGTAATGTCCTCACAGTGAACACCTTATCATTGCTAAGATCACATCTAGAAAGACTGATGGACTTTGTCCTTCCGCAGTCTAGGCTTGGCCAACACATGTTGCCCCAGGGAAATCCGGTTCTGACCACTGTTTGAGCAGGTGTGGACTCTGAGTGAATGGGAATGCCAGTGTCTGGGAAGAGTCCTGGGAGGGACGCTTTCCATTCTCTCGACTTTTTCGAAGACTTCCTTCTTCCTTCTCTGGGAACGTGGAGTTCCCACCCAGGTTAAAGTACATCTCTTTCTCCTGGGCAAGCTTTAACCACAACATATCCCGGAGGCTGTGCACCACAGTAGCTTAGAGATAGAAGTTTCTATTTGATTTGGTCTAGGGCTTGTGTTCCTGGGCCAGCTGCTGAGCCAAGTGGCCATTAAGGGGGCTTCCCCTGGTGGCTCGGTGGATAAGAATCTTCCTGCCAATGCGGGGGACACGGGTTTGATCCCTGGTTCAGGAAGATCCCACGTGCCAAGGAGCAACTAAGCCCGTGTGCCGTAACTACTGAGCCTGAGCTCTAGAGCCTGTGCCCCGCTACAAGTGAAGCCACTGCAGTGAGAAGCCCACACACCTCAACTAGGAGTAGTCTTCGCTCGCTGCAACTAGAGAAAGCCTGCACGCAGCAACAAGATTCAGTGCAGCCATAAATAAATGAATATTTTAAAACTGGCCACTAAGAAGAGAATGTTGGGGTTAAATCAAGTTAGGGGTGGCCTGATTGAAGCTGGGAAGCTGCCAGAAGCCATGCAGACTTTGTCCTTTTGGGTTTATTATGGCTGAGAAAAGTTATCACAGGACCTAATGAAGCCACAGCCTTGCTTCTGATTCATGTCACTGAAACCCTCTGAATCCAGTAAGATCGCTGGAGGGTTCACTTTCCAGAAGAGACTCAGGCTTGTCAACTAGATGCGTGGATTTGAATCGAACCAATTTGGGGGTATGGGCTCTTTGGGAATCCCCAGGTGTTGAACGTAGCCAGAAATAGAAGTCTGAGTGGTACGACCTCCTCTAGCCCCTTTTGCGTTGAAAGAGAGGCACTAGGGAGCCTGGGTTTACTGAGTAAGGCTCATTTCAAAGGACTTCCCTGGTGGTACAGTGGATAAGAATCCACCTACCAATGCAGGGGACACAGGTTCTGTTCCTGGTCCGGGAAGATTCCACATGTGGAGCCCATGCACTGCAAGCACTGAGCTGGTGTTTAGAGGCAATGTTCTGCAACAAGAGAAGCCACTGCAATTAGAAGCCCACATGCCACAGCGAAGAGTAGTTCCCTCTGCCCTTGCTGCAACTAGAGAAAGCCAGTGTACAGCAACAAGGATCCAGCACCATCAAAAATGAGATAAGTTTTTTTAAAAGGTTCATTTCAAAGTTCAGCTTTTGCTCATGAGAGCCTCAGCCTTGTTGCTCACAAGCTCCAGATAAGGCCACTGAACCTGAAGCCTTCAGTCAACATACTTGACTCAGTAACCACATCTCTCTGTGCTTAGGTGTACACCCTCCAGCTGCAGGCTGTTGATTTTAGGCTCCTAAAGTCATTAGCTGTGATTCTGGACAAGTGGCTTCACTTCTCTGAGGATTAAAACAGTCCCTGGCACATATACACATGCGGTACATTTTTTATATTATCACATACGAAGCAAAACATGCTGTTCCATATGGGCTCTGGGCAAGCGACCAGTGGGTTTCCACTTTTCCTATTGGTTGTGTGTGTGTTTGCATAGTAAGTCTCTTTAGTCGTGTCCAACTCTTTGCGGTCCTATGGACTGTAGCTTGCCAGGCTCCTCTGTCCATGGGATTCTCCAGGCAAGAATACTGGACCGGGTTGCCATGCTGTCCTCCAGGGGATCATCTGGACCTAGGGATCGAACCCACGTCTCTTGCATCTCTTGCACTGGCAGGCGGGTTCTTTACCACTAGGGCCACCTGGGAAGCCCCCTTGGGTGCAGGTGCTGCTACTGCTGCTAAGTCGCTTCAGTTGTGTCCGACTCTGTGCGACCCCATAGACGGCAGCCCACCAGGGTCCCCCGTCCCTGGGATTCTCCACACTGGAGTGGGTTGCCATTTCCTTCTCCAATGCATGAAAGTGAAAAGTGGAAGTGAAGTCGCGCAGTTGGGTGCAGGAGTCATGGTCAAATCTAGCATTTAGACCACAGATCACACACAGCATTGGGAGAAGTCAGACATGACTGTGAAGAGGGCAGACCTAGAGGAGGAATCAGTTTCATCAGAGGCTGGGAATTCTGAGACCAACAAAGTAGCTGCATTGGTCAGATACAGACACAATGGATGGAGCTGACTCTGGGGGCTGTTATTCCAGAGAGTGAGTGAGTGTGTCTGTGATTCACTTGCCATGATTGAAGTTTGATTTAAAAAAAAAAAATAGAGTTAAGGACTTCCCTGGGGGTCCAATGGTTAAGAATCCACCTGCCAGTGCAGAGGACTTGAGTGTGATCCCTGGTCAGTGAAGATTTCACATGCCACGTGCAACTCAGCTTGTGCACCACAACTACTGAGACATTGCTGTGGAGCCCAGGAACCGAAACAAGAGAAGCCACCGCAATGAGAAGCCTTACGCCCCAGTGAAAAGTAGCCTCTGCTTACCGCAACTAGAGAAAGCCTAGGAGCACCAAGGAAGACCCAGCGGCAACCAAAAAAAAAAAACCGCCGTGGGGAGGGGAGGAGACCTAGAAAGTAGGTCCGCCCCGTACCCCTCCCCCATGTCTTCGGGTTCTGGGGGTGCGCTCCGGCAGGGAAAACCCTGACAGCTGGAGTCCTGAGCAAAGTCCCGATCCAAGGCAAGTGGGAGGAGCCTGCCTTTCCCTCCAGCCCTCTGAAGTCAGAAGTACATGTCCTTATCTGCCCTCCGTCCTAACAGCTGCATCACATCCTTCAGAGAGGGATGAGAGGGGGACCCCTGGGGGTTCATCTCATTGGAGGTTGCGATAGGATAGGGAACTGAAAGGAGCCCCAACTTTGCAGGGGGAATCCAGCCTCCAGGTCCCTCAGAAAAGTGAGATCGTCAAAATCTGCCCATGACTCCTTTTAAACGTTCTCGTTCTCGTTCACGCCTCTCTGTCCCAGGGCTGGTCTCCTCCACTCCGCTCTGGGAGTCTGGCCGCAGCCTCCCCTCCTCGCCTGCATCTGTCCGCGCACCAGAGCTCACCCTGTAATTTGCATGTCCGGCTCCGTCCGTTCTGAAAGCCCCGCCCCTTCCCGCCCCCTCCCCCAGGTCGGCTTGGGTACCCAGCTCAGTGCCCGCCCAGCCACACCTACCCTGGGCGTGGGCAGCTTCGCCGCATTCACACCTCTCCCTGAAATTCACCCCTCTCCCTGAAATTCACCCCATGATCACAACGCTGGGAAAGAGCTTAAGACAAACATGTGGGGCTACCGCTTTGATATCCCCGACTTTAGGTCCAGCCTAGAATGGAAGCACGGACTCAGGATGGAGCTAGGGAGCCGGGGATATTGCCACCTCCCGGGCGGAGGAGGGGCCGCGGCCGCAACCCCGGGTCTCCGACCAGGGTCTTGCTCTCTGTGCCTCCCGGAGGTGGGGGAGCAGTCACTACGGCCCGTCCTGGCCATTCATTCTCAGGTTGTTTCCTGGAGAACAGGTGACAGGAGGGAGGGAGGGAAGCGGCAGGTAGCCTGGGGTGGGGAAGGGAGAGCAGGGGTAATGGAGGGGATGGGGGCTCTGAAGGAGTCTTTGGGCCTAGAAAAGAAAACAACAAAGACCCTTACTGAATCGGAGAAAACAAAACCGAACTTTAGGTCCCGCTCTGATGCTCCAGGCCGGTTGTGTCTATCTGGGACTTATCAGCCCGTGTTCAGAAACCTTCCATCCCCTACATCTGCCAGAGACTTAACAGCCCTTGCCCAGAGGACTTATCACCCCCTGCCCAACTACAAATGCCATCTCAACTAAAGAATACCCAAAACATCCCACCTGACCAACGTTTCCCTTATCGCTTCCACAAACCTCCCTTTAAATATGAAGCCTCCCTGATCCCTCTTGCTCTGCCTGGTCGTTAGGCCGACTGTCACCCCTCCTTGCCTGAATAAAGGTAACCCACTTCCGTTGAGGTCGTCTCTCCTTTTCTGCCTCCATCCGAACTATACCTTACAGGGTCAAGTATCAGATCTGCCAGAAAGGGAGGTGAAGGGAGCAGAGGAGGGCGTCCGGCTTGGGGACTGACGGAAAGATCAGGCAGCCGGCGTGCTGGGGCAGGGGTAGTGGGTGCCTGGGCTGTCAGGGGTGGATGCCCGGCTTGCCGAGGCCCCGAGGTGGGGTGCAGCCCAGAGGGGATCAGAGGTCAAGGAGTGGAGAGCCCGAGTCTCCACTTGCCGCTGGATCCCTGGGATCAAGTCTCGAGTGTGTGCGCGCGCGCGCGCGCGCCTGCCGGCAGAGAGAACTCCCCGGCTCCATCTCTCACCTGGTCGTGGCTGGACGTAAAGTGGCTCTCTCAGCAGCTCAGCGCACACCCTTCCCTCGGGGTCGGCGCCTCTATCAGAATCGCCCCGAACCTTCCAGTACCTGTGGCCGAAAACCCCGCCCAGGATCTACTCTGCCTTCCGGAGGCTCTGGGAGGCGGGGTGGCGGGGCGGCTGAGTGGCCCTGACAGGTGAGGCCGGAGCCCCTCCCTTCTCCCGGGGTGTGGCAGGATACCAGCCGGGAGGCAGCCTGGAGGAGGAGGACAGGGTCCTGCTGGGCCCAGGCTCTCTCCTCTCAGCGGCCTACGTTCGTTTATTTTGGCAACCAACTATTAGCACTTACCTGGCCTACCGACCTCATCCCATCTCCACAGCAATTCTCTCTCAAGGTACAGCGGGGAACAACCCTAGAGGCACAGAGGTGAAATAACTTGCCCAAGCCACATGGCCAGAAAGTCAGGTAAGCTGGAATATGAAGCCAGGCAGGCCAGAACCTTGGAAAACACCTTGGCAGGTAGCAACTCTTCTCAGTTTCCCTTGTTTCAAAAGATTCCTGACAATTGTTGGTATGCTGCTGCTGCTGCTGCTGCGTCGCTTCAGTTGTGTCCAGCTCTGTTTGACCCCACAGACAGCAGCCCACCAGGCTCCCCCGTCCCTGGGATTCTCCAGGCAAGAACACTGGAGTGGATTGCCATTTCCTTCTCCAAAGCGTGAAAGTGAAAAGTGAAAGTGAAGTCGCTCAGTCGTGTCCGACTCTTTCCATGGACTGCAGCCCACCAGGCTCCTCTGTCCATGGGATTTTCCAGGCAAGAGTATCAGAGTGGGTTGCCAGTGCCTTCTCTGGATTGTTGGTATATTCTGGGTCCAATCCTGAATATTCATTGGAAGGACTGATGCTGAAGCTGAAGCCCCCAAAGAGCTGACTCATTGGAAAAGACCCTGATGCTGGAAAATATTGAGGGCAAAAGGAGAAGGGGGCAACAGAGGATGATATGGTTGGATGGCGTCACCGACTCAATGGACATGAATTTGAGCAAGCTCCAGGAGATGGTGATGGACAGGGGAGCCTGGCGTGCTGCAGTCCATGGAGTTGCAAAGTCAGACCCAACTGAGTGACTGAGATTAGTTAGATATGATTAGTTATTTTCTCATATCTAGAAAAGCACTAAATGCCTTCACGATGATATCTGCTCCTTGGTGACTAGCAGAAGACCTTTTGTAAGATAAGTGCTTCATCACATGAACTCCCCCTTCACCAAAATCACATATATTGACCTTCGCTCGCTACCTCTTTGGAGCAGGTTCTCAGAACTATCTGAGGTGCTGTCTCCCAGACGGCAGTCTTCATTTTGGCCCAAGTAAAACGTAACTCGCAACTCTCACGTTGTGCCTCTTTTGAAAGTCGACAGCAGGAAGCCCCTTTCCCCGTCATTTTAGCAGAGCTGTATGGTAACTAACTTTTAAAAAAATTATTTATGTTTTGGCCGCATTGGGTCTTCCTTGCTGTGAGGCTTTTCTCTGGTTGCGGCGAGCAGGCTTCTCACTGCGGTGGCTTCTCTTGCTGCGGAGCACAGGGCACGTGGTTTCAGCAGTTGCAGCATGTGGGTTCAGTAGTTGTGGCACACGGGCTTAGTTTCTCCGCAGTATGTGGGATCCTCCCAGACCAGGGATTGAACCCATGTCCCCTGAATCCTTTACCACCGAGCCACCAAGGAAGCCCATAAATGGTATGTCAGATGGGGCTTGTCTGCGGCTGCCAAACTCAGGCACAAGATTGATGAAGGATTTAACTGGGGGCGGGGGGAGGGCGGGCGGTGAGGCAGGCATCGCCAGAGACCCCAGCAGTCCTGAAACACTGAAAGAGGGACAAGCAGTGCCCCCACTGCCCATCAGGTGACAGGAGGTCCCTTCACCATCTACAAATGTCCCTCCTCAACCTTCCCCTGCTTACAAAAAAAAAAAGGAACCTGAATCCGATCAAGCCTCTCACTGTAATCAGCTGTTTTCAGAAAACAGGAGGATAAAATTGCCAGTGAATCAACACCATGAGGACAAGGTCGGCCAAGTCCAGAAACTGAAACACTGGCTACAGGATGAATGACCTTGTTTCCCCAAAGAGTCGGTGACATGAAAAAAAGCAGCTGCTGCTGCTAAGTCGCTTCAGTCGTGTCCGACTCTGTGCGACCCCATAGATGGCAGCCCACCAGGCTCCCCCGTCCCTGGGATTCTCCAGGCAAGAACACTGGAGTGGGGTGCCATTTCCTTCTCCAATGCATGGAAGCGAAAAGTGAAAGTGAAGTCGCTCAGTCGTGTCCGACTCTTAGTGACCCCATGGACTGCAGCCCACCAGGCTCCTCCGTCCATGGGCTTTTCCAGGCAAGAGGACTGGAGTGGGGTGCCAGCAGGGGGGCTTATAATACATGCAAAATAGATGTGAGACTCAGAAGCAGATTTTTTTTCAGCTGTACGAATGTCCAACAGGTTGTTGAAAAGTCATGGGTGTGCAGGATAATTCTTCACTGTGTTAACCTTTAGCAATCCTGACCGCTCACTGCTCCTTCTGCTACTGTCAAAAACAACTGTGACAACTCAGAACGCCCTCCTATGTTCCCAGAATGGCCCCTGAGGGACAGTACTCCTGATCTGAGAACTTTTCACTCTTCTGTTTTCCTGTCTCAGGAACTCGGGTGCACTGGTAAACTCTTAACAACCAGCTCCCTGGAGAAGAAAACCCTGAATTCCTCAATGTCCGTGGTGTAAAAAGTCTCCCCATGACTAACAGCTTCATAGGGTATAATTTTCTGTATGAAAGGAACAGAACAGGCAAGTCAGGAAAGACAGAAAGTGGTTGCCAAGGGCTGAGGGGAGGGAGGGAATAGGGAGTGCTTGCGATGGGCTTCTTTTTGAGGGCATGGAAATGTTCAGGAATTTATTGATAGGGGTGATGGCTGTACAAGATTCTGAGCGTGCTAAGAAATCACTGTGTCATGTACTTCAAAGTGGTAAACTGATTTTTGCTGTAGTCAGCCTGTCATAGCGAAATGAAGCCAGACCCTGTGGCGGGGCTCCGGGGCACAAAAGCCTTTCTGTGACCCCTTCCTTGAATTCCAAAGGGCAGGTTCAAACAGTTGCCAATACGGGAAGGGAGGGCCAGTCAAGAAACAGTGCTGGGACTTCCCTGGTGGTCCCGGGGCTAAGACACTGTTCTCAATGTATGCAGGGGGCCAGGGTTAATCACTGGCCTAGAAACTAGATCCCACATGCTGCAACTAAGAGTTCACATGCCTCAACTAAGAGCCTGCATGCCACTACTATGGTTCAGAAGGTAAAGAGCCCACTCGCCAAAGCAGGAGACACAAGAGACACAGGTTTGATACCTGGGCCGGGAAGATCCTCTGGAGAAGGAAATGACATCCTACTTCAGTATTCTTGCCTGGAGAATCCCATGGACAGAGGAGCCTGGTGGGCTACAGTCCATGGGGTCGCACAGTTGGACACCACTGAGTGCTTGCATGTGCACATGCGCGCGCACACACACACACACACACACACACACACAACTAAAGATCCTACATGCCACATCAAAGACCTGGTGCAGTCAAAAAAATAGATATTTATTTTGAAAATTCTCATTATTAAGAAAAAAAAAGAAACATTAGTGTGGGCTTGGGGCAGGGTCCTGGTTCCCCTTCAAGGGATAACATTATCTCTGAGATCTGCAGAACTAAAACCCCCACCAAACGCTGTTTTCAACGCCTTGGCATTCTTGGACATCTTTATCTCACCTTCCCAGGCTTCCTCATTCCATCTATAAACATTTCATGGTGCTCCTCAGACTGAGGAGAATATTTAAAAATACGTAACAAGCACCTTGCTGTTACTACATCTAAATATTAACAGTCATCTCTGAATACCACGTAATACCCAGCCTACATTATAGTTTCCTGGATGATCTCAAAGCTGTCTTTTTTCTTTGAATCACCACCAACTACATCCTCATGCAAAAGGGAAAATCTTCTGGTCCTGCCCCAGAGCCCACCTGTAGTGGCACGCTGTGCTTTTAAAAATTTTTTAATCTTAGTTCTGCAACCAGGGATGGAACCCATCTCCCCGCAGTGGAAGCACAGAGTCCTAACCACTGGACCACCAGGGAATTCCCAGCACCCTTTGCTGTGTGTGTGATGACGGCTGATCCTCACTATACGTGTATATGTGCCAGGAGCTGTTTTTTTTTTTTTTTTTTAAATGACAGGATAATTTCTTTACAATACTGTGATGGTTCCTGCCATACCTCAACGTGAATTGGCCAAAGGTATACATGTGTCCCCTCCCTCTTGAAAATCCCTCCCACCTCCTTCCCCATCCCACTCCTCTAGGTTGTCACAGAGCACCAGCTTTGGATTCCCTGCACAGAAGCAGGGTTTTTTTAATAACAGCTTTGAGATATAGTTCGCATACTCTAAAATTCACCCATTTAAAGTATACAATTCAAAGAGAGTAATTTCTAAGAGTTCTCACCACAAGAAAAAAAAATTTTTTTCTATTTCTTTAACCTTGTATCTCTGTAACCATCCCTTCATGATGCATGTAAATCCAACCATTCCGGGTACACCTTCAATCTATACTGTGCTGTATGACAATTATATCCCCATAAAACTGGAAGAAAAATAAAGCACACAAGAACGGTTTTGAGCGGCTTGTAGATGAGTGGCTTTGAAATCACAATGGATTCAGAGCTCGGCAACCACCCACAGTGTCATTTCGGAACATTTTCATCACCCTATTGAGCAGTACCTGAAGGTCTCGGTTCACTCGGCCCTGCCTAGAATGTACTTCACGGGATAACTCAGACGACACACAGGTAAATGCACACCTTCTGGCCGCAGGATGCTGATTTCAGGCTCAGTTGCTGTGCAACCCTGGACAAGTAACATCACCTCTCTGAGGGTTAAAACAATGTCTGACCAGGGACTTCCCAGGTGGTCCAGTGGTTAAGATGCTGGGGACACAGATTGGATTCCTGATCAGGGAACTAACATTCCACATGCCATGGAGCAACTGAGCCCCGCGTCGCAGCGAGAGAATCCACACCCCACAACTAAGACCCAGAAACAACTATTTTTAAAAAAGAAACAGGGATACTTTCTTAAAAATAAGTTAAAAACAAGAATGATGCCTAGCCAAAGAACCACATATAGGAAATGTCCAGAAAAAGCAAATCCATAGACATAGAAAGCAGGTTGGTGGTTGCCGAGGGCCAGGGTGCTGAAGCGGAAGTGGGGTGGCTTCTCTTTCATTGGCCACGAGGAAGGAGTCCCATCTGGAGCTTGTAGGTGATAAGACTGAATCTCCTGAGCCCCAGCTGAGCCTCAAATGAACCTTGTCCAACAGACCCAGCCTCCCTAGCTCCTTTCAGTCCAAGAAGGCCCAAGAGGGTTGTCCCACCCGGGAAACCTTCTGGTTGGACTCAAATTAACACATGGGGAGGACCCAAAGGACCCCCACCCCCCCACCCCCTGCCCCGGCTGGGTTGGTTTGGTTCCAGTCCAGGCATCTAACTGACAAGTGTGAGTCTCTCCCATTAAGACAACGCTCACGTGATGTTAATGGGCTCTGAGTGTTTCGGGGACTTATTTACAAGCTGTAGGTCACCCCTGGCCACACCTGTATAGCCTCTGGCAGCTTCCCAGGTTCAGCCAGGCCCCACCTTGCTGGACTCAGCCCCACTGTCCTCTTAATGGCCCCTGGCTTCCAGGCTCTGAGCAGGAAACACAGATCCTGGGTCAGGACATCCTGGGACTTGCCAGCTGTAATCGGCTTGTGTCCTAAGCCAGGAACTCAGTGCTGAGCCGGCGCTTGTCCAGCCCATTCAGTCAATATTCATTTATCACTGCTATTTGTTTTACAGGGTTATTAGAACAGCATACTGCGTGCGAACCGGTGTCTTAAAACAATAGGAAATTATTCTCTCACAGCTTTGGACACTAAAAGCCAATCTCTGCCTCGTCATCCCAGGCTTTCCTGTTGGAGTAAGGGACCACCCTACTTCACTGTGTGCGTGTGTGACTCTGCAACCCCATGGACTGTATGTAGCCCACCAGGTTCCTCTGGAGACAGGAATTCTCCAGGCAAGACTACTGGAGCCGGTTGCCATGCGCTTCTCTAGGGGCTCTTCCCCACCCAGGGATTGAACTCATGTCTCCTGAATTGGAAGGCAGATTCTTTGTCACCAGGGAAGCCCTCATTGTGACTCATTACATGTGTAAAGACCCTTTTCCCAAATATCAGATCCTGAGGTACTGGGGGTTAGGATTTCAACCCATCTTTTAAGGGGACACAATTCACATTTCTACTAACAAACACATAGGGTGCACTGATGCTGTCTGTAGTGCTGGGCTGTGAGAGCTCTGCCTTCAGGGACCCTAAGTAGTCCCCCTGTTCTGGCATCCTTGTGTCCCCTCTGGTGAGGAGCAGGGGGAAGGGGTTGAAGGGTTTTCCAACCCACTAAGGACCTAGGTTGCTTCAGCTGTGTCCAGCTCTTTGAGACCCCATGGACTGTACCTGACCAGACTCCTCTGTCCATGGGATTCTCCAGGCAAAAATACTGGAGTGGGTTGCCATGCCCTCCTCCAGGGGATCTTCCTGACCAGGGATTGAACCCTCACAATAAATCTGCATCGGCAGGTGGGTGCTTTACCACTTAGCACCACCTAGGAAGCCCTAAAAACCCACTAAGGAGCTTAGTAAATATTTCTTGAATGCATTAGTGTAATTTATTATTAGCAGCCTGGAGAAGGAAATGGTAATCCACTCCAGTACTCTTGCCTGGAAAATTCCATGGAAAGAGGAGCCTTGTAGGCTACGGTCCATGAGGTCGCAGAGTCGGACACAACCGAGCGAACTCATTTTAGAATAACTTCAGATTATTAGCAGCTGGCCGGTTCCTGCTTTGGCCCTGATAAAATAAAAGCCGACTTCCTCTTCCAAGTAAGGCATGTCAAACACAGAGAAGGAGCTGGGTTCCCTGAGTGTCCAGATTAAACAGAGCTCAGCTCAGCATGTGGGCTTCCCTGGTGGCTCAGACAGTAAAGAATCTGCCTGGAATGTGGGAGACCTGGATTCCATTCCTCAGTTGGGAAAACCCCCTGGAGAAGGAAATGGCAACCCATTCCAGTATTCTTGCCTGGAGAATTCCATGGACAGAGAGCCTGGCGGGCAACAGTCCACGGGGTTGCAAAGAGTAGACATGACTGGGCGACCAATACTTCACTTCACTTCAGAACAGTCTATGGTGCTACTCCACTCAGTGCCTGAAAGCCAGCCCGTGCCTGTTCTGTCCACTGGCAGGACCCTGCCTCCGTGGAGACCTCCTGGGAGGTCTTCCCTCAGCACCTAAAGGTCCCCAGGATGTGCAAGAAAAGACGTGCAGGAAAACAGCATGCTGCTTCCCACCCATGGGTGCTATGACAGCTCCACACAGACTTCACCTCCATCCTCCAAGTCAGGTCTGCAAGAAATGTCACCTCTCTTCATTATTTTCTGTAAATCAACCTGATTTTGACTGAGATGGTACAACTCCCTGGAAGGTACCTGCAGGGAGCTGTTACCACCACCTCTAGGTCAGCCGGGATTCATCTGGGAGAATATACACGCCAACTTCACTCTCTTTCCTCTTCTGATTTCTGGATGGATCTTGGAGTATAAAGACCCCAGCTTCCTCTTTCCTCTTCTGATATCTGGACTGTGATCTCACTGGTCCAAACCAACAGGAAGGGAATAACTCCAGAAAGAATGAAGGGATGGAGCCAAAGCAAAAACAATACCCAGCTGTGGATGTGACTGGTGATAGAAGCAAGGTCCGATGCTGTAAAGAGCAATATTGCATAGGAACCTGGAATGTCAGGTCCATGAATCAAGGCAAATTGGAAGTGGTCAAACAAGAGATGGCAAGGGTGAATGTCGACATTCTAGGAATCAGCAAACTGAAATGGACTGGAATGGGTGAATTTAACTCAGATGACCATTATATCTACTACTGCAGGCAGGAATCCCTCCGAAGAAATGGAGTGGCCATCATGGTCAACAAAAGAGTCCAAAATGCAGTACTTGGATGCAATCTCAAAAACGACAGAATGATCTCTGTTCGTTTCCAAGGCAGACCATTCAATATCACAGTAATCCAAGTCTATGCCCCAACCAGTAACGCTGAAGAAGCTGAAGCTGAACGGTTCTATGAAGACCTACAAGACCTTTTAGAACTAACACCCAAAAAAGATGTCCTTTTCATTATAGGGGACTGGAATGCAAAAGTAGGAAGTCAAGAAACTCCTGGAGTAACAGGCAAATTTGGCCTTGGAATACAGAATGAAGCAGGGCAAAGACTAATAGAGTTTTGCCAAGAAAATGCACTGATCATAACAAACACCCTCTTCCAACAACACAAGACTCTACACATGGACATCACCAGATGGTCAACACCAAAATCAGATTGATTATATTCTTTGCAGCCAAAGATGGAGAAGCTCTATACAGTCAGCAAAAACAAGACCAGGAGCTGACTGTGGCTCAGACCATGAACTCCTTATTGCCAAATTCAGACTTAAATTGAAGAAAGTAGGGAAAACCACGAGACCATTCAGGTATGACCTAAATCAAATCCCTTATGATTATACAGTGGAAGTGAGAAATAGATTTAAGGGCCTAGATCTGATAGATAGAGTGCCTGATGAACTATGGAATGAGGTTCGTGACATTGTACAGGAGACAGGGATCAAGACCATCCCCATGGAAAAGAAATGCAAAAAGCAAAATGGCTGTCTGGGGAAGCCTTACAAATAGCTGTGAAAAGAAGAGAAGTGAAAAGCAAAGGAGAAAAGGAAAGATATAAGCATCTGAATGCAGAGTTTCAAAGAATAGCAAGAAGAGATAAGAAAGCCTTCCTCAGCGATCAATGCAAAGAAATAGAGGAAAACAACAGAATGGGAAAGACTAGAGATCTCTTCAAGAAAGTCAGAGATACCAAAGGAACATTTCATGCAAAGATGGGCTCAATAAAGGACAGAAATGGTATGGACCTAACAGAAGCAGAAGATATTAAGAAGAGATGGCAAGAATACATAGAAGAACTGTACAAAAAAGATCTTCAAGACCCAGATAATCACGATGGTGTGATCACTGACCTAAAGCCAGACATCCTGGAATGTGAAGTCAAGTGGGCCTTAGAAAGCATCACTACGAACAAAGCTAGTGGAGGTGATGGAATTCCAGTTGAGCTATTCCAAATCCTGAAAGATGATGCTGTGAAAGTGCTGCACTCAATATGCCAGCAAGTTTGGAAAACTCAGCAATGGCCACAGGACTGGAAAAGGTCAGTTTTCATTCCAACCCCAAAGAAAGGCAATGCCAAAGAATGCTCAAACTACCGCACAATTGCATTCACCTCACACACTAGTAAAGTAATGTTCAAAATTCTCCAAGCCAGGCTTTAGCAATATGTGAACCATGAACTTCCTGATGTGCAAGCTGGTTTTAGAAAAGGCAGAGGAACCAGAGATCAAATTGCCAACATCTGCTGGATCATGGAAAAAGCAAGAGAGTTCCAGAAAAACATCTATTTCTGCTTTATTGACTCTGCCAAAGCCTTTGACTGTGTGGATCACAATAAACTGTGGAAAATTCTGAAAGAGATGGGAATACCAGACCACCTGATCTGCCTCTTGAGAAATTTGTATGCAGGTCAGGAAGCAACAATTAGAACTGGACATGGGGAGAAGGAAATGGCAACCCACTCCAGTATTCTTGCCTGGAAAAGTCCATGGACAGAGGAGCCTGGCAGGTTGCAGTCCATGGGGTTACATGACTGAGCATGTGTGCATGAGGGTGGAGGGTCATGGGTTGGTAGCAATAAACTGGTAGAACTAAAAAAAAAAAAAAAAAAAGAACTGGACATGGAACAACAGACTGGTTCCAAATAGGAAAAGGAGTACATCAAGGCTGTATATTGTCACCCTGCTTATTTAACTTATATGCAGAGTACATCATGAGAAACGCTGGACTGGAAGAAACACAAGCTGGAATCAAGATTGTGGGGAGAAATATCAATAACCTCAGATATGCAGATGACACCACCCTTATGGCAGAAAGTGAAGAGGAACTAAAAGGCCTCTTGATGAAAGTGAAAGTGGAGAGTGAAAAAGTTGACTTTTTAAAGCTCAACATTCAGAAAACGAAGATCATGGCATCCGGTCCGATCACTTCATGGGAAATAGATGGGGAAACAGTGGAAACAGTGTCAGACTTTATTTTTCTGGGCTCCAAGATCACTGCAGACGGTGACTGAAGCCATGAAATTAAAAGACGCTTACTCCTTGGAAGGAAGGTTATGACCAACCTAGATAGCATATTCAAAAGCAGAGACATTACTTTGCCAACAAAGGTTCGTCTAGTCAAGGCTGTGGTTTTTCTTGTTAGATGTGAGAGTTGGACTGTGAAGAAGGCTGAGGGCCGAAGAATTGATGCTTTTGAACTGCGGTGTTGCAGAAGACTCTTGAGAGTCCCTTGGACTGCAAGGAGATCCAACCAGTCCATTCTGAAGGAGATCAGCCCTGGGATTTCTTTGGAAGGAATGATGCTGAAGCTGAAAACTCCAGTACTTTGACCACCTCATGCGAAGAGTTGACTCATTGGAAAAGACTCAGATGCTGGGAGGGATTGGGGGCAAGAGGAGAAGGGGACGACAGAGGATGAGATGGCTGGATGGTGTCACTGACTCGATGGACGTGACTCTGAGTGAACTCCAGGAGTTGGTGATGGACAGGGAGGCCTGGCGTGCTGAGATTCATGGGGTCTCAAAAAGTCAGACACGACTGAGCGACTGATCTGATCTGATCTGATGCAATATTGCTCTTTACAGCATTGGACCTTGCTTCTATCACCAGTCACATCCACAGCTGGGTATTGTTTTTGCTTTGGCTCCATCCCTTCATTCTTTCTGCAGTTATTTCTCTACTGATCTCCAGTAGCATATTGGGCACCTACTGACCTGGGGAGTTCCTCTTTCAGTATCCTATCATTTTGCCTTTTCGTACTGTTCATGGGGTTCTCAAGGCAAGAATACTGAAGTGGTTTGCCATTCCCTTCTCCAGTGGACCACATTCTGTCAGATCTCTCCACCATGACCTGCCCATCTTGGGTTGCCCCACGGGCATGGCTTAGTTTCACTGAGTTAGACAAGGCTGTGGTCCTAGTGTGATTAGATTGACTAGTTTTCTGTGAGTATGGTTTCAGTGTGTCTGCCCTCTCTTACCTTGGGCGTGGGGTTCTCTTCACAGCTACTCCAGCAAAGCGCAGCCGCTGCTCCTTACCTTGGACGAGGGGTATCTCCTCACCGCCTCCCTTCCTGACCTTCAACGTGGGATAGCTCCTCTAGGCCCTCCTGCACCCTCGCAGTCATGGCTCCTTGGACGTGGGGTTGCTCCTCACGGCCGCCACCCCTGACCTCGGACGCAGGGTAGCTCCTCTCGGCCACCCTCCCTGATCTCGGATGCGGGGTAGCTCCTCTCGGTCGTTCCTGTGCAGTCACAGCCTGGCACTCTCGGCCACTGCCCCTGACCTCGGACGTGGGGTAACTTCTCTTGGCTGCCACCCTTCAGGCACGGGGTCCTCCTGGCTTCTGCCCGACCTCAGACGTGGGGTAGCTCCTTTCGGCCGCGCTTAGTGCGCCGGTCGTCGCAGCCGCCTGTGTGTCTTAAACGACAGAAATTTCTTCCTCCCAGTTCTGAAAGCTGAGGAACCCAAGACCTGCTTTTTGTGTCCACTCTAATAAATATATTTGTTAGATGAATGGTGTTGGAGAAGACTCTTGAGAGTCCCTTGGACTGCAAGGAGATCCAATCAGTTCATCCTAAAGGAGATTAGACCTGAATATTCATTGGAAGGACTGATGCTGAAGCTTAAACTCCAATACTTCGGCTACCTGATGTGAAGAACTGACTCACTGGAAAAGACCCTGATGCTGGGAAAGACTGAAGGCAAGAGGAGAAGGGGACGACAGAAGATGAGATGCTTGGATGGCATCACCGACTCAAAGGACGTAAGAGTTTGAGTCAACTCTGGGAGTTGGTGATGGACAGGGAGGCCTGGCGTGCTGCAGTCCATGGGGTGCCAAAGAGTCGGACACGACTGAGCGACTGAACTGAACTGATCTTGGCAGCTGGCCAACTTGCACTGTTGCCCTTATAAAAATAAAAGTTGGGGGCTTCCCTGGCGGCTCACTGGTGAGGAATCCGCCTGCCAATGCAGGAGACAGGGGTTCGAGCCCTGGTCCAGGAAGATCCCAGATGCTGAGGAACAACTAAGCCTGTGCAAGACAACAATTGAGCCCAAGAGCTACAACTGCGGAGCCCGTGGGCCTCAACTACTGAGGCCGATGTGCCCTAAGAGCTGTGCTCCACACAGGAGAAGCCACCACGATGAGAGGCCCACGAACAGCAGCTAGAGCAGCCCCCGCTCATCGCAACTAGAGAGAAACCTGCACAGCAAGGACGAAGACCCAGCCCAGCCAAAAATGAATAATAAAAAATTTTAAAACTGTAGGAAAAAGAAAAGTTAGCAGAGACAGACATGTCTCTCACTTCTCTTTATAAGGGCACCAATCCTATTTATGAGGGCCTCCTTCTAACAACCTAATTCTTCTAATACCTCCCAAGGGCTCACCTCCAAATACCAACACGCTGGAGATTCAGGCTTCAGCATTTGAATTGGGGGTGGGGGGTGGGCACAAGCATTCAGGCCGCAGCTGATGACATCAGACAGCCTCCCAGGGCACAGGGCAGGGTGGGGAACGCTGGAGATGAGATCTGGCCCGGCAACAGGAAGAGGCGAGTCCTTCACTGAAACGTGCCCGTGTGGTTGCCATCCACCGCTGTGCTTGGGTGCCGCCACATTGGACAGAGAGCCAGAAGCCGGGTTTCAGTTTCCTCTAGCCTTCTGGCACGAATCTCTCCCACAGAGTTAACGTGGGGGAAAGATCCTGGCTCAGGCAAATTGTCCTGAGGAGAGGGGCTGGCCCTGAGAGAATGGACGGAAAGAGAGAAAGGGAGAAAAACCCATCTGACTCTGGGGGGGCAGGGCTGGGAAGGAAGGCTGGGAGCTGGTATGGGTTGAGCTGTGTCGCTACAAAAATCCCTGTGTTGTGACTTCCCTGGTGGCGCAGTGGGTAAGAATCCACCTGCCAATGCAGGGGAGACGGGTTCGATCCCTGGCCCCAGAAGATTCCACTTGCTGTGGGGCAGCTAAGCCTATGTGCCTAGAGCCTGTGCTCCACAAGAGAAGCCGCTGCAACTAGAGAAAGCCCTCACGCAGCAACTGAGAGCCAGTGCAACCAAAAGTTAAAAACATTAATAAATTAAAAAAAAAAAAGGGACTTCCCTGGTGGTCCAGTGGTTGACAGTCCACCTTGCAATGCAGGGGACACAGGTTCGAGCCCTGGATGGGGAACTAAGATCCCACATGCTGCAGAGGAAGCAACAACTGAGCCCTCTCACTCCAAAGCCCATGCACCACACAATGAGAGTCTGTACGCAGCAACAGAAGATCCTGTGAGAAGCAACTAGACCTGATGCAGCCAAATAAAAAAAAAAAAAAACATTAATAAATTAAAATTCCTGTGTGGAAGTCCTACCCCCAGAACCTCAGAATGCCATTGTATTTGGAGACAGGATGTTTCCAGATGTGATTAAATTAAAATGAGGTCATTAGGTAGGCCCTAGTTCATTATGACTGCTGTCCTTACAAGAAGAGGAACTCTGGACACACGCATGTACTGAGGGAAGACGTAAAGTCACGTGGGGAGTGGCTGTCTGCAAGCCAAGGGGAGGGGCTGGGAGCAGATCACCTCCCTCACCAGGAAACCAGCTCTGCTGCTAAGTCACTTCAGTCGTGTCCGACTCTGTGCGACCCCACAGACGGCAGCCCACCAGGCTCCCCGTCCCTGGGATTCTCCAGGCAAGAACACTGGAGTGGGTTGCCATTTCCTTCTCCAATGCATGAAAGTGAAGTCGCTCAGTCGTGTCCGACTCTTCGCTACCCCATGGACTGCAGCCTACCAGGCTCCTCCATCCATGGGATTTTCCAGGCAAAAGTACTAGAGTGGGGTGCCATTGCCTTCTCCTAAACCAGCTCTGCCGACACCTAAATCTCAGTCTTCAAGCCTCTAGAACTGAGAGGTCATGAATGTCTGTGGTCTAAGCCACCCCGTCTGTGGTGCTCTGCCACCACAAACTCTGCTAGAGTTTGGTAGCGCTAGCAAACTAGTACAGCAGCCTCCAATATGGCCAACAATCCTCACCTCTGGGTATCACACCCTCAGGTTGGTTCCTCCCACACTAAATCGGGCTGCTCTGTGTGACGGACTGGGCACAACAGAAGTGACACTGTGTGACGAGGTAAGGCTCCCTGGTAGGTTTCCACCTTGGTCGTTTGGGCTCTCTCTCTGGAAGAATCCAGCTGCCATATTGTAAGGACACTCAAGTAACCCCACAGAGATCCACATCAAAGGAATCTGGCCAAGAGCCAAGAGCCAGCAACAATTTTCCAGCCATGGAAGTCGACCCCAGTCAAGCCTTCAGATGACTGTGGCCCTACCTGACAGCAACTTCCCTGATTTCCCAAACACAGTCACTCAGGTAAGCCACTCCCTAATTCCTGACCCACAGAAACTGCTGTTATTGTTGTTTAGTCCCTCAGTCGTGTCTGACTCTTTGTGACGCCATGGACTGTAGCCCACTGGGCTCCTCTGACCCTAGGATTTCCCAGGCAAGAATACTGTGCGACCCAGAGACCGAACCCAGGTCTCCTGCATTGGCACAGATTCTTCACTACTGAACTACTAGGGAAGCCCACAGAAACCATAAGTAATGACAAATTATTGTTGTGACTTTAAGGTAATGAGCTTTGGGGTAATTCATTACACAGAACAGGCAGCTAATATATAACCTCCCTCTCCTTCAGACCCTTCTCCTGCTTTAACATCCCTGTATCCTTAACCCCACATCATGATGACACCATCAAGGCCTTAAGAAGTAATGTGCATGCATGCTAAGTCACTTCAGTTGTGCCTGACTCTTTGCGACCCCATGGACTGTAGCCTGCCAGGCTCCTCTGTCCACAGAGCTCTCCAGGCAAGAATACTGGAGTGGGTTGCCATGCCCTCATCCAGGGAATCCTCCCGACCCAGGGATCGAACCTGAGTCGTGTTTGACTGGCACTGGCAGGCGGGTTCTTTACCACTAGCACCGCCTGGGAAGCCCCTAAAGAAGTAAACGGGGCCGCTAAATGGCTCTCGGGAGATACAATATTACCAATATATGAACAGAAAGGTGTTCAGCCTCACAAGGATGTGAAGAAACGGAAATTCAAATTTAAAAAGACACTTGGAGAGGGTTTTCAAACAGGAAAGAGATGTGACTGAAATGTTTTCCAAGCCAGTGCAGCTGTGTTCAGAGGAAATTTTAAGTGAACCTAAATAACTGTATGTTACTTTTTTAATATCCAAAAAAGAGTAAAAATATTTATCTCCATACTTTACACCGAACAAAAGGAAATTGGTATTGTAATCACTTAATCCAACTTTAGTCCACATTAGGGCTCCTCACAGCGGCACAAGGTCCTGCGGGCATGGGCACTGCCACGGTGTCAGTTGCCTGCCCGCACGGTGGACATGGCCATGGCAGGCTCTGCGGCCCCGCCCCTCCGTGGCCAACCTGCTGCTTCCATGACGTGCGGACTCCAGGTGTCCTTGCCGCTGCCAGCCAGGCCTGGGGTTGAGTCCTGCCATCTCTGGGAGGCCCTCCCACGTCCCACCCACCCTCACTTCTGGGGACTCCCCCTCCTTGACAAGGTTATCTCCCCGAGATCTTCCCTCTCATATTCTATTTTCTTTCCTTTTCTTTCACGATCTAAGGCCCCATCAAACCCAAAGCCCGAATTTTTTAGCCGCCTCAAACAGCCCAATCGAGGGCAGGAAAAGTGTCATTGCCAAACCCTCCAAAGAGGCAAGTACCAAATGTTTGGGCTCCATGTTCCCGGAGCTATAAAGAAGGAGAGGGCAAAAATACGTGTCCACTGCAAGGCCGTCCAAAGGCCCAGGCCTGCCAATCACAAACCTGTGAGTGGCCAACCCTCACACCTGTTTCCAAGGAACTACATGAACGCGTGTTCTCAGAAGGAGCCTGCGTTAGGTTCGTTTCACAGGTGGAACACTAAGACACAGAGAGATTAAGTCACTTGTCCATGGTCACCCAGCTGGGAAGCTGAACAGCCTGGATTTAGACTCCGGCATCCAAGCCTGTTGGGCCCGATGGGGCGGCAGGGACCCGAGCGGGGCTAGGGGTGGCTCTCTCTGGCCTGCCCCAGGTTGGCTGCTATGCCCACCCACTCGGGCAGGAAGGCCGCCTGGGGCTTAAAGATCATGCGGAATGGGGAGCCGGGCAGGGTGAAGTTGGCCAGGTAGACGGTGCTCCCCCCAGCGAGGTAGGCGGCCCAGATACCGAAGGTGCCCACAGTGATGACGGTGTGGTTACACTGCGTGAGGAGCGCGAAGTCCCTGGCCGGCGAGCCCTGCTGGCCGCTGCCCGCGAACACCACGTCCCGGTGGGAGCTGTTGATGTTCCTCCGGCACCAGGCCATGTCGTCGCTGGTGATCACGAAGAGCGGGCTGCGGTGGCGAGCGCGGAACCAGTCCAGGGCCTGCTGCAGGTAGCCCCGGTCGGCCAGCACACCCTTCCACACGGTGGGCATGACTCGGACATAGTCCCCCCGGCGCACGTGGACCCCCACGTAGGTGCTCGGCCGACTGCCATTCACCCGCAGACCCCGCAGGAAGTTCTGGGCCTCCTCACGCACGTGGGCGTGCAGGGTGAACTCCTGGAGGATCTCGGCGCGGAGGTGGTGGTAGAAGGTCCAGGAGCAGGGGTAGCCGGTGAGGCGCACGTACTCCCCCGGGATGTGGCGGTACTGCTCCTCCATCCAGTCGTTCAGGTGGTAGTTCTGCCAGGGGACGCTCCTGGCCGTGGCGTCGTGCAGGACTGGGAGTGTGATTCGGAAGATGGGGGCCAGCGTGCTGTGCATCTGGGGCGGGATGAAGGCGGCGCGCCCGTTCATCTTGGCCAGGGCGTACAGGGTGGCGTACTCCCCCATCTGGTTCCCCAGGCGGCCTATGGCGTTGATGGTGAACACGCCCCCCCTCGGCAGGTGTCTGGGGAACAAGACCACGTGACCTGCATAGGCCCAAGGGGCGGGCACCAGGGCCAGGCGCCGGTGGCAGTGGAAAACAGTGGACACCGCAAAGATGACAAAGAGGAAGCAGACGGTGGATGAGGAAGGGCAGGTGGCCCAGAATCTCGTGGCGGCTGCGGGGAGGAGAGATGACTTAATTCAACAGGGGTGGCTGGGCTGGCATGACTTCCTTCGTCACCCTCCAAACCAGCCACTCATGCACTCACTCAGCCCATCCGGAGCACAGACCCTGAACCCCTCTGACCTGGGTTTAAATCTCAGCTCCAGCCTTTATAAAGCTGTGTGACTTTAGTCAGGTTCCTGCCCCTCTCTGAATCCCAGTTTCCTTGCCTGTTAAAAGGTGTGACTGGGACTTCCCTGGCAGCTCAGTGGTTAAGACTCTGCCTTTCAAAGCAGGGGATGCAAGTCTGATCCCTGGTCAGGGAATTAAGACCCCACGTGCTACATGATGCGACCAAAAAAAAAAAAAGAGTGGAGGGGATGACGAAGTCGAACCATTCGAAAGTGCCAACATTCAGCCGCATGTTTTCCTACACAGTCCTTTCCTATGGTTCAACCTCACAGAACTACCTCAGTTATAAGACTTTTAGGACAGTGCTTAGCACACAGCAGGCACTCTGTAAGTCTTGGAAAATAAAGACTTCTGGAGTATTTATTGTATGTAAACCTGAGAGCCCACAATCTATTAAGGCTGCGTAACGCAGAGGTTCAGAGCACAGACTCTGAGGGCAGATAGCCCAGGTTCGCGTGCACACTCCACCTCCTGGTGGGCAGCCCGGAGCCTGTTCTTTAACTCCTGGAGCTCAGTTTTCTCCATAAAATGGGGTTAACCAAAGCGCCTGCATGAAGGATGTTTCTGGAAGGCTCCCTGCATGGTAAGTGTTCCCTGCTTCTGTCAGTGGACGTGGGGGATTCCAGCCGTCTACAGAGGCCTTGACGCCCTTGACCCTGACTCAGGGCGGGGCCTGTGATGGGCCTTGGCCAATCAAATATGGCGGAAGTGACGTTGCACCATTTCTATCTCTTTTTTTTTTTGACGGTGCCCTGCAGCTTCTGGGATCTTAGTTCCTTGACCAGGGATCAAACCTGTGCCCCCTGCAGTGGAAGTGCGGAGTCCTAACCTCTGGACCACGGGGGAAGACTCATAAAGAATGGACTTTTTGCGGGGGGAGGGTGCCATTTCTGGACCAGGACTTAACAGTCTGCTGGTTCCCACCTCCTGCTTCTGTAACATTCTCTCTCCCCGGCTGCCTCAAGCTGCCTGCTGCTAAGTCGCTTCAGTCGTGTCCGACTCTGTGCGACCCCATAGACGGTAGCCCACCAGGCTCCCCAGTCCCTGGGATTCTCCAGGCAAGAACACTGGAGTGGGTTGCTGCCAGGGTCCAGCCCCGGCTGATCCAGGGTATTCGAAGGGGAGACGGCGTTGGTGACTATTTAAATATTCATCAAAGATATAAAGAGTAATAGAATGAGGATAGCTCAGTAGGAAAATTCAGTGGAGAAAAGAGGCTGAGTAGCTTGGTTTACGCGGGAGACCAATAAAACTTCAAGACAAGAAGCTTGCACCACTTACGTAGGCCGCAGGCGTCCTTCTGTTCTCCCGAAGGAGAGGAGACACTGAGGCCTCCCCGGTCGGATCTTAGAAACCCAGGCATAATTAGTAAGCATGGCGGGTTCCGCGCTCCAGATGGAGACTCAGCCAGAGTTTGAGAGAGAGAGAGACATGGGGAGACCAGTATTTCGAGGAACTGATCCCAATTCTTTATTTCCCAGAGTCTGTTTTTATACACTGAGATGTTATACAAAAGTCACGTGGGGACAGCAGTCCTGACTTTTAAGTCAGGTGCTTCATACAAATGTATACAGAGGTCTTAGGGGTGTTACATCATCTTCTGGCCAGGGGGGCCTGCTGAGAATTTATGACCCTCTCCTTGTGACAGTGGTCAGTCAACCAGAACAGTTTTTTCTCCAAGGGTGATTATTCTTAAAACAGACGCCACCCAAATAAAGTTACATTCCTATAGGGTGAGGGTGTAGTGGGTTTTAGTTAAGGAAAGAATTTACTTAGCCTAAGGTCTAACATGATTAATATCAAAGGTTAATACTTATTTCTTCTATATATTCATTAATGTGTGTAAGGGCAGGGGATGTGGAGTCTTAGCAACAAACATTGGCTCAACAAATGAAAAACCCTTCACCAATACAATTTCTAATCAGCCCACTATACTTATACTAATGGTTTTCTAACTTTTCTAAGGAACCTGTTTTTAGAAGGTTTAAAGCATCTCGTGCCTCTCACAGTTGGGAGGCTGTGAGCAATCACATGTGGCCGGACAAGCCTGTCAAGCAGGCTAGAGAACCTTCAGAGGAGTTTGTAGGTTGAAATACTCCTATCACGCCCAGGAATTATTATTAACTGGAGCTCTAAGTTAACTCCTTCTCCGAAAGAGGTGGTGGGGGACAGCCCCCTGTAAAGTCAGAGGTGTAGGTGAGAGCACAAAGTAGCAAAGTAGGCAGGCTCTGGTTATGGGGGTAGATGCTTGAGAATTTCCAGGGGGACTCCTGAGGCTCCATCCTGCCTTTGCGTATGTCAAGCCTCCTTCCTCATGACCTTTGTCACGGGCGGAGTGCCTCATGCCGGCCCCCAACAGGTTGCCATTGCCTTCTCCAATGCATGCAAGTGAAAAGTGAAAGTGAAGTCGCTCAGTCGTGTCCGACTCTTTGCGACCCCATGGACAGCATGGACTTTTGACCCCATGGACCCATGGACTGCATGCAGCCTACCAGGCTTGCCTGGGATTTTCCAGGCAAGAGTACTGGAGTGGGTTCCAAGCTGCCTAGGTTTAGCTTTTATATTAGGTCTCTGATGAGCCCTTCTTTTTTGTAGGTAACCACTTTACTGAGATAATATTCCAATACCATACAGTTCCCCCATATAAAGTGTAAAATAGCTTTTAGTATATTCGCAGAGTTGGGCAAGCATCACAATTACTTTTAGAAAAATTTTATCACACCCAACTGAAACCCTGCACCCCTTAGCCATCCCCACCCCCAGTCTTCCCCTCCTCTCCACCTCCTGCCAGCTCATCTACTTTCTGCCTCAGTGGATTCACCTACTCTGCACATTGCATGTAAATGAATCACACATTAAGGGCCTCTTTGTGACTGGTTTCCTTCACTCTGTGTCATATTTCCCAGGCTTACCCATGTGGCAGCATGTGTTAGCATGTCACTAATTTCTGATGTTCCCCTCCATGGTTCTGTCTCCTTTTATTTATCAGTTCATCAGTTCCTAGACATCTGGGGTGTTTTCCTTCTGGGGTTATCAGGAATAACATTGCTATGAACATGCATGTCCAAATCCTTGTGTGGACCTAAGTTTTCATTTCCCTCAGGGATTTACCTGAGAGTAGAACAGCTGGGTCGTGTGGTAACTAACAATGTTTAACAGTTTCAGGAACTGCAGCCTGGTTTCCGAGCAGCTGCCTTATTTTCCATTCCCACCAGCAGCGTATGAGGGCTCTGATTTCTCCACATCCTTGCCAACACTCACCACTGTCTGTCTTTCTGACCACAGTGGTAGTGCCATGCTAGCTCACTGAAGCCTACACTTTTGAACTCACCCAGGCCCCTGGCAGTTCCTGCCCCGACTCCACGGCTGACTGGGCTCCATGAACCTCAGCTTCCCCACCCGTGTAGTGGGGTGGATGACCCCTTCTTCAGGGGTTGCTTCTTTTTCAGGCCATCGCTCCCCCGCTCTCCCCTGGGCTCCGAGAAGCAGTCTTCTCACAGTGCGTCTTCAGTGTGTCCTGACCCTCTATGTCCCCTTCCCTGCTCTGTTCCCTGACCAGCCATGCCTGGTTTCCCTGTGGCCAGGAGACCCCCAAGGCCCTACAGGAGCCCTGGATTGCATGGCCCTCACTCCTCCTCATCTGGCTTCCATCTAAACCCCTCCAGGCTCCCCATCTGTCCTTCCATCGGTCCCCTTAAATGTCAGGGCTCTGTGGGCCTCGCCTCCACTCTCCACCTCCTCTTCCTCCTATATTCCAGGGTCCCTCACTTTATTAATCTGACCCCTTTGGGAAATATGAACACTCTCAGGCCCTCCTCAAAGGTCTCCCATTCAGTGTGGGTTCCCAGTGAGGTCAGCTGGCTCTTACCACATGAAGACTAAGTATATGTCACGCTCCCTCCCCTGAGGTGTACAGGAAATGCCTTGCTCGCTGCTTTGATTTCTAAAAAGCCAATTAAATCTGTCCCTGAGCCCCTCTGCTCTCTGGGCTGGTGATAAGTGTGAAGTGAAGTGAAAGTCACTCAGTCGTGTCCAACTCTTTGCGACCCCATGAACTATACAGTCCATGGAATTCTCAAGGCCAGAATACTCGAGTGGGTAACCTATCTCCGGTGGAGCTTCCCAACCCAGGAATTGAATTGGGCTCTCCTGAATCACAGGCGGATTCTTTACCAGCTGAGTTATACTCTGTCCCAATCTGTACCACAGCCTGCCCATCTCGGGCCCCGCCTGGAGTCCTATTCTTTGGGGTGGTGGCGGAGGGGGGATGGTGGCGGGGAGCAGAGGAAGGACTTGAACCTCTGGTCAGCTCACCCACCTCAGTCAGAGCCTCAAGCAGGTTCCAAACCATCAGGCAAGCTGAGCAGGGATTGGAGCCAGGACTACTAGGGAGGAGAAACCAGCTCAGGACCAGGGTCACCTCCACCATGTGCGACCCATGCAGCTGCACAGGGCCCCTCCTCTGCTCCAGCCATCTAGAAATTCTCCATGACTGCTGGCAAGGCAGCCGGTTTTCATTTTGCCTTGGGTTCTGCCAATCACGTGACTCAGATGGTAAAGAATCTGCCTGTGATGCAGGAGACGCAGGTTTGATCCCTGGGTAGAGAAGATCCCCTGGAGAACGAAATGGCAACCGATTCTAGTATTCTTCCCTGAAGAATCCCATGGACAGAGGAGCCTGGCGGTCTAAAATCGATGGGGTCGCAAAGAGTCGGAGAGACTGAGCGACTAACACTGCTAGTCGGAGAGACTGAGCGACTAACACTGCTAATCAGGTAGGTAAGCACTCTGGCTGCTACGTCTTTGAGTCTCAAGGGCTCCCTCTCCTGTTCGCTCATCAGCCTACACAGCTGAAAAGCCACGGGAAATAGTCAATCAGAGCTGATGAAGCCCAGGGCTGGTTTTGCGGCTTACATTCCGGTCCACAGTTCCTTATCGACCACTTTTATGAAGATTGGAGGTGAACCCCAACCTGAGTTGAAATCATCTGGAGACAAAATTTTAACCAATGTGAGGCTATTCATAGACTTATTTTGCAGTGAGTGCCCACTTGTTCTGCTTGTAGAAACAATAACATTTGATATGGTGAAGTTGAACGGTTCTATGGAGACCTACCAGACCTTCTAGAACTAACACCCAAAAAATATGTCATTTTCAGTATAGAGGACTGGAATGCAAAAGTAGGAAGTCAAGAAACACTTGGAGTAACAGGCAAATTTGGCCTTGGAGTACAGAATGAAGCAAGGCAAAGTTTAATAGAGTTCTGCCAAGAGAACGCACTGGTCAGAGCAAACACCCTCTTCCAACAACACAAGAGATGACTCTATACATGGACATCACCAGATGGCCAATACCAAAATCAGATTGATTATATTCTTTGCAGCTAAAGATGGAGAAGCTCTATAAAGTCAGCAAAAACAAGACCAGGAGCTGACTGTGGCTCAGACCATGAACTCCTTATTGCCAAATTCAGACAAATTAAAGAAAGTGGGGAAAACCACGAGACCATTCAGGTATGACCTAAATCCAATCCCTAATGATTATACACTGGAAGTGAGAAATAGATTTAAGGGACTAGATCTGATACACAGAGTGCCTGATGAACTATGGACAGAGGTTCGTGACATTGTACAGGCGACAGGAATCAAGACCATCCTCAAGAAAAAGACATGCACAAAGGCAAAATGGCTGTCTGGGGAGGCCTTACAAATAGCTGAGCAAAGAAGAGAAGCGAAAGGCAAAGGAGAACAGGAAAGATATACCAATCTGAATGCAGAGTTCCAAAGTATAACAAGGAGAGATAAGAAAGCCTGCCTCCTTGATCGATGCAAAGAAATGGAGGAAAACAACAGAATGGGAAAGACTAGAGATCTCTTCAAGAAAATCAGAGATACCAAGGGAACATTTCAGGCAAAGATGGGTTCAATAAAGGACAGAAATGGTATGGACCTAACAGAAGCAGAAGACATTAAGAAGAGGTGGCAAGAATACACAGAACTATACAAAAAAGATCTTCACGACACAGATAATCACGATGGTGTGATCACTCACCTAGAGCCAGACATCCTGGAATGTGAAGTCAAGTGGGCCTAAGGAAGCATCACTACAAACAAAGCTAGTGGAGGTGATGGAATTCCAGTTGAGCTATTTGCAATCCGAAAAGATGATGCTGTGAAAGTGCTGCATTCAATATGCCAGCAATTTTGGAAACTCAGCAGTGGCCACAGAACTGGAAAAGGTCAGTTTTCATTCCAATCCCAAAGAAAGGCAATGCCAAAGAATGCTCAAACTACCGCACAATTGCACTCATCTCACACGCTAGTAAAGTAATGCTCAAAATTCTCCAAGCCAGGCTTCAACAAAACGTGAACTGTGAAATTCCAGATGTTCAAGCTGGTTTTAGAAAAGGCAGAGGAACCAGAGATCAAATTGCCAACATCCGCTGGATCATGGAAAAAGCAAGAGAGTTCCAGAAAAACATCTATTTCTGCTTTATTGACTATGCCAAAGCCTTTGACTATGTGGATCACAATAAACTGTGGAAAATTTTTAAAGAGAGATGGGAATACCAGACCACCTGACCTGCCTCTTGAAAAATCTGTATGCAGGTCAGGAAGCAACAGTTAGAACTGGAAATGAAACAACAGACTGGTTCCAAATAGGAAAAGGAGTATGTCAAGGCTGTTATGTTGTCACCCTGCTTATTTAATTTATATGCAGAGTACATCATGAGAAATGCTGGGCTGGAGGAACCACAAGCTGGAATCAAGATTGCTGGGAGAAATATCAATAACCTCAGATATGCAGATGACACCACACTTATGGCAGAAAGCAAAGAAAAACTAAAGAGCCTCTTAGTGAAAGAGGAGAGTGAAATAGTTGGTTTAAAGCTCAACATTCAGAAAACTAAGATCATGGCATCTGGTCCCATCACTTCATGGGAAATAGATGGGGAAACAGTGACAGATTTTATTTTGGGGGGCTCCAAAATCACTGCAGATGGTGACTGCAGCCATGAAATTAAAAGACGCTTACTCCTTGGAATAAAAGTTATGACCAATCTAGATAGCATATTCAAAAGCAGAGACATTACTTTGTCAACCAAGATCCATCTAATCAAGGCTATGGTTTTTCTAACAGTCATGTATAGATGTGAGAGTTGGACTATAAAGAAAGCTGAGTGCCAAAGAATTGATGCTTTTGAACTGTGGTGTTGGAGAAGACTCTTGAGAGTCCCTTGAACTGCTAGGAGATCCAACGAGTCCATCCTAAAGGAAATCAGACCTGAATATTCATTGGAAGGACTGATGTTGAAGCTGAAACTCCAATACCTTGGCCACTTGATGCAAAGAATTGACTTACTGGAAAAGACCCTGATGCTGGGAAAGATTGAGGGCAAGAGGAGAAGGGGACTATAGGATGAGATGGTTGGATGGCATCACCAACTCAATGGACATCAGTTTGAGTAAACCCCAGGAGTTGGTGATGGACAGGGAGGCCTGGCGTGCTGCAGTCCATGGGGTTGCAAAGAGTCGGACACGACTGAGCAACTGAACTGAACTGATGGGATGCTGCCCAGGCCCCACTGAGGGGTGTATAATATATAAGCTGCACATCCCATGGTGCTTTCAAAACAGTTTCTGCAGCACGTCTGGTGCACAGAGTTTCAGATATCAGACTGTAGGCTTATCTTCACTCATTGGGTCCTCATGATCTCCCAAGAGTAAGGTACATTTTTCTGCCGATTTAACATTAAAGGAAACTACGGCACAGAGAGGTTAAGAAACTTGCTTTGGGGTACACAGCTAGGAAAGAGGTGAAGTCTGGATTTGGAACCAGTGTGGCTCAGGAATCTGGGATCCTGATTACTGTCTTGGGTTTTTCTACTCTGCCCTGAGAAAGGGATACTCAGATGCACACTCTCAGTGCAGTTGTTGCTGAGTTGCTAAGTCGTGTCTGACTCTTTGTGACCTCACGGACTGTAGCCCACCAGGCTCCTCTGTCCATGGGATTTCCCAGGCAAGAATACTGGAGCGAGTTGCCATTTCCTTCTCCAGGGGATCTTCCCAACCAGGGATTGAACCTGTGTCTCCTGCATTGGCAGACAGATTTTTCACTGGCTCCTTTAGAGATGATCATCACCTCAGGAAGCTCAGGTTATTAAAAGCAAAAGTGAGAAAGCAGGCTTTCCTCTAGGGAACATTAGCTTAAGAAACTTCTAATTTCTGCACAAGTTAGCCTGCCCCTCACGCCGCCTGCCCTGGATCCCATATGTCCCCCTCTGATCTGGGGGTGTCTCTTTTTCTGGCAGCTAACCCCTCCTCACAGCTTACATTCAAATCCTATGTCCCCATCCTGCCTCCGCCGCTGTGCGGGTCACCCAGAACCAGAAGCACAGACTGCCTCGGCTGCGCCCTCCCGCCGGAACAGTGGGTCCCCAAACCCCACGAGCCCTCGCTGTGCCACAGTCAATGCACTCAAGGCCATAGTAGCAAATATGGTGCCCCATTGTCCCGAGATCCACGCCTTTCTCAGTGGGAAGTGATAAAAAATGTTATCTTTCTAGTCAAAACCATTAGGGTATGTAATACAGTTGAGGGCAACATTTGTACGAAAATTTCACCCGTGAAGTCTTGAGGCCTCATAGTGAACTGGTCATGGGGAAAGCTGCTTTGAGCTCTGAACCCCTGGGGGAGTCCCCGATTTCTCCCTCCAGCCGCTAGAACCACCGAGGTCCCAGGCATTCATTTCTCCCCTACCCCAACCCCACCAACTCAGAAAGCAGCCCAAGTCTTTGGGTTTCCAGGTGGCTGGTGTGACCCTTCAAAGGGCACTGACTTCTAGGGCTTGAAAGCGCCTGACCTTCATGCTCAGTTAACCCACAGCTGGCAGAAGGTTCCAGAGGGCAGGAGGGGCTGGAGTGGGGTCCCACCTCGGTGTGAGCGGCCCTGACACCGCCCCCCACCCTCAGCAGGTCTGCCCCTTCCTGATTGCAGCCACCACCACGTGGCAGGGCTGAGCCCCAGCCTGCCCGCCCTTAGGAGCGGTGGGGCAGGGGCTGGGTGTGAGTGGAGCGCGGACCCCAGACCCGGGAAGGCCATCTGGCCGCTGTCCCCTCCTACCTGTCTTGAGCTTCCTGGGCCAGCCTGCTCGGGGATGTCCAGCTGCGGGCCGCTGCGGGGCAACAGCTCTCACGTCCCACATCGTCCCGGGTGGTATGGCTGCCAGGGGTCCCTGCAGGGAGAGCATGGCTGCCTTGGCGAGGGGACTGGGGCGGGGTGGGGGGGCGGGGGTGGTGTTGGATTCTTAGGCTCTGCTCTGAGCTCCCGCCCAGAACCCCCACTAGCCCGGGGCCTGAGAACAGCCACTCCGCACTCACTCCCCGGAGCCCACGCTGGCCGCCAAGCTCCTGCGGGAGAGAACATGTGAGCAGCTAGCGGCAGAGGACAACCTCTTCCAGGGCACAGGTTTGGACGACGGCAGGGTGAAGGGTCGGGTGGGTGCCAAAGAAACCAGGGAAGAGGAGCCTGAGTCCCAGAGGGACCCCCCCACTGCCCAGGCGAAGGGCCTGACTCTGGATCTGGTGGGAACACAGCTAGTCTCTGCTCCTTGAATGGGGGGGTGGTCAGGGTGGGCTATAGTTCCCACAGTGGGTATGGACCAGGGGCCGGACATCTGGGCTCCCCAGTGGCAGGGGCTGGCTTCTCGATCCCCCAGGAACATCGGGGGACTCAGCCCGTTTGCCTGGCATACTAAGGCCATAAAGCAGGGCCCCTTGAATCACCCAGGCGAGAGAGGAGAGGTGGGAGATGGAGTGAGCGCCTTATAAGGCAGGTGCCAGGGGACCAGGGCAAATGCCCCGCGCCAGAGCTCAAAATGGCGCCAGGCTCCTCCTCAGGAGGGGTGGAGGCCATGGCAGTCATCTGGGGCGGGGGAGGTGGGGACCCTGGGGGCGGTGAAATCAGGCTGGGGAGGGATGTGACCCCACCGCACCCACTGGTGCCTCACAGACTCCCAGTGGGGGCCCATGCCCAGGTCCAGACTTACCCAGGGGCCTGGACTGTGGGGCCCAGAGGGGTTCAAAGCCCCTAGACCTGAGGGAGCTCTCCAACGGGGGCTGCCAGCCCTGGACGGGGAGGAGGAGCATTCCAGCACCAAGTCCTTCCCTGCCCGTGCCTTCCCAGGCCTGGACTTCCGGCTCCTGCAGATGCCCTGGCCTCTAGCCCTGCCCTGTCTGGCCCCTCTCTCCCCTCCCTTGGCACTCGCCACCCCCATCGTCTGTTCCCCCTTCTTCTCTGGGGACTTTACAGCTGGTGGGCAATGTGGGGGCTCTGATTCCTGGACCCTGAGGCCTAGGATGGCAGTGGGAGCCAGGTGGGCTGAGATTATCAGAAAGTCCTCAGAAATGTGAGCACACAGGGCCCTCCCATCCCAAGCGGGACACCAGGGCTTGACCTTCTCAGCCCCCCAGGCATTCCACACCAGCCTCCCAGCCCAGGCTTCCAGCCCCCAGGCATCCCCACCGGGGTCCCTAGCACGGTCCTCTGGGTTCTGCGTCTGGGTGAGAAAGGGTTAAGGGTGGGTGGAGGCTGGGGGTGGGTGGCAGGGAGGCTTGGTTGTTTGGTGATAATCCCCCTCCGTGCCCTGGGTGTGGAGAACGAGGTTAGGGCCCCATGTGGGAAAGGGGCCTCCCCTCTGATCCCCGATCCCCATGGACCTGCCTCCTGCTTCTGATCCCCCAGCCCAGCACCCCTGCTCTCCCCCCAGGTCAGGCCTGCTGCACTGCCCGCTCTCCTCCGGCTCTGCAGGTGTCTCCGAGGTCCCGGCCCCCAGGCTCCCCGGGACCCGCTCCCCCTACACCCTGTGGACTCCGGTTTCCCAGCCGCCATCTTTCTGGCCTCGTGGTCTCCCCTTGCATCCTCCTCGCCCCTCCTGCTTCCTCTCCCTGCCTGGCCCTTGCCCTGCACTGGCCTTGCCCCCTCTCCCTCCATCTGTCTGTCTGCGCCCCTATCTGCCCCTGTCTCTGTGGCTTTGTCACCGAGTGTTCCTCTGTCTGTAACTCCGTCTGCCCTGCCTTGCTCTCCCCCCTTATCCCCCTTGTCCTTGCTGGAAGTTTCCCCATCTGTCCCCCCGCCCCGCCCTCTCCCCAGGGCCCCCTGCCCCTCAACACTGACTGATAGCGCTGGGGTGTTAAGCTACGGATTAGTTCAGGCAAAATTCTCGATTTTGCTTGCGTTCTTTCCCCTTTGGCTTATGTAAACAGTAATTCTCCCCAGATGGAACTATTTTCCTCGCTCAGAAGCAGCCGGGAGAGGTCTGGGGCAGGGCCAGGGGTGGAATGCCAGGGTTCCTCAGGGAGCCTGGAGAGCGGGGTGGAGGCTGACCTCGGGGGGCAGCCCGAGGCCCCCAGCCTGGCCACTCCTCTCCTCTGCAGGTACTTGCCTCTGCTGGAACCATGCCCGTGACCTTTGCCCTCTGGCTCCTCCTGAGCCAGGCCAGCGCGGACCCATGTTACCACCCCGGGGGCCGCCCCCGCTTCTGCCTCCCACCCGTGACCCAGCTGGCTGGCATGGCCGCCTCCTGTCCCCAGGCCTGTGGCCCCTCCCCGGGCGTGGATCTCGGCCCACGGGCCCCCTGCAATGGCAGTCTGACCCTGGGCCTGGGGGGCCCTTTCCTCCTGTCGTCCGTCAGCCTGCGCTTCTGCACCCCAGGACCCCCAGCCCTGGTCCTGTCTGCCGCCTGGGCCACCGGAGGGCCCTGGAGGTCACTGTGGCGCAGGCCTGCCTGGCCGGGGGCGTTGGGAGGGCCCGAGAGGGTGATCTTCCGGGTCCCAGCGGGCCCGAAGGCCAGCGTGGTGGCCAGTCACCTCCGCCTGGAGCTCGGGGGCCGGGGAGGGCTGGCAGCCGCGGGCGTGAGAGGCCGCTGCCAGTGCCACGGCCACGCGGCCCGCTGCGCTGCCCGCGACCGGCCACCCCGCTGTCGCTGCCGCCACCACACCACCGGCCCGGGCTGTGAGAGCTGCCAGCCATCCCACCGCGACTGGCCCTGGCGGCCTGCCACGCCCCGGCACCCTCACCCCTGCCTGCGTAAGTCCGGGGCCCGCCCTGACCTGCCCTGACCCGGAGCCGGGCCCATGGTCCAGCAGCCAGGCAGTGTCCCTGAGGGCAGGAGGCTCTCTCCTACCCCAGAGCTACCTGCCCCTTGCTTCTCCCCCACACTGTCCTCTGGCAGCACCTCTCTTGGCTCCCCTGGCTTTCCCCCACCACCTCTGCTGCTTCCATGCCCACCGGGGGCTCCAGCCTCTTGGTGACACCTGATCACGGTGATGTGGAGAACACTTTCTGAGCCCCGCTCAGGGCCTGGCTTGTCGCAGGCGCTCAGGTGGTATTTAGTGAGAGGCTGGAGAAAAACAGGGCAGCTGGATGTTTTTGGACTCATCAAATCAACCATGGTGGGGGAAGCTTTTATTCATCAGACACATTTTTATCCAGCACCTACTATGTGCCGGGCAGGGATTGCATCAGGCCCATTTTACAGATGAGGAGACTGAGGCTAGAGCTGGGAAGTTCTGTGCGCAAGGACACGCAGTCAGCAGGTGGCAGGGCTGGAATGTGAGCTCAGGAGGATGAGCCCAAGGGTCCTGGCTTGTCCCGAACGTGCTGTCACACTAGATGTTCTAGGGCAGCAGATGGGCGCACAGCCTCAGGAGGCAGCCAGACTGCTTGGGTTCAAATCCCAGCTCACCAGCTTCCTGGCTGTGTGACCCCCAACTAGTGACCAAACCTCTCTGTGTCTCCATTTCCTCGCCTGTAAAGTGAGGAAAACAACAGTCTTTCCTCTACAGGCTGCAGTGGAAATTCAAATCACGGATATACATAAAGTCCTTAGGACCTAGCACGGAGGTCCTGTGTTGCTCTTTTTAAATGTTTCCCCAGTAATTCGAATAAGTGGTCAGGTTTGAGAGTCACTGCCTTTGAAATCTGATCAATGCCCCCCAGCAAAATGTACATGGTAGGTGGTCCTCCTGCGAGGAAGTAGATGTTGTAAATGTCATCTTATAGCAAAGGAGTCTGAGCTGCAAAAAGGAGGCGTCGCCTGCCCATGGAAAGAGTGAGACACTTCCACGCGGGGGTCTGACTCTGTAGCCCACTCTCTACACCCCGTGTGTTCATCAGTCCCCTTGGCTCACCCAGCTCCAGTCCAAAGCACCGCCTGTTTTAAAGATGAGAATGAAGGGCTTCGGGGACCCAGACTCACCTGGGGAACCCCAGGCAGTCTCTCTCCTGAGGGCGGTGGGGGGAAAGCTGGGAAAGGGGAACGGAATGGCGGCCTGAGGCGCCCTCACTTCATCCTGTTCCCAGCCTGCTCCTGCAACCAGCACGCGCGACGCTGCAGGTTCAACTCTGAGCTGTTCAGGCTGTCGGGCGGCCGGAGCGGGGGCGTTTGTGAGCGGTGCCGCCACCACACAGCCGGCCGGCACTGCCACTACTGCCAGCCAGGGTTCTGGAGGGACCCCGGCCAGCCCATCAGCAGCCGCAAGGCCTGCAGGGGTGAGTGCAGCCTGAAGCCCCGCCTAGAGGGAAAGGCAGCAGGCAGGTCTGTGGGAGGAGGGGCTGGGGGCCTGCCGGCGGAGGGGGCAGGGAATTCCAGCCTCCCCAGTCTTGGGGAGGAAGAGGCTGGGAGCCCGCACCCTACCTCCCCAGCTCCTCTCCTCACGCAGCCTGCCAGTGCCATCCAATTGGGGCGACAGGCGGTGCCTGCAACCAGACCAATGGGCAGTGCTCCTGCAAGTTAGGGGTCACTGGCCTGACCTGCAACCGCTGTGGTCCTGGCTACCAGCAGAGCCGCTCCCCCAGGATGCCCTGCCAGCGTGAGTCCTGGGGGCGGGGCCCCGAGTCCCAAGTGGGGTGGGAAGGAGATAGCCAGACCTCCAGGGGGCAAGATGGGTGAGGACCGGGTCCCTGGGAGACGGAAGCTAGAGACTGGACTCTGTGGCCTTGGGGAGGCGGAGACTGAAGTCCAGTCTCACCCTGTGGAGGAAGAGGCTAAGAGCCTGGATTCCTGGGTCTGAGAGAGGTCTTAAGACCGGGACTCCTGAGTCCAGAAAGTGGCGAGGGACCAGAACTCCAGGTCCTGGGGGAGAAAGGCAAAGTGTGCTTCCACTCTTGGGCTTCAAGGAAGCAGGATGCCCCCTGAGGGGTCTGGATGCCTGCTTTCCTTGGGGGCAGCGAGGTGCTGGTGGGAGGTGCTAAGAGGCCTTACCTCTTCTCTGCTCTCTCACAGGAATCCTAGAGGCGACAACCACCCTTGCTACAACCCCTCATGCTTACAGCTCGGGTAAGACAGGCTGGCCTACAAATCCCTGGTAGCAAGAAGGATCAGGGATGGGGTGATTGGGCCACCAGGAGGGGATCCAGGGGTGGTTCACTGAGCGCAGTCCCAAGGGTTCAGGCACCCCAGCTGTCCATCAAGATGGACTGTGGGGGATGGGCAGGGGCAGAATGCTGTAGCCCAGGCCTCAGGAGCCCGACCCTCCCCAGACCCTCAGTGTCAAAACTATTGCAATACTTCGGACACCAGGATACACATGAGCCTTCAGAGGTACTGCCAACAGGACTACAGTGAGTGCTGGGGAGAACAAGGGCCAGCAGGCGCACAGGGGCTCTGATCTGCCTCCAAGCAACTCTCTTCTTTGGCCTTCACTTTCCTCATCTTAAATGGGAAGGGGTGCTGAACTCTAAAGGGCCTGTCCTGATCTAGAACCTAAAGGGACAGCAGACAATGGGCGGAAGGGGGAGTGGGGAGGGTTACTCCCTACCTTCCTAGGTCTCCTTTCTCCCTACGTTCTTGGTCTTGCAGAGTTTCACAATCTTCTTCAGCCTGACATCCCTGAGTGGGGGAGGTGGCCTCCTGAGGATGGAAAGAGAAAGGCAAACTGGTTGAAAGGAGGGACCCTTGCGCTGTCTTGTCTGTCTCAGGTCCTCCACCCTCCTTCAGGGCTGTAGCCCCATTCCCACAGACTCCCCCACAGTTTCCTAATCCACCAGTCTACACCAGCCCCCTGAGTCCAGGGCCCATGACCTCAGCTGTCTTGGACACTCGAGTTCAGCCCAGCCCCAGTTACTCCCCTCAGTGGTACAGGATCCCAGACCTCCCCTCCCTGAGGCTCACCATCTGGCCACTAGTATCCTTGGAACTCCAAACGTGGAGGTTTCTGCCCCCCCGCCCCCCCCCCACCCGCCCCACCTCCCATGGGAATCTTCCAGCCCATAGACTCAGCTTGCCCACCAGAGGGCTGCTCCCAACAGATCTCATCTCATCCCCTTAGAGGGGACACTTCTCTGAATCACCACTAGTAAGACCTCAACCCTGGGCTTCCCAGGACTGACCTCCTTCTGGCCCCCAAATTAATTCTAGATGCAGATCCCTCCTAGGGCAATATCTCTGTTTTCCAGGGGCTCTGTGTGCTCCTAATACTTTCTGACTCTCTGGCATTAGAGACCTGCTGCTGCTGCTAAGTTGCCTCAGTCATGTCCGACTCTGTGCGACCCAATGGACGGCAGCCCACCAGGCTCCCCGTCCCTGGGATTCTCCAGGCAAGAGCACTGGAGTGGGTTGCCATTTTCTTCTCCAATGCATGAAAGTGAAAAGTGAAAGTGAAGTCGCTCAGTCGTGTCCGACCCTCAGCGACCCCATGGACTGCAGCCCTCCAGGCTCCCCCGTCCATGGGACTTTCCAGGCAAGAGCTCTGGAGTGGGGTGCCATTGCCTTCTCCGATTAGAGGCCTGGACCTGCCTTTTCTGCCTTGTTCCAGCCCCACCCACTGCAGGGTCCCGGGAGACCTCTAACCTTTAAGTCATTCCTATACCTGCTGTTTCTAATACGGTCTCAAAAGCATCCCTGGTGGTGCTTGCATATTTCCTGGTGGGCACCTGGGTTCCTGGCCCAAGCCTGACCTCCTCTCCAGAGAGACCGCCCACCCACCCCTCCCCTTCACAATCACAATCCTGGGACCCAACCTCACACTCCAAACGCCTCGCCCTCCTTGTTTTGACCCGTGTCCTCAGAAAGACCTCACTCCTCACAGCACTGGGCCTCTCACCCTCAAAGCTTCAAGGTCTCTGTTCTTCCTGATGCGATTCTGGAAGCCCACCCTTGCGTCCCAGGCCCCTCCCCACCAAGACTAACCTCACGGGGCCCTCAGGCTACCCCCGGCCCAGGCCTGACCTCTCCCCTTTCGGCAGTGCTCCACGCGCAGGTGCTGGCGTCCGAGGCCGCGGACACGACATGGCAGCGGCTGGCCGTGCGCGTGCTGGCCGTGTACAAGCAGGGAGCACAGCCCGTGCGCCGTGGCAGCCAGGCCGCCTGGGTGCCCCGCGCCGATCTGACCTGCGGATGCTTGCGCCTGCGCCCCGCCAGCCACTACCTGCTGCTGGGCAGAACGGCTGGCGGCCCAGATCCTACACGCCTCGTCCTCGACCGCCACGGCCTCGCGCTGCCCTGGAGGCCGCGCTGGGCCCGGCCGCTGCGGCGGCTGCAGCAGGAAGAGCGCGCCGGGGGGTGCCGCACCTTGCGGCCTTCGACCCTGAGCCCCGAACCCAGGCTCTAGAGCCGAAGCCCCGCTGCCTCGAATGCCATCGAAGGAGCTAGAAGCAACCACAGGAGGCGCCTTTTACCTCGACGCTGAGGCGTCTCTCAGCGAGCCAATCAGACGCCGCGGAGCACCAGACGTCACTGGCATGCGCCAGCACCCAGGAGTCAGGAAGGCCTTAACTAAAGGCCCTAGAACTCTAGGTCTCTGGCTCGGACACTTGACCTTTGCCTTGTGGAGCAAGTCCCCTCAATAAAGTCTCAACTCTTGAGGAATCTTGGCTCCAGACCCCTGATCTGTGCTGGGAGAGTCTAGGAGGGGCAAATAAAGACGGCCATGAGGAAAGTCGTGAAACCAAACATGGCTATAGAGGCTAGTCAGAGTTGTGTTGCTTAACCATTGGCTAAAGCCAGTGGAAGGGAGGGTGGCTAGAAAAGGCGGGAAACACACCTGAGGAAAGCACAGCAGTGTCGGATTTCCAGAAAGTTCCAAGTTAAGAAACATTTGATTCCTAATGGCCCCAGGATGGTCTTAGAAAATAATAGAACTTTGAGTGACTATCTGAAGAGGGTTCTGTTGGGTCCACCCGGTCTTGAACCAGAGGCTAAACCCTTTCCTGAGGGAATAGCCAGTTGGGAGCCACAGAGCAGTCTGATTTCATTTGGTGCTAAGCAGAATTGGATTCCACCCAGCAGTTGGGTACCTACAGACCAGAGTGTTTGTTGCTCAGTCATGCTGACTCTTTGTGAGCCTATGTATTGTAGCTTGCCAGGCTCCTCTGTCCATGGGAGTCTCCAGGCAAGAATACTGGAGTGGGTAGCCATTCCCTTCTTCAGGGGATCTTTCCCACCCAGGGATCAAACCTGGGCCTCCCATATTGCAGGCAGATTCTTTACCGATCTGAGCTGCCAGGGAAGCCCTAACAGGCCAGAGGGGTGGGGTTAAAAAAGGTAGGAAGTAGTAAGTACTATGGAATGGAAGGTCATGGGACTTAGGATTTTTCACGTCACCTTGGCCTCTGAACCCACAATGAAGAGCAGAATTTCAAATTTGAGTGACCTTTGTAGGAGAGACAGTGAGTACTTTGAGGGAATCTCAAAGAGATATGACTTAGGGTTCACTGGGGCCTAGAATGGAGAAGGAAATGGCACCCCACTCCAGTACTCTCGTCTGGAAAGTCCCATGGGTGGAGGAGCCTGGTGGGCTGCAATCCGTGGGGTTGCAAAGAGTCAGACACGACTGAGCGACTTCACTTTCACTTTTCACTTTCATGCATTGGAGAAGGAAATGGCAACCCACTCCAGTGTTCTTGCCTGGAGAATCCCAGGGACGGGGGAGCCTGGTGGGCTGCTGTCTATGGGGTCGCACAGAGTCAGACACGACTGAAGTGACTTAGCAGCAGCAGCAGCAGGGGCCTAGAAAGCAACCTCTTCTTTCCCTGAGAGAAAAAGCAGGCCTGAGCCAATGAGGAGTCTGGTTGCACCATGATGTCATTGGGTGCTAGGCAGAGAGAACAGGCTCTCCCGCCAGTGTTCTGAGTATACCCCTAAGGAGGCTGAAAAAGGCAGAAAATAGCCTGCAGGAGGTGACTGTTAGACCCCCAAGCTACCAATATAATCCTGTATATGGGGAGGCTTGCCTTTGGCCTCCAGTAGGGCCCTGGCTGTGGGCATATCTGAAGCAGGAGTTGGGAATCTTTAAGGGGTTTTATAGGGCTACCCAGATGGCACTAGTGGTAAAGAACCCACCTACCAATGCAGAAGACATAAAAGACGAGGATTCAGTTCCTGGTTCAGGATGATTCCCTGGAGGAGGCATGGCCACCCACTCCAGTTCTTGCTTGGAGAATCACATGGACAGAGGAGCCTGGCAGTCTGCAGTCCACAGGGTTGCAAAGAGTCAGATACGACTGAGCAACTTAGCATGTCAGAGGGTTTTCTAAGTAAGAAGAGTTCTCTGTTTCAGAGATCGCTGGATGCCTTATCTTGCTCTCTCCATCCTTTTCTGAAGAAATTGAGGCTCTCAGAGAGACCACCTTGAAATGGGGGCAAGGATTGAAACCCACATGTGTTCGGTTTGGCTGGAATCCTTAACCACATCTTCTATAAAGAAACTGAACGAGAGAGGCTGGGAATCTTAACAAACATCACACAGCAAGTAGCCAGTATTCAGACTTAGTTCTCTGAGCTACCCAGTCAGTAGCCACTGCCACGTTGGTACTTGGTGGCTAACATATCAGACAGCGCAGATAAAGAACATGTCCACTATCACAGAAACTTCTATAGGATGGCATTGCTCTATAGGTGATTTTCATGAAACTCATGGACTCTGGAGCCAGACTGCCTAGGTTCAAATCCCTCTCTGTCCCCTAAGTTTTCCCATCTGTAAAATGGGAGTGGTGATGATGATGATAATAGGAAATAACCCACAGGGCATATTATGAAGATTAAATTAATTAACATGTGTATGTAGGGCTACCCCAATGGCTCAGTGGTTAAGAATCTGCCTGTAATACAGGAGACACAGGAGATGTGGGTTCGATCCCTGGGTTGGGAAGATCCTCTGGAGAAGGAAATGGCAACCCACTCCAGTATTCTTGCCTGGAGAATTCTGTGGACAGAGGAGCCTGACAGGCTACAGTCCATGGGGTCACAGAGTCAGACACAAATGAAGTGACTGAGCATGCATGAACATGTAGGGACTTCCCTGGTGGTCCAGTGGCTAAGACTCCGAGTTCCCAATGCAGGTGGCCTGGGTTTGACCCCCGGCCAGGGAACTAGATCCCACATGCCACAACTCAAGATCTCTCATGCCACAACCAAGATCGAAGAGCTCGAGTTCTGCAACTAAGACCTGGAGCAGCCAAATAAATAAATAAATACTTAATTTTTAAAAAGATGTGTATGTAATGAGCTTAAAATAGTGTCTGCACAGAGTAAGAGCTTTTGGAGTTTGTTTTCATGATTTAAACACCTGGTGGCCAGACATTCCCCAGGAGAGGTGAACCCAGAAGGTGAGATCACAGGTCAGGAGGATTTTTGCTGGGCTCCCCTGGGGAGTGGGAGTTGAGAGTTGGGGCAGGAAGGGCTGTGGGAACCACCCAGGCTCAGAGTCCTGTCCTGGCTGCCTCCCACCCAGGGGCCGGGGAGGTAGGAGATGAAAGTGAGGAACAGGGCGAGCCCCATATGTTCCTTATGACCCAAACTTTGTTCCCAGCGCCCAAGACGAATAGGCGTGAAATCCACATCTGGGCCCCACCTCCAGCCCGACCATTCCCTCCCGCCTCTGGGCGCTGAGCCCAGTCTGTCTTGTTGCTATAATGAGGGCAGCACAGGTGGCTTCCAGAACTCAGAAGAGGCCCCTGCCGTCCACAGCATCATTGTTGGCTTCCTAGAAGAGCAGACTCCTAAAATGCGTGTGAGCTGAGGACGAGTTTGCCCAGCAGAAGAGGTAGAAAGGCCAAGTTAGAAGTTACAGTTGTAATGGCTAGCACTCTGGGCTCTGAATCCAGTGACCTGGGTTCAAATCTCAGTGGAACCTGCATTCCTTGCTTCTTCCATGGACAGAGGAGCCTGGCGGGCTATAGTCCATGGGGTTGCAAAGGATCAGACATGACTGAGCGGCTACACTTTCACAGTTTCAGGAAGTCGCAGTTGGTGCAAAGGTCCAGAAGCCAGAGGGCCCGGTATGGTCAGAGAAGAGATCTGAGGCTGGAATAAGCAGTAACCAGGACTATGGGGCCTCTAAGACCAGACTGAGGGCCTGAGTTTTTTCCCCAGGGGCACTGGAGAGCCGTGGGAGATTTATGAGCAGAGGAGGGGTGGGGTCAGCCCTGTATGAGCAACAAACGATATGGACAATTGTAGAGGTGGCTCGGTTCACTGGGTGAGCCCAGAGAAGGCCTTGAACCCAGACTGCAAGTTGGGTTCTCAGAGGAAGTGACATCAGAGGTAGGTCTTGAAGGACAGAGGAAGGAATTGGTCATGACTAGAAAGGCGGAGAGTCAGGGAATTTGTCCAGGGGTACTGGGGAGATACGGGATGGCTGTGACTTGAGGAGAGGCAAGGTCACCTCTGGACGTAGAAGACTCCTCTGGGATCCCTAGAGGGTAGACTGGAGGGGGAGGGAGACTGGGGGTGGGTGGAGGGGTTGGAGAGAAGATCCTGGTGGGAAGAGATGCGTTCTGAGCCAGGGCTGGGTTTATAGGACAGAAAGAGGGTCAGAAAAATGTCACCTACACTGGGAAGACTTCCTCTTACCCCCATATAAGAAGAAATTTCTCTTAGCCATTTTGTTCTTTTTTTAATCAATTAGTTAATTACTTTGACTGGGCCAGGCCTGAGTTGTGGCCTGCAAACTCTTAGTTGCCGTGTGTAGGATCTGCATGCATGCACTGGGGGTTCAAAGTCTCAGCCACTGGCCCACCAGGGACGTCCCCTCTGCCTCTGTCTTCACAATGCTATGGCCTCTGTCTAAAATCCCCCTCTGCCTTTCTTTTCTCCTTCTTCTTTTGAAATTGAAATGTAGTTGATTTACAATATTGTGCTAGTTTCAACTGTGCACAAAATGATTCTGTTTTGAGGGCAGGAAAAGGGGGTGATAGAGGGTGAGATGATGGTTGGAGGGTATCACCAACTCATGGCATGGACACGAGTTTAAGCAAACTCTGGCAGATAGTGACGGACAGGGAAGCCTGGTGTGCTGCAGTCCATGGAATGGCAAAGAGTCGGACACGACTGAGCAACTGAACAACTACATATATATATGTATATGTATATATATACTTCTTCCCGATTCTTTTCCATTATAGTTTATCAGAAGATATTGAATAGGGACTTCCCTGGTGGTCCAGTGGTTAGGACTCTGCACTTCCAATGCAAAGGACATGGGTTCAGTCCCTAGTCCAGGAACCGGGATCCTACATGCCTTGCAGCCCAACCAAGAAAAAAATATATATATATTGAATATAGTTCCCTGTCCTATACAGTAGATCCCTGTTGTTTATCTATGTCTTTATTTTAAAAGAACATATGTAATTGGATTTAGGGTTCACCCAGATAACATGGGATGATCTGATCTCAAGATCACCATCTTAGTTACAACTGCAAAGACCCTTTTGCCAAATAAGGTCCTATTTACAGGTTTCAGGGAGATGTGTCTCTTTTGGGGGGGATGGGGGGCACCAGTCAACCCACGACATCTTGGGTGAGTCACTTTCCTCTCTGAGCCTCAGGGGTTCTAACTGTATAATGGGGTGGGCTAATACCAACCCCCACCTCAAGGGGCAACTTTGAGGGTTAACAAAACCTAAGGAGTGTATGGTCCAGCTCCAGTGTCTAGGAAACCCTCAGTCAGAGTGGCTGCCATTTCTTGCTGATTGATTTTTTCCATCAGAGCTGGGTTCTTCTGCCAGTCTCTTCCTGCCACTTCCCCGTTTCTCTGCACATATGTCTCGGTCATAATTTCCCCATCGTTCTTTGTTTCCTGCCTGTGTCATTTGGGGCAAGTCACTAATGCCCTTGGAGGCTTGGTTTCCTCATCTGTCAAATGGGATAATAACTTCCTCCTTTTCTTTTCTTTTTTTTTAACTTCCTCCTTTTCATGAAGAGACTGTGATGATTACACGAGCGAGTCCTTAGAAAGTGCTCAGAACTTTGCCTGGTTCTTTAGCAGGTAAAGCAGGTGCTTTACCTGCTAGCTGCTGCCACTGTAATTATTATTATTATCATCGTTATTATTATTACTACTACTGCTTTGGTTTCCTTTATCTTGCCTCTGTCTTCCCCTTCTCAACACATTCCTGCCTTTCTGAATAAGGCAACCTCTAAGCCTTGAGGGTCATTGAAAGTCTGTCTCTCTCCCTTGCTGTCTCTCTTCCTCTCCCCACTTATGATGAGTTTATTTTACTTTATTTTTTATTTTTTGGGCCATGACATGTGGCATGCAGGATCTTAGTTCCCCAATCGGGGATCAAACCCACAGCTCCTGCAGTGGAAGCACAGTCTTAACCACTGGACTGCTAGGGAAGTCCCTCTGTGATGGTTTTGAAGGAAGCCCACATTCTTTGATATCCCTATGTTCAAGAGGAGGAGGTCAATCTCTTTCTCTTTGTTTTCCTAAGGTTTTATTTATTTTGGCTGCACTGGGTCTTTGTTTAGGACCCAGTGCAGCCAAAATAAATAACATTTTAGGGGGAAAAAAAAAAGGATCAATCCCTTTCCCTTTGAACGTGGGCTAGACTGAGCAGCTCACCTCCAGTGAATACACATCCGAGGCTTCCCTAGCGGCTCAGGCAGTAAAGAATCTGCCTGCAATGCAGGAGACTTGAGTTCGATTCCTGGGTTGGGAAGATCCCCTGGAGAAGGGAACAGCTACCCACTCCAGTATTCTGGCCTGGAGAATCCCATGGACTGTACAGTTCATGGGATCACAAAGAGTCAGACACGACTGAGGGACTTTCACTTTCAATGAATAGAATAAGGAAGTGATGGTGCTAGGAATTACCTGGTGGTCCAGTGGTTAGGACTCATCGCTTTCACTGCTGGGGCCTGGGTTCCGTACCTGGTCAGGGAACTGGGATCCTGCAGGCTAAGCAGCATGGCCAACACACAAATAAAAGTGTGTGACTTTGGACATAGGTTATATAAGACACTGCTGTCTCTCCAGTCACTCACTCTGAAGGGGAGCCAGTAGTCATGTTGTGCCCCAAGCAGTCCTATGGAGAGGCTCATGTGCTGAGTGTTAGTATTCACAAGGGGCTCATAGCGTATAATTAAAATATTGCCACTGTGACTTCATCTCTTGTTTTTCAGGTCACCACAAAGGGCCATATTTTAACTATATGCTATATATATATATATATATATATATGTGTATATATATGGGCTTCCATTGTGGGTAAAGAATCCGCCTGCAATACGGGAAACCTGGGTTTGATCCCTGGGTTGGGAAGATCCCCTGGAGAAGGGAACAGCTACCCACTACAGTATTCTGGCCTGGAGAATTCCATGGGCTGTACAGTCCATGGGGTCGAAAAGAGTCGGACATGACTGAGCGACTTTCACCCACACGAGCCCCTTGTGGACCCTAACATTGAGCAGCTGAGGCCTCTTGCCAAGGGCCGTGTAGGTGAGCTTGAAGGTAATCTTCCAGCCCCAGTCAAGAGTTTAGATGACTGCAGCCCTGGCCGATAGCCTATTGCCCCTTCATGAGAGACTGAGTTCTCTGTTGTTATCAGAGCCAGATCCACCCAACTAAACTGCTCCACGGTTCCCACCCCTCAGAAACTGTGAGACAATAAATATGTGTAGCTCTAGGCCACAGAGTTTCAGGGTAATCTGTCATGTGACAACAGATCATGAATATACCTTCCTTTCTTGTTTTCTCGGTGTCTCTCTCCACTTCCGGCTGTCCCAGGCATGTCTGTCTCTCTCCATCCCAGTCCTTGCATGTCCATTTCCAATTCTCTGTCTCTGAATGCCTCTGTCTTTTTCAACCCTCTTTAGTCTTATCCTTCATGTCAGTTGATCCGTTTCTGGGTCTCTCCCCCTACCTGGGTCTCTATCTCTGTCGATACCTCTTCCTCTACATGAGGGTCTCTCTTTACAGATAGATGTGCGCGGGTGTCTGCCTCTTTCTCTCTGTCCTCGCCTCTCTCTGCTGCTTTCTCTAGGCGTGTGTTTCTATGTCTGTCTTCAGATCTCCTTTTCTGTTTCTGTCTCTCCCTGAACACCTCCTGCCTGGCGTCTTGCTCTTCCATCTCGAACCTGCTGTTTGAGGCACGTGCGTGCACTCTCTCTCTCTGTGGGTCTCTGCTTCTATCTCTAAGTTTGTGTGTCTATGTCTTTCTTTCTGTGTATCTCTTTCTCTGCCTCCATCTGTATCTGTCTCATTTTGTATTTTTTTCCCCAGCCATTTGCGGGGCGGTGGGGGGCGGCGGCGGGGAGATCTCTCTATCTCTGCCTCCTCTATGTGTGTATCAGTTTCTGGATCTCTTTCATTCAAGGTATGGAAGTCTGTCTGTCTCTCCTGCCACCATCTCCCCCTGCCCAAACCCGCAGCCGCCCCACCCTGCCCTCTCTTCTCTACCCTGCATCTCCCTCCACCCTGTCTCTTCGTACTGATCTGAGGCTCGCCTTCCCTTCCCCAGCCTCCACAGTTCCCTGACCTCACCTCTGTTCTCTCTTCTCTGCCTTCCTGGCTACCTCCTGCCTGGCTCTCTCTCCAAGTCTCTGCTTCCCTCTCCTGGTCAGCCGCCCACACCGCACTCAAGTCTCCCAGGGGATCCCCTAGCCGAGTTAAGGGAGCCCCTGGCGGAGGCCCGAGTGATGCACTGGGCGGGGGGCTGCAGGCAGTGATGCAGGCTCCAATCTGGGTCCCCGTGAGCTGAGGGAACCCCTGATCCACTGGGGCCAGCGGCTCTCGGCACAGAGACCTCGGGGACTCTCCCAGCTCCACCTTAAGCGCCCCCCCCCTTCCCTCTTCTGCGGAGGATGGAAACTGCCAGCTCTTGGGCCCCAGGTGTCCGGGCCACCCCTGCCCCCAAGGCCCCAGCGCATCTGGGAGCTGGGGATCAGCCCCCCAGTGACCCCTCCATCCTGCCTATTGGGCGCCCCTACTCCATCCACACCAGCCCGAAGAGGAGGGTTCTCTGCTGTGAGAGCCCCCACCCCCACCCCCAAACAACGACAGAAAAATTAAATAACTGCAAGAGAGAGAAGAGAGGGAGGGGCAAGAGGGAGGAAGGGAGGAGGGAGACAGAGAAACAGAAGAGGCAGGAGAGGTGGGGAGGGAGAGAGGAGCTGGAGGCTGAGAGGGAGAGAGTGAGGAGGAGAAGAAGGGGAGAAGGGAGAAGGGAGAGGCAGGGACCGAGAAGGAAGGGAGGGAGGAGGAGGTGAGGGAAGCGGGATGGAGGGATGGAGTTAGGGAGCTTGGGAGAGCTTTTAATGAAAAGGGAGTGAAGAAGGGGAGTGTGCATCAGGAACCCAGAGGGAACCCAAGGGAGAAGGAGAAGGCAGAGAGAGGAGTAGGAAGATCGGGAGGTAGAGCGAGCCAGGAGGGCTCGGGAAAAGAGAGAAAGGGGAGGCAAAGCGAGGGAGGGGAGGAGAGACGGGAGAGGTGGGGGGTCTCAGTCCCCGGCTGCCTCCGTAACTGGGGAACTGGGACTCCCTGTAGGGAGGAGCGGAAGGCTGGAAGTCCTGGGAGGGGTTAGGGTTCCACAAAGAAGGGGAGAAGCTGAGAGAGGGCCGGCCGGGACATTGGGAAGGGGTCACCCCGAGGCCTCTTGGGGATGGGGGCTGCAGCTCGTCTGAGCGCCCCTCGGGCGTTGGTACTCTGGGCCGCACTGGGAGCGGCAGGTAAGGCCTGGGTTTTGGGGCAGGAGCCCCTGAGGGAGGGGTGGGGTGGGGCGCCACGGAGAGGGGTGCAGGCTGCTTTCTCCCCAGCTCACATCGGACCCGCACCTGACCCAGAGGACTGGTGGAGCTACAAGGATAATCTCCAGGGAAACTTCGTGCCAGGTGCAGCCGGGGCGGGGACTCTGGAGTCTGGGCTGCCGGGCGCTTTCTTCCTGAGACCCAGAAGTCCCCTCCTTCCTGCCCGCCCTCCCCACGCCCCAGACTCGAGAGTCCCGGCCCCTTCCTCCCTCTCTCAGGAGACCCAGCTTCTGAACCCGAGTGGCTCAGCATGGGACATTATATATGCGCATTTCAAGTAGTGAGTGGGAGTGACTGGAAGGTAAGAGAGTGTGGGGGTGGAAGAGTGTGTGTGTGTGTTTCCTGGGAAAGAGGCAGGTAGGTCCTGGCTCTTGCTGAGAACCAGAGGTTCAGTGGCCCCATTCCCTAGCCTCCTCCTGCCCTCTCTTGCAACTCCTTCTTCCTACTTCATTCATTATCCGGCTGTGGGACAAGGAGACTGAAAGAACTACAACTCCCATGACCTCTAGGGCAGGCAGGCAGTGAATGGGTTGTTTGGCAGTCCCGGGGGCCTGCTGGGAGTTGTAGTTTCTTCTCCCAATGACAATTTAAGGTAAGTTTGATCAGAGACTTGGAGGTGTTAGGGGGGTAAGGTGGGGGGGTCCTTAGGAAACGCCTCCAAAATTCTTCTAGGACCCGAGGATTCTGGATCCCAGCCCCCTCCTCCCTCAGAGCCAGGAGTCCAGATTCCCAGCCCTTCCTCTCTTGGGATCCAGGAATCCAGACGACAGCCTTCGTAGCGGGTCCCAGTCTAGGGATTCAGTCCTTATTTCTGACTTCCTTTTCTCCCTACCCCACCTCGGCTCCCAGGACCCCCCTTCTGGGGCCTGGTGAACGCAGCCTGGAGTCTCTGTGCCGTGGGGAAGCGTCAGAGCCCCGTGGATGTGGAGCTGAAGAGGGTCCTCTATGACCCCTTTCTGCCCCCTCTGAGACTCAGCACCGGGGGAGAGAAGGTAAGAACCCTGGTGGGAGGGGTTACCGAATCCACTGGGGCGGGGCCTGAGTGGGGATCGGGGGTGGAGCTTTGAGTTGAGAGGTTAGCCTTGGAGGAGGAGGTCTACTCCGTTGGGGGAAGGCTACTTAACACTCGCAAATGATCGGCTCCTAGTCTTCCCCTCTCTTAGAAGCAATGGTAAAACAGACCGTCTCCTGGGCGAGGCACTGTTTTCAAACTTGATGAATCCTCTAATCTTCACAGCACCATGAAATAGGTGTTACTATTATCCTTATTTTATGGATGCAGAAACTGAGGCACAGAGAGGTTAAGTTACTTACCTGAGGTCACACAGCCAGAGAGTGCCAGGGCTGGGATTCAGACCTCGGCAGCGTGGTTCCAGAATCCACACTCTTGCCCGCTTTGCAATATTATTTCTTTGGCACTCCCCGGCCACCCAACCAAAAGTCTCAGAGCTTCCCCATCCCATTTCCTCCCGCCATTTCCGTTTCCATCCGTTCCCTTTCTAGTTTTCCTGCTAAATAGCATTTGATTTGTTGTCCCTCCACTGGTCTCACCATCGTCTTGCATTGGGATTGATGCAAAGATGCTATAGCATCTTTGCTGGCCTGCTTCTCTGCCTCCTGCAACCCATTCTCCATCCCACAGATAGATGTTTAAAAACACAAACTGGATCATACCACTCTCTCCTACTCAAAATCTTTCTGTTAGGATAAGTAATGACAGCATACACTTACACAGCACTTAGCCTGTGCCTGGTACTGTGCCAAATGTGTTATATCTATTCAATTATTTAAATAAAAACACAGAATACCCCATCATTGCCCACAAGGCTCTGCACCACCCGGCTCCCATCACCACACTATCCTTTGCTTACTGGGCTCTGGTCCCAGGCTTCTTCACTGTTATTAAAATAGGCCACCTCAGGGCCTTTGCACGGACTATTCCCCCTTCTGGAATACCCTTCTCCTTGCTCCTTGCAAATAACCCCTCCTTATCTTTCAGGTCACCATTCAAATGTTACTTCCTCTTGGAAGCCATTCCTGACACCCCATCCCTACTCCATTCTCTGGGTTTCCTTTTTTTTTTTTGGCATGCTACTTGCAACTTCTTAGTTCCCCAAGCAGGGATTGACACCCAGGCCCCTGCATTGGGAGCACAGTAGTCCTAACCACTGGACTGCCAGAGAATTCCCTGGGTTTTCCATTTATTAGAACTCCCAGTGCTCCTCAGTGTGGGCATAGGATGTAATTAATTAAGCATTTACTTATATGATTCAGTATTTATTGTTTCTCCTTAATTTGAACAGAAGCTCCATGAGCCCCAGAGTTTTTGTCTACTTGCTCATGGCTCTCGCCCTGGCATCCATGGCACATACTGACAGCTCAATAAATACTTGTTAATGAAATTCACCACTATTGAGCACCTACCAAGGATCAGCCCAGATCCTGGAAAGACATTAGCGTTCAAACTATTCAGTTCAGTTCAGTTGCTCAGTCGCGTCAGACTCTTGTGACCCCATGGACTGTAGCACACCAGGCCTCCGTGTCCATCACCAACTCCCGGAGTTTACCCAAACTTATGTCCATTGAGTCGGTGATGCCATCCAACCATCTCATCCTCTGTTGTCCCCTTCTCCTCCCGCCTTCAGTCTTTCCCAGTATCAGGGTCTTTTCCAATGTTCAAACTATGCTGAATGATTAAATGGATATTGGCTGTGGGAAATGTATGAATGGAAAACAGTCAGGAAAAGATTTCTCTGCATTCCTATGACCACCTCCACCTCCCCCACAGCTCCGCGGAACTCTGTACAACACCGGTCGCCATGTCTCCTTCCTGCCTGCGCCCCGGCCTGTGGTTAATGTGTCTGGGGGTCCCCTCCTTTATAGCCACCGACTCAGTGAACTGAGGCTGCTTTTTGGAGCACGTGACGGAGCTGGCTCTGAACACCAGATCAACCATCAGGGTTTCTCTGCTGAGGTGATGGCCACTGACCTCTGACCCTTGACCTTCACTCTAAGTCAACCAAATTCTTCCCACTTCCTGCATGCATGCTCAAAGGCTCAATCATGTCTGACTCTTTGCAACCCCATGGACGGTAGCCCACCAGGCTCCTCTGTCCAAGGGATCCTCCCTGCAAGAATACCGGAGGGGGTTGCCATTTTCTCTTCCAGGGGATCTTCCTGACTCAGGGATCAAACTCACATCTCCTTCATTGGCAGGTGGATTCTTTACCACTAGGGCCACCTGGGAAGCCCTCCTCCCACCTCACCCTCCTCTTTTTCTTGTCCTTTAAAATTTTATTTATTTTTTAATTAAGGATAATTGCTTTACAGAATTTGGTTGTTTTCTGTGGAACATCAGCGTGAATCAGCCATAGTCACCCTCCTTTTCATGCCTCATCCCATCTTCCTCCATAGAATCCACAGCCCGCCCCCCCACTCCACCTCGTGAGCACTAATCCTTAACCTGACTTGGAACCCCAAAGTTGCTCCCATTGCCCATTCTGCCCTCCCCTTCTTCCGGGGGTCCCCACTCTCTGTGCTTCCCTCCTAGGTGCAGCTCATCCACTTCAACCAAGAACTCTATGGGAACCTCAGCGCCGCCACCCGGGGCCCCAATGGCCTGGCCATTCTCAGCCTTTTTGTCAATGTGAGCCCAGGGAGGGAGGGAAGGTCTGGACCTGGGGTCTGAGAAGAGGGAGCTAGGAGGCCCAGTCTCTGGGGTCCTAGGGGAGGAAGGGATTGGGGAGCTTGGATTTCTGGGTTCCTCTCTCCTCACTGCATACCTCCACACAGGTGGCTGGTAGCTCAAACCCGTTCCTCAGCCGCCTCCTTAACCGTGACACCATCACCCGCATCTCCTATAAGAGTAAATCCCTGGACACTGGGAGGGTGCGGGGGCGGGGGGGGGGAGGTGAATGGGGGGTGGTTTATGCACATAGGGGAGTTCAGCAGGGGCACCCCTCTTCACTCTGACCTGATATTCCTGCAGATGATGCCTACTTTCTTCAAGACCTGAGCCTGGAGCTCCTGTTCCCCGAGTCCTTTGGCTTCATCACCTATCAGGGCTCTCTCAGCACCCCACCCTGCTCGGAGACTGTTACCTGGATCCTCATTGACAGGGCCCTCAATATCACCTCTCTCCAGGTGACCCTGTCAGCCCAATTCCTCCCCCCCCCCCTCCCTGCCACCCACCAACCCGTTCCTTGGCCTGGGTGTCCCCTTGCCTCACCTACCCTTCTACCCTCGCTTGACAGGGAACTGGAGGGGATTCGAGGGTCCGACCGCCCTGGGGATGTCGGGGGCGGGGCTGAGCAAGACTCTGCCCACCCGCCCCCAGGGGCGGGGCTTCCTGCCCGCTGCCTCCAGGGCCATTCTTTACTCACTCCCAGTTTCCCACCCCGTTTCCGTGGCAGATGCACTCCCTGAGACTTCTGAGCCAGAATCCTCCGTCCCAGATCTTCCAGAGCCTCAGCGGTAACGGCCGGCCCCTGCAGCCCTTGGCCCACAGGGCCTTGAGGGGCAACAGGGACCCCCGGCACCCCGAGAGGCGCTGCCGAGGCCCCAACTACCGCCTGCATGGTATGATGCAGTCTCCAACCCCTTCCACGTCTTGGTCTAATCCACCTATGTGTCTCCCCTTGATGTTTCAATATGATGCAGTCCAACCCCTCCCTTGCTGCTTCTGTGTGACCCAGCCTCCTGAACTCTCCCTCGCTCTTTCTCCCTTTGTGTCAAAATGGTACAGCCCACCTTCCTGTCCTAGACCATTGCAGGTCCGTGATTTGCAGTTCTTCACTGCTTGCAACTTGCAACTCGGTGTATAACCCGAGCCCCCTGGTTTCCTTGTGGTACGATCTTGTACTGGTCCATGGTTCTTATAACTACGGCTTTCCGAAATGGTACAGCCCAGATCCTTTCCCCTGTTTTCATGTGGTACAACCCTATACTGTTCCATAATCTGGCACGTCCCTTACTGAAAAAAAAAAAAAAAAAAAAAAACAACGTGGTACACTCCCCTTCTCCCTCTACTGCCTCCTCGTGGTTCAGTCCCTTGATCTAGTCCACCTCGCTGGCTTCTCAACATGGTACAGCCCAGACCTCCCCATGAATACCTTCACGTAGTTCAGCCTAATGCTGAAACTGGATGTCCCTATTCCACCCTCCTGCTGCCCCGCTATGGTTCAGCCCAGTGCCAGGCAACCTGGCCATTTTCCCCCAGCTTCTCAACCTGGTACATTCCGATTCCCCCCTTTGCAGCCTCCCTGTGGTAGAGCCCCGCTTGGCCCACACCCACCCGCCCCCTACCCGCCCCTTGCACGCCCTCTGCAAGGTCCATCCTATCTTGCCCTAAACTAACGTCCTCTACCCGTGTCATCTTACAGTGGATGGTGCCCCCCATGGTCGCTGAGACTCCCCATCGAGGACTGCGCCTGCCTTTCCCAAGCCTCCCCACAAGGGGAGGGGAGTTACCCCCAAAACAAAGCTATTAAAGGGACAGAATACTTCCTGTATCTCAGTGGTCTCATTCTAGGCACGGCGGGGAAACATTTGGGTACTAAAGAATAGTAGCCTTCTTCAAGAAACCATCTGCCTCTTCCTAAATCCCACTAGTCGGGTTTTTGGCTTCCGGGTTCCAGAAAGAGTTTCTTGGATGTGTGGCTCCTTTAAGCAGCGCTTCTCCCCTCCCACCCAATTACCCACCCTCCCAGGCAGGCAGCACGCGCAGAGCCATGTGCTTCCCCCTCCCGTCTGCCTCATTGGCCCGAAGTGGGTCACGGTCCCGCCCCCAGAGCCATCTCCCATTGGGTAAATGTAGGTCAGGGTCCCGCCTCCCTCCAAAAGGCAAGGTAATTTCACGCTCTGAGCCCCTCTCTCGCACTTCTGGACCTTGGCGGATCCCGGGGTCCCATTGGCTGTGCGTCTCGAGGGGTCAGGACGCGATTGGCCCGCGCTTTCAGCTGGAGGGAGGCACGGGGCTGGGGTGCAAGGCCAGAGTCGGGTGGGGGCCGAGAGGAGGGGTGCGCTCTGTGGCGTCGGGTGTTTTGGTTTGGCTTTTTTTTTTTTTTTTTCCGCGAAAGAAGTTTGCTTTGGCCACGCCTCAAGGCAGCCGCCTCCCTCTGCCCTCTCCCCCGGCGGTCCGCGCACACCTCTCGGTGCAGATTGCAAAGCTCCTTCCTTGGGGAGAGCTGCAGATTTTGCAAGAGCCAGGCTAGCCCACCATATAGAAGGAGCGCCTTGTGTCCCCCTGAACTCTGTTGCAAAGAGCCGGCCGCCTGATTTGATCACCCCCTCACCCAGACTGTATGCTCTTCTGGGACCCTCTTGAGTTGCACGTTTCTGCACCGAGGACTGCAAATCCCCGTCGCTCCTAGGATTTGCAGTATTCTGGATACTGGAGGCTTGCAAGCTACGCTCGCCCGCCTCTGGGCAGACACTTGCCCGAACCATCGGAGTGTGCCGCTGACTGGCAAGCCAGCTGTTCGCCTCTCCATGAATCCGTGAGCCTGCGGGCAGGTGCCGGCGATGGCGCGGCCTGTGAGCGAGAGGACCCCGGCCCCCCTGCTGCTGGGCGGCCCGACTGGAGCCCCCCCTGGTGGGGGAGCGCTGCTTGGGCTGCGAAGCCTTCTGCAGGGGACCAGCAAGCCCAAAGAGCCAACTAGCTGTGAGTTCTAGCCCCCGTCTCACCCAATTCAGACACCGTACTCCCTTAGGGACTCAAGTGCGGGGAGGGTCCCAGCTACCTTTTAAGTGCCAAGAGTCCATCCTCTTTAAATACCTAAAGTCCAACCTTTAAATACCCCGATACTTAGGTGTTTAGACCCCTATCTCCCAGGACCCAAAAGTACCGGCCCTCATGCCAGTCCACCCCGAGGACTCAAGACTCTAGGCCCAGCTCCGTCTTCCTTTTGGTTCCGAGCGCCTGGACCCCTGGGGTCCAGGGAGAAGGGAGGGGGTGTGTCGAAGACTCACACGGTTGTTACACGGGCTTGGGCGGGGCCTCCTGGGGTCACATGGCGTCTAGGGATGAGGAATGTGCCCCAGGAATAGAGCCCCTTCCTGCCCCCTTAAAGAGTGTGGAGGCGGGGAGAAGGGGGTACGGTGCGCTGGGTGTGGGGGTTGTAGATTACAGAGGAATTACAGAGTTGTCATTTTTTTTCTGTCACCTGCCCAACCCTCCACCTACCTCTGAACTTCCGCTCCCCTTCCTGGGTCTCTGTCCCCGTCCCTCTTTGCATCCCTGTCCTCGGCTCTTTCTGAGTCTCCCCCGCTCTCCTGGTCCACCGTTCCCGTCTCTGTTCTTGCTTTCTGGGTCTCTCTCCCTCTCTGAGCCTCTATCTCCTCCTCTCTCTGGGTCCTTGCTCTCGTTGTCCCACCTCCTTTCTGTGTCCCCGCTCTCTGGATCTCTGAGGTGCGGGGATCTACCCCCTTGTTCCTCGCGTTTCTCTCCACTCGGAGTTGATTCTTCATCTCGATCTTCCTCTTCCTCCCCACCCTGCTCTCTCTTTCCCTGGCCTGCAGGTCTCCTGAAGGAAAAGGAGCGCAAGGCGTCCCCGCCAGCAGCAACAGTCCCCGGGCCGGGCCTGGAGACGGCGGGCCCGGCGGATGCTTCAGCTGGGGCGGTGGTGGGCGGCGGGTCCCCGAGGGGACGCCCGGGGGCTGCGCCCGGCCCGGGTTTGTTGGCGCCGCTACTGTGGGAGCGGACATTGCCGTTCGGCGACGTGGAGTACGTGGACCTGGACGCTTTCCTGCTGGAACACGGGCTTCCTCCCAGCCCGCCGCCCCCGGGCGGCCCGTCGCCAGCGCCCTCACCGGTGCGCACTCCCGCACCTTCCCCGAGGCCCGGCTCCTGCGGCTCGGCCTCCCCTCGCTCTTCGCCCGGGCACGCCCCCGCCCGGGCTGCCCTCGGGGCCGCCGGCGGCCACCGCGCAGGTGCGACTGCGGGGGCGAGGCTGGGCCCCGGTTGGGCGGGGCTTGGGCTCCAGAGGGCGGGGCTGTGCCAGAAGGGTTTGGGACGGTGGGACTGAGGCTGCATCCCCGAAGTCCGTGACCTCTAATCCGGAGACGTCGAGGGAGGTGTCCAGATTTTGTGTTCCCTAATAGATCAGGAAACTGGGTCTCCCGGACCTATAGGAGATGAGGGACTTGGGACCCCAAGTTCCAGGAAGCCTGCCCAGTGGTGAGGTCGTGTGAACTTTTATGTGGGACGTGAGGACAAAGGGTCTGGATACTCGAGGAGTCGGGACTGAGATCCCAGAACACCGGAGTTATTTACCGGAGTTTATTCTGGACTGCGCCCTAGAATCTGGGCCCGGAATCGGTGCGACTGGGCTAGGCCGGAACTCCTAGGCCCTCTGCGAGCAAGAAAGACAAGGGCCGGCCACAGACGCACAGACGTGTTTCTCCAGGACAAAAGGGACTGGCGGCGGTCCTGCTTCCTCGGTCCCCATAGTGGAGAGAGGGGGGCGCCCCGGATTCCGGGAGTCCTTCAGAAGGGATCGCCATCCTAGGTCTTTCATTGACTGGGGCAAGGACTGAGCTTTCTATATTCCTGCAAGAGGTGCCCTGGGGTCCCAGAATCTTGCTTATCCTAGTGGCGAGAATGTCTGGGACCTGAGAATGTAGAGGGGGGCCGTCCTCGAGTGTTCCCTAGAGAGCAGAGGGAGCAAGAGGAAAGGTGGGCACCCTGGGGTTGCCACGGGCGGACAGCGGGTCGGGAATTCCCGGACACACCTGATGCTGGCCCTGACCTCCCGGCAGGACTAAGGCCCTCCCCTTCCCAGCCGCACATTCCCGCGCCACGTGAGTCCTCCTTCCTGCTCCGTGCTTCGCGCACGCGCGATCACGAGAGAGAGGGCGGGACTGGAGAAACGTGAGGGCGCCCGTGGCGGCGGGGCTGGGGGTTGGGGCGGGCAGCAGGCGCCAGCACGTGACTCGGCCCTGAACCTGTGTCCTCAGTTGGCCCCGGCTGGCTCTCTCTTAAAGATACAGGCAGCCTTTACGCTTGAACCAACCTCATTATGCTTTCTCACTCTTCGGACTTAATAACTCTTAAGAATCTAACTTGAAGTGTCATCAGAACACTTTTCCCTGGGATCTAGGCTTTGGTCGGGGATTCAGTTAAGAAGGATAGGACTATAGGAAAGAAGCTAACTCTGAAGTCCTGAGGCTTTTAGAAGCAGTGATCCAGGTTCTTGTGCTACTTAGGGCAAGTCACATAGGATTGGGCCTTGGTTTTCCTGTGTGACAAGTGGGAGTTGGTTTCATGATTGCTAAGCATCTTTGTGGCTTAGGGAATCTTCATATTTTATATTAGGGAGGTTAATCCCTGGTGGGCTTTATGTTTGATCCCATAAGGACCTTCCTTGGTAGCCTCTGGGGAACCCCTTCCCCAAATAAATACGCCCTCAGGTGGCACATTCTGTTTCCCCAAGGCCTGACCTCTCGGGACACACCCAGCCCTGTGGACCCAGATACGGTGGAGGTGTTGATGACCTTTGAGCCTGACCCAGCAGATTTAGCCCTGTCCAGCATTCCCGGCCATGAGACCTTTGACCCTCGGAGACACCGATTCTCTGAAGAGGAACTCAAGCCCCAGCCAATCATGAAGAAGGCGAGGAAGATCCAGGTGCCAGAGGAGCAGAAGGTGAGCGTTGCTGGGTGTGGGACACAGGCTTGTGCATGCTGGCCCCACAGCCCAGGATGGCCCTCGCTTCACAGTCAGACCTGGGTTTCTCACCGGGATTAGCACTCACGTTCTTCCAGCCTACAGCCAAGGACCATGGGCAGCTGCACGGGGGGCGGAGTTTTGGGCTCGAGATTTGTGAAAAGGAAATCATTATGGGACTCAGACTCAGCCAGCCCTGCTGGGACTGGTTTTACAGGATTGGAGTTTCTCCTATCAATTGGACCCAAAACCCTCACTGTGGCAGGCCTCAGGGTCTACTAGTCACTACACTTGATAAGGATAGCATCCCTTCAGAATGGGGTATCAGCTTGTTTCTTCTGAGCAGCCAGCTTGGCCAGGATTAGTCCTTTAATCTCTGGTTTGGGGCATCCTTCAGGGCAATAGGGCTTCCCTGGTGATTCAGACAGTAAAGAACCCACCTGCAATACAGGAGACCCAGGTTTGATCCCTGGGTTGGGAATATTCCCCTGGAGAAGGGAATGGCTACCCCCTCCAGCATTCTTGCCTGGCAAATTCCATGGACAGAGGAGCCTAGTGGGCTACAGTCCATGGGGCCACAAAGTGTCGGACACAAGTGAGCGACTTTCACTTTTTCAGGGCAATTGCATCTGCCTAGGATGAAGGCTTTGCCAGCCCCTCTAGGCCTTGTTTTCTGGGCTCACTGGTGAGAGGCCTCAGGTTCTCATTTGCAGCCAGGGCCACATTCTGATTTGAGGTTTTGGGGGCAGTAACTGCATCTCTCTAGCACTTTGTCTTTGCCAGGCCTGGGGTCTTCCCTAACAAGGGGTGCCGGGCCTGGTCTCACAGGACCTTGCCATGTCCTTGTGTAAGACACAACTACTTGAACCAGTGAGTGAGGGCGTGTGTGCATGCAAAGTCATTTCAGTCATGTCTAACTCTTTGTGACCCTATGGGCTGTAGCCCGCCAGCCTCCTCTGTCCGTGGGATTCTCCAGGCAAGAATACTGGAGTGGGTTGCCATGCCCTCCTCCAGGGGATCTTCCTGACCCAGGGGTTGAACCCACGTCTCTTAGGTCTCCTGCATTGGCAAACAGGTTTTTTATCACTAGCACCACCGGAGAAGCCCAGTGAGTACCGGCCTATAAATCAAATCTAGACCAGTGGTTTCTCCTGCCACAGGGCTCTATTGTTAGGAACTGGATTTGTCCTAGCAAGCAGGGACTAGGCTTTAATGGAATGAGGTTGGGCATCTTTCAGAGCTCTGGGTGGTCCTTGTTACTAAGGAGTGGTCCTCCCTCACAGCCAAATTCAAGGACTGCTGCTGCTGCTGCTGCTAAGTTGCTTCAGTCGTGTCCGACTCTGTACAACCCTATAGACGGCAGCCCACCAGGCTCCCCCGTCCCTGGGATCCTCCAGGCAAGAATACTGGAGTGGGTTGCCATTTCCTTCTCCGGACTGGAGAATTCTAAACATGATGGTATGGGAAGGTCTCGGGACAGACCCTTTTGCATCCAGGGCCTGTTGGGAGGAGGCAACTCTCTGGCCTCTATGCAAAGCCAGTGGGTCAGAGGGACTTCCCTGGCAGTCCAGTGGTTAAGACACGGAGCTCCCAACACAGAGGGCACAGTTTTGGTTCCTGGTTGGGGAACTAAGATCCTGCATGCTGCACTGTGTGGCCAAAAACAAGACAGTAATCGAGCCAGTGCATCAGAGACTGGCTGTGGTCACTGGGACCACTTACACCTCACTTCCGGAGAAGGCAATGGCACCCCACTCCAGTACTCTTGCCTGGAAAATCCCATGGACAGGAGCCTGGTAGGCTGCAGTCCATGGGGTTGCTGAGGGTCGGACACGACTGAGCGACTTCACTTTCACTTTTCACTTTCACGCATTGGAGAAGGAAATGGCAACCCACTCCAGTGTTCTTGCCTGGAGAATCCCAGGGACGGGGGAGCCTTGTGGGCTGCCGTCTATGGGGTCGCACAGAGTTGGACACGACTGAAGCAACTTAACATACCTCACTTTTGTTTGCTGAGGAGGGATAAGATTGCCTTGGCAACCAGGTCAGAAGGGCCCAGGTCTGAGAGGTTTTTATGGGACACTAAACCCCATCACTAGGAAGCCGAGCAACCAGGATCTGAAAAGGTGATGTATAGGGCTTTTCACTAGGAGACACCCTCAGGCCCTGAAGGCCTTGTTGCTAGGGAACCAGTATCCTTAGCAAACGGGGAGCTAACTGCAGGCCTTTTGTCAAGTGAGAAGAGCTTGGGTCTGCTTTGCACAGTGGAGACTATAAAGCTCAGTTGCTTAAGGTAGGAGGCTATCTCCTGCCTTAGCTGTTGCTATGGGTCCACTTTGCTTAGCAACAAGGGCTCTAGAAGGCCAGACCCTTGGGTACCCATCCATCCACTGAGACCTAGTATCCTTTCGGCTCCACTGCTGGGCGAGAAGCAGCCCCCTGGGGGTGGTGGGGGCTCTTTTAGCTCTAGTCTGGTCCCAGAAGGCACAAGCAAAGCTGTTCCTCCCTTCTGTCGCTGGGGTTGGGTTCCTCTGGACCTCAGTGCTTTCCTGCCCACCCAGGACGAGAAATACTGGAGCCGACGGTACAAGAATAACGAGGCAGCCAAGCGGTCCCGCGACGCCCGGAGGCTCAAGGAGAACCAGATATCGGTGCGGGCGGCCTTCCTGGAGAAGGAGAACGCCCTGCTGCGGCAGGAGGTGGTGGCCGTGCGCCAGGAGCTGTCCCACTACCGCGCTGTGCTGTCCCGATACCAAGCCCAGCACGGTGCCCTGTGAGGCCTCCCCCACCCTCCAGGCGGAGCTCTCCTCTGCCTCGCTCAGACTTGTGCCCTGATACCCTCTTCCCTTCCCTGCTCTGTGGCCCATGGGCCGGCCAACTGGGTGCCCCAGGGACGTGATGATGCAGATAAATACATTTATATTTTTAAGAAAAAGCGAGCCTCCCCGCTCCCTCACGGGGGCGGGGAAGGTCCTCAGTGTGCCCCCCATCCTCCCACCGCCTCCGTTAACACAATCCTGAATAAATCTTGAGAACCCCAGAGCCAGCTGTCGTGGGGGAGGAGGCAGCTCCCTCGCCCTAGTTAAAGGCCAGTGGGTCACGCTGGCTGCAGTCCATGGGCAGGTCTGGGCTTCAGTCCTTAAGGCAGGAGTGCCCAGAGATCCGATCCCTCCCAGGGGCTGCCGGATGGAGGAAGGGGCGAGGACCTGAGAGGAACGAAGCCACTGCCTTTATTGCATAGACCTTTTCAATTGCTTTGAAGATTGGGGCTGGGGGAACGCACAGAAGACAGGACACGAACTTCCCCACCCGGGGGTAAAGGAACATTAGTGCAAATCGGAGCGCCGGCCCGGGGAACCTGCCCCTCCCGGGCTGATTGGCCAGCGTGGTGGAGGCACCGGAGTAGACGGGGCCAATTAGCTAAGGCCTCCCCGGCCCGTACATTCCAGGTCGAGTCACTGGACGACGCGTTAAGACAGGCTCCGCCCTCAGCCGACCTGGCTTTCTACAAGCCGGGCACGAGGACCTGGAGTGTACCCCGCCCTCATTGATCAGGCACTACCCTTGGGGCGAGCCCATTTCTCCGTGACCCTGCCGACCCCAAGCCCCTGGAGTTCGGGACACCCTCCAGCATCACCTCTGGTCCCCTAGGGTAGGGCGCAATCCTGAGTTGGGGCAGGGACTGGTGTGCGGCTTCCGGGCCAACTCCAGCAGCCTCGCCATGCCCCCTAGCTCGGGCTCCGCCCCTTTGGGAATGTAAGCCCCGCCCCTGGCGGGCCCCAAACTTGGTCGGCTTTAGGCTTCCCGCCCAGGGCAGCCTGGAGGACCCGTGAGCAATGTACCGAGGCCAGGATGCACCTGCGCCTGCAATGGCCCGTACTCCACCTGCTCCCCGTCCACCGTGAGCACGCCGCGGGGTGTGAGCGGCTCTAGGCGGAAGGCATGAGCTGCGGCGTAGCCCAGGTACGGACAGCCCAGGCTGAAGTGGGTACCACGCTCCATGGCCAGAAACATGCGCAGTAGCGCCGCCCGCGAGATGCCGCTGCGAACCCAGCACAGGTGCACCAGGCCGTCGTCAAAGCGCGCGTGGGGGGCCGCCACGAGGTCAGCCCCCAGGTGGCTGGGTAAGATGGCCAAAATAAGCACAAAGTCTCCCTCCATCGTCACCCAGCCTGGGGGTAGCGGAGTGCCTAGAGGAGGGAGCAGGTGATCAGGTGGTCCCCCAGCAGAGATGGATACCGGGGCACCAGGGGTGGGAGGTGGGAGCCCAGAGGATGCTGCCATTTCTGAGGCCCCCTCGCTGATGGGTGAGAGCTGAGCTGCCTTGGGGGTCCCCGGGGGCGAGGGCAGCAGTGGGTCCGGGGAGAGTGGGGCATCCCCAGCCCCACCCCAGTCCCCAGCCAGCTCTGGGCCCCCACCGTTGAGAGACAGGATGGGCAGGGGTTCAGGTGAGCCAGGGGAGGTCAGGGCAGGCTGAGGCAGGGGCAGGGGCAGGTCTGACACTGAGCGATGCAGGGGTGAGTGGGCCACGGGTGGGGCTGGGGCCGGGGCCAGGGTCAACTCTGACTTGGCCCTTGGCAGGCCATGGGCAGGGGCAGGCGAGGCGGGTTCCACAGTGGCAGGGAGGTAGGAGAAGCGGCCGCGGTAGGTGTGCAGCGTGGCAAGGCCCAGGACTGTGCCCAGCGTGAAGCGAGCACTGCCCAGGGCCCTGAAGCGCTCGCTCTGGATGTCCACATCTGACACGAAGCCCCAGGCCACAGACAGGAAAGAGAAACAGCGGGAGCCGGAGGCCAGAGTCACGGAGAGCAGGTCCAGCGGGTGGCTGCCACCCCGGCAGAGCAGTAAGGAGCAGTTGAGTAGCAGGTCAATGCCCAGGGCAGGCTCAAATCTTCACAATCAGACATGGACAGACACAGCAGGAAAGAGTAAACAGGGCTGGTGAGACACTCCGTGCCCAGACCAGCGGGGCGGGGGGGGGGGGGGGGGGCGTGCACGGGACATGGACTGGCAGGGAAGCAGACAAGGTGGGGGCGGCGGGGAACCAGGCCTGGGCCCACACATAGCCATCTGGCCACCTCCAGGCGGGCTCCTCTTACTGGGCCAGGTTCCCTGTCAGTTCTTTCACTGCATAAACCTTCACTGCGTGCCTTTTGTGTGCCAGGCACAGTTCTATGCACTAGGGAGACTGCTTGGAACAAGGCAGGCAAAAATGTCGAGGGGTGGGGTGGCAGGGGAGGGCTGCAAAGCAGATGGACTAGGCCCCTTATCCCAGCAGGGCTCCTCCCACCTACCCCCCGTGCCGGTTCACGGCTCCTGCTAACGCATTGCCCGAGCCACAGGGGAGAATGCCCACGGGGGTCTTCACAGCCTCTTCCCAGTCGGGGCGTTGTAGGAGTCCATTCAGCACCTGGAGGGTGGGAGACCGGACACCCGGGTGTTGGTCCTGGCCCCCGCAGACCCCAGGGCTCAGGTTTGAGGAAGGGTGGTCCTGCCCTACCTCATACAGCAGCCCATCTCCCGAGACTGTGACGATGCCGTCCCATTCGCTCAGGTTCAGCCCCTGGACCAGCTCACGGGCATGGTTCTGTCGTTCTAACGTGGGGAACCAGAAGTGAGGCAGGCTCTTCCACAACCCCTGAACCCACCCCACACCCCCTCAACCCCACCCCAACCCCCAACCCCCAGACTCCCCCAACCCCCTAGCCCCCAGCTCCCACCTCCCTCCTGACACTGCCCTTACCTGTCTGGATCAGGTTGAAGGACAGCCCCGCTTCGGAGATCATGGGCAGCACATGGTTCTTACACCACTGCCAGGCCAGGCCCCGCCCCCCAAAGGGATTGACCAATAGGAGCAATCGGGGCGGCCTAGGCAGGAGGTCCGGGGTGATTTCTGCAGAGAGAGGGGAAGGAGTCTACAGAGGTCAGGGATCCAGGCCCCTCACCTCAGAAACAGTAACTGCAAATAGCCCCAGTGGAGCTCTGGTGGAAGGCTGGCATCAAAACCTGCAAGTCCAGCTTTTTCCTCCCAGGCCTCACCCGTTCAGGCCCAGGTGTACAGCCCCGTGCACCCACCACCCCCAGGTGAGGAGACAAAGGCAGCGCGGGGGAGTCTAATCCCAGTGTCCTTTGGACTCGAGGGAGGGAGGAAGGAGGAGAGCTGTTTCCACCTTCCACACCCCCAAACACCTGGGCCCCGGGTCAGGTTACTCCACTGTGGGAAGCGGTGAGGACCAAGGAAACCCACCACCTGGGGACCATGGAACCTTTACCTCCTTGAGCCATCTGAGTACCCTGGGTGGCGGTCTCTGCCCGAGAGCCTTCTTTGATCCCAACCCCGCCCCCCCAACCAGAGCTGGATGAGATGCCATCTCCAGGCCCAGGAACACGTCTCAGTTGGCTGCTCTCACCAGCCCAGGAGCCTCTGATTCATCTGTGGTCAGGACCCGGGGGGGAAGGGGAAGGGAACAGACTGAAATCTTGCAAGAGCAGCAAACATGACTTCTCTGCCTGTGATTTTGTTCCTTCTGTAGCCCATCCCTGTCTGTATATCACTCTTTCAGGACGAAGCCAGAGGGACACATCACACAGACAGACACACAGAAAAGGAGACACAGAGATGCCCACAGAGGGAGAGCCGCAGAGACACCGAGGTGGCCTTAGGACAGAGAGGCTGCCCAGTGCCTCACCCCCGTCCCCAGGCAGTGGCAGTCCACGGAGCAGACACGTGAGGGCAGTGGCCCAGCGCTGGGCCTCAGCGCGGTTCTCCTCGTAGGTGGCTGCCCCGTCGGCCCGGAAGGTGCGTGCAGCTCTGCGCCGGGCCCCGCGCCGGCCCCTGGGGTAGGTGTAGACGCAGAAGTAGGCTGCTGAGTCCACGGGGCTTCGGCTCCGCAGGGTGCAGCAGCCTGAGACCTCGGTCAGCAGGACCAGGCCACCCCGGGGCCGGGCCTCGGGCTTTGGGCGCAACCGCTGTATGTGCAGGGCTTGTGGTGTGAGAGTGAGGGCGAAGCGTGGGCCGCGGGCTGGGTAGGAGCCAAACTCGCCATGCAGGAGTGGGGTGCTGGGGGCCAGTGGCGGTGGGGGGGCCATGGCCTTGACCCTGTCCAGGGCGCTTCTAGGCCGGTAGCCCCAGCTCCAGGTCAGCTCCTGCTCTGGCCTCTGTGGGAGAGGAAGGAGGGCAGGAGTCAGAGTCCAGGAGCCCCGTGGTGGGCAGAGGGGAGCATGGGCAGGGCCTGTGGACAGGAGGAGATAGTGAGGCGAGGGGTGCCAACAGGCAAGACGGAAGCACCAGAGGGAGACAGGCCCAGACAGAGTGTGGGAAGACTCTTGAGGACACGGGGCAGAGGCCAGGTGGACAAGAGGGCCAGCATCTGGCATGGTCCGCACCCAGGCACGCAAAGATTCATTCCTTTATTCCCCCAATAATCATTCAATACTACATGCCAATGGAGCTTCCCTGGTGGCTCAGCGGTAAAGGGTCCGCCTGTCAGTGCAGGAGACACAAGGGGTGTGGGTTCAATTCCTGGGTCAGGAAGATCCCCTGGAGTAGGAAATGGCAACCCACTCCAGTATTCTTGCCTGGAGAATTCCACAGACAGAGGAGCCTGGCGGGCTACAGTCCATGGGGTCACAGAGAGTCAGACACGACTGAGCGACTGAGCAGACACACATGCACACAGTCAGACACAGAAGAAAAGGGCTGAGAGCCAGAGAAACACTGAGAGGAGACAAACAGCTTCAGTGAGATGAAACCTAATACAATGAAAGATATTTAGAGAGCAAGGAAGAGTGTAGGGGCCCAGAGGTGCACCGAGGATCAGAAGACAACAGTGAAGAGAAAGACACACAAGAGGCAGGAGATAGGGGGTGCAGTACCTGGAAAGACTGAGAAAGGGTGTGACATGGGGGAACTAAGGGGTTGGAGAGGGAGAGCCACATGTGGGAACCTGCAAGGGACAGAGGCCAAGAGGTGAACCTCAAGCACTGACCTGGGCGTCTGGCCGCCTGCTCTCCAGGGAGAGACTGGGAGCTGGGCCTGAGATCCCTCCCCCTGCCCTCTGCCCAGTTCCTGCCTCCTCCTTCCTGCTCACCTTTGTTCCCCACTGCCCCGCCCACCCAGTCACCTATCAGTTCTGCCCCTCACCTACCCCAGGCCCAGACCTGCCCCAGACACACCCCCATCTGTGGACTCACTCTTAGGAGTGACCTCTGTCTCCGACCCAGGGGGGTTCTTCAAGGTTCACCCATAAACTTGCATTGACCGCGCCCCCCTCCCCTTACCTTAAATCAGTTTGCACGGAGCCCTAGATCTCCCCCAGTCCTTGGCCTGCGATTCTGTCCCTAGGTCCCCAGGCTGCTGGCCTGGTCTTCATCCATAGGTTCCCCCCAATCAATAAGCCTAAGTCTCTGTCTCCGGTTCCCTGGGTTCCGGGCCTTCGTCCCCACCCCATTTCCAGAACCCGGCTCCAGACCTGAGTTTTCATTCCTGGATCTCTCAGTCCTGGTTCTGGTTCTCCATCTCCACCCCACACCACTAGTACCCCTGTCTCGGGCCTGCGTATAGGTTCCTCTTGGTCCCTGAGTCCTCCTGACTTGGGCCCATGTCCCAGCCCCGGGCCCTCCTCACATGCCGGGTGGTCCTTCACACAGCCCCTCTAGTCATCGTCAACTGTCCGCCCCAGACCCAGGGGTGGGCGGGTGGGGGGAGGGTGTGCATCCGTTCAGCCAATGGCCGCGCGGCCGGCCTGAATTGCACCAATGAGAGCGTGCAGGGGCGTGACCAGTCGACTTGCGAGCTTTGCGCAAGGGCTTGCCGCGGAAGCGCTGGACAACTGGGCGGGGTATCGCCTTTCGCGAGATCAGCCGCCATTATAGGTGAGGGCACAGGCGCAGCAGAGGCGGCTACACGGTCCTATAGCCAGCGCCACTGTCGCCATCTTTATTGAGGGCACGTGGGCCTGTCCCATTCTTTGAGTTTATAAAAGAGAAGGGGGCGTGGGGGAGGAGGTCTTTAACTGCAGATAGAGAATGATCTTAACACATCTAACAAAGAGCAGAGATATGCAAAAACAGTAAAAAAGCAGCAGAGGCAGAAACACACTTAGACATAGAACAGAAAAGAGATATAAACAAACAAAGACAACAGAATTAAGAATGTGCAAGGTAAGGACATAAGAAAACCCAGAAAATGATGGACGCATAGAGAGATGGGGACAGACACTTTTGGAATGAAATCCAGGAAGGAGAGGCTCATTAATTCACAAACTGTTTACCTTGGGCAAAAACTGGGGACATCATGGCATAAATATTTGCCCAGTGAAACGGCAAGACAGGAAAGAGAATGGGAGAGACAGTATCTGAGAGAGATATGTATCTCGGTCAAAGGTGAGGGATGGAGAGAATGTTGGAGGCTGAGAGGAACTGAGACCAAGAGGCAGAAAGCAAACATGTTGACAAAGAGACAAAGAGAGGCAAAGACATGAGGAAACTGAAAGAAATAAGGCAAGAATAATATCAGGTGATCTAGAAACAGAACTGTAGATAGAAAGACACATGCTGAAGGAGACAGGGACTGAGCTTGCTACAGAGAGATAAACGGAGGATGAAGTTCATTCACTGCAAAACAATGTACCTAGTGTTCAACTGAAAACAGCAACAGCACCAGATAATATGTGCCAAAGAATGACCCTGAGAGAGGGACAGACACCCAGTAAGATGGAGAGACCGAGAAACACAGTGTGTGTGCTTAGGGCTCCAGGAAAAAGAAAGATACAGTGATCAAAGAGGCTGAGACTCAAAGACACAGGGACACAGGGACAAGGAGAAGAAAACTGTCCCGTGCTTTGGTTATCTTGACTTTCACATAGACCCTTACCTGGTCCTGCCGCTCCTCTGCTTCAAGGTTTCCATTCATCTGCTGGTCCTCCACTGTGTTACCATGTCAGCAAGACGCTGGGCCTGGTTCGGAGGCCATGGGTGGGTGGTATGGGCAAGGAGTCAGGGCTTACGGTGCAGGTTTGGTCTGTGGCTCTGTGAAGAAGTAAGTAGGAGCCTGAAGGGCAAAGTAAAGGAAGCCAAGCTATTATAGGAATACTACAGGCCCTGGAGGCAGGGCTTCCACAAGGAAGAAGTTTCATTACTGCCCCAACCAGCCCATCTGGTCCCATCCAGTAAAGTCAATAACAAGAATAGATACTAATTTTTAGCAAGCACTTATTATGAACCAAACATTGTCCTGAGCTTTTAAATTAATTTTTAAACGAAATGCTCCAAAACACTCTATGTGCCAGGCCTACTATCATCCTCCTTTTCCAGATAAAAAAAGCAAGGCACTGAGAAGTTACAGGACTTGCCCAAGGTCACGCCATTAGTAAGGATTAACAGCAAAGCCACGAACTGAATTAGTTTACAAACGATGTCACCATCTTTCTATGTCTCTGCTCCTCTCTGGATCTCCACCTTCCCTCTTTCTAGGTCTTCTCACTCTCCCGGGTCACCAATTCATCACCTCAGCTTTCTGTCCACTCCCCTTCTCGGTCTCCATTCCTCCTCCTCTTGGAATCTCTGTCTCCCTCTAAGGCTCCCCTCCCCTCTCTTTCAGGAGTCTTTTTTTGCCCATCCCCTCTCTACACCCCATCCCCAAAGCCCGGGGGGCCTCAGCTTGCCTCCTCTACGCTCCAGAACCGTGCACATCCCTCAAACTGAAACACGCTGGACCACCTGAATCTTTCCCACTGGGAAAAGCAGCCTCCCGATGGCAGGGGCAAGTAGGGTTCAGGGAAGGGCCATCTAAGGGCAGAGGGAGAAGGTGAACCTAAAAACTGGAAATACGGGATGCCACAAACGAAGCTGCAGCAAGATGATCTTGGGTTACATCTCAAGTAAGACTTCCCGAGCTGCAGCCTCACCTGAGAGGTGCAGCCAGCAATAGGACAGAGGAGAGCCTCTTGAGGAAACGCCCAAAGCTTGAGGTCAGAGGTTTCCCGAGGTCCAGACTAGCCAGACAGCTCCGCCTCCTCACCTCTAACACTCGGCTCTCTGGGTCCTCCGGGAGCCACAGAGAGGCCGTCGGCGTCGGGCCAGAGCGTCACCGCGCGACGCCACTTACTAGCTCCGCGCGACATCTCTCTCGCTCCGAGAGCCTTTTCTTCCGGAAGACTATAAAGAACAGGGCGTGGATAGGGCTAGAGAGGCCCCCGACGTGCGGGTCCTTCCGTCCTTGGAGCAGCCCTTGGTTCCCTTTTAGATGCTCCTCCACTCAATTCCGGAAACGCCCATCTAGCTGGCCTTCTGATTCACCATAGAGAGGCGTGAGTCATAGTAGAGCGCCCCGTCGCCCAAGTGATGTCAAGTAGGCGCAATACGCTGAAGGCTTTCCCCGCCCATCGCGCATCTGCTTTCTCTTTCCGGACCTGGCTAAGGAGGAGGCGCCATCATGGTGAGCTAGCTTTGCGGCGTCCTGGGCTCGACCATCCGCTGCCATCCACTGCGGCCCCGGGCTGGGGACGTTCCAAAGGGAGGCAGGGGTTCACGGGTGTTCAAAGGAGGCGACTCCCGCGACGGGGAGCTGTTTTGGAAGCCCGAAGGCCAGGGGTGGGCTTCTTCAGTCTCCCACCCTTCCTGTACTCCTGTATTATATAGGTCCCATCGTAGATGACCAGATTGAGGGGCAAGAAGGTTAAGTAGTATGATCAGGGTCACAGTGCCAGTAAGTGGCGGAGCCAGGATTCGGGCCCAGGAACTGGTTCCACAGCTACTCTTGTCTGTGCGGCCCCTGTATTCTGTCACTCCCCAGCCTGGAAAGTTGGGTGCTTGTGGAAGGTGTCGTCAAGCGCCTGGTGCCCGTGTTTGGGGGCCAGGCGGGCTTCCGTTCGAGATTCAATTCCCTACCCTCTGCATTCCCTGCGACTGGAAAGCATTTACCTGTTAGTTGGAGACCCAGTAATTTTGTTTCAAAGATGTGAGTTGGGTAAAAAGTGCTCACAGAAAGTGCTCACCAAGGGTCTTTGCATACCTAAATGCTGGATGAATGAGAGCTATTAACAAGTCGTTCTTTACAATTCGTGACATAGTCTAAGAAGTTTGCAGGAGAGCAGGCAGAGGCTGTGGTGGAAATTGTGGGCCTCCTTCAGCATTCTTAGCACTAGAGTGGGAAAGGACCTGCTCAGGTTTCTGGAGTCAAGAAGATAATGCTTGAAAAGTCGTTTTAAGACTGGTTCTGTACAGAGGACTTGAAAAAAAGGCTCGTTGCTTTTATGATAACTTAAAGTCATCCTCGGTTTAAGTGTTTCTGATAACGCTCCACGTGTGGAAACAGGCGTTGAGAGGTTAAATGGTACTTACATTTTTGAAAAACATAGCTGCTAAAGAACTAAAAATTTGAGTTAATAGGGGTGCTATTAAGGTCATTGTGCTGAGCTGACAGCTTACTGTGTAAAATTAGCACTCTTTCCCTCTTTTTTAAAAAAAAAAAAGTGACTTGAGACCCAGGGAGTTTTAAGTGATTTTCCCAGATTGTTCTCAGTGTGAGTCTGGGGTTGGTTATCTCCAGAGACTGCGCCTTTAGCTGTTTCTCGCAGGTAAGGAATAACTGAAATTGTTTATGTGGAATCTGCCAAATGAGAGTTGGGTTCATGGTCTTCCTTCCTTCACCCCTTCAGGGAGTTGACATCCGCCACAACAAGGACCGAAAGGTTCGACGCAAGGAGCCCAAGAGCCAGGACATTTACCTGAGGCTGTTGGTCAAGGTGAGGTTGGGGCAGAGACCCCTCATCAAGACCACCCCAGAAACAGAACTTCCAGGGCCTCCATGCTGGTTTCGGTCACAGGCTCCCTGCAGGAACCTGCAGCACAGGCACGAGTCTGCTGCTTTCCCAGAGCTGCTGGAGATTCCAGCGTTTTCAGTCTCTGGGCCTGTTCACAGCTGGGGGTGGTGTGGGGGGTTTCTGGGTCCCTGGCCGGGCAGGACTCGGCCAGCTCTCTCCCTAGGGCTCTGGGATGGGGGAAAGCCTCAATCATCTGTTTCCTCCTTTGTTAGAAAGCTGGGAGGGAGGGGGTGGGCTGGGCTGCCCTGGGTTCTCACTCTTTATTTTTCTTCCGCTCCAGCTGTATAGGTTCCTGGCCAGACGAACCAACTCCACCTTCAATCAGGTTGTCCTCAAGAGATTGTTCATGAGCCGCACCAACAGGCCACCGCTCTCTCTTTCCCGGATGGTGAGGGGCTGATACTGGGGCTTAGCCAACCTAGGGGAGCAACTGGGTCATGTTTGGAGCCCGACTTCGAGAGGAAGGGTGGGCTTGGAGCTCTCTGGTAGCAGCCTGGCTATTATGGCTTAACTTCATCCAGTGGTGGGTGCAGAACTCTGATCCCTCCGATGGAAGCTGTATAGTGGGAGTGTTGGACTGGCTTGGCCTCATTTTCTTCCTCACAATTGCGTAGGGGTGCAGTTTACAGTGTCTTTTATGAAATCTTCCTGAGGCTTGAAGTCTTAAAGCAAGCCCTCTATATCAAAAGCTTTCTGTAAGAGATCTGTTTGCACATTTTTTGGAGGTTTCTGCAGGCTGGACCTGAGATTAGGCTTGTTGTGGTAGTTAGAGAGGGGTGGCATGGGTGGGTTTAGCCCAAATGAGGCACAACTGTTGGCCCTTGGGATGCCTGGATTGGTGGGGTGGATTTAAGCGCCGGAGGGAACTTGTTTAATGTGTATATCACTGCCCCCTTTCCCTGCGCCCATCCCAGATCCGGAAGATGAAGCTTCCTGGCCGGGAGGGCAAAACAGCTGTGGTCGTGGGGACTATAACCGATGATGTTCGTGTCCAGGAGGTGCCCAAACTGAAGGTGAGTCGGGAGGTGTGGCTCAGGAGCACGGTGTGTGGGTCACGCTGAGGTCCTTGTCCTGCTGTGGTGCCGTGAGGCTCATCTCGCCTCCGGGTGAGGCAGGCATGAAGCCTGAATTGCAGGGGGGTGGTGTTGATGGCGGGCATCCCTGGGCAAGCCCCTTCTGAGGCCCTGCTGATGGTGCTCGCTCTGCCACTTTGTTATCTCTGGACAGTTTTCCACAGTATCTCTGCTTCAGTTTTCTCACCTGTGTACTGGCTTAGGTTTGTGGTGTCAGGGGGGTTTCTAAATGTAAACTGGTAAGAATGGCTGCATTCTTAGGGCTCGGGCGTTTGGCTCCAGTAGTTGGTTATCAGGCAGAATAAGCAGCCGGAACTCCTGCTGGGTCTGGGCAGCGGACCGGAGGTCCCAGCAGCTCCTGGGTCGCCGTCCAGGGGGCTCTGACCTCACCCGTCCTCTGTCCCCTAGGTGTGTGCTTTGCGAGTGAGCAGCCGCGCCCGGAGTCGCATCCTCAAGGCCGGGGGCAAGATCCTCACCTTCGACCAGCTGGCCCTGGACTCCCCCAAGGGCTGTGGCACTGTCCTCCTCTCTGGTGAGTGACTCTAGGGGCCGGGCCATGGGGCTCCTGCAGCCTTTCCCTTTCTGGGTCTGGGAGGTCAGGGACAGCCCTCCCCCACACCCCAGCCCGGATCAGCCTGAGCCACCCCTTCCTCCCCTTCCCTAGGTCCTCGTAAGGGCCGAGAGGTGTACAGGCATTTCGGCAAGGCCCCAGGAACCCCGCATAGCCACACCAAGTGAGTATACCCTGCACGTCGGCCTCGCCATGCTTCCAGCTATTTCTGTCAGGCTAGAATCTCCGCTTTTCCTTCATGGCTCTGCTTAAAGCTCTGTTGTTTGGGTATTGAGCTTCCTGCCCAGCCAGCATCACTGGTGTGGGTTCTTCAGGGCCTGTCCCCCCTCGGGTGGGGCCTGCATCTTGTCCAGCTCTGGGGCGCCCTGGTTGACACCCCCAGGGCCTAGTGGAGGCCCTTCAGCCACTCCTGGCCATCTGGCTTCCTGCGCTGCCAGGCTTTCCTGCTGACCCTGCCTCAGTTGAGTGAGGCCCTCTGCTGGTGTCCCCGTGCTGCTCTGTTAGAGCAGATGTTTCTCAACTCCCAACTGGCTGGCAGGCCCCAGCAGCCCCTGACTCTCTACATGGGCCCCTTCTCTCCCTGCAGACCCTACGTCCGCTCCAAGGGCCGGAAGTTCGAGCGTGCCAGAGGCCGACGAGCCAGCCGTGGCTACAAAAACTAACCCGAGAGTCTACCGTGTTATTAAAAAGATTTTGGATGCTAACAGTCTTCTGTATATTATTGGGGAACGGAGTAGGGGGGAGGGAGAGGGTTGGAGCCCTCAAGGAGAAGCCCATCATTTTGGGCAGTGGATGCCATGCCCCTCTCTTTGCCAACAAAGATCTGTACGGTCAAAGTGTGGCTCAGATGGTAAAGAATCGGCTTACAAAGCGTGAGACCTGGGCTTGATTCCTGGGTCGGTAAAATCCCCTGGAGAAGGGAATGGCTACCCATTCCAGTATTCTTGCTTGGGAAATCCCATGGACAGGAGCCTGGCAGGCCACAGTCCATGGGCTTGCAGAGTCAGATATGACTGAGTGGCTTTCATGGTTTTTACAGTAGTCATGTATGAATGCAGAGTTGGACCATGAAGGCTGAGTGCTGAAAAGAATTGATGGCTTTTGAATTGTGCTGGAGAAGACTCTTGAGAGTCTCTTGGACAGCAAGGAGATCAAACCAGTCACTCATAAAGGAAATCAGCCCTGAATATGCATTGGAAGGGCTGATGCTGAAGCTGAAACTCCAATATTTTGGCCACCTGATGTGAATGGCTGATTGGAAAAAACCCTGATGCTGGGAAAGATTGAGGGCAGGAAGAGAAGGGGGCGACAGAGGATGAGATGGTTGGATGGCATCACTGACTCAATGGACATGAATTTGAACAAACTGGGAGGTAGTGAAGGATGGGGAAGCATGGCATAACTGCAGTTCCTGGGGTTGCAAAGAAGTGGGACATGACTTTGTGACTCAATGACAACCCTTCTACAGACCAGCCTCTGGGATGAGCCCCTTAACGTTGTGTTGTGGGGGGTGGAGTCTGCAGGGGCCTGAGTGTCTGCGGTGCCCACCCTAAGCCTTTTGGCACCCTTGGACGCTGCTGCACCCTTGGGACCTAGCAGCCATCTAAGGCTGAAGCCCCACCTCCTTCCCAGGTGTCTGGTGTTAATGACACCTGCTTCCTATTTGAACCAGCCACACCTACTCTTAAAGGACCCGTGCTCCCCTCAGGGATCTCCACATTAGGGATGGCTGGCGGGGCTTGGACCAGGAAATAGAAATGGGTTGGGACACCGTGGGGGAAAGGGTGCGTGGGAACAGGTGATGTGAGCTCCCGCCCCTGAAGCTGGAGTCTGGCGGGCTGCTGGGACCTTCCCTTACTTCGCTCCCACACCCCAGGCTTCCAGGGGCCTGTGATGGCCCTCCCCCTGTATTTGCACAAGGGGCTGGGTTCCCCGGATCCCAGGAAGAAACCTGATGAATAAGGCAGGCCGGCCGGCCGGAAGAGCCACAGGAATAAAGGAGGTCTCCAGGCCCCTGATCTGACCTCCAGAAAGGCAAGAGGAGGGGAAGGTGATGGAGACCTGGGAGAGATAGGGCGTCTGGGGAGGACCGGAGGGAGAGGGACTGGCCTGGCTTTATTCTTCTTCCTTCTCTTTGCAGGGCTGGTTTGCTGTGGTCTGGCAGAGGGGAGCTGACTGGGTGCTGGAGAGGAGGCTTCTTGTTGACAGGGATCGGCGGGGGTGGGGAGGGGCGTCCACTGAGCAGAGGTTGAGTCAGAATTGTCAAAGGGGCAGCTTGGGAGGGATGCAGAGTGGTCCTCATCCTGGAATAAGTGGACAGTCCGCTGGCCGGAGACAGTGGGATTAAGGTAGAAATCCTGGCTGGAGTGGGCCTGAGATCACTCAGAGGGCCGGGTCAGTGGTCTTAGGAACCGGGGTTTGTTGATCCAGCCATCAGTCTGAATGGGCTGATTCCATTGTAACGAAACTCCCTGTAGAGGGCACCCACCCCCACAGCAGCCTGAGTGGGTGTGAACGCTCAGGGAGCAGGATCTTCACCCTGAAGAGGAGACAGACTGAGTTCCCCGGCTGGGAGAGGTGATGCCAAGATTTAGGGCTGGAGTGCACCCTCGCACGGCTGAGAGGGGTGGTTCACAGAGAAGGCTTCCGGGATGATCGGCCAGTGAGGACCAGTGAGTCAGGTGGCTGGTTGTCGAGAGAAACATTCCGGCAGAGCCTGCTGGTTGCTCCAGTGGGCGGTCAGATGTTGAGATTGTCAGCTGGAAGCGATCCATGTCTTCCAGACCGTCAAAGAGACAGCCAGAGAGGGTCAGTTAGGTGTGCTATCTGAGGGGCAAACAGGCAGCCCACTCTGCCTTTAGCTAGGGACGTTTGGATGCTCAGAGACAAACAGACAGCCTGTTGCCTGGCGGGAGAGTCAGCCTGAGCCAGAGGCAGGGTCACTTGGAGCCTCGTGTCTCCAGCGGGGCTGGAGGGGGGCTGGCGTGTCAGGAAGCAGAGCTGGGTGGCTGCAGAAAGTGTCAGGCGGTCAGCCTGACCGACACGCGGGGGGCCACTTGTGGGCTTCGCCAGAACATCAGAGTCTGGCAGGAAGCTCAGGTGGCCGGCGGGCTGGCCGTCTGAGCAACGCCACGCTCCGAGCGGTCCCTCATTTGGGCAGTGCGATGGTCAGGATGGCGAGCCGTCAGGACTGAGGGCTGTGCGGGTGGCATTGCACGGCCACACGGAGTCTGCCTGTCTGGAGATCTCTAGATGCTCGGTGCCCAGAGACGGCCAAGCCCTCCAGACATCCAGCCTCACCATCCTCACCCCCAAACGGCCCGATGGCGGCCTCCCAGCTGGCAGCACTGGAAGGAATGGATCCAGGGCCCGGGGGACGGCCCCAGACTGAGGCCAGCCCCGGCTTCCTGTACTCCGAGGGCCAGCGACTGGCGCTGGAGACTCTGCTGGGCGAGGGCGTGGAGGCGTTCGAGGCCTGCCTGCGGCGCGAGGGGCTGCGGCCCTTCCTGGGTGGAGAGGAGCTCCGGGGCCTGGTGGCAGCGGCTGAGGACTGGACGGCCGCGAAGCCTGAGCCCGGCGGGGCAGCAGAGGGAGCCGACGCCGCCCATGGGGTCTCAGGCAGCCTGACCTACTGGCCGGGACAGTCGGAGGAGGCGGTGCCCGTGCTGCGCCTGGGCTGGCCGGAAGACTCAGCCTGGAAAGGGATCACCCGGGCCCAGCTGTACACCCAGCCGCCTGGCGAGGGCCAGCCGTCCCTCAAGGAGCTGGTGCACCAGGAGATTCGGGCCGCCCACAAGGTGGGAGCCTCAGGGGGTCCCTCCCCCAGACTTGGCCATCCTCACGTGTCCACCCCCAGACGTGAGTGTGAGGGCACATCACTTGGGACCCTGGCATTCTGGACCGTGCATGTCCACGCTTCCCAGGATCCAGGCATCCACACGGCCCCGATCTCACTCTTACCCTCTTAAGATCTGAGGGTTCCCACTCTCTCCCCAAGACCTGGGTGCCTCAGGCATCCATGCCTCTTGGACCTAAGTATGACTGCACACCTCAGTCACCTACTCCACCCCACCAGCCAGGGTGGATGTCTTTATCTTCCTTTGTGCCTCGCTTAGTCGCCCAGTCGTGTCCAGCTCTTTGTGACCCTATGGACTGTAGCCCGCCAGGACCCTCTGTCTGTGGGGATTCTTGTCCAAGCAAGAATACTGGAGTGGGTTGCCACTTATTCCTCTAGGGGATCTTCCCAACCCAGGGATCGAACCCAGGCCTCCCACATTGCAGGTGGATTCTTTACCCTCTGAGCTACCAGGGAAGCCCAAGAACACTGGGGTGGGTAAACTATCCCTTCTCCAGGGGAACTTCCCCACCCAGGAATTGAACCAGGGTCTCCTGCACTGCAGGCAGATTCTTTACCAGCTGAGCTACCAGGGAAGCCCTTATCCTCCTTTGCTGCTGCTGCTACTGCTAAGTCGCTTCAGTTGTGTCCGACTCTGTGTGACCCCATAGACAGCAGCCCACCAGGCTCCCCCGTCCCTGGGATTCTCCAGGCAAGAACACTGGAGTGGGTTGCCATTTCCTTCTCCAATGCATGAAAGTGAAAATTTAAAGTGAAATCGTTCAGTAGTATCCGACTCTTAGTGACCCCATGGACTGCAGCCTACCAGGTTCCTCCATCCATGGGATTTTCCAGGCAAGAGTACTGGAGTGGGGTGCCATTGCCTTCTCTGTATCCTCCTTTAGTGGGGCCCAAATGAGTTTGAGCAAGCTCCGGGAGTTGGTGATGGACAGGGAAGCCTGGCATGCTGCAGTCCATGGGGTCGCTAAGAGTTGGACACGACTGAGCAACTGAACTGAACTGAAAATGTCTGCCCTGCAGCCCCTTGTACTGCCCATTCTATAACAACTTTTTTATGTCTCTACTCCCATGCTAAGTGTTTTTTTATGGGTTAACCCACCTAATCCCAAGGAGGGTCCTATGAGGTTGGGCTTCATGTACCCATTGAGGAGACAGGGAAAGTGAGGCATGGTAGGTTGTCCCTTGTCTTTTAAGTGGCCGAGTGGGGCTTTGAACCAAGGCCTTCTGGCCAGTGACTCAGGGTTCACCACCACCACCTTTTTCTGCCTGCCAGCTCCAGGCTCCTCAGCATTTCCCTGTCCCCAGAGCTCACCTTGGTGGCCTGGCAGGTTATCCCACCCGAGGACCAGGTGTGCAGCTGCCCACAGTGAAGGGCCTCCAGCCCACCAAGCCCTGGAGCCTGGCAGCCACGTAGTGTCAAAGCCCATGGGGTACTGCTGCAGACGTGTGCTTTATAATGACAGTTTTCTAGCAGTTAGAGGTGGAGGGGCTCCAGAAAGCCTGTTTGCTTCTCATTCACACATCGTTGTTATTCAGTCTCTCGGTTGTGTCCAACTCTGCGACCCCATCGACTAAGGCACGCCAGGCTCCTTTGTCCTCCACTGTCTCCTGGGGTTTGCTCAAACTCCTGTCCCTTGAGTCAGTTCACACATAGGCGCTGAATGAACTGTAGTATGTGTCTCGGGGTATCCCCCTCAGCTTCCCTGAATGTCCCACGGAGCCTGGACCATTAAACGCCCTGGAGAACCTCACCCCCGGAATGTGCCCCCCAAGCCCCAGGCTCCACCCACAGCCCCTCTCCCCACCCCTCAGCTGGTGGCCGTGGTCATGGACGTCTTCACTGACCCAGACCTGCTTTCGGACCTGGTGGAGGCCGCCACATGCCGCTGGGTGCCCGTCTACCTGCTCCTGGACCGTCAGCAGCTGCCCGCCTTTCTGACGCTGGCCCAGCAGCTGGGGGTCAACCCCTGGGCCACTGAGGTAGGGGCCAGGTGGCTGGAGGGTAACACCCCAATTCCCTGGCACTGGTGGGGGAAGCAGCGGGGGGCAGACCCTTCCAGGAGGTGCTGGGTCATCAAGGTGGATGCTGGCTGAGAGTGTCCCCTGAGATCTGATGCCCATGGCATGGGGGTGGGGCAGCTGGGGTGAGCTGTCAAAGTTGAGACTATCCACAAGAGACCCTTGGGGAAGCTGGGATAGACCCTCCCATGGGCCGCCCAGGTAGGAGCTGCCTGGAGGGAGGGCACTGGGTGGAGGTCAGGGGGGAGGGGAGGGTCGGCCTGAGCAAGGGCATACCCTCCCACCGCAGAACCTAGACATCCGAGTCGTGCGGGGCTGCAGTTTCCAGAGCCGCTGGCGTCGGCAGGTGAGCGGCAATGTGCGGGAAAAGTTTGTGCTGCTGGACGGCGAGCGGGTCATCTCAGGATCCTACAGGTGCGGCGCCCCCGACCCCACACACTGCCCGGCCTCTGGTCCCCAGCTCCACCTCAGCCGGCAGTGGGGCATGCCCTTCCCCAGACTCTTTTCTCCCCTGTAAGATGGGTCTGTACCCACCCCTGCCCGGGAGAGGAGGGGTCTTGTGGCAGAACAGGCTGGTACTGAACCTCCCGCCGGGCGGTGTTGTGGCCTGGGGGTAAGTCTTCATCTCTTTGGCCCCAGCACTTCGTCGTCTGGGAAACTAGGCTCCCGGTGTGTGGGAGCTCCCATGCCGGGGGACCTGGACTGGAGTCCTAGCTCTGCTTTGGGTGGCTGTCTCCACCTCTTTGAGCATCTGTGCAAAAATCAGAGGGCTTCCCAAGTGGTGCAGTGGTAAAGAACCCGCCAGCCCATGCAGGAGTCATGAGAGACGTGGGTTCCATCCCTGGGTCGGGGTGATCCCCTGGAGGAGGGCATGGCAACCCACTCCAGTGTTCTCGTCTGGAGAATCCCATGGACAGAGGAACCTGGCGGGCTACACTCCATAGTGTCATACAGAGTCAGACACGACTGAAGTGACTTAGCACGCACACAAGGATGCAAAAATCAGAGCTGGTGTACAAACGGCCCGGTCCTCAGACCATCTCCTGTCCCTCCTCTTCTCTCCCTGGGGGCCAACTGACCAGAACCTGGCTCCGTGACTTCTTAGCTCTGGGACATTGGGCTGGTTGGTACCTTCCCTTACTCTGAACCTCAGTTTTCCCATCTGCAAAGTGTGAAAATAGCAGCATTTACTTCCTGGGAACGGCATGGCACAGGGCACGTGGACTCCGAGCCGGATGGCCTGGGGTCAAATCCTAGTTTGAAGTTACTAGCTGTGTGACTTTGTGCAACTCACTTCCCCTCTCTGTGCCCCAGTTTCTCCCTCTAGACGTGGGATGATCCGGTTAGCACATCTAGAGCAAGGTTTCTCAAGAGAGTTACTGCTCATGTTTGGGGCTGGATGATTCTGTATTGCAGGGGAGCTTTCTTGGGCTGAATGGCCCCTACCCAGGAGATATGGGTAGCATCTGGCTTCCCCAGTTATGACAACCCAAACCATCTCCAGACATTGCCAGGTGCCCCCCCAGGGGGCAGAAGTGCCCTGTTGATTACCTTTGCCCTGGCCTGGTGGCTTTCAACTTTGAGCAGGTCCCAGAGTCACCTGGGTGACTTGTTAAATAAAACCCAGATTTCTGGGCCCCACCCCTATTCAGCCAGCCTGGACTGGGGCCCGAGAATTGACATTTCTAGCAAGTTCTTGGTTAATGCTGATGTTGCTGGTCCAAGGACCACACTTTGAGAACCGCTAGCATTAAGACTGGGATGTTGGGTCTTTTTTTTTTCGGCTGCGCCTTGCAGCTTGCTGGATCTCAGCTCCCCAGCCAGGGGATTGAACCCGGGGACCCCAGCAGTGAAAGCACGGAGTCGTAACCACAGGACCCCCAGGAAATCCCCAAGACTGGGAGGTTTTTGAAGAGAATCTTTGTTCTCAGCTTCACTTGGGGATTCCGTAAGATAATCATGCCTGGCACGGAACATAAGATGTGCTGCATCAACGTCAGCTGTCATTTATTATTATTTGATTTTTTTGGTGTGGTTGTTTTTGTTTTTGTTTTACCATATTTCATCGACTCTAAGGTGCCACCAAAGGAAAGAAACATCCTGATCCAAATCTGAAAAGATAACGCGTCTTAGAACCAATGAAATACAGTAGTCCAGTCCAACCTGTGGGACATGGCTCCCCCATCACTAAATTGGAGGGCCTGGGGCTGCTTCCAGAGCACTGGGCTCCTCCTGTGGGCAGCCCTAGAATGGATGAGGCCAGGCCACGAGAGGTTGTCCAGGGCCTCTGGCCATTTAATGGGGAAAGGGGATGGAGGTGGCGGGCAGGGGGAGCAATGAAGCCGGGAGACCAGCCCCGGGCCCTGCCCTCCAGGTTGGTCACAGCACGTGTTGGAGCAGCAGCAGCACACCCAGCGCTAGGCTGGCGGCGGCCCCCGCCAACCGGCCGCGCGTGGGGTCGGGGGCCCCGTTACACATGTGGCCAGTGCAGCAGTTGGTGGTGAGGCTGTAGGTGACGCCCATGTAGTTGATGGGCTCCTCGTGGCCGCACGAGGTGGCGTGCACGCAGCCTTTATTGATGATGGGGCCGACGCCGGGGGCCACCCCGTGGCCCGTGAAGCAGTCCTCGTCGTCGCCACAGCGCATGCTGGTGCCTGGACAGCTTGTGGAGTCGGTCAGCTCACAGAAGACACAGTCCTTGACACCCGTCGTGCCAGGGGCCAGAACCATCACCAGAAGTGGCAGCCAGCCGAGGACCATGGTGGCCTGGCGGCGGTGACGGTGCCCCAGCCGGGCCGTGGGCTTCCCGGGCCTCCCAGAACTGCTGAACGACATGCCTCGCGCCCTCGGGACTTCTGATCTCCCAGGCCCAGCACCTGGCATGGCCTCAGTTCCCGACACTCTGCGTCCTCGGAAGCTCCGTTGTGACCACCGCTCTCGAATCCTCGGGTCTCAGAAACACCCCCGGGGAAGGAGATGAGCCAGCGGCCGCTGCCCCCCAAGGAGTCTCTGTGGAGCGGAATGGGGGTGACCTCACAGATGCGCCCCCCTCCCCAGGGTTCCCACTGGCCGCTCCGGGGCTGAGGTCATAGGTGGGGGAGGGGTGTCACAATCCGAGCGGGCAGGCTGGCCCGCCGACCTGCTGGAGTGCGAGGATACTGACACCCCACGAGGTAAGGATGCTTGGACCGGTGTTCATCATCCTGGCCTCAAAGTGGCCCTCTCTGCCGGGTGCTGCTACGGTACCCGCCGAGGTGCAAGATGGCGTGGGCCAGGGCAAGCCTGGTTTTGCAATGGGCAAACCGAAGCTTAGGGAGGGAATGTGACACATCCAAGTTCCCCTGTGCCAGAAGGAGAGCCCAGGTTCATTTAATTCCAAAGAGAGCATTTACTGAGCACCTGCTGTGTACCAGCAGGTGTGCTTGATTCTCTAAATCACAACCAGTGTGATCACAGGGATAGTAAGGGCACAGCTCACCATGGCTTGCAGACTTTAATTTTTTTAAACTCTTATAAAGTATTTATTTACTTATTTTAATTGAAGTATAGTTTTGGGGGATTTTTTTTTTTTTTGGCCATCCCATGCAGCATGTGGGATCTAGTTCCCTGACCACTTTTTGAACCCACGTCCTGTGCATTGCAAGTATGGAGCTTCTTTTTCTTTTTAATTTCATTATTAGGCTGAGCTGGGTCTTAGTTGCATGCAGGATCTTTTAGTTATGGCATGCGGGACCTAGTTCCCCCACCAGGGATCGAACCCAGGTCCCCTGCGTTGGGAGTGCAGAGTCTTAGCCACTAGACCACTGGGGAAGTCTCGACTCCCAGCCTTTTAATGCTGAGTACCTACTGGGCAGGGGTCCGACCCATATTTTCTGACTCTAATCTTCCTGTGTTTTAGTTCCATGTGACAGATGAGCAAACAGAGGCAGGGAGCAGGCACACCCAGAGCCTGATACACAGCAAGCAGTTAATAAGTGGCAGTCATAATAGGAAGCAATTGAGTCTTCAAAGAGTCCCAGAGGGAGTCAGAATCCCATCTCCTTCCAGAGGTGGAAACTGTGGGAATGGGGCAGACCCCAGGTTTAAACTCGTCTGATTCCAGGTGATCATTTAAGTATGTTAGCTCATGCCTTCCCATCAACCCTCTAGGGTAGATACCTGGTTGCCCCCATTCTACGGAGGGGCATGTTGAGGTCACACAGCCTTTCCATGAGACTAGGTTGGGGGCGGGCGATGGGGGCCAGGCCAGACTTCTGAGGCTGCTTGGAGATCCTGATCCTCCCCTCCACCCTCTGTCCCCCAGCTTCACCTGGAGTGACTCCCGCCTGCACCGTGGCCTGGTGACCCTGCTGACTGGTGAAATCACCGATGCCTTCAGCCGAGAGTTCCGGACGCTGTACGCAGCCTCCGGGCCGCTCCCGCCTGCGCCCACCCCGGGTCCCTTTGTTAGAGCCCTGGGGGGGCTGCAGCTGGCCCACAGCCCACACCGCGTGGCCCACCGCTGCTCTGTGGCCCCCCTGTCGCCGCCACCACCGCCCGATGGCTCACTGACCCAACGCCTGGCCGCCTGCCGAGTCTTCGAGGGGGACAGGCAGGAGACCCTGGCCGCGCCAGGGCCGGCTCTGAGCGACATCCTGAGGAGCGTACAGCGTGCCCGCATCCCCAGCGGCCCCCCAACCCGGCCCAGCCGCTCCCTCTGGGACCTGAGTCGCCTGTCCCAGCTGTCGGGCTCTAGTGATGGAGACAACGATGAGGTGAGACCAGGTGGCGGGCCTGGAAGAGGATGAAGGCCTGTGAGGGCCCCTGAGAGGTGCCTGGTCCTGGGGGCGGGGGAAGCAAAACTGCTTCCCTGCATTCCCAATGGCATGGTCCACTTCCGGTATCCCTACTGTGTGCTGGGCAGGGGAGCACTGGTGACACTGGGCAGAGACCCCGAGAGCCTCCTTCTCTGACCCTCAGCATTCTCACTGGGGACATGGGCTGAGCTACTGTCCCCATCCTCAGTTTGCTTGGGAGGAGGAGTCAGTGCGGTCGAATGAAACAGATTAATCACCATGGTCACAATAAAGTCCCCAGATGGAATTTATTTTGATTTCCTGACCTCCTCCTCCCATGGCAGTGAGGCGATACTCCTGTTAATGCTCAGGTGTATGGATGGAAAAGCTGAGGGACAGAGGGGTTGAGTTTCACTTGCCCAAGGTCAAAGCAACGATCTTTTTTCGGGCACCTTGCCATGCACCAGGCCCCATGCCAAGTGCTTCCTCAGAGTTGATTAAATGTAACCTCTGCCACAAACCATCTGAATCCACCTGCAATGCAGGAGACCCAGGTTCCATCCCTGGGTTGGGAAGATCCCCTGGAGAAGGACATGGCAACCCACTCCAGTATTCTTGCCTGGAGAATTCCATGGACAGAGGAGCCTGGTGGGCTACAGTCCGCGGGGTCGAAAAGAGTCAGACACGACTGAGCAACTAACACTTTCACTTTTACCTTGAACTGCCACAACCATTGAGGTGGATGTGATTACAGCTCTCCACTCACCCATTTCACAGATGGGGAAACCAAGGCACCAGGGAGGAACTGGATCTCAGCCCTGGTTGCTTCCCAGGTGGAACATTTAAATGCTCTGCTCACTGGCTTCCTGGATTCGAGAGTGCTGCGCATGTTGGGGAGGGGGCTAGGGGAGGTCAGGGGGGTCTCCCCTCCCTTCTCCCAGCTGCTTAGACACTTGGCACAGCCTGCCCCTGTTCTCTGGGGAAAGCTTGGATGGCGCCTCTGTGTCCTCAGCTGTGACCTGGGCTGCAAGCAGGAGCCATGTGGGAGAATCCGGTGGATTCTCCCTGGATGCAGGCAGACCTGGGGTCAGTTTCGCTGAGCTGTGCCCCCTCTGAGCCTCAGTTTCCCCATCTGCTAAGTGGGAGCTTGAGGCCACTCCGGAGAGCAATGAATGTCCCCAGAATCACCTCCCTCGGTCCCAATCGAGAGGAGAAGAGGGATGGGCAAGGGCAAGGTCCTCGCCTCTTCCTGGTCCTGAGCTGCCCTCACCTGGCATCACCTCCCTTGGCAAATATTTGCCGCCCCCATGCAGCTGCTTTCTGCTTCCTGTTCCTTTCCCCGCTGCAAAGCCGCACATGGGGACCCAACTCCGTACCCCCTCTGTAGGTCTGGGGGTCCCCAGCCTCCCCATTCACTTCCCTCCTGGTTCTGGAGACATGAAGGCCTTCTCACCTCCCCCCAACCCCTCCACTCTCATCTCCCTGCAGCCCACCTCCTTCTTCCTCCCCTCCCTCCTCCCTAAGCACCCTCTCCATCCTCCCCCCCCACCCTCCGCCCTGCTCTCTCACTCCCCAGGCTCTGGGACCCCCAAGAACCGCCTATCACCTCCCTGTCTTTCCTTCCACAGCTCAAGAAGTCCTGGGGCTCCAAGGACACGCCAGCCAAGGCCCTGATGAGGCAACGGGGTGCTGGAGGGGCCCCCGGCGGGGAGGCGGACACACGCCCGCTGGCCTGGTCCCAGCCCTGGGGCGGCCCCCTGCCCCTCACCCCTGGGCACCGCCTCCGCTATCTGTCCCCGACCCGGAGGAGGTTTGGTAAAGATGCTGCCTCCAAACTGTTGGAACCCAGAGGCATCCGGCAGCCAGACGGGGTCACCCAGCCAGGACTCAGGGGGCAGCCCTGACCGGAGCCAAAGCCAAATGGCTCTGGCCCTGACTCAGGATGGTCAGACAACGGTCACTCAGAGCCCCCCGCCTCCCTGTTGTACCTGGGACAAAGCTTGTGGCCTTGGTGTCTGGGAGATGCCAAGGATTCCCCCCCCCCCCAATTTGTTCTAGAATGCGGGCAAGCCCAGTGCCCACTCTGGACCTCAGTGTCGCCTAGAAAATGGGCAGGAGGTCTCCATTAGGCGAGGTCCTAACAGCACATCTCCTGTTCCCGCCGCGTCAGAACTTCTCTGAGGAGACGCCTGGCTGAGTGGTCCCCGTGCTGGAATTGTGCGGGGGTGAAGATGGGGTTCTCGGGTCTGAGGGGAGGCTTCCTGAACCCGCCTGCGCTCAGGAGCTGTGGGGTAAAGTGAGCCTGGCCGCGGAGAGGAGAGAAGCGTCCGGGGAAGCCGAGCTGAATCCCGAGGCGCTGGGAAACAGGTCCAGGCCAGCGGAGGGGAAGCCAGCAGGGGCCGAGTCTGTTTCACGGGGGCTAAGTGGCGGATTGTTAGGGCTGCCCTTTACCTCTGCTCAGAATAAAGCTGCTTTATGCCAGAAACGTGCGTTTCCGCAGCCTCACGGGAGACCCCGGAGTCCAGACCTGGCTCCTTCGTCCCTCAGACCCCGGAACCCTGGCCCCCATCACTCTCCCTCCCCAGGATCCGGAGTCGGGTCGCAGCACTCTAGCCGGGGGGAGTCAGGTGCCCTGCGCTGGCCTCCCGGCCTCCATCTTCGCCTCTGGGAGAGGATTCTGGGTCACCGGCCCCACAGGCGTGCAGGGTGGGCTAGAGGACCTCGCCGTCCCCCAGGCCTTGGGCGCCCCCCTGGGGCCCCCATCCCAGCCTGCGAGTCCCCCGGCGGCGCCCCGGCTCGCCCGCCGGCGGCACATCCCCTCCGCGGCGCATCGAATAGCCCGCGCAGTAGAGAGACGCTTTTATTCTCAGGGTCACGGGTGGGGTGCTTCGGAGGCCTGATCTGGGTTGGGGCTCGGGCCGGGACCGGGGTCGGAGTCCGGACTGGCGTCCTCGGGGTCCACGTCCCAGGGGAAGGTCGGCAGCCCCCGCATCTGCTCGCGGTAGGCGCGGTCGAAGGCTTCACTCTGCGCCAACGTGAAGTGATTCTTCCAGTCACCGCAGACCCCTGGAGGGAGCGGAGGGAAGGCGGAGCTGAGGCGCAGCCAGAGCGTCGTGCCCCCGCCCCAAGAAGCCAGCACCCTCTCTCCCACCTCCTGGCCTTTGCCCATGCAGCGCCCTTTGCTAGAACCACTGTCCTTCCCCTCCCCCACCCCATATCTCCATTTTGCTGAAGGCTGACAGTTTATCACTGGCCACCAGTCGCCTGGCCAGACCCCCGGGCACCATTCTTGCCCCTCCCCGTCAGGCTCTCTCTGCCCTGCTCACCCCTCCAGCAGACCTCTCCCCTTCCCCCCAACCTAAGCTCTTAAATATCTACCCAGAGCATCCGCCTCCCCATCTAGCATCCTTCCCAGCGTTGTATCACCTCCTCTTCCACCTGTCCTTCACCTTCCTGGCTAGCACAGGGCTTCCTGGCTCCAGCGCTGCTCTGACACTGGGAGCCAGTGCTTTCACGGATCAGGCTGAAGATGTGCCTCTCACAGCCACTGAGCAGGTGAGGGGTGTGACTGCTAGCTCCATGTGCCCCGAGGCAAACACTTGGGTCCCTCAAGTTGCTTTTTTTTTAAAATTTATCTTAAAAAATTATTATTAGTTATTTTTTACTTTTTTGTTCTGTTTGGCCTTACCATACAGAATATGAGATCTTAGTTCCCAGGCCAGGGATCGAACCTGCACTCCCAGCAGTGGAAGTGCAGACTCTTATCTGCTGGACCAGTAGGGGAATCCCCCCTCAAGTTTCTCATCTCATGGGATAATCGGGGGCACCAGCCATTACCTGGAATCCTGGGGCCAAAGTCATTTGGGTCACAGTGTTTTGAAGTTTCGCAAACGCACAAACCACACGTTACATGACACCCCTAGTGAGGTTTCTGGGGGCTCCCTGTGACGGGCTGGCTAGTGGCGCCCCCACCAAGATGTCTATGACCTGACCCTTCGAACCTATGCACATGTGACCCGACATGGCAGAAGGGACTTCGCAGATGTCATTAAGTTAAAGATGTTAATGTTCAATGGCAAACATTCTTATAAGAGGGCCTTCCCAGGTGGCTCTAGCGGTAAAGAACCCACTTGCCAATGCAGGAGGTGTAAGAGACGCGGGTTCGGTCCCTGGGTCGGGGAGACCCCCTGGCCCAGCATTGTTGCCTGGAGACTCCCATGGACAGAGGAGCCTAGCAGGCTGCAGTCCATGGAATCGCAGACTGTAGCAACTTAGCACCCACTCACTCATCTTTATAAGAGGGCGCGGGGCGGGGGTCAGAGTCAGAGAGCAGAAGATGCTTTGAAGATGGAGGAAGGGACCACGAGCCAGGGAATACAGGCAGGTCTGGAAGCTGTGAAGGCAGGGAACTCGTTCCCCCCAGAGCCTCCATAGAAAACACGGTCCTGACACCTTAATTTTAGCTCAGTGAGGCTGATTTTGGACTTCTGACATCCAGAACAATAAGGCAGTGAATGTGTGTGTTTTTGTCCTTTATTATTATTATTTTGGCTGCACTGCACTATTTGGAAGACCTTAGCTCCCCCACCCTTGGACCACGGCAGTGGAAAGTGCTGAGTCCTGACCACTGGACCACCAGGAATTTCCCTGAACATGTGTTGTTTTAAGCCACTATGCGTGTGGTATTTGGTTCCAACAGGAATAGGAAACTAATACACTCCCACCCTCAGCCCGTCATCCAACACTTAACTATTTCTGGGGTGAACGTTAACCCTAAGAAGGGTTCACGAAGAAGACTCCAAACAGCCTCCTAGCGTTCAGAGCTGCTATGGCAACGCTCTTCAGCGTTTAGCATCAGCTGTGTGCCAAGCTCCGTGCTAACAGGCCCAGAGAGGTTAAGTGACTCGCCCAAGACACACAGCCAGGTGGTGGCCTAATGGGGCTTAGAGCCCCAGAGTCCCCTCACCTTTCCGGAGGAAGGCACCATGGCGCTGGTCCAGCAGGCTGTGGGGCAGCAGAGAGAAGTTGGACATGGGGTTGGCCTTCATGGCTTTGAAGGCCGAGTGTGCCACGACGGACTCCAGCGCCTCCTCGGCCAGTGGCCGGCTCAGGAACTGGCAGATGTGCTGCACGGAGCTGCGGAGATCCTGGGAGCAGAGGAGGCGTCAGCGGAAGGAGGGGACCCCAGGCCAGGAAGGGGCACCAGACCCAGAATCTGGATGCCTGAGCCCCCACCGCTGGAATCTGGGTGGGGGGGCAGGATTCTGTCTCTTTGCCTCAGTTTCCCCACCTGCAGGTGGAGGGGTTGGGCCGTGGCTTCTGGGGGTTTCTGCAGTGTGGGCTTTTGGAGGTTCTGTGGGGGCAAGGGAAGGATGGGTCTGGGTCGGAGGTCACAGCAGGAGGCAGGGGTTGGTCCAGCATCTCATGCAGAGTGAACGCTCCTTTAGATTCAAAATTGGTCTGTGCCCAACCCTGCCCCACTCCAGGTCCCAGAAGAGCCCTACCATTCACCCAGGGCCAAACTCCTGGCCTGGCCTTGGCTCCCCTTCCTCCCGACCCGCTCCCCCTCTTGCCCCTGTCAGTCGTCAGCCCCTGAGCCTCCTGCTTCAGCTCTCTGCCGCCTCCCCTCCTCTGTGCTCCCACAGCCCCCACCCCTGGCCCGGCCTCATTCTCTCCCTGTGAGCCCTCACCCCAGCCTCCGCCCTGGCCTTCTCACGGCCTCCCTGCCTCCAGTTCCCCACACCCAGAGCTGACCCTGTTCCTCCCCTGCTCCCAGCCCTCCTGTGGCTCCCCAGTGCCCCAATCCCCAGGCCTGGCTTTCTTTTTTTTTTTTTTAATATTTATTTATTTAACTGTACCAGGTCTTAATTGGGGCATGCAGAATCTAGTTCCCTGACCAGGGATCGAACTCAGGCCCCTGCATTGGGAGCATGGAGTCTTAGCCACTGGACCACCAGGGAAGTACCCCCCGCCCCGCCGCCACCAGGTCTGGCTTTTAAGGTCAGGCGTGGCCAGGTCTTTCATCTCCTTCCTGAGCGGTCCTCGATGTGGGCTTTGGCACGGGGCTGTCACAAAAGCCCTGCACCACCCTTCTCTGCCTGGCAAACTTACCCCTCCAGATGCCACCCAAACATCACCTCCCTTGTGACTGACGGTTCAAATCACTGTGGGTTAAGCACCTCCTGTGTACCCATCTCTAGTCCAGGACTCTCAGGTATATTTGTGCCAATCCTCCCAATGGCTTGGCAGAGAGGTATCATTACCCCCATCAGTGAGTGGAGGCTCAGAGAGGGAAAGACACTTGTCTAGGGTCACACAGCCAACAAGGAGCTCAGATTTGAGTCCCCAAAGTTCATGACCCTCTCGTCTATCTCCCTGCCTTCCCTGACATGCAGCACCTGGCACAGACGCTTGTGGTCAGCTCCACCGACCCCACGGCCTTGATTTTCCAGGTTATTCTTAGTTTCATAAGCATTTATCCTCTTGAACCGTTGATGTGTCCCAGAAATTCTAATGTGTTGGCTGTTCCTCACACCCAGGGGCAGCCCAGAAGCTCTGTCAGGCTGCGTGGCCCAGTTTTTGGTTCAGAGGATAAAGCTGGGTGGAAAAGATAGGGGAGGGGTGATGCCGAAGTCTTTTCTGGATCTTTCCATCAAAAGAGATTTACCAGAGTGGAAAATAAAATAAAATAAACCCATGGGATTCACAGTGAAGAGCTGTGTGCCTCGGGCAAGTTCTCAGCTCTCTTGAGGCTAAACTACCTCAGTTTGCTCCTCTATAAAATGGGAGCAATAATAATATTGGGGTCAGCCATTTAAATATACCATTTTCTGGACTTCCCTGGTGGCACAGTGGTTAAGAGTACGCCTGCTAATGCAGAGGACACGGATTCGATCCCTGATCTGGGAAGACTGCACATGCCTTGGAGCTACTAAGCCCGTGCGCCACAACTACAGAGTCCGCATGCGGCAACCACTGAAGCCTGCGTTCCTAGAGCCTGTGCTCTGCAACAAGAGAAGCCTGAGCTCTGCAATGAAGCAGAGTCCCTACTTGCCACCAGTAGAGAAAGGCCACACACAGCAGCAAGGGTCCGGAGCAAGCAAAATAGAAAATAAAATAAAGTATACCATTTTTTGCCATTTAAGAGGCTGAAACCTCCGCTATTATGGTTACCATAGCCAGATACGCCCTTGCTCGGAACCTAATCACTCTTACCTTGCACACTATGCTAACACTTTGCTGTCCCTTGTCAGATGGTCATGAGACGCCAATGCCAGGGACTGGGGTTCTCACAGCAACCCTTGAGCCAGCATTTTCCACCCATTTTTAAGGATGAGACCTCTGAGGTTCTGAGAGATTTTAAAGAGTCTTTCAATGGCTTTTCGAACACCAAAAGCCAGGCTCTTTCTGCTATACAGTGTCAACAGAAACCAGGACACAAAAAATACATGAAGCACACACGGGATGAGAATGTGTCTGGGGCCATGGGTGAACGAACACTGGAACCTCTTAGGTTCCTAGCCTCTCAGAATAGAGCTCTGTTAAGAACACAGAACAGGGGACTGCCCTGGCGGTCCAGTGGCTAAGACTATGCTTCCAATGCAAGGGGTTTGTGTTCGATCCCTGATTAGGGAACTAAGAGCCCACATGCCTTGAGGTGCCACAAAAATTTTTTAAAAAAATTTAAAAAGGAACATGGAACAGTTGGACACCTTCACTGTGGATCTGATCCAACTAGAAGCCCAGCGTCCTCCTTGCAGTCAGGCAAAGCCGTAGTCATTCTTCATGGCCCCTTCTTCCAGGCAGCCTTCCCTGATTTCCCCAGCCAGAAGGCCTTTCTCTCCCAGGTGCCTGTCCCAAGGACGTTCCACAGGGTCCAGCCAGGCTCTCTGTCTGCCTCCAAAGACCATTTTCTTCCATTGCTTCCCTCTGCCTTTTAGGTCACAACCATCAGGAAGCATCATCACTTCTTGAGGGTCAGGGTTCTGTAGCATCTCACTTAACCTCCCTTGCTTAGAGCCCACCTGTGGCTCCCACCTACTCAGAAAAAAGCCAAAGTCCTCACTCTGGGCCCCTATCCCCTCTCTGCCCTCGTATCCCACCCCACCCCCTCTCAGCTCTGGCCTCTTGGCTCCCTTTGGAACACTTCAATCACACTCTCACCTCAGGGCCTTTGCACCGACTATTCCCTTTGCCTGAGACACATTTTCCCCAGAGAGCTCCATGGCTCTCCCCTGACCACCCTTCTGAAAATCACGCCCATGTGCATTAGGGATGCTCTGCTCCCTGCTTGCCTTTTCTCCTTAGTTCTGTGGGAAGCGGAGCTGGTGGGTGGGAGGTGGAAGGGGGGGAGCAGGGCTGAGGTGGGGGAGGGGATCACCTGCTGCATCTCCTCGTAAGTAATAAACAGGAAGTTCTCTTTGCCCTTCATCCGAATCCAGCCCTTAATGTGGTCGAACCAGGAGCCAAACTGCACTGCGAGCAGAGAGACAGGAGGGTGAGGGACAGGGAGCCGAGCCAGCCCCCCTGGGGCTTGGAGGAGCCCAACCAACGCCCCATGGCCCCAGGCCTGGCCCCTCAGAGCTGGAGCCCTACCTCCAAGCCCCCACCACCCCACCACCCAGTCTCTGCCTTGCTGTCTCTCCCCACTTCCTTCTTGGCCCTCCTCCCATCTGGGCCTCCTTGGGGCTCACTGGCCCCCCAACCTCACATGCCCCAGTCCTCACCTTCGCCTTTAAGGAAGTTCTCCAGGAACTGGTCGGGCGTGCCAGGATCCTTCAACTGCCTGGCAATCTTGGAGTAGTGATAGAGTGAGATCGCCACATCCCGGGGGTTCCGGCCCATGTAGATCACCTGTGTGCGGGCAGGGGGAAGAGGGGAGAGGGTGTCAGTCCCTGAGGTTTCCTGACCTGCAGCCCTCTCCCTTCTGATATCTGCAGCAGGACGGACTCAGGGTAGACTTCTGGAGGGACTTCCCAGCTAATCAGGGTTCAGATCAGTTTGCCTCAGTCCATAGCAGGGGAGGGCACCCTCCAGCCACACTCTGGGAAAAGAGAGGGACTGTTTCGACACCAGGTAGAGGGGCAGTTTGGCTTCAAGAAATAAAGAGTGAAGGAGACAGGCATGCAGGGTAGGTGATGGAGATCATGGTGAGGGGCGATGACCAACAGAGAAAGGCGGCCACCTCTGCTTCCTATTCCCACGGCTGGGGCCCCAGCCTCCTCCCCAGCCTCCTAGCCTCCACACGGCCCCAGAGGCTCTTTCTACACCCACCTGACCGTGCCCTCCTTGGCCCTCTGCCCCCAGGTGGAGTCCCAGCCCCTGGGCCTGGCATTCAAGGCCCTGATGACCCGGTTCCAATCTGTTTGCCAGCTTGATGTTCTGCTACTAGCCTTACTCCAGCCCCATCAGATATGTCCTCTCTCAAGACCAAGGTTAGCCATGCAGGTGGTCAGTCACACCTACGTGGCCAACCTCCAACAAAAACCCTGGATGCCGAGGCTCGGGTGAGCTTCCCTGGTGTGTGACACTCCATGCGTGTTGTCACATGTCTTTGCCAGAGGACTGAGCACTGTCCATACAGCTCCACTGGGACAGACCCCATCAGAGCTGGTGCCTGGTCTCTTGTGGATGCGCTCCCAGGCACCTCTTCCCTTCACCAACTTTAATTTCTGTCCTTTCTCTGTGCTAAGTCGCTTCAGTCATGTCCGATTTTTTGCAACCCTATGGACTGTAGCCTGCCAGGCTTCTCTGTCTGTGGGGATTCTTCAGGCAAGAATACTGGAGTTGGTTGCTGTGCCCTCCTCCAGGGGATATTCCCAATCCGGAGACTGAACCTGAGTCTCTAGTGGCTCCTGCATTGCAGGCAGATCCTTTACCGCTGAGCCACCAGGGAAGCCTATCCTTTCATTGTAATAAGCTATAACTGTGATCATAACAGCTTTGCTGAGCTCTATGAGTCTTTATAGTGAATCACTGAGCCTGAAAGTGGTCTTAGGGACCCCTGGATTGCAATCCCCACCACTTCTCTGTCCGTACTCACTCCCTTCCTTGGTGATCACACCAGTCTCCTGGCTTTAATTCCTCTCTCCGTCTCTATTTCTTTATCTCTGTCTGTCTCTCTGTTTCTGTCTCTGTTTCTCTCTGTCTCTATTTATGTACACACACATCTCAACAGGTTGCAAACAGATGTGCCCAGCACACATCACTCCTGTCAAGCCCAGATTCGTCTCTCTCACTGTCCACCGGCATCCTCCACTTGGGTCACAGCAGAGCCCCCCACCTTCTCCCAAAACCTCTCCTTCCCTTCTCAGTCCACGGCAGCCCCAGCCTCCCAGCTCCTTACTGGACGTGCCAAACCCCCTGCCGTCACCCTTGACTGATGCTCCTCCCACACTCACATCCAACCTGCCGGCAAATATTCCTGGTTCCAGCTTCAGAATACACTCCAAACCCAGCCCTTTTTCCTTCACCTCCACAGCCACCGCCTTGTTTGTCTCCACGGCCACCTTGCACCTGGTCTGTCGCCTCCCCGCCCCCCTCCCTCCTCCCCTCCCCCGCCCCGCCCCGCACTCGCTTCTGCCCTCGCCCTGAGCGTCTGTTCCCTGCCTTGCAGCCAGAGGGCGCCCGGGAAAACCTAAGTTGGTCCCTGTTTCTCCTCTGCGCAGAGCCCGCCCCTGGCTCCTGTCCTCCTCAGAGACAAGCAAACTCCCCACCAAAGCCCGTGCGGCGCTTGCACATTGTGGCCCCTATTAAATCCCTGACCTCATCTCTGCTCCGCTCCCCTTGCTCACTTAGATCCAACCACACAGTCCTCCTGAGTAGACCTCAGGCCTGCCACACCCACCCCAGGGCCTTTGCACCTGCTCATGCCCCTGCCTGGAACATTCTTCCACCATCCCCGACACCCCCGTGGCTCCTCCCCTCACATCTCAAGTCTTTACTCAAATGGCATTGTCTTGCTGAGGCCTCCTTTGACCCCTCCGCTATTTAGAATTGCAACCCTTACCTCTAAGTCCAACCCCCACCTTCTCCTCCTTCTCGATGTGAATATATCATCTTGGATGTATTAACTATTTTCCTTATTTTTAAAAAGATGCTTATATAAATTTATTTGGGGTCCAGGATCTTAGTCCCCCAACCAGAGATCAAACCCATGCCTCCTGCAATGGAAGCGTGGAATCCTAACCACTGGACCGCCAGGGAAGCCCCAGCATTTTCCTTATCTATTCCATCTGTTCTTGGCCTGCCCCCTTTAGAGCGTGGGCTCCCAAGGCAGGTGTTCCTGGGCATGTGTTTGCTGCTGTTCTAGATCAGGACCAGGCACATAGTGGCTGCTTAACATGCTGAGTTCATCAGAGAGTTATGCTCCACCCCTCCTCCACTCCCCCCTGCTCCAGCGACACACACACCCCTCCCTCCTCCTGTACCTTGGCCTTGGAGTTGAAGAAGGCCTTGGCGAAGAGCTGGATGGGGAGGTGGGAACTCATGAGGCGGGGGCTGGGCTGGTTGGGGAGGCTGAAGGCGCCCATGATGGCTTCACACCAGGGCGACCGCTTCCAGATGGGCACCGAGTGGATCCAGGAGGGGTCTCCGTCCTTTAGGATTAAGCTCAGGATCTCAATCATCCAGTTGGTCCCTGTTGGGAAAAACTGGGCAAGTTAATCGGAGGTAGGGCTTCCCTGGTGGCTCACACGGTAGAGAATCCACCTGCACTGGAGGAGACCCAGGTTCGATCCCTGGGTCGAGAAGATCCCCTGGAGGAGGAAATGGCAACCCACTCCAGTATTCTTGCCTGGAGAATTCCATGGAGAGAGGAGCCTGGCGGGCTACAGTCCATGGGGTCGCAAAGTGTCAGACATGACTGAGCCACTAACACTTTCACTTCCCCCCTGCCTGCGGGCTGGATGCAGAGATGCCAGTGGAAACTGGGGCTCCTGGGGATGGCAGAGCCATAAAGCGGAAGAAGCGAGGATGCCGGAATCTGCATGGATACCCCCCACCCTGCCCTCCATCCATCCCACACTGGTTGTGCAGAAGGCAAATGCCCCCCCCACCTCCACCCCCAGGGTACATAGGATTCATTCCCTATAGACCAAAACTGCAAGAAGAGAACAGCCAGACAGTTAAAGGAGGAGGCTGGGTCCTGTCCAGACCACATAGTTTTCGTTCTTGAAATCAGGAGACCTGCCCAGCCACACTTGCACAGAAAGGATCCTTGGAGTTCAAAGGGGAATGATGTCAAGAGATGTTCTACCCAGACCCCTTCCGGTAAAATTCATCTTGGCTAAGAGTTGCGTGTGCACACATGGGAAGATCCTGAGATATACCAAATACGGACTGTGAACCAGGCAAATCAAAATGATTGGCCAAAGGAAACCCGGAAGAAATGCCCCATAAAAGTAATTCAAACTGCCACAAAGGTGCGACTCAGAGACTCTCCCCCTGAGTCGGCCCGTGTACCTTTTCCTCTTAATACATAACTTGACTCGCGTCATGACTCTCCTTTTGGTAGAAATTCTTTTCTGCAAAGCCAGAGGGCCAGGGCCCTTATCACTGTCCACTGGTCTAGTAGCTGGGATCTGGCACTCTTACCGCCTCGACCCAGCCACTCTCTGGCTGGGAACCCAAGCCCGGCTCTAAGCCATTGCAGGCCGATGCCACCTGAGATCAGTTAGAATTTACAGGAATGAGAATAGATTCCTTTTTTTTTTTTTTTTTGCCTCACCACATGGCTTGTGGGATCTTTGTTCCCTGACCAGGGATTGAGACCAGGCCCTGGGCAATGAAAGCATGGAATCCTAACCACTGGGCTGTCAGGGAATTCCCGAGAAATAAATTTCTATTGGGTCAGCCTAATGAGATTCTGAAGCACTCCATTAATACACAGAGGAAGCTGCAACTGAATTCAGGTGGCTGGACTTAAAATCTCAGCGCTTTTCACTACCGCTTCTTGGGAATAAGCCCTTGATTTCTTTGGTGGTGGTTTAGTCACTTGGTCGTGTCGGTCTCTTGCGACCCCATGGACTGTAGCCCGCCAGGCTCCTCTGAACATGGGATTTCCCAGGTAAGAATACTGGAGTGGGTTACCATTTCCTTCTCCAGGGCATCTTCCTGATCCAGGGATCGAACCTGCATTGCAGGCGGATTCTTAACCAACTGAGCCATAGTGCCACAAACATCACATTGTAGGAAGGGGATCTCATTCATGACCAGGTTCACAAGTCTGGGTTCCAGGAGACTGCCGGCAGGTCAGATGAGAAATAACAATAATATGAACAATCACTTGGTCTTAGTGTTACATCGTCCTGGATTCTAACAACTACCCTGTACCAGTTCCCAGTGTATCATCTCTCAGCTCCAAACCCGTTCCTGGTTCCCTGTTCCTTGACTTTGGAGCTGGAGAGTATGATCAGATCTCATTGGCCACCTGGCGCAATGTGACGCTTGGTCAGTAGAGGGCGCTGGAGGAACCCTGCAGAAGGATGTGGTTTCTCTTCCTGGTTCTCCGGCTTCCCCCAGAAGGTTTTTTAAAAAAAATATTTATTTATTCATTTTTAGTTGAGCTGGGTCTTCCTTGTGGTGTGAGGGCTTCTCACTGAGATGGCTTCTCTTGTTGCAGAGCAGGGCCTCTAGGCACGTGGGCTTCAGCAGTTGTGGCTCTTGGGCTTAGTTGCTCCCGGGCATGTGTGATCTCCCTGGACCAGGGATCGAACCCGTGTTCCCTGCACTGGCAGACAGATTCCTAACCACTGTATTACCAGGGAAGTCTCCCAGATGGCGCCTGTGACGGACAGAGGCCAGCAGCGCAGTGCGCAGAAAGATGCAGCAGTGTGTATAAAGTTTATATTGTGTATAATTGCAGAAGATGGGAAACCAGGATATGTGAATCAATAAGGAACTAGTTCAACAAGTAAAACAAGGATTCTTGTACATCCAGTGTTATGAAATACTATGGAACTGTAAAAACCAACAAAATCCCAGGAAGCTCTTTGTTTACAGTTCTAAGATGGGATGGTGTCAAAATACAAGGAAAAAGAAGGCAAAACCATTAAAAAAAATGAAGCAGAATGATGTGTATCATTTGTTAACTTTTGTGGGAAAAAAGTAACCAAAAAATGTACGTTTTTGCTTGTACATAAAATTCTGAAAAGATACACAGAGACTGTTGGTGACTTGGGAGGAGAGGAATCTTTTGTACCTCTTTAATTTTGAACTATGAATACATGACTTTCTAAGAGAAATTAACATATTTTAAACTTAAAAAAATCTAGAATAACTAGACATCATATGCAAAGAACCTTGATCTATACCTCATACTATGTGTAAAAATTATCTTAAAATGAATCTTAGACTTTAGTGTAAAATCTAAAACTGTAAAATTTCTGGAAGACAAAAAAGCCATCTTTATGACCTTGGTTTAGGAAAAGTTTCCTTAGCTATGACATCAAAGTCTGATCCATTAAAGAACAAATTGACAATGGGAGCTCATCAAAATTCAAACTTTTGCTCTGAGAAGACACTGAAAAGAAAATGAAAAGACAAGCCACAGACTTGGAGAAAATGCCTGTAAAAAGCATACCTGATAAAGGATGCATACTCAGATTACATAAAGAGCTCTCAAAACTCAATAATTAGAAAATCAACCAACCAATTAAAAAGAGTACAAAAAAAATCTGAGCAGACACATTGCTGAAAAAGGTATATAATAGCGGACTTCCTGGGTGGTCCAGTGGTTAAGAATCCACCTGCCAATGCAGGGGACACAAGTTCCATCCCTGGTCTGGGAAGATCCCACATGCCTCAGAGCAACTAAGCCCGCTCACCGCTATTACTCAGCCCTGGTTGCACAACTAATTGAAGCCTGCGTGCTCTAGGGCCCACGAGCCAAAGTTTCTCAGCTTGTATGCCGCAACTATTGAAGCCTGAGCGCCCTAGAACCCACACGCCACAGCTACTGAGCTTAAGTGCTGCAACTGCTGAAGCCCAGGCACCTAGAGCCTGTGCTCTGCAGCAAGAGAAGCCACTGCAATGAGAAGCCCGAGCACCACATGAAGAGTAGCCTTCACTCGCTGCAACTGGAGAAAGCCTGCACAAAAAGCAAGGAAGGCCCAGTGCTGCAAAAAAAAAAAAAAGATATATGATGGTTTGTAAGCCTCTGAAAAAATGCTCAGCTTCATCAGCCAGTAGACACATGCAAATACAAGCCACAATGAAATACGAGAGCACGTCTGTTAGAATGATTTTGCAGGGACTCTCCTGGTGGTCCAGAGGTTAAGACTTCCTGCTTCCACTGCACATAGCAGGGGATCTGCCCCTGGTTGGGGAACTAGGATCCCACATTCCCTGTGGTGTGACCGAAAAAAAAAGAAAAAGAATGTTTTTAAAAAAAAACTTGACAATATCAAGTGTTGACAAGGAAGCAGAGCATCTGGAGTCCACCGATCTTGCTGGTGGGAACACAAGAGGGTAAACAGCTTACCCAAAAGTACAAGAGGGTTTCCACTTTGGAGCCGGTTTGGCAGTTTCTCAAGTTAAGCGTCTGGACTTCCATAAACTCAACAGTCCCACTGCTAAGTATTTACCCAAGATAAGTGGAGAAGTATTTCCATGCAGAGACCTGTGTGAGATGAATTATGGCAGTTGTATTTGCCATACTCAACCCAACCTGGAAACAAGCCAAGTGTCCTTCAGCAGATGAATGTATAAAATCACCATGGTCCATCCATTTTCTGGAGAACTCCTCAGCAATAACAAATACAACAACTTGGAGGAATCTAAAATGCGTTGCTGGGGCAGGTGTAGGAAGGAGAGGGTGGGACAGGTGGAGAGAGTAGCATGGAAACGTACGTAAAACAGATAGCCATTGGGAGTTTGCTGTCTGACTCAGGGAACTCAAACCGGGGCTCTGTGACAACCTGGAGGGGTGGGATGGGGTGGGAGGTGGGAGAGAGACTCAAGAGGGAGGGGACATACATATACTGATGGCTGATCTATGTTGACGTATGGCAGAAGCCAACACAATATTGTAATTATCCTTCAATCAAAAATAAATTAAGAAAAAAAATACATTACTCTGAGTGAAAGACGTCAGTCTCAAAAGTTACATGGAGTATGACTCCTTGTGTGTGGCATTTTGGGAAAGGCATAACTACAGGGGCAGGAAATGGATGACTGGTTGCTGGGGGTGGGGTGAGGAGAGAGCTGACCACAGAAGGTGTGAAGGGATTCCTGAGGGCAGGGAAAGCACCGAGTCCTGGCCATTCAGGGCGCCAGGGAATTCCCTGAACCATTCTACATCTCAACTGTAGTGTTTCCTGTGTATGTCTATCAAAATTCACAGAACTCCAAGAGAAATGAAAATATGTCCATAGGCAGATTTGTATATCTATGTTCCTACAAGCATTATTAAGAGTCAGAGAGTGAAAACAACCCAACTGACTGCTTATCAACTGATAAATGAATAAGTATACCTAATAGTATACCCCTTCAGAAAAGAATCCACCAGCAGTGCAGAAGACACGGGTTCAATCCCTGGGTCAGGAGGATCACTGGAGAAGGAAATGGCAACCCATTCCAATACCTTTGCCTAGAGAATCCCATGGACAGGGAAACCTGGCGGGCTACAGTCCACAGTGTCACTGAGAGTCAACTGAAGCCACTGAGCACGCAGGCAGTACACTCATATCATGAAACATTATTCTGCTATAAAAAGGAATGAAGCACTGACAATGATGTGTGTCAACCTCAGAAACATGCTGGAACTTCCCCGGTGGCTCAGCGGTCAAGAGTCTGCCAATGCAGGAGACATAGGTTCAATGCCTAGTCCAGGAAGATCCCTCGTGCTTCAGCAACTAAGCCCAAAATGCACCACAACTACTGAGCCTGGGCACTAGAGCCTGCAAAACCACAACTCCTGAGCCCACGTGCCGAAACGACGGCAGCCTGTGCTACCTACAGCCCCTGCTCCACAGCAAGAGCAGCCACCGTAATGAGAAGCCCGGGCACTGCAAGTGGAGGGTAGCCCCCACTTGCCACAGCTGGAGAAAGCCCACACACCCACGAAGACTCAGCATAGCCGAAAATAAATAATAAATAAATAAAATTATTTTTAAAAAGTGGGCTAAGTGAAAAAAAGCCAGACACAAAAGACCAGCTCTTGTACTAGTCTACTTACACGAAATGTCCAGAATGGGCAAAATCATAGAGTAAGAAAGCAGAATAACGGTGCCTAAGCCTTGAGGGTGGAGGGGGCGGGTTGGAGGTGATGGCTAATGGGAACAGGGTTTCTTGTTGAAAGTGAAGTGAATGTGTGAATGCCTCAAGCATGTCTGACTCTTTGCAACCCCATGGACTGTGGCCCGCCAGGCTCCTCTGCCCATGAAATTCTCCAGGCAAGAATACTAGAGTGGGCAGCCATTCTCTTCTTCAGGGGATCTTCCTGACCCAGTGACTGAACTGGGGTCTCCTGCATCACAGGCGGATTCTTATCTGAGCCACCAGGGAAGCCCTGTAAGTAATGGAAATGTTCTAAAACTGACTACAGTCATGGTTTGCACAACTCTGTGAGTATCCTACAGCCAAAGAACTGTGTACACTTTCCAATGCGTGGATTTGGAAGTATACAAAGCGTATGGTATGTGAATTATTCTTTTAAGTGTTACCCAAAAAATCCTCATAGAACTCTCTGTTGAAAAGGGTGAGTATAACATTTTGAAATTCTTCAAAAATATTTTGAAAAAATATCTTTGTTCAGAGCTGTGTCTCTGCACCTGGCAGACAGTTAGTAAGTAGCATTTCAGTAACCAAATGAAGAAAATTAAGATCTTTCCTTCCGCCCTCTCTTCCTCCCTTCCTTTCACGAATATTTATTGAATGTGTTTCACTGTTTTAGGCTCAAAGAACACAGTCACGATCAAGAGGAAGCAAAATATCTACCCTCATGGAGCCAGGTTCTAGTGAGGAAGACAGACACTAAATCAACCAAGGAAAATATAGTACAGTGGCTGGCAGGGAAGACAAGTATGAGGAGACTTCAAGGATGGAGAAGCTGTTTTAGCCAGGAAGGTCTCAAAGACCCAGCATAGGGGCCGGGAGGGAGCCAGGCACTCAGGGATCCGGGGAGGGGTGCCCCCTGGCGGAGGGACCGGCCATTGCAAAGACTTGGCTCTGAACAGAACAAACGGGTCCCCGTCCCCACCGCCCCTCCCGCGTTCTTCTCCCGCTTTGTCCTCGGTGTCACCCTCTCACCCTCGGCCCCACACTCACCCAGCACTCTCCCTAGTGCCCCCCTCCCGACCCGGCCCGGCAGGTACCTGACTTGGGGTAGGTGACGATGAAGATGTCATCGTCGTGTACTTCGGCGTTCTCTACCATGCTGATGCTCTCAGGTGAGTAGATGCCCACGGGGAAGAGGATGCCTTTGTACCTGAAGTATTCGCCTGACAAATTCTGGCTGTAGGAAGGTAGGGGAGACACCGTGAGGACCGGAGACGAGGCAAGGACAGAGGTCACCCTTGGGAGAGCCTGCTTTTTTTAATTTTAATTTTTTTTTTTTTGTCATGCTGCCTCATGCAGGATCTCAGTTCCTCGACCAGCGATAGAACCCACGCCCCCCAGTGGAAGCTCGGAGTCTTAACCACTGGACTGCCAGAGAAGACCCAAGGGGCCTGCGTTTGAGCGTCCTTCGAGGTCCCAGGAGCCTGCCCAGGGGTCCAGCTTTACAGCAGACGCTTCCAGAACTGATGGCGACAGAAAGTGGAGAAGGGATCTTAGGGCAGAGGACAGAGGGCTACCAAGGACATGGGCGAGGAGCACTCCGTTCATTAGTAGAACTTTCTCTGCACCTCGTTTCCTCATCTGCAAAGTAAGGCTGATTTACTAACACCTGGTAACAATTCTGGGCTTCCCTGGTGGCTCAGAGGGTAAGGAATCTGCCTGCAATGCAGGAGACCTGGGTTTGATCACTGAGTCAGGAAAATCCCCTGAAGAAGGGAATGGTAGCGCACTCCAGTATTCTTGCCTGGAGAAATCCATGAATAGAGGAACTTGGCAGGCTACAGTCCATGGGGTCCCAAAGAGTCAGACACAACTGAATGATTAACACTCTGACTTCACTTCATAATATTCGTACGAAATGACAATGATTGGTATCTCCATTCTCTGGATGAGGACATCGAGGCCCAAAGAGGTCAAGTGACTTGCCCAAAGTCACACAGCTGGCGGGACACACAGCACTTCACCCCTGCAAAATGGGACTAAGCGCTTTCCTTATGTATACTCTTCCCCCCAACCCTCAAAGAAGATGCTCAGTCACCACCTCCATTTTACAAACACAGGCCAGAGGAGTCAGGTGCCCTGCCCATTTCTGCACAGCCACTGAGACGCAGAGCCGACCTGCGAAACCTGTATGTGCAGTCACCCGGGAAGCCGGAACAGTCTTCAACTTCAAGCCCCTCACTGAAGCCACTTTCCCCAAAACCCTGCAGTGTGTTCACAGAGCCATACAGGGACATACAGCTTCCCAAAGTGAGATGCTTTGAGAGCAATCCATTTAATTCTCTGACTCTGTGCTATGGCAGCCTCCCCTGGGGTTTCCTGTCTGTGGCGTGGGAGAGAGATAGGTATTTGGGGGACCTTGCTAAGGTGAAACTGAGCTGAAGATACATTTCACTGGACTTCTGTGGGATATTTACAAGGTTGGCCGGCACGTCTGTGTATTGTTACGGGGATGGTGAGCTGGTTGGGTGCAGGAATTGCTTCTGGGAGCGCTGGTTGGGCATACAGACAGGAAGGTTAGGGACATGGAAGTCGGATCATGATATCACATGTCCAAGGGAGCTTGGCGTCAAAAGTATGGCATATGGGAGGAGACTCAGATTTTTGATTTTTACTTTTTGGTATGGGCTTCCCTGACAGCTCAGACAGGAAAGAGTTTGCTTGCAACGCAGGAGACCTTGATTTAATCCTTAGGTTGGAAAGAACCCCTGGAGAAGAGGATGGCAACCTGTTCTTGACTGGAGAATTCCATGGACAGAGGAGCCTGGTGGACTACAGTTCATGGGGTCACAAAGAGTCAGACTCCATTGAGCAACTAACACTTTCGCTTTCTTCACGAGGCATGTGGGATCTTAGTTCCCTGACCAGGCGTGGAACCTGTGCCTATTTGCAGCGGAAGCATGGGATTTTAACTGCTGGACTGCCAGGCAAGTCCCTAAAATAATTGCTTTTAATAAAAAGGAAGTGAGGTGAGTGTTGGACCCAGTGAGGTTGAAACCCCAGCTGACTTGCACAGGCCTTTTCTGTTATTTCTTCCTCATCTGCCCAGTTGACAGATGAGAAAACTGAGGCCCACTGAAGGCTGAAACTTGCCCAGGGATCTCCCAGTGTCCTTCCTGAAGGCCTCCACCAGAGGGATGGGGAATTTCTCCAGGGCTTTCAATCAGGCTCAGGCTTGCAGGAGAAAGACGAAAGCTAGAGTACTGTTTCCCCAGATCCCAGGAGGGTTCTGGGGAGCCCAGGTAAGGCTTGGCCCAGCCAGCCAGGGTTGCCAAAGGGCAGAGTCCCAAGGTGGCGGGGCTCAGAGGAGGCTATGGAGGAAGTTGGCAGGTGGGCTATGGTCTGCTTGCCAAGGCCCCTTTTGTTCCTGGTGAGGGGACTGGAAAGGAGGGGCTGGTTACCTTAGAGGGGTGGTGGCAGGGGCTTTGCAAGCTCTGCTTCTTAGTATGTCCCAAAGTGGGACAAGTGTGAATGAGAGTGTTCTGAGGGACTTCCCTGGTGGTCCAGTGGCTAAGACTCTGAGTTTCCAGTGCTGGGAGCCTAGGTTCAATCCCTGGTTAGGTAACTAGATCCCACATGCCTTACTCAACTAAAGAGTTCTCAAGTCGCAACTATAGATTCCACAATGAATATCGAAGATTCTGCACACCACAGCTAAGACCCGGTGCAGCCAAAATAAATAAATATTCAAAAACAAATATTTTTTTAAAGTGTGGTTCTGGAGCCGGGCGTCTCGGGTTCAGAGTTGAGCTTTGGCACTCCCTAGCCGAGGTAAGGCCCAGTGCTTAATCTCTCTGTGCCTTGGTTTCCTCAACTGTAAAATGGGGATAGAAGAAGTCACATAATATCTTGGTTAACAGCATAAACCCTGGAGCCAGAATCCATGAGCTTGAATTCTTCCTCCCTCTAGCTGTGTGGCTGTGGGTAACTCACTTGACCTCTCTCCGCTTCAGTTCTTTCATGCATAAAATGGGGATAATAAGTAAACATTACCTCATAGGATGGTTGTGAGCATGTAACAAGTGCTTAGAAATGGGCCTGGCATAAGAGTATGCATTATATAAATGTTTCTTAATTTTTGGTGGGAGGATTTAATGTATCATTTGACTTGTAGTCGAGTCAAGATAGGATTTGACTCGTAGACCACGTTCAATAAATCTGGACTACAATTATTGTTATTATACCCATTAATAGAGGCAACACTAGACGTTGTGTGAGCCCAGAGGAGAGGTTAGTTGGCACAACCTTTGGCACACAGTAGGCCCTCTGCTGGCCCTCAGCACGTTGTAATTAACTTTACTGTTCAGGGATGTCAGAGGCTGAGCACAGGCAGCGGAATTAGTGATGTCACTAGTTGTCAGGCAGATTTAACCCAGTGGGCGGGACCGTGAGGTCATCAGTCACTAGGCAGATTAGCTGCTAAGTGCCTGGGTCTTGGCTACGGTGGGTTCCCTGTGTTCTCTCGGCCCTAGGCAGCAGATCTCACCTCTCTGAGCCTCAGTTTCCTCCTCTGACACGTGAAGATAACGGTAATCTCAACCTCAGGGTTTTAATCCTACCTAAAGATTAAAAGGGATAATATATGCTAAGTCCTTGACTCCTGACTGATGCTCAAGACACCTAAACTCCCTTTAGCGTTCAGTGCTATTTTAGACTTTGATCTCACCAACAGCTCCTTAAGAAAGAAATGTCCTCCCCAGCTTATGGAAGAGGAAAATGGAGTTGCAAACAAGGAAAAGATCCTGTGCCCTTCAGAGGTCTCTGAAATATTCACTGAATGCATACATGCATAAATATGAGGGTGTCCCACCATCCCTTGGGCTTCCCGTGAGGCTCAGCTGGTAAAGAATCCGCCTGCAATGCGGGAGACCTGGGTTCGATCCCTGGGTGGGGAACATCCCTGGAGAAGGGAAAGGCTACCCACTCCAGTATTCTGGCCTGGAGAATTCCATGGACTGTATAGGCCATGGGGTCACAAAGAGTCGGACACAACTGAGCGACTTTCACTCACACCATCCCCTTTAGCACAATCTCCAAACTGGGGGACCAAGCCCCACTCCAGGAAGCCAGGGTGGAATCCACAGTGCTAATACATTGTTGGTGCCTAACCAGTATTTGACTGAATGAATGAATGAATGAATGTGTGAATGAATGAATGAATGTGTGAATGAATGAATGAATGAATGCGGATGAATGAATGTTTGAAGGAATATGTGATGAATATGTGAATGAATGAATGAATGTGTGAATGAATGGACAATTGAAAGTTTGAATAAATAAATGAATGCATGAACGTGTGAGTGAATGAAGGGGGTCATCTGGACAAAAAGTTAAGGAAAGTTAAAGAGCACTTGTTACATCCGTTCGTGTTCCTCCAGGGTTCTCAGTCCCCAGCATTTTTAGAATCCCCCAGGGAGATGTCAGAAACTCCCGAAGCCCAGCCTCATTCCAGGTTAACAGTGTCCAAACCTCACCACTGCGCCCCTTGAGCCCAGAACAACCAGCTACTCAATAAATGACTGAGCATCAATATTCAATTAGCAATCAAGGCATGATGGGGGTGAGCTGGGACCTCCCCGTATGTCACGAGGCTACAGGTGAGAAAATGGAGGTTGAGGGAGAGGGAACCATGTGACCAAGGCCACTTGGCAAGCACCAAACAGAGCTGAGATGTGACCTTGAGCCCCACAGACAGTTCCGTTCTGGATCCTCCTTCCTCACATCCCCCCACTCCCGCCAAAGCCACCCAACGCACCGAGCACTATGCCAGCCTCTGGCTTTTGTGTCTGCCATTCCTCCCACCAGGAATGCTGTCTCCCTGCATTTGAGCATGGTGGCCTGGCTGGGGTTGGGGGGGTGGAGGAGCGGGGATCTGGAGTCCTGCTTGGCTGAATCTTACTGTGTGTCCCCAGACGGGTGCTGTGCGTCCCGTCTTCTCTCCCCACCTGGTAAATTAAATCTGGCCCCGGGGTGACCTTGCTTCTCCCTGGGTTCTGAGCCCAGTTGGTTTCCAGGTCAGCTCCAGGCCCTGTGGCACGCAGCGATTGCTCGGCTGGAGCCGAGGAATGAAGATGACAACTGGGCTGGGGGCAGAGGCCTGCAGCAGGAGGAACAGCAGACAGCTCACGTGATGGGCAGTGGGCCAAGGTTGTAACTAGCCTCCTCAAAGGGGCCTGGCCTGGGACTTCCCTGGTGATCCGGTGGCTAGGACTCCACACTCCCAACACAGGGGGCCCTGGGTTCGATCCCTGATCAGGGAACTAGATCCCACATGCCACAACAAAGACCCAGCACAGTCAAATAAATAAAAATAAAATAAATAAAAACTTAAAAAAAAAAAAAAAAAGCCTGGCCTGCCCTGCTAGGGAGACCCTGGGACACAAGACTACAAATGGCCCAACCCAGTGATCCTCCTTCCTGCCACCCCCAGACCTCCCCGTCCCTCCGGCCCTGGCTCTTCCTCTTGTTCCCCACCACCCTGGTCCAGCTCAGCTCTCCTCCTTGCCCTCTGGATCCTCAACCCAGCCTCCTCCCCAGTCTCTTGGCCTCCAGTTTCTCATTCCTGTTCTTCTCTGATTGGCCCCAAGCTCAAGGCCCTACATAGCCTGGTGGAGGGGAAGTGTATCAGAACTTGGGTGCCATCCATCAGTATTTTTGTTGAAGGGACTTCCCTGGTGGTCCAGTGGCTAAGACTGTGCTCCCAGTGCAGGCGGCCCGGGTTCGACCCTTGGTCAGGCAACTGGATCCCACATGCGGCAGCTAAGCCCTGGGTGCAGCCAAATAAGTAAATATGTGCGTTGAAAAAATAAAAATAGCACTCACAGTGCTCCCTGGCCTGACATTCCTCATTCCATTATAAGCCTTAATTTGCTTATCCCCTCAACAACCCTAGGAGGCCACCCAACATTGCTACCCCTGACTTTCAAATGAGTAAGTAGAGGCTCCGAGAGGCAGCGTCACTAGGCTGCTATCACACAGCGGCAGAGGGCAGAACTGGGGTCTGAACCCAGGCAGTGTGGCCCTGCAGGCTGCACCCTGAACCGCCCCTTGCCATGGGGGTAACCCCTCCCCAGTCGCCATTCAGTTGTTCTCAGGTAAGCTCATCCTGGGCACAGGCTGTAGGGGCTCGAGGGTGGAGGGGGGTCAGGAAGACACAGATTTGACCTCAGGCAACGCACATAACCTAAGTCTCAGTGTCTACCTCCTTCCCCTTGGTCACAGGACCATTTAACTCATAGGTGTATGTGACCATTATGAGTATTATATTGTATACTAGGGCTTCCCGGGTGGCTCAGTGGTAAAGAATCTGCCTGCCAACACAGGAACTGCAGGAGACGTGGGTCCGATCCCTAGGTCGGGAAGATCCCCTGGAGGAGGGCATAGCAACCCACTCCAGTATTCTTGCCTGGAGAATTCCGTGGACAGAGGAACCTGGCAGGCTACAGTCCGTGGGGGTCGCAAAGAGTCGGACACGACCTAGCAACTTAAACAACAACCATAATTGTATATTAATAGACTTCCATGAAATATCTTAATATAAGCAAAGATTTTAAAGCAGAGTTTCTCCCTCTCCTGGGAATTCACCCGAGAGAAATGGAAACTCATGTTCACATCAACATGAGTACTCAAGTGTTTATAGCTGCCCTGTTCATAATCTCCCCAAACGGGGAAGAATCCAAATGTCCTTCAGCGGGTGAGTGGATAAACAGTGGAACACGCACACCATGCGATACTACTCAGCAATGACAAAAAACGAACCTTTGATACCCACCACCACACAGATGGGTCTCACAGGCATTGGGCTAAGTTAAGGAGGCCAGTCTAAGGAGGTCACGATGTGTATATTTCCATTTACACGCCTGTAGTGGCCTGAATGATGGCCCCCAAAGAGGTCCATGTTCCAGTCTCTGGAACTTGCAAGTGTGTTCCATTGCTCCACAAAAGGAATTTTGCAGCTGGGATTATGTTAAGAATGTTTAAAGTGTGTGTGTGTGTGTGTGTGTTTAAATCTTTTGACCGGGCCACGTGGCACATGAGGTCTTAGTTCCCCCACCAAGGATCGAACCTGCATCCCCTGCATTGACAACCCGCAACCTGCATTGACATTGTGGAGTCTTAACCACTGGACCACCAGGGAAGCCCAGTGTTAAGGACTTTGAAATGTGGAGAGAATTTAGCATGCCCCAAATTACAAGGGTCCTTCTAAGAGGGAGGCAGGAGGGTTAGAATCAGTGACAGAAGAAGTAGTAACAGAAGCAGAGGTCGAGAGGGAAGAGATTGGAGGAGGCTATGCACCTGGCTTTGAAGATGGAGGAAAGGGCCACAAAGCAAGAGATGCAGGTGGCCTCTGGGAACTGGAAAAGGCACAGGAGGAAAAGGGAGGAACGCCCCCTGCTGACACTGTGATTTTAGCCCAGTGACACTGATTGCAGACTTCTGACCTTCAGAAATGTATGAGCACAAATTCATATTGCTTTAAGCCACTCAGTTTGTGGCAACAGAAACGAATGTGTCATTTTGGACAAAAGTCTATGGGGACTTCCCCTGCAGTCCAGTGACTAAGACTCCACACTCCCAAAGCAGGGGGCCTGGGTTTGATCCCTGGGCGGAACTAGATCCCACATGCTGCAACTAAAGATGCCATATACTGCAACTAAAAAAAAAAAGGAAAGAAAATCTGCAAGCTGCAATGACAATCAAAGATTCCGCATGCCGCAACTAAGATCCAGTGAATCCAAATAAATAAATATTTGTTAACAGGTATTTGGACAGGGAATAGATTAGTAGCTGTGGGCGTGGGAAGTTGGCAGTGGAAGGGAAGAGGGCAGCTAGGGATGGGGGAGGGAGGGGTCCCTACAAAGGGGTGATAGTGTGGGTTTGTGTCCTTAGTGGTAATGGTTACACAAATCTATATATGTGTTAAAATTCATAGAGCTATACACTCCCCCCAGTACAAAAATCAATTTTACTGATTGACTTAAAAAAAAAAACAAAAAACCCTCTTTATATAAATACTTAACCCCCACTGGCCATTATTATCACAAGACACCCTCTTGGCCAGCGTCCCTCTTGGCGACACAGGGCTGAGCAGCAATGCAACTCCAGCCTACCTTATAGGCCTCCCTTGGATCTGCTGTGTGACCTGAAGTCACTCTCAAACCCTCTCTGGTCTCACTTGAAGAATGAGCAGGGATGGGGGCAGAGACCAGGGGCCTCTTTCCCAGGGACCCACCTCCCAGTCTGATATCCAAAGAGCACTCCCCATGTAGGGAGCTTTAGGCCTTTTGCCTGCAATGAGGCAAATTCATTCATTCAGCCCACAGGTATTTTATTGAATCCCTGGTATGTGCTAGGGGGATACAAAAGTGAGTGCAACTGATTAAAAAAAAAAAACAACAACTCTATCGCAGTTTACGTTTGAATGAACAATAAAATTAACCCAATATGTTTTAAATGTAGTGTATGGGATGGTGATGGGGTTAAAATGAAGCCGGTGGGGGAAAGGAAGCGTCTGGGATTGGAAGGGTTTGTAATTTGAGATCGATGGAGTCAGGGGAGGTCTCTCTCGGAGGAGGCGACTTTTGAGCAGACCTGCAGGAGGCGAGGGGAGAGCCTAGTGTGGGTACCAGAGGGAATCCTGGGTGCAAAGGAAGCGGGCGAGGGCAGGCTACTGGGACTCTGGAGGCTGGTGGGAGGGGAACTCTCCCACCCGCTCTGCCCCCGACTCCCGCGCTTCCAAGCAAGCGATGCGGCTGCAAGGGGAGTATTTCCGCCTTTCCGCAGCGCGGTGCTGCTGACTCACAGCGGGTGCCTGCTGCGGTCAACTCGCCTGCCTGTCTGGGGAGAGCGGTGCCAAGGCTCCTCCAGCCTGAGCTGGGTTCAGTGCGCCTCAGTCCCAGGACACCCTGTGCAGTGGCAGCCGCCCTCCTTTGCCTGGACTGTTCTCTCCCTTTCCCCTCCCGAAATTCCTCCGCTTGGAGCCCATCTGGGGCACGCGCCCGCGTCTCCTCCGGCCACCTCCACCTCCGTGGGATGACTCACGCCTTGGCCAGAGCTCAGAGAAGCGGGCTCTTCCCCTCTGCTGCTGTGGGCTGCGGCAGGCAGCCGGGGAGATGGGATCAGAGTAACCTCTTTGGGAGATCATTTGGCAACATTTGTCTTACACAAGCCACCTCCCGCTCAAGCCGACCTGGTCGATGTGCTTTTTCACCCCGGCGGCATCCTGTTTGCTTCTTTCACAGCCCTTTTAATACTTGGTTACTATTTTCTTTGTCTAGTAGTAGAGCTACACGGGAACAGAAAGCCTGCGTCTCCCATGTCCCACCTCCAAGAACCAGCATCAGGCAAGCGGCACTCCATTATATTTGTTGGAGGCACAAATGAATGTGACTTCCAGAAATTTATGAGATGGGTGCCCTTGAAGTGAGGTGGTGTTGTAGGTACCAAAGTACTAATTGCAACATTGTTTATAAGAGGTATAAACATGCTGTTCTTTGAACAACAAGAGAGCTGGTTAAATAAATCAGAACTGGGTGAATAAATCACTGGCCGGCATACGTTGGAATCCAGCCACTGGAAAGGAGGCGTTTATGTTTTGATAGGGATTTGGACTACACATGTATTTCTCAAAATGGCACACTTAATAGATTTGTGCAGTGTACTGTATATAAACATCATCTATTTTCAAAAAGCCCAAAAACAAGTATTGAAATCTATTTCATAATATGCAGCCTGGAATGCTTAAGGTGAAGTGTTCCTACATCTGCAGTTTACTCCTCGGAAATGCATCACCAATAATTGCTGGATGGATAGAAGGATGCACAGATATATGATTAAACAAGTATAGTAAAACTAGGGGTAGTGGATATAGAGCAGGTGTGCCATGGATGCATCCTTCAAAGTTTTTATATATCTTGAAATTTTCATAATAAAAGGTCAGAGGAGTCAGGAGATGGCATTTATTTGGGAAGATGTCTGAGATATTGCAGAGAGTGAAAAGACTGAAGGGCAGAGCCAGAAATAAAAGTGTTTTGCTGCTGCTGCTGCTGCTAAGTCGCTTCAGTCGTGTCCGACTCTGTGCGACCCCATAGACGGCAGCCCACCAGGCTCCCCTGTCCCTGGGATTCTCCAGGCAAGAACACTGGAGTGGGTTGCCATTTCCTTCTCCAATGCATGAAAATGAAAAGTGAAAGTGAAGTCACTCAGTCGTGTCTGACTCTCCAAGACCCCCTGGACTGCAGCCCACCAGGCTCCTCCGCCCATGGGATTTTCCAGGCAAGAGTACTGGAGTGGGTTGCCACTGTCTTCTCCGAAAAGTGTCTTAATTATGTTTAAAAACTAAGTAAGTGGGACTTTCTGGGTGGTCCAGTGGTCAAGATTCTGCTCTTCCATTGCAGGGGTCATGGGTTCCATCCATCTTTGGGGAACTAGGATCCAGCAGCCAAAAATAAATAAATAAAAAATTTAAAATAAACAGTAACAAGTAAGTAAGTGAAGACAAGATACGCACTTAGAAATCTTCTGGCAGTATAGCAGTAAAAGTGCTTACTCGGGGGATGGGTCTGGGGGGGCTGTGAGACCTAGATTTTTCCATTTTATGTCTTTGCACATCTTGAATTCTGAATTGTGAGCGTGGCAGCTGTGGCTGCCAGGTGCTCGCCCTCTGCCCCAGGGCTGGTGGGATCAGCGAGATGTCTCCAGAGACTTGGGAGTCAGGGGTGGAGGATGGCAGAGCCCAGACCTGGCATCACGTGACCAGGACAGCGTGCCTGGGGTGAAATATGAGCTTGAAATGAACTTCAGTGGGTGGGTGGGGACGAGGGAGAGGCCAGGGGCGGGGGAGGGGAGTTTAAGTTCCCTAGACCGCCTGGATATAGCACAGGGGTCTTTTTCCTTTTTTTTTTTTTTTAAGAAAATCTAATTAGGAAAATAAATTTTTGGCTCGTATCTCTGTATCTATTGATCATCTGGGTTTATTAATAAGTTATATGTATTTATTATCCTCTCAGTCTGTTAATAAGTTAATGGCCTCCCCCAACGCTGCCATGCCAGCTTCAGGGGCCCCCTGTATTACCAGCTTGATGCGAAACCTAACCATCCTTACAGAAGTACGTGCCGTCCTGTTCACTGCATGGGCACTGAGATTTCTTCTCTGCTGCCCTTCATCCTCCTTCTAAACAATATTGATATCAGACTTTACACCTTCCTCTGCATCTTGCTGATTTTTTATTATGGCAATCTTTTCAAATCTGTAGCCATCTCCTTTTTAAAAATAGTTGCCAGACCATTATTTACAATTGCCGAGGTAGAGAAGCCACCAAAGTATCCATCAACAGATGAATGGATAGAGAAGATATGATATATATATATGGAATATATATGTGAAATATGTATGAAATATATATGATATATGACATATATGTGGGATATATTTTAAATATACACATGGAATATATAGAGAATATATATATGGAATATATATGAAATATATATGGTATTTATATATGGAATATATATATGTGGAATACTACTCGGCCATAAAAAAGGAAACTTTTGCCAAAATGACAACATGAATGGACCTGGAGGGCATTATGTTGAGTGGAATAAGTCTGACACAGAAAGACAAATACTGTAGATATCACTTATATATGGAATCTCAAAAATACAACAAACTAGTGAATAAAACAGAAAACAGCAGACTCATGGACACAGATAACAAACCAGTGGTTAGCAGTGGGGAGAGGGAAGAAGGGAGGGGCAACACAGGGGGAGGGAATTTTTTTAAGGGTTATTGGTTGAGATTGACATATATGCACTGCTATGTATAAAACAGATAACTAATGAGAACCTGCTGTGTAGCCCAGGGAACTCCACTCAGGGCTCTGTGCTGACCTAAATGGGAAGGAAATCCAAAAAAAGAGTGGCTATATGTATACATATAGCTGATTTACTTTGCTGTACAGTAGAAACTAATATAACACTGTAAAGCAACTGAATTTCAATAAAAATAAAATAAATTTTAAAAAATGATAAAAGAGTTATTATGGGATTTTATGAGGTTGTGTGTGAAAGTTTTGAAAATTATAGAATTTAAAGAATCTTTCATTCAATAAAAAACATTTTTCATAGCTGCAAGACAGACATCCCATTTCCACCTTTTAGACATTATTTTCCTGTTGAGGAAAACTCCTAATTTGGTTTTTCATGTTTTCAATTATTTTAATGATATGTGGAAATTATTATCGCCGAAAGTTTTGGAATCATTATTTTTCTGCTCACGAAAAATAACGTATAGGACATTTGGAAGATACAAAAAATAATAGAGAAGAAAATAAATATCACTGGCAATTCCCCTACTTAGAAACAAATGACTTTGTTTCTCGAAACCTCTTCATTTCAAGTGAGGTTTGACAAATGCATAATACCTCCAAGTAATCTAAATCTCCATCACAATACACTTAAAAATTTTCTTTGGCCATGCTGTGCAGTATAGCATGTGGGATCTTAGTTCCCTGACCAGAGGCTGAACCCACAGCCCCTGCATTGGAAGCACAGTCTTAACCACTAGACCACCAGGAAAGTCCGGTTATCATGATACAAAATAGTTCATCACCCCAGAAAACTTCCTCTTCCCAATTAGCCCCCTCCCAAGGCTACAGTGTTCTGAGTTTTTCCATCATAAATTGACTTGGCTTGTCTTGGACCTTCTAGAGCTAACAACATATAGAAAGTACTCTGGCATCTGACTTTTGCTGCTGTTGCTCAGCTGCTCAGTCATGTCCGACTCTTTGCGACCCCGTGGACTGCAGCAGCCAGGTTGCCCTGCCCTTCCCTGCCTCCCGGAGTTCGCTCAAATCCAGGTCCATCGAGTCGGTGAGGCTATCTAATCATCTCTTGCTCTGCTGCCTGCCTCTCCTTTTGCCTTCAGTCTTTCCCAGCATCAGGGTCTTTTCCAATGATTGGAAGGACTCATGCTGAAGCTGAGACTGTAATACTTTGGGCACCTGATGTGAAGAGCCAACTCACTGGCACCTGACTTTGCTTAACATAATACTCTTTGATATGCATCCTTGTATAAACATAAATGTACATTACATATAGAGTTTGTTCCTTTTTATGGCTGAGTAGAATTTGACGGTATGAATAGATTACGGCGTGTTGCCCCCTTCTCCTCTTCATGGCTGTTTCCAGCTTCGCCTAGTGCCCATAGACCCACTGGAACCATCCTTCGCCTGTGTGTGGAACCCGCATTCTCATTTCTCTTGGGCTACTTATTTAGTAGCAACGGAATGGCTAGGGCATCATACGCTTTGCATTGTAGTAACTATAGATTTTGAAATCTGATAAGGTCAATTCTTCCTCCTCATTCCTTTTTTTTCTTCCCTTGGCTCTCCTTGCACATTTAAAATCTGTGCATACTTTTCAACGACTTTTTGATTATTGCTTTGATGATGGTGAGAGAGGACAATCTAGCTCTATCTGTGGATTGCTCTCTTCAAAATCTCAGTGTTCTTTGTACAGCATCCCTGGTTCTGTCCTTCGAAGCCCAGCAGATTCTTTGTGGGCTCGTTGACCTGCGCTGCCCCCCCTTCCACTGGGTCCCCACACCAGCACAGCCAGGGTTATTCTGCTCCCAGCATCAAGTTCAGTTTGTTCCCTACACACTTCATGCTCCACCACACCACTGGAACTCTGCTGTGCCTTTAGCCTAAAGGCTAATAATATTTCAGGTATATTGGGTTAAATAAAATACATACTTAAAATTGGGTTTCCCAGGTGGTGCTGGTGGTAAAGAACCCTCCTGCCAAGGCAGGAGACATAAAAGATGCGGGTTTGATCCCTGGGTCGGGAAGATCCCCTGGAGGAAAGCATGGCAACCCACTCCAGTGTTCTTGCCTGGAGAATTCCACGGATAGAGGGGCCTGGAAGGCTACAGTCCGTGGGGTCACAAAGAGCTGGACACGACTGAAGCGACACAGCAACATGCTTAAAATTAATTTCACCTGTTTCTTTTACTTTTTTTTTTTTTTTGTGGGACTAAGAACATGTTTACCAGGGGAGCTTGGGTTATGTATCTATGGGCAGTGTTGGTCTGGAGGGTGGTCAGACCACAGACTCATTGAGCCTATTGGAGGTAGACCAGCCCCCCTCCCAAGGTGCTGGCCACAGAGGGGTAACCCCTCCCTCTAGTTCAAGGCCCCCCTCTGATCTCTTTTTCTAGCATGGAGATAAAGAGCAATATCTCTAGAACAAATCCCAGATGTATGAGTCCTCTCTGGGGCCTCAGTTTTCCCATCTGTAAAATGGGAACCCTGACACCACCACCCTCAGAAGGCTGTTGTGAAAATGGGAAAGGCTCACCCACACAAAGCTCCGAGCACAAGCCTGGCGCGTGGCCAGTGTTTAGGAAGGTCATAATTATTACCATCTTTCACCCCGTCCCCTCCCTTTTTGGCACCTGGTCTCCTGGCTCAGAAGTGGTCACGGGAATCCAAGAAAGAGGAAGGAAAACCCTGTGATCCCTGACTCAGCAGAGAACGGCGAGTCTAGCCAGTCCCGGGGCATCACCCATTTCGCGGATGCGGAGCCCCCAGGAGGATCCTGTGTGCCCAGTGTGTTCCATCTGGTGGGTGACCCGGGCGGGATTGGAACTCAGGACTGCCTTCCTGAGGGCTGCGTGACTCCTGATACAGGCATTCCTGTCTGCGAGGGCAGAGTCCTCAGGGGCACTGGTCCAGGTACCCCCACAAGTAGCTGGCCACGCCTCTGCTAGGCCCTCTGATTCAGACCTCCCAGCAAGACAAGGGCCTGTTTTTTCTTGGCTGCGCTGGGCCTTAGCTGTGGCACGCAGAAGCTTTAGCTGCAGCACGCAAACTCAGTTGTGGCATGTGGGGTCGAGTTCCCTGACCAGGGATCAAACCCAGGGCCCCTGCACTGGGGGTCTGGAGTCTTAGTCACTGGAGCACCAGGGAAGTCCTCAGGGTATCCCTTCTTGTCTTGGCGTTTGATAACACTGATGGTCCACCAGGGCCCACTCTGCCTCCCCTAGAGCCTACCTTCAGCAAACTGGGCTTCCCTCATTCTTTCCAAGTGGGACCTGGTTGCTCCCACTTCCTGATCCCTGCGAAGGACCTCAGCCACAGGTGGTATGCAGGCCTGCCTCCCACCACCCCTTCCCTGGCCTCTAGAGAGCAAGTGGAGACCGAAACACTTCCTTCCCTCCCCTCTCCCAGCCTGCGTCCTTTGCGGTGGGTGGTGGGGAGAAGGGAAGGTAGGAGCTAGGGGCTGTGAGCATCTTTCTCCAGTTCTTCACAGGGCATCTGATTTATTCATGGAGGTCCAGAACCCCACCTCCTCTCTGCCTGCTCAAATTCCACCCAGGCAACAAGTTCAAGGTTTGATTACGTGTTTACTGCCTTTAAAATATTTTGGAGGGGGCTGTCCTGCACAGCATGCGGGATCTTAGTTCCAGAGACCAGAGATCAAACCCTTGCCCCCTGCAGTGGAAGCACAGAGTCTCAACCACTGGACCACCAGGGAAGTTTCCCTGTTTATTGCCTTTAGTTTTAACGGCCCCCTTCCCCTTGGGAAAAGCAGCTCAGTGACTGGCAGAGCCGAAGTCGAAGTCGTAAAATCATCCTAGTAGCTTGGCCCTCCCCCAGGAAGGAGGAGCCAGGGCTGTAAAAGCTGGGTTGGTGACCTCAGAGGGTGAGATCTGAAAGGACCTTGCTTGGGGTTCTCCAAGATCAGAGGGAGGAGGGGAGGGGAGGGGTGCAGCAAGCACAGGTCCATATGCCCACGAGGCTTCCGGCCTTGACCTTGGGAAAGGGCTGGTCAAGGTGCAGCCCAGCGCACAGCATTTTCCAGGAAACGCAGCACTATATCTACTAAGCCTCCCGTCTGGGCAGGGCTGTCTCGCAGATCCACCTGCTTCCTCATCTTGCTTATTCCCAAATTCCTTTTGTAACTGCCCACCCCTTCCAGGGCGTGATAGAGTCAGGCTGTACATGTCCTGACTACACCTTGCTTGACAGCTCTGTGACCCTGGACAAGTCACTCAACCTCTCTGAGCCTCAGTGGCCTTCATCATAAATAGAATGCTCATAGTTAATCATTCACATGGCTTAATCTCAACCGGTTGTTGTGGATTGAACGAGATAATGGGTGGAAGATACTCAGCAAAGTGATATTAAAAAGATTCTCTAGGGATTACCATCCTCTGGGCTTGTCTCTGCATCATCTCTGCCTCCTGAAACTTAGCATAATTGCCTGGGTTTTGCTTTTACCTCTTCCTTCTAACTTCATCCTCTTAAAATTTAGTTTTGCCCTTTCTAGTCCGCTGGTAAACTATAATTTGTAATGTGTGTGTATGTGTATGCATATGTGTTACTCATTTGTGTCCGACTCTTTTCGACCCCACGGACTATAGCCGCCAGGCTCCTCTGTCCATGGGATTCCCCAGGCAAGAATACTGGATGGGTTGCCATTTCCTCCTCTGGGGGATCTTCCTGACCCAGGGATCGAACCTGAGTCTCCTGCATTGCAGGCGGATTCTTTATCATCTGAACCACTGGGACATTCCAAACAGTAAGCCTCGGGGCTCCTCCTTGTATCATTGGCCTCCCCCTTCAACCATCCTGAATTAAATCCTTACCAGTCATTTTTTTAAAAATTGGACTTAAAAAAAAAACACAACAACCTACTGTGTGTTTTTGTTTGTTTGGGTTTTTGGTCGCACTGTGCAGCAGGTGAAATCTTAGTTCCCCAATCCAGGATCGGACCCACATCCTTTGACTTAGAAGAGAGGAACCTTAACCAGTGAACCGCCAGGGAAGTCCCAGTCAATTGTTATGCCTGTATCAAAAAATGATGCATGGCATAGCTTTCCTGGCTTAGGTTAGGGGGGAGCTTAAAAATGGAAGTGAGCTGTAGTCAGTTCTTGGGAGTCGCTTCTAGCCCTTGACGTTGAAAGTCATTCACGTCACTTCCAACAGCCACTGTCCTTTTTCTCCAGTCTCCTCCCCTGCATGCCCCGCCTCTCCTCACCTGTCTTCCAACCCTGAGTCATCCTGCCAGCACCAGCTCCAAGCTTGCCTCATCTCTCCTCCATTCATTCCTTAACATCATTCTCAGAGCCTTCGCAGGGCGCCCCCGCCCCGACCCCGCCCCCAGCAGAGGATGGCAGAGGACAGACAACTCCATCCCTGTCTCTGGACCAGTCCACCTTTGAGTACCATGGCACATGTTTGAAGCCAGAAGTATGATCAGGAAACCTACCTATAGGGGCCAAGAGCCTTAAATCGGGTGGGGATTTTGCCAGGTGAAGAAGCAAGGTCATTTCAGGAGCAAAGGTCTGAAAGTGTGAGATCTGGGTCAGACAGGATGTGGAAGCTGTCAGGTGAGGCCCAGGTAGCCAGGAAGGTGGAAGATGGAGCTGGGGGAGAGGTGTGTGCAGAGAGGCACTCTCACAGAGGGAGCATGGGCAGTGGCGGGACCCCAGCCTCACTCCCCCATTTTAAGCCAGAGCAGCTCCATTTTGATCTCTATTGCGTATTTCGGCTTGGACATAAGATTTCTCCTGGACAAAGGAATCTGTGTCTTATAAAGCTTTAGGAAACCATTGCTGTGGGTGCTAGGGATTCAAGAAAGGCGCTTGAGCCGGGGCAATGGTCAGCGGGTAAGTGTAGAGACCTCTGAGAATCTCTGCAGAGGAAACCATATATGCAAAGGCACTGGGGCAGGGAAGAGTGAGGTGTAAGCAGGGAATTTGAAATGCTGGGGTAGCCGGAGTACAAGTGAGGGTGGGGACTGACCTGGAGAGGCCAGTGTGCAGGGCTCTGGGGGGCCTTGGGACTGGGAGGAGTGGAGGGGCCACTCTGGGAAAGACTAGAGGCAGGGAGGCCAGGGTGAGGCTTGAGGGGCAGATGAGGTCAGAGCTGGGGCCATGCAAATGGAGAGAGTCGGGGAACAGGAGAGCAGGGCTGGGGAGTGAAGGGCCATGGGAGGGAGAGGAAGGAAAGGAGAAGGATGATGGCGGGGCGTGGTGTCTGGCCCGGGGACTGATGGGGGCCAGCCCTGAGCTGACAGCCTGGGACGGGGGCAGCTGTTGGGGAGCCACTGAGTTCCCACCCAACGCGGGGGATGTCATATGTCTGAGGGGTCTGCAGCGGGAGGTCCAAAAAGGATGGTGAGGACCCTCGTGAGAAGCATTCTTATGGTCCAGGGGATTCCAGAAGCTCATGGAAAAGAAGATTTTCAATCCTAAGGCCATTTCCCAAGGAGTTGCAGAATTCAGGTCTGTAAGTGTGTCATAGGTGAGGGTTATATATCCCCATTTCACAGATGAGGAAATTGAGGCTGGGAGAGGACAAATGACTGGGTCAAGTTCACTCACTGAGAAAGGGCTGGGGATTGTATGATCAACTGGCTGTGTGGGAGCAAAGTGGAGGGGGGCTTCCAGGGCCTGGTGGGAGGAAAGTCTTCCAGGTATGAGAACCCAGAAGGGGAACCTATTTATCTCGAGAGGGAGAAACTGCAGAACCCAGGGGACCCGGAGAAATGAATGCTGGAGGTTTCCTCAAACAGAGCTGGAAACCGCCCGGTGGCCACTCTCAGTCCGAGAGGCCCAGAGATGTTGCTAGGCTTGTCTATGTCACACAGCTATCGGAACTCAACTACTCCAGTCTCTGGAGTTTGGGGGAAATGGGGGCACAAGGGTGAGGGAGGGGAGGAGAAGAACCTGAAACAGTACAGCCAGGGGTGGCTGGAGGGGCTCCGGAGGCCAGGAGAGACTTGCCTGGCAGAGTGCAAGAAATCGAGGGTTGGGATCATCTAAACAGCTCGCTGCCTGCCCTCTTTGAGCCTCCGCTTTCTCCTCTGAGAAATGGAGCTATGGGGGTATCACCGAGGCCCTTGAGGACAGGGTTAGATGGACAGGATTCAGTTCGCTTCTGGCTGCGTAATAATCATGGTCCCATTACTTTCCCTCTCAGCCTCAGTCTCCCCATCTGGAAAGTGGGGGACTATGAAAAGTGTCTGAGTCATGCCTGGGAACACAGGAGTCAGGCTTCCAAAGTGCTGAGAGCTCTGACCTAAGCACCCCCAGGAGGAGTCAGAGGCCCCTCCTCTGGGGCCCCAAGTCCCTCAGGACACAGCCTCGGACTCGGGCACTCAGCTGTATCTGTATCCAAGCCAGCTCACCTCTGCTCTCCCATCCTCCCCTAAACAGAGCAGAAACCCCTGGAGGGAAAGCACACCCACGTGAAGGGCTTCTGGGGGGTTGTCTGTGAGGAAAGCAGGGACAACAGGCCTTCCTGTTTCCCTGGCAACAACGGCGCACCAAGCCCCTGCTCTCCTCCGGTCCTACATTTGACACACAGGGAACCTGAGGCCCCGAGAGGGACAGGACACCCCAAGCATCTCAACAGGTGGCTCAGCACTGCCTGGGTCCGTGAATCCCCTCGCAGGAGGGACCTGCACCCCAGGGCGGCCGCGCCAGCCCCAGCCCGGCTGGTTCAGAGGCTCCGGGAGGCCCGGGCCTCCTCTGCAGAGGTCCCTGGTGCTTCCCCGCAGGCCACCTCCTCCAGGGGGCTCCCTGTGTGCTGCCCGCGGGTCTGGGCCTCACCTGATCGCCGAGATCTTTTTCTCGTAGGGGTCCCATTTGGCCTGATTCCTGGGCTCAGCAGGCTCACCCATGGCAGGCGGGCGAGGCTGGGGAGAGGAGGACGCGCTGGGAGCAGACGGCTCGGGGACCAGGTGTGTGCAGCGGTGGCGTCTGCCACCCGGGGACCCGCCAGGTGCCTACCTCCACGCCCAAGGGGAGGGGCCGCATCCAGCCGGTTCTCCCAGCTGCTACCCACGCCTCCAACAGCGGGGAGAGGCCAGGAGGGAGCCACCCTTCTCTGAGGGTGGAGAGGAGAGGTGACAGGCACCTCCTGGGCACCGCTCCAGTGGCTGGGGACAGAGTCCAGGGGGTCACAGACAATGCCACACCGGAACCCTCTGTGCTGGTGGCTTGGGGCACGCCTGTGACCCTACACAACCTCAGTTTGCTCCTCTGATCAAGGAGCTAGCCCCATCTCAGAGAGTTCATTCATTCCTTCATGCCTTTATTCATTCAAGAAATATTTATTGAGCGCCTCCTGTCTGCCAGGCGCTGTTGGAAGGGTTGGGACGCCGCTGGGAACCAGACAGACAGAAACTGCCCTCGTGGGCTGACATTTGCAAGGGGCACGCATAGAAACAGGATGAGATGCCACCAGGGCCAAAAGGAGAGAGACAGAGGCCACGGAGACAGGGTCAGAGACAACAAGAGACACGGAGAGACCGAGGGAGAGAGACAGAGACAGGGAGAAGCCAAGGAGGAGAGAGAAACATGGAGGCTCAGAGATGGTGGGAGGCACAAAGAGATACAGAGATGCAACAGATGACGGCCAGAGCTGGTTGGTGGGGGGAGCTGAAGCTCAGAGCTCCTGGTCTGAATCTCAGCTCCAACACCTCCCAGCTGTGCGGCCTGAAACCAGTCTCATCAGCCCCCTGGGCATCAGTCCTCTGCACGCCCCCACCCACCCCGCGCAGCCCTAGCCCTATAAGTGATATCCACGTCATCAGGCTGTTGTGAGGACCGCATGAGACATTTCTCAAATGCTTCTTAAAGCGTCTGACACACAGGAGGCTCCGCAAAGCCCACGTCCCCCTTCTGCTCTCTCCCTCCCAAACCCAGCTCCTCCCCACCCACTGGTCTCCTGACCCCTCAGAGATTTGGCATCTGGCTGAGACGCCCAGTCTCCTCACCAGAAATGACTTCTTTTTACAGAAGTACCTTTTTGTAAAAAAATAATCTGAGCCACTAAGTCCAGAAAGAAAATAGGGATCCTTGGGATCCTCCTTTAACCAGCAGAGACAAACACCATGAACATTTTCGCAGTATCATTCTAGGAATTTCTTCTCATCTGTCTAGTATGTGCCAGAGAAATTTTGGTTGGATGAGTAAATACAAAAATATCATCATTTAAAACTCGACTGGGAATTCCCTGGCCTTCCAGTGGTTAAGACTTCCCCTTTCAATGCACGGGGTGCAGATTCCAGCTCTGATCAGGGAACTAAGATCCCACATGCCTCCTGACCAAAAAAATCAAAACATAAAACAGAAGTGACTTGGTAACAAATTCAATGAAGACTTGAAACTGGGCGGGTGGTGGGGGAAGCCCTCTCTTTACTGACCAATTACAGTCTCCCATGTTTTGCATGTGGGACAAGTAATAGATGCAGCAGGGAGCTCAGAGAGGTGGAATGACTTGCACAGAGTCACACAGCATTGCACACCCTCACTCGGAAAACAGGCAGAAGACACATGTCCTGGGGCGTCACGCCCTCTCAGTTTACCTGCCCAAAGGCTCATCTCTAGGATGCTTTTAAGTGGGGAACCACCTCAACTGAGCTCAAATTCTGCCTTGGCCACTTTTTCTGGGGGTGGGGTGGGCATACCATACGGCTTGCGGGATTTTAGTTCCTGACCAGGGACTGAACCTGTGCCCTCGGCAGTCAAAACACAGAATCTTAACCACTGGGTGGCCAGGGAATTCCCACACCTCATTCACTTTCAGTATCAGCCTTGATGTTCCCATCTGTGAAAAGGGCTCCCTCAAAGGGAGGAGGGAAATCGAGAGGGCCTTCTCTCTCCTGGTCTGGGGCTGAGTGGGTTTCCCACACCACGATGGTAGGGGGTTGAGCGAGACACCCTGCTTGGCCCTCAGGCCTGGACTGCCTGGCCTTTGTTCTGCCTTCAATGACCCTTTGTTCTTAGCTCTGAAGAGGTGACAACCTTGCCCTGCCCTTCCCACGGGAACCTCTGCTGAACCCTGTCCCCAGGGCCCCCACAGAACCAGAGGGGGAGAGCATGCATGCCAGCCAGAAGCCTCAAGTTCTGGAAGAGAGGGAGAGTCTAGGGAAAATGGGGCGCCCCATCCTTAAAGGACACTGCGGGTGGGGAAACTGTGGGGGCGCAGCCCTGGGGGACCAGGAAATCCAGGAAGACCCCGTGAAAGTTTCAGGGAAGGAGTTTAAGGGAGAAGGCAGGCCTGGAGGCTGTGGCTGAGTGGGCAAGGGACCAGCCGCACAAGGGGTCCCAGGATGCAGAAAACACTCCCACCCCAGGGCCTTTGCACTTGCTCTTCCCCTGTCTGACATGCTCTTCCTCGACACCTGCGAGCTTCAACACCTCCCTTTATACAAGTCTGCCCGGTCTCACTTCCTCAGAGTCTGCCCCCCAACCTCTCCACCTCCCCCCGCCCCCACTTTTCCTGTTTTGCTTTTTTCCAAGTAGCGTTCATCACCACCCAACAGCCTCAGTGTTCTACTCTTTGGCCTGTTGACTGTCTCCTCCTCCGGCTGTCAACCCCATGAAGACAGGGCTGGTTATCTGTCTGTCCCCCGTTGTAGCCCAAGAGCGGTGCCTGGCAGAGCTCCTAGAATGTGGTAGGATGTTTGATAAATGCTGCGGGTGGAGTGTGTGAAAAGTCACAGGTGATAGGAATGGGTGACGGGTTGCAGTGCTACACAGAGGAGTTGGTTGAGTCCTTTCAGAACATGGGGATGGGGAGGTGGAAGGCTTGATCATAGAGGGTGAGGGGCCCAGACTCCTACGGAGGTGGCAAGAGGAACAGAAGACACCAGGATAGCATCTTACCCAGAGACAGGAGGTGAGGGGCAGGAATGGACATCACTGGTCAAACAGAAATGGAGGTGGGGGCACTTCAGCATCTGGGAACAGGGAAGAGACTTGGAAGGGGTTGGGAAGCAGAGAATGGGAAACCCAGTGCCAGCTTCTGGGGGATGGGTGGGCACTGGGAGGAATAGGATTATACAATCATCCATCTGATTGTCCATGTATCCATCCATCCATCTGTCCATCCACCCATCCATCCATCCATCCATCCACCCATCCATCCATCTGTCCATCCACCCATCCATCCAGCCAGCCATTCATCTGTCAATCCATCCATCTGTTCATCCGTCCATCCATCTGTCCATCTACCCATCCATCCATCCATCTGTTCATCCATCCATCCACCCATCCATCCATCTGTTCATCCAGCCAGCCAGCCATTCATCTGTCTGTCCATCCATCTGTTCATCCACCCATCCATCCATCTGTTCGTCCATCCATCCATCCGTCCATCCATCTGTCCATCTACCCATCCATCCATCCATCCATCCATCCGTCCATCCATCCATCCATCCGTCCATCCATCCATCCATCCATTCATCTGTTCATCCATCCATCCATTTGTTCATCCACCCATCCATCCATCTGTTCATCCATCCATCCATCCGTCCATCCATCTGTCCATCTACCCATCCATCCATCTATCTGTTCATCCGTCCATCCATCCATCCATCCATTCATCTGTTCATCCATCCATCCATCTGTTCATCCACCCATCCATCCATCTGACCATCTACCCATTCATCCATCTGTCTGTTCATCCATCCATCCATCCATCCATCCGTCCATCCATCTGTCCATCTATCCATTCATCTGTTCATCCACCCATCCATCCATCTGACCATCATCCATCCATCTGTCCATCCATCCATCCATCCATCCATTCATCTGTTCATCCATCCATCCATCTGTTCATCCACGCATCCATCCATCTGACCATTTACCCATCCATCCATCTGTCTGTTCATCCATCCATCTGTTCATCCACCCATCCATCCATCTGTTCATCCACCCATCCATCCATCTGACCACCTACCCATCCATCCATCCATCTGTTCATCTGTCCATCCATCCATCCATCCTTTCATCTGTTCATCCACCCATCCATCCATCTGACCATCTACCCATCCATCCATCCGTCTGTTCATCCATCCATCCATCCATCCATCTGTTCATCCATCCATCCATCCATCCATCTGTTCATCCACCCATCCATCCATCTGACCACCTACCCATCCATCCATCCGTCTGTTCATCCATCCATCCATCCATCTGTTCATCCACCCATCCATCCATCTGACCACCTACCCATCCATCCATCCGTCTGTTCATCCATCCATCCATCCAACCATCTACCCTCCATCCATTTATCTATCTATCCATTCATCCAGCTTCCATCCATCCCTCTCTCCAGTCAGCATCCACTTCTCTATCCATCCTCCAAACATCCATCCATCTCTTCCTCTGACTAAGACCAGGGGAGGCCTCCCCTGGATCAGGACCTGGCACTGGGTCCACAAACGGGACAGGTAAGTAGATATACCTTACAGCTGTGCTGTCCAACACAGGAGCCACAGGCCACATGTAGCTATTCAGCACTAGAAATGTGATGCCTGTGACCGAGGAAAGGAACATTTCCAATTTCATTTCATTTTAATCACCTTAAATTTAACTTGAAAAACAGAAGCAAAAGATAAACAAATAAATAAACAGAAGCAACATCATTCTTCTTAAATGCAGCATTAACACTTTGGGAAGACTGTATCTCACTTAACCCTTGGAGACAGGGCATCAAAATTGAGATAAAGCTCGTAAAGTATCTCATGGGTAATTTCTGTATTGATGATATGTTGAAATGATGATGTTTTGGATATATGAGATTAAACAAAACATATTTCTAAAATTAGTTTCATTCCTTTCTCTTTCCTAAAAGAATGTGGCTGCCAGAAAGTATAAAATGACACGCATAGCTAGCATACCCGTTGAATTGATTCTGCTGGCCTGGGGGACTTTCAGTCTACTTCGTATCCTGCCTGTAGATTCATCTCTTGAGGAGGAAGGGAGTGGTTTCCCAGGGGCAAGGATGGCCCAGTAGGGGAAACACACCAGGTGTGACCTGAGTGGACAAAGCAACCAGAGAGAGGGTCTGGCAAAGGCATAGAGGCTGGGGAGATGGCTGGGAGATATTTCTTCCTGTCCTAAGAGGGGACTTCCAGGGATAGCACACGTTCCTGGGTCCTGGGGTGGAAACCCACACCCAGCCCTGGGGGCTTAAAGGCAGCAGGGAGCTATGCCAGGTAGGGCTGGGCTGGTCAGGACATGCCCTCTGCCCTGTGAGCCCCTGAGAAGATGAACACATCACCTGCGTGCGTCACTGGACCTGGAGGGGACCCCCTTCCACCTCTGACCTCAGGGACTGAATGTGAAACGGTAGCAAAAAGTAGTCTTCCCGCCTGGGGCTGAGGGCAGAGATGGGAGCTCTCAAGCGTGCCACCCACGACCCCCCCTCCACACTCACACACACAGTCCTCCGGCCGCAATTCTATGGGTTCTCTCCAGACTCCCCCGGGGCCCCAGGAAGTCCCAGGATGTATCATTTTGCTCCTGGAGCTCAGACATGGGCAAAGGGAGGTCACTGGGTCATGAGGTCACGTTTCCACTGAATCCGGGCCACTGTCACCTCCAGAGCCTGACCTTTCCATTAAAAGTTAGTAATTACTGGGAATTCTGGGAAAGCGGAAGACAGGCCAGCTCCGGCTGGGTTCTCCAGAGGGCAGAGGCTGGGGGCAGGGTTCCCAAATCCTCGAGGCTGATGAGGAAGTGGGCCGCTAGAGGGGCAGGGGGTGCGGAATCCTGGGTCTTGCGGGAGGAAGGGATGGGGGCTGGGATTCCTGTGACCCAGACAGAGATGAAACTGGGACATCCGGACCTCGGGAAGGAGTGCGTCATGGGAGGCAGAGGGATGTCTTTGTCCCCAGGGCGACCAAGGGACCCTCCGCGAAGGAACGGAAGAATCAGGCTGGGAGGGGTGGGAAGACGGCAGGCAGCTGACACCTCAAAGCCGGCACGGCTCCCTGCCCCCAGCCCTCTAATCAGTGGGTCCATCTCGGGGTGTGCAGCATTGTAGAAACCTCCGTCTCTATTCCCCGCCCGGATTACTCCATCCCGGTGGAGGAGCCTGCCCCAGGGCCGATACCGTAGACCGGGCTCCACCCCACACACTCACGTAGGCGCCCCTCCCGGAGCAGGGAGGGGGCTGGGCGAGGGCGGGGCCACACCTGTCCTCCTCTGGAAGAGTGGACGGCTGGGGGGACCCTGGCTCTGGGATGCTGGAGTTACCGCTGGAAGAGTGGACGGCTGGGGGAACCCTGCCCCTGGGATCCTGGAATTGGACAGAGCCCTGGGGAAAGGATGCTCCAGGCGAGGAGGGAAGGCTGAAAACCTGCCTCTTTACCAACTGTCCGGTCTTAAAAGAAGAAACGGGGCGAGAAGGGACCCACGTATACAGAAAGCTGGGAATCCTGAGAGATCAAGCCTGGTGGTGACGCTGTGTAGGGAAACCCGGACTCCTGGGTCAGAGAGGAGGAGGTGAGGGATGGAGAGGTTAGGCTTCTGGTCCCTGAGGCTGGGCCAGACAGCGCCCAGTGAGCTTTCTGGGATGGGGTGTTGGCTATAAGAATCTGGGGTCCACAGGGGTGGGCTCAAGAACAAAGGCGCTGCCCCTCCCCCGCGATTTCCGGTGGGCCCTCCCAGCCTCATCCTCACCCCTCCTTAGGGCTCTCCTCGGCCAAGAGGCCAGAACCAGCCAAACCAGCTGTGCTAGCTGGGCATCCCCATGACCCCCTCCCCCTAAGGTGCTCCAGGGCGATGGCAGTGAGTAGGAGGGTGAGCAGGTGGGTGAGCGCCGGCTTACGTCCTAGAGATCAGGACGCCCCAGTTGCTGCCTCCTGCCTGTCCTGCTGCTCCAGCTGATCCCTGATCCTTCCATCATCCCACCCTGGGCAACTGGGGTTGGCACTTCCTCCTTGGCCTCACTCTCTCCCCAAACCTGCTCCACCGAACATCCGTCCTGCCCGTCCTGCTCCTTCTGTTCCATTCATTCATTCAGCAACTCCTACAGATCCCCGGTTCTGTGACAGACGCTGTTCCAGGCACTGGGTATACTGCTGCTGCTGCTCCTAAGTCACGTCAGTCGTGTCTGACTCTGTGCGACCCCATAGACGGCAGCCCACCAGGCTCCCCTGTCCCTGGGATTCTCCAGGCAAGAACACTGGAGTGGGTTGCCATTTCCTTCTCCAATGCATGAAAGTGAAAAGTGAAAGTGAAAAGTGAAAGTGAAGTCGCTCAGTCGTGTCCCACTCCTAGCGACCCCGTGGACTGCAGCCCACCAGGCTCCTCCGTCCATGGGATTTTCCAGGCAAGAGTACTGGAGTGGGTTGCAGGGCGCAAAAAATGAATAGTGACCCTACCTCCTAACCTCAGAACAAACACGGATCGGGAATTCCCTGGTGGTCCCATGGTTAGGACTCACTGCTTTCACTGCCAAGGGCCTGGGTTCAGTCCCTGACTGGAGAACTAAGATCACATAAGCCTGCAGGCTAAAAAAGTAAATAAATAAATAAGTGACCTCAGACTAGCAAAAGGGACTTTGCACATATGTGATCAAGTTAAGGATTTGATATTAAAACATGTAGCTCGTATGCAAAATCACCAGTATTACACATTTGGTAGTTTGTAGCTTGCATATGCATATGTATCTTCTTATCGGAATGAAAAGCTGGACAAAACATAAAAAAAAGAAAGAAAATACCCCATCTCCAGGTCTTCGTGGGGAGGCAAGAGCTAAACTCTGATAAACAATAATTAGCAAACCCAGGTGGTCTCATCACATTCCTCCAGTGCTTTTTCATTAATTCACCCCAATGCTTAAGAACTCTGCCCCTCTTGTTTTAGCAGAATTGAATTCAATCTCTCCCCGATTGCAATAAACACAGTTACAATAGTCTTGAATAAAATCTTCCTTGCCAGTTGAAAAAAAAAAAAAAGTTAAGGATTTGAGGCGAGGAGGCGACCCTAGGTGATTTGGGTGGGCCTAATGTAATTTACTGAGTGCTGAAGAATTGATGCTTTTGAACTGTGGTGTTGGAGAAGACTCTTGAGGGTCTTTTGGACAATAAGGAGATCCAACCAGTCCATCCTAAAGGAAATCAGTCCTGAATATTTGTTGGAAGGACTGATGCCGAAGCTGAAACTCCAATACTTTGGCCACCTGATGTGAGAAGTGACTCATTGGAAAAGACCCTGATGCTGGGAAAGATTGAGGGCAGGAGGAGAAGAGGACAACAGAGGATGAGATGGTTGGATGGCATCAGCGACTCAATGGACATGAGTTTGAGTAAGCTCCGGAAATTGGTGATGGACAGGGAAGCCTGCAGTCTGTGGGGTCACAGAGTCAGACAAGACTTAGACTGAACAACAACAGCAAATGTAATTTACAAATGACAAAGGGAGGCAGGAAGGTCAGGGTTAGAGAAAGACTGATGGTGCTACTCTGCTGGCTTTGCAGATGGAGGAAGGAGCCACAGGCCAAACAATGCAGGCAGCCTGTAAAATGTGGAAAAGGCAAAGAAAGAGTTTCTCTTCTGGAACCCCCAGAAGAAACAGCCCTGCCGACACCTTGATTTTAGCCTAGTAAAATCCATTTTAGGCTTTCCTGGTAGCTCAGCCGGTAAAGAATGCAGGAGACCATGGTTTGATTCTTGGGTGGGGAAGATGCCCTGGGGAAGTGATGGGCTACCCACTCCAGTACTCTTGGGCTTCCCTGGTGGCTCAGACGAAGAAACTGCCCACAATGCGGGAGACCTGGGTTTGATCCCTGAGTTGGGAAGATCCCCTGGAGAAGAGAATGGCTACCCACTCCAGTATTCTGGCCTGGAGAATTCCATGGACAGAGAAGCCTGACAGGCTACAGTCCATGAAGTCACAAAGAGTCAGACATGACTGAGCTCAAAATCCATTTTGGGCTTCTGCTTTCCAGAACTGTTAGAGAATAAAACTGTGTTCTATTTATTTATTTGGTTGCACTGGGTTTCAGCTGAAGCACATGGGATCTTTAGTTGTGAAATGCAAACTCCTGGTTGTGGCATGTAGATAGATATAGCTAGCTCCCTGACCAGGGATTGAACCCAGGCCCTCCGCATTGGGAGCATGGAGTCTTAGCCACTGCACCACTGGGAAGTCCCGATTTGGGTTGTTCTAAACCACGAAATCTGTGGCAATTTGTTACAGCTGCAACAGGGAACTAATACGGTGGTCAAGGAGAAAGATAACCAACAGCTAAAAATTAAATAGTTTCCTGATGAGGGTGAAAGAGGAGAGTGAAAAAGCTGGCTGAAAACTCAACACTCAAAAAACTAAGATCATGGCATCAGGTCCCATAAGTTCATGGCAAATAGAGGGGATTAAAGGGGAAACAGTGACAGATATTATTTTCTTGGGCTCCAAAATCACTGTGGATGGTGACTGCAGCCATGAAATTAAAAGTGGCTTGTTCCTTGGAAGAAAAGCTATGACAAATGTAGACAACATATTGAAAAGCAGAGACATCACTTTGCCACAAAGGTCTGTATATTCAAAGCTATGATTTTTCCAGTAGTCATGTATGGGTATGAGATTTGGTCCATAATGAAGGCTGAGCACCGAAGAATTGATGCTTTCGAATTGGACGAACAGGATAAAGAAGACAGCAAGGGCACAGCTTCAGAGGTGGGACTGTGCCCCTCAATAGGCAGAATGGAGAGACGGAGGGAGCTGGGTCCCCTGTGACGTGGCGGGTTCTCTCCCAGCTCAGGGAAACCGACACGCCTTGCCAAGGCACAGGGACACGCTGCCATACCAAGATACACAGTCATAGTTTTGTTGTATCTGTCAAAGCCTTACGTAGCCCTTAGTCAGTGCCTGACGAAGTGCCAAGAGACCTACCCAGCTCCACATTTAATCCCCGTGATGACCTTATGCAGCTGGCACTATTATTAAGTCCATTTTACAGATGAGAAAACTGAGACACAGAAGGCAAACACCACTTGTCCAGCTTGGATTTGAACCTGGCAAGCAGTGCTGCTACTATAAAGGCATGAGCAGGGCTGGAGGAGAAAAACTTCTTGCCCACCATCAACACTTAATCAACAGTTGCTCAGGGTTACCAGTTCTCATCCTGGCTGCCGATCAGAATCCCTTTTAAAAGCCCTTCCCCGGGCTCAGATAAGTCAGAAGCTCCAAGGTCCTCGCGCAATCATCTGTCTCTCCTGGGGGTTGGTTGGTGGTCTCTGGAGGGGGGATTCTGTCTGCCCTCCTCAGCATCAGGGACCCAAGGCTCTTGGAACAAACTGGGAAGAATTCACAACACAAATGTTGAGCCCGATGGTTGCTCGATCTGGGACAGTTTTGTCCCTTCCAAAGGACATTTGGACATATCTGGAAATATCTTTTGGTTGTTGCAGCTGGGGAAGGAGATGCTACTGGGATTAACGAGCCAAAGCCAAGGAGGCCACCCAGCGTCTGACAGCACACAGGTGGCCCCACAAGGATGATTCCTCCAGCTTCAAGTGTCACCAGGGCCAAGGTGAGAAGCCCTGCTCCAGGCACATCTTCTAGTGTTGGGGAAACACGAGGCGGCAGGGAGTGGGGTGGGGAGGGCAGGGGGAAGGTGCAAGCTAAAAAAATTTACAAGGAAAGAAATGAGTCAGGGAGGTGGGACGTTCCATACGGGATAATATACCAGGCTCTTCAGCACCTGGAACAGCAAAAGGACATCGTCACACAAGTTAGCTCTTTTCTTGAAACCCAAGTTAAGATCTGTGCATTGCACATTCTGTAAATTTGACCCTGTTCCAAAAAAATACAACTGAGAACATGGAACCCTAGTTAAAATGTTCATTGAAGGGTTAGAGTGTGCTCGTTTCTGCAACTCACTTTGAAATGCATTAAAATATTGTCATATATCGTATTAATGTGATTCATAATAAGAAATGTATATTTTGTTCCTGCCACAGAGTTCCTAAAGCCCTTGGAATTTCCTAAGTGATAAGAATGATAAAGTTGTCCTGTTGTTGGTCAGTCGCTCAGTCGTGTCCAACTCCTTGTGACCTCATGGATGGCAGCAGGCCAGGCCTTCCTGTCCCTCACCATCTCCCGGAGTTTGCCCAAGTTCATGTCCATTGCATCGGTGATGCCATCCAGCCATCTCTTCCTCGGATGCCCTTTTCTCTTTCTGCCCTCAGTTTTCCCCAGCATCAGGGACTTTTCTAGTGAGTCGGCTCTTTGCATCAGGTGACCAAAATACAGGAGCTTCAGCTTCAGCATCATTCCTTCCAATGAGTATTCAGGGTTGATTTCCCGTAAGATTGACTGGCTTGATCTCCTTGAAGTCCAAGGGACTCTCAGGAGTCTTCTCCAGCATCACAGTTCAAATGCATCAATTCTTTGGTGCTCTGCCTTCTTTACAGACCAGCTCTCATAACCATATGTGACGACTGGGAGTTGTCTTGACACTCAGCACTTCCATATTTTAACATACATTCCATGAAGAAGCAAGTGACTCAGATATGCCCAAGATCACCCTACTCATTTATTCCATATTTATTTCATATTTATTCTATAAATACCTCAAGCCCTTAACTGTCAGGGCGGTAGATCTGAGACGTGTTCTCCTGTCTTCTCGCTTGACGTGTTCTCCTGTCTTCCCTCTTGGCTGCCTAATGAATAAATCTTTTCTCTGTTGGAAATCTCAACATCTTAGCATTTTTGTCTTGCTCTGCATCAGGCAAACAAACCTGGTTCGGTAACAAAACCTTATATATCTTCTCCACAAATACCCATCTTATGATTACTTTAAAATAGAAGCTATGAAGTCTCTGCATCTGTCTGTATGTTCATGCATGTCTATATATATATATATGCCTTGTAGATGTGTGGCTTTTTCTACCTCTAGTTGGCATTGCCTTTAGTAAGGAAGCTCACTTCCTGGCAGGGGCAGTAACCCCAGGATATTCTGGGGACCCCAAGAAGAGAAGAATTAACCCAAATCTCTAAGTGTGGCAGGCAAGATCTGATGGTAAGTTCTTGGCTTGACTTCCTCGCCTTCAGAGGTTTTTTTAAGAAGTAATATGAGATTTCTGATAAAAAGTTCGAGCAAAGCAGATTAAAAGATTCTATGTTGTCCATCACTACTCTTGCTCAGGTCCATGGGGTCGCAAAGAGTCGTGTCTGACTCTTTGCGACCCCATGGACCGCAGCACGCCAGGCCTCCCTGTCCATCACCAACTCCCGGAGTTCACTCAAACTCATGTCCATTGAGTCGCTGATGCCACCCAACCATCTCATCCTCTGTCGTCCCCTTCTCCTCCCGCCTTCAATCTTTCCCAGCATCAAGGTCTTTTCCAATGAGTCACTTCTGCACATCAGTTGGCCAAAGTGTTGGAGTTTCAGCTTAAACATCAGTCCTTCCAATGAATATTCAGGACTGATTTCCTTTAGGATGGACTGTATGGATCTCCTTGCAGTCCAAGGGACTCTCAAGAGTCTTCTCCAACACCACAGTTCAAAAGCATCAATTCTTCGGCGCTCAGCTTTCTTTATAGCCCAGCTCTCACATCCATACATGACTGTTGGAAAAACCATAGCCTTGACTAGATGGACCTTGGTTGGCAAAGTAATGTCTCTGCTTTTTAATATGCTGTCTAGGTTGGTCATGGCTTTTCTTCCAAGGAGTAGGCATCTTTTAATTTCATGGCTGCAGTCACCATCTGCAGTGATTTTGGAGCCCCCAAAAATAAAGTCTGACACTGTTTCCACTGTTTCCCCATCTATTTGCCATGAAGTGATGGGACCAGATGCCATGATCTTTGTTTTCTGAATGTTGGGTTTTAAGCCAACTTTTCCACTCTCCTCTTTCACTTTCATCAAGAGGCTTTTTAGTTCCTCTTCACTTTCTGCCATAAGGGTGGTGTCATCTGCATATCTGAAGTTATTGATATTTCTCCCGGCAATCTTCATTCCAGCTTGTGCTTCATTCAACCCAGCATTTCGCATGATGTACTCTGCATGGAAGTTAAATAAGCAGGGTGACAACATACAGCCTTGACGTGCTCCTTTTCCTATTTGGAACCAGTCTGTTGTTCCATGTCCACTATTCTTGCTGCACATATGTAAATAATCAAGCCAAGTCTTTCGAAACCAGACTTAATTGGCAAACAAATTTATCTTTCTGTGGTTCTCTCTGATGGAAATTGGGGTGATTGTAGAGAGTAAAAAACTATATTTCAGTAGACACTATAATACACACATGTGTTGGGACTTCTCTGCTGCTCCAGTGTTTGAGAATTCTCTTTACTATGCAGGGGACACAGGTTCGATCCCTGGTCGGGAACCTAAAATCCTGTATGCCAATGAGAACTGAGTCCTTGGTGCCGCAACACCAGAGCCCATGTGCTCTGGAGACGCTGTACTAAAACTAGAGAGAAGTCTATGAACTGCAATGAAGTAAGTGTCCAAACACTGCAACAAAAGATCCCACAGGCTGCAGTGAGCATCCTGCATGATGCAACCAAGACCTCATGATGCCAAAAATAAAATTTTTTTTAAGAAAAGAGTATTTGTTAAAAAAATACAGAAAGTATAAAAGTCATTTTTTAAAAATACATACCTATGGATATTAGATTTTAGTTTTGTTTATTGTCTTTGAGATTTTGTTTTCTCCCTGTAAATCGAACTAGATTCTGAACTCATCTAGTTTTCTCCAGTATTTGACTATTGTCCATACTAACATTTCCAATTTTTTCCCTACTCTTCTGACTTGGAATCACGGAAGACTAACACTGCCCTGTTCCCAAAGCCTTGCAAACTAAAGCTGGACAGATGGATAGCAAAATCACAAACAGCTCATGTACGGACAGTCTTCAGGCCCGTTGTTGCTATGTGAACACTCAGAAGGATCACCAGGGGGACTTTCCTGGCGGTCCAGGGGCTGAGACTCTGCAGTCTCAGTGCAGGGGGACCCAGGTTCCATCCCTGATTGGGGAAATAGACCCTGCCTGCCGCAAGTAAGAGTTCACGTGCCACAACTAAAGATCCTGCAGGCCATGACTAAGACCCAAGGCAGCCAAATAAATAAATAGTACAAAGAAGAAAAAGAAGAAGATCACCAGAGACATACGGACCAGGAACACCTGTCATGTTGCCACTGCTTGCCCCCACTCCATCTGAAGACGTTCTGGGCCCGACACGTAGAAATGTTCTCAACTGGCTGCCTTCAGAACTCAGAAACTGGGATTCTAATCTTCTCTAATCGTTAACCATTGTTTTTCTTTTGTTTCCATAGAAATGCCTTATTAAATACCTCATTTCTCATGCAATATAGGCCTCACTTTGGGAACCCAGCTGTACTACCACCTCCAAAAAATGAGACACAACTGTTTCACTGAACTGACCTATTTTCCAGACTAAGAGACTAATTCAACGAAATAATGGAACGATCTACCAGTTCAGTTTTTCCTGTGTGGAGTTTCCAAAGAAGTTTCAGAGGAGGGGACTGATGGGGTTTAGGACAGGCTACCCTAACACCTGCCACTTTGGTATATAGATTATTTTAAGCTGAAGACAATCAAGGCCCGACAGACCCAAGAAATGCTTTTTACCTCTCCCTTAGCTGCCTAAAAGAATTCAGATAGGGAGCCTAGTCCGGGAAGAGAACTATCCCCAGAGATAACTGTTTAATACAAAGAGGATGGGTAGGTATGCTAAATTGGAGGGGGAGGGGTGGGGCTGGCCAGGTCCCCATTTGTTCAAATTCCCCTGGGTCCCATTGTCTTTCCTTAGCATGGCAAATATCTGTTAACCAAACACTTCCCATCTTCCCATGAACTGGTTTCCTTCCCTTTGAAGCCCCAGACCCCCTCTCACTTTTTCTTAGCTCAGGCTGTCATTTAAGCCTCAACTGCCTGACAGTCCTTGAGCCTCTCGAGTCTGTGCAAGTCTCCTGCACACAAAGCTAACTTTGTTTTTCTCTTGTTGATTTGTCTTAATTCAATTTAATCGTTGGACCAGCCAAAAGAACCTAGAAGGGTAGAAGAAAAAAATTTAAATACTTATTTCTTTGGCTGTGCCTGGTCTTAGCTGCAGCACTCGGGATCTTTGATCTCCCTCGTGGCAGGTGGGATCCATAACTGCCGCGCGCAGACTCTTCGCTGCAGCACGTGGGATCCAGTTCTGCGACCAGGGCTCAAACCCTGGGCTGCTTGCATGGGAAGCCCTGAGTCTTAGCCACTGCACCACCAGGGAAGTCTCAACAGAAGAGATTTTCTCCCTCCCTACTCTTACTAATTTAAGTTTATAGGCGTCTCTGGTGGCTCAGTGGTAAGGAATCCGCCTGCCAATGCAGGAGACATGGGTTCGTTCCCCGATTTGGGAAGAATTCCACATGCCGTGGAACAACTAAGCTCGTGTGCCACGTCTAATGAGCCTGTGCTCGAGATCCCGGGAGCCGCCATGACTGAAGCCCATGTGCCCTAGAGCCTGCGCTCTGAAGCAAGAAAAATTACCGCAATGAGAAACGGAGCACCCACTCTCTGCAACTACAGAAAACCTTCGCGGCAATGAAGACCCAGAACAGCCATAGATAAATTTACATTTCTCATATGACCCAACAATTATATTCCTGAGTCTCTACCCAAGAGAAACAAAAGCACATATCCATGGGAAAACCCATGAATGGTCACAGCAGCATTATTTATTATAAGCAACTAGGAGATGTGAAGTGAATGAAGTGAAAGTCGCTCAGTTGTGTCCAACTCTGCGACCCCATGGACTATACGGTGAATGGAATTCTCCAGGTCAGAATACTGGAGTGGTTAGCCGTTCCCTTCTCCAGGGGATCTTCCCAGCCCAGGGATCGAACCCAGGTATCCCACATTGCAGGCGGATTCCTTATCAGCTGAGCCATAAGAGCAGCCCCATAAGCAACTAGGAGAGGCACCCCAGATGTTCATCAACAGGCAATTGAATCAACAAAGTCTGGCACCACCGGACCATGGAATACTGCTGGACAATAAAAAGGAATGAACTTCTGAAGCACCCAAAAATGTGGACAAACCTCAAAATAATTCTGCTGAGCAAAAAAAAGCCAGACCAAAAAAAAAAAAAAATAGAACATTCTGTATGCTTCCATTTATATAGAAGTCTAGAAAAAATGCAGACTAACCTGCAGTGACAGAAAGCAGGTCATTGGGTGCCTGGGGATGAGGGTGGGGTGGGGTAGAAGGAGGATTTACAAAGGGACACAGGAAACTTTCGGGGTGATGATGTGGTCACCATCTTGCTTGTGGTGATGGCTTCACAGGGGTACACGTATCAAAGCTTAGCAAATTGGGCACTTTCGAATATGTACAGTTTCCTGTATGTTAAGTATACATCAATAGAGCTGTGAGTAGGTAAATGGAAACAAATTCATTGAACCATATGCTTTAAAAGTTGAGTGAGTGAAGTGCTCAGTTGTGTCCGACTCTTTGTGACCCCATGGACTGTAGCCTACGAGGTTCCTCTGTCCAAGGAATTTTCAGGCAAGAGTACTGGAGTGGGTTGCCATTTCCTTCTCCAGGGGATCTTCCCGACCCAGGGATCGAACCCGGGTCTCCCGCATTGCAGGCTGTACTTTAAAAGGCTGTGTTTTATTGTATGGAATTGGATGATTATTATGTAAATTAGGGCTGAGTAAATCTGACTTGAAAAAAATAATAAAATTGCAGCCGGTAGATAAATAAGTCCTGGAGATCCAATGTACAGTGTAGTGAATGCAGACAACAATCCTGGATCACAAACTTCAAAGTTGCTAAGAGACTGGATTTTATTTATTGTTTATTCATTTACTTTTTGGCTACACCTCGAGGCTTGCAGGATCTCAGTTCCCCAGGTGGGGATTAAACCTGGGTCACAGCAGTGAAAGCCTGGAATCCTAAGCGCTGCTCACCAGGGAACTCCCAAGAGTGGATTTTAATTGTTCCCACCACAAAAACAGAAATGATCATCAAGAGATATGATAAAGGTGTTAGCTAACGCTCCAATAGTAATCACGCTGCAACAGATCAACGTATCAGGTCATCATATTGTACACCTCATCTTAACCAATGTTGTATGCCAATTACATCTCAGTGTAAAAAGTGGATGGGAAGATAAGCCAGAAAGCAAACTGAATGAAAATTCTACGACGACTCTGAAGGATGGGTATGCAATAGTCATCGTATAATACTTCTGATTTTTCTGTGTGCTTGAAGTAGTTTATCAGTATATTCATGTGAGTAAAAAGGGGGCAAAGGAAAACTGTCTCCACTCACACTTGTGGCACCAATATGTATGGTTTCTCCCCCTCAATGCCACGCCCCACACCCACCAATTCTCCAGATACCAGCTGGGTGTTCAACAATTCACTTCACTAACTACCCAGAGTCAGCACAGACTCCACAGGTTGAGGGCTTGGTCCCACAAGACTGGCCCATCTTCAGATGCCAATCTCGAGTCCCAGATTGTTTGTTTTTACTTGTGGGGTTTTTGTTTTGTTTTTGTTTGTTTTTATATTGGAGGTCATATGATTTATCATAATGATACTTATCATAAGTATGATATCACTTATACGTGGAATCTTTAAAAATGATACTAATGAGCTTACTTGCGAAACAGACAGACTTAGAAAACTTATGGTTACCAAAGCGGAAAGGTGGGGAGGAGGGATACATTGGGATTGACATGTACACACTGCCATATTTAAAACTGATGACCTGAGACAGGACCAGGTCACCCTCAACACACTGGATGCTCACTGCAGGGAGACACAGGAGCCTTATCCGTCAGCCCAGGAACGTCTGTGACTGGTTCCCAGAAACTGTTAGTCTCTCAGTCGTGTCCCACTCTTTATGAGAGTGTAGCCCTCCAGGCTCATCTGTCCATGGGATTCTCCAGGCCAGAACGCTGGAGTGGGTTGCCATTTCCTTCTCCAGGAATCTTCCTGATCCAGGGATTGAACCCCGGGTCTCCCACACTGCAGGAAGATTCTTTACTGAGCCACCAGGGAAGCCCAGAAAATGACGTGCAAATTTGCATTCTTCCAAATCATACTGTGTGTTTGTTTTCATGAAAACACAGGCTCAAAACGGAAAGCCTGATGATTACAAAAAAGGAGGAAGAGGAGAGGGTCGCTGGCAGGGCTCCTTAGCCTTTTAATGCGTGTCCTCTTCGTGCTATCATTTCACTGCTCGGAATCTCCCCTGGAGAAGACCTTCAACCCGCAAGATGTTCACAGCGCTGTTGTGTGTCACAGCCAAAGCACTGGGAACCACCTAGGCGCCGCCAGTAGGAATGATCAAATAAACTGAGACTCACCCTGCTATGAAATGTGACGCAGCAGATTAAAATCGCAAAACAGGGCTGGTGACAGATTAAGTTCTCTGAGGCCTATTAAGTGAGAAAAGCAAGTTGCTGGACAGTTCATCTGGGACACTACGTGATATTCAGGTGAAAAAACCCCTACAAAAGGGTATATTTATGAAGACTTAAATATGTGGGAGAGTATAGGGGGAGAAGACACTGTGAGGAAACACACTCGACAAAAAGAGTGGGTCCCCTAGGAAAGACATCGAGTGACCAAGGGACTTTCTCTATGAACTTGAACACAGTCTCATTGAACAGCTGTGTGTAAAAGAATCCAAAGTTTTTGAATTCTGAAAGTCGCTCAGTCGTGTCTGACTCTTTGCCACCCCATGGCTTACACAGTCCATGGAATTCTCCAGGACAGAATACTGGAGTGGGTAGCCTTTCCTTTCTCCAGGGGATCTTCCCAAGCCAGGGATCGAACCCAGGTCTCCCACATTGCGGGTGGATTCTTTACCAGCTGAGCCACAGGGAAGCTCATAAAGTGGAAAGGGCAAGATTAACCCCCAGGGGGTCTACCACCAAGAAATAACCAGGAATAGTGTTCTGACATATTTTTTTTCATTTCTGCATGGTTTACTTTTAATTGGCAGAAATGTTTTGTAAATTGACATATTTATTTTTAAGGGTTTTATCTTTGTTAAATTAGGTGGTTGGCATCCTGTTTTTGTCTCTTAATTTCATATATATAAATATATATACATTTCTTATAAATACACTATTTAAAATATAAATCTACAAAATATTAATATGTGTTTATATAATATTATATTTAATATATATTTATAATTTAAACATAATACACATTTATATTTACTCATCCCACTGTTTTCTGCGGGGATATAAAACCCCCTCTGTGCCCCTATATATATCTATATTGGAGAAGGAAATGGCAACCCACTCCAATATTCTTGCCTGGAGGATCCCATGGACAGAGGAGCCTGGCGGGCTATAGCCCATGGGGTTGCAAGAGTCCGACACAACTTAGCGACTAAGCCACCATATATACATAAAATCCTCTCTATGTACATATATGTGTGCCTGTGTATATATACACATAAATGACTACACAAATATGCAGAGGGGATGATATTACATATGTCGTTTTCTTCTTTGCATGTTTCATTTATATCTTGCTGTTTTGCACACGGCTCTCCACATAAACATTTGCCATGGTGCTTCAGGCTGCTCGTAAACATCACTTTTGATGCCTGCCTAGGTTTCTATGGGTGGAGTAGGGTTTACTTCCTCACTTGCCTCTGGTTGGACATTTGGTTCCTTGCCAAGTGTTCTCTGGGATAATTATGTTTACACCCAGCGCCATCTCTGCATTTTGGATTTGTTCCACCATCTCCAGAACTGAATCCTTGACCGGTCAGCGGGAGTAAACCCTTGGTTCTGAAAATGATTTTCTTGCTTTGTGATCATCAAAAAGAAAAAGAAAAAATTGCATCCATGCATGGTCTGGAGCGAGTTTGGGAACTACAGATAAGCGAAAGGTGGAAAAGCAAAACCTCTGGTGATTCTGTCTCCATTATTGGCTCTGGAGCCTTCCATTAATTCCAAGTTGAATAATTTTCTTCCATTTCATGGTGAGAATACATTACACAGCACTTCTGCATTCTGCTTATTTTGATTTAGTCCATCATAAAAACGTGTTCCCCTTTCACTTAAAATGATTGCATAACATTCCATAACGTTGCTATCCCATACTTTACAGAACCTTTCCTCTAAAGCTTATTATTACTATAAATATTTCAACTTATGATTACAAATATCTTTTGCATCTATTTTTTTTTTACTGATACAAATAATGCAACAGAGAAAATCTTTGTGCATCAGCTTTCCTGCAGATCTTAAGGTTATGTCCTTCCCATGAAAGAAAAGTGAAAGCTGCTCAGTCATGTCTGACTTTTTGTGACCCCATGGACTGTAGCCCACCAGGCTCTTCTGTCCATGGGATTCTCCTGGCAAGAATACTGGAGTGGGTATCTATTCCCTTCTCCAGGGGATCTTTCCAAACCAGGGACTGAACTTGAATGTCTTATATTGCAGTCTGAGCCACAAGGGTCCTTCCCATAGAGTCCCGGAAACAGAATTACTGGGTAAGAGTGCCAAGTCAGTTTCTGGAAAGGCAAACAACTTCCACTCGTTTACAAAATGGATGATACGGTAGAGTTTGTGTTACACATCCTCCCTATGGAATGTTATCAAATTTATTAGAGTTTTCCTCTTGGTCAGTGAAAAACTGAGTCTCATTGTCATTTCTGTATTCACTCACTGAGTCACTAAACATTTATTGACCACCTGCTACACGGCTGGCATAGTTCTGGGCGCTGGAGATGCAGCAATGAACAAAATGCGCTCATTCCAGGGGATGAGGGGAGGGGTGAGAGAGTAAACAAGTCAATAAATAAAGGGATAGATCATTTCAGAAAGCAAAACGTACTACTAAAAGAATTAAGAAGGAGGGTAAAGGGATTTCCCTGGTGGTCCAGTGTCTAAGACTCCTCTCTCCCATTGCAGAGGGCCTGGGTTCGATTCCTGGTCAGGGAACTAGATCCCACATGCCTTGACTAAAGATCCCATGTGCTACAAGTAAGACCCAGTGAAGCCAAATAAATAAATACTTTTTTTTTTTTTTTAAAGAAGGAGGGTAAAAGCTTTCCCACAGGTTGGGAATCCGTTGTAGTTCTGCCTTGTGACTTATCCATTTATTGGCATGGCAGTTCTGCATTTTCCATATCTTTATCCATTTATCACAACTATGACAAAACCTATGGGCTTCCCTGGTGGCTCAGATGGTAAAGGATCCATCTACTTGCAATTCGGGAGACCTGGGTTCGATCCCTGGGTTGGGAAGATCCCGGAGGAGGGCATGGCAACCCATTCCGGTATTAGGGCCATGGAGAATCCCCATGGACAGAGGAGCCTGGCGGGCTACAGCCCATGAGGTCACACAAAGTCAGACAGGACTGAGTGGCTAAGCACAACACGTGACAAACGCAGCAGTGATATGTCTTCAACATCCTCTGTGACAGTGACTCAGGCTGCCTCTGGTTATCTCAGGCAATGTTGCTCGATAAGCATTACCTTCCTTTTACACATGCACAAATTACGGGTCAAAGAGGTTAAGTAACTTGCCCAGAGCCACACAGCCTCGGTGGCACAGTGTCTAAAGACACTGAATCGAAAAAGCTTGAGACACTAAGGAGTTCTTGGATAATTTGTCTCCTTGACAATCGAATTTTTTTAAAGTTTATATTGGACTATCAATATAAGCATGTCCAATTCCATGGACCTGAGTTTGAGCAAACTCTGAGAAATAGTAGAGGACAGAGGAGCCTGGCATGCTGCAGTCCACGGGGTCGAAAAGAGTCAGACACGACTTGGCACCCGAACAACAACATCAGCCAAGTGCATACATATAAGAGAACATATTTCAGAAGTGAACAGCTTCATGAATTAATTCTACGTATATGCACCAATTATCCAGCACCAGATTTAAACAAAACCAAAACTGGGCCCTTGTGCCCTGCGGCCCCAATCTGCAATGTAATCATGCTCCTTGAATTCTCCTCTCTGCTAATCTCGTTTTAACCGCCAGCTCTGAATTCCTGAAAGGCATCCTTGATGAGATGCCTTCATCAAACCAACAGAGCATTGTAGGCATGCATTCTTGTCCCTATATGCTAAAACCCGCAACTTTTCATTCTCTGCCTTCGGAAGGTAGACTCTGTCTCATTTAAATTAATAGCAGATATGCAGACACACAAGCCCAAAGCCAGAAGGTGACATGAGGACAACCAGATGGATGCAGAAAGGTCATCAAGGTCACGGGGAACAGAGCAGGTCCCCCGGGGCGTGGTCAGGAATGTTATGGGCTGGTGAGGGACAGGGGTGAGGAACATTTCAACCATAGCTTTGAAAGCTAGGTTGAGTGTCACAAACGGGGCTGGATAATAGTCAGCTATTTGCGCCCCATGTGATACTGGTCCCAGATCGCAGCAGGCAGCCCCCAAGATAGCCCCTAAGAATCCCCATCCTTGGCGTTTCCTACACAACTATATTACATTTACATACGTAAGTGATGGGAAGCAGCCATAGTACAGCTTTAGGCACTAAGAAGCCCACCTAAGTATCCTCTGACACTCTAGGGATGGGGAGGCAAATGTTTTGTCTATAAAGGCCAGAAAAAATATTTTAGACTTTGCCGTCGTATGGCCTGTATCAGCACCACTTGACTCTGATCTTGAAGTGAAAGAAGACCCACGGGGCAGGGGAGGGGAGATAAATCAGGAGTTTGAGATTAGCATATACACACTACGGTACATAAACTAGATAAACAACAAAGACCTACTGTACAGCACAGGGAACCCTATGCAATATCTGTAACCTATAATGGAAAAGAATCTGAGAAAGAATTCATATACATGTATGCATATGTATTTACAAAAAATTGTAAATTAACTATACTTCAATTAAAAAAAAAGAAAAGAGCCATAGACAATACATAAAAGAATGTGTTTCAATAAAACTTTACTTATAAAAACAGATTATGGGCTGGTTATGGCCAGAAGCCTGCTATTTGTCAACCCCTATTAACGGCAACCCACTCCAGTATTCTTGCCTGGAGAATCCCATGGACAGAGGAGCCTGGCGGGCTACAGTCCACGGGGTCGCAAAGAGTCGGACACGACCGAGTGAGTTCACTATTCCACAAGAGGGCTTTCCAGGTGGCGCTAGTGGTAAAGAATCTGCCTGCCAATGCAGATGCAAGAGACGTGGGTTCAATTTCCTGGGTTGGGAAGATCCCCTGGAGAAGGAAATGGCAACCCACTCCAGTATTCTTGCCTGGAGAATCCCCAGGGACAGAGGAGCTTGGTGGGCTATGGTCCATAGGGTCACAAAGAGTCGGACTGAAGCAACTAAGCAGGCATGCCTTCTAGGGGAACGTATCTTTGACTTACTTTTATTTTTGAGTATATTATTGATGATTTTTGGTTTTGGTTTTCTAGCCACACTGTTTTAGCGTGTGGGATCTTAGTTCTCCGACCAGGGATCAAACCCGTGCCCCCTGCCTTGGGAGTATGGAGTCTTAACCATTGGACCACCAGGGAGGTTCCTTGATGGATTTTATTATATAACTATTTCTGTAATTCTTAAGATTTAAAATGCTTACGAAATTACATTTTGCTTATTTATATTATTTTTAGCCTTCTAATTTTATTTTTTAATTGAAGTATAGTTGATTTACAAAGTTGTATTAGTTTCAGATATACGGGAAAGCAATTCAGCTATATATATATATATTCTTTTTCACATTCTTTTCCATTGTACGTTATTACAAAGTATTAAATATAGTTCCTTGTGCTATTCCGTAGGTCATCATTGTTCATTTTATATATGGTGATGTGTATCTATTAATCCCTTGACTTTCTGTTTATTACTGATTGAGAGTGTCCGTACCAGTTAAGTTAGATGTTGACTAGTCTGAAATCAATACCGTATGAAATGATGGTTTTTCAAGTAGAAAGACAATCCCCAAAGTTGTTGTCCTTTAGGTCATTAACTATTTTTGTAGTTATGTCTCTAATTTCCCATCACTTACATATATAAATGTAATGTAGTTGTGTGGGAATGCCAAGAATGGGGATTTTTAGCAGCCGTCTTGGGGGCTTCCTGCTGCACTATGGGACCAATATCGAGTCTCAACCACCATTATCTCATTCTGGAATTCTCTCTTTTTAAATTTTCCCTTCACCACTTGGCATGTGGGATCTTAGTTTCCTGCCCAGGGATCGAACCCACATCCCCTGAATTGGAAGCTTGGAGTCTTAAACCACTGGACCTCCAGGGAAATCCCATGCTTCTTTATTCATGTATTAAGGGAGAAGAACTAGTAGGTTCTATAATTCCAAAGTGGAATTGAAACAATAGTTCAAACATCTGCAACAGCTCTGGTATGGTTTGGAAATAGCTGTGATTTCTAGCAGTAGGATAAGAGATTCCAGAATAAACAAAGTTACAGGTATTGCCAATACGACACAGGTATTGCTAATGTGGGTTGTCACCTACATTCGTAACTATATGAGTTATCCACTGATATGGAGTAAACCTCTGCAAAACTCGGTAGCTTAAAACAATAGCAATCATTTACTTTGCTCTTGAATCTACATTTGGGGTGGGGCTCAGTGAAAACAGCTCATCTCGGATCCATGAGGCAACAGGTGAGACAGCTCCTCTGGGAGTCGGGGAACCCATTATCAAGATGGCTCACTCACCTGGTTGGCAAGTTGGAACTGGCTGTTGGGCAGCAGCTCAGCTGGGACGGGGTAGGGGGACCTCAAGTCCTCCCCACGCAGCCTTCTCCACGCACTCGTGGGCTTCCTCACAGCATGGACGCTGAGTTCTAAGAGTTTGTCCAGAGAGAACAAGGCAGAACTAAGTACATGGCATTTTTATAACCTAGCCCCAGAGCTCACATAACATCACTTTCATTGAACCCTATTGGGCAAGGTAGTCAAACAGGCTCAAGGGGGAGAGACACAAACTTCATCTTTTAATGGGGAAGTGGCAAGATCTTGAAGATCTTACTTTTTAAGTTAAGCCCCCAGGCAGGAAAGATGGTGAACACTGGACTCAGTTCCTTGGCCTCTATCCAATGACAGAGGCCCATCTTTGTACAAAATTGGAAGGCCTGTCTACAGAGGCCTGTCTCTGTGTTTTCTGCAGAAAATACAACCTGCCACAAAAACAGAATGAAATGTTGGATTTTAGTTGGAGGTTACTGAAAAGAAAGATGCAGTTTCTTTTTCTTTTTTAAAATAATTTTAAAAAAAAAGATAAAATAATTTTATTTTGCTATTGATTTTTGGCTATGCTGGGTCTTTGATCCCGCAAGGGCTTTACTCTAGTTGCAGCGAGTGAGGCCTACTCTGTTGGGGCTTTCCTTGTAGCTCAGTCGGTAAAGAATCTGCCTGCAGTGCAGGAGACCTGGGTTCGATCCCTGGGTCGGGAAGATTCCCTGGAGAAGGAAATGGCAACCTACTCCAGTATCCTTGCCTGGAAAACCTCATGGACAGAGGAGCCTGGTGGGCTGCAGTCCATGGGGTCGCAAAGAGTCAGGCGTGCCTGAGTGACTAACACTTGCTTACTTTAGGCCTGCTCTGTAGTGGTGTATGGGCTTCTCATTGCAGTGGCTTCTCTTGTTGCGAAGCACAGGCTCTAGGGGCCCAGGCTTCAGTAGTTGGGGCTTCCAGGTTCTAGATCACAGTCTCAATAGTTGAGGCGGACAGGCTTAGTTGCTCCAAGGAATGTGGGATCTTCCCGGATCAGGGATCAAATCTGTGTCTCCTGCATTGGCAGGCAGATTCTTTACCACTGAGCCACCAGGGAAGCAGGCGATCTCTTTTCCTTATCCAAGTTCACGGACTCCATAAATTCTATCTCCAAATCTTTTGAGGGTCCCTGGGCCCCAGGCAATTCTAAAAAGTGACTGCTGGGAGGGGTCCAGATAACCTGTGTGTGCATGCGTGCTAAGTCGCTTCAGTCGTGTCCGACTCTTTGCAACCGCCTGGACGGTAGCCCACCAGGCTCCTCTGTCCATGAGATTCTCCTGGCAAGAATACTGGAGTCGGTTGCCATGGCCTCCTCCAGTGGATCTTCCCCACCCGGGGATCAAAACTGTGTCTCCTGTGGCTTCTGCATTGCAGGCAGATTCTTTACTGCTGAGCCACCAGGGAAGCCCCCTTACATAGCCTACCTTGCTTCAAAGTCTCCCATGGCTCTCTTCTGCCCAGAGTACAGAGGGCAAGGAACTGAGTCCAATGTTCAGGATCTTTCCTGAGTGGGCTTAACTTAAAATGCAGAGATTTATTGTTCAACATCAATTCTCTCCTTCCTTAGTCGTACGTAGAACTCCAGTTTTGTCTGAGACAGAAATGCGCTCACCTAAAATGCATCATTACCAACCTCCCTTGCAACTGGTGGTCAATGAGATTGTTTATTTTTATTATCATTATTATTGGCGCATGTGGATCTTAGTTCCCCAACTCAGGGATCAACCCATGTCCCCTGCAATGGAAGCATGGAGTCTTAATCACTGCACCACCAGGGAAGTTCTCTCTCACTGTATTTATTATTCTGCAACTTGCTTTTTTCAGTCAACAATACATCTTAGAGCTTTTCCTCTGTCAGTCCATGGCTCTTTCTCATTTCTTTAAACAGGTGTATAATATTTCCTGGGATAGATGCACCCCTATTTATTAACCTACCGGTGAACATTAAGGTAGCTTCCAATTTTTGTGGCTTTTACATACATGATGATCAAAGACAAATAAATAAATGATAGGCAGACAGTATCTCCATGGTGGAGCTGATGCTTCAGATTCTGTAGGCAGACCTAGCTCAGTGGTGTAAAGAATCTGCCTGCCAAAGCAGGAGACCCGGATTCAACCCCTGATCTGGGAAGATCTCACATGCTGCGGAAAAACGAAACCCATGGGCCACAACTATTGAGCCTGTGCTCTAGAGCCCGGGAGCCACAACTACCGAAGCCCATTCATCCTAAAGCCTACGCTCCGCAACAAGGGGAAGCCACCAGGATGAGAAGCCTGCGCACCGCAGCTAGAATTTAGCCCCTACTCTCCTAGAGAAAACTGAAAAGCCCACACAGCCATGAAGACCAGTGCAACCAAAAATGAAAATTAATAAATAAAAAAAATTTTTTAAAGCAATGATTGGGACTTCCCTGGTAGTCCAATGGTTAAGACTCCGAGCTGCCACTGCCCGGGGCCCAGGTTGGATCACTGGCCAGGGAACTAAGATCCCACATCCTGCAGGGTGCAGCCAAAAAGAAAAATAAATCAATGAACTATTGATACATTCAATAGGATGATTGCACCTCAAAATCATTGCTCTGTGCAAATGAAGAACTCTATAAAGATACAAACTGTACGATTCCATTCAGTGCTCTAGAACAGGCTACATTAATAAACAGTGAAAGAAAACAGACTAAGGGTTTCCTGGGGATGGCGGATTGACCGGGAAGGGGTGCAAGGGAATTTCCTGGGATAAACAAACAGTGTATATCTTAACTGGGATATTGAGCTGGCACAAGTGTGTTCATTTGTCAAAGCCCATCAGATTGTACTCATAAGACCTGTGTATGTGACTGTAGGTAAATTACAATACACATAAAGGTGAAGTGCAGGTGGAAGGTGAGAGGAAAGTTCAAAAGGGAGGGGATATATGATACCTGTGGCTGATTCATGTTGATATATGGCAGAAACCAACACAATATTGCAAAGCAATTATCCTTCAATTAAAAATAAAAAAATTTAAAAAGCAAAGTGCGTGCCAAGTTGCTTCAAAGTCGGGTCCAATTTTCTGCGATCCTATTGACCGTGGCCCACCAGGCTCCTCTGTTCATGGGATTCTCCAAGGGAGAATACTGGAGTGGGCTGCCGTGACCTCCTCCAGGGGATCTTCCCAATCCAGGGATCGAACTCATATCTCTTAATGGCCCCTGAATTGGCAGGTAAGTTCTTTACCACGAGTGCCATCTGGGAAGCCCAAAAGTAAAATGAAATGTTGTTATTAACATTGCTATCCCTGGGGACTTCCGTGGCAGTCCAGTGGTTGGGACTCCATGCTTCCACTGCAGGGAGCACAGGTTCGATCCCTGGTGGGGAGCTAAGATCCCACACACCACACGGTGCAGCCAAGGATTGAAAAAAGAAAACACTGCTGTCCTGGCCGCCTCCTTCTTTATGCCCATGCCAACTTGTTGGCTGGCATGGAGACCTATTTGTTTGCCAAATGAATGAATGAGTGAGTGAGTGAGTGGATGAGGACTGAGGCAGCACCCTGGGTGCATGGAATATTCCTCCTCAAGCCCTTCAGTTTTCTAGAGGAGGCGGCTGGGTGGCCTCCCACCCTGATAACTCTTTCCAAGGCCCCTCCCCTCCCCCAGTAGACCCCTCAGCTCCTCGGCTCAACAGTTGGAGACTTTCGACAGCCTCACCCCTGCACATTGCTCCCCTCCCACTCCAGTCTCACTTCTTTAATCACTAGACACACAATCCTCCAGCGCCTTCTGTGTGCAGGTACTGCAGAGAGAGCTGGCAACAAGACAGGCAAAGACTGTGCCCTTGGGAGCTCCATAATCAAACCTGTAGCCTGATGTCAGGCAGAACTAATCCCACTGAAGAAAGACGAATTGTACTAAGGGCCTGGGGAAGGCAATAACTGGGGCTGCAGCTCTGGTGGCAGGGGAGGCTGCTCTGGGACATCCACACAGGGGCAGAGACTGGACTGAGACAAGGGCATCAACTAGGGCATTCCCTAGAGGAAAAAAGTAGCCAGCGCAAAGGCCCTGGGGCAGGTTCCTACTTTCATAGTGTATTCAAGAAATAGGAATGAGGCCAGTGTGGCTGGAGGGGGAGGGAAAGAGGGTCAAAGGTGAGAAGTATTGAGGGGCAGACTATTTAGGGCCTTTGGGCCAAGGAAAGGAATCTGGCTTTTACTCCAAGTGAGATGGGAGCCAAGGAGAAGGGATGTGAGCTGACTTAGGTGTTAACAGGCTTCCTGGGCAAGAAGAACATGTAGAGGAGGCAGGGAGGGCCAAAGTAGAAAGCCTGTTGAGCTGGCTACTGCAATAGTCCAAGCAAATCATGATGGTATTTGCAGAGGTGAGGAGAGTTGATCAGGCTCTGGGAATATTTTGAAAGCAGAGCCAGCTGACAGATCAGATGTGGGGGTGTGAGAAAAAGACAGGAGTCAGTGATGACTGGGAGTTTTCGGCCTGAGCCACTGAGCTGGGGCAGCAGGTGGAAGTTTCCTGAATGTCCCAAGCTGTTTCACACCTCCAGGCTTTTGTGCACTCCATCCCCCTGAGTCTGGAATGCCCTCCTTTTTCCACTTCCCACCCCAGTCTCAGCCTCGCCCCCGCTCTCATCACAGCTGAGCCCAAATGTCACCCTCTCTGGAAGCTTCTTTTGGAATGTTCTAGGCTCCACACGGTGTGCCCTCCGGCGTCCCCACAGTACCCTGCACTTCTTTCCCCAAACGGATGATCAGAGTTTATTTGCCAGCATCTCTCGTGCCAAGTGGGTGACACTGGAGGGACTGAGGAGGGGCCATGGCTCTAACGCTGCAGCAAGTGCATCAAAAGGAAATGAACTTGAATTCTTTCCTTCATTCAGTACATATGTCACATGCCAGGGACTCCAGTAGGCGCTGAGTAGTGAGCAGGGAACAGGAGAGGCAGGTCTCTGCCCTCATGAGTCTCTAGGGAGAGAGGTGACAATAACCCAAGCAAAGAAGTGAAAGATTTAGGGATTTCCCTGATGATCCAGTGGTTGAGAATCACCCTGCAATGCAGGGAACTAAGATCCCACATGCCATGGAGCAATTATGCCTACACGCGACAACTGGAGAGTCTGTGAGCCACAACAAAAGATCCCGTGTGACACAATGATGCCACCACGTGCCATGATTAAGACCTGATGCAGCCAAATAAATAAATAATAACTATGTTTTCAAAAAAAATGAAAGATCTGATGTGCCATAATGGTGATGTGATGGAGAAAAAAGCAGGATTCCATGTGTGAGATGGGGGAGGTGCAGTCATTCATAAGGTGATAGGGAGGCTTCACAGACTCACTGAGGAGGTGACATTTGAATAAGGATCTAAAGGAGGTGAGGAAGGAGCCATGTGGCCTTTGGGGAAGAGCAAACAGCAAGTGCAAAGGCCCTGAGGTAGGACTGTGCTCAGAATATGGGAGGAGCTTGAAGGAGGCCAGGGTGGCCAGAGCCACTGAATAGGGGGTAGACATCCAGAGAATGGAAGGGGAGGGACCGTCCCAGCAGGACCTTAGGGGCCACAGTAAGGACTTCACTTTTACTCCCAGTGAGATGGGAGGCACAGAAAGTCTCCAAGGAGGAGCGAATGGATCTGATTCAACTTTCAACAGGATTGCCATAAAAATAACAATGGACATTTGCTGAGCACTTCCTACTAACCAGGAAAACGTGGGAAGTTTCTGCAAGTGGTGTTGACAGAAGGCCCGTTGTCGAGATGGCTAAGCCACCTTTGTGGGCCTTCTAGATCCTTCCTTTCCTCTCAGCCCACACCATGCCCAAGACTCATACAGTCTCCCACCAAAACATAGCCTGAAGCTTTTTTTTTTTTCCCAAAGCAATTTTTCAACAACTTTATGGACACAGAATTCACATACCGTACAATTCAGCCATTTAAACTGTACAGTTCAGGCAATTCCCTGGCAGTCCAGTGATTAGAACTCCATGCTCTCATACTGCCAAGGCCCCAGGTTCAATCCCTGGTGGGGAAAGTAAGATTCCACAAGTCACGCGGTGTGGCCAAAAAAAATTTGAATTAAAAAAATAAATAAATTGTATAGCTCAGTGGATTTTCATATGTTAATCACATTGTACAACTGTCACCACAATCAGATTTAGAATATTTTATCACTCAAAGAAACTCCTTAGGCACACCCCCATCCCAGCCCCAGGCAACTACTAATCTACTTTGTCTGATTTGTCTATCCTGGATAATTCCTGTAAATGGAATTCTACGGTATGTGGCTATTTGTGTTATCTGACTTCTTTCACTCAGCATAATATTTTCAACATTCATCCATGTTGTAGCATCTGTCACTAATTCAATCCTTTTGGTGGCTGAATAATATTCCACTGTATGAAGGTCGCCTGTTTTGTGGATCCATTCATCAACTGATGGACATTTGGGTTGCTCCCACATTTTGGTTGTTATGAACAAGGCTGCTATGAACATTCTCATGCAAATGTTTGTGGGGACATGTGTTTCCATTTCTCTGGGGAGATACCTAAGGGGAATTCCTGAGCCATATGGTAATTCTGTGTTTAACTGTTTGAGGAAATGCCAGACTGTTTCAGTGCCTGCAATCTTCCCACCAGCAGTGTATGACGGTTTTGATTTCTCCACATCCTTGTTTGTTGCCATTGTTTTTTAAAAAAAATTTATTTATTTGGCTGCATTGGGTCCTAGTTGTGGCATGTGGGATCTAGTTCCCTGAAAGGGGATTGATTCCAGGCCCCCTGCATGGCAAGTGCGGAGTCTCAGCCACTGGACCACCAGGGAAGACCCTCTCCACATCTTTGTCGACACTTGTTTTTGTCTTGAAGTGAGCTGCTCCTCTCTGCCTCCACTGCCAGCAGCCATCTCTCATCTGGACTTTGAAGTCACGTCCTCCCTGTGTTCCAGGTTCCACCGTCAGTCTCTCCCCACACCACAGCCGGAGAAAGCCTGTCAACACCAGGGTCAGAGCCTGTCCCTCCCCTGCTAAGGGCTCTTGCCCTGGTGTTTATTGACTGATAAATCCAAATTGCTCACCGGGCTTGGCCCCTGTAGCCAGGCCCTGCTCAGTCTCTCTCTCCAGTTTACTCATTGCTCACGCCCCCATTTCCTGCTCATTCAGATCTAGCCACATCAACCTCCTATGCACTTCTTGGTGCCCCAAGGGCCGCCCCGCCTCACCAACCCCAGCACTCTCTCTGTCCTAGTACTCTCTGCACTGCCCTCCTCTAGCCTCTTTCCTTCCCCTCGCAGATCTGGGCTTTACTGCGACCTTTCCAAAAAAGTCTCCTCGGACTCCTCCGCCAACCTAACAACTCCTCTCTCCCAGGCTCTTCCTTATCGCGTTTAGCACTGTTACAAGTTGCGTGACTATTTGTCAGACAGTCTGCCCAATGGCCGCCTCCACCTTAGGAAGAGTCCCATGCGGGTGGTTGACCATCAGTGCCTGGCCTGCTACGTTGGTGTTGCTTAGTTGCTAAGTCATGTCCAACTTTTTGTGGCCCCACGGACTGTAGCCTGCCAGGCTCCTCTCTCCATGGGATTTTCCAGGCAAGAATACTGGACTGGGTTGCCATTTCCTTCTCCAGTCCCTCCCCCACCCAGGGACTGAACTCACGTCTCCTGCATTGGCAGGCAGATTCTTTACCCACTGGGCCATCTGGGGATCCCCCTTGTTTCTTTTACTGTGACCCATAATGGTGGTGGGGGGGAGGAATCTATATCTATATCTGTATCTATAGCCTCCTGTCAGAAAATAAAAGTTTCATACATGGGTATTTCCCCTGCATGTTCTAGATTATTCTATTTATTTTTTTTCAAAAAATTGGCCTCAGCCAGAAAGCTTGATGTCAGCCCCTGGTAATGGCTCCCTGTTCATAGTTTGAAAATCTCTAGCAGACCTTCTATAAGCCCCTCTGACACACATCCACCCACCCCCCCCATCAAAGGCAGGAAATGGGTTTGACTGGTTACATGTTGCACCCGCAAATTCTGGCATAGGTCCTGGCTGAGCACAGTGGGTTTAATGAACGTTGAGTGAATAAATGAACTGAGAGCAAGCCAGGGCCAGAGTTAGGACTGCAATCCTGCCTGTACCGCTCCCTAGGACTCAAGAATTCTGACCACCTCGTTTGCAAAGATCCAGGCAGCGTAGCCCCAGCTCCTACTACTTCACCCACCCTCTGCTTCTGGGATTGGAGGTTGCGAGGGGGGAGAAGACATTAACCTGAGCCTCCCTTCTGGAGGAACCAGAATTCCATTTCCCGTAAGCCTCAGGGATGGGACTACATTTCCCATAAGCCTCTGCTCCCGCAAGAGTCTATGCCCTTCAGCCACAGGGGCAGATAATTGCATCTTTCCTCATCCCCCAGCCCCCAATTCCGAACTCTCTATCTGCATATGGTCAGTCCACCCTGAAGTGCTGGTCCCGGCACCCCCTCCTTCCCACCCTTCCTGGTGTGATGAACCTGCCTCAGTTTCTCCAAAGAGCGCCCCCCTCCAAGAGGGCTCATTGAACCCCTCTCCCTCCCCTTCCCCTGGGGTTGCCAGTCCCAATTGCGCTGGCTGCGTTTGGGACCCGCCGGTCCTGGACACCTGCTGGGGAACGGGGGCAGGGGCGGGCCGCGCTGGGGATGGGGTGTCTGGGCCGCCTCCGCGGTGTGCAGTGAGGCTGCGCCTGCGATGCGCAGCTCGGGCCCAGCCTCAGCGGAGAGGGACGCAACGCAGGGGCTCAGGGACTACAGAGAAGTCCGCGCGCAGGGTGGGCGCCCGTGCTTCCGGTGTGTCTGCAGCTCGGGGTGCTGTGCGGGGGCGGGGGTGGGGGAGTGTGACCCCGAGACGGCGGCGGCCTGGCACGTGATGTGTGCGTCCTTGTCTGTTTTGTCTGTGTCCCTAAGGGACCGAGTTCCAGTCCCCACTCAGCCACTTCCCGGCTGTGTGCCTTGGGGCAGATGTCTGCACCTCGCCTTGTTTCCTCATCTGTACGATGGGAATGATAAAAGAGTGTGTCTCGGAGGGCAGTTGTCAGGATTTAAAAGTAATATGTGTAAAGCGCTGAGAACAATGCCTGGCGCAGTTAATGCTCCTAAGAATAAATAAATTAAATAAACTATGATCATGTATCTTCTGTATGAGGCTAGCACCTCTGGTTGTGTAAAGGTTGCGCAAACTCATAGGAAATGTGGGTATTTGTGATGCGTGTGTGTGTGTGTGTGTGTGTGTGTATGTGTTCTGTATGTGTGTGTGTATTTGTGTATGTAATGTGTGACTACACTGGGGTAATGTGTTTTTTGTAACCTTGTGTGAAATTTGTATACATTTGTGATGTGTGTGTCCATGTGTGTTAAGGTATGTGATGTATCTTTGTGTATCTATGTGTTCAGTGTGTATGCCTGTGTTGCCTATGTGTGTTTCTGTACGTATAATGTGCGTGGCTGTGTATATGTGTATGTGATATGTGTGTATCAGTGTAATGTATTTGTGTGTATTTTTGTACATGATTTGTGTAGCTTTGTATATTCTTTGTAGTGTACATCTATACCCATGGGTGAGTTGTGCTTGTATATGTGTATCTGTGTGTGTGACTTGTGTCTCTGTATTCATGTGAATGAAATGTGTCTGTGTGAGAGATGTGTATCTCTGAGTCTGTGTTGTGTATTTGTGTGTATTCGCATATGTGATATGCATGTCTCTCCTTGTATCTGCTGTGTATCTGTGTATATTTGTGCACGGGATACTTGTGTCTATGTTAGTGTGTATCTTGTGTGTGTCTCCATGCAAATGATGTCTGTGTCTGTGTGTGTGATGTGTGTGTCTGTGGGTCTTCTTTGTTGCCCATTTGTTTGTGGAATGTCTGTGTTCGTGACTTTGTGCCTTGGTGTGTCACCATGGTGTCTGCGTGGATCTTTGTGGTGTGTGTGTCTATGGAGTTGGGGCTTTACTTTGTCTGTGGCATGTGTGGGTCTTTGTGATGCGCTGACGTTCCTGCGTGGCCGGGTGCATCTGTGCCGGGGGCCGGCCTGCCTGTGCGTGCTTAGTGCAGCCCATCATCCCTGCGTCTTTGTGTGTGACGTGTACGTGTCCCCGTCTGCCGAGCGCTGTCCACCTTTGTATGTGCTGTGCTTGTCTGTGAGGGTCTCTGCGACGTGGGTCAGCCATGTGTGGGCTGCGTGTGCCTGTCTGACATCTGCATCTTGGCGCGGAGCACACGTGTCCGTGCTGGTGGCATGTCACAGCAGCGTCCGGGCCAGGCACGGTGGGCCCTGGGTCCCCCCTACACGAGGGTCCGCTGGTCCCTGTCTGTCCCTCCCCCTCCCCTCCATCCTGGCAGCCAATGCTACTGGGGAGCCAGTTGCTATGACGACGCTCCATCCTCCCTCCCTCCTCCCTCCTCCCACCCTTCCTCTGACAGGCTCTCTGCTCCCCCAATCCCGGCTGTCCTCGGGGGCGGGGCCCTTATTCTCCCCCCCCTTCTCCCCTCTCCCCCCCCACCCCAGCAACCCCGGCTCCCCGGCTCCTCTCCTCTGTCTGTCTCTCCATCCCTTCATCTGTCTGTCCCTTCAGAGAGGGGGAGGGGGGTCCCTGAGCCTGTAAGCAGCCCCTCCCTCCCCCTGTCCTGAGCCTCCTGCCCCTCTCCTGGGCCGGGGGGAGGCCAGGGTCGCGCGGGTCCCCATGGCTGGGGGCTGAGGGCCCGCCCCCCCCCTCCTCCCCAGCCGCCACCACCTCCACCTCCCTGCCATCCTCGACAAGATGCCTGCCCCCGGCGCCCTCATCCTCCTCGCGGCCGTCTCCGCCTCCGGCTGCCTGGCGTCCCCGGCCCACCCCGGTGAGTCTGTCGGGCCATCCTGCTGTCCAGTGGCCCCCACCCCCACCCTGGCCTGCCCCGGGGTCTGTCTGCGGGGCTCTGGCTCCGTCACCTGTGTGGCGTCTTCCCGCAGCGAGCCAGGGCCTGGGGAGGCGCAGGAATGGTGCCTCTGTCAGCAGGGCCTGTGGGAGGAAGGCTGGGGGCTGGGTGGGGAGGGGGTCCGTTCGGGCAACATGTGTGTGTGTGCAGACGCGCGCGCGTGTGTGTGTGCAGGTGTGTGCAGGAAGCCGGGGAAGGTCAGGGCCTCTGGGAGAATTGGGGACAGAGAGGAGGAATACTATTTCTAAAGGGGACACAGCCTTGGAGGCTGTCTCCAGCTTTGGGGGAGTCCCAAGGCTTGCGGAGCTCCCGACTCGGGACCTGGGGCTGGGGACCGAGGACATGTGTGTGCTCCAAGCGTCCCTAAAAGTGACAGGCCTCAACCCCCGTAACTAGGATCCAGCATGGGGCGAGCACCTTCTCCCAGCCTGCAGCTGGGGGCTCATCCTCTTCTTCAAATAGGGGGTAGGAAGGCTGTCGTGGGAGCGTATTTTAAATTCTGAGCACTCCAGGCTCCACTGTTACTCCTCCTTCCCTCAGTCCTCACTGAAATTCATCCAAACCTGAGGGTGAGGTGATGGGGTGGGGGGGGGGGTCCCAGCTTGGGGCGAGAGGAGGGACCCCACCCCCAACCCAACCACTTGAGAAGGCCCCAAACTACAACTCCCACAATGCCCCGAGCCATCCGGCTCCTCTGCCAAGGGGCCCCTGGGTGCAGAGCATCATGGGAGCTGTAGTCAAGACTAACTGGACGGGGAGGGGCAAGGAATCGGGGAGCCAGGGGCGTGAAGACGCGAGCCCAGCCCAGCCCTGTCCCCACAGACGGATTCGCCCTGGGCCGGGCGCCTCTGGCTCCTCCCTATGCCGTGGTCCTCATCTCCTGCTCTGGCCTGCTGGCCTTCATCTTCCTCCTCCTCACCTGTCTGTGCTGCAAACGGGGCGATGTCGGCTTCAAGGTGAGGTGCACGAGGGAAGTTAAGGTGGGGAGGAACACTTCAGCAAGGCCTTTCCTCCGCTAACCCCCCACCGCCACCACCGGGGGAGCCGGGCAGTGAGTCTGAGAGCCCTTCAGGCCTAAAGTTACAGCAAGATCCAACTCCGGATGGGAATTGGACTGGGATTGGAGGACATTTGGCAGAAAGGTGGGGATAATATTGATTAGAAGGACCACGATGTCTCTCACTGCTGTGTTCTCCCACCTCTCACCCCTCCTGGCCCCAGGAGTTTGAGAACCCTGAAGGGGAGGATTGTTCCGGGGAGTACACCCCTCCCGCTGAGGAGACTTCCTCCTCACAGTCACTGCCTGACGTCTACATTCTCCCCCTGGCTGAGGTCTCGCTGCCAATGCCTGCCCCGCAGCCATCACACTCAGGTATGGCCCTGCACCTTGACTGGAATCCCGTGGCCCCCCAATTCAGGGTAGGAGGAGCTGACAGCCCTCTCTCAGAGAATCAAAGGGAAAGGCAGAGGTGGGAGCCTTGGAATCTTGGAAGCAGCGTGAAGCAACTCCAAGATCATCTTGGTGGAAGCCGTTGCTTAACCCCAAACCAGATTTGGAGATTCTTGCAGAGCAATCCATGATGAGGTCAGCCTAGATCTTAATGCCAGAGGCAGAGCCAATGGCAGGCTGAAGTTAAGTCATAGGATCTTGGGACACCAAAGGGAAGAACGGATTGGACACTAGAAACTTGTGGGCAGCCAATGAGGAGACTGAGATCTCTTCATGGAATGTTGGGGCAGCCAATGAAAAGAGATTTGTTGTGTCTGCTTTGACCCCGGTCCCCACTGAGGTAGGGGATGTTGGTGGCACTTGGGAGGGGAGAGAGGCTCAGGTGCCTCCCCTTTTTACTGTCCCCCACGCCAGACATGACCACCCCCCTGGGCCTTAGCCGCCAGCACCTCAGCTACCTACAGGAGATTGGGAGTGGCTGGTTTGGGAAGGTAAGTAAGTGGGGCTGGGGTGGGAGGTGGGGGCTCTACACAATCCAGGGCGACACTCCTGTTCTGTGTCCATCACTCCTGCTCCCACCACTTCTCATCTGCCCCCTGCCTCCTCCCCCTGCCCCCTCGGCCCACCCATTGCCCTTCTCTCTGTTCACCTCTCACGGGCTCCCACCCACCCCATCCCCCCCATCTGTCGGTCAGCGCCTCCCTCCTCACTCCATTGACCACTCCGCCTCGCCATCCGGCTCTCCACGCGTCCGTCTGTCCATCCTTCCACCCGTCCCTGCGTCCATCGGACTCTGGGCCTGTGAGTCTCCCACCCCGCGTCTGGTGGGGATACGAGGGTGGTGGGAGTTGAAAGAAGAGGCTGGAAAGGAGAGGGAAGTTGGGAGCCATCAGGTGGGGTGGAGGGCACTCCCTGGGATGGGGCTGGGGAATAAGCAGGCACTGATTCCTGGGTCCTCCTCGAGCAGGTGATCCTGGGAGAGATTTTCTCCGACTACACCCCCGCCCAGGTGGTGGTGAAGGAACTCCGAGCCAGCGCAGGGCCCCTGGAGCAGCGCAAGTTCATTTCCGAAGCACAGCCATACAGGTATGGGGACCTCTGGGTAGACATGGAGCCCTGAAGGCCCAAATATCTGAGTCTGTGCTTCATGGTGGTAACGTTTGGGAGCAGGAGGAGTACAGTGTGGGGTCAACTCTGGATTCCAATCCTAGATGTACCTTTTCCTGGCTGTGCCAGTCAATCTAGATCATTTCCCTCCCTGAGCCTCGGGGTCTTCCTCGGGCCAGAGGCAGGGACATGAAGGCAGTGTGATACAGGTGAAGGAAACAGCGCAAAAGCTGAGCTGGAAATCTGGAAATCAGAGTGGAGAAGGCTCCACTCCGAACCTCAGTACCTTCATCTAGAAAGTGAGTCCAGGAAGCCTGAGCAGCCTCATGTAGAGGCCAGCTGAGAGGATACAAAATGGGCCTTTGCCTGGCACAGGGTCTGTGACGGTGGTCCCTCCTTCAGGCCCCTGCCTGTGGGTTATGAAGGGCAGAATCAGAATCACAGACCAGAGTCCTGAGTGGCTGCACCAAACGGCCACGGTCTCCCCACGCCTGTCCCCACTGGACTGGGAGGTCTGGGAAGACAGGATGCTATCCCTCTCCTGCCTGGTCTCCATTCTAAGAGCTTCTAGATCAGTGTTAATTAAACCTCTGCTCATATATGCCCTGTGTGGTATTGCGTGCCCGGGCATGGAGAGGGTGTGTATATGGGCACCTCTTAACAGAGGGCTGTAAAAGTGAGCTTTGCCCTGAGATTTTATGAACCTTTTCCTCTGAAAACTCCTGTGGTTTCCTGTGACTCTCAGGACAAAGTCCCAACCGTCCCTACAGCCCACAAGCCCTGCCCCCTGGCCCTCCCACAGACCAGCCTCAGTGCCGATGTCCTTGCTCTTCCCTCTGTCTGGAATATTGCTCCTGGCTCACCCACCCCCAGTTTCTGATGGTGGGATCCCTTCTCCTCCCTGGGTCTCAGATCAGAAAGGCCTTCCTTTATACACACACACACTGCCACCTAAGGAGGGCCCTGGGATGCTCCATCATATCAACTTGTGTATTTTCTTCATCACACGTATCCTAGTGTGTCATTATTTCATCCATGAATCCGTTGACTTGCCTCTCTCTCTCTCTCTCAACCCATGCTGGCAAGCACCAGCCACATACAGCTACTTAAATTCATCTTAAATAAAATGCAGTCAAATTCAAGATGTCTTCCTCAGCTACCCTTGCCGCATTTCAAGAGCCCAGGAGCCATATATGGCCAGTGGTTCCCACGTTAGACATCTCAGATCGAGAACATTCCCACCTTCTCAGAAAGTTCAGGTGGAGAATGCAGGACTATACTGGCAGCTTGGGGTCCATCTTGTCACCCAGCTACAAGCTGGCCCTCGGTAGACGTTTGCTGGATGAGCCACAGACCTGAGAGCAAATCTCAGCTCGGGCACTGTTACCAGCTGTGTGACCCTGGGCAAGTTACTTTACCTCTCTGAGCCTCCCTTTTCCCCTGGATCCAATGGGAAACATCATCCTGCCTAGCAAAGGTGTTAGGAGGATTTGATAACAGAAGGGGCCAGCCCTGGCTCAGATTAGTAGGTGTGCAGTGGATCCAAGCTTCCTTCTACATCTGCCATCCTAAGTCTCCCCATGATGGGAGCTCCAGTCATTTTTTTTTTTTTTCAAGCCCCAGCATATGCTGGTGCTTTAAGAAAGTTTTATCTCATTAGTTGTCTCCCAGGCAGGAGCAGAAGCCACTATCCACACCCCGCCCCCCAACCCCTCTCCTGCCAGGCCCCAATGAAACAAAAACTGTTCTACCCTCCTCGAGCCAGGTTGCAAGGTGCAACCTGGGCTGCAAGTCCTGGATGTGTTAATCTTTCCACAGACCCTCGGGTCATGTATCAGGGTTAAATCCTTCACTCCACACGATTTTATTGAGCACCTACTAGTCTAGGCACATGGCCACGCACACAAAAGCCCCAAATCCTGTCTTGTAAAGCTCGCCACCTAGTGGAGGGGACACACAATAACTGAGCCAGTGAAGAAATAAATTTTAACAGGAAAATATCACAGACTGACAAGTGCCTTGAGGAAATAAGGCAGGATGTGATAGAAACGGAGGAGCTCTGGGATGGGAACTGTGGGAAAGGCAGGCTTGACTAGGATGAATCAGTTTCGTAAAGCACTGTGGGAAGCGTGTTCCAGGCAGAGGGAACAGCAGGAACAAAGGCAGTGAGGCAGGAGAAATGCCAGCTCCTCTCTGATCCTATTAGATTTCTTGTCACAACTTTATGAGGGGATTACTATGACCATCCCCATTTTACATTTGAGGGAGAGGCCAAGTGACTTCTGTGAGGTTACACGCCTGGGAAAGGTAGAGACAAGATTCAGAAACCTGCTCCCCCAACCTGACTCTTAGCCACAGTGAGAGGATCAAGGAAGGGCATCCCCCAGTGTTGAGGGAAGGGCAGTGATATCTCTTGAGGAAAGGATGTTGACACTAAGGGACAAGGAGGACTTGGACGAGAGTGGAGTGTTCTCCACAGAGAGAGGTATACAAGGCTTGAAGCCTAAGCAGGCACCTGTGAGTCTAGGAGATGTACATGGAGTGAAGAGTGATGCTGGGAAAGGCAGTGGGGCAGGAAAGACTGAGGAGTGAGCCAGGCTCTGTCCCAGGGCAACTGGGGAGCCATGGAGGGTCATGAACAGGTGGACATCAGGTCAGGGGCAGACTGAAAGGGAGAGACTGGAGGCAGGGAGGCTGGGAGGAGGCTTGAGCTGGGGCTGTGGGAGGGGAGGGGAAAGAATCAGGGGGCAGGAAGAAAGGCTGAGGGGGTGGTGAGCCAGGAGGAGGGGCAAGGAGGTGCCTGAGGGTCTGGCTTGGAGACTGGGAGACAGTGGGATGGACCTGAGACGGGGATATGGGGAAGGAGTGTGTGTTTGCGGCGGGGAGGGGGGTTAACTCTCAAGTAAGGAAACTGAGACCCGAGAGGTTGAAGCAACAGTCTGGTTTTGCCAGGAGGGTGGGGTGGGCCACAGGGCTGGGGTCGGATGGAAGGGGCTGTTTCCTGACCCAGGCAACCCCCACCCCCGTGCAGGAGCCTGCAACACCCCAACGTTCTCCAGTGCCTAGGCGTCTGCGTGGAGACATTGCCCTTTCTGCTGATTATGGAGTTCTGTCAACTGGTGAGGGTCTGGGGGGTCGCGGGGCCGGGGAGGGGGAGGGGCAGAGTGAGGAGCTGGACCCGGTGGGGGCTCAGGGCCATTCGCAATGACATCATCATAGCGACACCTGTGACAAGACAGCATTTCTTAGATGAGCCCTCAGTCTCCAGGTGGATGGGCTTCCCTTGTAGCTCAGTCGGTAAAGAATCTGCCTGCAATGCAGGAGACCTGGATTCCTTTCCTGGGTTGGGAAGATCCCCTGGAGAAGGAAACGGCAACCCACTCCAGTATTCTTGCCTGGAGAATCCCATGGTCAGAGGAGTCTGGCAGGACAGAGGAGCCTGGCAGGCTACAGTCCATGGGGTCGCGAGAGTCAACACGACTTAACGACTAAACAGGAAAACCGGGACCCCAGGTGGCACGCCCTGACTAGCACGTGAGGAGCGTGCGTTCTGTTACTAAAGTGTTTCTCAGCAGCAGGGGAAACTGAAGCCCAAATGAGTGCAGCGGCCGCCCCATCCATGCCTCGGGTTGCCTGAATGTGTCGATGCGGTGGAACTGACCCCTCCCTGCCCTCTCTCCCAGGGGGACCTGAAGCGTTACCTTCGGGCTCAGCGGCCCCCCGAGGGTCTGTCCCCTGAGCTGCCCCCTCGAGATCTGCGGACACTGCAGAGGATGGGCCTGGAGATCGCCCGCGGGCTCGCACATCTCCACTCTCACAACTATGTGCACAGGTGGCAGCCCGGAAGCCACCGGGCAGAATTGGGGCGAGGAAGGAGGGCGAGGGGCTTAAGGAGGGAAGGACGCTTGAGTTGGGGGCGGGGCACAAAACGGGGGAAAGACTCGCGATGGGGGGGAAAGGCGGGGTCAGGAGCGGTGGGCGGAGTCAGGAAAGGGGCGGGGTTACTGAAGAGTGGGTGTCGGGGAGGGGGAGGAGTCAAAGTAGGAGAGGAGGAGCGAGAAAATGAAGACGGAGCGGTGCAGGGAAAACTGGGCGCACTCTTTAAGTAGCGGGGCGGGCTTCCCCAAAGCTGCCCGCTTCTTACTTCGCCCCCTCGCCTGCCCCCAGCGACCTGGCCCTGCGCAATTGCCTGCTGACCTCCGACCTCACCGTGCGCATCGGAGACTACGGGCTGGCCCACAGCAACTACAAGGTGGGGGCTGCCCTCCATCAGGGCGGGGAAGGGGGCAAGTTGGGGTGGGAGGGTGCCCCGGCCCACCTGACCGCGCCCCGGCCTGCGCCCCACCCCCCCACGCCTCAGGAGGACTATTACCTGACCCCCGAGCGCCTTTGGATCCCGTTGCGCTGGGCAGCGCCCGAGCTCCTTGGCGAGCTGCACGGGACCTTCATGGTGGTGGACCAGAGCCGCGAGAGCAACATCTGGTGAGGCGGGCAGGGGGCACAGAGCGCAAGGAAGGCGGAAGGGTCACAGGTTCTACAGATGGAGAAACTGAGGCCCGGGGAGGGGGGCGGCTCCCTGGAGGGTCAGGGCGGGGCTCTGACCTCTCTCTTCTCCCTTCAGGTCCCTAGGGGTGACTCTATGGGAGCTGTTTGAGTTTGGGGCTCAGCCCTACCGCCACCTGTCAGACGAAGAGGTCCTGGCCTTCGTCGTCCGGCAGCAGCACGTCAAGCTGGCCCGGCCGAGGCTCAAGCTGCCCTATGCGGACTACTGGTGAGGGCGGGGCCTGACCCCCGACCCCTGACCTTCCACCTCCCAGCCCGGGATGATCCCAGAATTCTCCACTTCATTTCACACTCTCCCCTGCACACTTGCACCACGTGCTGCCAGCCCTAAACTGGAGTGGGGACGTCCCAACCCTTTCTGCCAACATCTGCTTGCTACGTGGAGGAAGGGAAACTGAAGCATGGAGTAACACAGCTGGTCTCCAAATCTAGTTTCTCTGACCCTAGAAGACCTCTGCTGCTTTCCTGTCTCTGATTCCAAAACTTGTAACCCAACCAGAAAGCCGCCTTAACCTGTCACTTAACTATCATTTCCCTTCTGTCTCCCACCTTGGTCTTTTTTTCTTCCCCCTCTCCTTTGGCTGCAGGGCAGGGCATGTGGGATCTTGGTTCTCTGACCAGGGATCGAACCTGTGCCCTCTGTAGTGGAAGCACAGAATCTTAACCATTGTACCACCAGGGAATTCCCCTCTTGGTCTTGACTCTCATCTCCCTGGGTGTCTGCCCACCTGGTCTCTGCCTCCCCTGGGGATCCACTCCCCACCCCCAGCTGGGACTCTGCCTTGCTCACTCTTGCCTCCTCCCTCTCCCCCAGGTATGACATCCTGCAGTCCTGCTGGCGGCCCCCTGCCCAACGCCCCTCAGCCTCTGATCTCCAGCTGCAGCTCACCTACTTGCTCTCTGAGCGGCCCCCGAGGCCCCCGCCGCCGCCACCCCCACCCCGAGATGGTCCCTTCCCCTGGCCCTGGCCCCCTCAGCACAGCGCCCCCCGCCCAGGGACCCTCTCCTCTCCGTTCCCCCTTTTAGATGGCTTCCCTGGGGCTGACCCCGACGATGTGCTCACAGTCACCGAGAGTAGCGGTGGCCTCAACCTTGAGTGCCTGTGGGAGAAGGCACGGCGGGGGGCCGGTCGGGGCGGGGGGGCACCCACCTGGCAGCCGGCATCTGCGCCCCCGGCCCCCCACGCCAACCCCTCCAACCCTTTCTATGAGGCGCTGTCCACGCCCAGCGTGCTGCCGGTCATCAGTGCCCGCAGCCCCTCCGTGAGCAGCGAATACTACATCCGTCTCGAGGAGCACGGCTCCCCGCCGGAGCCCCTCTTCCCCAATGACTGGGACCCCCTAGACCCAGGAGTTCCTGCCCCCCAGGCCCCCCAGGCTCCTTCCGAGGTCCCTCAGCTGGTATCCGAGACCTGGGCCTCCCCGCTCTTCCCGGCAGCCCGGCCCTTCCCGGCCCAGTCCTCTGCATCCGGCAGTTTCCTCCTGAGTGGCTGGGACCCCGAGGGCCGGGGCGCCGGGGAGACCCTGGCAGGAGACCCTGCCGAGGTGCTGGGGGAGCGGGGGGCCGCCCCGTGGGCCGAAGAGGAAGAGGAGGAGGAGGAGGGCAGCTCCCCGGGGGAAGACAGCAGCAGCCTTGGTGGGGGCCCCAGTCGCCGGGGTCCCCTACCTTGCCCCCTATGCAGCCGCGAGGGGGCCTGCTCCTGCCTGCCCCTAGAGCGGGGGGATGCTGTTGCGGGCTGGGGGGGCCACCCTGCTCTTGGCTGCCCCCATCCCCCAGAGGACGACTCGTCCTTGCGGGCCGAGCGGGGCTCCCTGGCCGACTTGCCCCTGAACCCCCCCGCCTCGGCCCCCCCCGAGTTTCTGGACCCCCTCATGGGGGCGGCGGCGCCCCAGTACCCCGGGCGGGGGCCACCTCCCGCTCCCCCCCCCCCGCCGCCACCTCCCCGGGCCCCCGCGGACCCAGCCGTGTCCCCCGACCCCTCCTCGGCCGTGGCCAGTCCCGGCTCAGGCCTGTCGTCTCCGGGCCCCAAGCCGGGGGACAGCGGCTACGAGACCGAGACCCCTTTTTCCCCCGAGGGAGCTTTCCCCGGCGGGGGGGCAGCAGAGGAGGAAGGGGTCCCTCGGCCACGGGCTCCCCCCGAGCCCCCCGACCCGGGAGCGCCCCGGCCGCCCCCAGACCCGGGTCCCCTCCCGCTCCCGGGGGCCCGGGAGAAGCCGACCTTCGTAGTTCAAGTGAGCACCGAGCAGCTGCTGATGTCCCTGAGGGAGGACGTGACAAGGAACCTCCTGGGAGAGAAGGGGCCCCGGAAGACGGGGAGAGGCCCCGGGAATCGAGAGAGAGCCCTGGGCCCGAGTCCGGACCCCGCAGTCCCGGAAAGCGGGAAGCAAGCCCCAAGCCCGAACGAGGGCCTGAGCCTCCCGGTAAACGGGGTGACAGTGCTGGAGAACGGGGGACCGAGAGTCCTGGGCGCCGACGAGAAGGTGGCAGAGAATGGGGACCCCGGGTCCCCAGAGAGAGAAGAGCAAGTGCTGGCGAATGGGGAGCTGCCACCCCCAAGGAGAGAGGAGACAGTGCTGGAGAATGGGGGCCCAGGGCCCCCAGAGAGAGAAGAGCGAGTGCTGGTGAATGGAGGACTGACATCCCCAAAGATCGAGGAGGGGTCAGAGAATGGGGGCCTGAGACTCCCCAGGAACCCGGAGAGGCTGCCAGAGACTGGGCCTTGGAGAGCCCCAGGGCCCTGGGAGAAGATGCCCGAGAGTGGGGCTCCAGCCCCCACGAACGGGGAGCCAGCCCCAGAGACCTCACTGGAGAGAGCCCCGGCACCCGGCGCGGTGGCCTTGGCCCTGAACGGCGGGGAGACAGCCCCTGGCCCCGCTGGCCCAGCCCCCAGGAGCGGGGCACTGGAACCCGGGACCGAGAGGAGAGCCCCCGAGACTGGGGGGGCACCGAGAGCCCCCGGGGCTGGGAGGCTGGACCTCGGGAGTGGGGGCCAAGCCCCAGTGGGCACGGGGATGGCCCCCGGCGGCGGCCCCGGAAGCGGCGTGGACGTAAAGGCCGGATGGGCCGACAGCACGAGGCCACAGCCGCCCCTGCCGCTGCTGGAAGCGCAGCCGAGGAGACCGGAGCCAGCGCCCCAGAGAGTCAGGCCGGAGGCAGCCTCCGAGGGAGAGCCCGGGGCCCCAGACAGCAGGGCCGGCGGAGACACGGCACCCAGCGGAGACGGGGACCCCCCCAAGCCCGAGAGGAAGGGCCCCGAGATGCCACGACTGTTCTTGGACTTGGGACCCCCTCAGGGGAACAGCGAGCAGATCAAAGGTGAGCAGGCTGCCGGGAGCATGGAAGCGCGGTTGGGGGCCAACGCCCAGCTCTTTCCAAGAGGTAGGGTGCGGTTGAGAAGCTCAGCCTCCCTGGTACCAGGCAGGTCAGCACGCTAAGCAGTGCAGATCCTGGAGTCATACTACCTGGTCTCAAACCCTGGTTCCGCCCCTCTCTAGCTCTGTGACCTTGGACAAACTCCAGGCCTCAGTTTCCCCATCTGCCAAAAGCAGAAGACAAGGATAGCACCTACCTAAGAGGATGGCGAGAGTTGCATGAGTTAGGACTTCCGAAGCCTTTGACCCAAAGCCTGGCACTCCTAAGCACCAGCATTACATCACAATTCACATCAACCAGGGATCGCAAACTCAGATGCTGAGCGGGGGAAGGGCAACAGACAATATAAGGGAATGAATGAATGAATGAATAAACAAGAGCTGGGAGACGTGGGGTGGGAGCTGGGGAGGAAATGCAGCCATTTCTAAGCTTCATTCGGGAATGCCCACCCAATAGTGCCAAATCTGCTGCTTTCCCTTTAAACCAGAGTTCTGGGTGTTTTAATGGTGGAAACTAATTCAAACAAAGCCTCTGTGGGCTGGGCTGCCAGTGCATGATCTCTGGCTTAAGCTTTCCACCAAGCTGAAGTGTCTCATCAGTGTGCCAGGCCTCCCTGGTGCCGGGCTCTGAGCTGCCCAGGGCTGGGACCCAGGGAGCCTCAGACCCTGCCCTGCCCACCGTGGTACTGGTGGCCTGAGAGCCTAGGAGAAACGCCTTGTCTTGAAACTTGAGTTTTGATAGGAACACAGTGGGTGTTTTGTCATAGAGAAGAGACAGTGTAAGAGAAGATAAATGGAGAGTAAAGATAAATGGCCCCTGTTTAGATCTGGACATAGGAGTAGTTAGGACTCCAGGCTTCCACTGCTGAGGGCATAGGTTCAATCCCTGGTTAGGGAACTAAGATTCCTGCATGTCATGTGGTGCAGTCAAAAAAAAGAGAGATTAGGGACTGTGGTTCCACTCGAATCACCTGGAGGCCTGATTTCCTTAAATACTGGTATGAAAGTTATACTGGTATGACCCAGCCAGTTTCATATTGGCAACCTCATAGCCATATGTGAGGGAAGGGTTATCATCTTTGTTTGCCAGAAGAGCCTGAGATTCAAGAGGGAAAGGTCATGAAGACTGGGCACAGAACCTTCCTTCCTCAAACCCACTGTATTAGAATATTACCCTTTCGTCAAGGTTGTTGTGGAGAGTTTGCAACCAGCTGTGTCAGAAAAGACCCTGGGCCACATGAAAACGACAGAGGATGAGCAACTAAGATGCCTCCGCGGTCCGGGGTTGGGGGTGGGGGATTGGTGTTGGGTGAGAAGAGCCTGGGAATAGCCTTAAAAAAAAAAAAAAAAACAACAACAACAGAGAACTTCTACTCATCCTTCATGAGCCCACTCAAATTTCCCCTTCCCGGGGAAGCCTTCCTGATTTCTAAAGACTGTTACCCTGTACTTCCTCTGGGTATCCAAGCCCCTGATAGCTCCCTCTACAAAGCCCCACCCCACCACCCCATCACCTTGAGATGGGTGGTCAGGGAAGGCTTCAATGAAGAGGCAACTTATAAGCAGACATGAAGGAAGTGAACCGGGTGGACATCTGGGAGAAGGATGTTTCAGGTAGAGGACACTGAGATGGGTACTAAGTTGGCATGTTCAGGGAATAACAAAAGGCTGGTGAAGCTGGAGTACAGTGAATGAGGGGTGCAGAGTGACTCAGTCCACATCCACCTTTCTCCTTGCCCTGCCCTCATCCTCTTCTCATTCCCACCATTGCCCTGCACAGGGCCTGGCACACAGTTCACTTATGCAGTAATGGAGGAATGGGTGGCCCTTGTCCATTTACCAGTGAGGTAACAGAGGCTCAGAGAAGTGGATCTGCTTGCCTAGGGACACATAGCAAGAGAGCAGGGTAGGCTTGGGATTTAAAGTGAGGTTTCCTCCTCCAGGGACCTGAAGTCCTCTTCTTAGACTTCCTAAGATTAAGGAGTCGCAGGGCAGGGAAAGGACCTGGAGATGGTTAGACACCCCAATTTTCTGGCCATGCAGGGCTAAAAAGGGAAAGAAAGTGCCTTGGTCAACATTGTATAGCAGGGAACATTCATTCATTAATCCCACAAATATTGACTGAGTACTTCTGTGTACTTGGGGCTTGGGAATGCAGCCAGAGTGAGCACGACTCAGTCTCTGTTCTGTGGCAAGGCAAACATTAATCACAGTGCCACAGAATTAGAGTTCTATACTGAGATCAACTGCTCAGAAGGAGGTGCTTGGTACTACAGGGTGCAGAGCGGGTAGCCTGGCCTGACCTCCTGGGAGATCCCCAAAGGCTTTAAAAGTCCAGACAAGAGCCAGATGATGCACAGGACTTGAGTTCTATAAGGAATTTCCAGGCAGAGGGAACAGCCTATGCAAAGGCTCAGAGGTGGGAGGAATGGGGGATGGCCCATGTGGCTGGATGGAGCTCAAGCCAGAAGGAGGGGGCAATAGAGCCAGGAGAAGTCAGCAGAGCCTGGGCACTGGGGTCTGATGGTCCTGGGGAGAAGCTGGGGCTTTGTGCTGTGGGCACTGGGGAACCATGGGGAAGGTTAAGCACTGGATTAGGCGGAGATCGCTCCCCTTCTGCTGGGAGAACCCCAGTGCAACCTTTTGGTTCACAAGGGTGGAAACAGACTGTGCCTGAGATTACCTGAGGACACACAGCTAGGTGGGAGGGCACGCCTCAGTTTCCCCGAGAACTGGAGCTCACCGAGTCTCTTCCCTCGCAGCCAAGCTCTCGCGGCTCTCGCTGGCGCTGCCGCCGCTCACGCTCACGCCATTCCCGGGGCCGGGCCCGCGGCGGCCCCCGTGGGAGGGCGCGGACGCCGGGGCGGCTGGCGGGGAGGCCGGCGGGGCGGGGGCGCCGGGGCCGTCGGAGGAGGACGGGGAGGACGAGGACGAGGAGGAGGACGAGGAGGCGGCGGCAGCGGGCGCGGCGGCGGGGCCGCGGGGCCCCGGGAGAGCACGGGCAGCCCCGGTGCCCGTCGTGGTGAGCAGCGCCGACGCGGACGCGGCCCGCCCGTTGCGGGGACTGCTCAAGTCTCCACGCGGGGCCGACGAACCCGAGGACAGCGAGCTGGAGAGGAAACGCAAGATGGTCTCCTTCCACGGGGACGTGACCGTCTACCTCTTCGACCAGGTGCGCTGCGGCTGCGGGCCCGGGACCCCCTGGGGTGGCGTCTATGGAGGGGCGGGGCCTGGATGAAGACTGCGTCTAGGTTGGGGCGGGGCCTGCAGGGTGAGGGCGGGGCGTGGGAGAAACTGGCCAGGGAATGGGGCGGGACTTGGAGGACCGGATGAGGCCTTGAGCGTGAGGGCGGGGCCTGGAGGAAGGCCACGCCTCAGGCGGGGCGGGGCTTGCAGGCTGAGGGTGGAGGCTGGCTAGGGGGATAGGGCGGGGTCGGGGGGTAGGGCCCACTCCAGAGCAGAGGCGGGGCCTGGGGTAGGTGTGGGTGCTGGAGGGCTAGGGAGAGGCCTGGAGAAGAGAAGGGACCCGGAAGAAAAGCGTGGTACCTGCTAGCCAGAGGCTAAGGAGAAAGTGGACGGCTTCCCTGGTGGCTCAGTGGTAAAGAATCCGCCTGCCAATGCAGGAGACTCAGATTGAATCTCTGGGCCGGGAAGATCCCTTGGAGAAGGAAATGGCACCCCACTCCAGTATTCTTGCCTAAGAAATCCCATGGACAGAGGAGCCGGGAGGCCTACAGTCCTTGGGGTCGCAAAAGCGTCGGACCTGATTTAGCAACTACACAACAAAGGAGAAAGTGAGGATTAGGGCAAAGTCTGCAAGTGGAGGTGGAACCTAGTGAAGTTCGGGGCGGGGTTTGTCCACCAGCGCTCTAAGGATGTGGAGGCTGAGGGGCGGGCTCAGAATGGAAGGGATCTTATCCACTAGTTGCGGGTCTCGGAGAAGCTGCAGGGAGGACTTAAGAGATGCTGCTTGTAGTGTTAAGATGCTAAGTGCAGTAAGTGGGTTCAGGGATGGGACAGAACGAATGAAACGGGAATTGAGGATTGTGTTAAAAGTAACTAGCCTGAGAGGTTACTGTTGAAGAGAAAATGGTGCTTGTGGACTGGGGCGGGGCATACTAAGGTCCTGAGATGAGTGAGAACAGGGTCAAGAGCTGAGGCCTAGGGCACTGAAACAAGGGGCCAGCCTTGGAGGGCTGGAGCGGGGCCACTTCAGAGGGCGGGTTAGGAGCTCACAGGAGGGTCCGGAGGTGCTCACAATGGGTTAAGGGTTTGGAAGACCGTAGGGGCAGGTAGTTCTGCGGCCAGCACTGGGACGCCTGCAGCCGAGATCTAGGACATAGGTAAGGGTCTTGGATCGGGGCGGGACTTACGGAGATAGTCTTGGGTTAGGGGCTTCCGTGGAGGCAGCGCGTTAAGGAGCCCAGAGGCAGTTCCTGCGTTGGACTGTGTAGCTGTGGTTGAGGGAAGAGCCTCAGGCTGGGGTGAGGTTAAAGCTAGCCTGCGGCTTCGAAGGGAGAGTAGGGGATTTTCAGAGAGACAGAATGTGAACTGAGATGCCTGAAGCCCCAGAAATGTCAGCGGGGTTTGTTGCTTTTTGGGATGCAGTGAGTGACAAGTTCGTCCCCCTCCTTGCCCCTCCTAATCTACCCTCACAGGAGACGCCAACCAACGAGCTGAGTGTCCAGGGCCCCCCCGAGGGGGACACGGACCCGTCCACGCCCCCAGCGCCCCCGACGCCTCCCCACCCCGCCACCCCCGGAGATGGGTTTCCCAGCAACGACAGCGGCTTTGGTGAGGGGCGGGGCGGGGCAGGGTTGGGGGCGGGGTCTATGGCACCCGCGGTGATGGGCGGGGCCTGCCGAGGGGCGGGGTCGGACGGCAGAAGCTGATATTGTAGGGCTGAAGGAGTGCCAGAGGGGCTGACCGCCTCCTCTCCTCTCCTCTCCTCTCCTCTCCTCACCCACACTAGGAGGCAGTTTCGAGTGGGCGGAGGATTTCCCCCTCCTCCCCCCGCCAGGCCCCCCCCTGTGCTTCTCCCGCTTCTCCGTCTCGCCTGCGCTGGAGACCCCGGGGCCCCCCGCCCGGGCCCCCGACGCCCGGCCCGCAGGTACGGTGCTTCAGATCCTCGGCCCTGCCTCACCTCTGCCAATCTCTCTCTGTCCCCATCTCTCTGCATTTGCCTGCCTCTCTCCAAGTCTCTTCCTTCCCTCTCTCTCTGACTGTTCACCAGTGAAACCCACCCACCCAACTCTGGAATCTGCTCAGACCAAGACATGTCTATCACACGGGCTTGGGGAGTCACGCCCTTGTCTGATTGATTCTCAGTTTCCCTTCTGTAAGGATCCCCTCTTAGTCTTGTCTATGGTATTTTTTTTTAATGCGCTTGTAAGTGGGATCTTAACTTCTCAACCAGGGATGGAACCCGCACCTCCTGCAGTGGAAGCGCAGAGCCTTAACCACTGAATCACCAGGGAAGTCCCAGATTATTTCTTTGTTGTTCTTTTTTCTTGCCCATCTTTGGGCTCAGATTCCTGCCTGGTACTTGCGTGATTCTGTTCCCCTCTCTGTTTGAGGGTACGGTTGTCAGAGGCAGACCAGGAGACAGAGGAAACCAGGAGGCTCAAAGCTAGTTAGCAGGAACAAGAGCAGAGAGGCCATGGCCAGGGATTCCTATAGCGATAATAGCAAGCAGTCACATAGCCTCTAGAGTTTGCTTGCAACATCTTAACCCATTTAATCCTCCCTATGATCCCACAGGATGGATTCTAGTCTCATCCCCATTTTACAGAAGAGACAACTGAGGCTTAAGTAGGGAGGCATGAAGAGCCAGGGTACAAACCTAGCTCTGAGTCCGCGCCTTCTCTAGCAGTCAGCGTTTGTCCGGTTCCTTTCTTGAGTTTTACTTATGCCACATTGCTAATCCTCACCCACCTTGGGGGAACGTCCTTGGATGCAGGGCTTGCCCTGGGCCAGGCAGGTGGAGATGTTCCCAGAGGACAGAGCTAAATAGGTGGGAGGGCCAACTGGCTCTTTTCAGGGAGGGCTCCCTGCCTGGCTCCCCTGCACTGTGCCTGAGTTCAAGTGTTGGCCCTGCCACTTCTTGGCTGGGTGACCTAGGGGTGAGTCGCTTTCTCTTTCTGTACCTCAGTTTCTGCAGAATGAGGAGGATAACAGGATCTAACTCATAAGATTGTTAAAGGGATTAAATGGCTTAATCCTCCCCTTGCATGCAGCAGTGGTCTTAACTGGTAGCCGTTACTGCGTTTAATTAAGTAGACGCTTACTGAGCATCAGCTGTGCAGGCACTGGGTGAAGGGGATGTTCTGTGCTGGGCAGGATCAGTGAGCCCCCCTCCATCCCACCCACAACACTGACCCCAGTCCCACGGTGAATGAATAAGTGCAAAACTCAGGGTCGCTGAGAAAGGAGATGCCAAGAAGAAAGGGCTTTCTGTCCTCAGTGATGGAAGGGCCCTTTAACCAGGGACTTGAGGGTTGGTTGTGGTTAACTAGGTGAAGGGGAAGGGGACAGTATTCTAGCTGATGGAACAGCTTGCTGAGGGCCTGAGGCAGGAGAGAGCTTGGCTGGTTCATGGAACAGAAGGGAAGCGGGTGTGTCTGGGGGGTTACTTGGAGAATGGGGCAGATGGAAGTGGGTGGGGGAAGGTGAGAGAGAGCAAGGCAGACCTTGTGGGCTTGAGGGTGGTTTGAGGGGCCGGGACTTTGTCCTGGGGGCCCTAGGAAGTCATGGGAGGACTGTGAGCACAGGAGGAGCAGCTTCAGTCCCAGAGGTAGGAAGACTTCTCCCAGGCCTTGTGGAGGCAAAGGGAGGCAGGGAGGCTGGGGAGGAGGCCAGGGCGAGTGTCCAGGAGGGAGAGAAGGCATGCAGAGAGTCAAGGGCAGGAGGAACGGGCTGCGGGCTGACTCTTCACTTGGCAGCATCCTCAGATTTCACCCCCGAATGTCACTTCCTCCCAGAGGTCCTCTCGAAGGCCCCCACAAGAACAGGGTAAGACGGGTTCCAGCACATGGGGACACCGGCCAAGTGGTGAGTCAGGGCCGAGGCTGGCAGGGCCGGCAGTCCAGGATGACTTCACCTTTATTCACCAGGAGACGAGAGGGAGGGCCGGCCAGGTCATGCAAAACCCCAACTCTCTTTACTCAGTCCTTAGGCATTCCCACTGCAGCTGGGCTGCTGAGCTGGTTTCTAGAGACCATGGGTGGGATGGGGGGCTAGGCAGAGGCCCCTTCTGCCTCAGACCCCTGTGCTCAGTCTGGCTCTGCCCACGTCACACATGTTCCCTGGGTGCTAAGTGATGCTACAAATGCCAGAATTTTCCTACTCCTTTGAAAAAAAATACAAGGGTCATGATCCTCATTTAAAGATAGGGAAACCACAATTTCCCTGGCAGTCCAGTGGTTAGGACTCCACGCTTCCACAGCAGGGGGACCTGGGTTTGATCCCTGGTCAGGGAACTAAGCTCCCATGAACTAGGCAATGCGGCCTAAAAGTAAGTAAAATGAAAAAGAGGGGGGAAACTGAGGCTCAGGGACTGGGAGTGAGGGCTATGACTCAGGTGAGAAGTATGAGGTGTAGTGGGAGGGTGTCTGGCGTGTATCCCTCGTCAACAGTCTTCACCCCATGGGCCTCAGTTTCCCGGATCTGTCAAATGGGTAAGGGGCTCTCCTTTGGTGAGAGAGGAGTCGTGGTGGGAAACTCTGGCGAGAGGGCACTTTGTGCAGGGCCTCTACTGGACTCTGGGAATGCAGCAGTGACCAAATGCAGTCCCGTCCTCTCAGGTCTTCCGTTCTGCAGGGGCAAGCAGACCAGAAGCTAGCTCTTTGACAATGACTGAGATTATCCCAGAGGAGAGACACGAAGGAACATAACTATATCAGAGACTTCCATGCTGGTTAGGACTCAGCGCTTTTTCTGCTGAGGGTCTGGGTTTAATCGTTGGTTGGGGAACTAAGATCCTGGAAGTCATGCCACATGACAGAAAAAAACAAAAACAACAAAAATCGGGGGTGAGAAATGACTGCTTGACTGAGAATGGCCAGAGGAGGCCCCTGAAGAGGGGGCACATGGGTGGAAGCCTGAGTTCTATGGGAAGGGCTTAAGGGTGTGCCAGGTAGTAGGAACAGCCGGTGCAAAGGCCCTGAGGTAGGACTGTGCTTGGAGGAACAGCGAGGAAGGAGACCAGCGTCACTGGAGCAGATTGAGTTGGGGGAGGGCGTAAATGAAGACAGAAAAGAGACAGAGCAGACAGACCATGGGGGTTTGTGGACCACAATGAGAACTTGGGTTTTTCACTCTGATGAGCCAGAAGCCATGAGCCCTTCTGCCCAGTAATCCCAATTTCTCCCTCTTCTTCCTTCATCTTCAGGCCCCGTGGAGAACTGACTCCCCAAAGACCCGACCCCCCTGCACCCCCAGAAGAGGGGCTGAGAGTAGAATCCTCTGTGGACGACGGAGCCACTGCCACCACCACAGACACCGCCTCCGGGGAGGCCCCCGAGACTGGGCCCTCCCCCTCCCCCACCATGTGCCAAACGGGAGGCCCTGGCCCCCCACCCCCTAGCCCCCCGGACGGCTCCCCTGAGCCCCCTGACCCCCTCGGTGCCAAATGAGGCAGGAAACCCCTTGCCCCTCCCTGGAGAGCCGCCTTTCTTGGAACTGAACTGAACTCTTTTGGGCCTGGAGCCCCTCTGCACAGCGGAGGCCCCTCCTTACCCCCTCCCAGCCCCAGACAGGGGCCGCAGGCTTCGGGGACCTGGACCCCTCCCATCTCGCGTCTCCCCTTCTCCACTCCGGCCTGGCCCCTGGAGGGGTCTCTGGTTCAAACCTTCGCGTGGCATTTTCACATTATTTAAAAAAGACAAAAACAACTTTTTGGAGGAACGTGGGGCGTGTGTGTGTTTCAGGAGGCAAAGAGGGGAGGCTGTCTAGGAGATGCGTCCATTCTCACAGCCCCATTTGACAGATGGGAACACTGAGGTCAGGAAGGCAGAAACGCCTGTGTGGCAGTGAGACCCCAGGCTTCCCACTTCTCTGGATCTCAGCTCTGTGTCTGGTGTGGGCATCACTGACTTCTACCACTGTCTCAACTTACAGTTCAGGAGGTGATGAGGAGTCGGTGAGGGTTCGGGAATGGGGCAGAGCCAGGTTTCTGCAAGGTGGCCTGTGATGGTGGCCAGATGTCCCAGGGCCAATGCTGCTGAGGGAGGGGCTCAGAAGCGACCTGCCAGCACCCATACTGGATCGTGGCCACCTCCCACACACCGCAGAACGGCACTGCCTGTCGCATCTACCTCTCTGCCCACGGTGACTGTGCCTCAGTTTACCTCTTTCTCCATGTGACCGCCTACCTCCCTGACATTCTTTTGCCTTCACCTTAATCAAAATTCTTCACTGAGATTTTGTTTTGTTCCTTTCCCTTCAGTTTCCCATTCCACCCAGCCCTAGTTTGGTCTTTATTTTCCCATCTCTCCATCTGTGTCTTTTTCTCAGCCTTTCTTCCCATCTGATTCTATTTCTGTCTGAGCTTCTCCCCATCTCTACCTTTTTTCTCCTTGTCTGTGTCTCCTTGTCACCTTCCTGTCTCTGTGATGTCTTTCTGCCATGGCTTTTTGTCTTGACTTTTTCTCAACTTGTCCTTGACTGATTCCATCTTTTCTCTTTTTTTCCTTTGACTGGGTTTGTCTTCTTCCTGTCTTTGCATCTAGGATCTCCTGGCTTCCACTTGTCTGCGCCCTTGCCCCCCTGCCCTGCACCTTGGTACCCGATTCATTTGTCTTTGTGGGATGTAGTTTGGAGGAGGGAGGAGTTGGGGGGGTCAGGAGACTCAGCTGGGATGCTGTGTGGACTCCTGGCTTAAGAATTAAGGTGATGAGAGCATTAGGGTCACATGTACGTTGTGGGGGGTGGAGAAAAGGTGAGTGAAAGGGTTAGGTTTTGCCTCTTTCCCCTGCTGCCGCTGCTGACACATTCAGTGTTTCTTGAACTGATATGCAGCACATCTGCCCAAGGTGGGCGCTGCATGGAGCCCAGCCAGGTTAGGCGCAATGGAAGCCCAGGCTCCTGGGTCTGAGGGAGGAGGAGGCTGGGATCCTGGACTCCAAGGTCTGAGGGTGAAAGGGTAGTATTAGTTCACTAGGGCTGCTGTAACCAATCCCACTGATTGGGCGGCTTCAACCACAGACATCATCTCACAGTTCTGCAGACTAGATATCCAAAATCAAGGTGTCGGCAGAGTTGGTTCCCTCTGATGGTGAGGGAGAATCTATTCCAGACCTTTCTTAGCTTCTGGTGGTTGTCTGGCAGTCTCTGGTGTTCCTCGACTTGCAGAACCATCCCCATCTCTGCCTTCATCGTCAGCTGGTGTTCCCTCCTTCTGTGGGTCTGAAATGGCCCTTTGTGTAAGGACACCAGTCAAACTGGGTTAGGGCCCACATGAATGACCTCATCTTAACTAATTATATCTGCAATGATCCTATTTTGAAATAAGATCACATTCTGAGGTACTGGGTGTTGGGACTTCAGTACCTGGATTTGTGGGGGACATGGTTCAATTTGTAATGAGAGGGTTGGGAGTATGGGGTCCTGGGAGAAGTGGAAGCTGGAAGCCAGAATTTCTCAGTGCTTGGGGAGAAGACTGATTAGCGGACAACTGAAGGACAATTTGGAGGTGATCTGAATGTTCCACAGGCATCTCCAGCTTAATTTGGCCAAACAGAACCATTGACTTCTCCCCTGTAAAGCCCCTCTTTGGCCGTCTCAGTAAATGACTTTGCTGCTCACCAGTTGCTCAACTGAGAATCCCAGAGTTGACCCAGCCCTCTCCAAGTCCTGCTGGCTCCTCTTCCAAAATGACTCTCATGGGTCCAGGTCTCTCCACCTCTAGTCACACCCTTTTATACTTGAATGACCACACAGCCTCCTAACTTACCCCGCTACTGCTCCTGTTCACCTCCAAATTATTCTGCAGCAGCCAGAGACGACTCCTGCAACGTCAATCCAAGTACGTCACTCTCCTGCATCATACCCTTGGAGAGCTTCCCATTTTAAAGATACATTCAAAGTCCTAACACAGCTGTCCAGGCCCCAAATGATCGGCTCAGGCATCCCCTTCATTTCCCATCACCCCATCCCCACTGCATCACTACTATACACGCACAGTGAGCTGCTGTCACTTACTCCAACATGATATACTTTTCCTGCCTCAGCACAAGCCATTCGCTATGCCTGGAAAGCTCTTCCGGGGCATCTCCACTAAGCCAGGTACTTCCGCACAGTAGGCACTCAGTACCTATGGGTTCATCCCATGTGTTCTGTGCGGAGTCATGTCTGACTCTTCACGACCCAATGGACTATATATAGCCTGCCAGGCTCCTCTGTTCCATGGAATTTTCCAGGGAAGGATACTGGAGTCGCTCAGTTGTGTCTAATTCTTTGAGCCCCTCTGGAGTGTAGCCCACCAGGCTCCTCTCTCCATGGAGTTTTTCCAGGAAAAAATACTGGAGTGGGTTGCTATTTCCTTCTCCTGGGGCTCTTCCAGACTCAGGGATAGAACCTGCATCTCCTGTCTCTCCTGCACTGCAGGCGGATTCTTTACCCACTGAGCCACCAGGAAGTCCGTGCAGTAGAGCGAAATAAGGGGAAGACTGTGGTGGGACTATTAATCCAGGGACCTCATTTCCCATGACTTTCTTGGGTCAAAGGTTCCATTTCCATGGAACCTTTCAGAGGAGTTGGGAATTGTATTTCATTTGGGAACTCCATTTCCCATCAGCCCCTGGGGTTGAAATGAGCAGGCCAGGTCTCCTTTCCCAGCATGCCTAAGTGCCTATGTAGTGGAGGAGGGGATGGGGGATCAGCCTAAGGGAAATTCCCAGACCTCTGGAATGGTTCTCCCAACAGTGGGGTGGCGAGCGCTTAACCGCCTGCTGGGAAGTGTAGTCCAGCAGCCTCACCTCAGAGTGCACCACCTCAGCACTGCTAACAGCGTTTAGGAGCTTTCTTGCCTGTGGAAGCCTTTGGCCAAGGGCGGGGCCAGATCTTCCTCACCTCACTGGCAGCATTTGACAATTACAGATTCGGTCCCTTGGGGACACAGAGGACACAACAGGTGGGAATAACTGCAAGTCTGGCACATCTGGGGGCAACAGGCTTCCCTTCCAGCCTGGGCTTGGTCCTGGGCCTGTCTGGGGTTGTGGTTTCTTGTACTAAATCCCCCTCAGCTGCAGGTCTAGACATAGGAGAGACACATGAGCCTGTAGATACCCGTCTTGGGATCCGTGCGCTTCTGTTCTCTGGGGACACCCCAAGCTGGAAGGCAACAGGGGACAGACCTGGACCTGAGGCTCAGGGGTACCCAACCCTCCAAGGTTTCACCCTCAGAGGAAGTGGTCCTTACACTCAGGAGGTTGTCAGATTCCTGGGAAAGATGTTATAAAACTGCGGGTTCTCAGCGCTCTCTCTGCCTGGTGTTAAAATGACCTCCAAAGGATGACTGTCATGTGGTCGAGAAACCTAGTTCAAACCACCCAGATCCCTGCCGCCAGCCCCCAGCCCCACTCCACCTACACTGGGCACACCCAGCCCATTTCCGACAGCACTGGCCTCTGGCCCAGCACCCTGAGCAGGGCCTTCCACTCGCTGTACCCAACACTCCAGCCTTCATCCTTCCTTTTTCCAGATTTGTCCTTCCACACCCTCCCAGAGCAGTCCCCCTTCAAAGCTCTTCTGGCTCCTAGCTTTGTCCTCAAAGCATTAGCCCAAGCCCATCAGGTATGTGTTGCTCCTCAAAGACCACAAGCCCGTGTGAGCAAAGGTGGAACAAGTGTGTGTCTGGATGTCAAGTAACGTCTAGAATGAACGGTGCACCTTATCCGGGAAGCTCTGCATACCTGCACTCAGTGCCCTGCAGCTCTAACTGAAAGCTAATTCCAGCCAAGCTAAGCTCCTCCCTTTACTCCACCCTCGCAGGCTCCAGGTGAGACCAGAACTGAGCCATCCTGGAGGCACACCCATGCTGCTACACGGTCAGCACTGTTTTCACACACATCATGAAAGCTACCAACAGATCAGCACTCTGGGCCCTGGTCACGGGTGGGGGTGCTGGGCCAGCCCTGCCAAGCACCTTAGCTCCGTGAACCCCGAGAAATAAGGTGGGTCTGCAGGCTGCAAGTGGTTAAATAATTAATAAGATTACCAACAGGGTGCTAATTACAAATAACGAGAGAGGAGCTAGAGGTGATGAGTTTTCCAAATGAGGAACCAGGATCCGAAGCCCCGAGGCCCAGGGGTCCGGCCACCCGGGCAGGGCAGCTCCGAAATAAATAATGGAGTGGGGGGCAAGGGGTCAGGGCTGCTCCTGCTTCTTCTTGACTGAAATCCGCTTCTTCCTTGCTGCCAGCATCTCATAGAATGGGTCCACGCTCACAGCGGCCCTGCGGAAGGAGCGGGGTTCCAGGGTGAGCACTGAGGAGCCTGGGCCCCTGGCCACCCTCCCTTCCCCCAGGACTCCGGACCCCTGCTCACTGGATGGACTTGATCCACTCGTCCTTCTCCTCCTGCGTGGGGGCCGAGATCCGGTACACCATGTGGTTCCCCTCAACCACCCGGCCGTCGGCCTCTGTTTTGCAGGCTTTGATGAGCTGCCCCTTGTTGTTGGGGATGTACAGCTCGAAGCAGTTCTGGGGAGACAAGGGAGAGGAAGGACGGCTAGAAGTGCCAGCCCTGGGGCCAGAGGAGCCCTCCACCGCCAGCAGGACAGGGTACAGGGAGGGTCTTACTGGTTTCCGGGGGTCGTCCACCTCGCGGATGCTCAGATTCTCCAGCGGGATGATTCCTCGGGGCTCCTTGTCCTGAGAGAACGAGTTTGACAGGATTCAGATTCCGAGTCTCCCCGCATACCAACCTTGGTCTTGGGAGCCCGCCCCGCCCCGCCCCGCCCGGCCCCGCCCTCACCGTAGTGTACTCAAAATAGTAGAGGCAGTTGTCGGTGAGGATGAACCAGCGCCGCTTCCACGTCTTCACCCGGCCCCCTGGAAGGGAAGGGGGGGAGGGGGCCTGGGCTCAACAGGGGGGCAGGGGGGCCTCTGAGACGGCGGGGAAGGGGGCAGAGACAGAGCGCAGGGAAGGTGGGGCTGTCAGGGCCTAGGACAAAGCGATGCGTGGGAGGACAGACAAGCAGGGACAGGCGAGGAGTCTGGGCCCAGCGAACCGGTCCACCCGCCAGTGTGGGGCTCTACACTCTCTGAGCCTGTCTGTGGACCCGGGTCCGGGCCCCCAGTCCCTCTCCTGTGGGCCCCGAGGCCAGGGCAGTCCCCTCCCTTTGTGTCGTGTTGGGCAGCAAGGATGGGGCCGGCTGTGTACCTACCTCCTGGGGCAGACAGCGAGAAAGCAGGCAGGACCAGGCGAGGAGGAGGGAGGGCGCAAGAGTGGAGTGCCCCCAAGAGCCGCGGGCGGGGGCAGGGAGGGATGCGCAGCGGGTGGGACAGAGAGAGCCGGAAACAGCAGAGAGAAACACACAGAGAGGGAGGGAGGGAGAGAGAGGGAAGAAAACCAGTTACATCCACATGAGGGGGTAATGGCCAGACCCTGTCCCTCCGGGGAGGCCCAGGATGCTGAGTTGGCCACGAGCACCTCCCAGCGTCAGTGCCTGACTCCAGCCCCACTCCCAGGATCTATCCCAGCCGGGCAGGCTCTCTGTTGCCACGGTGACGATGGGGCAGTCATCACCAAAAGGCAGAAGAGGAAACCCCCAGTCCGTGGGCCAAGGTGGCCGTGGGGACCCCTGTTAGCACCAGTAGGACCTATCTGTGTGACTTTAGGACAACCACTTGCCCTCTCTGGACCGCCATCTGGAGATCCACTCAGGCCCACACCTTCCTGCTGCAAAGTGACCTACTTCTGGGCTCCTTGTGGTCCCGGAAGAAGTAAACAGCAGCAGTAAACACTTTTATTAACCATCTTTTTCACTATAACCGCTACCAGTACCACTGATGCCCTTTTGTATTTCACTGTTTAAGAGGTGCCTTTTACTAGTATCTTGTGCTGCGCTCTGGTCAAATCTGGGTCCAATGCCACCTCTGCCCTGTGGCTGCGGGACAGTGACCGAGCCTCAGTTTCCTCATCCAAGAAATGGGAGGGAGTCCTGCGGCTGCGGGGAGGTGGGGCCGAGCGCAGTTTGGAAGAGAACCAGTCTCTCAGGAAGCTGCACTTCCGGTTTTTCTTTCCCGTCCACTCACTGCCAGGGGCATCATTTGACCTTCCATAAAGGATCTAAATTCCTCTGGGATCCCCCAGGCCAGTCTGCCTCCCTTGGAGCTGCTGCAGGAATCCATCTGCCCCAGCAAGTTGGCTGAAAGGAGTGATCCACATTTCGTGTGCACCAGGGACCTGCCTCTGTGGCCTGAGAAGAGATTCCCCCTTCTAAGAACACAATTCCATGTGTACCCCTCTGCCACCCCACCATAGAGTAGATACTGAGACTTGAAAGGAGGAAAGGCCTGCCTTGAGCCTGCACCCGGGCTGAAAGCTTCCTCTGGACCATACCCCTGTCTGGGCTGCTTCCACTGTAATTCCTCGCCAGATTCTATCTCCCTGGGGCAGCCACTCACCACTTTTCCATTAAAATGCCACTGCCAACCCTCCCTAGGCACCTACTATTTACCAGGCCCAGCTCTGAGCCAGCAGTTCTCAACCTGTGCCACACATTGGGAACCGCCTGGAGAGCTTTCAACATGACCAATGGCCTATCCTGCCCACAGAGACCCTGATTTCACGAGCCTGTGGCCTGGCCCCTGTGGTTTCCAGGTGAATCTCCCAGGCAGCCGGGGTGGAGAACCGCTCCAGCTCTCAGCCAGCTGCCCTTGCCGGACCTCTGCTAACTGAACCAGAGTCCGCTGGTGCCACGTGTTCCAAGGGGGACTGGCCCCTGTCCCACCCATCCCACCGTGGCCAGGGCTCCCCATTCTCCTAAGTCAGCCAGGGTGCTTCCTCTCCCCACGTGCGTGCTAAATCACTTCAGTCTTGTCTGACTCTGTGATCCCATGGACTGTAGCCTGCCAGGTTCCTCTGTCCATGGGATTCTCCAGGCAAGAATACTGGAGTGGGTTGCCATGCCCTCCTCCAGGGAATCTTCCTGACTCAGGGATCAAACTCCCTGTCTCTAAAGTCTCCTGTGTTGGCAGGAGGGTTCTTTACCACTAGTGCCACCCAGGAAGCTCTTCCCCTCCCCACCAGGAACCAATCCGACCAGCTGAGAAGTGCATCTGGGCATTCCGGGACCCGTTTCTGCAGGCTCTTTACTGCCTACAGGAGACATCTGGGGAACGAGGACACTTCTAGAACAGCCACCATGCTACAGGGCTGAGCAGGAGGCCACAGGAGGTGGGGATAAAAATACAGGAGTCTCAGAGTGGGTCTGCCCCAGACTCCCCGAGAGTTCCTGCCAAGCAAGGTAAAAGGCCCAGTTCCTTGGGTTGTTTTGTTTGCTACAGCTGAGAGCAGCCTGAGTCATGAACACTCTCCCCGCAGACAGGGCCTGTGCTCTTTGGTTCTCGGCTGTGTCCTCAGTCCGTACACCAGGCCCGGCACGGGGGAGGGCTTTCATAAACTTGTGTCGGTGAACAGAAGGGGTGAGAGAGCACCGATTCCAAGGCCAGCCCTGGGCTTGGACCCAGCACAAGAGACCTGATCTCGTTCTCAACCCCACTTTTCAGATGTGGCTACTGAGGTTCAGAGAGGTCGAATCATTGTCCTAAGGTCACACAGTGGCTACATGCGAAAACAGAGTCTAGAACCTGGGCCTGCTAACTTCCCCCACTTGCAGAGGCAGCCAGCAGTCAGGAAGGGACGTACCCAGCTTAAGGAGCCAGCCCTCCCGGTCCGGGTTGAAAAAGGTGTGGGTCAGATCATTGCCGTCATCCTCGGGGATCTTGAAGGGCTCGTTTCGGATGCTGTCGTATAGATTCTGAGGGGTGAAGGCAGAGTCAGCACCTCGGGGCTCCTGGGATCCTCCCAGGCCTACTGCAGTGGGGAGGGGGCTCACTGGGAGCCAGTGAGACCACGGGTGGGATGGCCAAGGGAGGGAGGAGCCTGGGGAGAAAAGGGAAATAGAAGGGGGAAGAGTGGAGGGAGCTCTGGCGAGGAGAGAGGGAGAAAAAAAAGATGCAGAGATGGAGACAGTGGAAGAGCTTCTAGATTCTGAGAGAGACAGACAGACACACAGACAGGGGGAAATGGGATAGACCAAGACCCTCAAAGAGTCAGAGGGCCAGGAACCTGGATTCAATCCTTGGTCGGGAACTAAGATCCCACATACTGCCTGGCGCAGCAGAAGAAAAAATAAAATGAAAAACAGAGAGACAAAGACAGGCAGCCAGAGAGAGAGAAAGAGAGAAGACTTGGGCAGGCTGGTGTGACCATGCAGTCCATGGGTGGCGAGGCAGTGATCCTGGGTGGCGGGGGGCTCAGGCACTGAGAGGAGAAAGAGGGATGGAGCTGAGGGGGCCGGGGGCGGGGAAGGGGGGCCTGACCCTGAGCAGCTCCTCAGGCAAGTCCCCGCCCTCGTTGATGCCCCGGTTCATGGCCACGAAGCGCTCCAGTCCCGGCTTGTCCCGGACGTTGGGGTTGTGGAGGCTGGTGTTCAGCATGATCACAGCGAAGGACAATACGTAGCACGTGTCTGCACCAGACAGTCATGGGATGATGACTGGGGCATGCGAGCCTCCGGGACCCAGTAGCTCAAGTCCCCCCCACTCCCAGCTCCCTCCTTCCCCAGGACCCTAGGGCCTGGGCCCCTACCTGTGGACTGGAAAACCCCAGGGTTGCACAAGCAGTAGCGCTGGGCAAAGGCCTCCATCATGCGGTCGATCTTCTGGGCTTCTCCAGGGAGGCGGAAGCTCCAGAGGAACTGCCTGCGGCAGAGACGAGCCAAGGGTAGATGCCAGGACTGGTGGGGCCACCCCCCACCCGCTCTCAGTGCCCATGGGAGGAACTGGCCAATGAGGGCGCCACACCTGTGGCCAACCTGACCACTGAGCGTCGGCCAGGAGACTCTAGATGATGTATATGGAAATGCCCTTTCTTTCTACCAAGGCTGCTGCATGGAACAGATGGTTGCTTGGGGCCTCTGCTGTCATGTGGGAGGAGGGTCTGCCGTGAGCAGCACCCACCCTGTGGCGAACACAATCAAAAGCTGTCTTTCCCATTCCATTCAAGCGTCTGGATACGGCTATGCCTGAAGGAAGCTCTACTGTGGACTTTGGCAACACTCACGTGCAATCCATCCCCTAAGTTTTGGTTCTGTTTTTGCCTTCAGGAGGGGGTGATCATCACTGGTAAAGAAAGCCCTGACAGGTCCCTTCCTGCCCTTTCAATCCCATCCTTCTCACCTGAGGGCCTGCACCAGGTTGAGGTCAGTGAACTCATGCAGATCCACGAAGGCATGAAGCACTGCCAGATTCAGCTCTTCCCTGGGAGGACAGGGACAAGGTCACGGGCAGGAAGAGGCTTGGGGAGGTGGGGGTGGAGAGGAGGTGAAGTACTGGGGAGGCTGTGGCCCCTCTTCTGCACAGCAGCTACCTCTGTAGCCAAAGTTTCAGCCAAGCCCCCATCACAGGCCTGGCACGGGGGTAGGGACACTTGGAACGCTCCTGGGAAGACCATCTGCCTTAAGAACTCTGGTGTGGCTGAACTCTGTGCAGTTGGGAGAAACACAGCAAATGTGCTCTGCTGGTCATCTCTGATGAACTCCAGATTTCATGGATGCCCAGAGATGGCCTCCTATCCCCCAGAGACCCACGGAGAGTCCCGGGGCAGCCCAGATGCCCACAAAACCAGCCCCACAATGTCAGACAACCGGACTGTCCCTATGCACTCTAGATGTCCACAGGCGATCCCCAGAAAGCTAGAGATGACCCCCATGCTCCCAGAACCTCCAGTCCCCATGCCCCCCAGCTGCCCACAGATGGTCTCTGCACCACAGATATCCAGAAAGTTCCACACAACCCAGATGTCCACACAAACCCTAGGCATCTCACATGGTCCTCTGCACCTCAGACATTTCAGACGGTCTCCGCACGCCCCGGATGTGCACCAATGGTCCCCAGGTTTCCCAGACTTCACAGAAGGTCCCCATGCACCCTGGGAATCCAGATGGTCCCCACACACACCCGACATCCACAGGTCGTCTGCTTGTGTCCCAGAAGTCCATCAACTCCTAGGCACCCTAGACATCCACCGCTGGTCCTCATACACTCCTGATGTCTCATGCACCCTATGCTTGTAGGTGCATGTCCACAGACCCCGGACATCCACAAATGGCCCCCATGTTTCCAGATGTCCATGGGCCCCCCATGCTCCCCAGATATCCACTGATGATGACCCCTCCCACTTCCTGCATCACTGTCCACATCGCTCCCATGCACACCAGCTGTCTCCAATGGTTCTCACACTCCCATACCACCCACAAATGTTCTCCACTGTCCTGACATAAACAGGTGGTGGTCCCCACATTGCCCAGATGTCCGCAAAGGTCCCATATCCTCCACATGCTCACAGATGATCCCCAGGTTCCTCAGAAGGTCCCCCACCCCAATCTCTGTGTCAGTCCATCTTGTCACAGTCCAGTTGCAAGGCTGATCTATCAGGGCCTCTCCTCAGCAAAAGCTGGGTGCAAGGGGCAGAGAGGAGATGCCCAGCAGGTGCTGGGTGCAGGGGGCGCGGTTCTCACCTCTCCCCCAGGTAGTCCCCAATGGCCGTCTTGTTCAGGCCCTCGCCCTTGTACAGGAAGCGGGCTATCTCCTCAGGTGTGTTCTGCAAAAGTTCGTTCTCCACCAGGAACTGGATCCCCTGGTGGGAAGGGCTGGGTCTCAGTGCTGGTGTGCTCAGAAAGACACCCCCAGAAACCTTAGCCTCCAAACCCACACCCATCCTCAACAGAGCAGGGCCTGAGTTTCACTTTCAGGCTCTTCCCAGGCCCCTAAACAATGCCTCTCCGGTGGCCTAGACTTTGCATCTACTGCTCCCTCTGCCTTTGCCTGGTTAATTCCAGTCCCCCTGGAGCAGGACCTGGCAAGGAACAGGAGCTCTATGAATGTCTGCTAAATGACTTTACAAACTACCATTGCTTCTGGCAAGAAGAATAAAGTGGGAAACTGTTAGAAGACATCACACGAGGAGCTGTGAGGGTCAAGACTCAGGCTGGAGGAGGGATTTCTCATGCTCTCTTGATGTCTTGAGGACCATGAACTGAGGACCCCTAACTTTGGATCCTGGTATCTGAGTCTAGGGGCTCCCTGAGGGCAAGGCAGCATCAAACCCTACACTGGGTCCTATGCATTCCCCGGCGGAGCAGCAGGCCAGAGGGAGGCCCGAGGAAATGGTGTAAAAAGAATGAATGAATGAACGAACGAACATCTTTTCTCCACCTGGTAAACACTAAGTCATCCTTCACCTGACCCAAATATCCTCCTGAGGGAAGCCCTCCTTGATGCCACCAGGCTCACTCCTCTGAGTGTCCACAGCCCAGTACCTCTCTTTCTCTCTGTCTTGACACTTCTCTGTCCACATTCCCTACCAGACTCAATCAAGCTCCTCCTGGTGACTCAAGAGTGACAAGAGAAATGGGTTCTAAAATATGAGCAAAAAGGAGAGGAGGACCACTCAGGCAGGAGTTCCAGCATACACAAAGATCAGGAGGCTGAAGCACTTGGTTAGTGTTCAGGGAACAAATACTGCCAATATCTGGATCCAGGGATCAGGACCAACTCTGTCCTGTCTAAGGCAGACCTTTAACCACAACACTTCTGGAACCCGGAGATGCCAGAATCCTATCTGGATGTCAGCTTGGCCGACCCCAGCCCTGTGGCCCCAAGCACCTTTTTGGGGTCCATATTGAACTTCTTCCTGCCCATTGCCATCTTCCGGTTCCGTTGCAAGGTTTTGCTGCAGGGGCAGAGAGCAGAGGGTGGAAGGTCAATGCCTGGGTATCCCTGGCCCCCGCCTGGCCCCATGACCCCTAGGCTCCCTGCCCTAGCCCTCACCTGCCCTCATTGGCCTCCAGACCCTCCACCTCGCTCATGGCTTCGCTGAGCTCCTCCCGCAGGCGCTGGATCTCCACCAGCAGCTCCTGCTTCCGCCGTCGAATGTTCTCCAGCTCCATCCGCTCCTCCGGAGTCAGGTCCGGGGGTTCTGGGGGAGGGGATCAGGGGCGGGAGATCAGTTCTGGGGACTGGGAGCCTGGACTTCTGAAATCTGGTGAAGGACAGGGCTCCTAGGTTCATGGGGAGGATGAGGATAAGAGTCCCGCCTCCGGTGAGTGGAAGAAGGGGCTGGGGGGCCTAGATTCCTCAGTCCAGGGGAGGAAGGGCTGCGAATCTAGACTCTTAGTCCTTGGGAGAGAAGGGGGCTTGGAGCCTCTATTCTTAGGTTTACAGGGGAAAGGGGGCTGGAAGCTTGACACTGCGGTTCATTACTTGCAAGGGGCCTGAGGTCTTGGTTGTCTGCCTCCATTCTTGGCGAGGTAGCTTGGGACCTGGGTGCCCGGACTCCTGGGTCCATGGAAAGTAACCATGGCAGGGGAAGCTAATGACAGCTTGCGAGAGTGAAGGAAGGGGCGGGGCATCGAAGCCCCCCGCCCCGGCCCTAGCGGAATCTCTGTGGCCCCCACGATTTCTCCCCACCCCACCGTCCCCAGAAGCCCCCCTCCCCTCTCCCGGCAGGCACTGGGCTCGCCCGGCCCTCCAGAGGGAATGGTTCCGCCTCAGCCCCGCCTCAGCCTCGCCTCCGCCGCTCCATCCCACCCCCTCCCGCTGCCACCGGAAACAGGCTCGGCCCAAACAATGGCCTGGAACGCCCGCTCTCCTGCCCTGCCGGAAGCCCGTCCCGCGCCCCACAAAAGCGAGGCGACTATAGGGCCGAACAAGCTTCTCAAGGCGCGTCGTGGAAGGGAGGTCGTTAGCGGCGGAACGTTCAGACCGAAACGCTCCATCTGCTCCCAGCCGGCCCCGCCCCTCCCCGACTTACCATAGACACCGTCCTCCATGGCGGCTAGGAAGGCCCGCGGGGAGTCCGGGGCGGTCCCGCCGGTCGGGCCCGGATCCGCGTTGGCCCGCGGGCTCGGGTGAGCCCGCTCAAACGCCCCGGGAGCCACCGCCGCCTCCTCAGCGCCAGTCCTCAGCGCTGAAAAGACTCTCCCTTCGTCTCCCAACCGCCCCGCCAGTAGGGACCGCCCCTCGTTTTGACACCGCCCAATCCACGGCGTGCCCTCTCTTCTGCTCCGCCTCCGAAACCGAAGGATCGCCCTCCAGGGCCAATAGGCGCACTAGAAGCAGGCGTAGCAATGTCCAGCCCAAAGTAGACGGTCTTTGGGGCCAATTGGAGTGAGAGCAGGGGCCGGGCCCCGCCTCCGAAACCAAAGGGTTCTTGGCAGGCTTGCCCTCCAATAAGAAGCCTCGAAAAGGAGTTGGATGGAGGCGGGATTAAGCAGACGCAGAGGGAGGACTACGCCTGCGCAAGGGCTCTGCGCAATAGGATACCAGGTCAACCGAGCCGGGCCTATAGCAATACGTTGCCAGGGGGCGGTACTTTGTTAGGCTTGCTGCTAGGGGGCGGGGCCACAGATCCCTGTTGTTTCCGTGAGCCACACCTCCTAGCTGGCCCGCCTGGCTTTTGACCGCAGTGGTTGCCAAGCAACCGGGAGCAGCTTTGGCTCACTTTCCTTTTGGCCCCCTTTCTCAAATGTGCTGGCCTCTCCGATCTGCAGACCCTTTCCTTACCCTCCTCCTTTGACCTCCCTCATCCACCTCAGCCTTTTCAGAGTCAAGGAGTAGTGAAAAAAAAGACTTTCTCTTTCTTCCAAATGCTGCGCTTTTTGGTCTCTGTCGTGGAGAATGGGACTATAGAGGAAGGCCAAATCCAGTGAAAGGACAGGCTGCCTTCCTGCCTCTCGCAGCCTCTCAGTTTCCTCCCTCTCTCCCCCAAACTCCTCCCTTTATGTTAGCACCCTTTCCCCGCTCAGGACAATTCACCTTTCCTCAGCATCCTTCCACCTCTGATCCCTTCTCCCTTCTCCGAGTCCTTTCCCTCCTCTCTGACTGTCTCATTTCGCGTCCCCCTCCTCTCATACTCTTGCTCTTTTTAAACTCCTCCCTCTTCTCCGACTCCTCTGGCATCTGAAGCCATTTCCCCTCCCCCGCCTCTCATTTCCATTCCTTGAAGACAAAACAGGTGCAGGGGCCTGGCTCGGAGGGAGAAACTGGGCACACTCCCATCACGGACAGGTCCCAAATTGGGTGTGAGGGTCGTGTCTGGGCCTCACTCATCGTCCCAGAGTTCGGCAGGCGGGGACAGATTCCAGGCCAGGACCTGGTTAAGCTGACAGATTAGGCACGGAGCCTCCTAATCCCCTCAATGACCTTTATGAGTGGCTCAGGCTCTGCCCTCCCTACCAGAAACGCGGGTTGTGCCAGCCCTGACCCCACTCGCTCCCCTTCCAAACAGAACCCTTTTCCTGTCCCTTCACCTCCAATTTAACACCCTTCTTCATGCTTGGGTTTCCATTGTCCCGCTGCCTACTCCAGCCACCCAGAGGTGGGGGAGCAGCCAGCTAATTAATCCCATCCGGTTATTATCTGGAGATTCTGCAGGATAAAGGGAGGTGGGGAAACAGGAAGAGGGGGAAGTGGGTTGATGCAGCACTGGGACAGGCTGATGGGCAATGACAGTGCCTGCCCTCAATCCTGGCACACAGGGGTGGGAACATGTCCTCCTTGGCACTGACTCCTTCTGCGACAGGCTTCCACCTGCTGGGCACTTAGGTAGATAGCAGCACGGGCAGAGGCCAGATTCAAGGACCCATATGTACCCCAGACAGGAGAAGGCAATGGCACCCCACTCCTGTACTCTTGCCTGGAAAATCCATGGACGGAGGAGCCTGGTGGGCCGCATGCAGTCCATGGGGTCGCTAAGAGTCGGACACGACTGAGCAACTTCACTTTCATTTTTCTCTTTCATGCATTGGAGAAGGAAATGGCAACCCACTCCAGTGTTCTTGCCTGGAGAATCCCAGGGACAGCGGAGCCTGATGGGCTGCCGTCTATGGGGTTGCACAGAGTCGGACACGACTGAAGCAACTTAGCAGCATGTACCCCAGAAGCATACTCCCAGACACACCACTGGGGTTCCCAATAATTTGATCTGGGGGACAAGCATCCCTAAAGACATACATTCCCCTGACATTCAGAGGTAACTCCTCCTTCCCCTGCCCCTCCAAGCTGGGCCAGAAAGGAGGTGATTCTGGCCCTTAGCCACAACCCATATTCTCCCTTGCCTGCCCTGTCATGCAGGCATCCAAGTTCAGACCTAGCTTCTGAGAGTATCTGCTATCCCTGTTGCCCCCAGAAGGCCAGGCATTCCAGCATCTGGTGGGGGTGGTGGACTGGGTATCTCCAAGACCCCCATTCTACCCTCAGTGAAGAATAATGCTAGTGGAAAGGCCCTTGGACAACTTCAAGTTCCAATGCCCTATTTTTACAGATGGGAAAACTGAGGTGAGGGCTTCCCTGTGGTGCTAGTGGTAAATAACCCACCTGCCAGTGCAGGAGATGTGAGAGAAGGGGGTTCAATCCCCGGGTCAGGAAGATCCCCTGGAGGAGGGCATGCAACCTACTCCAGTATTCTTGGCTGGAGAATCCCATGGACAGAGGAGAGTGGAGGGCTACAGTCCATAGGGTCACAAAGAGTCAGACAGTCCTTGCAGACTGAAGTGACTTGCACAGCACAGCACAAACTGAGGTGAGGAGAGAGGGGGTGATTTGCTCAAAGCCACACACTCAGTTGGGGCAGAGTTGGGATTCAGAGCAGAACTTTCTGGATCCTTATGAAGGACTCCATTCCACTTCCTCAAGCTCAGTTTCTAACCCTACTGTAGGAACCACAGGAAAAAAAAATAGATAGATATCTTTATTCATATTATATATATATATATAATACATATATATATGTATAACATCTTTAAGAAATAGAGACACATCACTAGATGGAAGATTCCAGAGCACTGTAGACTCAGCAGCCTTGGGCCTCTCCCTTCCCTTACCCAATATCCAGCCCTGTTACCCACAGGATCTCATCTGGGCCCTCACCTTCTAGGTCAGCCCAGCAATGCTGCTGGTCAAGTCCCAAGTCCACCTCCTCGAACAGCCACGTTCCAGGAGTTGATTAGAGCTTCCAGATTGACAACAGACAACTCTGGGTCCCTGGAGCCTTGACTCCTTTTGGCATCACAGAACCACAAAGAAGTCATCTATCCTCATCAATATTCTCCACTCCACTGGGCAAGCTGGAACCAGCAAATCTGACGTCATCACTGCCAATCCTTCCCTGACTGTGATCAGTCTAGAGTCACAGAATCTTGATTCCTTTGGATATTCTAGAATGGCACTTAAAAAAAGACACAAAGCTTGATGATCATGGAGAAGCCTTGCATCTCTGTTTGGTTTGATGTTCTACCACCAGTGGGTCTGGAGTTGTCGCCTATCAAGAACCCCCGGGCTGTCACTTTAGTCCTTGTAGACCTACAGGCTCTCCACTGTTTGTGCATTCTAGAGACATAACTCGTTAGTTTCTGGAATAGTCCAACTCTCAGGTCAAAGCTGCTCTAGAACCCCCAGTGCTGGCCTCTGTAGCCAATCTGGATTCACAGAATCTCAACTCTGGGGTTTTCTGGAGCCACAGTCTTTCCTTGACTTACAATCAACAGTCTTTGTCATTGGTCAATCAGTATAGTCTTAAACTCTTGGGAGCATCCCATAACTTCCCCTCCTTAGGTCACCTAGAAAAAGTGATTTGCTATGGAGTCAACTGAGTCGAGAAGCAACAGTCCCTTGAATCTAAAGTCAGTTCAGGCCAATGAATTCTGGATCTCTGTTGCTACTTGAGACAGCTGACTTCTTCCCCTGGAGGCAGTCTATACCTCATTTCATGATCCTGCTTAACAAACCAAACCAGCCATCTAGAGGAATCTAGAATTACCAGTCCTCGCCTCTTGAGGGGTCCAGAATTCTGGGTCCCTTATCTCTAGCGAGACTCAGGAATTGGAATGACAAGTGGGTCTCAGGAGGGAGCACAGAATTCAGAGGAATTAAGGTCCCTCCAGTATGTTCATGATGGGTCCGCTAGGCATGGCAGAACATCACCAGCTAATAATTTACTCAGCAGGCCTGTTGGTCTTAGGAAACACCTGCCTCCACCCCAGGAGAGGGCCCAAACTCTCCATCTTGCTACCTCTGGAAAAGGGGTGCAAATAAGGGGATGCCAGCTTGCGTCACGGGGGCAAGGTTAGCGCCAGGGTTGGTGTGAGAACTTGGGGGCTGGCAGCCTTGTCCTCTGCCTCTGCCGCATCCCCCTCCGTGGCCTCCTCTTCCTCATCTTCTTCCTGGCAGCAGCTCAGAGCAAGTTCGTTCTCATAGCAGAATGCTGCCAGAGAGCTGGGGAAGCCAGACTTGGGGCTCTGGGAGGCACGCTCTGCCCGTTCATCCAGCTCCTTGGCGCTACAGACAGGCGTCCCTGGGACCTCATAAGTGCGATGGAAGTGGCGATAGTCGACCTCGTACTGAGAGCCACGCTGGAAGAGGACTGGCTCGAAACGATGGCCCCAGAGCAGCTCACCAGGGAGGTAGGAAGAGCGACACTGTGTGGTCATAGCTGTGGCCTCGACCATGCCCTCGAGAATGACCACCAGCTCAAAGTCAGCCCGGGCCAGCTCAGCCCGTCCTAGTTCGTAGAGAGGACTGGCGGAGTCAATCTCATGCACGATGGTGATGGGAGACACAAGGAAGATGCGATCAGTGCCACCATCAAAGCCCACGTCCACATCCTGGTGGTCCAGAGGTATGTACTCACCCTCCGGGGTCACTCGAGGCTGCAGCAAAAGGCGGGTGGCCAAAGACAGCAGGGAGCAGAGAGATGAATGCAGATAGAGATAGCGAGAGGAGGGGATAGACGTGCAGAAGAAGAGGAGGGCAGAGACCAGTAGGGGTAGGGGTACAGAGAGAACACAGACCCAGAGAGAGAGGGATGGTGATGCAGAAGGAGGAGGACACAGACCCAGAGAGAGGGAGATGGTGGTCCAGGAAGGTGAGGACAGAAGCCCAGAGGAAGGGGGGCGGGGGGTAGACAGACACTCAGAGAGGGTTTGGGGAAGGAAATCGGAGAAAGCCAGGGGAGAGAAAAAGATAGTGACAGAGTGACATTGGCACAGAGCCACAGAAATCAGCAAGACAGAAACAGTTAAAGAGACAACAGATGATAAGAATCACATCCGAAAGCAATTGGAGAAGGAGGAGAGGGATAGAAAAATGGCTTTCATTATATGGCCAGAGAAAGATAAACCAGGATGACAATCTAAGTCCAACAGAAGCTATGCTTATGTTCTGCCTGTTTTACCGTTGCCTCAGTCTAGTCCCTGGGATATTCTCTCGCCCACTCCTCAACCCAACTACCTCCATCCCCTTGTGTGTCTGTATATTTCTGTGGGGTGGAAGCCTAACCCCACGCCAGGTATCGGCAGTTTCACCACACCTACCCATTGGTTCCATACCCACCTACCAAGTCCTGTCAATGCCCCCACAGACTTCTGGGAGAGACAGTGTCCCTCCTGGTCATGAATCTCTGGATTTCAGTCAAGCAGGAGAGAGAAGTGGAGAATGGGGCTCCATTCTCTTGCCAATATCTACGTGAATCCTTAGAGGCTGCTGGGAGTTGTAGTTCCCACCACAACCCTGTCCTCTTCTCATCCAAGTCCAGCCCCAGCCCTGCGTTCAACTTAAGGGTTGAACTTTACTGGGGCAGGAGCTGCTACTACCCCAGAATTTGTTTGGGCAGTTTGACTACAATTCTAGAAACACTAAGGCTCTTTTATTAGGGTGCCAGAGGGAGCCATTGCCCCAGGGGCCAATGGGAATTGTAGTTTTGTTTTTGTTTTTTGCTGAGAAATGGCAACCCACTCCAGTGTTCTTGCCTGGAGAATCCCAGGGACGGGGGAGCCTGGTGGGCTGCCGTCTCTGGGGTCACACGGAGTCGGACACGACTGAAGCGACTTAGCAGCAGAGACGCTAACATTAGAGTTTCCCAACCCCCTGCCCTGTACTTCTCTGAGCAGGAGGCTGGTGGGAAAGTCTGGGCCCCTGAGGTGGAAAATGAAGGCTCCCACAAATGCTGCAGGACCACATACCCAGAGGCCACAGAGAATTGTCTTCCCTGGCTCTGCAGGTGTGAGTAGCACCCCATCCTCAGGCCTGCATCTCCCACAAGCCCGTAGGAGCCTGACCTCCGTCACAGTCCCCTCTCTTTACAACACTGGCTGGGGATCGTAAACCTGAGCCGTGGTTTACATCACCAGCAAAACGACAACTCCTCTTCAGACCAACCTGTGTGGGCGCTTTCTCTGCCCCCAGAGCCTTTTGGGAATTGTCGTTTAGAGTCTTTACCGATCAGAAGTGGCCCTCGCAGGCCTGCATTTCCCACAATTCCACGGGGGCAGGGCAAGTCCCAGGGGACTCTTTAAGTCTCAAAATCTGGTCTCAGGTCTAGGCTTCCAGGAAGAAATGATCAGAGACCTTTCTCTTGGGTTTACACTTCCCACAGAGCTTTGGGAACCATCCTCAGCCCTCAAGGAGAGGCAGAAGGTGTCCTGCCCGAGAGACTGCTGGGAATTGTAGTCCAAGTCCCTTCCAGGCTCCACGCACACTTGCTCCGTAGACCTACAACTCCCACCATTCCCCGCGGCTCCCACTCCCAGACCTCGCGGAGGGGCACGCCCACCAGGGGGCGTGGCCTGCCTCGGGGCCGACTCGCACCTGCAGTAGCTGGGCCCGTACGTGGGCCTCAACGAGATGACTGCGGCGCAGATTGCCGACGCGCCACATGAGGCAGAGGCGGCGGTCGCGCAGCGCCACGACGGCGTTCTCGCTGAAGACCAGCGTCTCGTTGCGCTTCTTGGGCTTGGCCATCTTGGCCATGACGGCGCCCACGACGAAGGCGTCTAGCACGCAGCCGGCGATGCACTGGAGCACCACGGCGGCCACGGCGGCCGGGCACTCCTCGGTGACGCTGCGCACGCCGTAGCCGATGGACGTCTGCGTCTCCAGCGCGAAAAGGAAGGCGGCCAGGAAGCTGGCCACCTGCGAGAAGCAGGGTGCGGGCGGCGGCGGGGCAGTCAGGTCGCCGTGCAGGGAGGCGATGAGCCAGAAGGCCAGGCCGAAGAGCAGCCAGGAAGCGAGGAAGGAGCAGGAGAAGAGCAGGCACATCCAGCGCCAGCGCACGTCCACGCACGTGGTGAACAGGTCGCTCAGGTAGCGCGCGCCCTGGCCGCCCAGGTTCACGAAGCGCACGTTGCAGTGCCCGTCCTTCTTGACGAAGCGCCCGCGGCGCCGCCCCACCGGCGACTGCGCTGGCGCCCACCCGTTGTGGCACAGCCCCGGCCCCGCTTCCTCCTCATCGCCCGCCCTGTCGTCTCCAGACTCCAGGGCGCCGCTGAGGCGGCGCAGGGCCCTGGCCAGGCCCATTGGGCGGGGACACCCCCTCCACTTGGCCTAGCAGGGGGCGGGCGCCCCGAACCTGCGGGGACAAGAAACGGGCAGCCACGTCAAGAGTGCCAGGAATGGGGGCGGGGTGGGGCTCACTGGCCAGGGATACTTCCTGGGCCTTAGTGGCCTCATCTGGCAAATGGGCGGAAGATCAGAACAGAATCGACAACACTGATGGTAATACTATAGGAAACATTTGTGTAGCAACAACAACAACAACACAACTATAGTGGTGGCAGTACTGTGTTACAACAAGCACTTCAGTTATTAGAGCCAGTGTTGTGAGCACTTCACATGAATTTAGATATTTGAACCTCCAGCAGCATAAACATCATCGCCGTTTTACAGACGAGGAAACAGGTACAGAACATTTAACTTGCCCAAGGTCATGGCTGAATAAGCTGGGGTTTGAGTGCTAGCAGCCCAGATCCAGAGTCCAGACTCATAAAATAAAAGACTAAGCAGTCACAAAGAAAACAGACTTAGAGTCACCAAAAGGGAAAGGAGTGGAGATGGGGTGAGGGTTGGGGAGTGGATAAAATTGGAGTTTGGGATTAACAAATACATACTACTATATATAAAAGAGATAAACAACAAGGACCTACTGTATAGCACAGGGAACTATATTCAGTATCTTGTAATAACCTATAATGGAAAAGAATCAGAAAAAGTATACATATATAACTGAACCACTTTGCTGTATACCTGAAACTAACACAATATTGTGAGTCAACTGTAATGCAATAAAAATTTTAAAAAAGACTGAATGGTAACTGCTGATCTGTATGGAGTCAGCTTGGAGAGATGAGCCGGGGCTCTAAGGTCACCTATAGGTCAGGAGGCACAAACGACAAAAGGAAAAAAAGACGACAGACAACTTGAACTTCATCAGAATGAAAAACTCTTGTGCTTCCAAGGACCCTAAGATGAAAGTGAAAAGACCGTCTGCTAATGGGAAAAAAAATTTGCAAATCATATCTAAAAAATTTGTATCCACAACATATAAAGAGGCCTTATAACTCAATAAGAAAAAGACAACCCAATTTTAAAATGGGCAAAGGATCTGAGTAGACATTTCTCCAAAAAGATATAGTTGACCCTTGAACAATATGGGTTTGAACTGCATGGTTCCACTTATACGCAGATTTTTAAAAATAAATCGTAGAGTCGTACTACATGTTCCGTGGTCGGTTGAATCCTTGGATTCAGAACCATGGATATAGAGGATCAACTCTAGTTTATACTCAGGGATTTTCCTGGTGGTCCAGTTGAAAATCTGCATTGCAGTGCAGGTGACCCGCTTCCATCCCTGGTCAGGGAACTAAGATCTCCCATGATGCAGAGCAACAAGCACAAGCACCACAACTAGGGAGGCCTTGCGCCACGAGGAGAGATCTTGGATGACACAACTGAGACCCGATGCAGCAAATAAAAGAAATAAATAATAACGTTATACTTGGAATTTTGACTGTGGAGAGAGTTGGCACCCCCAACCCCCATGTTGTTCAAGGGTCAACTGTACAAATAGTCAATAAACATAGGAAAAGATAATTGACATCATTATGCCATCCGGGAAATGCAAATCAAAACCAAAATGAGTTACCACTTCATACTCACTTAGGATGGCTATAAGAACAAGAAAAAACAAAACAAAAGTGTTACCAAGGATGTGGAGAAACTGGCACCTTCCTATTGTTACTGGTGGAATGTAAAATTGCACAGCTGGTGTGGAAAATGGTCTGGCAGTTCCTTAAATGGAGAGTTACAATTCCACACACAAGTATCTACCCAAGGGCATTAAAAACAAGTGTCCACACACTGTACACAGATATTCACAGCCGCATTATTCACAACAGCCAAAAGATGGAAGCAGCCCAAATATCCATCAATTGATGAGTGAATGAATAAAATGTGGTCTGTCCACACAATAGACTACTACCCAGTAACTAAAAGACAAAAAAGTGATAGATGTTACAATGTGGATGAACCCTGAAAACACCATGTGAAGTGAAAGAAGCTAGTCACTAAAGACCATATATTGTATGCTACTATTGCTAAGTCGCTTCAGTCGTGTCCGACTCTGTGAGACCCCATAGACGGCAGCCCACCAGGCTCCACCGTCCCTGGGATTCTCCAGGCAAGAACACTGGAGTGGGTTGCCATTTCCTTCTCCAGTGCATGAAAGTGAAAAATGAAAGTGAAGTCGCTCAGTTGTGTCTGACTCTCAGCGACCCCTATTTCCACTTAAATGAAATACCCAGCACGGGCAAATCTGTTAAGCTGAGAAATTAGACTAGTGGTGTACGGGACTGGAGAGATGGGGCAATTGGGAAGCAATAGCCAGAGGAATGGGATTTCTTATTGGGGTGATGACAGTGTTCTAAAATAGATAGCAATGATGGGTACACACCACGCAGCACGCTGCAGTCCATGGGGTCTCAAAGAGTTGGACACGACTTGGCAACTGAATAACATGGTCGCACAACTCTGAATATACTAAAAACCACCGAATCGTACACTTTAATGTGTGAATTGTATGGTATGTGGATTACACTTCAATGAAACTGTTATGAAAAACAAGCACAATAAAACCCAGGCTCAGCCCTGACTTTCAGATCATGGGGAAACCTTTCTAAACCTGTTTCCTCAGCTGTAAAATGGGGATGTTGGATTTTATCAAGGTCAGGATCAAGTGATATAGACCCAGGTTCCCATCCTGGCTCAGTTGCTGACCCAGTATGTGCCCTGGGACCACCTGCTTCAATTTTGGGAGCCTGAGGTTGCTCATCTGTGGAATGGGGATTAAAAAAAAAAAAAAAATCCTTAAAAAGGAATCCAGAAGAAAGAACTTGGGCTTTTGAATCAGGCAGTTCTAGGCTGAATCCCAGCTCAGGCACTTACAAGCTATATGAATGGTGGCAAGTCACATTTCTTCCTGAGCTTCAGTTCCCTTATCTGAGAAATGTGAGGGAATCTTAGCTGAACCAGGGGGACGCAGAGGAGGGAAGGGGCCCGCCTGGACCTGTAGACCGCATTGCCCTCCAGCAGCTGCACCACATTTGGCCCTGTGGTGTTGGGACTTCAGGGACCTGTCTGGGCTAGGGGTTAAACGTTTTGCATCCCAGTTCCATCAACACCTACCAAGCACCTAGGTACAATGAACTCCCTGTGCCAGGCTCTAGGGTGCTTATGGGCCTCCGACAAGGATCTCTACTTGTCTTTGCCTGGTTGCTGGGGGCACTTTCTCCATGAAGAATGAGTTGTTAGTTGCTGTCAAGTTCAACACTGACATGTACCTACTCCCCTGCCCCGCTGCTCTGCACTGCTGTCTGTGACCACCCAGTCTCCACCCCCAACATGGGCATTTCTTAGGCCCACTCTACACAGGCAAAGCTGAGGCTCCAGTCAGCAGACCTGGTTGTGTGCACAGCCCACGATGTGCCCCAACTCTTTTTACACCCTCAACTTTCTGGGCATTAGAGACTGTTCTTCCAAGCAGCGGCAACTGAGGCTGTCGAAGGGGGCAGGTCTGAGGTTAGAATACAGGCAAATGTTACCATTTGCAGCCCCCTCTTGCTCAGAGTCCTCACTACCCACTAGTCCCCTTTCAGAGGCCACCTGATGACATGATGCAGGAGAGGGGTGATGGGTGGGGGCCTCCTCACACCCACACCGATGGGTGTTGGGATTCTGCTTCTGATGGGAAAGCAAACGGAGGCACTGAGGTTCGTCTCCTGTCCCAGCTCTCTCAGTCAAGAAACGGCAGACCCTGGACTCTCATCCAGCCTTCCTGGTGCCCAAGCCTGAGCGCCAGACTGGACCACAGACCACCTCATCACTCGCCCTTGTTTCCTGAGCACCTTGGTCCCCAGCTTTGCCAAGCTCCCAGAATTCTGCAGCCCACCCTCTGGGCTCACCTTGGCTGCTCAGGATGCTGGGAGGTCAAGATCATCACCCCGCTTCACAGGTTGGGGAGCGGACTCAGAGATCCGGCCAGAGCCATGAAGTGCTGGGGGTGGGCTGCCGGTTTGAGTCCTGAGCCTTTCCAACCCAGGATCTCGTTTCCCTAAATCCTCCCGTTGTTACCCTCAGCCCTGAGAGACAGATGTGATCTTGTCCATTTCAAGAGGCAGGCTGGGGGTGGGGGTGGGGACGCCTTTCACCTCTGCGGGGTCCCGTCAGCGTCCAGCATGGCCCTGAGAGCTGGGATGGGGTTCTGCCTTGGGGCCCACGCACCTCCCATCACGGACAGCAGGATCCGAGGGAAGCGGATCCAGAGCCTCAAGCCCTCCCCCCGCCTCTTCCTGACCTGGGAGAGCAGCTTAATGTTTCCATATAAAGGCGACATGGGGCTTAAGGTGCGTCAACTTCGTTTCAAAGTCACTGTCTAATCTGGGGCTGAGAAGCCCTGCCCAGGGGCTGCCCCCCTGCCCCCCGCCATAGAAGCATTTTCACATGCTCCGTGAGACCCTGGCTGTTCCCCCCACGACCCTCCCCCTACTCCCCAGTGGGGCCTGAGCAACAGCAGGTTGGAGGGCAGAAACTGCCAGGAGGGGGTGTAGCGTGGAGACTGCAGACAGACCAGAGTACAGAGGGTAAGAGATGCGCAGGGAGAGGCTGTCCCGAGGAAAGGACAGAGGACCTCCCCACCGCCACAGGCACCCAAGAGGACACAATGGAAGGCAGAAAAGAGGCAGGCGGAACTAGGAGCAACCGGGCAAAGACAAGCAGAGATCCCATCTTAGGAAACGGAGAGACAGACCAGATGGGAGATGAAGATGGGACAAGAAGAGACGCAGGATGAGGGTTGGGGGGAGGCAGTGAAAATAAGGCCGAAAATGGAGATGGGCTGAGCTGGGGGCCCCAGATCTGGGGGATGAGGACCCGGGAGGATAGGGTAGGGGCGCTGGGGCAGACGTCTGAGCGAGGAAGATGGTGCGGGGAGGCGGGGGCCAGCTCTCAAAGCCAGGACCCCTGCCCAGGGTGTCTGCGTGGAGGCACATACCTGGTGGGGCAGCCCACCCCCATGCCCTCTGCTGGGGGCTCCTCTGCTCGGGCCAAGGAAAGGCCTCTGTGGGTGCTGCGGTGCTGCGGCCCGTCCCGGGCCCCCGACCTCTGTGCTCACGGGCGGATCAGAGGAGTCCTAGCCCGAGAGGGGGGGCAGGGGGTGGGGCCAGCTCAGAGCCGCAGAGGGGGAGCCAGGGAGGATGGCCAGGCAGGACGGCTGGGCTGCGGCCCAAGCAGGCTGGAGAGGAGACAGCGGTGGCAGAGGAGAGACACGGGGGGAGGGGGCGCAGAGACACAGCCTGGGGGCCAGGAGATGCAGAAAGATGGGGACACAGTCAAGGGAACAAAGAAATGGGGAGAAAGTGATGACGAGGGCAGGGGTGGAAGGATGAGAGACAGGGGCTCCCTGGTTCCCCCTGAGATGAAGTCTCAGCACGCGGGGGTACACATGAGATGACTCTTCCCCACCAAGAGACCTGGGGTGCATTCCAGATGGAATAAAATTTAGGAGAGGCAGAACCAGAGAGCGCCAATGGGCTGAGGGCTGGACCCAGCGGTCCAAGGACAGCCAGGTGCCAAACCCTCCCTCCTCCTCGTTTCCTCATGAGACTGCCGCCAGAAGGACCAGCTTCCACAATTCGGGCTCCATTCTGGTTCTTTATTGCCCCTCAAGAGCTCCTGAATTCCCCCCTGCACAATGCCTGTCTCTGGGAGGAGGGGAGAAGGCTCCACCCAGTCAAACCCAGCTGGCAGAAAGACAAGGGCCACACCAAATTCTGCTGGAGGAACCCACACCTCAAATTTGGTCCAGCCACTCTAAGGCACTTGAGTTCCCTGAGGGAGACCAGTGGCAGAGAGATCAAAGAGTCAAGCCTAGGGCCTGCAGCTGACAAAATACCCACAGCAACACAGGCCACACCAGGCCCATCTGGGAAATGGGCTCATGGACTCTTCTGACAGGTGGGGCTCACTGGGTTGACCCAAGTCTTTGGGTCGGAGGGTTCACTGGAGGCAACTGCAGTGGTTTTACAGGGCCATGGGTCAACCCAAGTGCTTCGGCTGGAGGAATCAAGGGGAGCAAACCGAGTCTTATTTTTAGAGCCATGAGTCAAACCGCCTCTCTTAGCAAGAGGGGCACTGGACCAAACCAAGTCCTTGCAAAGAACAGTAAGTCAAACAGAATCCATCATGGTGGCCAAAGGCCAAACCAAGTCCTTTTGGAGAGGCGCTGGCCAGCAGATCTGAATGAGTCCCTTCCAGGGAAACGATGAACTTCAACTTCAGTTCCAAGTAAGTGGAGGACCAGACAGACTCGGCCAGACCAAGCTCAGACGCTGATGGTGCGGAAGACAGTGAAGCCCGACAGGGCGGTGCTGACCAGCACCCCGGGGCACTGCGGGTGCCAGTGCAGCTCCTTCAGGTCTGTTTCGCCCTGGTGCACGAACAGCAGCTGCTGGGGGAGGTCCGCCAGCCCCGGGTCCGTCTCTGCGTCACCCGCCTCAGGGTCCCGCTCCACGGCCAGGTCCCACTGTGTAATCTGGTTGTCCGCACCCGAGGCTGCAAAGACCCCACTGTCCTGGGGGTGCCACTCGACGGAGGTCACGGGGGCCACGTGCTGCTTGAAGGTGGCCACTGGGGAGCCAGACTATGGGAAGATGGGAGTCAGGGTGTCTGAGTCCCTCAGCCTGACTCCAGGGGTGACCCAGGCAGAGCCCCCTACCCCTCTCCAGCCTTAGGGTTCAGCCAGACCTTCACCCCTCCAGCCTCCAAAGACCCAGGGTCTCTGAAAGGGATGGAGGGCAGAGTACAGCTGATAATAAAGGGGTAGTGCCCCAGGGACTGGGAGTTGTGGCTTCACCTGCAAAGAAGCCCCTCCCAGCTCCAGGTCACAACTCCCCAACCCCTGCTCCTACCTGGGCCTGCTTCCGCCTCCTTCCCTGTAAAAGGAAGGTGTGGGGGACTCCCTGGTGGTTAAGACTCTGCGCTTCCAATACAAGGGGAGCCAGTTCAAACCCTGTTTGGCTGGAGAACTAAGATCCCACATGACATGCAGCCAAAATAAATAAATAAAATTGGGTCTTTGAAACAAATTTTTAAAAGTAAATTAAAAAAAATTAAAATGTTCCCCCACCTCCCCCGCCCAGAAGGCTGGGTTTTCTAAGTGCTCTCCCCAGTGATTCTAGAAATCCTTAATGGGGGCATAGGCACGACTCCCAGGCTCGAGAGAGAGCAGATGCAAAGAAAAGCACTTTTACTAAAAGCACAGCTGCTGGGGGGGATCGGCATGTCTCTAACTTGGAGGGGTGGTTCCAACGTTTCAACGTGGCCCTGCGATCCACCTGTCCATGCACCTGCCTGGGAGGGGGAAGGGGGCTGGAATCCACGTCAAGAAGCTTCCCCAGGGCTGATTCTGTAGAACTCGTTACACTGGAGGGGGAGTAAAAAGACGATCCTGGGAAGGCCCGAGGTGTATGGAGTCATGGCTTTGTCCAGGGGAAGGCCCGGAGCTCCTCTCAGCTCCGCAGAGTCACCACAAAGCTGGCGATTACATCCTATCTCTTTCCATCCCTCTGGGCCTCCACGCCTGCTCCCAGCATGACTAAGCTGAGCTCTGTTCTCAGCTGACCCTATGAAATCCACCTACAATCCCTGAGCCCTTGAGCCTAGGCAGCATGGCCGGTGCACGGCTCCCCTCGGGCAGATGGGAGTTGTAGTCTCTGCTCGGCCCAGCCCTGTTCCTCCAGTCAGCTCTCCAGATGGTAGAGGGAACAACCCCACAGCAGCCCCAAGCCTTCCTGACCCTGTTTCCTCATCAGTATCCCAGTTCTGATGGGATCCCAGTTCTGATGGCAGGGCCTTGCCAGCTCTGGCGTATAAGCCATCTCAGAAGGGAAAACCCACAAATCCTAGTGGCCGCTGGGAGCTCTTCCCGCCCCAGGGGTCCGGCTGGGACGGTACCTTGAACTGCCGCAGGTCCCAGACCTTGAGGGCTCCATCGTCCCCGCCGCTGAGCAGGAAGGGCTCCCGGTGGCTCCAGTTGATGACGTTGACGTCCCCGTCGTGGGCGGTGGCGGTGGTGAGCATGCAGGCCTTGCTGGGGGCTGCCCGGATGTCCCAGATGCGGATGGAGGCGTCAGCTGAGCAGGAGGCAAACACCTGGACGGGGCAGAGTCGGAGGGACCCCAGTGGACCCCCGCTCTACCCTGGAGACCGAGGACCAGTGGTGGGTCGGCCCCTCCCACCCCACGCCATCACTTGGACCTGCCCCCGGCCCCCTCCTTCCCCCCAAGACCCTGGAGTCCAGACCCCCAGCCCTTCCTTACTGTGTCCTCGGTTGGGGACCACTGCAGGTCCTCCACGGAGCGTGTGTGGCCCACGAATGGCCGCTGGTCCACGTGCCAGGAGCCCCCGTCCGTTGGTGTCCAGAGGTGGATGTTCTTCTGACAGTCACCGGTCAGCAGGCGCCCTGGGAAAGGCAGTTGGGACTCTTGACCTCGTCACACTCAGCCAGCTGTGGCTCACCAGATCCCATTCCCACCCACCCCCAGGACTCACCGGGCACGCGAGGGGACCAGTCGAGGGCAAAGCCCTCGCCCATGTGGCCAGAGAAGGCGAAGATGGGCTTCACACGGGTCTGCTCATCCCGGAGGAAGGTGGCCAGGGCTTGGGGGTCATCCACCACTTGCAGGAGTCGCCGCAGCGCAAACACTTCCACCTGGCCCTTCTCTGACCACACCCCAGCCACCGGCTCCTCACCCAGCCACGACACCTGCAGGGTAGGGAGGAGGGGAGGGGAGGGGAGGTGAGCGGGACAGGAGGCACAGCGTGACGGACGACAGCCCTTTCATCCCTGAGAACCAGAGCTGCCTCCCACCCAGGCCTGGGACTTCAACTCCCAGAAACCTTTGCGAGAATAGGCTTACAACTTGAAGACCAACTTGGTCTCCAGGACAACTGCCCCCACTGTGGTACAGATGATGGCGGAGGGATGACAGAACTCCTGAACTCCCAAGAATTGAGCCCCCGGAAATCTGTTCAGACTCCTGGTCTCTGGAACTGTTTAAGTCTAGGCAGGTCCCAGGCCCCAGTCTCTGGATCTCTCTGCCTGTGTACCTTTGCTCACTAGGAGATCCTGTTCAGCCTCAAGGTTTCCAGTAGCCCCTAGCCCTGACCTCTCTCAACTCCAGGCTCACATCAAACTGACTGTTTATAGACGCCCCAAGGCCAAAGCCAAGTTCCTAATTGCCCACTGCCACCTACCCCTCCCTGGAGGTCGCCACCTTGGGCTCACTACTTGCCTCTCCTTCCTCACACTATGCCTCGCTTCCACCCAAAACGCCACCACTTCCAACCCTTTCTCGGTAGCTCTGCTGTCATCACTCAGGCTACTACTGAAGTCACCTTTCCCTGCATTCCTGTCCTGGCCCCTCACAGGACCCTGTCCTTCTGCCCTGGCCTCCCTGCAGTCTATTCTCAATACAGCACACAGAGGGATCCCTTTAAAACACAAGTCAGATCCCATCCACTCTTTGCTCTAAACCCTCCAGTGACTCCCAGTTTCTCCCCACATAAAAGCCAAGTCCTTACAATGGCCCACAAAGCCCTAAACAATCTGTCTCCTCCGTGCCCACCCACCAAACCCTGTCACTCTCCCCCTCATCCATTCAGCACTGTTCTCCCCAACTTCCCTCAAAACTCCTCAATCAGTTTGCCCCAGGGCCTTTGCACTCCTTAGTCCCTTGCTGGGAAACCTCTTCTCACAGATATCCTTGCTTCACTCCCTCACTTTCTGTGGCTCTCTGTTCAAAGGGCACCTTATCAGTGAATGCTCCCTTGACCACACTGTTTAAACTAGCAACCCCAGGGGCTTCTGGAATCTGCCTTTGCAGTGCAAGGGACACTGTTCCGATCCCTGGTCTGGGAAGATCCCACATGCCTCAGGGCAACTAAGCCCGTGCTCCACAGCTCCTAAGCCAGTGCTGTAGAGCCTGACAGCGTCAGCTGCTGACCCCACTCGATGTAACTACTGAAGCCCTTGCACCACCGAGCCTGTGCTCCGCAACAGGAGACACCACTGCCAATGAGAAGCCCGAGCATTGAAATGAAGAGTAGTCTCTGCTTGCTGCAACTAGAGAAAGCCAGAGTGCAGCAACAAAGACCCATTACAGCTAAAAAACTAACTAAATAAATAAAATAGCAAGCCCGTTCCAGAAGACCCTAACTCCCTTACCTTGCTTTATTTTTCTCTACAACACTTAGAACCTTTGGACATTACACATATGCTTAGTTTCTTATCCCCTGTCCCCCTGGCATGTAAGTTTCATGGAGCCAGAGACCTTTTGCTCCCTGTTAACTCCCCAGGTCTAAAGCAGTATATGAAACATAGTAATACCTCAACGGAAACACTTCTCAAAAACTATGGGCTAAGCACTGCTCCAAGCACTATTGCATAGAGCATCTAGTTCAATTCTCACATCGACCTGATTAGAAGGAGCTATAACTCCGAATCACGAAAGTGACCCCACAGCCCAGGACACTCCCTGAGCAATAACAGAAAACACATAGATCTCATGTTACTGCCAAGTGCTGTTTCTAGACCCCAGAAATCACCATATTTCAGTTATTGAAATAAGGGTACTGGCTATTCCATTTATCTTCACATCAGCCCCACCAAGTAAGTTTGGTAACTCTCACCATTCTACAGAAGAGGAAGGAACCTTTTTAAAAAACATCCCCATGGCATCTAGAACATAGTGACAACAATCACAATTAACACATAAGTAATTTAAAAAACTATGTGCCAAGTGCTCTTCTTAAAGCTGAAGGGCATGGACGTGGGGGGTGGTGTGCTCCAGAGTACACAGGGCAGGCTCCTGGGGCTGCATTTACCCGAACTCTGTTGATGCCTCCATAGTGGGGCACCATAGCCAGCTCCAGCTGAGGCTTCCGCTCTTCTTCATCCTCTTCGTCATCCTCCTCCTCCTCGTCGTCGCTGCCCTCGGGTGGTGGGGGCTTTGTCCCATGCAGATTGTGCATCCGAAGCATCATCAATCTGGGGAAGGTGTGGGAGGAATTTGGCACCGGATGGCGGGATCCTTAGGAAGGAGGGAGGGAGGAGGCTGGAAACCCCGACTTCTAGGTCCTGAGGAAGAGGAAGCTGGAGGCTCAGACACCCCTAGCGCTGTAAAGCCTCAGTTCTTACCTGTTGCTTTGGGCGCTCTCGGCCTGCGTCCCAGCACACAGGTAAAGAGTAAGAGGAAGCTCAGTCCGGTTGTCTCCCAGGTGATCCCGGACTATGTCGAAGCTGAGACAGGGGGCGCCTGGGAATGGAAGGAGGGATGGGAAAATTAGGATTGGACAGCGGGTTCTCGGCCCTCTTGAGTGTGATGCCAATTCTCTTAAATCCTAATTTCTCTTTCAAACAGCCTCTTAAGTTAAAGATTCAGGATCAGCTCCCCTGCGGACCCAAGATTCCAGTCTCTTCCTTCGTGAGGACCCAAGATGCCGGGTGCCCAGCCCTACCAGTCTGTGCTCTGTGGTACAGCACGTAGGCCTCCTCGTCCATGACCAGCTCCTCTCCTTCGCGCAGCGGCGGTCCCCGGCCAGGTAGGTAGACCTGAGCCTGGCCCTTGGACCCTGTTTCTTGGGATTCGGTCTCCATAGACTCCCCAGGTTCACACGTGCGCCGACGACCCTTGCGCGCCGCCATCTTCGGAGCCTCTCGCCGCTGGCGCAAGGTAATAGCGTCACTTCTGGGTTGCGTTTTCCCTTCCTAGGAGGATCCGCCCTACTGCGCGGTTACCTTGGAAACCTCCTGGTTCACCAATTAGGGCGATGGGGAGAGGGCGAAGAACTAAGAAAACAGCATCCTGGCTTGGCTACCGAGGCCTGTAGATCCGAGGCAACTGTACCCTTCCCGTGACTTTGGGGCGCTCTTCCGCAGAGCGGCGGCAAGGCCTCCTGGGAGTTGTAGTTCTGCAGGAGGCCTGTTTGCCCCATCAACTATACAGGCACTCCAGACCCGGATTCCATCTTCCACCTTTGACTCCCAATGCTTTCTTACTTAATTAATTATTCGTGTATGCACATAAGAGCTTTTACTGGCAAGGAGACTAGGTTTCTGCTCCCTGAGGATCTATAAAGCCGATTTCTTTTCCCCTCCTTGTTATGAAGGCTTTAATTTACTTCAAAATGCTTAAGTGTAGGCAGGATGATATGTATAAATTAGTTCGTTGGATCTACCCTCTAGGGGTAGTCAGTTGCCTAACCAGGCGTTCACGGTGAAGCCCTGGTCAGCAAGCACTTAATCAGAAAGTCCACTCTCTAGAGGCAGCTACTACAAGTGCTTCCGCTCTTTTTATTGCCCATCAACACCAGAGATTTGGCTAATTGACGTAATGAAATGTTAGAAATAGATTCTCATTGGTGAGATTAACAGAATTCAAGATATGTGAATGGGCTAGGATATAATAGACACTCACCTCCCTTGCATGTACATGATATTAAGAACCTAGCAAGCCTCATTGCTTGTTGCCATAGGAATGGTACCCTAGACTGATCCTAAAATGTTATGATCCAGATCTTTCTTGAGTTCTCTGACCCCTCTTCTCCTTCTGCCCCCACCCCTTCTCAGCCCACCCCAGCTTTTTTGGCCTAGCTGGGTAGTTTGTGGGATCTTAGTTCCCCAACCAGGGTTCAAACCCTTGCAGTGGAAAGGCAAAGTCCTAACCACTGACCGTCAGGGAATTCTCGCTGCCCTTCTCTTCTTAGGGTCTTTTCTCAGCACTTTTTTCTGGGTCTTTATTAGCCACCTCCCTCCAGAATCTCTGTTCTTGCTGAAATTCTCTTTCTGCCCCCTCTTCCTCTGTAGGACTTTTCTCGCTTTCTGTTTCCTCCACAGAAGTTTGAAGGGGGCTAAGAGAAAGACACGGTACTCACATTGGGCTTGAGGAGGCATAAAAACATGGTTTATTCCAAACACTGCAATGTGGTACAGGAGAGAGGGAAGAGAGGTTGGTAGTGAGTGTGGACTCCCAGACTCCTCCCTTCCACGACCCAGCTCCAGACCCGGCTGGAGATCTGGGAGGTGGAGGTTTGGGGGCAGGTGCGGGGGGGGGGGGGTTCTGCTGCGTCTTTACTGAAAGGGTTGGATTTGGAGAGGATATGGCCGGTGGCACCTGGGGCTGGTCGTGGGAAGTTTTGGCTTGATGGAGGTTGGGATCAACGCTGGGGCAGTGGAGGCGGGGCTTCGTTGGGGGGCGTGTCCTAGGACAAAAGAGGGGAAAGCTACTGAGGGCGGAAAAGGAGAAGGGGGTGTCACGGTTTGACGTCGAGGGTCACAGTCTGGTCGGGGCACAGTCTGGGGCTCGGGTCACAGTTTGGGGTCAGGGGTCACAGTCTGGGGTCGGATGACCATTTTCAGGGGTCGGAAGTCACAGTCTGGGGTCAGGGGTTTCTGTGTGGCGGGGCCAAGGTCTGGGGTCACAGTTTGGCTAACGCGTCTCACAGTTTCGAGTCCCAATGGATGAAAGGTTAAAAACGGGCTTCCCCGGAGGCGTGCCTGGGGGGCCGGGGAGCTGCACAGTGATGTGGGGGCCACGGCCCCGGGCGTGGGGGTGGGACGCGGGCGTGGCGTGACCCCGCCACCTCCCGCCCCATCTGGTGACGTTAAAAAGCCCTTGTCGGGTTAAAAAAAAAAGTCCAGTGGGCTCTGAGACCCCTGCCCCCTTGCTCCCAGGCTGGGTGAGATTTGAGGGACCAAATCCCCTCCGGTTTGAAGTGCCCCCCATAGCGAGGGGCGCAGGACGCTGCTCCAGGCGGGGTCCGGCCAGTTCTATTTTCTTCATTTCCAACCCTCGCGGGTCCTGTCCACCCCGCGTGCCCCCTCGGGCTGTGGCCTGCGCTGACCAAGGGGGCGGCGGGGCCTCCCAGGCCGCGTCATACCTCGGACTCGAGGCTGGAGAAGTGTGCCGAGCCCCGGCGGGTACCCAGGTCCCCGCCCCGGTGTCTCCGGTGGGGCGCGGCGGGCAGCTGCGGCCCCCAGTGAGCGGCGTGCGGGCACCGGCGCGCGTGGCGGGAGGGCCCGGTTAGCCTGCGCGCGGGGGCGGCGCGGGGACACGAGCTGAGGTCCTCGAGCGATCGCGAGGTGGGCGCGGGCGGCGGGAGGTCCCAGCCCCCGGCGGCGCGCCGGTGCCGGTGGTGGTGCGGCGCGGCGGCGGGCGCGCGGTGTGAGGCCCGCGGGCGGTGAGGGTGCGGCCGCGGGCATCCGCAGCGGGCCCGGCGCCGGTGCGGGGGCCCCGCGGCCCAGGGCGGGGGCGGCGGCGCCCACCAGCCGCCGTCCAGGCCGTCGTGCGAGCAGCTGAGATGGCGCGGCGGCGGCAGCAGCTCCAGGCTGGCGCAGTGGCGACAGTGCCAGGCGGCGGGGCCGCTGCGCGGGGGCAGATAGTCCCAGCTGCCGGCGCGCCAGCCCCCGAGCTTGTCGACCGACCAGTAGCGGCCCGGCGGCGGCCCGAGGCGCTCGGCATATGGGTAGGGGAAGTCGGCGAACCACCAGGGCTCTAGGCCGCCCAGCGACGCGCCGCCCAGGCTCTCCGAGTCCTCCGAGTCCGACGGCGACGGCTCGAGGTCAAGGTAAGGGCAGGGGGGCGGCGCGGCGCGGCACGGGGGAGGCGCCGCCTGGGCTCCAGCGCCCGCGGCCCCCGCGCCGCCCGCGCCCCCAGCGCCGGGACCCAGCAGAGGCTGGCTCTCGGGGTCCGAGCGCGGCCAGCGCGTGGGCGCCGGAGGGCTCTCGTCCTCGAAGGCCAGGCGGCAAAGCGGCGGCCCGACGGCGGTGGCCGCGGCGGCAGGGGGCGCGGGTGGTGACGGGAAGCCGGGGAAGGCGCCGGCGGGGGGCTCGGCCGGCTCCTTGTCGCGCACGATGGCGAAGTAGGAGGGCGGCGGCTTCTGTGGCGGCTGCGTGGTCGGTGGAGACAGCGGGCGCCCAGTCGCGCCCCTGGGCGCCGCGCGCGCCTCGCCCACGCCCAGGCCCTGCGGCTCGATGGGGCCGTAGTAGCGGTGGAAGCCGTCGGCTAAGCCCGCGCCGCCGGGCGGCCCCGCACCTTTGGGGCGGCGCCAGCGATCCACGGCTGCGCGCTCGCGCGGCACGAAGGGCGCTGGGCCAGGCGGGGGCCTCGCCGCCGGGTATGCGGGGCTGGGCAGCGGCTGCGGCGGCGGCGGGGGTTTGGCGGGCGGCGGCGCAGCCTCTGCGCTGCAGCAACTGTACATTCCCTGTAGGGGCCGCGGGAGGAGCAGGGTCAGCGCGGGATGCTGGGGACCACCTGCCTTCCCTCCGACCCTCCCTCCTCTCCCGCACCCGACCTCCCTAGCTGCCTTCCACTTCTCGCCATCCCTGCCAGTTTCTTCCTTTCTCTCCCCCTCCGCCCCGCTCTCTCCCCCGTACCCTGGAGAAGGCCAGCAGGAAATCCATGCGGTGGGTGGGCCCCAGGCAATGCCGCAGGCGCCAATACACCAGGTGCTCCCAGGCGAAGACCAGCAGGGAGAGGCCCATGGCCACCAGGAGCATGTAGAAGACGCCCGCCATGTTGTCAATGTCCAGCTTGCTGCTCATCACCTCGATCTTGTCATTGTGGCAGATTCCCGAGAGCCACAGCCGTTCCAGCATCTCGATCTCATCTGGGGACAGGCGGGTGGGCTGTCACCTTCCATGGACACCCTCTGAGGATCCTCTTCTCTGATATGAAAGTCTAGGCCCTCAGACCCTTCCCCCCACCACCTTTCCCCATGACCCAGGGGTCTTTCCCTCCCCTCCTCCACTTTCCCTCCCCTGCCCCCGGCCCCCACCCCACCCCCCAGGCATCTCTGCGTGCAGCCGCACCATCCCCCAGGAACTGCAGCAGTGCCAGGTCAATGGGCCGCTTCCAGCGGGAACCCTTGTGCAAGGCGATGCCATAGCCCGTGGTGGCAAAGACCTTGCCCGAGCCGATGGTGACGAGCTTGCAGCCCTCATCTTTGCGGGCCATGTAGTTGAGCACAGCCGCGTCATAGATGAAGGCGTCCAGCTTCCTGCGGGCAGGGGCATGAAAGGCAGAGTCAGTCCCACCCAGATGCCCAGATGGCCAACCCAGAGCCCCGCTAACTGCTAACCTCCAACTGCTCCAGATCCTAACTGGTGGTGAACTTCTCAGCAAGCCACTGCACCTTTTTGTGCCTCAGTTTAAACATCTGTCCAATGGGGACAGCAGCAACACTCTCCCTTCCAAGGTTGTCGCACAGATAGCCCTGGGAGCAAAGCAAGTGCTGGAGAAATGTTAGCTGTGAGTGTTAATGAAATAACTACGTGTTCAGTCACTACTGGAACCTTCCAAAAGAAGGTCCTGCGTACTCCTCTGTTTTATTTCTTTATTTTAAAATTGTATTTATTTAAAATTTATTTGACTGCGCTGGGTCTTTGTTGTTGTCACTCAGTCGTATCTGACCCTTTGCAACCTCATGGGCTGCAGCATGCCAGGCTTCCCTGTCCTTCACCATCTCCCAGAGTGTGCTCAAACTCATGTCCATTGAATCGATGATGCCATCCAACCATCTCATTCTCTGTCACCTTGTTCTCCTCCTGCCCTCAGTCCTCGTCCTGCACTAGTAGGGAACGAGTTGGATCTAGTTCCCTGACCCGGGCCCCCTGCATTGGGAGCCTGGAGTCCTAGTCACTGGACCAGCAGGGAAGTTCCCTACTCCTCCATTTTAAAGAGGAGGGCTGAAGCTCAGAAAGGAGAATCATACAAAGAATAATAATGTTAGTGATGACTTCTGTTGTGCCACACATTCTTCTAGCTACTATAATAACTCAATTCTGTCAGCATTCCTGTGAGGTAGAAACCATCATCTCCGTTATTCAGACCAGGAAACGCAGGCCCAGACACGTGTCTTAATTTGCTTGGGTTCTCCCTGTAGGCCCTGATTTCTACAATTTGGTGGGAAGACAAGCACAGATTCTGAGTTAGTAGTTCTCAGAGATGAATACGTTGTGGCACTTGGCGCACGTCACTTCCTGCCCACCTTACTTCTGTGATGATCTGATTAATCTCAGCCTCTCCTACCAGACCGCAAGAGCCTCTAGGATAGAGTCCAAGACCCATCACATTCCAGGCTGTGACCCAGCAGTTCCTGACACAAACAAGGTGGCGGTTATATTTGTGGGATAAATGAAAGAATGATAAAGGAATGCAAACTTCTGTGGATTACACACCATGATATCCTGCAACATAAGATAACTGCTCTCAATCTGACCTATGAAGATGTCCAGGGTGTCTTAAGGAGAAAAAAAAAATCTAGTCCCGGTATCCTAGATAGAACAGAGTTCCATAGTTATTTCCTGGGGTGAAATTTTGGTCATCTTAACTGTAGACACCAGATTAGTTCTCAGAAAGAGGAATCTGTTTTGTCTAGTCCAACACTGTCCAAAAGAACATTCTGGGATGCTGGAAATGTCCCATCTGCACTGTCCAACATGGCTGCCACCAGCCCCCTGTGGCTCCGGAGCACTTGAAATGTGACCAGTACAACAGAGGGGTGGAACTTTAAATGGTATTTATTTATTTAGTTTTGGTTGCTGCAGCATGCGGGATCTTAGTTCCCCAACCCGGGATCACACCTGCCCCCGCTGCAATGGAAGCATGGAGTCTTAACCACTGGACCACCAGGGAAGTCCCAAGTTGTATTTAATGTTAGCTAGTTCAAATTTCCCCTTCATGGATCACAGCCTTGTGGCACAGGGGCTTGAAAGGTCCATATAATCAAAGCTATAGTTTTTCCAGTAGTCATGCACGAATGTGAGAGCTGGACCATAAAGAAGGCTGAACGCCGAAAAACTGGTACTTCCAAATTGTGGTGCTGGAGAAGACTCTTGAGAGTCCCTTGGACTGCAAGGAGATCAAACCAGTCAATTTTAAAAGAAATCAACCCTGAATATTCATTGGAAGGACTGATGCTGAAGTTGAAGCTCCAATACTTTGGCCACCTGATGCAAAGAGCCAACTCATTGCAAAAGACACGGATGCTGGGAAAGATTGAAGGCAAAAGGAGAAGAGGGCGGCAGAGGATGAGATGGTTGGATGGCATCACCGGCTTTATGGACATGAGTCTGAGTAAACTCCGGGAGATGGTGAAGGACAGGGAAACCTGGTGTGTTGTAGTTCATGAGGTTGCAGAGTGGGACATGACTGAGCGACTGAACAACAACTGGTGGTGTACTGGTTAAGAATCCTCCTTCCAATGCAGGGGATATGGGTTCGGTCCCTGGCTGGGGAACTACGATCCCATATGCCTTAAAGACAAAAATAAATAAATATTTTTTTAAATTTGAAAAAAAAAGAGGAGCCAAATGAATGAATTCAGACTGGTTCAGGACCAGCATTCTGGGTGCCAGTCCCTGGAGCTAAGAGGTAAGATTTAGTTAATAGGGAAAAAATGCAAACAGGCTTTCCTCCACGGCCAAAGCAAGAGAACAGTGTGTACTTTTAGTGAGCAATGTATAAAGAGGTGTGTGCGTACATGGTTTAATTGATCTGGAAAAAAAATGAAAAATAATGCTTCCTTTAGGGAATGGAGACTTGATGTTTCCTTTTTGGCCCTTCTAATGTGAGTGAGAAATTGAACCTTTCTCATGGGCTAGGCTTCCAGAACTGATTGGGAGGAGAAGCTGTGTTTCTTTACTTCTTTTTAAGAAATGCAGTTCCTTTCTCTCCCAGTGAGGTTGCTTGCCCTCAGCAGTAGGGCAAGCACACATTTGGTGTGTGAGCCAGGCAAAGCCACGCGAGGCTGCCAATGCCCTTGAACCTCTCTGTAAGGATGGAATTTTCTAGTGTTGTCCACAGCGGTGGCTATTTGAACCCCAATTTTATTTTATTATTTTTTTGAACCCCAATTTTAATTAAACTTTACAATTCTGAAGTCACACCAACTACACCTCCAGTGATCAAGAGCTGTTGGCTACCATATTGGACTGCCCAGGTTTAGCACGTTTCCATCATCACAGAAAGGGCCCTAGGAAAGCGCTGCTCTACACACGTGTCCGTCTGGCGTCCAGACTAGAATGGAAGCTCCAGGAGAGCAGAGACTTCGATTTGCTCACTGCTATACCCTGAGTGCCTAGCCCGGTGCCTGGTGCGAAAAGACTGTTCTATCTTATGTCTTTATGTGTGCTCACCCCACAGGCTATAGCCCGTCAGGCTCCTCTGTCCAGGGGATTTTCCCAGCAAGAATACTGAAATAGGTAGCCATTTCCTTCTCCACAGGATCTTCCCACCAGGGATCGAATCCGCATCTTTTGCAATGCATGCGGATTCTTTACCGCTGAGCCACTGGTTTCCCAAAAGAAGACCTTAATAAACATTTACTGGATGAATGAATGAATGAATGGACAAGTGCCTTTTAACTTTTATATCATTAGGGGTATCTTGTCAGAAGCGTTGTAACTCATTATTTGGTTTCTTTCTTGGTCCTCTCTATATTAAAAGCATATATATAGTATGTACACATATACATGTACATATTCATATATATATAGGGGCTTCCCAGGTGGCACCAGTGGTAAAGAACCCACCTGCCAATGCAGGAGACATAAAAGACACGGGTTCGACTCCTGGGTCGGGAAGATTCCCTGGAGAGGGAAATGGCAATGCACTCCCGTGTTCTTGCCTGGAGAATGCTATGGACAGAACAGCCTAGTGGGCTACAGTCCATTGGGGTCGCCAAGAGTTGGACAGGAGTGAAGCGACTTAGCACGCACACATGCATTCATATATATATATATAGAGAGAGAGAGAGAGAGAGAGAGAGAGACAGGAAGAAAGACCAAAAAATACTGACCTTGGGGATCCCCCAGTACAAATGGTCCAGACAGCCCAGCCCACAGTGAAGTCTATAATTAAAACCCTGCTCATGTGCTCACAGGTGCACTGCTTCCAGAGTTTTGGATGCCTACTCCCAAATATGAACTGACTACCAGAGGTTACTAGACACCAGATAAAGCCTCTAACAAAATTAAAGACAGAAAGAGGGACTCCCCTGGCAGTCCAATGGTTAGGACTCCACGCGTCCACTTCAGAGGGCCCAGGTTCAATCCCGAGTCAGGGAACTAAGCTCTCATAAGCCATGCCACACGGCCAAATAAACAAATAGGAGGGGGAATTTGGAGGAATCATCATACAGAGAGAAAATGTTAAAAAACCAAAACTCAGCAACTATCATTAATGTCATCAGAAAAGCAAGACAAGATACTGCAACTTTGAACCATTATGAAGTCGGATACTACAGGGACTTCCCTGGTGGTGCAGTGTATAAGGATGGGTTGCTCACTCAGGAGACACAGAATCGATCCCTGACCTGGCAAGATCCCACGTGCTGCCGGGCAACTAATAAGCCTGGGAGCCACAACTGCTGAGCCCACAGGCCGCAACTGAGTGTTGCATGCCACCACAAAGATCGAAGACCCCATGTCATGAAGAGCTAAGACCCGGTGCAGCCAAACAAATCAATACTTTTAAAAGTCTGTATTTGACTCTCCAAGCTATATGGATGTATAACTCTGATAGAAATTGAATGAAAAATTAGAAAAAAATGTTTAAAGGAACACTGAGGAGAAAAAGAATTCAGCAGAGGCAGGAAATCCGAGCAAGAAGTGACAGAGAGAAACACAGGGGGATCCTTTGTGGATCCACCAAGCTTCTGGGTAAGGGGCAGAGGAGAAGAGTCTGGGTTTCTCACTGGGTGAGTGAGGTTATATAGTGCAGTGGTTGAGAAGTTGGGCTGAGAATCAGATTCCAGGGTTCAAATCCCAACTCTTCCCCTCAGCAGAATTGTAGGGTCTTACCATATATTCTCATCTATAGAATGAGAACAATAATATTCACCTATAAAGAATTATAGCTGAGCACTGAAGAACTGATGCTTTTGAACTGTGGTGCTGGAAAAGACTCTTGAGAGTCCCTTGGACTGCAAGGAGATCAAACCAGTCCATCCTAAAGGAAACCAGTCCTGAATATTCATTGGAAGGACTAATGTTGAAACTGAAGCTCTAATGCTTTGGCCACTTGATGCGAAGAGCCGACTCACTGGCAAAGACCTTCATGCTGGGAAAGATGGAGAGCAAGAGGAGAAGTAGGTGGCAGAGGATGAGATGGTTGGCTGGCATCATCGACTCAGTGGACATGAGTCTGAGCAAACTCCGAGAGAGAGTGAAGGACAGGGAAGCCTGGTGGGTGCAGTCCATGGGGTTGCAAAGAGTCAGACCCGACCGAGCGACTGAACAACAAATGGAAAGTTATGGGTTGAACTGTCTTCCCCCGAAATTCATAACATTGAAGTCCTATCCCAGTGCCTCTGAATGTGATCTTAGTTGGAGAAAAGGTCTCTACAGTCTCTACATTTTAATTAAGTTAAAATGAGGTCACGAAAGTGGGCCCTGAATGGTGTTCTTCTATGAAGGAGGAATTTGAATACAGGGATATGCACAAAGGGAAGATGACGTGAAAAGACACAGAAAGGGACTTTCCTCATGATCCACTGGTGAAGAATCTGCGTAGCAATGCAAGGGACACGGGTTCGATTCCTGGTCAGAGGACTAAGATCCCACATGCCTTGGAGCAACTAAGCCTACACGCTGAAACTACTGAGTCCTCGAGCTACAACTAAAGACTCCACGAGCCACAGCGAAAGATCTCACATGACACAACTAAGATGCAACACAGCCCCCCCCTAAAAAAAAGAAAATGAATAAAAGACTCAGGCAGAAGAGGGCCATCTATGAGGCCATCCACGAGGCCAGGGAGACGGGCCTGGGATGGGTCCTTCCTTTACAGCCAAGCAGGATTTCTAGCCTCCAGCACTGTGAGATGATAAATTTTTGTTACGGCAGTCCTAGCAAACCAACTGGAGAAGGCAATGGCACCCCACTCCAGTACTCTTGCCTGGAAAATGCCATGGACGGAGGAGCCTGGTAGGCTGCAATCCGTGGGGTCGCTAAGAGTCGGACATGACTGAGAGAATTCCCTTTCACTTTTCACTTTCATGCATTGGAGAAGGAAATGGCAACCCACTCCAGTGTTCTTGCCTGGAGAATCCCAGGGACGGGGGAGCCTGGTGGGCTGCCATCTATGGGGTCGCACAGAGTTGGACACAACTGACGTGACTTAGCAGCAGCAGCAGCAGCAGCAAACCAATAACGGACTTAAATGAGTTAGAACTTGATGTAGAATAAACACTATAGTACATTAAAAAGACACAGGAATGATGCCAAGCCTTGGCAAGGATGTGGAAGAAATGGAACTTTCCTACACTGCTGATGAGAGTGTAAATTGGTACAACCACTTTGGAAAATGTCTGGCAACATCTTTTGAAGCTAAGAAGACACCACTATATGATCCAGCAGGTCCACTCATGGGAATTTACTGAAAGACATGAATGTGTATGTCCTCCAAACACCTGTACAGGAATGTTCATAGTAGGATCGTCACAACGGCCAATGCTGGAAACACACAAATGTTCATGAATCAGGAGAACGGAAGGGTTCTGATATACTCCTGTGTTGGTATACTCAACAGAATGGAGTGCAATGAACACACTTGGTAGTAGCATTGGACGAAGCAAGCTAGACACAATTATACACACTGTTTGATTCTATTTATGTGATATTCAGAATGAAGCAAAACTAATTTACACTGATAATCTATGAAGACTAGGTCAGAGGGGGACTAGAAATGTTTCATACCTTAACCTGAGTGTGGAAACATGAATGTATAGATGATCAATGACCTTCACACTTAAGATTTGTGTATTTGTGTATGGCAGGATGTAAATGCATGCAGCTACTATGCAGAAAAAGTATAGAGCTCAGTTGGTAAAGAATCCTCCAGCAACGCAGGAGACCCCGGTTCGATTCCTGGGTCAGGAAGATCTGCTGGAGGAGGACCAGGCTTCCCACTCCAGTATTTTCAGGCTTCCCTGGTGGCTCAGCTGGTAAAGGATCCGCCTGCAATTCGAGAGGACCTGTTTTTGATCCCTGGGTTGGGAAGATCCCTGAAGAAGGGAAAGGCTACCCACTCCAGTATTGTGGCCTGGAGAATTCCATGGATTGTATAGTCCATAGGATCGCAAAGAGTAGGACACGACTGAGCGATTTTCAGTCATGAAATCGATTTTCACAACTTTACATGTGAAATCGATTTTCAGTTGTGAAATTTTAGCGAAATCTAAAAATAGAGTTACTATGTGATCCAGCAATCCCACTCTTGAGCATATATCTGGGAAAGACAAAAATTCTAATTCGAAAAGACACATACATCCCAGTGTTCACAGCAGCACCATTCACAAGAGCCAAGACACGGAAACCACCTGAATGCCTGTTGACAGATGAGACAGATGAATGGATAAAGAAAACATGGTATGTCTATATATTATATGTAGACACATATATGTAAATACAATGGGATCTTGTTATTTGTTCGCTAAGTTGTGTCTGACTCTTTGCCATGGACTGCAGCCCACCAGACTCCTCTGTCCATGGGATTTCCCAGGCAGGAATACTGGAGTAGGTTGCTATTTCCTTCTCCAGGGGATCGTCCCAAGCCAGACATTGAACCTCTGTCTCCTACATTGGCAGGCAGATTCTTTACCACTGAGCCATCAGGCAAGCACACAATGGAATACTACCTGGTCATAAAGGAGAATGAAATAATGCCATTTGCAGCAATATGGATGGAACCTAGAGATTATCGTTCTAAATGAAGTAACTCAGAGAGAGGCAAATATTATGTGATATCACTTATATGTGGAATCTAAAAAATATTACACAGAAACTTATTAAAATAGAACCAGACTCACAGACATAGAAAACAAACTTATGATCACCAAAGGGGAAAAGGGGGAGGGAGGAATTTGGAGTTTGGGATTAGCAGATATACTATATATAAAATAGATCAATAACAATGGTCTACTGTATAGCACAGAGAACTGTAGTCAGTATTTTATAATAGACCATAGTAAAGAATCTGGAATATATATATATGTTTATACATACATAAACCATATTATTTTGCTGTATACCTGAAACTAACATAACATTGGAAATCAACTATACTTCAGTAATAATAATAATAAAAGATCTGTGCGTGTTACATCTCAATTTTAAAAAAGACGCAATATAAAAAGACCCAGGATGAAGCCTCAAGCTATTCTTACTTATTAAGGGCTGAGACTGTGGCTGACATTTAGATGAAAAGAAAAGTACAGGTAACCCTCGTCCTCTGAACTCAGGGGCGGGATAGATTTGGATTCCTTTTCTTGAGATGGGGCTGTTCTCCCTTGCTGGTCACACTTTCACTGCTCTCCAAAACTCAGAAACCAAGCAGATTGAGGACTCAGGGCTTCCCGCTACCCAATTCTTGCTCTCTAAACGTAAGGATGAAATTGACTGGAAATGTGAGGGATCCCTGCAGAAGTACAAGAGAAGAGGAAGGCAATTCTGCCTCTCGCAGAAGGGCACCTTGTGCTCGGGAAAGTAGGGATCAGTGAGCAGAGCCTGGGAAAGCCGCCCTACTTTGCAGAAGCGAGGTAGAGGATCTGGAATTCCCAGGGGCCTTCCCGAAGGGAGGAGCCGAGGAGGAAGAAGTGGAAGAGGGAAGGGGGGAGAAATGAGTCAGCTGGCTTGCTGGGGAGGATACTCGGGGGGTGAGTAAGGCAGTGAAGAAGTCCCAGGGGGGTGGGGAGGTGGCCAGAGCACTTGTATGTGTCATGTTCATCACCTTCACTAAGAAACTTTCCGCATTTAGATGATGTACACCCAGGCCGACCAATTCGGCAGCTACAAGCCCCTGTGGCTGTTTTGAGCACTTGAATTGAGATGTGTGGTATGTAAAATGCACCTGCATGCGTGCTAAGTTGCTTCAGTCGTGTCCTGCTCTTTGCCACCCATGGATTGTAGCCCGCCATGCTCCTCTGTCCATGGGATTCTCCAGGCAAGAATACTGGAGTGGGTTGCCATGCCCTCCTCCAGGGGATCTTCCGGACCCAGGGATCGAACCCATGCCTCTTGTGTCTCCTGTGCTGGCAGACAGTTCTTTACCACTGGCGCCACCTGGGAAGCCCGGGGTCTAAAGGCACCTAGATGCTAAGGGGCAGGAAACTAGATGACATCTGGGGATCATGGCAAGTAAAGGAAGGAATTAAGAAGTGGAAGAAGTACCGGGAAAGGGACTTCCCTGGTGGTCCAGGGGTTGACTCCGTGGTTCCAAGGCAGGGGGCCCACAGGTTTGACCCCTGGTCAGGGAACTAAGATCCTACATACCTTGTGGCACAGCCAAAAAAAAAAAAAAAAAATTAAGGGAAGTACCAGGAAAGACGAGGAGGAGGAAGAGAAGAAAAAGGAAAACAGAGAGGAAAGGAAGGAAACCACAGAAGAGGTAAAAAGACAGAGCTCAAGAACGCCACTGTGATTGCCACTAGCCAGATGTGACTGACTCCGAATTGAGATAAGAGATGGGCTGTGACTAGAAAATCTGAAGCACCCACCCTGCCCCCTGCCAAAAAAGTAAAACATCTCAAGGGTTTTTTTGGCCGCACCTTGCAGCTTGTGAGATTTTAGTTATCCAACCAGGGATCGAAGCTGGGACCTTGGCAGTGCAAGCACAAAGTCCTAACCACTGGACCGTCAGGGAATTCCTCATCATTAATTTCGATATTACATACTGAAATGATAATCTGTTGGAACTACTGGGTTAAATACAATGTACCATTCGAATTAATGTCACCTGTTTCTTTTAGTGTGACTCCTGGAGACAATTACAGAACATATGTGGATCTACTGTACAACACAGGGAACTATATTCAGTATCTTGTAATAGCCTATAATGGAAAAGAATCTGAAAAGAATATATATTTAATTTATATATATATAACTGAATCACTTTGCTATACATCTGAAACACTGTAAATTTAAAAATGTTTACTTCAATTAAATTTAAAAATGTTTCATTAATGAAAAAAAATCATTCATCCACAATTAAAAAAAAAAAAGAAAATTAGGGACTTCCCTGGCAGTCCAGTGGTTAAGACTTTGCCCTGCTGCACAGGGTGCCGGTTCATTCCCTGGTCCAGGAGCCATGGTCCCATATGCCTCATGGCCAAAAAAGCAAAACTTAAAACAGAAGCGATATTGTAATAAATTCAATAAAGACTATATAAAAACGGTCCACATCAAAAAAATTCTTAAAATATATATAAGTGTGTGTGTGTCTCCCCAGCTCTGCTCTAGAAAAAAAAGGCTCGAGGAAATGCCTTGAAATATGAATAAGGAGGGGGAAAGGAGAGAGCTTCACTTTTTGTTCATTTTTGACTGTGAGCCTTGTGGGATTTTAGTTCCTTCAGCAGGGATCGAACCCTGTTTCTGGGCAGTAAGAACACTGAGTCCTAACCATGGACCGCCATGGAATTCCCAAGATCTTCACCTTTTACATTATTATTTTTAACAATGTGCAAGAGTTAAGCAAATAAAACCTTTAAACAGAAGCAGGAAAGAGATATGGGAAGGGGAATGTTTGTTCATGAAACTTGGGAATGTGAAGTCAAAAGGTGCCACACACAGAGAAAGGGGGTATCCTCCAGGCAGGAAGCCCTGGGGAAGGGGCTGAGGGGTCCATCAGGCATCACAGCTAAAGGGAAGGCAGGAGGAAGCGTGTTCTGGAAAGGAGTGTGAGGCTTTGTAGCCCACAGGTTCCTGGGTGTCTTTAAGAACCTTCAGGAAATAGGGAAGTGGCAGCTTGGGGAACCACGTGACAATTAGAATCCAAACACAGAGAGAGGGACTTCTTTGGTCGTCCAGTGGCTCAATTAGAATCTAGACACAGAGGTAGGGACTAGGTGGGACCTGGGTTCAATCCCTGGTAGGAAACAAGATCCCATATGCCGCATCTAAGACCCAGTGCAGCCAAATAAATAAATATTAAAAAAAAAAAATGACAGCCGGGTAAAAAAGATCCAGTTACTCTAAGTGGCCCCTTCAGGGATCAGCAGAGCATGGGCCTGAGGGAAGGTGTCTGGAGGGCAGTATAGTGTGTGTGTGTGTTAGTCGCTCAGTCGTGTCCAACTCTTTGCAGCCCCATGGACTCTATCCTGCCAGGCTTCTCTGTCCATGGAATTCTCTAGGCAAGAATACTGGAGTTGGTAGCCATTCCCTTCTCCAAGGGATCGTCCCCTGTGGAACTGAACCCAAGTCTCCTGCATTGCAGGCAAATTCTTTACCGTCTGAGCCACCAGGGAAGCCCGGAGAGCAGTTTAGCTTCTGCCTAACTGGTCCCTCTAATCCCCATCCAGCTTCATTCTCCACTTGGCAGCCAAGGGGAACATTTACAAACAGAAATCTAATTACATGGCTCCCTTAAAGTCCCCCTTTCCCATGGCTTCTCACTGGCCTTCAAATAAGGCCCAGCCCTAACCTCAGCCTCAGGGATCACACCCTATGTCCTACTCTCGTCTACCCTTTAAACTGAACTCTCCACCCTTCAGCCATGCTTGCCTTCTTGCTGTTACTTTTTCTTTGTTAAAAATTTTTTGCCTTTCCGCCCAGCATGCCAGATCTTAGTTCCCCTGACAGGGATCGAACCCATGCCCCTTATAGTGGAAAAATGGAGTCTTAACCACTGGACCACCAGGAAGTTCCCCTGCTTGTCCTCTGAGAAGCCAAGACCACTCCTGGCTCAGACCTACTGCACAACCTGTTCCCTTTGCCTGCAAGGTTCTGCCTTCATAAGTCCACCTGGCTAAGAAGGGGTCCCTCACCTCCTTCTGGGCTCTCCAGAGGTGAGCCCAGTCGCCTCCCCCATCACTTTCTGCAATGATCACGCTGATTTTTCTGCTTGCATGTTTCTTGTTCATTTCCTGCCTCTAGACTGTAAGCTCCCTGGGGGCAGGAACTGTGATCAACATGTTTGTTCACTGCCTGGATGGAGTCGGGACTAAGGAAATAAATTCATGCTGAATGACTATATCAATGAGAAACAGGGAGAGAGAGTCATTATGCTCAGCTTTGTTGTAACCTTGGACCGCTCTTTGGAGCCAGAACTTAACTTTTCCCTATGATTTGGGAAACTGATGTTAAAAGGAAAAATCCAAGTATTGATTCCAGTGAGTTCAGATCTAACGATGATGATGATAGTAAGAATAATAACAACAGTGTGTCCTGCACTGTTCTAAGTGTTTTGCATGGATTAACTAATAATAACTACTATAACAATTCTTATTAAAAAAAAACATATGAGATGGGTTATTCCCATTTTACAAGGAGGAAACTGAGGCTCAGAGAGGTTGAGTAACTTGCCCAAGGTCACACAGCCAAGAACGGACAAAGCCAGGATCTGAACTCTGGCAGCCTGGCCCCCAAATCCATAATCACTGGATCCTTAAAAATATCCTAAGGGGTTCATTCCTACCCTCAATGACCTCTGACCTCCAAGCTGACCCACCCTGGGCTGACCGCTGAGGCTGACAAATGACCCTGACCCCTTGCCAGCTCCGAGCCTCCTCAGGACCCCCAGCAGCCACACCCCTCCCCGCACCTCCCGGCCCCCAGTCTGCGCTGACCCTGCCTTGAGCTGAGTGAGCGCTTCCTCTACGCGGGGCTGGTTGTAGCGCACCATGTAACTGTGCATGTCAGGGTAGTTGCTGCGGATGTTCTTCTCCGTGGACCCGTTGGGCACCGTCCCAAACTTCAGGGGCGGGTACTGCTCCTGGGGCCGCTGGAACTGGGGCAGAATGGGGAGATATTAGAGCGCCCCCACCAGGGGCCATCTGGGTCAAGGATGTCCTCAACCAGCCTCTCCATTCTGGGGGCCACTGGTAGATGCCCCAGTCCAGAAGTGGTTCTCACACTGGCTCACTGTGACCCCCCGCAGGAAGCACTACTCTTCACCCATCACATATGTTCACAGTTATCAGTACACGTGCCCGCAAGTAGGTATACATACACGTGCGCATACACAATCAGGAGTTATGTTGAAATATTTAATCCCCAGTATGGCCTGATCATGGTCTAATTAGAAAAGACCCCCTAATTAGAAAAGGCCCCTGCTGGGTCAGGCATTAACCCTTAACTTGCTGGATCATGGGAGGTCCCGGGGTAGGGGCTGGCATGGCGCAGGCTAGGGGCAGTTGCTAAGAGTTACCAATCAGTTCAGAAATAGTTCACTATTTTTTTTTTTTTTTGCCTTACCACATGGTACATGGGATCTTAGTTCCCTGATGGGGGATCAAACCCACATGCCCGGAAGTGGAAGTGCAGAGTCTCAACCCCTGGCCTGCCAGGGAAGTCCCAATGGTGCACTGTTTTAGCAACACACTGGTGTGCTGGCTTGATGTCGGGTGTATATATGACTAAAACAGAAGCTCCCTACAACCATACTCACCCTGATTACAGAAAATACAGTCAAACATATTTCTAGTCTATTCCATTCCTTTAAAAAAAAAAAGTTTGTCATAATTTATGGAGTGGGTCATGACGCCCAGTTAACCACGTTAGTCTCAGAGTGCGCTGTGCGGACCACCTGTCCCCTGAACAAACTGTGATCCATGGTGAGGTAAGTACAGAAACTGAGAGAGTGAGCATTTCAAGTTATCTCAGAGAATAATTTTGTGCCTAAGAAATAAAATGTGGTTTGGAATTTTGCATGTCTTGGTTTTAAATTTTATTTTACTTTTCCAGTCATTCCTTTCTATTTTATTTTATACAAGAGTCAGTCTCTACTGGATTAGAAATGTCAAGAATTAGCCCTTCATCACAGTTTGAGGGAAGCACTGATTTAGAATATTCCTTGTGGCACTATGGCCCCTAGAATATTTGGGGATACTCTTTTCTCCTTAGAATGTTTAAATACATTGTGAAACATGTTTTCCCTCCAGAATATTCCATTCTAGTACTCTAGAACTCTTTCTGGGAAAAAAACCCCATCTGCCACCTCCAACCCCAGCCCATTCCCTCCCTCCCCAAACACACACACCTTTCGGTCACTGAGCCCAGACACGGTGTCCACATACTCCTCCTGGATCATGAAGGCGGCCAGGTTGGCTGTGTAGCTGGCGAGAAAGATGACAGCGAAGAAGGCCCACACCAACACCATGATTTTGCTGGTGGTCCCCCGGGGGTTCTCCACGGGCACCGAGTTGTTGAACACCAGGGCCCAGAGCAGCCAGATGGATTTCCCAATGGTGAAGGTTGAGCCACCAGGGCCTGCAGGGGGCCAGGAGGAGGACATGGACCCCACATCCCTTCTGCTCAGTGAGGGAGAGCAGAGAGGACTACAATTCCCAGTGGCCCCTGAGCCCCCTGCTGCCTCAGACCACAGCTCTTTCCCAGGGGCTGTTGGGAAATATAGTTCTATCTGTGGTCCAGGCACACTGAGGTAGGGTGATGGAAGAAGGCACTCACGTTTGCCCGTGGCCAGGCTGCGGTTGTAGCCGACGGGACTGAGGTACTCGAAGATGAAAACGGTGACCGCGACCACAGTGAGGCACATGACGAACATCATCACCCACACGGCAGGGCTGTATGGCTCTGAGGGCAAGGGGGTGTGTGGTCATGATTCATCCAAGACAAGGCTTGGGTGCCCCCAGACATGTGACCTCGTCCTACTTTGCCCCCTTCTCAGAGATAGACTCACTGCCCACCAGACCCCTGGGGAGAGCGGGGGTGGGGGTTTGGGGGGAGAACAGTCTCTTCCAAAGACAATCATCTCAACCATTTCTGTGATTTCAACCACCAAATACAAACTGTCTCCTAAATACCTTTCCTGAACCCCAGACCTGATTCTCCACCCACCCCCGGCAATTGCCCCAGGCCATTCATGTCCCACGCTGAGCCCAGCACCAACTCCCATGTCCCCATCCTGGGAGTTTCACCATTTATCCAGTCACTCCCCAGACCCTCCTCCCCTATTTGCCACCCTCTCTCCCTCCTCACTCTTCCTCCCCAGCATCCCATCAGTCCCCACTTCCCTTCTCCTGTCCTCCCTCTACCTCTACTCCCCACCTGGACCTTTCTTCTCCATTCTCTCTGCCAACAAGGCTCAGGCCACACCCTGTCCCCTGGACCATCTCCCCGTGCTCTCCCCTCCAGCCCTTCCTTCCACTATGGCCCTAAGAGGCTCTCTCTACACCCAGAGATGAGTTGTCCTCAACTCACAGTCCTCTGTGGCTCCCCTGTGCCCCCAGAACAAAGTCCCTGCCCCTCAGCCTTGCTTCCACTCTCCTCTCTGGACTGATCATTGTCTCAAGAACCCATTTCTTTAACCACCCAGAACCCACAGTTCCCCAAAGAAGCCACATCTTCTCTGCCTCTTTCTCAATAGCTTCCCTGCCAGAGGCCCCACCCTGACCTGTCCATCAGCCAAACTCCTCACACTGCCTCCTGGAGCTCACTGACAACAAACCCAAATCACCGTTTCCTTGAGATCAGTCCTGGGTATTTGACCTCCCCGGGCCAAGTGCCAGCAGCCAGGACTGCCCCCATCACAGCAGGGTCACCAGCCTGGACTGCCACCGCAGTATCTGGGGATCTGCCTGTCACCTCCACCAGGCCACGTGGTAGGGCATGAACATGACCTTGTCACTCCCTTGCTGAAGGCAGGGGCCCCACGTGGTGCCTCTCAGGGTGCCCTGCTGAGACCTCGGTGCAAAGAGGAGGCCACAAGAGACACCACTGGGAAAACAGACGGAAAACAAAACACCAGGGAAGGGCTGTCCCTTCTCCTCCCAGCCCTTCCCCCTCCCAGGAGCTTTGCTCAGACTTCAGAGAGCAAGAGGGAACGAATGGATGTGAACCGCTGCCTTTGGCCTCTCTTTTGTCCAAGCTCAGTAAATGAGCTCGCTCCTCAGTCTACCTCAAAGCCACCAGCCCATCGGGTGCCGGCTTTCTAATCGCATCCTAAGCCTGTTTACTTGTCTCACCCTCTCGGTCACCTTCCTATCCCATGCCCCAGCCTCTCTCTGCACTGACCTCTGCAGTAGCCTCTTCACGGGCCTCCTGCCTCCGCAGAGCCGCCAGTGGGATATTTTAAAAGTCTAAATCTGATCATATATCCCCACACCACTGCCTGCAGTTAAAAACCTTGCCATTGCAAACAAAACAAAACAAACCAAAAACTGCCTTCCTATCGCAGGGACCATCTGCACAATCCACCATCCAGTTCCATCTCAGTCACCTCCCACCCCTCCCGTGATCACTCACTGCCCCCTCCCCAATTCACACAGGCTTCCTGATAGTTCACAAATAACCCCACAAACATTCCCACCTTGGGGCCTTTGCCTGTTCCCTCTGCCTGTGACACTTTTCCAGCCAGATCTATGCAGGACCCGGTCACCCACTCAGACGGGCCTGCCTCTCCACCCAGGGCAGCATCAACCCTATTTCTCGCCATCTCTTCCCCTGGCTTAATTTCTCGTAGTATTTACCACCATCTGAAATTATGTGGTCAATGTTTCCCTTTAAGAGATTGTTTTCGGTCTCCCCTGTAAGACTGGCGCATAGCTCTTAGAGGGCAGAGTTTTGTGTGCAGCCCAGAGCCTGGCACATAGTAGGTGCTCAGTAAACACTGTTTGACAAGGGCCGTGCTCATCTCTTTTCCTTGTCTTATATACAGGGGAAAATGGGTTTTGCGGGGCCTGCTGCTTACACAATTTGCAGGGTTCTCTTTAAGAAAAAAGTACACATGATTATGAAGCCAAGACCGGGTACAGGGCCTTGAAGGGATTGTGTAGAAGACTCCTGAAGCTCAGACTTTCTTAGATGTATGGGAAAATTGCTTCTGGTGGGGGAGATTCTCCTATTTTACAGATCAGAGAACTGAGGCCCTCAGTTCACCTGAGTCACCCTGCTGGTACAAGCAATAACAAGACGGGAGTTAGACACACAGCGGCTCTGCCCCATTCCTGACTCCTTGTCGTTCCAGGGCCCCTGCTCACCAAGGAAGGCCGAGGGGGACACAGTGCCATTGCTCCGCGCCACCATGACGCTGATGCCGGTCTCTACGAAGGGCACAGAGAAATCCACGATTTCGGACCGCTCCTCGTTGATGGTGAGGGAGCCAATGGCCATGTCTGCTCGCTGGTAGAACACCTGAGGGTGAGGACAGGAAAGGAGTGAGGGAAGCCGGGTGGCTCTGGACAAAGACAGGTTCCAGGAGGAGACTAGCGACAGGGTGAGAGAGAGGGCTAGGAGGGTGGTGGGGTGGGTGAGGGGGACCCAGGCAGAGTCCGGCAGGAAAGGCGGAGGTGAGAGAACAAGAGTGGGAAGAAGTGGTCTTCATCCTCCTTCACCGGGAGGTTTGGGACCTCCATCCTCCTGGCCCCGCCCCCTTTTCCTAGTCTCTAAGGTTCCACTCTCCGAGCTCCGCCTCCTCCGCCCTGAAGGTCCCTCCTCCTGGCCCTGCCCCTCCACCAAGGTGAGCCTTTCCTGTGGCCCCGCCTCTTCAAATCCAGGCGTGGCCACTTTGACCACGCCCCCAGACCGCAGCGTGCCCTCGTAGCCCCGCCCCTCTCGGAGACACGGCTCCCGCCTCCGGGCTCCGACCCCCGACCCAGCAGCTCCTTGGCCAGGACCTGGTCCTGACTCCGCTCCCCACCTGCCCCGTCTCGGTCCCCGCCCTGTCCTCGCCCACCTCACCTCCCCGATCATGCCGTTCCAGACGCCGTCTATCTTTTTGCCGTGCTTCCCGTTGGTGACCAGGTAGAGGTCGTAGCTGAAGCCGATGGTCTGCGCCAGCCGCTTCAGAATGTCGATGCAGAAGCCCTTGCAGCAGCGCTTTTCCGGGCGGGGGGCATCAGGCGGAGGGCTGCGGGGGGCGATCAGGCTCGGGAACGTTGGGGACACCCCCCCACCCCCACCCCACGCCTTATGGAGAGAGGGACGAGCAGCAGCTAAAACGATGGTGGGCGTCGCTTTCTGGGAAAACTGAGACTCCAAGGAATTACGTGACTTGTCCAAGGTCACCCAGCTGGAGGGATTTCCGGGCCCCAAGGGAGGTGGGGTCTGGGGGGCCAGGACTGCAGGAGACTGCAAGGGAGGGTTTTGAAACGGGACCTCCTGGATCCCAGGCTGTCACCTGTGGGTGCGGTTGAGCTGGCTCCGGCAGGGCACAGAGTCTCGGATGCAAGTGCCACTGATGGGGTCGGCGGGCTCCACGATGACGAAGGGCCGCTCTTCCAGCGTGGCCACCGTGAGGTGCTGCGTGTCATCCACTGGCTGCAGGAAGCGGCCGTAGCGCGACCACAGTGGGTACTTGAGGCGGAGAGTCTGCTGCTCCCAGCTGCCCACCTTGGCCAAGAGCAGGGGATTCAGGCTTCCTGAGGGGGCACTTTCCAGAATGTTCTGGCTTTCCTGGCCCTCCTTCCTCAGAGCCCCGGGCTCCCAGCTCCTTCTCCCTCAGATCCAGAAGTCTGGACCCCCTCTCCCCTACCTCTCTCCAGGACCTGGAAACCCTTCAGGCCCATTACCCTGGGCTTTCTTCTACCAGGACCCAGGGGTCTGGGTTCCCAGTTCTTTCCTTGACCACTTGGAATCTCAGGCTCTCAGCCCCTTCCTCCCTCAGAGGCCAGAGCCCAGGGCCTCAGCCCCCACCTCTGCCAGAAGTCTGGGTCCTCACTGCTTCTTCCCCAGGACCCAGGAGTCCCACTCCTCGCCTGTGCCTGAGGTCAGCGCTGGGACTCACCACCTCCCACGTCCTGTCTCGGGTGAGGGAGATGACCACCAGGGAGGGGTTCACAAGGAAGCCGTCCTCATTGAAGGAGTAGTCCCGGTTGTCCCAGGTAATATTCATGAAGTACCTGCCCAGGAGGAAGGGAGGGTAGTGTGGGGCCCTGGACTGGACCTTGGCACCTGAAGGCAGAGAAAGTCCCCTTGCTACTGACCAACCCCACCCCCCCTAGTTCGAATCTCTCTTTCGGGTTCTTGAAGACCTGAATATGCCCCTTCTTCACTAGGCACTCTCCTTTGCCAGCCCGGTGCCCCCAAGACAAGGTCCCAGACCCTTAGCCTGGGTTTGGGGATCTCAGGGCTCCACCTGCCTCTGCAGCCCCATCTCTGATCACTTCCCACAGTCACTCTTTCCACCCAAACCCTTTCCCTGCCCCACCACACTGTATGTGGGGTGTCCTCCAAACACATCAAGTGGTTTCCTAGCTCTAGGTCTTTGTAGGTGCTTTTCTCTCTGCCTTCCCTAGCTCAGTTGGTAAAGAATCTGCCTGCAGTGCAGGAGACTGGGGTTCGATCCCTGTGTTGGGAAGATCTCCTGGAGAAGGAAATGGCAAACAACTACAGTATCCTTGCCTGGAAAATCCCATGGACAGAGGAGCCTGGTGGGCTACAGTCCATAGCGTTGCAAAGAGTTTGGCACAACTGAGAGACTAACAGTTTCATTTTTTCTCTCTGCCTAGGAAAAAACCCTTGGAAAAAGGAAAAAGACGCAGGTTCAATCCCTGGTCAGGGAAGTTCCACATGCCGGGCAGTGCAGCCAAAAGAAAAAAAAAAGACCCTTATTCTCTCCTCATCCTGAGTAGTTCTTATGTGTTCAAGACTCCGCTCACGTCTATCTTCTGGACAAAAGCCCTGGGAGGGGCTCTGGACTCCCAAATATCTTTACTATACAGTGGCAGCCTGCACTCTGAATGCTCTTCGCATCACCCTGGTCACTGGACCAGACCCTCAGCTGCCATCCTCACCCCCTCACTCCCCCTCCCTCACCCCCCATGCAGGGCATCTGTCCTCAAATCCCATCCTTCCTGCCCCGGGGATATCTCTGCCCCAGCCCTCCTCTCTGTCCCTACAACCCTCCAGGACCCCACCCCAGCCTCCTACTTTGCCTCCAGCCTCCAATCTTTCTCCTCCAACCTGAACCCATCCCATCCCAGAGGGGTCTGTCTACACCCCAAACTGACTCCACTCTCTCCTGCTCAGAGCCCACTCATAGCTTCCGAGTCCCCTAGAATACAGTTTGAACCTCTCAACCTGGCATTCAAAACCCTTGTAAGGACTTCCCTGATGGCCCAGTGGCTAAGACTCTGCTCTCCCAATGCAGGGGGCCCAGGTTTGATCACCAGTCAGGGAACTAAGATCCCACATGCTGCAACTAAGACCTGGCACAGCCAAATACATTTTCTTTTTTTTAAAAAAAGGGCCCTTGTGGCCTGTCCCCCCTCTGCCTCACCAGCCTCATCACTCCCAACCCGTAAATTCTCTTGCCTTTATCCACCCTGAGCTATTATGGTCCCACCAAACTGCTCCAAGTTTTTCTCCCCTCTGGTCCTTTGCACAATGCTCTTTCCCCTCTCTGGATTATCTATTTCTGGGGGACTCCCGATTGCCTTTGAAGCCAAATCTAAATCCCTAACCTGGCCTAAATGCCCTACCTACGCTGGGCCACATGTCACTCCATCATATTCTGCCCGCTTGCCCACTGTGCTCCAGACACATTGGCTTTATTTCAGGCATTTCCAGCCTCAGGGCCCTTAAACCTTCTGTTCCCCCTCCCTTCTCTTCACGCAGATCTTCCAATAGTTGGCTCTCTCTGTCTCCCTTTTTGTTTCTGGCTATGCTGCTCAGCTTGTGGGATTTTAGTTCCCCAACCAGGGACTGAACCCAGGTCCTTTGCAGTGAGATCATGGAGTCCTAACCACTGGACTACCAGGGAATTCCCCTGGCTCTTTCTCTTTATCCATTTTTTTTTTTAACCTCCAAATTTCCCCAACTCAGAAAGGCCTTTCCTGATGACCTCGTCTAACCTAGCACCATAGGCATTTCTCATTACATTCTGCCTGCTTTATTTTCATCTCAGAAGTTATTACCCATTGATGTTTTTTTCCTTTCTTTTCTTGTTTGTCCACTGATTGTCTCGCCTATGAGACTGTGAGCTCTGTGAGAGCAGAGGCCTCGTTCAACATTATACTCTGTGTATAAAGCAGGGCTTGGCACATTGCAGACTCTTGATAAAGGGCTTTTCAACAAATGAATGAATGAGCAATTTATTCTTCGGGTCTCAACTTATACCACCTCCTCCTGGAAACTTCCCTGAACCCATAGGCTGACCCATAACTTGTGTAGCCTAGTCTGGAATGTTGACTGAGGCCAACCCAATTCCTCTCCTGGGAGAAAGTTAGCTGTGAGATTTGGAGGGATGGTGGTGGACAGGGCTTCCCAGGTGGTGCTAGTGGTAAAGAATCAGCCTGCCAACGCAGGAGACGTAAGAGACGCAGGTTCAGTCCCTGGGTCGGGAAGATCTCCTGGAGGAAGGCGTGGAAACCTACTCCAGTATCCTTGCCTGTCTGTGGGATCGCAAAGATCCCTGATCGCAAAGATGCCTGAAGGGACTTAGCACACACACATGTGGCAGACACAATGGGCTGAAATGATGAGTATCATGAAGGAACAGAAATTCTGGGTCATCAGAAGAACTGGACAGGGAGAAGAACTGCCCTCTGGGGGGACAAGGTAGAAACAGAGAGAGAGATGTTGATGAAGATGGAGATAGTGACGGGGAGGGAAACGAGAGAGAGAGAATCAGAAAGAATTGAAAGAGTACCTAGAATTGAGGAACTGGCCTCAATTCCTGATGTCTGAGTTTCTGTGCGTGTTTATCTTTTCCAATAAACCCCATTTTCCCCGAGGAAACTTGAATGAGACTGCTTCCTGCGACCAAAAATATTCTGGCTTAGCAGTTCCTCCACAGTGCTCCCACAAAGCCCATGCAACCTCCATTACTGCAAGTGTCATGCTGTGCTGTCATTATGCCGTCCCTGTCTGCTACCCCTACAGGACCCTGTGTTCTTTGAAGAGAAGTCCACGGTCTTATTCATCTCTGCGTTCCCAGGTCCCAGCAGGAGCCCTAGTTCCTAGCGGGCGCTCAGTAAGTATTTATGAACGAGGGAGGCTTCTCTCATCGTCTGGTCCCTGGATCCTGATTCCCAAATCACCACTTCTCAATTCTCCTCCCTTAGGCTTTCTTCCCCACCCTTCACCTCTTCCCAAACTCAGGTCATCCTCATTTCAGTATCCAAGGCCCCTCTTTCCACTGCTCTGTCACCAAACTCCCAAAGCTTCCTAGGGTAGAGATGCTGTTTCTCACCAAACCCTGGTCCCCTCATCTAAAACAGTAGTGTGAACAAATTAAATAATATAAAACAGTAGCGTGCCAGTTGCGTACAGCCCTGTCCAGCTAGAATCAACATTCCCCATATTCCCTGACATTCCTTGCTAACCCAGGCCATGGGCAGGTGATATTAAAACTCTAACAATCAGTGTGGCACAGACACTAGCCAATCAGAATCGGTGTCTAGCCAATCTGCATGGATGTGGCTACAAACAACCAGTAATTCAAGCCCCTGCCAAGTGACTACATTCTCACGAATGGGGTGTAAGACTCGTCCCTTCTGCCTCACTGGCCTAAAGGAAATGGCGTGTTCTCCACCTCCTCTCTTTCCCCCTTCTCATGAGCTAGAATTCAGACATGCCCTTTGACCCAGCTTCCACCATATGGAAAGATGGCAGAGCAACAAGGTGGGAGGGTCCTGGGCCCTTGAATGACCACATGGAACGATGGAGTCTCCTGATAACCTGGACCATGGATCTCTGGGTTGTTAAGTGAGAGACCTCTCTACCTTGTTGGAGACATTGCATTGTTGGGTCTTTTGGTTACTGAAGTTCACCTCCTACGCTAACTAGGGTGGTGGTGGTCACATCTGACTCTTTGGGACCCCTTTAGGACCCTTGCCAGGCTCCTCTGTCCATGGGATTTCCCAGGCAAGAATATTGGAGTGTTTGCCATTTCCTACTCCAGGGGACCTTCCCGACCCAGGGATCGAGCCTGCATCTCCTGCATTGCAGGTGGATTCTTTACTGACTGAGCCACCAGGGAAGCCCCCCCAACTAGGTATTTCACCGAATCTAAGATGCTATCGACTAGATGTATTGCTATTTTTACAACCATGAAGGGGGAAAAAAAAAGCACTGCCCATGAAATCATGATAAGTGATGATTGTAAGACATGTCTTGATTTCAAAGACATTAAAACTGCAAAAACGCACATGCTAAAATCGTGAAATACAGTAATCCTCTCCCGGTATCTCAGGGTTTTTTTTTCCAAATCACTTGATTTAATCCCAGAAAGAAGAGCCAATTTCACTTATTTTACAGAAAAGGAGACTGAAGTTCTGAGAGGCAAGGTGACCCATTTGAGGTCACTGAGCACCCCAGGTGATCTAGTTCAGGAGTCCTCTCACGGCCCTCCCAGCCCAGCCCTGCTCACCTGTGTAGACTCTCCCCTCGATGGGTGCGGTTCTGGGCACGACAGTCGTGGCCAAGTTCAGGCAGGAAGCCATAGTCACGCAGCAGGGCCTGGGCACCTCTGGCCACAACGGCCACACCAGCTGCCACACGCCGGGCCAGGTCATCCCTCCAGCCTGCCGAGCGCACTGCAAACAGCCCAGCAGGCAGTGGGGCGCCTCCTGGCAGAAGAGGCGGCTCCCCTGGAGCGCCTGAGCCCCCGCCTCCAGCCAGCTGGGGCCCCACCATAAACCAGACGTAGCCAGGCCCCGTGAGGCCAGCCTCCTCAGCTGCCCGGAACACAGGCTCGGCCTCCTCACGGGCACAGAAGAGCAGGCGGATCTGGGCGCTGACACTGCGGAGTTGGGCGCTCAGCACGGCCTCGCCAGCCCCAGGGTCCAGTGTCAACGCCCCGCGGTGCTCCCAGCCCACCAGGCTGCCATCAGTGAGCACCTCGATGTAGGACAGGAAGGCCCGGTGGCCGGGGGCACGCGTGGTCACGGCTACAAAGGATGTCCAGTCGTATTCCTCCAGCACCTCGAAGATGACCTGAAGCTGCTGCTCTGTGGACGAGCCCAGCTGAAGAAAAGTGGAACCTTTCTCCTGCAGGGGAGGAGAAGGATGTCAGGCCTCCCCCATGTGGAGATCTCAGCTCCCAGCTGCTGACCTTCAGCAGCCAGCGAGGGGCTCACAGCTCCCAGGGATCCAGAGGGGACCTCATCTCCCAACAATGGATAAGGGCATCACAGCTCTCAACATCTAGCTGTTGGCCAAACTCATCTCATTTCCTTGCTTGGGGCACAGAGCTAGACCTGGGTTAGGTTTAGCCTCAGGACTGAGTTCTAGGCTCATCCATAAAAACCTTTCCGCCCAAGCACCTTACTCTTCCCTGTCAGAGGGCAGATGCAGAGGCCCCCGAGGAGGAATCTAGGGGATTACAAAGGCACAGCATGGAGGAAACTGAGTCCCTGAGTCAGAGCTTGGAGGAGAGCCAACTCCAATCAGGAACACCTGTTTGGATTTTATATGAGTGAGGAACAACCTTCTATTGAGTTAAGCCACTGAAAAGTGGGGGTTTATCTGTTACAGCAGCTAACATAACCCTAGTGAACACAGGCAGCAACCCGGGAAAGAACTACAGTTCCCAGCATCCACTGAGAGGGACTACATCTCCCAACAGGCCATGAAAGTGCTGAAGGTAGTCTCTCACAACTCAGCTTTGCTGAGTAGGCTTGCCCTTCTCTGCTTTTATTCCTACGTTCCTGTCCCCTCCTTCTCTGTTTCCTTTGCTAGACTCTCTTCCTCTGTCAGAATTCTAAACATAGGAGTGCCCTCATCTCCTCTTTCCTTCTCTGTTCTCTCTTCCTGGTGATCTCATCCAAACCCATGGGTTTAAATATTGTCTCCTGTGGTCTCCAGTATGGTAGCTGCTAGCCACCCATGACTATTCAAATTAAATCAAAGTTAAATAAAATTTAGTTCCTTGGTTATACTAACCACACATCAAGTGCTCAACAGCTCACATGGCTAGTGGCTATCATATTTGACAGAGTAGATGAAGACCACTTTCATCATTTCAGCAGAAAATCCTGTTGGACAGACCTTGGGCCCACATCCAGGCCATTTCCAAGTCTTCTCAGTTCTCTGTTCAAAATATGACCCCAGCTGTTCATTCTTCACTATGGCCCCATCATGACCCTCATCGCTTCCCCTTTCTTGCCTAGATGACAACAGCTTCATAACCCATCTCTGCTTCCTTTCTCGAACCTTTCATTTTCCAGACAACAGCCAGAGTGATCTTTTCAAAATATTAGTTGGATCGCCTCCCTTCTTGGTTGAAAACCTTCCAAAAATTCTGTGTCAGAGTCAAAGCCAAAGTCCTCGCTGTGGCCCATAAGGCCCCAAATGACCTGGTCCCTGTGGCCTCTTTGACCTCATGTCCTGCCAGCCCCACCTCTTTGCTCTTCCTCAAACACCTCAGGTTCCTTCTAGACTCAAGGGCTTTGCCCTTCACTGTCACCTTTCTCAGGGACACCCCCCAGCTCCTTCCCCTCCTCCGGCCTCAGGTCCAGCTCAGTTTTACCTCCTCAGGGAAGCCTCCCCTGACCACCATCTACTGAAACCACGGCGGCCTTGGTCATTACCTCTCCTCCAGGACAGATTTCACTATCTGTTATTTGTTTTGTCTGTCTCCTCATTAGAAATGCAAGCTTCGTAAGAGCAGAGACCGTGTCTTTTTTTTTTTTTTAACCTTCCCTAACTGTATTCCCCAGAACCTGAAACAGCCCTGGCACAGAATCAGTCCTCAATAAATCTTCCAGTAATGCAATGAGACGAGCAAGTGGACTTTCTCCCTAGGCATATGCCTGTGGTTAAATGTGCGAGGGTTAGGGCACTTGTCCTGAAGGTATGAGGCTTCCCAGAATGCTATGAGACCCTGTGAGGCCCTCATCCTTGGCAGCTGAATGTGTACTCAGGGGACCACGTTCCCAGCATTCAATGGGGGCACAGATAGAGCTGTGAGGACCACTCTAAGACACTAAAAAGACTACATTTCCCAGAAGGCAACGGGTGTGCACTGAAGGGGCCACAGTGCCCACCAGACAATGAAATGGAGGGGCACACACTTCTCAGACGCCATGGAGGCAGGAGGGACAACATCTCTCCGTATCCCAAGAAGGCGTCAGCCAGGAAGTAGTAAGTTCACCTCGCAGGTGATCTGCCTACAGATCTCTGGACAACCCCATGCCAAAGAGAAGAACAAAGTTGGACAGAAGTCTTTCCCAGAGTGCTCGAGACAGAAGAAAACTACGAGTCCCGGCATGCAATAGAGATCTAGTCACAAAGCCGCCGGGCCCTCACAGCAGGGAATTGGTGGAGACTTAGGCTCCACCCACTCAGGTGGCCCCATCCTCAGGCGATACCCACTTCTCTGTTACACTGGCTCCACCCCTGAATAGGCCCCGCCTCTTCTCAGACGCCTCCTTTAAGCTGACCTGGTTCTTCTCAGTCCGCACACCAGGCTTGTTCAAATCCTGCCCTTCCCTACCAGAAGTCCACTCCAGCTGACCCCTCCTGTGCCCTCGGGAGGCAGGCCTCTCTCCATGCCACAGCCAGCTCCAGCCTCTGACCCTGCCTCCCCTGCAGGCTCCTGGCTTTGACCTCTCAATGGCTGAGCCTGCCTCTAAGCGGGAGGCCTTCATCTTTCCAGGCCCACTCTCTGAATTCTTGCTTTCCACGCCTTCCAGTTGGGTACCTCCCCTGTCCAAATCTTCCTTTAGTACCGAGCTGAGGGCCTGTCCTCTCTGGCTAGCCCCGCCCCTTCCTTGACTCACCTCTTCCTTGACTGGCCTTCCCGCACTTCCTAGCTGCAAGGCTACCCCTCTCTCGCTCACTCACTAAGGACGCCTCCCTTTCTCATACTCATCCTTCCACCAGATGGTTCCGTCCTTCTACGTTGACCTCTAGACCTCATGCTCAGCTAGCCGGGCCCCTCCCTATCCCTCAGTACTTAATACTCCTTTTTCCTGGTCACCGTGTCTGACTTTCTGGCTCCTGCTTACTCTCTAGTCTTCACCCTTTTCTGAGCCCCATTCCTTTTCACTTGACACCCCGTCGCTGATCCCAGAGCCCACCCCTCACTCAGATCTTGCCATCTCAGGCATGCCCCCTCTGGCACCCACCCAGTCCTCGCCCCTCCCTGGCTGGCCTCGCCTCTTCCTCGGATCCCACCCCCTCCCCATTCACCGCTCCCGCAGCCTCTCAACTCTTCCCATAGCCTGGTCACCTCAGACCCTGCTTCTAGTTGATTCCCTGGCACACTCTGTTCCTCCTATATATCACGTCCCTCCAAGTCAGCCCCGCCCGTTACCTAGACCTGAGCTTGGCATCCCCGAGGCTGACCCTCAGGACTGGCCACGCCCCTTACCACCCCGCCCACCCACGGCCGACCCAGGCCCCGCCCCCGCATAGCCCCCCGAGCCCCGCCCACGTGTCGCGCGCACCTTGGGCGTGAGCACGAGCGCCGCGCCGCCGTGCACGGCCACGATGGGCAGCGAGGTCTGCGCCGACAGGAAGTCAAGGATGGGCGCGACGGCGGGCGCGCGCGAATCGTCCTCGAAGACGACGCCGTGCACGCGCAGCCCCGACAGCAGGTCGCAGAGTTGCAGCACGAGGCTGCGTGGATCCGAGCCGTTGAGCACCAGCGCCACCGGCCGCACGTCCAGGCCCGGGCTGCGCACGGCCGCCGCTACGGCCGGGCCCAGGCGCGCCGCCTCGGTCGCGTACGCGGGCCCCGAGAACACGAGGGCCACGTTGAGCGGTCGCGCCCCGCCGGGGCCCCCGCCAGGCCCGCCGGCCCCGCCCGGCCCCGGCACCTCCTCCGGGAACGGGCTGGCACAGGCCAGCGCCAGCAGCAGCAACATCTTAGCGGGGCCCCGAGGGCCGCGGGGGCCACCGGCGCCGCGCATCGCCTGCGGGCCCTGCCGGGCGGCCTCTGAGCGCGAGGGCGCCCGGGGAGGGACACGGAGGAGGGGGGGTGGTGCGCAGAGACGGGGCGGCGGACACGCGGAGCAGAGAGAGGGACAGGAATGAGAGACAAGAGATAGAACGACAGAGACAAGGAGAGATACACGGTGAAGGGGAGATACGAGGAAGGAGAGACGCGGAGGTAGGAGAAATGTTGGAGTAATAGAGGGAGAGACACAGGGAAATACGGAGGCAAAGGGAGAGATACAGAAGCGAAGGGAAAAACACAGGGAGAATGGGTAATGGGGCCACAAAAGATACAGAAGTGGGGAGAAGAGATAGACAAGGGAGGACAATGAGACAGGCCAGATGGAAAAGAGACCCGCAGAGACCAGATCAGAACAGGAACAGAGAGAGAGAGAGGCCCAGGAAGATAGGAAGAGATGAAAACACCCACAGAGAGATGGTCAGGGAGAGACAGTTGATGGGGTGGAGGAAAGAGATGGAAGGAGAAACAGACAGGGACAGATAGGCTCAGAGTAACAGAGCGAGAGATAAGACGGAATGACAGAAATAGGGAGGGAATGAGAGAGGCGGGAGAGATGCAGAGATAGACGAAGGAAGGTGGGGGAGAGGAGAGAAACCCGAAAGTTGGACGGAGAGAGGAAGGTGGAAAGAAACCGCAGGAAGATGGAGACAGACCCCACAGCCACCACAAGACACGCACCCACAAGAGACGGAGAAACAGTCAGAATTAGAGATTGAAGAGGCAGGCAGAGCAGACAGAAAACACAGGAAGACAGAAATAGCGAGGCAAGGCAGAGATCAAGACCCCCACCAGGGAGGTGCCCAGCACAGACATGAAAGGAAGGCCGGGAAGGCGAGTGGCAGGAGGGATCAAAAATAAAAGGAAGAAAAAGTGAGGGGAACAAAAAAAAGAGAAAGGGAAAAGGGGTCAGGTGTGTGGGGGGAGAGAGAGAGAGAAAAAAAAGAGAAATTAGTGGGCCATCCTGCAGGGAGCAAATGCCTCTGACCGTACCCCACCCCTGGAACACACACCCCCCAACCCATCTTCGTCCCCTTACTCCTACCCCTGTCCCTCCACTCTTAGTAAGAGCTAGAAAGAGTCACAGTCCAGACTGGGCTCTGGAGTTGGGGGGAGCACAGCTGTGGAGAGCTGGGAGGGGTGGGGGTCCCTGGCTCCCAGCCCAGAGCAATTTGGTAATTGAGAAGCGATACAGCATCTCTTCCTATGTCCCCTGTTGTATACTAGTTGCCTGGGGTGGTCGGGCTGGGAGCCCAGACTCCTGGCTCCTGGGTCTTGAGGAAGGAGGGCCCTGGGGGCCTGGACCCCTGGTTCCCAGAGAGGGATTGGAGCCTGCAGAAGGGGCTTCTGGAAAGGGGTGAGGGTCCAGACAAGGAAGGGCTTGCTCTTAACTGTCAATCAGCCTCCTGTCCGGTTGCCATGGTAGCGCAGAGCCTCCATCCACCCCACAGCCAGCCAGGGGTAGGGGAAAGGCCCACACCCCTTTGCCTGCCTAGAGGCCTCACTCCCCACCCCCCTACCCCCAGGCCTTCCCAGGGACCCTGGGGCACTGTCTCCCGAGGGGTGGGGGTGGGGGCTCCTAGCATGCTTTAATCCTGGCTCTCCCTCGCCCCTCCTCTCCTCTGCCCTTCCCCAAGCAGCTGGTTCAGTCAGTGCTCAGAATAGCCCCCCTCTGCCCCAAAATAACCCACAGCTGTGGCCTGGCGCTCCCCCCTCCCCAGGATAACACTGGTTCTCCCCTCCCTTCCTGGTGGCTGCTCACCCCTCAGCCTCTTCTCTCCCTGTCTCAGACTTACCCCTGCCCGGCCTCTGGCCTTGGGGACCCTGGGGTCCTGCTCCCTGGCTGAAGCCCAAGAGGGCAGTTCCTGCCCCACCCTTCTCAAGAGGCTGGATGCCCAGTTCTCTCCGGTGAGGGATTCGGGAGGACAGTCTCCCACCCCTCCAGAGATGGATAGAGAGGTGGCAGCCCCAGCCGCTGGGGCAGTCTGGTGTTCCAACCCCCAAACCTGCACCCTCAGGGATCACATTGTTCAGGCCTCCAATCGCCACCTCCTCGTGAGTCTCAGTCCCCACTTCCATCTGCACGGGGCCAAAGAGTCCAGACCCTCATCCCCTGCCCCGTCACGGGGTTCAGGACACTGAGCCCCCAGCCCCCTCTTCCCTCAGACACAGAAGCCCCATCCTCCCAATTTCTCCCATCAACTCGGGAATCCTGGTCTCAGGGCCCCTTCTTTCCCCCGGACCCACCGGGGACTGTGGGTGCTCAGCTCCATCCTTTCCCAGGACCCAGGAGTGCGGGCTCTCTCCTGCCCCCAGACTCAGGAATCCAGGGGCCCAGCTTCCTTTACGCCCAGGACCCAGGAATCCAGGCCCATAGCCCTCTCCTCCCTTAAGGACCCCTTGTGGTCTCAAACCCCATTCGTCCAGTATCCTGGGCAACCCCCGCCCCAGCTCCAGCCTCTCTGAGTCGCCCCACTCAGGTCCTGTGCACAGTACAGTCTGTCCCCCAGCTGAGGAGAAGGAGGAGGGTGCCAGAGATTCCTGGGGTGTCCCTGTCTCCATTACTTCCCCCGGATCCATCACAGAAGAGATGAGAGAGCCACTTCGATCCACAGCCCGCGTTCCCCCCCCACCTCACCGCACAGTTCGCGTCGTGCTGCGGACGGCTCCCGCCCCCCCCAACCCCGTTCTCTCCCCACCCTAATCCTGGTGCTTGGAAGAGGCTAGAAGGGTATTCCAGAACCTTGAGGAAGGGATGGGAGCTTGGGGCAGGGGGTGCCAAGGCCTGGATACTCTCAAGGTCCTTGGCAGGGGTATTAATAGCCGACTGGCAGCTGAGAAGGGAGGGGAGATGGAGCTGGAGAGAGGGAGGTAGACCGGCCGAGGGGGGAGGCTGATGCGGGCGGTGGGGGGGGGACGGCTCAGAGAGGGAAGGTGAGAAGGAGAGGTGGGGGATAGAGAGTCGGGGCGTCAGGTGTATGGGGCTGGGGAGAAGGATCAAAGTGTCAGCAGTGAGGGGGTTAGGAGATCTGGGGTGCAGAGACCTGGGGAAAGGGCTCAGCAAGGGAGAAGGAGATAGGGCGCAAAGATTTCCCCCCAGAGAACCCTGTCCACCATTCCAGCCCTCTCCCTCCAACTGAGGCCCCTTGCCAACTTTCCCTGTCCTAGATCTGGAGCGGGGGGCGGTCCATGTTCCCACCCCCTCCCCTGCAGTCCTACCCCAGCCTTACCTTTTCATGACCCTTTTCTGGGGGGGTGTTGCGGGGGTGCCAGGAAAGGAACCGGAGTCCAGCGACCCGAAGATTCGGTGGGGGGCTCAGGGAGCCGCGGGGTGTGTGTGGGGGCCAGGCCCTGGGGCGGCGGCGGCAGCGGCGGCCGGGACCTCCTGCCGGCCTGGCTCCCTGGCTCTGGCTCTCTTCCTCAGTCCGTCCTGCCCTGTCTGTCCCCAAGGTTGAGGCCGCCCCGGCTAGGCGAGGACGCGGCTACACATGTTGCGCTGGAAGTTGGGCCCCGGACATTGCGGAGGCTGTCGGGGTGTCCTCTCGCCGCCCCGACCCCGTGGGGATCCCCCCTCCGCCCACCCGGGGTGCCCCCCTCTGCCGCTTCAGCCCCGGCTCCTCCCCCCTGTCCATGTGTCCGGTCCCGCCTCTCCCTGGCTCATTCGCAAACCCCCATTCTGTGCCCTCAGTGGCCCCCCCCAAGTCTCTGTCTGTCTGTCTGTCTGGGTCACCTCTGAAGCCGATGGCCAGTGTGTGTGTTTGCGTAAGGGGCAGGCGGGAGACAGCCTGTCTGGGCGACTGCTTGCCCCTTCCTGCTTGGCCACCTCCCACCTCCAGGCACCCCCCCCACGCCCCCACTCTCAAATACAGGCGGACACACACACATACACACACGCATACACGCACCACCTCACTTCCCTGGGATTCCCCTAAACACCCCCGGAGCTTGAGGAGGGAGACACACACACACACACACATAAACACACACACACTGGAGGGTCTGATGGGCCAGGCTGCCGCTGCCGTCAGGGGCTGTTCAGACAGACAGGAGGACACGGGCAGCCAGACGCCCGGCTGGACGCAGGCAGGAGGCGCAGAGCCCAGGTACACACCATGCATCCGGGTTTGGGGGAGGCTCGGAGGGAGGAACCTGGGGGGCCCGCGACACCCAGGCAGGTGGCTCGGGGTCGAGACAGACAGACAGACCCCTCCCTCCCTCCCTCCCGCCCTCAGCCGCCGCAGCCCTTACAGACACACCCCCCCCTCCAGCCCAGCCCCAGACACCCGCACACACAGATCCTCACCGGGCAGATGGCAGACGCACGAGAGACCCCTGGGGGCCAGGCGGACCCACCCGAGCCGACACCCCCGAGCCGGGCACCGGTGGCTAGGGAGGCTGCAGGCGGGTGGAGGGCGGTGGCGGCGGCCAGGGCTTGGAGCCGGAGCGGGAGGGACTCGCACACTCGCTCTGTTCTCATACACTCACACACACGCGCACACACACACACTCATTCGGGATGCGATTAACATTCAGTCCCCGTCCGCCCCTGCCGGGAGACCCACAGCCCCCCTTCTTGGGCTCCCTCGGGACCCCTCCTCCTGTCATGGCTGGGGGAGGGGGCCGGCCCCTTCCCCAGCTCCCAGCCTCTGCCTTCCTCCTGGGACCGGAGAGTGAGGGGCTGCAAATAAATCCGGGGACAGGGGAAGGGGCCGGGGGCGGGGGTGCAGTCGGGGACTCAGGACCTGCACCTGAGCTCCAGGGCCCAGGGGCTGCCTGCCCTCCGCCCCCTCCGCACGCTGAGGTTTGCGAAGCAGGAAGCCATCCCCAGACTTGAGTCTGTCATGCTAGGACCCATTTTTTGGCTTCGATTGCCCCGGGAGGCCAGGCCTGCAAGCAAGTCTCCCTCATGAAGCCAGGAATCCAGGCTCCCAGCCCCCTCCTCTCTCAGACCCAGAAATTCAAATCCCCAGCCCCTTTTGCCTCCAGGACCCAGGAATCCAAGCCCCCAGTCCCCTCCTCACTCAGACCTAGGATACCAGGTATCCAGCCCACCTCCTTCCTCAGCTCCAGGAGTCCAAGTCTCTGTCCCCCTTCTCCTCCTGGGACCCAGTGATCAGAGCCCCCTCCTCCAGGCCTGAGTCCCTTTTAGACCCTCAAACTGACTCCTTAGCACAAACCACACTCAGGGGCCCACGCGTCCAACACTCATGGATGTCACCCTCAAGCACTCTATCCATCCTGCGATCTGAGGAAACTGATGCCGCTGTGCCCCTTCTGTTATTGACAGACCCTGACATCCATCACCCATGGTTATTCAGACATCCAGGAAGAAAGCACCAGGTACCCCCTCTTAGACGCAGCCTGTTTCCCCTCGCATCCCTCAAGAGCAGTTGCCCAGCTCCTGCCCCTCCTGATAAAGAGGGAGGCTAGGCCCCGTGTATCTATGAAGGGCTAGGGTGGAGTGTGGCACAGGACACCCGGGCTCCCGAGAGTGTGTCTGTGTGCCTCTGAGGGGGCAGTTCCGGGGTTGGTGGGTGGGTGGGGGTGGCCAGAGCCAGGGCTTCCGGCTACCAACTCCAGGGTCACGGAGAGCAAGAGTGAAGGCTCATATTTCTGAAAAAGAAGAGACTGGGCGCCTGAATTTGTGGGTCCCAGAAGGAGGAAGGGATTGTGCATCTTGATTCCTGGGTCTACGATACTTGGGACACAAAATCCTCGGGTGGGACCCTAAGTCCCAAAGAAGCGGGGACTGAACTCTTCTTGGGTCAGGGGGTGGAGAGGCTGGCGGCTGGACTCCTGAGCCCAAGGGAGGAGGACACTGAGGTCCTGGACTCCTGAGTCTGATGGAGGAGGGGCCGGAGGCTGCTTTCTGTTCTCTCAGATGGATTGGAGCTGGAGGTCCCTGAAAAGCCAGCCTCTGGGTCTTTGCGTAGGATCCTGAAAGCTCAGAGACCTGCCTCCCGAATCGCTGTCAAGGGCACAATCTATGCGGCTGGGCTGCGACCTTTACAGAGGCTGCGCCTCGGGGAACAGGCGCCCGGATTTGGGAGTTGCGGGTCTCAGCGACCCCGCAAGTTCCTAGGAGGCGGCCTTGGTGGGGAACATTCGGCGCCCGGCTCTGCAAGGGCGGAGAAGCGGGGGTAGGGGGCGCCAGAGAGCCGGGACTCCGCCCTCGGGGCGGAGCCTCCCGCCGGACTCCTCCCCCTCCCGCCCTCCTCCCTCTTCCTAGCTCCGGCTCGGCCACCAGCTCCGGCCTCGGCGCCCCCTCCCAGAGCCCCCTCCCCGGAGCGGAGCCCACCCGAGGGCACCTCTCCCGCCCCCCCGACAGCCCAGCCGCCCGGCCAGAACAGCAGCCCCGGGGGGCAGCCCCCCTCCAGCCTCCCTCCAGCCCAGCCCTGCCAGATCCCCCCAACCATGAATCTCTTCCGATTCTTGGGAGACCTCTCCCACCTCCTAGCCATCATCTTGCTACTGCTCAAAATCTGGAAGTCCCGCTCGTGTGCCGGTGAGACACCCACGGGGGCGGAGGAAGGGGCAGAGTGCGGGGGACACCCCAGGACTCGGGGAGAGGGTTTGGAGGCATAGGGAGACGGGTCCCCTTTCCCGTCCCTGCTTGCTAGGGGTCCCTCTTCCAGGTCCGGGGTCACCAGGGGGTCAGCTCCTATCCGCAAACCGGGGATGCATCCAGTTTGGTGGGGGTGGCTCCAGGCACCGAGTTCAGCCTTCCCCCGGCCCCCATCAGGGTGGCCTCAGAGTTGCTGGGGCTGGGAACAGGGAGCTGTGGCAGGCAGGGAGGTGGCTGGAAGTTGGTGACGTGGACTGTAGCGGCCAGGAAGGGAGCGGGAGGCAGGCAACCTGTTCCGGAGGCCAGAGGTCAAGGGGGGGTCCTCCTGAGGCCCCACCTTGGATCCGGACTGCAGGAGGACCCTGAGGGTGTTGGGGGTGGCCGTGAGGCCTAGCCCGGGACACAGCCTCGGGTTGGAGTAGCTTTGGGGCCGGGCTGCCCCCTGGCTGTGGGCGGTGGGAAAGAGCCCTGCTCCGGCCGCTGGCTGGGGAGGCCTCTGGGGACAGCTGCCCTCCAGAGCCGCCTCCAGGCTTGTTCCAGGCCTTGGCCCCTGGTGTATTGACCCTGCCTGTCTGCACCACAGGGATTTCAGGCAAGAGCCAGGTCCTGTTTGCTGTGGTGTTCACTGCCCGCTACCTGGACCTCTTCACCAACTACATCTCACTCTACAACACGTGCATGAAGGTAAAGGCCTCCTGAGGGGAGCCGCCAGAAGGGTCGGGGGAGGAGGGAACGTGGGTCCCAGGCTTTAGGGAGGAGGGGGCTGGGGGTCCAGACTGCTGAATCTGAGGGGGGCGGTGACAGTGGCTGGGACTCCTGGGTCTGCGGGGCTGGGGGCCAGGACTCCTAGTTTGAAGGAGGAGGGGCTGGAGGCTGGACCCCTGGGTCTGAGGGAGGAGGGGCTGGGGGTCCGGACTCCTCAGTCTAAGCTCTTGGGGGCTGGGGCCCTGTGCCTGGAACTGAAGCTTCCTCCTCATCCTCACCCGACAGGTGGTCTACATCGCCTGCTCTTTCACCACAGTCTGGATGATTTACAGCAAGTTCAAAGCCACTTATGATGGGAACCACGACACGTTCCGAGTGGAGTTCCTCGTCATTCCCACGGCCATCCTGGCGTTCTTGGTCAACCATGACTTTACCCCTCTGGAGGTAGGCCACCTGCAGGGTCCCGGGAGTGGTGTAGTGGGGTGGGGTGGGCTGCGGGAGAACGGCTGTGGACAGTGGGCCCAGTCAGAGGCTTCCTTCTGCAGGGTTTGCTCAGACTTCCTCCTTTTAGGAAATAACGTTCAAGACAGGGGCCCTGGAGTCGAATGACAGCAACGTCATGGCAGCTGCTGCTGCTGCTGCTGCCGCTGCTAAGTCGCTTCAGTCGTGTCCGACTCTGTGCAACCCCATAGACAGCAGCCCACCAGGCTCCTCTGTCCCTGGGATTCTCCAGGCGAGAACACTGGAGTGGGTTGCCATTTCCTTCTCCAATGCATGAAAGTGAAAAGTGAAAGTGAAGTCGCTCAGTTGTGTCCGACTCTTAGCGACCCCAGGGACTGCAGCCTACCAGGCTCCTCCGTCCATGGGATTTTCCAGGCGAGAGTACTGGAGTGGGGTGCCATTGCCTTCTCTGGTCATGGCAGCAGCACTCACCAAGTACCAGACGCTGCTCTGAGCATGTCACACATGTCATCGCTTTACTTTTCACAGCAGCCCTGTTTTATAGATAGGAAACTGGGGCTTGGGGAGTCAAAATGACTCTTCCAAAATCATCGGCCTAATGAATAGTTCAGGAGTTGGAAACAGGGGCTCTAGGGGGCCAGGCTACTTGGATTTGGATCTGTTACTTTCTATTAGCATGACCTTGCGCATGGAACTTGACTTTTCTGTGCCTCAGTTTCCCTGTCTGTAAAGTTAAGATTAGGTCACTGTGAGGATTTCCTGAGATTAGCCAGCATCGCTTACACAGGGACTTTAGAACCAGAGAGCCGGGATTTGAAGCCCAGGGCTTCCCTGGTGGCTCAGATGGTAAAGAAGCTGCCTGCATTGCAGGACACCAGGGTTTGGTCCCTGGGTAGGGAAGATCCCCTGGAAGAGGAAATGGTAATCCACTCCAGTGTTCTTGCCTGGGAAATCCCATGGACAGAGGAGCTTGGCGGGCTACAGTCCATGGGGTCACAAATGCTTGCACATGACTGAGCGACTAACACTTTAGAAGCTGTGGGGCTTTGGGCAAGTCATGTAATTTCTCTATGTCTGAGTTTTCTCATCTGTAAAATGGGGATAGTTCCTACTTCATAGGTTCTAACTCGGGATTGATATTGATAAAGCACAATGTCCGGCAGTAGGCAGGAAGTGTTGTCCATGATCGTTGCAGTGCTTTGGGCCAAGTGTATATATACTTCTGCTCCTAAAGGCTAGCTGTCGTGGTTTTTATTGCCTGGTATTTTGGTAGGAGCTATACAGTTTCCTGGGAGTAATTTTGAGAGGGACTGTGGTCAGTCTGCCATCTCCTGCCTCCAGGGGCCTGGCAGGAATCAAATTCAGAGCAGTCTTTCCTCCCCCAGTACCACTCACTCCTGCTTGTAAGAAGCTGGCTCTGGAACGTCCCTGGTGGTCCAGTGGTTAAGACTTTGCACTTCCAAGGCAAGGGGCGCGGATTTGATCCCTGGTTGGAAAACTAAGATTCCCGCAAGCCGCCCCTGCTTTGCTGATGTTTTCAACAGAAACTATAATTCAGGAGTTTTCCTGAGACGTCTCACTTGACAGTTTTGGCTACAGATTCCAAATCTATTTCTAAAAGCATCCTGCAGTCTTGACAAATCTGATTGAGGGGTAACTTTGGCCCGAGTGCCCCAGAAATGTCAGAAGGAGGAAACCCAAAGGTTAGTTGCAGGGTCTGGACTTGGGAAACTTCTGATCACCATCATCTTGCATGGAGCACTCACTGAGCTGGACCCATTCTACAGGCAGGGAGACTGAGGCTGGAGGAAGGCAGTGGCGCTTGCTCTAGGCAGAAGAGGCTGGACCAGGATCTAGGCTTCTTGACTCCAGGTTGGGTGGTTTGGTTGGGTGGTTCCCTCATTCAGAAGGCAGTCACTTGTGCAAAGTATTGGCACCAAATCTATGTCTGGCTCTGCGCAAATCCGACATCATCCCATCTGATCCCTTTGCCACCTGAGGAAGCAGACCTCGTCATCCCTCTTTCTTTTAGGACTAAGGTGAGGCTCCCAGCTGGCACTAGTGGTAAATAACCCGTTTGCCAATGCAGGAGATGCAGGTTCGATCCCTGGGTCGGGAAGATCCCCTGGAGGAGGGTATGGCAGCCCATTCCAGTATTCTTGCCTAGAGAATCCCATGGACAGAGGAGCCTGGCCAGCTACAGTCCATGGGGTCGCACAGAGTCGGACACGACTGAAGCAGCTTAGCATGCAAGGTGAGGCTCAGAGGTGAGGCCTCACAGAATTTGAACCCAGGTTCGCCTGCTTTCAAAACGCGTGCTTTGTTAGTCACTTAGTCATGTCCAACTCTTCGCAGTCCCACGGACTATACCTGCCAGGCTTCTCTGTCCATGGGATTCTTTAGGCACAAATACTGGAGTGGTTGCCATTCCCTTCTCCAGGGTATCTTCCTGACCCAGGGATCAAACCCTGGTCTCCTGCATTACAGGAGATTCTTTATCGTCGGAGCCACCAGGGAAGTCCTAAAACCATGCTACCTCCAATTAAAAAAAAAAAAAAAAAAATACCCTTGCTAGCATTGGGTGCATGCGGAAAAACTTTTTTAATTATAGAAGGAGAGGATTCCTTAAAAATTCAGACGTCATGAATAGATCAAGTAAAAATACAACAGACCTTTTCTCTCCTTTTTTGTCATGATTCTATTCCCCAAGGCTAGGAATTGGGTATATATCCATTTTATGGGCATGTTTCCTGAGAGCCTCAAGTAACCTGATTTACCGAGAACCTTGCTGGTGGATTCTGAGTGATTATGGGAACAAACCCTGAAGTCTAGCTGCCAGGATAGGAATCTGTTTCTACCCACATCTCAGTTGTGTGGCCTTGGACAAGTTACTGATCCCATGGGCCTCAGTCTTCTCATTTGTATAAGGGGGATAACAATAGGTCTTAGCTCATAGGGTTAAGGCATAAGCCAGTTAGTAGCTGTAAGGTGTGTAGAGCAATGTCTTGAATGTAGTAAATGCTATATAAATGTCAGTTCTTAGAAATACATCCTGATGGTCGCCACTTCGCTCCCACAAACCAAAACCAGCCAGGAGGAATCACACCTGCCAGCTGGTGTTGTTGTCTGAGTGGAGGTTTCAGTGAACTGACACCTCACAAGTCACCCCAGGTGGGGCTTTCAGGAAACTGGGGACTGAAAAGGGGCCAGCAGCTGTCTTCCCTCTCTTGGTCTCCCTCCTATGATGCCCTGTTCTGCTTGCAAATGATGGTCAGAGCTCCCTGAATGGTGGCCCATGACAAGCACTTGGGGACCTCGCTCCCATCCTCTCGTGCATTCATCCAGGCATGGAGTAGGTTCCAGGCATTATGCCAGGGGCTGGGCCCACAGAGTGCCCAAGGTGTAGGCTCCTGGGCCTCACGGAGCTCACAGTCCGGTGAGGAAGGGGATGTGACAGGGAGGAAGACAAGACGGGATGTGACAGTTCTGGGGGAGGATGGTCAAGGAGGGCCTCGCTGATGAGCTGAGGTTGGAAAGAGGTGGAAGAGGCAGGATGTGACTGTCTGGGGGGACAGCTGCAGGAACAGCAAGTGCAAAGGTCCTGGAGCAGAAGGAGGCTGGTGTGTTGGAGAACCAGACAAGGCCTGGGTAGTCCGTCGTAGCCTGGAGGGACTCGGAGATGAAGCTGGATCAAGGAGAGCCTTGAAGGTTAGGAACTTAGAGCCAAGGTTAGGAACTTGGGTTTTATTCTGGATGTGATAAGAAGCAGCTACTGGAGGGTTTTGAGCCAGAAAGTGACACGGTCTGATTTATGTCTCTCAAGCTTGCACATTGAAGGTTGCCCCTACCAGGGCAGGAAAATCACCCCCACTTTAGAGAGAAGGAGGTGGAGGCTCTAAGAATCTGGCTGTCTTGCCCAATGTCTCATAGAAGGGAAGTCTCAGAGCCAAGATTCCAACCTGGTCCTCCTTTGAAGTGAAGTCACTCAGTCATATCCAACTCTCTGCAACCCCATAGACTGTAGCCTACCAGGCTCCTCTGTCCATGGGATTTTCCAGGCAATAGTTCTGGAGTGGATTGCCATTTCCTTCTCCAGGGGATCTTCCCAATCCAGGGCTCGAACTCGGGTCTCCTGCATTGTAGACAGACGCTTTATACCGTCTGAGCCACCAGGGAAGTCGGGTCTTCCCTTGGGAGAGGCGTAATTGCCAAGTGCTCTGAATACCGGCTCTGAACTCTTTGTTCAAATCCCAGCTCTGCCACTCTCTAGCATTGTGATCCTGGGCGTGTCTCTTACTGTCCCTGAGCCTCAGTTGCCTCATCTGTAGGAGGGAATGCTGGGGATTTCCTGGTGGTCCAGTGGTGAGGACTCAGCACTTTCACTGTCAAGGCCCAGGTTCGGTCTCTGGTGGAGGGAACTAAGGTCCTGCAAGCCACGTGACTCGGCGAAAAATAAAGGAGGGGAGAATGCTAGTAATTTTACCTCTCTCATGGGTTATTGTGGGGATCGACAGAATACGTGTGGGGTGGGCAGAGTGGTCGCTGGCACACAGGGAGTGCCCGGCAGGCATCGTGGCCCCCCGTTATCCGTTCTCCCTTGTCACTGTAACCAACACACCCCGTGTCCTCCCCTTTCTCTTCCGCCCTGTTCCCTCCCTCCCTGCCCTCTGCCGCCAACTCCCCGGCACGCGCCCCCTCGCCCCCCGTAGATCCTCTGGACTTTCTCCATCTACCTGGAGTCGGTGGCCATCCTGCCGCAGCTGTTCATGGTGAGCAAGACGGGTGAGGCGGAGACCATCACGAGCCACTACCTGTTTGCGCTGGGCGTCTACCGCACGCTCTATCTCTTCAACTGGATCTGGCGCTACCACTTCGAGGGCTTCTTTGACCTCATCGCCATCGTGGCGGGCCTGGTCCAGACGGTCCTCTACTGCGACTTCTTCTACCTCTACATCACCAAAGGTAGCTGGCGGGGAGGCAGTGCGGGAGGGAGCCTACACCTTCTCCAGCCCTGCCCTCCCTCCCCTGGGGCCCTGGCTCCACCTCCTCTGCCCCAAAGAGAGGGTCAGGGGTGGCCTCTGATTCTCTTCTCTTGGGATTTCTCCTAAGCCCTTTCTCCTGCCCTGAGGTCCCAGACCCACTGTCTCTCCGTCTCACACCTGTTAACAGATCCGAAATCAGCAGCCCCAGCATCGCTCAGGGAAGGGAGGGCTTCTTCTCTGCTAATTGATCTCTGTCCTCACCCTCAGGGACTCCGGCCCACCAAGATTCATTCATTCATTCAGTCAGTCAGTCAGTCAACCAGCAAATTTAGGGAACACTTTCTATGTCCGTGGCCAGGGCGAGGCTCTGAGATACTGCCAGGTCGAGGCTCTGAGATACTACCATAGGGGGAAAGATGGATGAAGCCCTCTCCTCCTTTTTTGTATTATAATGTGTGTGTGTGGAGGGGGGTGGCGAGAGGGTGTGGGACGAATGAACAAGAGAAATGACTGCAAACAGTGAGAAGGGCAGAGATGGAAAGGAACCAGGGAGGTGTTGGTGGAGAGTGAGGGGGTTACCATACATGGGGGTGGGCGGTTGGGGGAGGCCTCTTAGAGATGGTAATTAAAAGCTAGGTCCCCAGTCAGTTAGCAGGAAGGGAAGAGGAGACTGGAGGGCAGAGGCTTGGAGGCAGCCCAGGATTCCTGGCAGGGAGAGCAGAAGCAGGGGGTGGTTTTGCCCACTGCCCATCAGAGATCCAAGGCCTCCAGGCCCAGGAGTCCTTCCAGGATGGAAGAGGAGAAGCCAGTGTTAGGAGAAATGGGTCCATGACTCAGTCCCTCAGCCTCAACCCTCAGTAATTCAGGTTGATCCCCCGCCATGGCTAATCCGGACTCCGGAGGCTGCCCCTGCCAGCCCAGCGTCCAGCCCCTGGTGTGGGCGTGGGAGGCTGTCCCCTTTTTAGGGGCCCCGTGGTCATGCCCTCCCCCGCCCCTCTCTTCACAGTCCTAAAGGGGAAGAAGCTGAGTTTGCCAGCGTAGCCCCGGGCCGTCTCCATCTCTGGGACAGCAGCGGCGAGAGGCAGCGGAAGGCGGCGACATGAGATGAAGAGCCTTCCGGTCCAGGGGTGACTTTTTTAAGAACCCACCTCTCCCGGCTCCCCAGCTCCACACCTGCTGGGTTTCAGGGGGGCGGTGGAGGACCCAGGTGTTGGGGGAGCTCAGGACCTGGGCTGTTTGTAGTTTTTTGCCTTTTAGAGAAGAAAAAAAAAAAATCTTTCCACTATTTAGTTTTTGATTCTGATGACTCCTTTCTCTTCTTACTCTCCGGCTCCGATTTTTATAAACTGTTTTAAAGTGTCCTGTGGGGTGAGGCAGGGTTGGAGATCTTTCCCCTCCCTTGAGCCCCTTGGCTTCCTTCTGGATCCTACCACCCCACCTTCCACCCCATCTCCAGCCCCACTGGTCGCCAAACACTAACTCTGCTGAAACCCGCCTGACACCTGCCTGCCTGCCGGACCTCTGACCATGGCCATGAACACACACCCCCATCCACCCCCCGCCCCCCAAACTTTTGCACTGGGGAGAGGGAGGAGGGGAGGAAGTTCTCCCCTGATTTTTCATAGTAATTTTTTCCAGAATTTGAATTTTGGGGTTTTTTTTTGGCAATTTAGCGGGGCGTGGGAGAGGGGTTGGCCCGAGGGGTCACATTTTTGTACAGAACTGAAGGTTGATTCTTTGTTCTCTTGAAATAAACTGAGGAAAATGATGCCTCTCTTTTGCTACTCCTTGCCCTCTCTCTGGTGTTTGTTGGGGTACCCGACCCCGGCCCCTCTCTCTCTGCTTCCGCTTTATCCTGACCACTGTTGGCAGGAGACCCAGGCCTGGGAGGAGCAGGAAGACAAGAAACTGGGCTCCCTGAGACTAGCTGCACCCTGACCACCGGGGAAGAGGTTTTGGAGGAAGAAAAGATCTCAAAGATTCTTCTTGTCTTGGCACACCACTTCCCTGACAGTTAGTTCTCCCTAATCTCAGGGTGGCAGAGGACAGCCTTCCAGAGTCTGTGATTTGAAAGTCACCAAGGGACAGCCCCCCGCCCCCGTCCCTCCGTCATTTTTCATTGTGTGGAACTGCTTTATGTTTTCTTTAAAAAAAAAAAAAAAAAAACTGAATTGGTTGCCAGCCTTTAAACACCAGATTTTCCCATTAAAATCGAGATTTCTGGCTCCTCTTGAAAAAAAATCCGTCAATCTGACAATGCCGGGTCCTCATTTCTGGGTGGCAGCAGATGGCTGGAATGAATGGCTGGGACGCGAACTCCGCCCCCACCTCCCCCCGACTCCCATCCCCTCCCCCTCTAGTCCCCGGGACTTGGCTGAGGGGTTGACCATCTATTATTGGGCTGATGCTGTTGTCTTGTGGTTTTGTGCTGTGAAGTTCAAAGGAAAGTGAGTACTTTCTGTGTTTCCCTCCAGACTGGCTTCACATCTGATCTGTTTCCTTCACTCATGTTACCTGCCTGGCCCTTGTCAGCCTTTGGAGTTTTGCCCTGGATTCTGCCAGATCCCCTACATGTCCGCTAAGACCTTCCTTAACCAGCCTCGGTTCTCCTGTAGGCTGGCTCTGGAAGCTTCAAGAGGCAAGGAGCTGGCGTTTCTGAGCATTTCATGAGCACCAGGCAGAGTGTTACACGGGTGAGCCCGCAGGGACCCTCAGAGCCCCCTCCCTTTGCTGCGGAGGAAACCGAGGCTCAGCGGGGGTGCGAGTGGCCAAGGTGGTGTAGGCACCCCAGTTTCCTGCTGCTGGATCCCGGGTGCTTAGCCACTGCTGTGGAGTTTTGCAGATGTTCTTCCTTCCTTTCTAAGCCTAGAAGCCTCACACGGAAGATGGAGGAGCAGGCCTGCTTCAGTTGATTCAGGGTTGGGAGCACATGTGTTTTCGACCACAGTCTGCAAACCATTGATCTAAATCCGGTCCGAGGCTCTGGTTTGACAGCCAGCCCAGCGCGGGCCCAGAGACATTAAGTGACCCGTCCAAGGTGATTCAGCCAGTGACAGGGTGAGGACCAGAGCTTGGGGGTTCCTTCTGTTTCTCATGCCGGAAGCCTGCCCTCTGCACGGTTGCTTCTTCCTCCAAGTGCCCATAGGGACCACAGCCTGTTTATTTCTGCACCCCTAGCACTGAGCACTGCCATGCATGAAACAAAAAAACGGGGACCACGGAGCCCATGTTGGACTCCCCACAACTCACATCCCTTTGCCCAATCTGTAAGTGAGCCCTCTGCCGCCACCATGGCCCTTGTGTGGGTGTGTTTGGTTTTGCTGGCATAACATTAAATTTCCTTTGTTTTTGTATTCATTGCCAACCTATCCTACATAAAAATAAATGGATGTCCAGTTGTTCTAGAAATACCAGAAGGTTCTAGAGCTACACCGTTCAATACGGTGACCGTTAGTGCTTGAAATTGGTGGCCCCACGTCAGGGTGTGCTGTCTGTGTAAGATACATGAAGGATTTAAAGAACTCAATGCCCGAGAATGTAAGCTATCTGGCTAGTGACTTTATACTGATGATATGTTGAAATGATAATATTTTGGATATGTGTGTTAGTTGCTCAGTTGTGTCCAGCTCTTTGCAACCCTATGGACTGTAGCCTGCCAGGCTCCTCTGTCTACACAATTGTCCAGGCAAGAATACTGGAGTGGGTTGCCATTTTCTTCTCCAGAGGGTCTTCCCAACCTAGGGATCGAACCTGGGTCTCCCGATTGCAGGCAGATTCTTTACCATCTGAGCCACCAGGTGGGTTAAATAAAATGTATATTCATTTCACTTGTCTCATTCAACTTCTCACCCTGTGGCCAGGGGACAAATTTAAATGCCCCATTTCCCTGACACCAAGGCTCAAATTTGACTTCTTTTGGACAGCACTGTTCTATTTTTTTTTTTTTTTGGCTGCCCTGCTGCTTGTGGGATCTTAGTTCCCTGACCAGGGATCAAACCCATGCCCCCTGCAGTGGCAACACAGGCCTAATGGCTGGACACCCAGGGAAGTCCTGGACAGCACTGCCCTAGACATCCTGGGCCACTGTGCTGAACGCTGGGTGCTGAGTGAAGGCTGCCCCTTCCTGGCCCCCACCACTCCCTTCATGGGTGCTTTACCCACTGGAGTCACCTGCTGAGTCTTGTGACCCGAGCACAAGACCCTGAGCAGCTTTGGGGTTCTAGAGGATTCCTTCCTTTCTCCCCAAACAAGCTTTCAAATATTTGAAGACGAGTATCTCCTCTGATGTAGGTCAGGGACTTGTCATCCTTTAGTCCTCACTCAGCATGGTTTTGAGCTGAGGAGTTGGGTATCTTGTCACTGGGGTGAGTTAAAGAGTGTGGGCCCTCGCTGGACAGCTTGGGGGGGGGCCTGAGTGTTCGCCCTGGTTCTCCTTGGCGCCCTCTCCAGCGGTGGAAGCATCTTGTCTGTGAACTTGAGCTTCCTCGGCTGGACAGCGGGGCACCTCCTGCCTCCCTCCCGTGGCCAGTGCGAGCGGTAAAGGGCTCACTGTGCGCAGGCCCAAAAGAAGGGTTTCCTTTCCCTCCCATCACCGTCCGTAGCTGTCAAGAGGGCACCCAAGGGACTTCCCTGGGGGGCCAATGGCTAAGACTCCACGCTCCCGGCACCGGGAGCCTGGGTTCGTTCCCAAGTCAGGGAACTAGATCTCACACACCAAAACTCAGAGCTCCCACGCGCAACTAAAGATCTCACATGTCACAACTAAGACCTGGAGCAAACAAATACAAAAAAAACTTAAAAAAAAAAGTGACACTCGGATGGAGAGTCCGGGAGGTGGGATGGAAATGGGACCTGCCGCAGAGACACCCTCCTCTCAAGGAGACCCCTGGCCGCCCGAGGGACCGGAGAGGAACAGACGTGAGAGGAAAAGGGCTGTTTTCCGAAACCCTTCTGGAGGGAGGATTCTGTCTTTATTGGTGTAGAGGAGGCTCTCTAGTTGTCGGGCATCATGGCGAGGCGGGGGGCCTTCGGGGTGCTCAGATAGGGGGACAGGGAGGAGCTGGCGTAGCTCGGGCCGTGGGGGCCGGTGGTGGGCGTGTTGACCGGGCTGGCAGCGGACGGCGGGGAGAGGGAGGTCAGGACCACGCCGCCCTCATCCAGGGAGCGCTTGTAGGGGACCGGGGCATCATTTCGGAGCTCCTGGAAGGCCAGGTAGGCCTGGAATATCTGCGGGCAGAGGAGGGTGAGCTGGAGACTGGCTGGGGCGGGCTGGGGAGGGGGCCGCGGGCAGCACTCCCTGAAGCTGGGCTTTGTCTGCCGGGAAGAAGGTGGGGGGCCTTCTTCCCCATTTGCCCAAGACACAGAAGGGGCTTGCGGAGGCCTGGGTGAGCTTTGAGAGCAGGTAGGTTCTTGCCCTGTTAACCCACACCGTCCCGCCCTGCCCTGCTGGGGGAGTAGGGGTGGGACGGGGGTCCTCCTCACCCAGACGAGGATGGAGAAGAAAGAGAAGGTGATGGCGGCCTTGGCGCTGTTGCTCCCTAGGAGGAAGTATCTGGGCGGCGAACGGTGCCACTGGTTGGCCAGGAAGCAGAATCCCACAGCCCAGACGCCTGCCCAGATGACTGGGGGGTCGAGGGAGAGAAGAGGGGCGGTGTGGGGGGCTGAGGTCTCCACTGTGGCCTCTCCCTCCCAGCCCTCTTTAAAGAACCACCTGGAGTGGGCTGCTATATCTGCTGTGGGGGTCGGCAGCCACCTGTGACTTTTTCCATTTCAATCAATTAAAAATTTCAGTCCATTAAAATAGACTTACAAAAAAAATTTCGGGACTTCCCTAGTGGTCCAGTGGTTAAGACTAAGCCGGCCAATGCCGGGAACACAAGTTCAATCTTTGGTCCAGGAGGAACCCACATGCCTTGGAGCAACTAAGGCTGTGGATCACAACTTCTGAAGCCCACACGCCCTAGGGCCCGTGCTCCTCAACAAGAGAAGCCACTGCGATAAGCCTGTGCACTGCAACTAGAGAGTAGCCCCGCTTGCTGCAACTAGAGAAAGCCTGAGTGCATCAATGAAGACCCAGGCAGCCAAAAATAAATAGATAAGGAAAAAATTTAAAAAATATTTCCACCCCTCGATGGCACTGGCCAAACTTTGAGTGCTCAGCGGCCATGCATGGCCCGTGGCTCCCGCACTGGGAAGCCCAGGCACAGAACAGCTCCGCCCTCACAGAACCTTCTTTTGGATGTTGCTGGACTCAGTGATCTCTAGGGGCCCACCCAGCCCTGAGTCTCTGGAACTGGGCAGGTGTGGAAGAGGAGAGGAAGGAGCCTGGGGCATGAGAAAAAGGAACAAGCAAGTGTCGGGCGCTGTGTGCCAGGCTCTGTCTAAGGTGCTCGGCATTGGTTAGGAGGCTAGGCTTGGCTTGGAAGCCTGGATCTGCCACTCGGGGTCTGATTACACAACCTCCTTAAGCCTCAGTTTCCTCCTCTATGAAATGGGAATCTGAACAGGCCTTCCCCCCTCAGGGGTTCTAAGGAAGAAAGGAGACGGGGCGTGGGGCGCCCTTGACACGGTGCCATGACACGTGGGGCATGCCCGGGAAGTGTCAGCATTACTACAGGTGTCCTTTCTCGCCTTTCATCCTCAGAAAAACCCTGGAGGTGGTTTTTTGTTTTGGTTTTGGTTTTTGGCCATAACCACAAGGCACGTGGAACTTCCCTGACCAGGGACTGAGCCAGTGCCTTCTGCAGTGGAAGAACAGTCTTAAACACTGGACCACCAGGCAGTGGGGGTTCCCATCCCAGCTTCCATGGAAGCTCAGAGAGGGGAGGAGAGCTGCACATCGAGGCTGCGCCAGAGGTGAGATTTCAAACCCTGCTCTGCCTGGTGCTGCGCTCTGCACCCTGCCTCCCACCACTGGTGGCTTTTCAAGAAAGGCTGTGAAGAAGGGAGGTGAATGCCTGGAGAAAGCTGGGCAGAAGAGAGGCTTCTAGAGTTACCCTGAGGGTCAGAAGAGGCGACCTTTGCACCAAGTCTGAGGGATGGGCAATGATTCCCTCAAACAGCGGGTGCAGAAGAGCTTCGAGAAGCGAGGGATGAAGCTCTGGGTCACGGGCGGAGGACGCTCTGAGGTGGCATCCTGGGGGCCCAGGGGAGCCTGGTGGTGGGGGCTGAGAGCTCGGGGCGGGCAGTGCCGGGGCTCACCCACCGGCCAGGATGAGGTCCAGGAGCTGGAAGGCCGTCTTGAAGCGGGTGCTGGCGAGGCGGACCTCGTGGGCATCCAGGGCCAGGAAGGCCAGCGAGCTGAGGAAGGCCAGCAGGCCGGCCCCCACAGCGAAGCTGCAGGCTGTGCTGTTGCTGTTGAGGACACAGTGCAGCTCCGAGTTGTCGGTCTTGTTCTGGTAGCCGTCGGTCAGCAGGGAGGAGAACACGATCAGGGAGAAGACCTGTGGGTGCGAGGGGGGTTTCCCAGAGCCGGAATGGAGCTCCATGTCTTCCCAAATCCCGTCCTCATCCCTCATCCCCATCACTGAGTCGGGGGGAGGGGTCTGCTGTCCACTCTCCCGGTGGTTCCAAGCCCTCTTTCCCGGTCACGTCCTCCGAGCCTCCATCCTGGCTCGGGCCTCATCCCGCCTGCTGGGGCCCTGCCCCAGCCTCTTGCCGGCCTCCCTGGCTCCAAGTCTCCCCAGTCAGCTCTCCAGGGAACCTTCCACACTGCCCATCCTGGCTCCCAGCGCTGCCTGCCCTCCCCAGCCCTTCACCTCTCCTCACTCACTCTTGCCTTCCACGCCACAAACAGGTACCCGCCGCCAGACCCAACAGGAAATGCTTATTAGCACATCGCCCGGGACACAGGAAGAGTGAGCAATGAGTCTCTGCCATCCTGTTGATCCCATCTGCCTCTCAGCCCTTCCCTCTGCCTGCCACTTCTTCCTCCTCCCTCCCCGCTCAGCTAATTCCTCTCCATTTTCAAAAAGGAACTTGTGAAATATTCCAAAGACACAGAAAAGAACAGAGGAAATGTAACCAACAGTGAGAACCTGACAAACATTCACCTTTTGCTCCAAGATTCTTTAAAAAACAAAAAACTATTTTGGCGATGCCACACAGCTTATAGGATGTCAGTTCTCTGACCAGGCATCGAACCACGGCAGTGACAGCACCAAATTGTAACTACTAGGTCACCATGGAAATCTCCAGGCTTTTTTTTTTTTTTTTTTAAGCAAATACAGGGATTTCCCTGGTGGTCCAGTGATTAAGAATCCGCCTGCCAACGTGGGGGACACAGGTTCAGTCCCACATGCCACAGAGCAACTAAGCCCATGCACCGCAACCACTGAACCCGGGTGCTGAAGAGCCCGTGCTCTGCAACAAGGAAACCCACTGCAATGAGAAGCCCACGCTCCACAACTAGTGAGTAGCCCCTCGCTCGTCGCAACTAGAGAAAGCCTGCATGCAGCAACGAAGACCCAGGGCAGCTGAAAACAAATACGTAAATAAATCAAATCAAATTTAAAAAACTTAAAAAATAAGTAAAGCAAATACAGCCTTGGGACTTCCCTGGTCAGGGAACTAGTGCCACCCGGCGTGGCCAAAAAAAACAAGCAAACGCAGTCTCGCTGATAGGCTGGCCCTGTCGCCGCTCAGCACACCGGGGTAGCACCGTCTGCCTCTACTGCTGGCTTCTACCATGTTCATCGATGAAACCACCAGTGTACTTCACCAACCCGTGCCATCCTTACAGCCACCCTAGGATGTGGGTGCTGCCAAAAGTCTCTCTCTCTCTTTTAGATAGTGGAGCTGAGGCACAAAGAAGGTGGTGAATGGCACAGAGCCCATCAGCTGTGAGGGGGCAGCGCCTGGATCTGAACCCAAGCGGTCTGGCTCTTGAATCCGCTTTGCGCACGTACATGCTGTGCATAGTCGATCAGTTGTGTCCAACTCTTTGCGAACTCATGGACTGTAGCCCACCAGGCTCCTCTGTTCATGGGATTTTCCAGGCAAGAATGATGGCGTAGGTTGCCATTTCCTTCTCCAGGGGATCTTCCCAACCCAGAGATCGAACCCAGGTCTCCTGCATTGCAGGAGGATTATTTACCATCTGAGCCAGTAGGGAAACCCTAAATCTGCCCTAACTCCTGCTATTAATGTATCTGCCTGGACCAGATGCCTGGAGGGCAGCGGTTCCTATCACTGTGATTCAGGGACAATTTGAAGCCCCGGTGGCTTGTCCCTGACGGTCACAACACAGCCTGGCAGGGGTGACACCAGGTATGGAAGGAACCGTTGTGTATGTGTTGGGGGGTGGGAGCTGGTCCAGGGGGTGCTTTCTGGATTCGGTGAGGCCTATAAGAACAGGCAGGGTGAAGAAAACTATGGAGTGGGATGATCTCTGGGGGTTGGGAGGGAGCCAGGGAGGGGGCTGAGAGCAGGGGCGGGGCAGGGTCGGCTCCAGGTGTGTGAAGGCCCCTCTGGGGCCATGCAGAGATGGACTCAAGCCGGTGAGACTGGAGGCCAGGAGGCTGGGAGGCTGGGGAGGAAGCTGGGGCCTGCAGTTGTGGAGGGAGTCAAGATTTGAGCAGAAACTGAACCCAGGGGGCTGGATTTAGGAGGAAGTAAGGCTTGATCTGAACAGTACCTTAACTAATAAGTTTTGGGGGAGGGATAAATTGGGGCCTGGGATTGACATGTACACACTACTATATATAAAATAGATCACAAGTAAGGTTGCTCACAAGTAAGGGAGATGGTGAAGGACAGGGAAGCCTGGCGTGCTGCAGTCCATGGGGTTGCAAAGAGTCTGACACGACATAGTGACTGAACAACAGGGTGGCTCAGTGGTAAAGAATCTGCCGGCCAAAGCAGGAGACCCAGGTTCTATTCCTGGGTCGGGAAGGTCCCCTGAAAGAGGAAATGGCAACCTACTCTGGTATTCTTGCCTGGGAAATCCCATGGACAGAGGAGTCTGGCAGGCTACAGTCCATGGGGTTGCAAATAATCAGATACGACTTAGCAACCAAACAACAAAACAAAGGACCTACTGTATAATATGGGGAACGCTACTCAATACTCTAATGGCCTATATGGGAAAATAATCTAAAAAAAGGGTGGATATGTATGTATGTATAACCGAATCGCGTTATACAGATTCAGTATACTGATTCCTGAAACTAGCATAATATCAACTGTAATCAACCACACTCCAGTAAGAATTAAAAAGAAAAAACTGAGGAGTTTTGCAGGCAGACAGGAGGAAGGGCATTCCAGGCAGGCCGATCCATGTGTGCAAAAGCCAGCTGCTGCTGAGTGAAGCTCCTGCAGGGGTTGGAGAGAAATCTTAGCTGAGGGATCTGGTATGAAGTGAGGCTGGAAGTGCGGGCAGGGAGGCCAGACCCTCAGAGGCCTTGAACACCAGACGGAGGGGACTGGACTTGGGAACCATGGGAAAAATTAAATTTCTCACTTAGGCTTAATTTTATGCATGGCAGGGCTCTGAGCAGAGGATGGCCAGGGTTAGATCTAGGGGTTCAAGGCAAACTCCAGGGTCATGATGGATGGGAAGGGGCTCCTGGGAATCCAGTGAGATTTAGGACTTGACATTAGACTTGGTGACTGATTGGATGTGGTGGTGCCTGGGGATGGGAGGGAGGGAGGAGACAAGGGGAAGGAAGTTCATTAGAATTTGAACTCCTGGACAGGTTGCACGTGGGACCCTTCTGTCTGCACCCAGGACCCAGTGCCAGGCTGGACCTCTGCACACGTGTTGGAAGAGTGAATGACTGGCCCTTCTTTTTGGCTCTTGCTCTGCCCTTTCGAGTAGGAGCAGGGAGGCAAGGACTGACCCTAAACTCCTCAGCCTCTGTCCATCCGCCTCTCTCCTTTGTCTTACTTGCCTTCTCTGAATAAGAACAAACAAAATAATAATAATGACTTTGTTGTTGTTGTTGCTGCTGTGTCGTGTCCGAATCTTTGGCCCACCAGGCTCCTCTGTCCATGGGATTCCCCTGGCAAGAATATTGGAGTGGGCTGCCATTTCCTCCTCTGGAGAATCTTCCCGACCCAAGGCTTGAACCTGAGACTCCTGCATTGGCAGGTGGGTTCTTTGCCGCTGAGCCACCAGGAAAGCCCAATAATAGTGACTAGTCCCTCCTTTTGTCCAGCACTTTAGCTCTAAGGGAGGGTATTCACATCCACTCCGCTTCGGGGCTGCAGCACTGAGTCTGCAGGAGGGGAGCGTCTTGCCCTGCTGGTCTGAGACAGAGCCAGGTCAAGGACAGGAAGGCTCATTGATCATTTTTGAGCCCAGATACATTTTACCTGCGCCACCTCCCTGCAGCCTTGCTCCAGTCCTGCATGTTCGAGGTTACAATAATAATTCATTGCTGTTTCACAGGTGATAAATAGAAGCCTTGATGGCGCAGTGGAAAGAGCCAGACGTGTCTGACCCCACCCACTGGGTGGACCTGGGCCAACTGCTCACTGCTTGGCATCTCAGTTTCCCTGTCTGTCCTGTGCCCCAAAGAGGTGGGGGCCTGGCTCTGAAGGTAATTCTCATGACTGGCCAGAGAGGAGACATGTCCTCTCAAGGTTAGTCGTGGAGAGATGGGATTGGAATCCAGCCCCCCTGACTTCCAGGTCTGTGGGCTGTCTGTCTGCTGACCCCCCTAAATCCTTGGGCTGCTTTTGGACACACAAGAAGGGGGCTTGGCTGGGCTGGAGGGACTTCAATCCTCTGAAGCCTGAGTCTGACCTCCTTCCACACCCTTCCTGGCCTTTCCCCAGGGAGGGAGCAAAGACTCATCAGTTAAGGCACCAGCTGGCGGGCGGCCGTGAGAAGGACGAGAGCACCAGCTGCCCAGAGACTCCCTACTGAGGAGCCAGGCCAGGGGGGGAAGGAGGAGAGGGCGGCAGGCGGGAGGAGGGAGGCGGCAGGCAAAGTCCGTGACTGAAGAGTCTGGCAAAGTTGGCGGCCCTTCCCCCCAGCCCTTCCCCACACCAGTCCACACCAGCTGGGCCTCCTTCTCCCTCACCTCCCGCCCTTCCTTCTGAAGACTGGAAACCTGTGCATCCTTGGGACTTGCCCGCCAGCTGGGTGATGTCCTTGGGCAAGTCATTCAACCTCTGTGAGCCTTGGTTTCCTCTTGGGTCCAGCAGGCGTCGCAATGCCCACGTCATAGGGTCATGGTGAGGAGCGGAAATGCTGACACCACCAAGGGACTGGGAACTGGGATGTGGAAGGCGTTTTCCCCGCTTCCCTGGGGCGACGACGATGGAGATGAGTCCCCACCACCCTATGCCTCCCCCAACCCATCTCTCTGCTTGATCACAAGTTGGTCCCAGTAATCATTGCTATTGAAGGAATGATGACTACTTGCCAGGCCCATGGTGACAGGCTGAGAGGCATTGATTTCATTTGGACATAGTCTTTCCTGATGAGCAGGAAGGACTAGACACACGAGGGTCTGGAGGTTCAGAGAAATCAAGTTTCTGGTTCAAGGTCACATAGCCCTAGCGTGACCAGGCAAGTTATCAAATAAAACAGGGCACTTTTGAGACTTAAAGGAGGTGCTGCTGATAATCACGCCAGGACTGAGCCAGGCAAGCAGGGGAGGATGTTGCTCTATGTGGACATCATGTGGCCAAACTAGGATCCTCAGCCAGGCCTGATCGATCCTTCTGGAATAGGACCCTGGGTTCAATTCCAGATATTCCCCCTGACCCAGATCAAGTCTCATCATCTCCCTGGGCCTCAGTTCCCAACTCTGCCAAAGGAGCACCGTGGAGGCTACACAGTGTAAAGCCCAGAGTCACAGCTCTAACTCCTCAAGCACTGAGGTCCAGAGAAGGGCAGTGAGCAGGTCAAGGTCACACAGCAAAGTCAGGGGCTCAATGAGGATTTGCCCCCAGGTGTCTGGACTCTTTGGGAATGTGGTAATGATGAAACAAATGCAGGTAAAGTCCTTGCTTGGCACCGTGCCTGGCACACAGAGACCACCCACCCCCCCTGGCATCCTAGGTCTGAGAGGTGGAAAATGAATGGGCTGTATTCTCACAGACCCCAGTTTGAGTCCCTGCCTCTTACTGTGTGACCTTAGCCAACACTGTCCATTGGAACTTTCTGCCATGATGGAAATGTTCTAGATCCTCACTGTCCAATATGAGAGCTGCCAGTCATGTGTGGCTATTGGGCACCTGAAATGTGGCCACTGTGACTGGGGAATTAAAAAATTTTTTTTCTGGCTGCACCATGCAGATTGTGGGATGTTAGTTCCTAGACCAGGGAACGAACTCTGGCCTCCTGCACTGGAAGCACGGAGCCTTAACCACTGGACTGTCAGGGAAGTCCCTGAATATTTTATTTTCATTAATTTAGATTAGAATAGCCACATGTGGCTTATGGTTACCCCCCTGGACAGCACAGCCTTCAAAAAATTATTTAACTTTCTCTGATCCTCAGTTTTCTTCTCTCAAAAGTGGGGCTCCTGAGCACCCACTTTGCGGGGTTCTTTCTTCCCAGGAGAGTTGATAAGTGCTCAGAATACTGCAGGGCCTATAGTTAAGATGCTCAGTAGAGGGTGACTTCATTTACAAGTTCCTTTTGGCTTTGTTCCCCCAAGCTGGCCCTTCCTTTCCTCCCACCACCCTGTGCACTGGGTCTGAGAGCTGAGAAGCCCTATTTCATGTCACCCACAGGGCAGCTGGCCCACAGAAGGGCCTCACCCCTGCAAAGATCCGTGTGATCGCCTTTGGCCTCTTGAGAAACTGCACGGCTTCACTGTCGGCCAGGTCCTGGAGGCTCTCCGGGATGTGCATGGCGGCTGCTCTGCTGCTCGGGCTCTGGGAAGCCAGAGCAGGGATGCTGGGTTCTGCCGGCTGGGCGCTGCCGTCTGCAGGTTCCAGGCCCACGCTGGGGCTCGGCTGTTGCAAGACAACAGGAGTGGTGGGGGGTGGTTAGAATCCAAGGTGCAGGGTAAAGGGGCTGCCAGGGGTCCCAGGAGGAGGGGGTATGGGATGGAAGAGTATTGGGGAGGGTACCAGGATGGGGTTCTGTGGGATGAGGGGTCTGCCAAGGGTCCCAGGAGAAGGGGGCAGGGGATGACAGAGGGTTCTTGAGGTCCAAGGACAGGGTTATATGGGGTGAGGGGTCTGCAGGGTTCTTAGAATTGGTGCATGGGATGAAAGAGCTGTTAGGAAGCCCCACCTCCAGGTGGGGGCGCAGGGTGAAAGGGTGGCTCGATGGTCCTATGAGTTGGGGTGCAGGCTGAGGGGGCTTCAGATAATTCCAAAGTGGGGTACAGGGTGAGGGGGGCTGCTGAGGAGCCTAGGAACTAGGAATGTAGGCTGAGGAGGATGTAGGGTGAGGGGGCTTCCAGAATCCCAGAAGTGGAGGGGCAGGGTGAGGAGATCTTGGGCCAGGGAGAAGGAGAAAGGAGAGGGTAGGATATTGGGGTGATGTCTCTGACACAGGAGCCAGAGTGCCCATTTTAAGGACTGTGTTAATGGGATTTTTGAGGGATGAGGGGTGCTAGAATGGCGGTCAGAACACCTGGGAGGTCTGAAAACGAGGACCTCTTTCAGATTTGGGGGCAACAGCACGCAGAGCAGAGACCCCAGGCTCCTCAGGGTAGATTTTAGGCTGTCCTGGTGATGGGGTGATTGCCTTAGAATCAGGACCTTCCCTTAGAATTCAGCTCCATCTTCATAAAAGTGCATCTCCTCAAGTTTGGACCTCAGATGTGTGGGGAACATGGTCTCCGAACTCATCTGTCCCCTCATAATAAGGAGACCGAGCCCCTGGCGCTAAGCTACCTTCAGAGAATCCGGGTTCTTCCTTTAAGGCGTGGAATGGGGGTGGTGAGGGTTCGGGGTGATGCTGCCTGATAAAGGGTCAGCCTTACTCTGGAGGCCGGGTTTACGTCACCTGCAGGCCGGATCTTCCTTCCGCCCACCCTCCCTGCCTGGTCCCCGGCACCACCTCAGCCTTCTTTTTCTTCCTCTTTTTCCCGCCTTTTCGTTCCTCCACAGCTGATTGGCTACACTGAAGCCCCGCCCCATCCCCCCGCCTATTCTTGAGTTGACACGAGCGGGGGCGTGGCTTCAGCAGACGTTGGGCGGCCCGCCGTTGGCGGGCTGCGCACGGGAATCCCTGCTCCAGTCCCAGTAGCCCCCGGAGTCTCGCGCCCGCCCCGCCTGTTCCTCTTTGAAGCTTGTGGACAAGGAGATACTTCTGTAACGCATGCGCCGAGTCCAAGCAAAGCGCATGAAGCAAGCCAGGCAGACTGAGCATGCGTAGTCGCGACTGGGCAGTAGAAGAAAATGGACTCCGTTCGATGACCCAGGCATTGCGCATGCGTCCTACCGCGGCTTGAAGCCGAACCTCGGAGGCCCAGGGCGCCGTTTTGCACATGCGCAGGAGGCTCAATGACAGTCGAGCGTTGCCTAAAGGTGAGGGAAAGGGTGAAAGATTGCATGGCCGGGGGTGGGCGGCCCTGCAGACTCATGCAGCTTTCCGAGCATATCCTATAAAGATTCACCTGACGCCTAGACCCCGCAGAGGTTTTGTCACCACAGGGCTTCTGGGCCCGCAAAACGCTCCCCCAAAACTCTTGCCTGGGACTCAGGCCAACTGAATAGTGTGGGAGGGGATGGACAGGAGGGCCTACGAGGCGGGCGGATGGGCTCTAACCCGCTGCCTGGGGTAGAAACGGCCCCTGGAAGTTGGGAGGCGGAGGTGGAGGGGGCACCTTTCCCCCAGATGACTTTTGACCTCTTCCCATTTCCCTCGTTTAGGCTGCGAGGAAAGGGTCTAGCCATGCTGCATGTGACCCGAGGGGTCTGGGGATCCATTGTCCGAGTATGGCCTCTGTTGCCCTCGTTTCTCGGTCACTCCCGGGCCCTGTCATCGCTGGAGGCCAAGATGGGGGAGTACCGCAAGATGTGGAACCCCACGGAGCCCCGCGACTGGGCCCAGCAATACCGCGAACGGCACATCCCGTTCTCCAAAGAGCAGCTGCTCCGCCTCCTGATACAGGTACCGCCCGTCCCGGGTCCGAGAGCCTGGGGACTACGAATCCCGGCAGGCCTCGCGGCGGTACAGCCCTTCAAGCTATAGAAGAATGCCCTTGGCGCCCCCTGGGAATTGTAGTTCCTTTACCCTTTATGGGACTTCCCTGGTGGCGCAGACGGTAAAGCGTCTGTCTACAGTGCGGGAGACCTGGGTTCGATCCCTGGTTCGGGAAGATCCCCTGGAGAAGGAAATGGCAATCCACTCCAGTACTATTGCCTGGAAAATCCCATGGACAGAGGAGCCTGGTAGGCTACAGTCCATGGGGTTGCAGAGAATTGGACACGACTGAGCGACTTCACTTCACTTACCCTTTATAGGCCCAGGTGAGCGAGGAGTGAGTGGGAATGCTGGGGACTGACTGCCGAGATGTAGATGAAGCAGCGATTCCAGACTCTAGCTCGTTCTGGGGGCTTGAACAAGCACTCACACTTGGGTGGTTTTACCCTCTACAAAACGGGTATGATCTTCATCTTCGTCATTACAAGGACTACTCCCTAATAATAATTATTGTACCAATGAAACAATAATCATATTACACTGAGCTCTTATTATATGGCACCGTGCTAAGCATTTTCCGCATATAATTGAATAATGAACAACCCAGTAAGAGGTACCACCATCATTCCCTCTTTACAAAGGAGATAACTAAAGCAGAAGGGCAGTGACTCACCTAAGGTCATGACTAGTGACTCAGATTTGAACCAAAGTGTACTGACTATAGAGCAGGGTGGGGATTAGGTGAGACAAGTAGATACTTGCTCGACCCTAAGAGCTTAAGTTCTTACCCCACTGTCACCTTCATACTTGTGATTATTTTTTATCATCATTCCTTCATTTAATAATTATTACTTGATGACATCACCGACTCAATGGACATGAGTTTGGGTAAACTCTGGGAGTTGGTGATGGACAGGGAGGCCTGGCATGCTTTGGTTCATAGGGTCACAGAGTTGGACACAACTGAGCGACTGAACTGAACTGAAATGCCTCTGTATGGCCTAAGTTCTATGCTGGGCTTTATCCATATACAGAAGTATATATATACACACACAAACACACATTTAGATATATGGACACATGTAATCACATCAAATTGTCACTATCGATTTTTTCAGAAAGAGGGTGTGATCCTCTGTTGCCAAAGGAAACAGACTCAGAGAGGGGATGGCATTCACCCAGGGCACTGAGGTAGAAATGCTAAAATAGTGGGTAAATCTGTGTGCTCTGGACCAGGCCTGGTCTAGAGTCTCAGCTTCTCTTTTATGGACAGTGTGGCCCTCAGAAAGTGACTTTCCTAAACCTAGGTGTCCCCTCTGAACAATGAGGGTTATAATTCCATCAGCCTTCTTGTGTCCTCTGGAGGATGAGATCATGCCAGCAAACAGTTCCTGGCACACAAATAAGCATTGTGTGACTGCTGGCCAGTAAGTATCAGAGTGGTAACTTGAAACCCTAGCTCTTTAAGCCATCTGTTTTTCACTCTTCAGGGCTACCTCAGTTTCTTTCAGTGAAATTTATCAGTTCTCTCCCCCTCCCCACCCCCCCAAAAAAACCCACAAAATTTTAAAGAGCCCAGAGCTCTGATTGTCTGTCTGGGTTGCCCAGGAAAGAATCCCAACCCCCCACCCCCACCCCTCCACCCCACCATGAGGAAGGAGAGAGAGGCCTAAAGAGATGTTTTGCTTCCGGAGGTAATAGGAGTTCCATTCCACTCCTGCGGAGAAGGCTGCCTTGGAGGAGTTCACAGCCCACGTGGACTTTTGTACCTTGTTCCACTACCATCACGTCCTGACCCAGCTGCAGGTGAGAACCAGGACCCTGTGGCCCTGTTGTCCTTGTTTGCTTATCTGTTCATTCAGCAAAAATTCTCTGAGTGCTTACTTGGAGTCCAGCCCTCTTCTAAGCATCAGGGATGCAGCAGTGAACAGGACAGATGAAGCCACGCCCTCTGGAGCTGATATTCCAGGTGGGAAGATGATAAATGAATAAATAAGGGACTTGCCTGGTGGTCCAGTGGTTAAGACTCTGAGCTTCCAATGCCGGGGCTGCGGGTTCAATTTCTAGTCAGGGAACTAAGATCCCACATGCCGTGTTGTTCAGTCACTTGGTTGTGTCTGACTCTTTGCCACGCCATGGACTGCAGCACGCCAGGCTTCCCTGTCCTTCACTGTTTCCCTGGTGCTCAAACATGCTCCAACTCATGTCCATTGAGTTGGTGATGCCATCCAACCTTCTCATCCTCTGTCGCCCCCTTCTCCTCTTGCCCTGAATCTTTCCCAGCATCAGGGTCTTTTCCAATGAGTCGGCTCTTCAGCATGTAGTGTGGCCAAATTGAAAACAAAAAATGTAAAATATGACACCCAGGAGTGGTAAGTGCCATTGAAGGTGGGATGGAAAGCGATGAGAAAAGGGCCTGATTTAGACAGGGTGGTCAAGGAAGGCTTCTCTGAGGAGGTGACAGATAAACTAATACCTGGGTGAACTGAGGCAGTCAACTCGATGGGTGTCTGGGGATGGACATTTCAGGTAGAAATGTCCTCTTTTTCAAGGAAAAAACGTTGAGAAAACGTTCTTTTTCAAGAGAAAAGCAATTGCAAAGGCCCTGAGGTGTAAGGGCCTGGAGTGTTGGGGGAATGGCAGTAGAACTACTGGCTGGAGGTAAAGAGGGCAGGAGGTGACAGCAGAGAGGGAGTGAGGGGACACTGTGCCTGGCCTTGTGGGTTGTGCTGGAGACGTGGCTTTTATGTAAGCGAGCTGGGAGCCGCCACAGGAGGGTTCAGAGCAGAGGCGGGTCATGAACAGATTCGGGTGTTAATAGGATTCTTCTGGCTGCTCAGCAGGGAACAGACCATCAGAGGCAGGGAGATACATTAAAGAGTCTGTTATGTTTGTCCAGGTAAGAGATAATGGCAGCTCAGACAAGAGTAATAGCAGTGGAAGTGGTGAAAAGTGGTCAGGCACTGGTAATGGTTGGAAGGCATCAGCATTTGGCTGAGTGGGCGGGACCTTGAAGGAGAGAAAGAAGTCAGGGGGCCTCCAGCAGTTCATGCCCGCACCTCCTGAAGGATACGGCTGCCACTTACTGAGATGTGGAAAGCAGAGCAGAGACAGGTCTGCAGTGAAGACTGAGAGCTCAGTTTAGACTTAGAAATTTGAGCTGCCTCTTGGACAGCTGGGTGGAGAGATGGACTCAATGCCCATAGTCTGGAAGTCAAGGAAGGAGACTGGGCTAAGAAACAGTCCTGGGAGGATCTAGACAGTACAACCTGCATGACCACCGGGGACATTAACTGAGCCCTGGGGAGTGAATGCTTCAAGATTCTCTCCCAGGAGCCCTTCAAGGACCAGATCTTTGGAATGTGCAAGGTTTGGACAACTCAGGCCTGCGGAATTAACCCTTTACTGCCCCTGCCCCCCATAGCTCCCCTCCTTGCTTTGGTGAGTAGCAGCTCTGGCCCCTCTGCATCAGGCTTATCAATTCCTTGCAGCACCAAGTAGCTGCCAGCAGCCCCATTGGCAAAAGAAGAAACCAAAGCTCCAAGAGGGCCCCATTGAGCCCAAGATGAGGCAGGTCCCAAGTGGCAGAGCCAAGATTTGTGCTCCTGTCTGCTGGCCTCCAAGCTTTTCTCTGGGGCATCTCTGGCCTCTGGAGACAGGATTCTTTTTCTTTAAAAAGTTATTTTTAAATGTTATGCAAATGTTTAACCATATTGAAACATAGAATATGCAGCAAAGACACACATTCTCACTGAGGCAGCATATTTTATTTTATTATTATTTATTTGTTTGGCTGCATTGGGTCTTAACTGGCACTCGAGATCTTTCGTTGAGGCACTCTAGTTTTGTCTCATGGGCTTAGTTGCTCTGTGGCATATGGGTTAGTTTCTGGACCAGGGATCAAACCCACATCCCCTGCATTGCAAGGCAGAGTCTTAACCATTGAACCACCAGGGAAGTCCCAAGGCAGCAGGTTTTAAATGGAGACCCTGAGAGGGTAGGTAGAAACATCAGAGGTGAGTGAGACACACTGGGTTACCATTTGCTGATGACCTAAGACCCTTGAGGAAGCAGTTTGGAGCAGGCAAAGAACAAGAAGAGCCCCAGTTCAGACGCCAGCTTTGTCGTTCACTAGGAGTGAGGGCGACCTTGGCAGGTGCCCTCTCTCTGGGCCTCCTTTCCCTTGTGCATTCATTCATTGGATTCACTCAGTGCATGTTTACTGAGCACCTACTGTGTCCTGGAAGGTTCCAGGCCCCCGGCCTCAGTGGTGCGCCTGTGTATCTGCCTCATGGCATCACGTGCCAGGGAGAGAGACTGACCTTCCACAAGGTAAAGAAGTAAAATATGTTAAGAAGTACTAAGTACCACAGAGAGAGTGCCGGATAAAGTACAGGACGCCCAGCTTATTCATTTCCTAATTCTGCCATACCAAATGAGCATCCACTGGACGGCTTAAAACAAGAGATCTCTTCTTTGAGAGTTCAGGAAGCTGGAAGTCCAAAATCAAAGTGCTGGCAGGGTTAGTTTCTTCTGGAGCCTCAGAGGAAGGGACCCATCCTATGCTTTTCTCCAAGCTTCCGGCAGTCCGTGGCTTGTGGACACATCACTTTAATCTCTGTCTTCATCTTCACATCACTTTCTTCTTTGTGAGTCCTTTTCTGTCTCTTATAAGGACACTCTCATTGGATTTCAGTTCAGTTCAGTCGCTCAGTCGTGTCTGACTTTTTGCAACCCCATGAATCGCAGCACGCCAGGCCTCCCTGTCCATCACCAACTCCCGGAGTTCACCCAGACTCGTGTTCATCGAGTCAGTGATGCCATCCAGCCATCTCATCCTCTGTCGTCCCCTTCTCCTCCTGCCCCCAATCCCTCTCAGCATCAGAGTCTTCTCCAATGAGTCAACTCTTCGCAAGAGGTGGCCAAAGTACCGGAGTTTCAGCTTTAGCATCATTCCTTCCGAAGAAATCCCAGGGCTGATCTCCTTCAGAATGGACTGGTTGGATCTCCTTGCAGTCCAAGGGACTCTCAAGAGTCTTCTCCAACACCACAGTTCAAAAGCATCAATTCTTCGGCGTTCAGCCTTCTTCACAGTCCGACTCTCACATCCATACATGACCACAGGAAAAACCATAGCCTTGACTAGACAAACCTTTGTTGGCAAAGTAATGTCTCTGCTTTTGAATATGCCATCTAGGTTGGTCATAACTTTCCTTCCAAGGAGTAAGTGTCTTTTAATTTCGTGGCTGCAATCACCATCTGCAGTGATTTTGGAGCCCAAAAAAATAAAGTCTGGCACTTTCCACTGTTTCCCCATCTATTTCCCATGAAGTGATGGGACCAGATGCCATGATCTTCTTTTTCTGAATGTTGAGCTTTAAGCCAACTTTTTCACTCTCCTCTTTCACTTTCATCAAGAGGCTTTTTAGTTCCTCTTCACTTTCTGCCATAAGGGTGGTGTCATCTGCATATCTGAGGTTATTGATATTTCTCCCAGCAATCTTGATTCCAGCTTGTGCTTCTTCCAGTCCAGCGTTTCTCATGATGTGCTCTGCATAGAAGTTAAATAAGCAGGGTGACAATATACAGCCTTGACGTCCTCCTTTTCCTATTTGGAACCAGTCTGTTGTTCCATGTCCAGTTCTAACTGTTGCTTCCTGACCTGCATATAGGTTTCTCAAGAGGCAGGTCAGGTGGTCTGGTATTCCCATCTCTTTCAGAATTTTCCACAGTTTATTGTGATCCACACAGTCAAAGGCTTTTAGGGCCCACCCTAATCCAATATGGTCTCACTTTGATACCTTAATTATACCTAAAAGACCCTTTTCCAAATGAGGTCATATTCTGAGGTTCCCAGGGGACAGGAATTTTTAGGGGACACTCTTCTACCCTCTAAACCCAGTTAAATTTGAATTTCAGATAAGCTATGAGAGATTGTTCTTTTTAAAGTAGAATTATGTCCATGTAAATACAATCCTTAAGTATTGCACAGGACATACTTAAACTGAAAAATTATTTATTGTTGATCTGGAAATACAGCTGAACTTGGTGTCTTGTATTTTATTTTTTGGCTAAATCTGGCAACCCTAATTAAGGAGAAAAAGAAAGGAGAGGTGTTTTTTGCAGTTTTAGGTGGAGTAGTCAGGGACAGCCTCACTGAGGGGGTGACATTTGAGCCTGAAGGAGGCCAGAGTGAGCCATGTGGAGATCTGTGAGAATGTAAGTGCAAAGGCCCGGTGGCTGGAGTGTGCATGGTGTGTAGAAGGGGCTAGAGGTGAGTGAGTGAAGGAGCAAAGCTGGAGATGAGCCAGAGAGGGGCCCGTGGCCAGATCCTTCAGGGCCCTATGGGACACAGTGAAGACTTGGCTTTGACTCTGAGTGAGGTGAGAGCCAGGAAATGGCTCTGAGCGAACAGACGTGAGCTGACTTCTGTTCCAAGAGGCGCCCTCTGGTGGTTGCCGGGAACAGACTGGGAGGTGAGGTTGGGAGCCGGGAGACTGGCGCGGCAGTCACGACTGCCCAGGAGATAAGTGGTCGGATCCTGGGTCTGTTTTGAATGGGTGCCATCAGGATTTGCTGATGGGTTGAAGAAAGAGAGGAGTCCAGGATGACCAGAGGCTTTGGGCCTGAGCACCTGGAAGAATGCACTTCTCTGACATGGAGAAGATGGGGGTGAGGGAGAGCAGGATTGGGGAGGAATTTCAGGACCCCCTTTGGGACACAGAGGGCTTGAGAGTGGACTTGAGAGGAGGGAGGTGAGGGCCCTGGAGACGGCTGTTGGACTCATCCAGGCAGAAGGTGATGGTGGTGTGGACTGGGCAGGGCTGGTGGGGAGGAGAGAGCCTGGCGGAGTGGCTCTCTGTTTTGGAGGTGGAATCATCGTGATTAATAAATCATGCAAGGAAAGGGAACAGCAGTGGTCACCCACCACATCCAGGTTTCTGGCTCGAAGCCATGGGCGGATGCGAAGTTCCCAGAAGAGAATCTGGTTCGCAGTGGATGTTAGATGAATGCACTTCTCCCTCCTCCAGCTCTGAGAGTCCCTCACTCTCAAAGTGCAGCTCAGCCCCGGGAAAGGCATTTCTCAAGGTCATTCCGTGAATTTGAGAACATGGCCCATGGGACCTGCTCTGTCAGCCTGGCTGGAAGGACTTGGACACAGGCCTTAGTTCTGGGCCCCAGTACTGTTCTGGGCCAGCACGGGCCGGCCCTCAGAGTTAGTTCCCATGAGGACTTGCTGGGCTCGATTCTCTACTACATCATCAGACACCTGGCTCCGTTGTCTCGGAGACCCTGGACTTTCCGTCTCCAAACCTTTGCCCAGGCCATTCCTCCCACTTGGAATGTCCCCTCCCTGGTTTCCTTCCACTAACAAAAGGTTCCCCTGACCTTGATATGTTGTTCCTTAAGGCTGCCTCTCCTGAGAGACACACAGAGGGTGGGGTTTAGGGGCTGGTTTTATGGAGGGGTGCTTCCCTCTGGGGCTTGTTGGATAGTCTGGGACACATTATATGTCACCCTGAAACTCCATCTCTCTGTGAACAAATAGGCAAGCCACCTGGAAGCTTGCTCTTTAAAAAAAAATTGTTTTTTTTTTCCACATATTTATTTATTTGGCTGTGCTGGGTCTTAGTTGCAGCATGCAGGATCTTCCATCTTTGTTGTAGCACTTCAGGGTCTTTAGTCGTGACATGCAAACTCTTAGTTGTGGCATGTGGGATCTAGTTCCCCAAACAGGGATCAAACCTGGGCCCCCTGCATTGAGAGCACAGAGTCCTAACCACTGGACCGCCAGGGAAGTCCCTAGCTCTTTTTTTTTTTTTTTTCATGCATTCATTCATTCAGTCAACAATTTTGGGCAGCATTCATAGGTGCATAAGATGAGATGGACAAGGCATTACCCAGTTCTATGGGGACACTGAAGGTCATAGAGTTTGGATTTTATTCCAAATGCTATGAGAAGCCGCTGGAGGGATAGAGTCTGTTTATAATCTCAGTAAGCTCCTCGTGACAGCCACGTGGGAACTGGTTTGGACATGGTGGGAGAGTGGAAACCCGATGCACTTGTTTAGGTGCGAGGCAATGGTGGCTGGGACGAGAAGGCAGCAGTGGGATGGAAAGGAAGCTAGAGTCCAGAACGATTCAGAGTCTGCTGAATTTGCTAAAGATCAGATACGGGGGTGATGATAAGAAAGGAATCAAAGATGCCTCCAGGGTTCCTGATCAGCATCTGAATGGATCACAGTGCCATTTCCTGAAAGAAGACTGAGATGGGGAGGGGGAAGAAGTGGAGAGTTTTCCTTAGATCATGTTAGATCTGAGATACCATTAGACATGGTATTAGACATTAGACATCCAGCTGGAGATGCCAAAGACATAATTGCCTATGAGAATCTGATGCTCAGGGGAGAGGCCAGGGAAGGTTGGGGGGAATAGCTTTGGGAGGGGGCATCCAGGATGGTTATTTTGCTGGAAGATGGGGATGGGAGGATGTGATCTTGTGGGCCTGACATGTTGGATTTGAGGCAACTGTGACATCCCAAAGAAATGTCAGGTAGAGAGTTTGTATTAGTTCCTATAAAGGCTTAGCTCTTGTAACAAGCAGACCCCACAAGGCAATGGCTTAAAGAAGGTGGAGGATTCTTCCTCTCCCATTTAACAGCCTTGTGGTAAGTTGGCCACGGTAGATGAGCAGCTCTGTTCCTCATGAGATGATGCCAGGCCCAGATTCCTTCCATGTTGTTGCTCTGCCATCCCCTGAGGGCCCCGTCTTCATCTCTGTGGGCTCAGAACTCGGTTGTAGGCAGGGGAGCGTTCTAAGCTGTTAAGAACAAGGAACGAGTGGAAGGTGCAGGAGGGGCAAGAAGTATCTGTTACTTCTGCTCATATTCTGTGGATGAATTCTGGCCACACCTAGTCTCAAAGGAGGCTGGAAATGTAGTCTATCTGGGCAGCCCCACAGCCGCTGCCTTCTCTACTACTATGGGGGAAGGGGAAGTACTACTCTAATGCTGCTGCTGCTAAGTCGCTTCAGTCGTGTCTGACTCTGTGTGACCCCAAAGACGGCAGTCCACCAGGCTCCCCAGTCCCTGGGATTCTCCAGGCAAGAACACTGAAGTGGGTTGCCATTTCCTTCTCCAATGCATGAAAGTGGAAAGTCAAAGTGAAGTCGCTCAGTCATGTCCGACTCTTAGCGACCCCATGGACTGTAGCCCACCTGGCTCCTCTGTCCATGGGATTTTCCAGGCAGGAGTAATGGAGTGGGGTGCCATTACTACTAAACATCCCCACAAACTGAACATGGATATTAGGTCTAGAACTTAGAGGAGAGGTCTGATTTGGAGATGTGAGTTGGGTAGTTACCTGCATGGAGATGGTGTTTAAGGCCATGGGAATGGTGAGGCAACATATTGTGAGCTTGAGGGGAGAGACAGGAAGAGGGCCCCAAATCCAGCCTTGGGGTAGCCCATTATTTAAAATATGGGGCCAGGAACATCCTTACATGTACCCACAATCCCTCACACTCTGACCTAGTCCATTTTTCTTCTCTCTGACTCTCTCCTCAGGCCTTGTATGACCCCATCAACCCGGACAGGGAGACTCTTGACCAGCCTTCACTTACAGACCCTCAGCGTCTGTCCAATGAGAAGGAAGTGCTTCAGGCCCTGGAGCCCCTGCTGGCCCAGGCCAACTTCTCCCCACTCACGGAGGACACCCTGGCCTACGCTCTGGTGGTCCATCACCCTCAGGATGAGGTCCAGGTACTTGTCTTCCAGAAAACAACCCAAACTCCCAGGAGACCTTGGGCAGGGGTGGAGCCTTTGGGAAGCAGAGGCTGCTGGGAGCTGTAGTCCTGAACACTAGCCCATGTGGCACCTTTGGTGAAATAGAAAAAGGTGCCTCTTCTCAGGTAACTTCACTCCCACCTGTTGGAAAAGCATCATAAGCTACAGGTCTTCTTAGGACTAGAGACTCTATCACCATCTGCCTGCAAACTATTAAGAGAGCTGTCCTTTGGTGTGGGGGGTGGGGATTGATTCCAGTGCCTTTGAGGATATAGAAATCCTCAGAGGCTGAAGTCTCTTATATGGAATGGCATAGTATTTGCATATAACCTATGCATATCCTCCTGCATACTTTAAGTCATCTCTGATTATTTGTAATACCTAATACAATGTAAATGCTGTGTAAAAGAGTTGGTGATACCAGCAGATTCCAGTTTTGCTTTCTGGAATTAAAATTTTTTTCAGTCCTATAGTTGGTTGAATCAACAGATGTGAAACCTGCAGTTATGGAGGGCTGACTATAATAAATAATACAAAATACTCACCATTAAAGTCAACAAAATATGGGAATTCCTTGGCAGTTCAGTGGTGAGGACTCAGCGCTTTCACTTCTGGAGCCTGGGTTCAATCCCTGGTCGGGAAACTAAGATCCTATAAGCCGCATGGCACAGCCAAAAGAAAAAGTCAACAAAATACTAATAATCAAAATACTAAACACTGTTAGTATTATCATCAAAATACTAAAAATCACCACATTTTGGTGATTTTAAGTTGTGCTGTTTTCTAAAGTCAGACTTAACCGTCTCTGAAATTGGATTGTGACTTAGAAGCAGTAGTGTGGCATGGTTTGAAAAGTGAAAGTGAAAGTTCACTCAGTCGTGTCCGACTCTTTGCGACCCCATGGACTATACAGTCCATGGAATTCTCCAGGCCAGAATACTGGAGTGGGTACCCTTTTCCTTCTCCAGGGGATCTTCCCAACCCAGGGATTGAATCCAGGTCTCCTGCATTACAGGAGGATTCTTTACCAGCTGAACCACCAGGGAAGCCCAAGAATGCTGGAGTGGATAGACTATCCCTTCTCTAGCAGATCTTCCCAACCCAGGAATTGAACCGGGGTGTCCTGCATCGCAGGCAGATTCTTTACCAACTGAGCTATCAGGGAAGCCCCTGTTGAGTAGTTTAATTGACAATATATTTTCCCTTTTAGTTGCTTCATAAAATGATAGAGTACCTTAAAATCAGTGGCATTATAGATGCTAGGAAATATGGTCATGAAGATGACTATGACGTGGATGGTGCCATCTTGGATGGTGTGTCCTTGTGCAGTGTACAACGTGAACAACCATACATGGCTGTCTGTCTGCACACTGGATGATGATGAGTCTGGGAAGTAGGTGGGGAGGCAGAGGATCACTGGGGGTGAGGCATGTAATTCTAGTATCCTGCATACACCGTGGCTTATGCTCAGCTGCTTTTGCTTCCTTCTCCCTCCCTTTGGCAGGTGACAATAAATTTGGACCAGTATATCTACATGCATTTCTGGGCCTTGGGCCAGCGAGTTGGGAAGATGCCCCGTAAGTCCAGCGTGGGCTCCAAGCGTTTCTTCTTCAAATCACCCCCTGCAGAGAGGTGAGGCGGCCCCTGTTCCCCAGCTGCAGCAAGAGGGAGCAAGGTTAGAGTCGAGAGGGGACGGACAGGTCAGTGTCTGGATTTGGGTGTCTGGGACCTGGGTGGGATGTCAAGAAAGGAGAAAGGGTCAATGAAATACTGCCTCTTCTTCCCAAGGAGAAATAAGACCTGCAATTCTTAGGGGAAGAGAAGGGCTAGGGACATTTCTCTCCGTTTTCCAAATGAGGAAAACTGAGGCTCAGAGAGGGAAGGCCACATTCTGAAAAAGTGGTACCACCAGGTTTCTGAAGAACACTATGTTTTTAACACGTAGTTAGATACAGATATTGTTAGGAGAGCCATATCGTCTCACAGTTGGCCAGGGGGCCTGTCAGTCACCCAATCGGTCTGGAAATCAGACTATCAAATATGGTTACGAATTCAGAGACAAAAACCAAAGACAAAAAGCCTCTCATATCCCTTAAACCAGTAATTCCACTTCCAGGAATCTATTCCAGGGAGATATTTATACTTGCAGACTGTCTATTTAATTATTTTAATTATCTGTCTCTCATGCTGGACTATAAGCTCCACAAAGGCAGTGACTGACTCATTTTGTTGTCTCTCCAGAGCTAAATAGCACTCCTTGGCACCTAGCAGATACCCTGAAATATATATAGAATTTGGGTTTGAACATTAACTAAAGAATTTTTATTCAGCTCTCATTTATCAAGTCCATAAAATCAGAAGCAACGTATGTGTCCAATAATAGGGGATTGCATCATGTTAGTGATCCCCTCTAGTTGGGCACTTAGCTTACTTCTGACTTTCCTCTCACCATTTTTAAGTAGCTTTTAAAATGATGGTGTGACTTCAGAGCCAGCGAGAATGACCTAGGGTTGGAGGGGGACTCCCGGGGGCTGTTCTGACTGTCCTCGCCCCTCCATCTCTGGCCATCAGGAGATACTTTAAGCGGGTGATACTAGCAGCCCGAACGAAGAAGGGTCACTTAGTGCTGAAGAGCTTCAAGGATACACCATTGGAGGGTCTGGAGCAGCTGCTGCCCGAGCTGAAGGTGCGCACGTCCACCCTGCAGCGTGCCATCCTCAACGTCACACTGATCGTCTCGGGTGTAGTGTTCTTTGTCAACGTGGGCATGGTGGTGCTCTCTGACCTCAAGATGGCCACCTCCCTGTTGCTGCTGCTCTTCGCTGCTTTCATGGGCCTGCGGGCCGCCAAGGTACGTGACCCCCAACCAAGCCTGCCCTTTGATGGTCAGCTAGAGGGTCAGGCCACCCTGTCAGTTTGTTTCTTTTTTTTTGTGGATGATTCCTGCTTCGGGTTGGCCTTTCTTTCCCTTCCTTATTCACTCAACACAACCTTGGGAGGGTTTCTTGATCTCCCTGAGCCTCAGTTTTCTCATCTGGAAAATGGGCTTAATAAATAGCGAGACCCTCCTAGGAGGGCTATTGTGAGGAAGAGATGAGTGAATCTGTAATGAGCACTGGGTGCAGGGCTTGCACATGGCCAGTGTGACACAAGTGTTCACAGCCACTCACTGGGCACTTGGTGATGTGAAGGGTGTGTTTTAGAACAAGACTGCCTGGGTTTGAATCTATTTCTACCATCTTCTAGCTGTGTGACCTATTCTTTTAGCGTGTGTGTATGTGAGAGAGAGAGAGAGAGAGAGAACCATGTCATGTGGCATGTGGGATCTTCGTTCCCCAAGCAGGGATCGAACCCATGCCCCCTGCAGTGGAAGTGCGGAGTCTTAACCACTGGAGTGCCAGGGAAGTCCTAAGCTATGTAACCTTGAACAAGCTGCTTAAACCTCTCTGTGCATCTCAGAAGCAGAGATGACAGTGAGTTGTGGTGGTGATTAAATGCATTAATACGCTGAACATGGAAAACAGAGGCTGGTGCACAGTACAGACGTGTCATATGAGAGTTCACCGTTACCTTTATTACTATTATTACTGACTGGGCTCTTGTCCGCTGAGTCTGGGCTTCCCCACTGCCAAACTCTGGGACCAGGGCCTGTGTTTTGAACAAGCTGCTTTCCTGATCCTGCTACGTGTGAGTGCAGGGCTGCCCCATCCAGTTGTACAGGTTGTTCATCATCCAAGGATTCATGGCCGAAGGGACAGGTGGGCGCTGGAATCCAGCTTGTGCTTTGCTTGCTGAACCTCAAGCTCTGCCTTGAGGCGGCTACCTTTTACTGATTCTCCCTGGGGTTGGCACTGGCCCCAAGAGTGCGAACTGGCGCGAATTGTCCATTGTACCTGATCATTCACTTGCTGGTTCATTGATTTTCAAGCTGTTTTCAGCCATCCCAACGGGCTCTTAGGAAGCCTGGTAATAAATCCCACAGATAATAACCAGGCTGCGCTGGCTGAGCAGGGAGCATTTCCTGCTGAGGACCAGGGGTCGGGTGTCATTTGAGGGAAGCTCTGAAAGGCGGGGATTGAGCCTGGTGGAGAAGGGGCGTGGTGAGCACAGCCTGGGGAATCTCACAGGGATGGGGTCTGGCGTGCAGGATGGAGAAGCAAGGCCCCAGAGGGGTGGCGAGGGCCTTGAATGCCAAGGCAGGGGCTCTGGGCTTCGTCCTCAGGGCAGAGGGGAGCCACAGAAGGGCTGTAAGCAGAGAGGGAATGTGGCAACCACAGACTGGATCAGAGGGGCAGGGGGAAGAGGGTGTTGAGCTACTCTGGGGAGGACATGCGCCTTTTCAGCCCAGGGAGGACCATTGTCCCACCTCTCAGTGGCCCTTGGGGATGGAGAACTCTTGAGTCTCTTGGGCTCAGACACCCAGTTTAAAGCCCAGTTCACCTGTTCATTTACTGATCCCTTTCAGACATTTTTCCATGCCCCAGGCTGAGCCTCCTTAAGTTCATTCTTTTTTTATTTGGCTTGTCATATCTCCATTCTCCAACCACGGACTGAACCCGGGCCATGGCACCAAAGGCGCCAAATCCTAATCTCTAGACTACCAGGGACTCCCTCCGTGCCTTAAATGCAGGCCTCCCTGGCCTCTGTCCAGCTGCCCACAGAGCATCCATCTTCCCCTGAAACCCCCTTCTCCTCCCCAGCTCTGCATCTCGGGACAGTTGCTCTGATCAGACACCTGGGAGGCTGATTTTGCAGCAGGATATATGGCCCTCTTCCTACCCTTCCCCCAGAGAGCTCATCCACTTCCACGGTTTCCACAAGCTGCTCCCCCGTGCCTCCTAGATCCAGGAGCTCCGCACTCAAGTCTGGAGCAGCCACGTGGAGGACAGCGTCTCTCCCACCTGCTCCTCCTCCTGGTTCTCCATCTGTGGATGGCCCTGTTGTCCCCAAATCACTGACTAGACCTCTGGAAATTACCCTGCCCCCCAACCTGTCAGTCCTCAGCCTGTCCTTCCTGCCCCCCAGTGCTCTGCTCCCCAAGCTCCCTGTGCCCGTCTCCTCTCCTCTGTCTCGGCTCCAGCTCAGATCCTCTTCCTAGCCTTCCCCCACCCAGTGATCCCCTCTAGCCCATCCCAGATGGCCCCTGGGCTGGCCCTGCTCCTCCCTTGCTCACAACCTGGCCTCAGAGACACTGCTTCTTCAGCCTCATCTGACAAAATTCTCAGCTTCAGCTCCACCAAAATATACTTGTAGCTCCTCCCACCGCTACTTTTCTCCCCTTCTCTCCCTTTGCATATGCTGTTCCTCCTTCTGAAACATACTCTCCCCTGGAGGAGGGCACAGCGGCCTACTCCGTATTCTTGCCTGGAGAATCCCCATAGACAAAGGAGCCTGGTGGGTACAGTCCATGGGGTCGCAGAGTCGGACACGACTGAAGCGACTTAGCACGCATGCATGCATCCTTTTGCTAGGCTGACCAACCCCTCCTCACCCTCATCTCAGAGGCTCCAGAAAGCCCTCCCAGACTTCCTGAGCTGAGGGGGCTCCTGACATGTCCTGGTTCCCCGGGGAGGCCCGTGGGGCAGCCTGAGAAGGTTGTCGAGCTGGCATCCCAAAGATGCCTCAGGGCTGGTCCTGCCTGGAAGGAGAGGCGTGGGGCCTGTGGACAGACAGCCACGTGCCTGACCCAGGCGGCAGTGGGCCCTGTAGGAACCCAGGGATGTAGCTGCTTGTCTGTGGAAAGCGATGTCCATCCTGAACCTTGATGATAAGACAGTGTTTTTCAAGAAAAGACTGGAAGCCACTTGGCCTGTCCCAAGGCCCAGAAGCCCAAGAGAGCAGGGCGCGCTCAGGGCAACCATCTGGGTAGACTGGGCTCATTCAACACGGGCTGCATTCATGGGAGAGGAGCAGGATATTGAGTGGGAGTAATCCCTGGGGCCAGGCCACAGAGTTTGGAGTCTCTGAGGGCACTAGGGAGCTATTTGAGGGTGTGAGCAGGGGAGGGGCAGGCTCAACTCTGGGGCTTTGCAGAGAGAAGGGAGTAGGGGAGACTGAGGCCTGGGAGGAGGCTGGGTGATGCATTAGGTGGGTTGGACAGGAGGGGACAGGGCAGAGAGGGTCAAGGCAGGAGGATGGGGCCAGAGAGTGACAGGCTGGCGAGGAGGGGGCAGGATGGTGCCAGGGCTCTGATCTGTGATGGCGTAGATGGTGGGGCCACCCCAGATACGGACCCCAGGGGAGGAGGAAGGAGGGACTGAGGAGTTGGATAAGGAGAGACACTGCGTTCAGCGTGGGCCTTGGTGAGTGTCTGAGGGACATTTAGCTGGCCAGTGGTGAGCCCTCTCCAGGGAGAGGTCTGGCCTCAGGTGTCTGCCTCGGAATGGCATGACCTGCTCACTTAGCCTGCGAGAATTCCACTCCATAAGCCTGGCAGAAACGGGCACACAACCCAATGTATTTTTCATAACAGTCGCAAATGCATCCAATTCCTGCATCTTGCCTCCAACCAAAGAAATTGGCGATTCGTTCCAATGCAGGGACATAAACTGACTGTGCTGGCCTTGTAAGAAGAGAGTGCAGTTCACACAGAGCGTGTCATTGGGACCGTGCAGGCCATTTCAGCGATTTTCCAGGGCTGTGTTCATTTCAGAGGCATTTCACCATAGGTTTCCACGTAGGGTGGGCAACACTCTTTGGGCAGAAGATACTTCAATAACTAAGTACGTGTGACCTGCCAGCTTCTGTGCCATGTTTTATTAACTTCTGGTGCCCCTTCTGTCATTTGCCTTGGCTCACAGACAGGGCTACCCGAAGACTTAGGTTTTGGCCACAGCCTCACAGCTGGAGGGGCAGAGAGAGGACTGGCATCCAGGCCTGCAGGCCGCAGGGCCCAGCAACCCTGAACTCACTTGGTGGATGAAAGGACGAATCTGGGTGGATGAATCTGAGTTCGAGTCCCAGAGGGCACTGATGGGCTCTCATCTCCCTCTTCAGGGACAACAGGAATGAGGAAAGGGGTCCAGGCAGGAGGGATGGAGGGTGGGGAAGGGGTAGCCAGTAGACAGCTGGGCCCCAGACCCGCCTCTCCCTCATCAAGTATTTGTTGTCCATTAACACTTCTCTTCCGGCTTCCCTGGTGGCTCAGCAGTAAAGAATCCACCTGCCAATGCAGGGGACTTGGGTTCAATCCCTGGGTTGGGAAGATCCCCTGGAGAAGGAAATGGCAACCCACTCCAGTATTCTTGCCTGGGAAATCCCATGGACAGAGGAGCCTGGCGGGGTCACAAAGAGTCGGACAGGACTTAGCAACTAAACAACAACAACACTCTTTACAATATTTAAAACCTTTCAAAAAATTTCAAACAAATGCACAGATGGAATAGTATGATAAGCTCCTCTGTTGTCAGCACCCAGCATCAACAATTAGTAACAATCAGGTTTCACCTAAAGACACCCCGCCCGCCCCTACCCCCCCGCCCACCACCACTGGATTATTTTGAAGCAAATTCTACACATCATCTGGAAATACTTATATGTGTCTAGATGATAAGGACTTAAAAAAAAATTGTAATGAAAAGTGCCCAGGCTAAAACTCTTGTCTGTGAATCCTCGAACACATCCATTGTTACGTGGCTCAGATAAGCAAACCCGGGCAGCGGCCTCCGAGGCACTAGGGCCAGAGCGTGTGGGTTAAGCGTAAAAATACCTGAGCCGGAGAGGGCCGCAGAGGTCCCGGGAGCCCTTGGGAAGGGCGGTACCTGCCCGAGTGACCTAGGGGTGTGCGTATGGGTGGGGTTGTATATGGGTGCCTGTGTGATTGGGTGGGGTGTGTGTATGGGCGGGGCGTGGAGTCCCAGCAGGCCCCGCCCCTCCCCTCCCGGATTTTGTCCTGCATGCAGATGTTCGGACATCGGCGCAGCGCGCAGGCGCTGGAGCTGGCGCACATGCTCTACTACCGCAGCACGTCCAACAACGCAGAGCTGCTCAGCGCCCTAGTCCTGCGCGCACAGGACGAGCACACCAAAGAGACGCTGCTTGCGCACAGCTTCCTGGCCCGGCGGCCCGGGGGGGCAAAGGGCCCGCCGGAAGGTAGGCCCGCAGGGGCCAAGAGGCCCCACCCCTTTGCAGCCCCTCACTTGCTAGGTCCCGCCCCGTCTCCTGCGGCCCTTTTCCCCTTAGGCCCCGCCCCTTCCTAACACTGCTGGGCGCAGATGTGGCCCCACCTGGAACAAACTCCACCCCGCCACTACGGAGTCGAGAGTTCTCTTAGTCCCAGATGGCCTTGCCCCAGTGAGACTCCCATCTCCACGATGCCCGCCTCCCAAACCCGGCTCGCGCTGGTGAACCGGATTCAACAGTCGGGACCCCTGACCCGGTTCCCATCTCGGTGGGCCTGCTCCTGGGATGACCTCAACCTCAACTGCGATAGGAGTCTTGGATCAGACTCCTGTTGTGGTATGCTCCCCACTCCCCGTCCGCTGCTTCCTATATGCCAACCCAAATACTCCCTTACTAGAGAGCCCAGATGGCTCCTCCCTGAACAAGAGTCCCTGGCTGGTCCCCGGATGAGAGCCCCAACGTTGAGCCTCCTAGGTTCTGTCCCACTCCGCTAGGCTTCTTCCAAACCCAGACACCTCTTATTCCTTGTCCTGCACCCTCCCCGCTGCCCACTCTTAGTCCTTCGGGTTGGTCTGACCTCACAACACCTGCCTCTCCCCCAGCAGAGACCTCCCAGTGGCTCCAGTCGGAGGTGGAGAACTGGCTTCTAGCCCAGTCAGGCTGTGACGTGGCCTTCAACGGAAAGAGGGCCCTGGCCCACCTGCAAGCCCTGCCCCCCACCGTCGGAATGTACCCGCCCCCAGGCCTCCCCAAACTAGACCTGTTGGCTACTCTCTCTTCCCCCAAGTCCGCACCTAGCGATGACAACTCCTTAGAGAAACCTCTCGGCCCAGCCCAACCCAGCCACCTGGTTGGGAACTAAGCGCCGCCTCCTCCTTGACAAGCTGTCGATCATGGCTAAGATGCTTCGCCACTCCCCAACTTCCAATTACTCGTTACCACTTCCGTTATGCTGTTTTCTTAAACAAAACCGCCCACTGAGGCAGCCCGCGGTTGCCAGGCGCCCCTCTTCCGATGAACAGCCAATCAAAGCTTTTTGGCTTTGCTTCTGGTCCATCTCTTACTCCCTCTTTCATCATAAAGTTCTAAACATAGTTTGGCTGAGGAGGGAGGGCCAGCCAATCACAGCCGTGCAATGCTACACACCACCAGGCCCAGTTGTTAAACTGTGCCCTCCGGAGGCCATATATCACTGTCTGTTTAGCCCGTACTGGGCAAAATGCCCATCATGTTCACCGAGGCGGAGCTCCAGCCTGCAGCCAATAAGAACCTTTTAGTCCGCTCCTCTGGCAAACTGCCAGTGAGACAGCTGCCAGGCACTATGAACCTTGGGCAGCCAGTTGTCCCTGCAGAGAAGCAACCAATCAGAATTTCTGAAGGAGACCTGCTCTTTCTATCAATTGCCGCTACTTATAAGGCAGGCCATTTGGTCAACTGCCCATCAGCTTGTCCAGGCTGAAGGGGTCGGGAGTTTTGTGCCCGGCACAAAGCTGTGGGCCAGGAGGAACCAGAAACCAAGGCTCGTGTCCACTCAGGCCCCAACAACAAAACTCAGGTGCCTTCGCTGCCCAGGCCCCTCACCCTTTCTACAGAAACTACCTCGGCCTGGATCTTGACTCCACCAGTGCCCTGTGCAATATTTATTGGTCTATCAATTTCTCCCAAAGGAATAAATCATGTTTCATAAATCTGGATGAGTCAGAGAGCTGCAGGGGTTGAAAAGAAGGAAGGTTTCGGAATCCTGGAAAGAAGAGACTCTGGGTCTTGGGGGAATGCATTTGGGTGGGTCCCCAGCTTCCCTAGGGCTTCCTTTGTGACTCAGCTGGTAAAGAATCCACCTGCAGTGCAGAAGACCTAGGTTTGATCCCTGGGTTGGGAAGATGCCCTGGAGAAGGGAAAGGCTACCCACTCCAGTATTCTAGCCTGGATAATTTCATGGACTGTACAATGGGGGTCGCAAAGAGTCAGACACGCCTGAATGACTTTCACTTTTCCAGCTTCCCTGGTGACCCAGACCATAAAGAATCTGCCTGCAATGCAGGAGGCCTGGGTTTGATCCCTGGGTCGGGAAGATCTCCTGGAGAAGGGAATGGCTACCCACTCCAGTATTCTTGCCTGGAGAATTCCATGGACAGAGGAGCCTGGCAGGTTACAGTCCATGGGGTCACAGAGTTATAATGTACACGACTGAGCTACGAGCATGCACACACTGGCAAAGAAAGCTGTAGTTCTGGAGAGAGGCTGGGCTTGTAATTGCTGAATTCTGGGCTGCGTCACAGAAGAGGATCTTACAGAGGACCTGACTTCCTAAAACACTGGGTCTTCTGAACACCCGAGATAGAGCAGATTGTTCACTGCACAAAGACACACGGCCTAGGGGTGGGTTGGTCTAAAACCCGACCTCTCCCCTTCTCACAAGTGTCCTGATGTGAGGTTGAGCCTGGAGAAGGGGAGGGGGGAGGCATCTCATCTAGTTTTTACTAAGGTGTCGTGTGGACTAGAGGCACCGTTTGCAGAGGATGGGTGAAGAAGAGGGGCTGGGTTTCAAGAGGGAAATGGAAAAGTATCTTCCCAGAGGAAGTGTCAGGGAGGAAAAAAAGACCACTGTTAGCAATGAAGGTTCTTGGCCTTCTTAATCAGTTGAAATTGATAAAGAGGCCAGACAAGGAGTTCAGGCCTGCTATAGCGGGGAGGGAGGGAGAACGAGCTGGTCCCTTCTGTGGGGTGAGGGTAAGGGTGTGTCCAGGGGTGGGGTGGAGGGGCGCTTAGGTGGTTTGCCCATCCCCTTGCTGGTGTACGTGTGTAGTGCCCTGCTTTTGCTCCTGGCTCTTAGGAAGTGGCAGTTGGGCTTTTTGGTCTGTTTGTATCTTATTGTCCAGAATTTGCCCCTAATGCGCATGCACGCAGTTATTTTTAGTCTTTCATAGTTTCTTTACATTTTGTAACTGGAGGAGACCGATTGGCCAGGTGCAGGCATTACTGCACTGCAGTAAAGGGTCTCAGGTCTCAGTAACCTAGAACAAGACACACATCCTGCTTGGTTGAGAGAGAGAGACCCCTTGGCCAAGGAGGGACGGCTGGTTCTTACCTAGAAGTACCTGAATATCTAGGCTGGGAAGAATCCTGAGTCTTGCACCAGGAAGGCTGGGGTCCTTCAGTCTGTGGAAGGGGAAGGGCCGTCAGGACCGCGGGCTCCTGTGTCCCAGATTAGAAGGGGATGGGATGAGTTCGACGTTCTGAAGGCTGAACTGCTGGTGATGGGGGCTGTCCCAGTTCAGGAATGATCAGGCGTGAGTAGCCAGGGTCCCGGGAGGAGGAAGGAAGGAAGGAGTCAAAGGCAGACCCGGCGGCTAAACAGTTTTATTTTCTGTTTAAAATAGAAAAGGAGGAAGGGTGGGGGCTTGCGGGTGAGATGGAGGGGCCGGGAGTCGGCTGGGGAACCAAGGGGAGGCGCAGCCCTCACTCCCGCTTCCGCAAGTGGATGTAGATGATGCCGCTGGCCAGGGCGAGGGGGAAGGCCACCCAGGCCAGGGCGAAGCAGTAACCAAAGCTGCCCCCCGACGGGCGGTCCGCCAGAATCTCTTCGGCATGAATGGCGTAGATCAGCGCCCCGGTAAACACCGCCACGCCTGCGGGGAGACGGGAACCACACGTCACGCTGGACCCGCAAAACAGGACTGCATTTCCCAACAACCCATGGGGCAAAGAAACCGCCTGAGGGCGAGTGCGCAGCACCACTGCCTACTGGGAGTTGTAGTTCACTCTAGAGCCGCGCCTTGGGGGCTGCTGCAGACTGGATTTGGGCAATTTAGTTGATCTTTTTGGGCCTCCGTTACTCATCCATTACATGGGACGATAATACCAACTTATCCATCCATCCATTCAAGGAATATTTTTGAGTGACTTTATACAAGCCAAGCACACAGGTAGTAAATTAATAGAACAAGAGGGAACCTAGAAACGTAATGCTCCCCCAAACTGATAACTATGATTAACTTTGCTCTTTGCACCTGAAGTAAAAAAAAAATGAAAAGTACATAAAAATCCCTTAAGTGTCTGATACAAGGTCGGTCCACAAGAAATAGCAACTGGTTGACATTATAAGACCACTGCTATTATGATTTAGAGTTCTCTCCTGGTGTTATTTGGAGAAGGCAATGGCACCCCACTCTGGTACTCTTGCCTGGAAAATCCCATGGATGGAGGAGCCTGGTAGGCTGAAGTCCATGGGGTTGCTAAGAGTCGGACACGACTGAGCGACTTCACTTTCACGAATTAGAGAAGGAAATGGCAACCCACTCCAGTTTTCTTGCCTGGAGAATCCCAGGGATGGGGGAGCCTGGGCTGCCATCTGTGGGGTCGCACAGAGTCAGACATGACTGAAGCGACTTACCAGCAGCAGCAGCAGCCTGGTGTTATTAATTAGCTACCTATCCCTACTGGCCTCCCTCTGTTCCTGGGATCTAGATTATTCATCCACAGCCCTTTCCCCATCCCTGGCTCCTTGAAGCTCTAAGTGCCAGTTGCCCCATGACTCAGAGACCCACACCACAAACCATCACTGAGACACTGAAAACTACAAGTTCCTTAAGTCCCTGGGGCAGAGAGGTAGCCAAAGGCAGAACCTCAGGTAGTCTTTGTGTTGTGGAGAATTGTTTTCTTTCATTAGGTGTCCATTCTTCCCCCTGCCCTCCCCCCATCCTCACAGGCCTCCTCCCTTCCTTTCAGTTCCCTGGGAAACCGTGCTCACTGGTGCAAAGCTGGCAGAAGCCAGTGGCATAGAATAGTCCTCCTCGCCGCATGGTGTAGAGCTGGAACATGAACAGGATGAAGGACAGACAGCAGAGGATGAGGGAAAGCACCATGAGGACTTGTACTGCCTTCAGCCAGCCTGCAATAAGGAGACAGGGGTGGAAGTTACAGCAGGTTCAGAGTTCAGCTCCACCTGCTTGCTCATCATTGCTCCCACCAACCGTTCTTCCATTTAGAGTCATTCAACCTCAGATACTCAGTAGTTATCACTTATATCAACTTTGATCCCTATAACTTTCCTAAATTCCCTGAGGAATTCTAGAAGCCATTTGCAGATTCTTTAGGATTTTCTATATAAACATGCTCACTGGGAATCGAGACAGTTTTACTTCTTCTTTTCCCATCTTTTATGCCTTTTATTTCTTTTTCTTGCCTTGTTGCATTGGCTACCTCCAGTATGATGTGGTATCGAATTGTGAGAGCAGAAATTCTTCCTTTGCTCTTAGGGAAAAAGCATTTAATCCTTCACCTTCTTTGACTTAGAAATTTAAGCGGATGCAGCTCTGCCCCTTTAGAACTCAGATGCATCTGACCCCACTTCTTTTGAACCTTGCAAGGATTCAGTCTCACCTCTTTAGAACCTCAATGTGGTCCACCCCATTGGAACTTGGATAGTGTGGTCCCAGCCATCCATTCAGAACACCTGTCCTGCCTCTTTAGGACTTTGGGAACATGTTCTTGTCTTCTCAGAATCTTGAAAGCTTTCCCCCAATTCCTTAAACCTATAGCGTTGTGGCCTCCACTCCTAAATCATCAGGAGTGGGGTTTTTAACCTCAGCAGGTAAATAATCTTCCTGCAGGGCAGGAGACCTGGGTTCAATCCCTGGGTTGGGAAGATCCCTTGGAAAAGGGAAAGGCTACCCACTCCAGTATTATGGCCTGGAGAATTCCATGGACTATATAGTCCATGGGGTTGCAAAGAGTCGGACACGACTGAGCGACTTTCACTTCACTTCACTCTAGAACATGAGCATACTTCCGCGTCCCATCCAGAAAGGTGGGTCATCATACGTCAGCTTCAGTCACTCAGCATGGGGACCCATAACCTGCCCACTCAAACCTTGGGGGGTTCCCAATCCTTGGTCCCAGGAGGAGACTTGGGGTTATCCCTCCCTTCTGCAGACCCATCTCCAGCGCCCCTCACGCCTCACCGTTCTCGCTGACGTTACTGCAGGCCCACGTTTTGTTGTCACTATTCCATGTGCAGTCGTACCAGAGATTCAGGGACTCCTTGCCGGGGAGAGTCCACCAGGACTGGGATGGGTAGAGGAACAAGGGCAAAGTCAGGGAGACTAGGCAGGGTTGGGAAAAGGGCAAGGTGCCATGGGAAAGCATGGATTTAATAGCAAAGTGTGGGGTGGGGGCTTCCCGGGAAAGGGTAGGGTGAAGGCAGAGCTCACGAGGGACTGCTAGGGCGAGGGAGCGGGGCCAGAGGGACAGGCGGCCCCCGTCCTCCACGTTGGCTTACCTTGTCCAAAGTGGCCACGAAAAGCAGGATGAGAATGAGGATGTGGAGGGCAGAGACCACCAGCAGGAGGAGAGACATGGCTGTGTTGGAAGCCTGGGGCAGGAACGGTCACTTCAAGAGGTTGTTGGCACAGGGGCAGGTAAGATGCCTGAATCCTGGTGAGGAAAGGGGCTGAGTCCAGACTCCCAGGTCTAATGGAAAAGGGGGCTAGGAGCCCCAAACTTCTGGTCTGAGGGAGGAGGAGGCTGGGAGCTAGATGCCTGGTTGTGAAGGAGGAGGGAGCTGGGGGCAGGGACTCATGAATTTCCCAGGGCCTGGAGGGGGCCAGTGATAGACTTGGGTCCAGGAATGAGTAGGACTAGCAATGTGGCTCCCATCTCTGCAGAGCCCTGTCCCTGGGGACATATGGGCAAGGATGTGAAAAATTCCTATCGTTGCCTATTCAGATAGATCAGAAGCTGAGGGCTGCCCCCAGAGATGGACAATCTTGACTCACCCCACTCCTCTCTTGGGGTGGAGGGAGGAAGGGGGACCCGGTGAGTCATCCGGTCGGTGACTCATCTCACCGCCCCCCCACCCCCCCGCCCCGCATGCCTCCAAGCACCAGGGAAACCCCAGCCCCTGTCTATGCCCACGAGGTCCCCACCCCACCCTGCCCTGCCGCCAGACCAGTGTCCACTGGACACCTTGTAGGGAAAATGGACAAGATCCATGTTGGGGGTGGGAGAGGGCCTGAGAAGAAGGATCCAGCCCTCATGACCCTTCAGTGTCCAGAAAGGGCTGCGGTGGGGTGGTGGCGGGTGGTGGCTGGAGTGTCTCCAGACTTCGGTTGTTCTCACGAGAAGCCCTGACCTCAGGGTCTTCCTGGGGGAGTGGACAGCATAGAGTAAAACTACAGGAAGTTTTTGGGTGGGTGGGGGGGTTCTGCTGGGAACCCTAAAATCGGTCGGGCCCCACCCCTTTCCAAGTCTCCACCCCAAGTGCCAAGAGTTCACTTCTTAAATTACAAGGATTTCCAAGGTTCTTCCAAGCTGGCAGGGAGGTGAGAGTGGGGGTCTCCTTTCCAAACTGCTGCATACCCAAGTAAAGAAAGAAATCACAGGCTGAATAACGGATTGAAAACTTACCGAGAGCGGCAGAAGTCGTCAGATTTGAGTCCGGTCCCTCAATCGGGCCTCCGTGCCCCGCCCTTCTCTTCCCTCCTTCCACCCTCTCGAGGCCCCCGCCTCTCACCGCCTTTCTCCCTCCCTCCGTCTCTCTGGCTCTCTCTCTCTTTCTTCCCTCCAATTCCGGAACCCTCTCTTCCCCCCTCTTTCTTTTTCTCGCCTTCTGCCTCTTGTCTCTCTCTCCTGTCCTCACGGTCTGTACCTCGATCCTGCTCCCTCTCTCCTCATTCTCCTGCTTTCTCTTTCTCTGGCCCTTTCAATATATACTGACCCTTTTATACCCACCCTCACCGCGCCCAGCTGAGGTCGACAGCCAGAGGGAGGGACCAGGCACTCGCGTTCCTCCGTTCCTCCTTTTCTGGGCCCCCACCCACTGCCCCGACAGGCATCTTTTGGGGCTCCCCCTCCTGCGGTGGAGATGACACGTCCTTGGAGGGAAGGAAACAGAGCTGGGCCCTCAGGTGGAGCAAGCATCACGGGTGGGAGGATCTGATTCTCAGGCCTCTGCTCCCGGACCTGTCCCGGGAACCGACAGCTGCTTTGGGGCTTAGGACTGGATCCTCAGGGGGATGTCTGGGCGGGGAGATCAGATTCCTGCTGCGGGGAGTGGGCTGAGGACTTGTGGGGTTGGCACCCTGGTGAGAATTGGGATGGGAAATAGGGAAGTGTGGAACTCCGGAAGTGGGCAGGAGGTGGAAGTTAAGAACCCAGGGCTACTGTTTCCTGCCTGGGGGACCTTGACCAATTATTCCAAGTCTCTGAACCTCAGTTTCCTAATCGAGAGGTGGGTACACTACTACTTATACTACTGACAATATACTAATGGCAATGATGACAATTCTGATACTTATTCTAGACAAACAAGGCAATACCAGTACACTAACACATTTTTTCTTTCCCTCATCAAACATTTATTGAACATCTATTATGAACCAGGAGTTAATAATGAAGAAAACAGATGCGAGCCCTGCTGTTCTTACGGAGTTTACCTTCTAGTTGAGCGAGAGAGAATAATACATCAGTACAGAAGATAGACTTCAGGTAGTGGTAGGGCTTTGAAGGGAATGAAATACAGTGACCCTGCTAATGATGGGAGGCAACTTTAAAAGGGTGATCCGGTGAGGTTTCTCTAAGGAGAAACCTCATTCTGAGATGCGACTGAGACTTGAAGACAGGAGTCATTTGAATGCTGGAGGGAGAGGAAGGACACAGGATTGGAGAACAAGCTCAAGTTGTTTGGGGAGCAGACAGAAGGGCCAGTGTGGCCAGAATATAGGGAACTAGAGGGAGTGGTAGGAAGGGAATTCAAAGAGAGCCCTTGAAGCCTAGAGGAGGAGTTTGGATTTTATTCTAAGGGTAGTGGGAAACCATTGGAGGCTTTTAAACAGAAGTGCAGTACCAGGGACTTAATGTTATTAGTAACTATTATTGTTATCATTATTATTTCTTAGATTATTGAATAAGTGTGGGGCGTGATTACTACTATGTACCTGGGTCTCTATGGAGGGTTGGTGCTTGGTGAAAAGCAAGGGACAGGGAGCCAGGTGTCTGGGGTCCTGATGTGGAATTAAGACCTGGAGGACTGAAATCTTGGTCCCCACAAGGGAAAGGAACTGGATGATGGGATGGCTGGGTATCTGAGGGAGACACAGCGAGAGGGAGGGAGAGTGGTTGGTTATCTGGGCTCCCTGAGGGGGTGAGGGAGGGGCAGTTCAGTGACTGGGTGGTACTCCTAACCCTAACCCGGAAGCTGTTATCACTATGACATAGGCTTTACTCATTATCTGTGATTTGGGGCAGGTTATTAATCTCTCTATGCCCCAGTTTCTTCATTGGTAAAACAGGAATAATAATAGTAAATACCTCAAGGAGCAGTGCTTAGAGGAGTGCCTGGCATAGAGAAAGCGCTGTTGTACATGCACGTTATACCAGACACTGGGACATGGGAGATGAGGTGTCTGGGATTTGGAGAAGGGACAAATGCTTGAGTCCATTGGGTCCCAAGGCTAAGAAGTTGGGAGTACAAAATGAAGGTCGCTGGGGGTGGGTAAAATAGTTACATCTTTGAGAAGGACAGAGACTGGAGGTCTGAACTCAGTTCTCCAAGTAAGTTAGAAAGCCTGGGTCACTGGGGGGAAAATGAGGGACTGGAGATCGTTAAGTTCTTCAAGGAGGCAAAGGGGCTGGACATGAGTCCTGGGAGGAGTCTGGGAACCAGGGGCTATAGAGATGGAATTTGGGCGGGGGAGGTGGAGAACAGGAAGCTAGGACTCTGAATCAAACTCCCAGAGTGGAATTAGCGCCAGGTTGGGGTACCCTGGAGATGTTCTGGGCAGGGGGTCCCCCATGCTAGGGCCCTACAGAAGGGGGAGAATTAGGGTACCCGAGGGCGGTGGTGGAATCTTCCCCTCCAGGGCCTCCAAAGCCACGAGCTGAGCGCCCGCGGGCCTCTTCCTCCCACAGGAAACCGCAGGCGTTGGGCACACCCAGCCTGCAAGGAGCGGCGCCCACAGACAGCAGGCTCTGCGAAGGCCCACGTGGACAGCAGGCGGCCGTCAAAGGAGGGGGCGTGCCCTGCGGAGCTCGGGGGCGTGCCCGGGAGGGCGTGACCGGAAAGCAGGGGCGGCACGGAGCGCCCTAGGCCCCGCCCACTTCCGCCTCTCAGAGCGCGGACAGCTCTGGCAGCTGAGGTTTTGGCAGTCTCTCCCGAGGCCGTTGGCCGCGCATGCGTAGTGAGCGGCTTCGAGGACTTCAGGCGGTGGTAAGCGCTCCTCTCCCTCACAACGCCCGGCATCGGCACCGCCTGCCTGCTAATGAAGCCTCAAAATAACGTGGTTTTAATCAGCTTAATACACGCATCTCTCGCGCCCCATCCCGAAGGACTTCGGCACAGTTCCAAAGCCTTCCAGACGTTCCCCTCCCAGCCCTGCCTCCACAGGCTCTTCCAGCTACTGCCTCTCCCTCCTGGAGACACACAGCCTACCCCTCACAACCTCGTGCTCCCCACACAGATCATCTCGGCGGTTAGCCTCAGCACCCCCTACAAGTCTTGGGAACCTGCGTCCTTCAGCGCCCTCCCGCCAGGTCTCTCACGTGTTCTTCCAGCCACACCCCTCGCCACCCCCCGAAGCCCCACCCCTCACAGGGCCCGCAGCCCCGCCCTTTACAGGTATTCTTGCCCCTCCCCTTTAAAGCTCCGAAGTCCTGCTCAGGACGGTTATCTGTGTCTCTGCCTTCGTCAGGTCCCGCAGCCCTAGCCCTCTCCAGTCTTTGCAGCTCTGCCCTTCCCTCGCTAGCCCCGAAGCGCCGCGCCTCAGGCTCACACATTCTCCTCTCCTCAAAGGCCCTTTCAGCCCCGCGCATCCTAGTCCTCCACAGCTCCGCCCCTCGCCCGGCCTACAGTCCCGCCCTTCACAAGGCTTACAGTTCAGCCCTCACAGGCCCTCCCAGCCCCGCCCCTCTCAGGATTCCCTCAGCCCCGCCCCTTGTAGTGCTCCCCTAACTCATCTGTTCTTAGCACCTGACCTCTCTGAAGGCTTCGTCGTGGCCTCCTCGGCCCCTCCTCCCCAGCCTCCCCTCCCACGGCTTTCTTCTGTGGCCTTGGTCCCTCCCCGGCTGCTGTCCTCAGACCTTCATTGGCCTCTTATCTCCCCAGTAACCAGACCACAACAGTGAGATTGGAGTACCCAGGACAGGTCAGGCACTCCAGCAGGTAGGGACCGGGCCTCGCTCTCAGCCGACCGGGGCGGGGGTTTCCCCTGCCTCTGTGCTGCCTCCTCCCCAAACAGCCCCACCTCGGAGATACCGAGGGTCTAGAGGACCCCGTCCCAGAGTCAGAGCCGTGACGCAAGACAGAATGTGAGAGGTGGGAGGTTGGGAGGGGCGTGGGAAGAGATCTGACAGGTGCCCCGCTCTGACTCACTGGAGGAATTGAGACTCAAAGAGAGGCCAGTTCTGGGGTCACCCTCTTCCAGTGCCTAGTACCTCGCTGTTCATTGCCCACCCTCCTCGCCCTCTCCTCGCCGTCTGAAGGGGTCCTGTGTCGCCCCTACAGAAGCCTCACCCTCTTTGGCCAAGATGCCTTTTGGACTCTCGGCTGGGAGCACTCGCTCCGAGGATGGAAGTGAGGCCTTCCTGGAGGGAATGGGTAATTCCTGCTTTCTTTATTTTATTCATTCTTTTCCTCGGTTTCCCCATGTTTCAGGTCCTGTGCAGCGGGGCCCTGGGGACCGGGAGGGTTTTCAGGAGCGCCCTCTAGTGGCTACACACTTGCTCCAGAATGAAGGTGGAGCCGGGCCTGAGGGAGTGGGATGGCCAGGAAGACTTCCTGCAGGAGAAGTTTGAGTGAGGCCCGGAACGTCTCCCAGGAATTACCAACAGGAGAAGGAAGGGAAGAGTGTTTCTGCAGAGAGAACAGGATGTGACTAGAGCAAGGTTTCTTTACCTCCACATCGTTGACCCTTGGGGTCAGGTGTCAGATCATTCTTGGATATTAGGGGGAGGGTTCTGTGTGCTGGAGGATGCGCAGTGCTCCCCTGGCTTCTACCCACTGCATGCCAGTAGTACCCTCCCGACCCTCCCCTCCCCTGTGGCAATCAAACATGTCTTCAGACACTGCCAAATGGCCGTAAGGGGACAGAATTGATACTGGTTGAGAACTATGCCGTGGGGGATGGGGAGCTAGTGGATGGGACCAGAGAGGTGGGTAGGGTCGGGTTTGTGGGGCCTGGAACCCCAGGCTGTGGAACTGCGGCTTTGGAGGTGCCGGAGCACAGGGAGGTCTGTGACCACTCTAGGCATGGAAAGACCCTCTGGAGCTGTGAAGGGAGCCAGGAGGTTGGGGAGGAGGCTGGGGTGATGGTCCAGGCAAGGGAGGGTGAGGCCTGAGCCAAGGGGATGGGCTGAGAGTGAGGAGGCGGGAGGGTGGGGCTGAGGAAGGGTGGTGGTGGGGTTGAACAGGAGGGATGTAACAAGAAAAGTGTCCCCCCGCCCCTGCCCCCGGGGACTTGGCACATGTCCCCAGCTTTCCCAAGTTCTAGGTCCTGTGCTTCTGCTCCCTGAGGACTGTGAGGCTTCCCTGGAGTGCCCTCTAGTGGGGAAACAGAGGCGTGCCCAAACCCTGGATAGAAGTGGGTTTGGGGCGGGGGAAATGCGGAGGTCAGCTTAGGGTACAGGCAGTATGCAGGGATGAGGAAGCTTGAGAGAGACAGGAACTGAGACGCAGCCCTAGAGTGGTGAGGGGGACTGGGTCTGCAGTTCAGCTGCAGTTGGTGAGCCTCTAAGGGAGCCAGAATTCCTGGGGTTTGGAGAGGGAGGGGCTGGATTCCCATGAATCCCTTGCCTGGTCCCACGCCTCAGTGGACTGGGAGCTGAGCCGACTGCAGCGACAATGCAAAGTGATGGAAGATGAAAGGCGAGCCTACAGCAAAGAAGTTCATCAGCGCATCAACAAGCAGCTGTGAGCCTGGGTCCCTGGAGCTGGGGAGGGGGCTGTTAAGGAGGTGGGGGTTGCATTCCTGGGTCTGAGAGGGGAGGGCAGGCTCAGTGTGTCTGGACTTCAGTGATGCTGAGCTCTGCCCCTTCTGGCTTCCCCTCCCTCTCCCTGCCTGGGCAGTGAGGAGATCCAGCGCCTGGAGGGGGTGCGACACAAACTGCGGGTGCAGATCAGCATTGCCCAGAGCCAGGTCAGGCGGCTGCGGGACAGCGAGAGGCTGGAGAGCATGGGTCACCTGCTCAAGTGCCAGGTCCGGGTGCAGGCCGAGGTCAAGGAGCTGCAGGCGCAGAACCAAGCCCTGGACAGAGAGGTGGGTCCTGGGGCCAGACTCGGTGGGTCCTACTCGGGGGCAAGTGTCATAACCTCTTTGAGCCTCACCTTCCTCATCTGAAAAGTGGGGTTATTGAAAGCATCGAAATGGGGTCATTTCAATGGGGTTATTGAAAGTTATTGAAAGCGTCCTCTCAAGGGAGTTTGTGTTCAGGCTCCCATAGGAATTATGAGTCTTTACTGCTTAGCACAGCCCCATGCCTTCAAAAAGGCGGTTAAGAGGGAAAGAGTCACCTTCTGGAGTCAGTGCATCCTGCATTATAACAAAATTCTGGTCCAGGCGCATCAGAGCTGTGTGACCGTGGGCAAGTCTTCTCTCCGGGCCCTAGTTTCTTCGTCTGCAAAAAGAGAATGTGGGTAATGCAGCAGAGTCTAGACCGACTTTTCATCCTGTTGGCTTCAAGATCCTGTTGTTTGACCCTGGAAATGTGTGACTTTTCTAGGCTAGTGTTCTTTTCAGTTTTTAGGACCAGGACTCACTGTGACACTGTTCATTTACAAAGAGATGCATATGGATGTAAACACACACACACAAGCAAACATATCAGAAACAAAGTTTCCCCAAATAATACTCTTCTCCACATGGGATCCGTTATATTTTCTTTCTTTTTTTTCCATTCTAATTTCAATTCTACTCTTCATTTTAGAAAGTTGCTTGCCAAAGGACTTCCCTAGAGGTCCAATAGTTAAGACTTTGCCTTCCAATGCTGGGGAGTCCTGGTTCAGTCCCTGGTGGGGGAGCTGAGATCCCACATGCCTTGGGCCCAAAAAACAAAACATAAAACAGAAACAATATTATAACAAATTCAATAAAGATTTTAAAAATGGTCCACATCAAAAAAATCTTAAAAAAAAAAGTTGCTTGCTGAGACCAAAAGATTTCTTGCACACTACTGGATCACAAATAGGAGATTGAAAGTTAGTTATCTTGATGGGCTGTATTAGTTTGCTATTGCTGCTGTAACAAATTACCACTCACTTGACTTAAAGTGACTTGAGAACTAAAGAACCTCTTGATGAAAGTGAAAGAGGAGAGTGAAAAAGCTGGCTTAAAACTCAACATTCAGAAAACTAAGATCATGGCATCCGTTCCCATCACTTCATGGGAAATAGATGGGGAAACAGTGGCTGGCTTTATTTTTTTGGGCTCTAAAATCACTGCAGATGGTGATTGCAGCCATGAAATGAAAAGAAGCTTACTCCTTGGAAGGAAAGTTATGACCAACCTAGATAGCATATTCAAAAGCAGAGACATTACTTTGCCAACAAAGGTCCGTCTAGTCAAGGCTCTGGTTTTTCCAGTGGTCATGTATGGATGTGAGAGTTGGACTGCGAAGAAAGCTGAGTGCCGAATTGATGCTTTTGAACTGTGGTGTTGGAGAAGACTCTTGAGAGTCCCTTGGACTGCAAAGAAATCCAACCAGTCCATCCTAAAGCAGATGAGTCCTGGGTGTTCATTGGAAGGATTGATGTTGAAGCTGAAACTCCAATCCTTTAACCACCTGATGCGAAGAGCTGGCTCATTTGAAAAGACCCTGATGCTGGGAAAGATTGAGGGCAGGAGGAGAAGGGGACGACAGAGGATGAGATGGTTGGATGGCATCACCAACTCAATGGACATGGGTTTGGGTGGACTCTGGGAGTTGGTGATGGGCAGGGAGGCTTGGCATGCTGCGGTTCATGGGGTTGCAAAGAGTCAGACATGACTGAGCGACTGAACTGAACTGACTTAAAGTAATACCAATTAATTATCCTGCAGTGCTGGAGGACAGAAATCCAAAATGAGTTTCACTGGGCTAAAATCAAGGTGTTAGCAGGCTGTGTTCCTTTAAGACCCTTCAGGGGAGACTCCATTTCCTGCTTTTAGAAGCTGCCTGCATTCCTTGGTTTATCGCTCCTTTCTTTTAAAAATTTTTTATTCTCAAAATGATTTATTTTGATAGTGCCGAGTCTTCATTGCTGCTCTCGGGCCTTCTCTGGTTGCAGCAATCAGGGGCTACTCTCTAGTTACAGTGTATGGGCTTTCCCTTGCCATGGCTTCTCTTGCTGTGGAGCATGGCTAGGGTATGTGGGCTTCAGTAATTGTGGGCATAGGATTAGCTGCCCAGTGGCATGTGGGATCTTAGTTCTCCAACCAGAGGTCGAACCTGTGTTCCCCTGCATTGGCGGGCAGATTCCTAACCCCTGGACCGCCAGGGACGTCCTTATGACTCCTTTCTGTATCTTCTTAGCCAGCAATGACCAGTCGATCTTTCTCAAGCTGCATCACTCTGATGCCTTTGTCATCTCTTCTCCTCTGATTCTGACTCTCCTGCTTCCCTCTTTCACTTGTAACGACCTTTGTTATCATGTTGAGCTCATCCAGACAATTCAGGAGATTAACCTTGAGTCATCTCAACATCCTTGGCTTTATCACATCTGTAAAGTCCTTTTTGCCTCTTCAAGTGACATAGTCACAAGTTCTAGAAATTTGGATGTGGATATCTGGGCAGGAGAGTGTGGGGTGTTGGGGGTGGCTTATGTGACTTGTTGCATGAATTCAGCAGCACCCAAGAATAGCTTCTAAATGCTTACTCCCATTTTCTGAACCTATCACATCAGAAACTGATGACAGACAATCCTTGGATTGTACCAGTTCATAGCAACAATCTATGTGTATATATATATATGTATATGATAAAATTCAGCATCCGTTCATGTTAAACTCTTAGCAATCCAAGAATAAAAGGGAATTCCCCCAATTTGATGAAGGGCAACTATAAAACATCTACAGCAAACATTATATTTGATAGCAAAACATAAAAAAATTCTCCTTGAGATCAGTAACAATATAAGGGTGTTAGCTAGCATCACTTCTGTTTGACATTGTACTGGAATTCCTGTCCAGCCCAGTATGGGAAGGAAAAGAAAAATAAAACAATTTAAAAATCAGAAGAAATGAAATGGTCAGTATTTGTTGGTAATCTATTTGTGTACATTGAAGGTCCAAAAGAATCTAAAACTAACTTATATTTAACAAGGTATTTTAGCATTGTGGCTGGAAACAAAGGTTAATGATATTTCTCTGTATTAGCAGTAACTATTAGGCAATTAAAGAAAAAAAAAGACACATTTATAATAGCCAAAGGAAGTACCTGGGAAGAAATCTAACAAAAGTATGCAAGACCCCTATAGAATAAATTGTAAAAGTGTATTGAGGAATATTAAAGAATGCTGGGGAAGATTTCCCTGATGCTGGGAAAGATTGAAGGCAAAAGGAGAAGGGGGCAGCAGAGGATGAGATGGTTAGATGGCATCACCAACTCAATGGACATGAATTTGAGCAAGCTCCAGGAGATAGGGAAGGACAGGGGAGCCTGGTGCAGTCTATGGGGTCAAAGTGAGTTGGACACAGCTTAGTGACTGAACAACAACAAAAGAAGAATTTAATATTTGAGTCATCTTTTTTTTTTTTTTTGGCCGCTCTGCACGGCATGCAGGATTCCCAACCGGGGAGCGAACCTACACCCCCTGCAGTGGGAGAGCAGTCTTAACCACTGGACCACCAGGGAAATCCCAAAGAAGAATTTAATAAATGTGGAAGCATACCATGTTCATGGATTGGAAGAGTTAGTGTTGTAAAATGTCAGATCTCCAAACTGATTAATAAAAGTAATGTAATTCCAATCAAAACACTAAAAGTTTTTTATTTTTAATGGATGAAATTGACAGATTCTAAGATTTATAGAGAAGTGAAGTGAACAAGATGACTAAGATTTACTTAAAAGAACAGTGTGGGAATTCCCTGGCAATCCAGTGGCTAAGACACCATGCTTCCACTGCAGGGGACACAGGTTCAATGCCTGGTCAGGGAACTAAGATCCTGCATGTCATGCAGAGAGGCCAAAAAGGAAAAATTTTAAAAATAAAAAGAAAAGGCCATAGGGCTTTCTTGGTGGCTCAGTGGTAGAGAATCCACCTGCCAATACAGGAGACATGGGTTTGATTCCTGGTCCAGGAAGATCCCCCATGCCCTGGGGCAACTAAGCCTTTGTGCCGCAGCTACTGAAGCCCACTGACCTAAGGCCTGTGCTCTGCAACCAGCGAAGCACTCAATGAGAAGCCCTCACACGGCAAATAGAGAGTAGCCCCAATTCTCTGCAACTTGAGAAAGCCTGCAGACAGGAACAAAGACCCAGCACAGCCCCAAAAAAGAGAGAGAAAAGTCATAAAAAGGTATCATTACACACTCACCAGATTTTCAAAAGCGAGTGTCCAAATACACCAAGTGCCAGGGAGAGAAGGAACAGTGGGAACTCTTAAAGAATTGCTGGTTCATAAGAGCCCACCAACTGGAGGGAGTCTAAATTGTCATGTATATTCTGAAAAGTTTTTTCCCCCATTATCTATTAAATTTGAAGAGAAACATACCCTGTGAGCTGGGGTTGCATCCACTCCACACGGATGGTCACTGGAAGCAGCCTTGGGCTCCACCTGACCATGACACTCATAGGATCCAACAGGCTGTCACCTGGCACCAGGTTCACTTAACTGCAGAAGGACAGAGGGCAGGACGCAGCAGCATCTTTGCACGACAGCATCCAGTGCATTTTCCTTGAGCATTCAGGGGCTACTGCTCAGCATCTTCAGTTGGACGATACCATATGGGTGGGTGTTGCCCACCCTGGCATGGGGATGTTTTTTATATTCAACACGAGCCACCACTTGTAACCAATTATCAGAGCAGCTTGTATGACCCCACCAGGAACATACTACGTTATAAGAAATACCCCACAAGGAAACCAGTTTTCTATTCATTCATGATCACATAAGCCTCCGGTGTCTACAAGTCCACTCACAGTCCTTCCAGTCCGACATAGTTCACAATCAGGGGCCACCTTTATAGTAAACATTGTTGCCTGGGAACCACAGCTGGCATTCTGTATTTACCTTAAACCCAGTATGTTTCCATGGAAATGGTGTTAGAAGGAAGTAAACCAAAGTCATCCCCCAGTAGAAACTGGTTTCAGTTCAGTTAAGTTCAGTCGCTCAGTCATGTCCGACTCTTTGCGACCCCATGAATCACAGCCTGCCAGGCCTCCCTGTCCATCACCAACTCCTGGAGTTCACTGAGACTCACGTCCATCGAATCAGTGATGCCATCCAGCCATCTCATCCTCTGTCTTCCCCTTCTCCTCCTGCCCCCAATCCCTCCCAGCATCAGAGTCTTTTCCAATGAGTCAGCTCTTCGCATGAGGTGGCCAAAGTACTGGAGTTTCAGCTTTAGCATCATTCCTTCCAGAGAAGGCAATGGCACCCCATTCCAACACTCTTGCCTGGAAAATCCCATGGGTGGAGGAGCCTGGTAGGCTGCAGTCCATGGGGTTGCAAAGAGTCGGACATGACTGAGTGGCTTCAGTTTCACTTTTCACTTTTCACTTTCATGCATTGGAGAAGGAAGTGGCAACCCACTCCAGTGTTCTTGCCTGGAGAATCCCAGGGACGAGGGAGCCTGGTGGGCTGCCGTCTATGGGATCGCACAGAGTCGGACACGACTGAATCGACTTAGCAACTTCCAAAGAAATACCAAGGCTGATCTCCTTCAGAATGGACTGGCTGGATCTCCTTGCAGTCCAAGGGACTCTCAAGAGTCTTCTCCAACACCACAGTTCAAAAGCATCAATTCTTTGGCGCTCAGCCTTCTTCACAGTCCAACTCTCACATCCATACATGACCACTGGAAAAACCATAGCCTTGACTAGATGGACCTTTGTTGGCAAAGTAATGTCTCTGCTTTTGAATATGCTGTCTAGGTTGGTCATAACTTTCCTTCCAAGGAGTAAGCGTCTTTTAATTTCATGGCTGCAGTCATGAAATTAAATTTCAAATTAAATTTAATTTCAAATCTGCAGTGATTTTGGAGCCCCCAAAAATAAAGTCTGACACTGTTTCCACTGTTTCCCCATCTATTTGCCATGAAGTGATGGGACCGGATGCCATGATCTTTGTTTTCTGAATGTTGAGCTTTAAGCCAACTTTTTCACTCTCCACTTTCACCTTCATCAAGAGGCTTTTTAGTTCCTCTTCACTTTCTGCCATAAGGGTGGTGTCATCTGCATATCTGAGGTTATTGATATTTCTCCCGGCAATCTTGATTCCAGCTTGTGCTTCTTTCAGCCCAGCATTTCTCATGATATACTCTGCATATAAGTTAAATAAGCAGGGTGACAATATACAGCCTTGACGTCCTCCTTTTCCTATTTGGAACCAGTCTGTTGTTTCATGTCCAGTTCTAACTGTTGCTTCCTGACCTGCATACAGGTTTCTCAAGAGGCAGGTCAGGTGGTCTGGTATTCCCATCTCTTTCAGAATTTCCCACAGTTTGTTGTGATCCACACAGTCAAAGGCTTTGGAATAGTCAATAAAGCAGAAATAGATGTTTTTCTGGAACTCTCTTGCTTTTTCCATGATCCAGCGGATGTTGGCAATTTGATCTCTGGTTCCTCTGCCTTTTCTAAAACCAGCTTTAACATCAGGAAGTTCACGGTTCACGTATTGCTGAAGCCTGGCTTGGAGAATTTTGAGCATTACTTTACTAGCGTGTGAGATGAGTGCAATTGTGCGGTTGTTTGAGCATTCTTTGGCATTGCCTTTCTTTGGGATTCGAATGAAAACTGACCTTTTCCAGTCCTGTGGCCACTGCTGAGTTTTCCAAATTTGCTGGCATATTGAGTGCAGCACTTTCACAGCATCATCTTTCAGGATTTGAAATAGCTCCACTGGAATTCCATCACCTCCACTAGCTTTGTTTGTAGTGATGCTTTCTAAGGCCCACTTGACTTCACATTCCAGGATGTCTGGCTCTAGGTGAGTGATCATACCATTATGATTATCTGGGTCATGAAGATCTTTTTTGTACAGTTCTTCTGTGTATTCTTGCCACCTCTTCTTAATATCTTCTGCTTCTGTTAGGTCCATACCATTTCTGTCCTTTATCGAACCCATCTTTGCATGAAGTGTTCCCTTGGTATCTCTAATTTTCTTAAAGAGATCTCTAGTCTAGTCTAGTCAATCTAATCACACTAGGACCACAACCTTGTCTAACTCAATGAAATTAAGCCATGCCTGTGGGGCAACCCAAGACAGGTGGATCATGGTGGAGAGATCTGACAGAATGTGGTCCACTGGAGAAGGGAATGGCAAACTACTTCAGTATTCTTGCCTTGAGAACCCCATGAACAGTATGAAAAGGCAAAATGATAGGATACTGAAAAAGGAACTCCCCAGGTCAGTAGGTGCCCAATATGCTACTGGAGATCAGTGGAGAAATAACTCCAGAAAGAATGAAGGGATGGAGCCAAAGCAAAAAGAATACCCAGCTGTGGATGTGACTGGTGATAGAAGCAAGGTCCGATGCTATAAAGAGCAATATTGCATAGGAACCTGGAATGTCAGGTCCATGAATCAAGGCAAATTAGAAGTGGTCAAACAAGAGATGGCAAGAGTGAATGTCGACATTCTAGGAATCAGCGAACTCAAATGAACTGGAATGGGTGAATTTAACTCAGATGACCATTATATCTACTACTGCGAGCAGGAATCCCTCATAAGAAATGGGACTAGCCATCATGGTCAACAAAAGAGTCTGAAATGCAGTACTTGGATGCAATCTCAAAAATGACAGAATGATCTCTGTTCGTTTCCAAGGCAAACCATTCAATATCACAGTAATCCAAGTCTATGCCCCAACCAGTAACACTGAAGAAGCTGAAGTTGAACGGTTCTATGAAGACCTACAAGACTTTTTAGAACTAACACCCAAAAAATATCTCCTTTTCATTATTGGGAACTTGAATGCAAAAGTAGGAAGTCAAGAAATACCTGGAGTAACAGGCAAATTTGTCCTTGGAATACAGAATGAAGCAGGGCAAAGACTAATAGAGTTTTGCCAAGAAAATGCACTGGTCATAACAAACACCCTCTTCCAACAGCACAAGAGAAGACTCTACACATGGACATCACCAGATGGTCAACACCGAAATCAGATTGATTATATTCTTTGCAGCCAAAGATGGAGAAGCTCTATACAGTCAACAAAAACAAGACCAGGAGCTGACTGTGGCTCAGATCATGAACTCCTTATTACCAAATTCAGACTTAAATTGAAGAAAGTGGGGAAAACCACTAGACCATTCAGGTATGACCTAAATCAAATCCCTTATGATTATACAGTGGAAGTGAGAAATAGATTTAAGGGCCTAGATCTGATAGATAGAGTGCCTGATGAACTATGGACTGAGGTTCGTGACATTGTACAGGAGACAGGGATCAAGACCATCCCCATGGAAAAGAAATCCAAAAAAGGAAAATGGCTGTCTGGGGAGGACTCACAAATAGCTGTGAATAGAAGAGAAGTGAAAAGCAAAGGAGCAAAGGAAAGATATACCCATCTGAATGCAGAGTTCCAAAGAATAGCAAGAAGAGATAAGAAAGCCTTCCTCAGCGATCAATGCAAAGAAACTGGTTTAGATTTGTCAGTAACCCATCCTCCCACCCAATAATGGCACTTCTGTGTATATACCCTGGAACCAGGATTCGTGAAAAAATGTTGATAGATGCATTATTCATATCATCTAGCTCCAGATTAACCCAAATGTCCATTAATATTTGAATGAATAAATAAATTGTGGTATATTTTTATAATGACATAATATATGTGTGTGTGCTCAGCCACTCAGTCGTTTCTGACTCTTAGCAACCCCGTGGACTGTAGCTCACCTGGCTCCTTTGTCCATGGGATTTCCCAGGCAAGAATACTGGAGTGAGTTGCCATTTCCTTCTCCAGGGGATCTTCCCCACTCAGGGAGCGAACTCTGGACCTCTGCATTGGAAGTGCAGAGTTGTAACCACTGGACCACCAGGAAGGTCCCTACTACATCACTTCATATAAGAGACTTGAGCATCCTTGGATTTTGGTATCTGAGAGGAGTCCTGGAACTAATCTCCTGTGAACACTGAAGAATGTAATTTTTCTGCAGAACTGGGAAACTAGTATAGTCAATTTCAAGCTACCAGCAATTGAACTCATGTACTTCCTGAAAATGTAACTGTGAGCTCTCAAGCACTGTCTGAGGAGCCCCAGTATCACACTGCTAACAACTCTATTACAGCGGCTTGGCTGAACAACCCAGTAAGGGTTTGCATCCTAACAACCAGAAACCACTTGGAAAAAATATATATATATATATACATAAGTTGAAGAAAATCGTGTTTAGTTCTTAAAAACCACGATTACCTGTGGGATGTTTCTGCCTTTGGGGCACTGTGCAACTTTTCAGATCTTGGTTAGCTTGGACTCACCACTCATTCCATACTGATTTCTGTGCAGCACTTGCGTTCTTTTTCTAAACTGAAATTTTACTGAGATAATGATAGATTCACAAGCAGAGAAGTCCTTGTATGCTTTGCCCAATTTCTCTCAATGGCACCATTTTGGAGTTTTGATTCTTGTTTTTTCAAAAAGATGTGTCATCCAAAGGAATGTAGCGCCACATCCTGTTGAACCTGGCAACGACCTTGAGCTCCCAGTTCATGTGGTGTCTGACTAATGTCCATGTGTCTCCCTCAAATTTTAAAATATCCCTATGGTTGCCCCTTTGAGTTTGCTGCAACGCTCTGGGGGTGCCTTGGTGCATGCATGCATTTCTTAGGGTGGCTTACACGACAGAAATTCATTGTCACACAGCTCTGGAGGCCAGGAGTCCATGATCAGGATGTGAGCAGGACTGGTTCCTTTGGAAGCCTTGAGAATCTCTTCTGTGTCTCTTGCCTGTGTTCTGCTGGTCTACCGGAAACCTTTGGCATTCCTTTGTATGTAGAAGCATCACTCTGATCTTTGCCTTCATCTATTTTTTTTTTCTCTTAAAAAAAATTATACAATTTTAAAGGTTATACTTGAGGAGATGTCTGTCCAGGGGCAAGCATTTGCAGCAAAGGGCCCCAGGTCCCAGTCTATCTCACTCTCAGACTCTTGTCTCCACTTTGTTCACTGTGAGTGGTGTCTCATCCACCCAGATCACATGTTTCTCCCAAAATACCAGAAAGGATTCAGGCTGGCTCAGCTTGGGGCACACATCCATCCCTAAATGGATTAGCTTGGGGCTTCCCTGGTGGCTCAGTGGTAAAGAATCCGCCTGCCAACGCAGGAGACACGGGTTTGATCCCTGATCTGGGAAGATCCCACGTGCTGCAGAGCAACTAAACCTGTGCGCCACGACTACCAAGCCCACGCTCTGGAGCCTATGAGGTGCAGCTACCGAAGCCTGCGAACCCTAGAGCCCGTGCTCTGCAAGCAGAGAGGCCACTGCAAGGAGAAGCCTGCTCCCCGCAACTAGACAAAAGCCTACATGGCAATGAAGACTCAGCACAGCCAAAAATAAATAAATACAATTTAAAGATTATTTAAAAAAAAAAAAAAGAATTGTCTAGACCTGGGTCATGTGGCCAGCAGGGCGGCTTCTTACGGTTGGAAGCCAGACCCACGTGGAAGGTTGGGTACTGGTCTCAGAAGCAGGTCCAGCTGATGGCCAGGCACACAAGGACTGCTCCTGTCAACCGCCCTAAGTCACTCACCCTCCCACTCACCTCCTCCCTCCCTCCCTCCATCTCTCCCACATCTCCTCAGCCAACAGGTACCACCCTCTTTCCCCAGATCCAGGAATGGGAGAGCCGGAACTCTGCCCACAGCAAGAATGCCAGGTCTCCAGGATGTGTCCAGCATGACAAGGTCAAGAGCCAGCGAAGGATCAAGAGTCTCGAAAACCAGTTGGACAAGGTGAGGGTCCGCCCCTTGGCTGTCCCCAGGCCCGAGCTCTGGGGTTTACGGGAAGACCTGATCATGGGAGTCAAGTTTTGGAAATGGTGGACCAGGTCAGGAGACACGATCCCGGAGGGATGAAGGGTCCTCCCTGGGAAGGAGGCTGATCCTTGGGTCCTTGGCAACGCTCTCAGGGTCCCCAAATTGGGAACGGGCCCCCAGTCTGGCAAGTGCCCTCTCCTCTGCTGAAAGTGGAGAATGGAGGCAGGCCAGGTGTCAGGCTCTCAGCACCCTCTCCCACCCCAGGTCATCTGTCGCTTTGACATCCAGCTGGCTCAGAACGCGACCTTGAGGGAAGAGCTAGATCTCCTGCGGATCGAGAGGAACCGCTATCTGAATGTGGACTGCAAGCTCCAGAAGGTCAGTGGCCCTGAAGCCCAGGAGCCCGTGGCTCAGCCTGCGGCTCAGCCCGCGAGGAGGGTGGGGATGCAAGAGTCACCCTATCTTCTCCAACCCTCCCGCCTCAAGTGCAGAACCACCCAGAACCATGGATTTACTTGAGTCTGGAGGGAATGGAGACCTGAAAATGTTCCAACAAAGACAACTGCCTCAGATGGAAGCAGAGATGTCACTTTTGAGTGTCGTCACGGGGTTGGGGGGGAGGGGTGGTGGCGGGGTGGGCGGGCAACAAAGGCTTCAGCCAGACCATTTACATTCCACACGTTTCTCAATAAGCTTAGAAGTTCTTTGAAGAACGCTCCCTTCCTCCCTCTGCCTCCCTCCCTTCCTTTTTTTTCTCTTCCCCTCTAAGTTTTACTTTGAAATAATTGCAAATCTGCAGAAAAAGGTGCAGAAATAGTACAAAGAACTATCAATCCTTCACCAAGATTGGTAATTTGTCATTTTGCTCTGTCTGTCTTTCTGTCTCCGGGTAATTGTTTTTTTACTGAAAATAACATTGTCACGATTTGAGAGCTCGATGTAGACATTACAGAACGTCATTAAGAACGTCAGTGCTTATTTCCTAAGCACGAGACCATTTTCTTACATAAGCAAAGTGCCCTTGCCCAAGTCAGGAGCTTGAACATCGTTACAGTTCTCAATAGTCCATATTTAAAGTTCATGATTATGCCAACAGCATCCCGTGATAGTTAATTTAATTATCCTGCTGCAGGCTCTTGGCCAAGATCCCACAGTGCGTTTGGTTGTCCTGGCTCCCTTCATCTAGAACAGTGTCTTGGCACTTCTTTGTCTCCATGACTTTGACATTTTGGAAGTACCCAGCCCAGCTGTGCTGTGGGACATCCCTCACTGTGGGCTTATCTGATCTTTCTCCATGATTAGATTCAAGTCGTGCATTTTAGGTGAAATATCACTGAGGTATGTCATTTGTGGGCATTACACCAGGAGCACGTAACGTCAGTTTGTCCCGTAACTAGTGATGTTGACCTTGATCGCTTGGTCAGCCGGTTTCTCCAATAGAGAGTTTCCCTCTTTATAATGAATGGGTCCAGGGAGATTCTTTGAAACCGTAAATATCCTGTTTCCCAACACATTTCCACTCTAGCCTCTCATAATGATGATTTTTGCCTGGATAATTATTACTGTGCATGCATGCATTGTGTCCAACTCTTTGCAATCCCGTGGATTGTTGCCTGCCAGGCCCATCAGTCCATGGGATTCTCCAGGCAAGAATACTGGGTTGCCATTTCCTTCTCCAGGGGAATCTTCCTGACCCAGGGATCAAACCAGGGTCTCCTGCATTGGCAGGTGAAATGTTTACCACTGAGCCACCTGAGATTACTGTATTGGCTACCAAAGAGTGATTTTTTTTTAAACTCTCTATCATTTCTTCTTCATTTAGAAAATGGCATTTTACTTAAGGAAGAACTTCTTAAGTATATTTGTGGATTGTCAGTAAGCATTCGTGTATTCTTACTTTATCTATGACTTATAATCCATAGTGCACATTACTTATTGTGATGCTCAAACTGTCCCAGACTTCTCTGGTGGGAGTGCCTTTGAGCTGGCTTTTTTGACAAGCCCATCGTCCCCCCCCCCCACCACAGGACTTCCTTATTTTCTGGCACAAGAAGATAGTCCAGACTTTCTTGTACTTGTTCTGCCTTAACTCTCGAGTTGGTGTTTCTCCAGAGTCCTGGTTCTTCCCAGTGGGAAGTAGGTGCTGAGAAACCAAAATATAGGCTCTAGGAGTCCTCACTGCCATTGGGGTGTCACTGACCTGAGGCCCTTTCTCTGGAGAGAGCTAGGAAACACACACACATTTTAAAATCCCGAGTTTGCGTTGGTGTCTCTCATTCTGACCCCAGCACCACTGCCTGATTCCTGAACACTCCCCATTTTATCTCTGTTTCCCCCACAGTGGGAACTCTAGCTGCCGATAGCACTGTTATATGTACTCACGTTCAACCCTACGAAATGCCCAAGAGAGGTTTGGAATTGTTACAACTGTACTAACAACCCTTGAACCTGAGAGATCACAATTCATTTGCTTATTGTTTTATCCTCTATCCATCCATCCATCCATCTACACCTTATTCAGAAGTTACTAGGATTAGTTCCTATTTTTTCTTGGTCTTCTTTGTGGTTCTGTTCTTTGAAATATAGTTAGGTTCATTTGCTTCTCTTCATATTTGGTTTTAGTTCTGTCCCCTATTCTTGTTGATTGAATTTTCTTTGTGAACACGTAAACCATTGACGGGTTCCCAAATCAAAACTATCCCAGGGACTTCCCTGGTCCAGTGGCTAAGACTCCGCATTTGCAATGCGGGTGCCGGTGTTCCATCCCTGGTCAGGGAACTAGATCCCACATGCAGCAACAAAGACTGAAGATCCCAAGTCCCGCAACTAAGACCTGGCATAGCGAAATGAATAAATAAATTTAAAAAACTACTCCAAAGGTTTAGTCATTTCCTCATCATTTCTTCTATCCATTCCCACTCAGCCCCCGTAGTTTCTGGTTCTCTAGCCTGGGTTTCTTGTTGCAAAAGGGTGTGTGTGTGTGTGTGTGTGTGTGTGCGCATGTGTGCACATACATATATAGGGGCTTCCCAGGTGGCGCTAGTGGTAAAGAATCTGCCCGCCAGTGCTGGAGGTGCAAGAGACGTGGGTTCAATCCCTGCTTCAGGAAGATCCCCTGGAATAGGAAGTGGCAACCCACTCCAGTATTCCACTCCTGGGAAATCCCATGGCCAGAGGAACCTGGTGGGCTACAGTCCATGGGGTTGCAAAGAGTTGGACACGACTGAGGATGCATGCAACATAGATATATATGTGTTTATACACATTAGTACATACATATACACTATACGTGTAAAAATATATACATGTAATTTCTTCCTTTCTTTCTCTTGAAAGAACCCTTTTTACCCATAACTCTGCACAGACACTTCCACAGAACTAGGAAACAGATTAGTGTGGTCACAATTTTGAAATTCACACAATTTTTTGACTCTACCTCAAAGTTAGGTCAGCACTCTTAGGAGTATCCTGAATTCGGTATTTCACTGCATTCCTGGTCATCAGTCTGGCTTTCCTCTCCCTTGGAACCTTCTTGAAAACCCTTTCATGGATTGCCACTAACTAGGAAGGACCACATTTCTAAGGCACAGGAAACCCACTTCTTATTGGGAGATACAGGCTCAAAGGAAAGCCCTCCAGTGGCGAGGGTGTCAGAAGTGGCCTCGGTCTTGTTCTCTTGGCAGGAGATCCAGCTCCTGAAGGACTCTGTCAGGAACCTCATGGTCTCCTCCACTTCCGCCTACACCGTCAGGTAGGGCCCCGGTAGGCGTCCTAGACGACTCAGTCCATGCATTTTCTTAACAAAGTGCTGGGAAGATTCCCACCTCATGAAACGGATTGTCAGAACCCCGCCCCCCACTTTTTCATAAGATGCCCCTTTCTTGCCCCTCCTCCACCAATTTTCCAGCTCCTTGGGCAAGGTCCTTCTTCTTGGGTGTATGAATTAACCTTTTGGCCCCTGTCTTTTCATGGCACATAGCACATAGGGATGTAGAGAAACTTAAGGGGAGTTCTCAGTGGCCCAGTGATTAGGATTCCAGGCTTTCATTGCCAAGGCCCTGGATTCAATTCCTGGTTGGGGAACTGAGATCCCAAAAGCCCCGTGGTGCTACCAATAAACAAATAAATAAATAATATATAAACAGATTTAAGTAAGCTCAGGATGCAGGGGCCAGGAACGTAGGAAGCGTTGGTTCAGTTCAGTTCAGTCACTCAGTCCTGTCCGACTCTTTGCAACACCATGGACTGCAGCACGCCAGGCCTCCCTGTCCATCACCAACTCCCAGAGTTTACCCAAACTCATGTCCATCGAGTCAGTGGTGCCATCCAACCATCTCACCCTCTGTTGTCCCCTTCTCCTCCTGCCCCCAATCTTTCCCAGCATCAGGGTCTTTTCAAATGAGTCAACTCTTCGCAGCAGGTGGCCAAAGGACTGGAGTTTCAGCTTCAACGTCAGTCCTTCCAATGAACACCCAGGACTGATCTCCTTTAGGATGGACTGGATGGATCTCCTTGCAGTCCAAGGGACTCTCAAGAGTCTTCTCCAACACCGCATTTCAAAAGCATCAATTCTGCACTCAGCTTTCTTCACAGTCCAACTCTCACATCCATACATGACCACTGGAAAAACCAGAGCCTTGACTAGACGGACCTTTGTTGGCAAAGTAATGTCTCTGCTTTTTAATGTGCTATCTAGGTTGGTCATAACTTTCCTTCCAAGGAGTAAGTGTCTTTTAATTTCATGGCTGCAATCACCATCTGCAGTGATTTTGGAGCCCCCCAAAATAAAGTCTGACACTGTTTCCACTGTTTCCCCATCTATTTGCCATGAAGTGATGAGGCCGGATGCCATGATCTTCGTTTTCTGAACGTTGAGCTTTAAGCCAATTTTTTCACTCTCCTCTTTCACTTTCATCAAGAGGCTTTTTGGTTCTTCTTCACTTTCTGCCATAAGGGTGGTGTCATCTGCATATCTGAGTTTATTGATATTTCTCCCAGCAATCTTGATTCCAGCTTGTGCCTCTTCCAGCCCAGCGTTTCTCATGATGTACTCTGCATATAAGTTAAATAAGCAGGGTGACAATATACAGCCTTGACGTACTCCTTTTCCTATTTGGAACCAGTCTGTTGTTCCATGTCCAGTTCTAACTGTTGCTTCCTGACCTGCATACAGGTTTCTCAAGAGGCAGGTCAGGTGGTCTGGTATTCCCATCTCTTTCAGAATTTTCCATAGTTTATTGTGATCCACACAGTCAAAGGCTTTGGCATAGTCAATAAAGCAGGAATAGATGTTTTTCTGGAACTTTCTTGCTTTTTCGATGATCCAGCAGATGTTGGCAATTTGATCTCTGGTTCCTCTGCCTTTTCTAAAACCAGCTTGAACATCTGGAAGTTCATGATTCACATATTGCTGAGGCCTGGCTTGGAGAATTTTGAGTATTACTTTACTAGCATGTGAGATGAGTGCAATTGTGCGGTCGTTTGAGCATTCTTTGGCATTGCCTTTCTTTGGGATTGGAATGAAAACGGACCTTTTCCAGTCCTGTGGCCACTGCTGAGTTTTCCAAATTTGCTGGCATATTGAGTGCAGCACTTTCACAGCATCATCTTTCAGGATTTGAAATAGCTCCACTGGAATTCCATCACCTCCAATAGCTTTGTTCGTAGTGATGGTTTCTAAGGCCCACTTGACTTCACATTCCAGGATGTCTGGCTCTAGCTGAGTGATCATACCATCGTGATTATCTGGGTCGTGAAGATCTTTTTTGTAGTTCTTCTGTGTATTCTTGCCACCTCTTCTTAATATCTTTTATTAGGTCCATACCATTTCTGTCCTTTATCGAGCCCATCTTTGCATGAAATGTTCCCTTGGTATCTCTAATTTTCTTGAAGAGATCTCTAGTTTTTCCCATTCTATTGTTTTCCTCTATTTCTTTGCATTGATTGCTGAGGAAGGCTTTCTTATCTCTCCTTGCTATTCTTTGGAACTCTGCATTCAGATGCTTATATCTTTCCTTTTCTCCTTTGCTTTTCGCTTCTCTTCTTTTCACAGCTATTTGTAAGGCCTCCTCAGACAGCCATTTTGCTTTTTGGATTTCTTTTCCATGGGGATGGTCTTGATCCCTGTCTCCTGTACAGTGTCACGAACCTCAGTCCATAGTTCATCAGGCACTCTTGTCTATCAGATCTAGTCCCTTTAATCTATTTCTCACTTCCACTGTATAATCATAAGGGATTTGATTTAGGTCATACCTGAATGGTCTAGTGGTTTTCCCCACTTTCTTCAATTTCAGTCTGAATTTGGCAATAAGGAGTTCATGATCTGAGCCACAGTCAGCTCCTGGTCTTGTTTTTGCTGATTGTATAGAGCTTCTCCATCTTTGGCTGCGAAGCATATAATCAGTCTGATTTCTGTGTTTACCATCTGGTGATGTCCATGTGTAGAGTCTTCTCTTGTGTTGTTGGAAGAGGGTGTTTGCTATGATATTTATCAATATTGGTTGAAAGAGACAGAGATTCTCTCAAGACACCTTCAGGTAAAGGGTCATGTTGTATGGAACCCTGAAGTCCCAGCTGCTCAGCTGATGGGCGTCACTCTCTGCCTCTGGGCTCTTGGGGGCTCCACCCTCTCTCTCTCCTATCCCATCTCTACTTTCTAAGCTTCAGCGCTGTTCTCTTACTCCAAGGGGTTTCTTAGCTTCTATTCAGTATCTTGTTTCTACCCCATGACTTCTGCTGATCATGGTTCGTGACTCCATGAGACATTGGCTCTAGCCCAAATCTACCTTAAGTTTTCTATAATCTTTCTTTTTTTGTTCCTTCTCTCTCTTTTTGCTTTCTTTCTTTCCTTCTTCCTTCCTTGCTTTGAGTTAAGATGCACATACAATTCACCATTTTAAAGTGCACCTTTCGGAGGCATTTAGTACATTTGTAATGCTGTGCACCATCATTTCTGTTTCCAATACCCCAAAAGGAGATCTGTGCCCAGTAGGCAGTCATTCTCTAGTCCCCTCTTCTCCAGCCCCCTGGCAACCAGTCTCCTTGTCATCTGGACGATTTACCTGTACATCTACCTGTCCCTAAGTGCATCTTTATGTTCCATGTAAATGGAGTGATATGACGTGTCCTTCTGTGTCTGGCTCCTTTCACTCAGTGTAATGCTTTCAAAGGTTCACCCACGTCGTAGCATCTCTCAGAACTTCCTGCATTTTTAGGGCTGATTCTTTTTGTCTGTTTGTTGTTTAAATTATACTTCTTTAAAACACTCATTTATTTTTACTTTTTGGTCACATTGCATGGCATGTGGGATTTCAGTTCACTGACCATGGATCAAACCTGCGTCCTCTGCAGTGGACACATGGAATCTTGACCGCTGAGCCACCAGGGAAGTCCTTTTATGGCTGATGCTGTCATTTGTTACCTGTGGTCTGCCATGACCTCTTCAGAGCCTCAACTCATGGCTTCTGTTCACACATAGCTCTGGCTTCTTCCTAACTTGGCCTTCATAACATGACTTCTTGTGGCTTCTCTCTATACATCCTTTTAGCTTTGGCTTCCTGCTGTCCCCTTCTTAGCATCTCCCAGTGTGAATTCCGAGGAGAGAATCTGACTGGCCTGCCTCATGCTTTCTGCCAAGCCCCACCGGTGATGCTCTGTTGGCCTGTCTTTGCATCAGAAGCATCTGGCCCCTGCCAGCACTTGTCCAGTTGTCTGCAGTGGGCAGCCCAGCTGGGTGCAAGGAAGGGTGGTTTCAGCTAGAAGGCAAGGGACAGGTGTCAGGATTAACACTTCTTGTCGGAACAGCGCTTCCTAGCTGGGTGACCTGGGCAGGCCACTTACCCTCTCTGAACCTCCGTTTCCTCTATTGTGACATGGCAATAATAATGGGATCTTCCTCATGGATCCCTGTGGGCTGCTTTAGTACATATCCTGCAGGGCCTGGCTCTTGGGAAGTTGGGTTCCCTCTTCCTGGCCCTTCAGTGGGCCTGGGGCCCAAGACACAGAAAGAACAGTGAGTCCTGATCCCTGAGGGGCTCCTAGAGGGGTCTCTGCGGGCTGGGCCTGGTGGGTGCCAGGAGAGGGCTCCCACCAAGGAGGACTCAGCAGAATTTGAGTAGAGCCAGAAGCTTGTGCCCTGAGTTGAGGCAACTGAGGTTGGCAAAAGCGTGGAAAGGGGAACTAGATTGGTTTGTGGGACCTGAGAAGACTGAGCTGCTGGTCTCCCCACCTAATGACCCTCTGACCTTTGATCCTATGACCTGTGACGTAGGCTTGGGGCACTCTGAGTTCACAGTTGGCTGCACTACTGTTAAAAGCTTCACCTCCAGCTGAGCAGGCCGGGGGAGTTTCAGTCAGCAGGTGTCCCCAGCATCCTAACAGGGTGAGCACTCAAGGGCTGGTGATGGCACATGCCTGTCCACGTGAGGCCCTGCAGGCTCCAAGCGTCTTATCTTTCCAACCACACTACCCACCCCCACCCCAAACTCCAGCACAGTTACCTTATCACCTGGGTCCACCTTTTGGAGTCTGAGTATCATCTCTAACTGTGCCATCATTGCCTCTTGCCTCCTGTTCCACAGCCACATAATAATGGCCAGGCTTCCCCGATGCCCCGGGCAGGCACTGCAGCGGTGCCCCCTCAGTGGGCAAGACCATCAGTCACTTACATGGCCTACCCACCTCCTCCTCCTCCACCCCCTACTGCCCCGTAACCCCATCCTGACCCACCACTAGGAACCTAGACAGTTCTCTGCCTTTTGTGACAACCTGATTCTGCCCCATCCCTGGGACCCCAGGCTGATCCCATGCATCCTGTGACCCCAGGCTGGCTCTGTCCATCTCCGTGACTCCAGGCTGACCTCCCCCATCCCTGAGACCCCAGCCTGATAGCTAACCCTGCCCCATTCACCCTCCAAACCCAGGTTGACCCCAAATCCAACCTCCTGTCTCCCTGACCCTGGTCTAACCACCCCCCATCCCTCCCAGGGAAGAGGCGAAGGCCAAGTTAGGCATGCTGCGGGAGAGAGCTGAGAAGGAGGTGGCCCAGAACGAGACGGAGGTGCAGATCTTGCAGCGGCAGATCGCACACTTGGAGCAGCTGCACCACTTCCTCAAGCTCAAGAACGGCGACCGGCAGCCGGATTCCGCCATCGTGGAGAAGCGCGAGCAGCGAGGTGAGGCCCGGGGCCGCCCCGCATGTTGGGCAGCGGGATGGGCGGGGCCGCCGGCCCCTGGTCTCAGCGTGGGGTTGGGCCTCCAGGGGCGGGGCGCGGAGGGGCGGGGTCTGCACGACTGCGGGGCTGCCCTCTCCCCACCCGCCTCCCGGCTCAGGCCACACCAGCCACTGGTGGCCGCCCCGACGGCGACCTCAGTGTCCCCTCGCCCCCCAGCCCGGGAGGTGGCCGAAGGCCTCCGGAAGACCTCCCAGGAGAAGCTGGTGCTGCGCTACGAGGACGCCCTGAATAAACTGTCCCAGATGACCGGGGAGAGCGACCCGGACTTGCTGGTGGAAAAGTATCTGGAGTGTGAGTACCTGGGGGTGGAGAGGGGCAGGCTTGCGGCCCCAGGCCCCCGGAGTCCAGTGCAGGCTGTGCTCTGTCTCAGTCACCGAGGGCCACCGCTTTGGGCCTGGGCGGGGGGCGGGGGGGGGATGGGTCTTCCACCCTCGCTGGAGGACCCAGCGATCAGGCTCCGCTCTACTGGGCTCTTACCATCCGCCCTGCCTCTGCCACGCTCCTCCTCCCCGTCTTTCCCAATCTCCCTCCTTCCCCCATCTCAGGCCTTCTGACCCCTTCCTCCTGTGTTTGTCTCTGCGTGCGCGTCTCTTGTCTCTCCGGACCCTGCCTTTCCCCACTGGCCCCCAGTGGAGGAGCGGAACTTCGCGGAGTTCAACTTCATCAATGAGCAGAACTCGGAGCTGGAGCACTTGCAGGAGGAGATCAAGGAGGTGGGCGAGACCCGCCCCCTCCCCATCCCTGACTCCTCTGGCCGCCTTGTGTCCCCTCCGGAGCTGGGCCCAGCGTCGCGCCCCTACCCCCACAGATGCAGGAGGCCTTGGTGAGCGGGCGCCGCAGCGAGGAGGACCGGCGAGCGCAGCAGGAGCAGCAGCGGGCAGAGCTGCAGCAGCGCGTGGACGATGTGCACTCGGAGGCCGACGACCTGGAGGCCCGCTACCACAATTTTCGCGAGCAGCTGGAGAAGCTCAAGACCAGTGAGCCCCAGGCCCGGCTTCTTCTTCTGGGAGGCTGTGATGAGCAGGCGGGGAGCCCTGCCAGAGTTGGCCACGGACAGACATTCCGAGGACCACTTTGTGCATTCCCTTGTCCCTTGTCTGTCCCATATCCATCCATCCATTCTGCATCCATCCATCCGTCCATCCTGCAGCAGCATCTATTCCTCCTTCCAGTGCAGAGGGACAAGAGTCAGGCTGCTGGGATTCAGCTGGGTCTGAATCCCAGCTCCCCTATCTGTGAACTTTGGTGTGTGGTATCCTCTGTTGGAGCCCCCCGTAAGTGCCTACTTCGTGGGGTTGGCATGAGATTGGTGGGATGACAGATGGAGAGAGACAGGGAGAGGTGGCAGTGGTGACGGGGAGCAAGCAGGAAGTCTGCTGCACAGTAGGAGCTCAAGTCTTGGTAGACCCTGTTTGCCACAGCGCAAAGCCCTGTGCTAGGTGATGAGGACTGGGCGGGTTGGGGGGCGGGATAAGAGACTGGCTTCGGATACTCGGATACTCGTAACCCAGGGGCTGGGATAGAGGATACCCTGGGGACTGCAGGAACGAGAGGATGCCTTTAAGTCAGCATGGAATGCAGAATTTGGGGGGCCCAGTGCTCAGTGAAAAGTGGGGCCCCTTCTTGAAAAACCAGCAAGAATTTCAAGTGCCAGCAGCAGAACCCATGACACTGGCTCTGTCGGGTCACAGGGGAGGTCTCCTGGGAGCAATGATGCTTGAGGCTGATTTCAAAGGATGAGTAAGCAAAAACCTGGAGGGGGGGAATGCTCCCAGCAGGTGGGGTCCAGGCTTGGAGATGTGTTCAAGGAAGGTAGGTTCTTTGTGCAGAGAGGGGAATGGAAGGGGGCGTGGGTGGAAGCTGAAGAGCCTCAAATCCTAAATGGATGCCAGGCTGAGGTTTTGCTCCTGGGGTTGTGGTGCTCAGGCGTCTCATTGCGGTGGCTTCTCTTGTTGCGGAGCACAAGCGTAGGGCACGTGGCCTCAGTACTTGCAGCTCCCTGGCTGTAGAGCACAGGCTCAACAGTTGTGGCCCTGGGTCTTTGTTCCATGGCATGTGGGATCTTGCTGGATCATGGATTGAGCCCCTGTCCCCTGCATCAGCAGGCAGATTCTTTACCACTACGCCACCAGGGAAGCCCCTCCCTTGCTTTTTGTCCTCTGTCATGTGGCGCCTGGGGGCCAGGCACCCCGAGATGCCCGCCAACCCTCCTCCCCTGGCAGTCTGAACTTGGACAAGTCCCTTGCCATCTTTAAGCCTTGTTTGGCGTCTCCTCAGCCAGGGCAGCAGGGCCTTGAGGAGGAGAGAGCTGGCACTCCTTGGACACTGGGTCCATAACCACCTGTCCCCTCTGACCCCAGACATCCAGCACCTCTTCACCAGGGCCCAGTGTGACAGCACCCTTATCAATGACCTCCTCGGGATCAAGACCCACATGAGAGACCGGGACATCAGCCTTTTTCTGAGCCTCATCGAGAAGCGACTGGTGCAGCTCCTGACCGTGCAGGCCTTCCTGGAAACGCAGGTTGTGGTGCAGAGGGCATGGAGGGGGCGGGGGGGCGGTGCGGGGGCCGGGGCCTTGAAGACGGACCTGAACAGACAGCCGACTTCTCCACCCTCCAGAACTACACCTCCACCAGCATGTTCAACGCTGCCCTCATGGTGCTGGGCCAGAGCTCCGAGGATTTTCCTAAGAAGGTGGCCCCACCTCAGCCGCCAGACAACCTGTGAGCCAGAGGGCCAGAGGGAGCGGCTGGGGAGGACGTGCCCTGGGGATGGAGGCGAGATGTGGGAAGGGGCCGTTCTTGGGGGGATCCCCTGGACTAGGGGGGCTTCCCCAGTGGCTCAGATAGTAAAGAATCTGCCTGCAATGCAGGAGACTCAGGTTCGATCCTTGGGTTGGGAATATCCCCTGGAGAAGGGAATGGCAACCCACTGCAGTATTCTTGCCTGGAAAATCCCATGGAGAAAGGAGCTTGGCAGGCTACAGTCCAGGGGGTCGCAAAGAGTCCATGGCGACTGAGTGACTGACATGATCACTTCCTTGAACTAAAGGGTGGGGGGTGGTAGAATATGAAGCGGGTGCTTCGGGGGAGCCAGGAAGAGTAGGGTCTCCAGGGACAGTATGGACGATGGGGCCCTGGATGGACCAGACAGGGAAAAGACGCTCTGACCCCGGCGAGTGGCTGAGGGTCTCGGGACCTTGCAATGAGGAGCCATCAAACTTTCGAAGGTAGAGACTTAGAGTCCCTTCCTGCCTTTTCCCTCACTTCAGGGAGGACCCCCCAGGTTTTGAGGCCAAAGACGACTATCCTCTGAGCAAGGAGGAGCTGCTGAGCTCTGTAATGAAGGCGGTGAGGATGGGCGTCGGCAGGGGGCGGGGCGGGACGTGGCGGGGGCGGGGCCGGGATCCCGGCGGGGCGGGGGCGAGGGCGCCGGTGGGCGCGGCCTCCCCCAGGGGCCCTAACTCACTTCCCCGGCAGCTGGAGGCCCGGGAGCAGCCAAAGGAGCAGCACCTGAAGGAGCTGGTCGAGAGCATCAAGGTGGAGAGCACCCCGAGCATGACCTCCAGCACCCAGAAGGTCAGCTCCAGCTCGCGCCTGGTGACCCAGAGGCCCAGTCAAGTTCCTGGGTCCATCATGAGCCACAGGACCAGCGGCATCCTGGTGTCCAGCGGAGGCCGCGCCACCAGCTCCAACGTGGGCCACGTGACCTTCGGGGACTCCAGTGCCACCACAGGGGGACTGATGTCCAGTCGAGGCTCCATCCCGGGCCGCGTGACCTTCCGATCCCCCAACTCTAGCAGCTACCTGGGGTCCACTGGATACGTGGGGTCCAGCAGAGACCACGACAGCTTTGAGGCGAGCAAAGGCCCTGGGTCAGAATCGAGTGGAGGCCTCGGGTCCAGCCCCGGCCCTGCCTCCAGCCCCGGCCCTGCCTCCAGCACCGGCCAGGCCTCCACCACCAGCAAGGACTCCCAGAGCAACTACTAGGGCACCCAGCCCCAGCCGGGCCCCGGCTCCTCGCAGGGCCTTCTCGGCGTCTCTGATTCCCTTCCCTGTGTTTCCGTATCTCTTCTATCAGCCCTCCCTCATCAGCCTCCCGGTCTCCCTCTCTGTTTCTGGCGCACCCTTCCCTTTCAGTTGCCGGATTTCCTGTTTCTGGGTTTCCCATTCAGTGTGTCCCAGTCTTGTCCCCATGTCTGCGTTCTCATCTCTGCTCTGACCTCTCTGATGACCCCTTCCCCTCCTGTTTCAGCTTCCCCATTTCTAACTCCCTCTCCTCACCTCCATCTCCCAGGCCCTCCTTGCATCTCATGTCCCAGCCTCTGTAGTTCCTTGTTCCCCTCAAGAGTCCTCAGTACTGACTAGTGGGGGAGGAATAGGGGCCAAGGTGTCAGGGTTGGCGTGAGCTGTGACCATAGGAAATAAAGGCCAGAGTCTGACTTTTACTCCAGCCTGGTTATAAGTGTATTTGTGTGTGTGAGAGAAAACTTGAGACATGGCTGTTTCCTCTACCTCCGGCCCAGGGGGAAATGTTTGAGCCTGTTCCTATTCCCTGCCATTCATTCGTTCCCTTTTTTTTTTTTTTTTTTTTTTGAGACTTCCACATTTCAGGCTCTACTGAGAACTGGGAATTGTATCAGTCAGTCAGGATAGGCTGGGTTATATTGCAGTAACAAGCAACCCCAGAATCTCTGTGGGGTACCTTTAAAATTTTCTAGGTTCTATTTTGGAATTCTCCACGTCTCCAAAGAGAGGGCTGAAAGCAGCATGTCAACCTTGCTTCCTCAAAACTGCACAAGGAAGAAAAAAATCCAAATTGCCTCTCAGGTCTTTAATTAGTGCTAATCAAAACATAATCAAGAATATAGTTAGTGACAACAGGAAGAAAGTCTTAAAGAAAAATAAGGGACCCAGCACACATTTGTTCTCATGAATACACTTCAACAACACACAGCCTTTATAACAATGCTTTAAGAACAGGACTTCCCTGGTGGTGTAGTGGATAAGAATCCGCCTGCCAGTGCAGGGGACACAGGTTCGATTCCTGCCCTGAGATGATTCCACATGCTTGCCAGGGAATTAAGCTTGTTCGCCACAACTACCGAAGCCTGAGCACCCTAGAGCCTACGCTCCGAAACAAGGGAAGCCACCGTAATGAGAAGCTGTGTGTCGCATTGAAGAGTAGACCCCGCTCGTGGCAACTAGACAAAGTCTGTGCAAAGCAACAAAGACTCCAGCGCAGCAAGTAAATAAATAAATAAAATTAAAAAAAAAAAACATTAAGCAAATATCATTTTAAAAAAGAACACAGAACAATCTTTGAAATCACTTCCTGTGGAGGTGACTCACGCTTGTGTGAGTCGGGGCTGCCGGCAGGGGTCGCCACCTTCCACTCTCAGCTATTCTGGAAGTTCAGTCCTAGGGCCGTTTGTTATTTTACCTCAAACGTGGGCTCACTAGTTTTGTTTGTAAAATAATTAACCCATTGGAGAGCTGGGATTTAACTTCCCATCATGCATATGCGAAGAGAGAAGAGGTCTATCTGTGATCTGATGAGCAAGCTTACCCGTGTTTATGCAGTTTACAGGCAGGATGTTACTAGCAGGGCAGCACATGTTCAAGACAACCCATCAGGGTGAAAGCCTCCTAGTCACTGAAACTGACCACAAGTGCTAGTTTGGGGCATCCTAGAAAACACTTTTGTTGAAGTCACTTCTGGGTGATATAAGAAACAGGAGATGCTGAATTAATTTTCAGTCTACTACTGCACAGGACAGAGTTAAGGTTTTTGGTAAAAAATTCCTTCACACCTTATCAAATCAGATCCTTTGAAGTAATGTTACAATGGGGAATTCCATCTCTTTCATCTCTTTTTCCCATTGATTTGACAAATATTTGCTGAGTATTAACTATGTGCCAGGGGTTTCCCAAGTGTCTTAGTGGTAAAGAATCTGCTTGCAAGGCAGGAGACACACGTTTGATCCCAGGGTCGGGAAGATCCCCTGGAGGAGGAAATGGCAACTCACTCCAGTATTCTTACCTGGAAAGTTCCATGGACAGAGGAGCCTGGTGGGCTACCGAGTCCATGGGGTCTGTCACAGAGTCAGACACAGCAAGTGAGCACGCACGCACGACTGTGCCACACATGGTGCTAGGCTCTGGGGATATAACAGTGAATAAGAAATTTAAAAACTGGCATTTCAGTGACGTCCCCGGTGGTCTAGTGGTTAGGACTCTGTACTCCCAATGTAGGGGGCCCAGGGTTCAAGGGGGCCACTCTTGCCTCCTCTTGCTGGGGCATGGGGGACGCTGGGGGTAGACCCCACACTCTGAAACTAAGTTCGCACGCCTCAACTAAAGATCCCGTGTGTCACAGATAAGACCCGGCTGTAGCCAAATAAATATCTAAAAAAAACCCCACAAAACTTGCGATCAACTCCCTTTCAGATAATTTCTTCGTCCAGAGCAAACATTCCTGGTCTCCTGGCTTTTGTCTTAGTAGGACTCTGCCGTCAGGTGGCGCCCGTACCCCGCCATGAGTGGGTTCTGCTCTGTTCTGACTCAGCCCAAGCCACTGGGATTTCTTTGAAGTCCCGCTTGCCGCCGCTGCTGCTGCTAAGTCACTTCAGTCGTGTCCGACTCTGTGCGACCCCATAGACGGCAGCCCACCAGGCTCCCCCGTCCCTGGGATTCTCCAGGCAAGAACGCTGGAGTGGGTTACCATTTTCTTCTCCAATGCATGAAAGTGAAGAGTGAAAGTGAAGTCGCTCAGTCGTGTTCGACTCTTAGCGACCCCATGGACTGCAGCCTACCAGGCTCCTGCGTCCATGGGATTTTCCAGGCAAGAGTACTGGAGTGGGGTGCCATTGCCTTCTCCGCCCGCTCGCCGCAGGATACGGTTTTTACCTATGAATAGGATTCCTCGAGCAGAGCACGGCAGGAGGGCGCAGGCAGTCACTAAGGGATGAGTGGCCATCCTAAGATAGCCACTCATCCCTTCTTTATTCCACTAAACGCCTCTGTGAGCCAGATGATGTGCCCCTCCCAGAGCTCATACTCGGATGGGGGAGGACAGACAAAATGCCAATAGGGAGGCCTCCCCACCTAGTCTGGTGCAGGACACTGGAGTTAGAATTTTGCCCTCTCCCAGTGGGGCTGTGTGACCTTGGGCAGCTTGCTTAGCCTCTGTGTGTTTCCTCTGCTCTAAAAATGGTACTAATAGCACCCACTTCATAGGGTTGTCGGTGAGCGTTAAATGAATGAATGTAAAGTACATAGAAGGGCCATGATGTGTTCCTTAAACTCAGTGTTAAAAATTTCCCTGGTGGTCCACTGGTTAACTGCAGGGGGCACATGTTTGATACCTGGTCAGGGAACTAAGATCCCCAATGCTGCACAGTGCAGTCAAAAAATAAAGTTATATAAATATATAGCAATAGCAGTAACAGAAAACACCTGTTCTGAACCCTGAACTTGATGATGAGAACACTGGTAGCTTTGAAACTCAAAACACATCATTTAACATTAACCATTTTCTTAACTTCTGTGCTTTAGTTTTCTCATTCATAAAAAAAAAATGTTAAAGTGTTTATGAGAGGAGTGTTGGTACATAATAAACAGGATGAGGCCCTGATGATGCTGGGAAAGATTGAGGGCAGGAGGAGAAGAGGATGACAGAGGATGAGATGGCTGGATGGCACCACCGACTCAATGGACATGAGTTTGGGTGGGCTCCAGGAGTTGGTGATAGACAGGGAGGCCTGGCGTGCTGCGGTTCATGGGTTCGCAAAGAGTCGGACACGACTGAGTGACTGAACTATATGCAAATACTAGCTCATGTTAAGAAGCACATAAACTTTCACCCTTACTGTATGAAGAAACAAAAACAATCACTGTTGTAGAAGATGGTTAAACATAGACTAGAAAGAAAAACTCACCTTTAATAAAGAAAATGTCCAATTTCTTATGTTATCTAATAACACGTTTCCAAATACATTAAACAAGAATTGACAAAACTGCAAGACTTTGAGAATCTATGTTTTGAGTAGCATTATTTTAATTTTTGAAATATTTTATTTTTGGCTGTGCTGGGTCTTTGTTGCTGTGAGGGCTTTTCCCTACTGCTGCACATGGGCTTCTCACCGAAGTGGCTTCCCCAGGGCGCTGGGGCCTCAGTAGTTGTGGCTCCCGGGCTCTAGAGCACAAGCTCAGTAGTTGGGGTGCACGGGCTCAGTTGTTCCATGGCATGTGGGATCATCCAGGTTCAGGGATCGAACCGGTACCTCCTGCATTTGCAGGCCGATTCTTAACCACTGAACCACCAGGGAAGACCCAGATATTTTATTATGAACTTGCTCAGTGAGTAAAAATGTCGTTAGTAAGAGAGTCTAAAACACTCTTAAGAAGTTTGACCATTCAAATACTGACGAGGCCACCCAACACCAAAGAAATGTACAGCATCTTGAATCACACGAGGAATTATAAAAATTGGTCACATACTAACTTTATCATTCTGAGTTATAAAATCTCCCCCAGAACTGCCCAGCAGTCCAGTGGTTAAGACTCTGTGCTTCCACTGCAGGGGGCCTGGAGAGTTTTTTGGCTGCACCATGTGGGATCTGAGGTCCCCAACCAGACCAGGGATGGAACGCATGCCCCCTGAATTGAAGTGCAGAGTCTTCCAGCTGAATCCCTGGGGATGTTCTGGGCCAGGAGTTCAATCCCTGATTGGGGAACTAAGATCCTGCAACAGGTGTGGCACATACAAAAACAAAGATAAATAACAGCTTCTACTTAACAAACAACAAAACTCCCCTGAAATGCTTCTTAACCAAATTAAGGCTTTGCTTTACGGAATAAATCTAGACATGCAGTCTACTGCAGCCATGAATATCCCCAAATATGCCATTCAAATACAAGAGTGAGAAATTGTGTATTTCTATTTGAGGGTCATGTTACCGGGACCATGATTTTCATTTCAATGATCCTCAAGTTGTATGAGCTAACTCCGGGAATATCATCCCATTTCCAGACTGCTACAAAGGAAAGAGAGAGCAGGGGACCTGGTTGAGAGAGGGTGAAGAACATTCTCTCCTTTCCAACAGCCCTCCAGGAATCCAAACCACCTCCCTCCTTACTGGCAATAAGCTCCATTCACCACCAGATATGAGAAAATCTGAGAAAGGCATTTCTTTCTTTTTTTTTTTTTTTGCTGCATGGCATGTGGGATCTTAGTTCCCTGACCAGGAGTCAAACCCTTGCAGCAGAAGCACAGTCGTAACCATGGGACCACCAGGAAAGTCCTGACAAATGCATTTAAAAACATTCCACAGGGACTTCCCTGGTGGTCCCATGGTTAAAACTCATGCTTCCACTGAAGGGGGAGTGGGTTCGACTCCTGGTCAGGGAAGTAAAACCCAACACACAGTGTTAAAAGAAATCCAACTGTGTTAACTTTGGGAAAAAATCTATGTCTCTTTAGTAAAGAAGATGAGAAGAATGTGGTCAGGCAATGACAGAACTGGTCCCATCACGAGACCAAAATGAAAGTCAAGACAAGTATTTCCTATCAGTACCAAAAAGATCACATACTCTGACCATAATGCGGTCAAATCAGTGGAGAGAAATGGCACCACGGAGCACAGTAAACCTGAGTCTAAATTCAACGTAGTTCAAACAGGGATTCACACGGGTGCAGTGATGCACAAGTGAAATGTTATGAAGCTCCTACAGCTCAAAACTCACGTGGCAGAGCTGAAAGGGTCCGTGGAGAGGCAGTCAGCATTCTTGTGGGATTTTATTAGAAATGGTGGCAAATACAGAATTTTGGTTCCAATGGAAGGAGACATGGATAATGCTAGCGATCGGAACATCTACCCTGTTTCTCTTCAACTATTAGGGGCTTCCCTTCCCCGGTGGCTCAGTGTAAAGAATCTGCCTGCAATGCAGGAGACGCAGGTTCGATTCCTGGGTTGGGAAGATCCCCTCGAGAAGGAAATGGCAACCTATTCCAGTATTCTTGCCTGCATAATTCCATGGACAGAGGAGCCTGGAGGGCTACAGTCCATGGGGGTCACAAAGAGTCAGACCTGACTGAGCTTAAGACTCATTTGTGCCCTGCAAATGAAGAGAGGGAAATAAAGGCTTTCTCAAATCTATTACTGATGAGAGGGTCTCTCTCCAGGGTTTGGTCTCATGTGTAAAGTGAGGGATGAGTATGTAAGGTTTTCCCTACATTCCTTAATCCCATATGATGCCTCTGCAGTGTGAGTTTTATTTTTTATTTTTTTGGCCCTGCAACATGGCATGTGGGATCTTAGCTGCCCCACCAGGGATCAAACCTCTGCAGTGGAAGGGTGGCATCTTACCCACTGGACTGCCAGGGAAGTCCTGCAGTGTGTTTTTACAGGAACTGTACCTTTGAGACAACAGAGGGCTTTCCCATATTCCCTTAAAAAAAATACAAGTGTGAAATCTTACATTTCCATAAGATCTGAGAGTTCAGAGATGTTTCCATCTTTGTTCATTCACTGAGCTCCCTTCCACCACGTCATCCTTCTGCACTCAGTACTTTGAGAAAATGAATGAAGGCTTCTCCCCATTCCTTTCATCCGCAGACCCTCTTCAGGTGGCTTTTAAGACTTGAAGAATTAGTGTAGCTTTTCCCACATTCTTTACATTTATAGGGTTTCTCTCCAGTGTGAATCCTAGTATGTTCCTTAAGCTTTGAGGACTTACTGAAGGTTTTCCCACATTCCTGACATCTATAGGGTTTCTCTCCAGTGTGAATCCTAATATGTTCCTTAAGCTTTGAGGACTTGTTGAAACTTTTCCCACATTCCGGACATTCAAAGGTCTTCAGGTTGTGATTTCTCAAATGTTTATTAAGGTGTAAGATGTATCTGAAGGTTTTCCCACAATTCTCACATGTGTAGGGCTTCTCTCCCGTGTGAATTTCCATGTGTTTCTTAAGGAACGACTGATACACGAAGGCCTTCCCACATTCCCTGCACTTATAGCTCTTCCCTCCCATCGAAGTTCTCCTGTGCGAATCGGAACTTGGAACAGGGACAAATGTCTTCCCACTTTGATTATTCTCATTATTTGTCTCTGCCTCGTAGGGTTGCGTCTGCCCGGCAGGGAGAGAGTTATTTAGGAAGGTGTTTTCACACTGATGAGAATGACGAGGTTTCTCTTTCATGGGCGTCCCTCCTGTCCTAAGGGAGATGTCTCCCTCTAAGGCTTTCCCACGTGGACTGTATTCACAGATGCTCACGCCCATGTACATTTCAGCCTGCAACTGGAGCAGGTCGTTCTGATGATCCATCCGCGCCTTTGATTTCAGCTCTGTCTGAGTTCTCGCACGTGGAATCCACGGTATTTCCTGCCACTTGACTCGGTCATCTTCGTTGTTCGTAGAGATTTTTTGATTACTGTGTAAGAGGAGAATTTGTTTCAAAATATCTGAGTTACGTCTTGGGTTATGTTTCCTCATGGAATCTCCCTGTGATGGCACAATCTTCTGGCCAGGGTTAGAGATATCTCTCGTCTCAGGATATTCCCAGAATCCAACGGGAGAGGCATCTTTCTCGTGGGCGGCTGCGACTTGCTTCAATGTTTGCCCTCTTTGCTTGCCCGGCTCCTCTATTCTATGGGACATCCAGTCTTCTCTGAAATCGGAGAGTCGGGAACCGCTGCTTGCCAGACATGCTCTGTTCACTCCCTGAAATGTCCTTTTAGCAAGGCTGTTCTGCCGAGGGGTCGAGTCTTTGGTTTGATGTCGAGTCGCCCAATCTGAAATGAAGTGGTGCAAAAGTCAGGTCTTTGTGGAAAGGAAAAGTGGGCTGGAGAAAGCAGGCGAATGCCCGTGGATCTCTTTTCAAATGTTCCCTCTGTAAGGAAAATGGGAGAAGGGAGAAAGCAAGAGGAGGCAGGCAGAGAGGCAGAGAGAGATATTGGAATTTGGGACGTATGAGGAGTTTGACTATGGTTAAGATCAGAGGTTCAATACACACAGCAAGATGGTAAGAAACAGTTCTGGGAACTTCCCTGGTGGTTCAGTGGCCAAGACTTGGCGCTCCCAATGCAGGGGGCCCGGGTTCAATCCCTGGTGAGGAAACTAGGTCCCATATGCCGCAGCTAAAGATCTCACCTGCTGCAACTAAGACCCGGTGCAGCCAGATATGTAAATATGATCCTGTGAGATTGAAGGTACAATCGTGAATGCCAAGCATGAGAGAACTGTGAGGACCTATACCAAGATCACAAGTGTGAGGCTTTGTACCAAGGCCACAGACGCGGAGCCCAGCACCAAGGTCGCCTTCGGAACTGAGTCCCATAGCAACCGTTGTCACTCCACTCCCATCCTTCCTGGCCAGCTCCCTGACCCCATATTAAGTAAAAATGCCCACTTGGGTACTCACTCTATAGTACCCTAACCAATCACATAATGCCACCCTTCCAGCAGGAATTTTCTTTGTCTTGAGGCTATAAAAATTGGCTACTAACTCACAAAAAGCATCAACACTCTCTTGTCTGCCAGGAGGTCACCTGCTGTGCTGGTAGCACCCTCATTATCTCTGTTCTTATAAACTCACTCCTTTCTGAAATACTCCATGTCTGGAAATTCTTTTCCAATGCAACCTACGACTGCCAGGACAAACTGGACAAAGAGTCTGTTATGGGTTGAATTTGTGATGCCCCCCACCACTATGGTGGCATTAGTGGTAAAGAACCCCTTTGCCAATGCAGGAGACTTAAGAGACGAGCGTCCAATCCCTGAGTTGGGGAAGATGCCAGGGAAAAGGAAATGGCAACCCACTCCAGTATTCTTGCCTGGGAAATCCCATGGACAGAGGAGCCTGGCAGGCTACAGTCCATGGGGTTGCAAAAAATTGGACACGACTTAGGGACGTCAAGGCTGTATACTGTCACCCTGCTTATTTAACTTATATGCAGAGTACATCGTGAGAAACGCTGGGCTGGAAGAAGCACAAGCTGGAATCAAGATTGCTGGGAGAAATATCAATAACCTCATATATGCAGATGACACCACCCTTATGGCAGACAGCAAAGAGGAACTCAAAAGCCTCTTGATGAAAGTGAAAGAGGAGAGTGGAAAAGTTGGCTTAAAGCTCAACATTCAGAAAACAAAGATCATGGCATCTGGCCCCATCACTTCATGGCAAATAGATGGGGAAACAGTGTCAGGCTTTATTTTTTTGGGTTCCAAAATCACTGAAGATGGTGATTGCAGCCATGAAATTAAAAGACGCTTACTCCTTGGAAGGAAAGTTATGACCAACCTAGATAGCATATTGAAAATCAGAGATATTACTTTGCCAACAAAGGTCCGTCTAGTCAAGGCTCTGGTTTTTCCAGTGGTCATGTATGGATGTGAGAGTTGGACTGTGAAGAAAGCTTAGCACCGAAGAACTGATGCTTTTGAACTGTGATGCTGGAGAAGACTCTTGAGAGTCCCTTGGACTGCAAAGAGATCCAACCAGTCCATTCTGAAAGAGATCAGCCCTGGGTGTTCTTTGGAAGGACTGATGCTAAAGCTGAAACTCCAGTACTTTGGCTACCTCATTCGAAGACTTGCCTCATTGGAAAAGACTCTGATGCTGGGAGGGATTGGGGGCAAGAGGAAAAGGGGACGACAGAGGATGAGATGGCTGGATGGCATCACCGACTTGATGGTCGTGAGTTTGAGTGAACTCCGGGAGATGGAGATGGACAGGGAGGCCTGACGTGGTGCGATTCATGGGGTCGCAGAGAGTGGGACACGACTGATCGACTGAACTGAACTAGGGACTAAGCAACAACCACCGCAAGTCCATGCTGAAACCCCAGTCCCACAACAGGATGCTATTTGCAGGTGGGAACCTCCTGAGGTAATTAGGTTTAGATGAGTTCATGAGGGTGGGATGGGACTCAAAGATGGTGTTACTTTTCTCAAAAGAAGAGGAGGAGACACCAGGGGTCTCTCCCTCTTTGCCATGTGAGAAGGCGGCCGTCTGCAAGCCAGAAGAGGGCCCTCCCAGGAACTGAATCTGCTGGCATCTTGATCCTGGACTTCTCAGCCTCCAGAATGTGAGAAATAAACAACTGTTGTCTGGGCTACCCAGTGCATGGTATTTTGTTTTTATCAGCCTGGACTAATTAGATGAAATGAATTAAAAAAACAACAACAAAAAACAGAGATGAAATTTATACAGCATAAAATTAACCAAAGTGTACAGCTCTGGCATTTGGTACCGTGTAGGGAGAAGGCGATGGCACCCCACTCCAGTACTCTTGCCTGGAAAATCCCATGGATGGAGGAGCCTGGTAGGCTGCAGTCCATGGGGTCGCTAAGAGTCGAACACGACTGAGCGACTTCCCTTTCACTTTTCACTTTCATGCATTGGAGAAGGAAATGGCAACCCACTCCACTGTTCTTGCCTGGAGAATCCCAGGGACGGGGGAGCCTGGTAGGCTGCTGTCTATGGGGTTGCACAGAGTCGGACACGACTGAAGTGACTTCAGCAGCAGCAGCAGCAGCAGGCTACAGTCCATGGGGTCGCAAAGAGTCAGACATGACTGAGTGACTTCGCTTTCACTTTACAACCATCACCTCCATCTAGTTTGAAAACTTTCCCCCTGCCCACCCCACACCCAAGGAAGCCTCATACTTATTAAGAAATCACTCCTCAGACTTCCCCGGTGGTCCAGTGGTTAAGAATCTGCCTTGCAATGCAGGAGACACAGTTTTGATCCCTGGTGTCCCCTTAGATCCCCAGGAACTAACATCCTACGTACTGGGGAGCAACTGAGCCCAGGCGCCATGACTACCGAAGCCCACATGACAAATAAGTCCATGCTCTACAACCAAAGAACAAAAGATCTGGCGTGATGAAATGAAGTTCTCGAGTGCCGCAACTAAGACCCCTCGCAGCCAAATAAATAAATTAAAAAAAGGAAAGCAAAGGATAGACTTCCAGGGTCACGGGGGAAACCATGTCTGCCACCTGGGGGCAGTAGGTGAGTCTCTGGAGCACAGGAGGGGCCTGGCGCAAGTGGGCCCTGTCCGTCAGCAAGTGCAGGAAGAAGGGGCCTCCTTACCCACACAGGCCAGGTGACCGCAGGTCTCCAGGGTCACATCTCTGTAGAGCTGCCTCTGTGCGGCGTCCAGCAGGGCCCACTCCTCCCAGGTGAAGTTCACAGCCACATCTTCGAAGGTCACCGAGTCCTGAACAACACACGCATTTTGGCTCAGTGGGGTATGGACTGTCATCGAGTTGAATCATGTCCCCTCCCCGTTGTTGTTATTCAGTCACCCAGTCGTGTCTGACCCTTTGCCACACCATGGACTGCAGCACGCCAGCCTTCCTTGTCCTTCATCATCTCCTGGAGTTTGCCCAGGTTCATGTCCATTGCATCGGTGATGCCATCCAGCCATCTCATCCTTTGACCGGCCCCACCCCTTCTCCTTCTGCCCTCAATCTTTCCCAGCATCAGGGACTTTTCCAAGGAGTCATCTGTTCATATCAGGACTCCTTAGGGAGTCCCCACCCTCAGTTCAGTTCACTTGCTCAGTAGTGTCTGACTCTGTGACCCCATGAATTGCAGCATGTCAGGCCTCCCTGTCCACCACCAACTCCCGGAGTTCACTCAAATTCACGTCCACTGAGTTGGTGATGCCATCCAGACATCTCATCCTCTGTCGTTCCCTTCTCCTCCTGCCCCCAATCCCTCTCAGCATCAGTCTTTTCCAATGAGTCAACTCTTCGCATGAGGTGGCCAAAGTACTGGAGTTCCAGCTTTAGCATCATTCCTTCCAAAGAACACCCAGGACTGATCTCCTTCAGAACGGACTGGTTAGATCTCCTTGCAGTCCAAGGGACTCTCAAGAGTCTTCTCCAACACCACAGTTCAAAAGCATCAATTCTTTGGTGCTCAGCTTTCTTCACAGTCCAACTCTCACATCCATACATGACCACTGGAAAAACCATAGCCTTGACTAGACGGACCTTTGTTGACAAAGTAATGTTTCTGCTTTTTAATGTGCTGTCTAGGTTGGTCATAACTTTCCTTCCAAGGAGTAAGCATCTTTTAATTTCATGGCTGCAATCACCATCTGCAGTGATTTTGGAGCCCAGAAAAATAAAGCCTGACACTGTTTCCCCATCTATTTCCCATGAAGTGATGGGGCCAGATGCCATGATCTTTGTTTTCTGAATGTTGAGCTTTAAGCCAACTTTTTCACTCTCCTCATTCACTTTCATCGAGGCTTTTGAGTTCCTCTTCACTTTCTGCCATAAGAGTGGTGTCATCTGCATATCTGAGGTTATTGAGCCAGACATCCTGGAATATGAAGTCAAGTGGGCCTTAGAAAGCATCACTATGAACAAAGTTAGTGGAGGTGATGGAATTCCAGTTGAGCTATTTCAAATCCTGAAAGATGATGCTGTGAAAGTGCTGCACTCAATATGCCAGCAAATTTGGAAAGCTCAGCAGTGGCCACAGGACTGGAAAAGGTCAGTTTTCATTCGAATCCCAAAGAAAGGCAATGCCAAAGAATGCTCAAACTACCGCACAATTGCACTCATCTCACATGCTAGTAAAGTAATGCTCAAAATTCTCCAAAATTGCTTCCTGACCTGTATGCAGGTCAGGAAGCAACAGTTAGAACTGGACATGGAACAACAGACTGGTTCCAAATAGGAAAAGGAGGACGTCAAGGCTGTATACTGTCACCCTGCTTATTTAACTTATATGCAGAGTACATCGTGAGAAACGCTGGGCTGGAAGAAGCACAAGCTGGAATCAAGATTGCTGGGAGAAATATCAATAACCTCAGGTATGCAGATGACACTACCCTTATGGCAGAAAGTGAAGAGGAACTAAAAAGCCTCTTGATGAAAGTGAATGAGGAGAGTGAAAAAGTTGGCTTAAAGCTCAACATTCAGAAAACAAAGATCATGGCATCTGGTCCCATCACTTCATGGGAAATAGATGGGGAAACAGTGGAAACAGTGTCAGACTTTATTTTTTTGGGCTCCAAAATCACTGCAGATGGTGACTGCAGCCATGAAATTAAAAGACGCTTACTCCTTGGAAGGAAAGTTATGACCAACCTAGATAGCATATTGAAAATCAGAGACATTACTTTACCAACAAAGGTCCGTCTAGTCAAGGCTATGGTTTTTCCAGTGGTCATGTATGGATGTGAGAGTTGGACTGTGAAGAAAGCTGAGCGCCAAAGAATTGATGCTTTTGAACTGTGGTGTTGGAGAAGACTCTTGAGAGTCCCTTGGACTGCAAGGAGATCCAACCAGTCCATTCTGAAGGAGATCAGCCCTGGGATTTCTTTGGAAGGAATGATGCTAAAGCTGAAACTCCAGTACTTTGGCCACCTCATGCGAAGAGTTGCCTCATTGGAAAAGACTCTGATGCTGGGAGGGATTGGGGGCAGGAGGAGAAGGGGACGACAGAGGATGAGATGGCTGGATGGTATCACCGACTTGATGGACATGAGTTTGAGTGAACTCTGGGAGTTAGTGATGGACAGGGAGGCCTGGCGTGCTGCGATTCATGGGGTCGCAAAGAGTCAGACACGACTGAGCGACTGAACTGAACCAATTTACCAAAATTTGATATGCAGGCATCCCTTGATCTGGCATTTGCATTCATGAGATTATACTCCAAAAATACCCTGGCGAAAACCCCAAATGGTATATGGACATAATTATTTAAATGGAAGGTTATTTATTAAAGCAAAAGAATGGAATATTACTTAGCCATAAAAAAGAATGAAAAATTGCCATTTGCAACAACATGTATGGACCTGGAGAGTATTATGCTAAGTGAAATTAGTCATTCAGAGAAAAACATATACCATTTATCACTTATATATGAAATCTAAAAACAAAAATCAGGGCTTCCCTGGCAGCTGAACTATGGACGGAGGTTTGTAACACTGTATAGGAGGCTGGGATCAAAGCATCCCCAAGAAAAAGAAACGCAAAAAGGCAAAATGGTTGTCTGAGGAGGCCTTACAAATAGCTGAGCAAAGAAGAGAAGCAAAAGGCAAAGGAGAAAAGGAAAGATATATCAATCTGAATGCAGAGTTCCAGAGAATAGCAAGGAGAGATAAGAAAGCCTTCCTCAGTGATCAATGCAAAGAAATAGAGGAAAACAATAGAATGGGAAAGACTAGAGATCTCTTCAAGAAAATTAGAGATACCAAGGGAACATTTCATGCAAAGATGGGCACAATAAAGGACAGAAATGGTATGGACCTAACAGATATTAAGGAGAGGTGGCAAGAATACACAGAAGAACTATACAAAAAAGATCTTAATGACCCAGATAATCATGATGGTGTGATCACTCACCTAGAGCCGGACATCCTGGAATGTGAAGTCAACTGGGCCTTAGGAAGCATCTCTATAAACAAAGCTGGTGGAGGTGATGGACTTCCAGTTGAGCTATTTCAAATTCTAAAAGATGATGCTGTGAAAGTGCTGCACTCAATATGTCAGCAAATTTGGAAAACTCAGCAGTGGCCACAGGACTGGAAAAGACCAGTTTTCATTCGAATCCCAAAGCAAGGCAATGCTAAAGAATGCTCAAACGACCGCACAATTGCACTCATCTCACATGCTAGTAAAGCAATGCTCAAAATTCTCCAAGCAAGGCTTCAACAGTACAGCGAACTAAGAACTTCCAGATGTTCAAGCTGGATTTAGAAAAGGCAGAGAAACCAGAGACCAAATTTCCAACATTCATTGGATCATTGAAAAAGCAAGAGAATTAGAGAAAAACATCTACTTCTGAATCACTGACTACGTCAAAGCCTTTGACTGTGTTGATCACAACAAACTTGAAGATTCTTCAAGAGATGGGACTGCCAGACCACCTGACCTGCCTCCCGAGAAATCTGTATGCAGGTCAAGAAGCAACAGTTAGAACCAGACATGGAACAAGAACAATGGACTGGTTCCAAATTAGGAAAGGAGTACGTCAAGGCTGAATATCGTCACCCTGCTTATTTAACTTATATGCAGAGTACATCATGAGAAATGCTGGACTGGATGAAGCACAAGCTGGAATCAAGACTGCCGGGAGAAATATCAATAACCTCAGATATGCAGATGACACCACCCTTATGGCAGAAAGCAGAGAACTAAAGAGCCTCTTGATCAAAGTGAAAGAGCAGAGTGAAAAAGTTGGCTTAAAGCTCAACATTCAGAAAACGAAGATCATGGCATCTAGTCCCATCACTTCATGGCAAATAGATGGAGAAACAGTGGAAACAGTGACAGAATTTTATTTTGGGAGCTTCCAAATCACTGCAGATGGTGACTGCAGCCATGAAATTAAAAGACACTTGCTCCTCGGAAGAAAAGTTATGACCAACCTAGACAGCATATTAAAAAGCAGAGACGTTACTTTGCCAACAAAGGTTTGTCTAGTCAAGGCTATGGTTATTCCAGTAGTCATGTATGGATGTGAGAGTTGGGCCATAACGAAAGCTGATCGCCGAAGAATTGATGCTTTTGAACTGCGGTGTTGGAGAAGACTCTTGAGAGTCCCTTGGACAGCAAGGAGATCTGACCAGTCCATCCTAAAGGAAATCAGTCCTGAATATTCAGTGGAAGGACTGTTGCTGAAGCTGAAACTCCAATACTTTGGCCACTCGATGGGAAGAACTGAGTCATTTGAAAAGACCCTGATGCAGGGAAAAACTGAAGGAGGGAGGAGAAGGGGAAGACCGAGGATGAGGCTGGATGGCATCACCGACTCAGTGGACATGAATTTGAGTAAACTGCGGGACCTGGTGATGGATAGGGAGGCCTTGCGTGCTGCTGTCCATGGGGTCACACAGAGTCGGACAGGACTGAGCGACTGAACTGAACTGAAGGACGGCCACAGGACCCACGCAAAAGACAATGTGCCGATTAGACCCAGCTCAAACCTCGAAGCCCTGTCTCTAGGAGCAGTGAACCCAGTGCGCATATTCTCAGTCTGACAGTCCCTAGAACTTTGCGGCTCACCCTCAGCACAACAGACAACCCTCCCCCCGCCCCCGACACATTGTGGATTCAAATGACACCGAGCGGGCAAACGCAGTCGGCGCCGGGAACCGACAGAGGCGTCCTGCAAGGTCGCAGCCCAGGGATGGGAGACCCCTTCTCTCTGGGGCAACGTGAAGGGCGCACCTAGGGCTCCTCGTGGCTTCCCTTTTCTCCCGAGCCGGAAAGAATCCGGCCTTTTGCAGGCAGCTGCTCCCAACTCTTCGGAAGGCGACCCGGCCCCGCCCTGGGCGTGGATCCTTGTCCCAACCCGGGAAAATTACCATTTCCCCCCGGCAATCGGCTCCTAGACGGGTCTAGACTGCTGGTGGCAAGCACTCATTCCAGTCCCAGAGGTTTGCAGGGTGGCAGGCGGATGGAACTGTGAAAAAAGAAAAGGATACTGACATTAATAAATAAATAAAAATAACAAGACCCCCACCCCCACCCCTACAGGAAGGATCAAAACCAAGTTCTTATCCTGCCCGGGGATTTTGTACCTGCTTCCTGATCCCCACGGCTCACCGTGGACGGTGTGGCGGGGAAGGTGGTAGAGGCAAGCCGGGAGAGAATCCCCAGACCTGCACCTTCGCCAGCTCCGGGGGAATCGTCCCAGGAACTGACCCCACCCTCAGCAGATTTGCATTTCCGGCAGAACCTTCCCGCCAGACCCTGGAGGCAGCCGGACCTGCTGCGGTCCCTCCGATCTCCCCGCCTCGGGCTCTCCCTGTCCCCGCCCCCTCCCCACCTACCCCGTCCCCCGGCCCACTAGAAAGTTCCGCAGCTTGAAAGCCAGCGGCGCCGCCCTGTGCCCCGCCCGGAGAGGACGAACACTTCCTTAGGAAAGGGAGGCATTTAAAAATCTGTGCTTGATGGAGGGACTTCCCTGGCAATCCAGTGGCTAGGACTCCCCGCTTCCACTGCAGGCATCGCGAGTTTGATCCCTGGTCTGGGAGCTGAGATATCACACCACCAAGTGGCCAAAATAAATAAAAATTTTAAAAAGGATCAAACAGATCTATGCTGTAAAAGGGCCAAACCAAATGGAGGGCCCTCAGTCTCCCTCTTGAGCCCCGTTTCCTCCCCACCTCCATCTTTTAGGACCTACTTGCCTGTTGGATGATGGTTTGCTATGACTGGAAATCCACTTGCTTATGACAAAGGGGAATTTGTTGTTGTTGTTGTTTGGTTTGGTTTTGGCCACACCTCAAGGCTTGCAGGATGTTAGTTCCCTGACCAGGATTGACTCCATGTCCCCTACATTGGAAGCTTGAAGTCCTAACTACTAAAAGACCAGGGAAACCCCAAGATGAAGTTGTCTTTACAAGTGATGGAAGAAATGTTGACATCATGAGGTATTATTGTTAGAGCCAAACACCCTGGGAAGCAAAACTCACTCAGAAGGACATCGTGGATAGTGGAGTGCAGTTTATTACACCGGCGGGTCCCAGACAGAGTTTCCTCCTTAGCCAAGGACCCTGACCGATCTTTGTGACAACAGCCTTTTATACCCGAAGTGTACATGCCCAAGCCCACATCCCCACATTTCTCAAGTCTGCTCTGGAAAATGTTAGGAAGAGATACAAACAGGTTGTAGTCATGATTCATGTTCTAAAGGTCATCTAGTCATGTAGTGTAACCCTCATCAATGGGCATTATTAGAACTACAGAAAGTGATCGATTATATAGTGGATTATTGCATTCTTTTTGGCTCTGGGGAGTCTAGGTACGAGGTCAGCCTGGTCTGGTGTTTATCCACTGGGGAGGCTTGGTTACCAGATATGTAGTCCAAAGTTCGCGGAGAGTGCAAGATGGAGTTTCCTTCCCTTTAAAACAGAGTCAGTTTAGTCAGGGCAACCCGCTCCTTTCCTCCTTCATTCCCCTCTCATGATGCTCTCAAATTCCAGTGTGAGCATCATTCATAGGGATGTACTGTACCCTGGGTCTTCTGGCATATATTTGGGTGAATGAATTCAATCTCAGCAAAACAAAGTTGACAATACACTGGAGAATGCAAGGTCCACATGACAAAATCAACCGAGCCACTATAACGATGGCCAATGGTTTTCCACCAATCGCCCTTTATCCATGACAAAACAGAAGTCCAAAAAGGAATATTATCATTAGATATAGCTCTTACCTGGTTTTTCATGTCTTCTAGAGCGCCTGATACATTGCCAGATAAATCAGGAATATATACACAACACTCAACTTTAATTGTAGCACAGGTCCCTCCCTGAGCAGCCGTTAAGTATTTCTAAAGCCATCTGATTTTGAATTACTGCCTTTCTCATTTGTATTTGTTCTTCACTTAAAGTTTGGGTCACCTTTGTGTTGTTCAGGAGGCCCTGTTTCATGAAGTTAGTTAGAGCTTCTACTTCAGTCATAGTATCTGTTGTTCCTATAGATGGTATGAACAAGGCAGCTATGTAATCATACCATTGAAACACGGACCTTGCCCGCCGTGCATGTAAATAAGGCAAATTTACTGGAGCTTGTTGTAAGGATGGCTTAATACTTCCCTGAGCAAAGGCAAATCCTAAAGTGCAGCGGCTGACCCAACAGACTGGAAGCCAAGGACACAAATTCAATCCACGCTGCCATTGGGTACCGTTAGGTACCACTGATCGGATCCCAGGGTTGTTCTTCCAGTCTGAACCTGGCCAGCGATAGGTGACCTTTAATATTTGTGCACATTGCTCAGAGGAAAAGTATCCCACACATTTTAATTCTTTTGGATCTACAGGATGGTCACCAAATCCAATCTTCTGTTCCCTTTGCTCCCAACAGATAGGGGCAGGGACAATAGGCTGGCTTTGATCTGGAGTCCTTCAAAAATATTCGTCTCATATCTGGTCAAATTGTTCAAAGTACCTGAGGGACTGGCCCTTTTTACTGGCCCTAGAGTTCTCATCCTTTTTTATTTTTAAGTAAAAAGTATAGGCTTTTGTTACTTCTGTAAAGCTTGCATTTACTTCAAATCTCACCCCATGGCCTTGATCAGTCTGATTAGAGTCCACTTTACACCAAGAAAGAAGCGACAGGTTGTGAATAACCAAAGAAAGAAATGTTTCTCGTTGTTGTCTCAAAAAGGAACAGAGGGGGCTAAAATCTCCCTTACGGAGAGGAGACACCCACCAAGGAAGTCCGTCCATCACTGACAAAGGCATGGCTCCACAAACCCAACAGTTAGACATGTTATCAAAGTCTGCATAAGAATGTGCCCACGAGATGAAAATGTTCTCTTGTGCTGAAACTGTGGCGAGTCTCAGGATGATGCCGGCAAGCCCATGTAGCAGAAGTTGATTGCAGAGCTTCATTTCTGCTTCCTCTTTTTTAAGATGATCTGGGTTTCACAGGGATCAGCAGGGTCCCTTTGTGTAGTCCACTCGGCATCCTCAGGGTCTGCTTGGTATGTCTTCTTCACCCTTCTGTGATGCCTCCAGGGAGGGACACCTGCAACTTTAACTGCTGTAGGCGTAGTTAGAACAGCAGTGTATGGGCCTCTCCACTGTGGGGCCAAGGAGTCACATTTCCAGTCCTTGACCCACACCTGATCCCCTCATGAAACTCATGAATCTGTTTCTCAAGGGGGAATGGCACCCTTTCTTGGACAAACTTAGTTCCCTGGTTTATTACCTTACCTAATTGTTCCATTTGCTGTGAAATCCCATCTCCTCTTACCTGTGGCAAATTTGCCAACACCTGTCTTACTATGGGAGGGGGTCTCCCATAGACAATTTCATAAGGAGAATAACCTTGGGAATGCAGGGTCACTCTTAATTTGAGCAAGGCCACTGGAAGTAAGTCCATCCATAAACAGTCAGTCTCTATGATACATTTTGAAAGTGTTTCTTTAAGGGTTTGGTTAGTTCTCGGCACCATTCCGGAACTCTGGGGCCAATATGGTGTATGTAATTTCCTTTTGACATTTAGAGCTTTACATACCTGTTGAATTAAATCATCTATGAAAGCAGGGCCGTTGTCTGATCCTATACTGGTCGGGAATCCAAATCTGGGGATTATTTCTCGAATCAGACAGCGAGCCACTTCATTTGCTTTTTCAGTTTGGGTGGGGAAGGCCTCTACCTATCCTGAGAAGGTACATACCATGACCAGTAAATAACGATAGTGTCTGTAGGGTTTCATCTCAGTAAAGTCCACTTCTGAATGTTCAAAGGGAAGGGTGCTCTTTAACTGTATTCCTGGAGTTTTCTGTTTATGTCCGGGAGCAGCACTGACCTGTGAGCAACCAGAACAGTTCTGGGATTCCATTTTACACAGGGAAGAAAGCCGTGATATTAAGAAATATTTCCGAATTAACTTTTCCATTTTGTCACATCCCAAGTGGGTAGTCTGCTTTACCCTAGACACTGATGAAGGGGCCAATGCCTTGGGAACTAGCAGCCTGCCATATGGCAGCTCTCACCAACCCTTTTCATTCTTGGTGGCCCTTTCTGTTTCAGACAGCTGGTCTTGGGCCGGGGTACACTGTGGGAGAGTTGTTAAGAACAAAAGTCTTAACAATCCCGCCCCCAGCACCTCCAAACTCCTCAGTCGCTCGTTTTGCGGCTCTATCGGCCAGCTGGTTTCCCCAGCTGCGGGCTGTCCTCTTTTTGGTGACCCCGGCAATGTATCACTGCTATTTTTTCAGGTTCCCATACAGCATTGAGTAGGGTCAAGATTTCTTCCTTGTTTTTAATGTCTTTTCCATTAGCTGTCAAGAGCCGTCTCTCCTCGTATAGGGCCCCATGCACATGCAGAGTAGCGGTAGCGTACCTGGAGTCAGAGTAAATGTTTGCCTTACCTTTTGACAACTGGAGGGCCTGCATTAGAGCCCATAATTCGGCCCGTTGAGCAGACGAGTGGGATGGCTGAGAGCCAGCCTCGACGCCGGTCTTCTCTGTGACTACCGCGTGCCCCGACAGCCGCTGTCCTTGTTTCACCAGCCCGGTGCCATCGGCGTACGGGGCCCAGTCTGCATCCGGGATTGGCTGGTCCCTCAGGTCAGGTGTGCTAGCATAAACTTCTTCCAGGATTGCTTCACGATTATGTGAAGGTCCACCTTTCCCCACAGGAAGGAGTGTAGCTGGATTTAAGGCCTGACAGAGCTCAATAGTAACATGGGGGTTCTCTCATAAAAGTCCCTGGTATTGGGTAATCCAGGACGTTGACAACCATTTGTGGGGACCCCCTCGTAGTGAAGGAGGAAACAGAACAGGCTCTATCTTGAAAGCAGGACTCCATCTTGGGCAGGACTGTGGACTTTGAGCTATATGCCCAGTATCTATGGAAACGACATACCCCCAGAAGGAAGAGCCCCAGGGCTCTCCATTGCCTAAAAGAATATCCTAGTTATCTGTGTAACCGAATAGAATCAAACATTCTATTATGCTTATTGGGGTATGACCACAGGCCTATTGATAACTGCCCACTGTTAACTACGTAGGCTTAAGGCATATGATCACGGGTTAACTTTGATTGTATCTTTTTCCTTTGTTCAGACTAGTTTCAGGGAACCTTATACACTTCGGGTATATAAGGTTTTCACAAAAACTGGTGGCGTCCTTGGCTAAGAGGAGACTGCCTTGGGCCCGCCAGTGTAATAAACTGCACTCCACTATCTGCAATGTCCTTCTGAGTTTGTTTCCCAGAATGTGTGGCTACAATAGTGGGAGAGCGTTGACCTCATGGGGGACTTTTACGGTTAAGTTTTGGCCCAAAGTCAGCTTGGTCGCTTCTCGGACCAGTAAGGCAACCGCGGCAATTGCCCATAAGCACCCAGGCCACCCGGTAGTAACGTTGTCCAGCCGTTTAGAGATAGGCCACCGGTCGGTCCCATGTCCCCACAGTCTGGATTAACACCCCCATAGCCACGTTGTCCTTTTCAGTTACATAAACAGCGAATGGCTTAGTAAGTTCTGGCAGACCCTACGTGGGTGTCGATGTAATAGCCAATTTTTACTTTTCAAAGGCTTGTTATTGCCTCTCTGTCCAATTTAGTGAATCCCCTTCTGGCCCTGCCAGTTCGTATAAGGGCTGGGCCATCTGAGAGTATCCTGGGATCCAAATTCTACAGAACCCAGTGGCTTCCAAAAAGTCTCGGACCTGTCGTAGGGTTTTTGGTTGTGGGATTCTCAAGACTACTTCTTTCCTAGACTGGTCCAACAGTCTTGTGCCCCTTCTCAGGACAACCCCAAAATATCTTACCTCCTCCTTGCAGATCTGTGCCCTTTCCCTCGAGACTTGGTAGCCTGCTTCCATCAACATCTCTAGCAAAGCCTTAGTTCCTTCCCAGCAGTCCTCTTTATTCTCAGCAGCCAACAGCAAGTCATCCCCATACTGTAGCAGCCAGCATCAAAACTGTTCTGGCTGGAATGAGTTCAGGTCGGAAGCCAAGGCTTCCCAGAAAATGGTCAGGGAATTCTTAAATCCTTGTGGGAGGTGAGTCCAAGTGAGCTGTTGTTTAGTGCCTCCTGCTGGATCTTCCCATTCAAAAGCAAAAATGGGTTGAGATACTGGAGCAATAGTCATGTATTTTTCCAGTAGTCATGTTATGGATGTGAGAGTTGGACTATAAAGAAAGCTGAGTGCAGAAGAATTGATGCTTTTGAACTGTGGTGTTGGAGAAGACTCTGGAGAGTCCCTTGGACTGCAAGGAGATCCAACCAGTCCATCCTAAAGGAGATCAGTCCTGGGTATTCATTGGAAGGACTGATGTTGAAGCTGAAACTCCAATCCTTTGGCCACCTGATGCGAAGAGCTGACTCATTGGAAAAGACTCTGATGCTGGGAAAGATTGGGGGCAGGAGGAGAAGGGAACGACAGAGGGTGAGATGGTTGGATGGCACCACTGACTCAATGGACATGAGTTTGAGTGAACTCCGGAGTTGGTGATGGACAGGGAGGCCTGGCATGCTGCGGTTCATAGGGTCACAAAGAGTCGGACACGACTGAGCAACTGAACTGAACTGAACCAAAGCAATGTGGATACAAAACAAAATGCGTCCTTCAAATCTAGGAAAGTATAGATCTTAGCACTCGGTGGGAGGAGGCTGGCAAGGTGTAGGGGTTAGGAACTGTGGGGGTGGAGTTACGGCTGCTTGGTTGACTAATCTGAGGTCCTGCACAGGCCTGTAGTCCTGTCCCCCTTCCTTCTTAACTGGCTGATCGGTGTGTTCCAGGCTGACTGGACTTCAATCCGGATGCCTGCCTGCCGTAGCCTATTTCTATGTCACAAGATGCCAACTCAGGCCTCCAGTAGTAGCGGGTACTGATGTTTTCTGACTGGTATAGCACCGGGTTTGAGTTCTATTATCACTGGAGCTTGCTGCTTGGTGAGTCCAGGGGTTGGGGGAAGGTTATCTTCTGCCCAAACCTCAGGGAATTGTTGGATCGGCTCTCTCTCTCGATCATTTAACCCATCTGGCTTCCCTTCTGGAGGGTCATGCCACCTCCATTCATCTTGAGGTAACCCATCTTGAGGGGTTACCGAGAAGGAGAGTAAATAAGTGGTCGAGCCCTAGGTGGGTCTTTCTTGGGGGTAAAGGGTCACTTGTGCCCCCAATTTAGACAAATCTCTTCTCAACAGGCATTCAGGAATATACAGGAATTCATGAGTCACTTCCAGGCCAGTCCCCCATCTGGCATTTCCGGGGTAGATGGAATGGTCTGATCAGCTTTTCCCCAGTTATTCCTCCTATAGCAGTGGCCTTCTCTGAGAGGAGTGCCACCAGTTTGGTCACCGCTGACATTTCTGCTCCTGTACCCACCACAAAGTCAATCATTTGGTCCCCCACTTTTAGTTTTACCATGGGCTCTCGGGGACCTTTTGTCTTTGAGCCCCGGTACCCCTTTTCAGTCTCTAGTCTGGCCAGCCCTATAACAGCTGATGCCAGTTCTTCCCCCTACTGCCCCCGGCCCCACTATTCTGGGGGCATTCATTTTTCCAATGGCCAAAGCCCCATCATCCGGTGCCTTGATTTGGTTGCAGGGTGGTCCTGGGCTTCCTTGTAGGAGGCTTGCTGGGAGACTGACCCCGATTTAGAGGGGGTGAAGGTTTTGGGGAAGGCCCAGGGAGGGGCCTTCCCTCGATCCTCTGATCTGTTGTCTTGTTATCTTCCTTCCGTTTTTTTTTCTCAGCCTCCTTTTTCTGCCTCCACGTCTCTGTTTCAGAACACCTTACCAGCAATCTCAATTATTTGTGAGCTGGTCTTGGCTAATACTCCGTCTACCTTTTGGAGCTTGCGTCTGATATCAGGGTAGGCTTGAGATACAAAGCCTGTATTTATCACAATTTGAGGCCCAGCTGCCTCCGGATCTACTGGTGTATAAAGTCTACAGGTCTCGCAATATTTCGTAAAGCTCAGTAGGTGTTTCAGTTTCCTTTTGGACTACTTCGGTAGGTTTTGCCATGTTCATAGGCTTGCGGGGGCCCCCTTCTTGAGACCTTGTAAAATAGACGCCCAATATTTCTCAAGGCGGGCCCTTCCTTCCTCTGTGTTATAGTCCCAGTCGGGCCTTCCATCAGGGGTGGCTAACTCTGCCCACCGCTGTGAGTTCACAGTACCCTCGGGGGCCATTTCTTGGAGCCATTTTCTAGCCTCAGTATGGACCCTGTGTTTTTCTTCAGTGCTGAAGAGGGAGACTAGCAGCTGGATTATGTCATCCCACCTAGGACGGTAGGTTTGAAAAATAATCTCCATCAGCCTGATCATGCCCTGTGGCTCCTCCGAGTACGGTGGACTGTGTTTTTGCCAATTTAGTATGTCCATAGAGGAAAATGGTTGGTAATAGTAGGCTACGTGAGGCCTGAACCGGGGGCTGTTGTAGCTGAGGGACATTGGTAGTGGGGCCCTTTTCCCCAGCTCACTGGCGGAGCGCAGCCTCTGTCTAATTCCTGGGTGTCCTTTCCCCTTTCTGTCAGTACTCACTGGGAGAGGCAGGTACAATTTAGGAAGTTCGGCTGGGGCTGAATCCTGTGGACTTTGACCAGAGGTTCCTACGGCTGGGATCTGAGCCTGATGAGGTGGCGTCTCTACGACCTCCCGGGGGGCAGGTAGGAGAGCAGCGGCTGCTGGATCGGGCATTCAGATGGCCCCCCGGTCCCGGTGGAGCATTGGGTGGCAGGCGTGTCATCCAGCATGGGGGGAAAGGGGGCAGATCGTCCCTGTCGGAATCCTGTAGAATTTCCTTTTTGTCATCAGTCAATTATTGTGCCTTGAATATTTTTCCTTTCCATTTCTGAATATAGAATCTTGCCCAAGGGGGAGGATCTTGAGCCAGCCATAACCATGAATCAATATAGAGATATTGATCTGAGTGTCCTGGCTCTCCTGGGACCACTGCATAGACTGCTTTTACTCTATTTAAGTCCATGGGGCCCTCTGGTGGCCATCCAACTCCCAGAGAGCGCCATTCAACCTCACAGAGTACACGGAGCAGGTTAGGCGTCATCTTCACCCCGTAATCTCCTCCAAATCACTTCTTAAAATTCTTAATCATGCACTCCACTACAGTTGCTTCAGATTCACTTCCTCCCATTTTGCTTACCTCCTGGGATATTCTTCTCTCTTCCCTTTTCGTTCTATTTCCACTCAATGAAACATTTAAATTGCCATTCTGCCTCCTTCTTAATTGGGGTGAGAAGAGCCTTACCTGCCAGATCCCAGAGGGAGAAGGGGGATAGGCGTATCTTCACCTGCCGGCCGGCACGGCCGAACCAGAACACCACGTGGTCCAAGACTGTTTCTCCTCTGATTTTGGAAGTCGGTTCTGCCTTGGTGGGCTTGATCGGGTGCGGATGAAAACACAGATGGGTTAAGTATCCCATGTCCCAGGCCATCTCTGGAAAGGCCAATTCGTATTCACTTGTGTCCTTCTAGCCTGATAACCCTGAGGGGATCAAGAATTCCACAGCAGCTCTTCCTGTTTTCCGTCATGGCGCAGGATCAAGGTGAGAGAAGGAGAACCCCATGCGGGAACTTCGCATCCGCAAGCTCTGCCTCAACATCTGCGTTGGGGAGAGCGGAGACAGGCTGACCCGGGCAGCCAAGGTGCTGGAGCAGCTCACGGGCCAGACCCCAGTGTTCTCCAAAGCTAGATACACTGTCAGGTCCTTCGGCATCAGGAGAAACGAAAAGATTGCCGTCCACTGCACCGTCCGTGGGGCCAAGGCGGAAGAAATCCTGGAGAAAGGTCTAAAGGTGCGAGAGTACGAGTTAAGAAAAAATAACTTCTCAGATACTGGAAACTTTGGCTTTGGGATCCAAGAACACATCGACCTGGGGATCAAGTATGACCCGAGCATCGGTATCTACGGCCTGGACTTCTACGTGGTGCTGGATAGGCCAGGTTTCAGCATCGCAGACAAGAAGCGCAGGACAGGCTGCATTGGGGCCAAACACAGAATCAGCAAAGAGGAGGCCATGCGCTGGTTCCAGCAGAAGTATGATGGGATCATCCTTCCTGGCAAATAAATTCCCGTTTCTATCCAAAAGGTCAATAAAACATTTTCAATGAAATGAAAAAAAAAAAAAAAAAGAATTCCACAGCAGATGGGACACCTCCTCGGGGAGGGCAGAATACAAGCACACAAAGACCAAGTTTCTTCTCCCAAAGCCCTCTCTCAATCGCCTGGTAATAATTTACCCCAAGACGGCGCAGACACCACCTCTTTTGTGACATTCACGGTCAGTGTGTGTCCCCTATTCCTTCCCATGGGGTTGATCAGGACGGTGGGATCCTCCTTCCCTGAGTGCTCAACTCCCCTGCTGCCGTCCACTACCCACTAATGTTAAAAATCCGGGCATCAAGAAATGGAATCTTTCCAGAAGGGTGAGGCGCCCTCCCCCCTCTAGAAGATGCGAGTCGTGAGGCCTCGGAGTAGCCCCAAATGGGACTTGTCTCCTTACAGTGAGGAGCTTCCCGGCCAAGGCACCAAATGTCATAGCCAAACGCCCCCGGAAGCAAAACTCACTCAGAACGACAGCGTGGATAGTGGAGTGCAGTTTATTACACCGGCGGGTCCCAGACAGAGTTTCCTCCTTAGCCAAGGACCCCGACTGATCTTTGTGACAACAGCCTTTTATACCTGAAGTGTACATGCCCAAGCCCACATCCCCAGATTTCTCAAGTCTGCTCTGGAAAATGTTAGAAAGAGATACAAACAGGTTGTAGTCATGATTCATCTTCTAAAGGTAATCTAGTCATGCAGTGTAGCCCACATCAATGGGCATTATTAGAACTACAGAAAGTGATTGATTACGAGGATTATTGTGTTCTTTTGGCTCTGGGGAGTCTAGGTACGAGGTCAGCCTTGTCTGGTGCTTATCCGTTGGGGAGGCTTGCTAGGTGTTGGTATGTTATCTCCATGGTTACCAGATATGTAGTTCAAAGTTCACGGAGAGTGCAAGATGGAGTTTCCTTCCCTTTAAAACAGAGTGAGTTTAGTCAGGGCAACCCGCTCCTTTCCTCCTTCAGTATGGGGAAGTCATTTTGGCTTATTGATAGGGTCTCTGTGGGGACTCCTGGTTGAAATGGTCAAGATGTTGACCTCGGAAACAGAATAAAATCCCAGTGACCCTTGACTGACCAAATTGTCCAAATGACATTCTGTTTTCTCGCTGGCGCCTACCTGCTCAAGGCTACGAGACCACCAGATTCCAGACCTCCTGCTATGTGACCACAGGACTCAGCTACGGGCTAAAAATTAACCATCCCTTCAAATAATATTTCATTGGCGGGGTATAAGAAGGACCCCGTCAGAAAGGGAGGACGCAGGTTCTCCTTAAGGGCCAGTCACCCTCTCATTTCCCTTTAATAAATGTCCCTTTTCTTGCCTGACTGCCCAGCTCGCTCTCTTTTTCTCTGCACTTGCCTTGCATTCGGGTGTCAGCCCGGGAGGAAAGATCCACCTCAACTGGGTGGGCTCCCAGCCCACCTGAGGTGATCCCCTCCTTTGGACCTCGCGGAGAAACTGAGAGGAGCCCTGGAACGGAACTCTCCACGTGCCTTGCTGGACTGACGTCCACACACCCACACCGGCCCACGTTTCATCCATGAGTTACAAGGATGAGTGAAATCCCATCCTCTAGGCGGGAGGATCTCCACGGCCCTCGGCCTCTCCGCCTTGTGCCATCTGACTTTGAAATAGGGGATGCCCATTTTCAAGCCAACTATTATATTACTCTTTGAGAAAGTCCTGAGAACAGGGAACGCCTTTTCTCTCAGACCTTTCTCCTGGCTTTCCCGCGCCCTTGTACCCTTTCTGTTCGGCTGCAACGGGAAATTCTCAATCCCAGACTGCAAAATCTACTCCTCTAGGATGGCTTCTCTGAAACCTAAAAGCCTTGGGCTCCAAGGGGAGATAAGACCAAAAAGACTTACTCTTCTAGCGCTGTCTGGCCGCAATGCAGACTTGATAACAGGTCCCAATGACCAGAAAACGGAACTCCCGATTATAATATTCTACCGGACTTCCATAACTTCTGCCGCCGCAAGGGCAAGTGGTTAGAAATCCCTCCAGTCCAGGCTTCTTCGCTCTTCGCTCTCGACCCTCCCGCTGTGAATCCTGTTCTGCTTCTCAAACACTCTTAGCCCACTCTGGGCCACATCCTCCTAATACAAGGTCTGCCGATCCCTGTTCAGACTTTTCTTCTTCCTTTGACCCTTCTGACCAAAGCCCGCTCCCTAGCGCTCCCAATCCCCTTGCAGCCGCTCCAGATCGTTTCACAACCTCCAACCTAACGCCCCCTGCTCCCTCCCTCCTTCTCAAGCGCAGGCCACCGCCGCGGCTCCCAGCCCCCCTTCCCCAGTCGGTGCGAGGCAAGCTCTCTCAGCCCCGAACAACTTTGAAACGGGAGACTTCGCAGAGGACCCCGCTCCTTCCCCCGCTCCACTCCTCCCTTCAAGGGAAGCAGCTGGAGCAGAAGGCATTGTTCGGGTTCGAGTCCCATTCTCCCTCGACGATCTATCTCAAATCGAAAAGCTGCTTGGCTCCTTCTCTTCAGACCCGGGTAATTATTTTAAAAGAATTCAAGTATCCTACCCAGTCTTACAACTTAACCTGGCATGATATTTACATCATCCTTTCCTCCACTCTTCTCCCGGAAGAGAAGGAACGAGGATGGGCAGCCTCTCCTGCTCATGCTGATGAGGTACACAGGACAGATGACAGTAAGCCCGTAGGGGCCGTGGCTGTCCCCTGAGATGATCCCAACTGGGATCATCAGAAAGGGGGACCTGGATGAGCAGCCTGTAATCATATGGTTGTTTGTCTCATTGTGGGCCTTCAAAAGGCAGGGCATAAAGCCGTCAACTTTGATAAGCCCCAGCTGATAACTGGCACCCCACTCCAGTACTCTTGCCTGGAAAATCCCATGGATGGAGGAGCTTGATGGGCTGCAGTCCATGGGGTCGCAAAGAGTCGGACACGACTGAGTGGCTTCACTTTCACTTTCCACTTTCATGCATTGGAGAAGGAAATGGCAACCCACTCCAGTGTTCTTGCCTGGAGAATCCCAGGGACGGGAGAGCCCGGTGGGCTGCTGTCTATGGGGTCACACAGAGTCGGACATGACTGAAGTGACTTAGCAGCTGATAACTCAAGGACTTAGACGAAAACTGGGGAACAATTTCTAGCTCGGTTAACAGAAGCCCTACAAAAATATACAAGATAGACCCCGCTTCAACAGAACACCATTGTCCTTAACACCCATTTTATCTCCCAGTCATCCCCAGACATCTGAAAGAAATTAAACAAGGCAGAAGCCATTCAGACCCCTCAGTGAGACCTTTTAAATTTAGCCTTTAAGATTTTCAATAACCAGGAAGAACAGGCAAAGCTAGAGAAGACGCAATGAGATCAGGCCAAATGCCACCTTTTAGCCACTGCCCTACCTGGCCCAAACCTCCATCAACCAACAAAGACAGGAAGCCACCTGGGCCTTGCTTCAAATGTGGCAAAAGAAGGCCACTGGGCCCACTTGTGCCTAAAGCCAAGGCGCCTTCCAGGTCTGTGTCCCAGCTGTGGGAAAAAGGGACATTGGAAGGTCAACTGCCCAAATCCCCCTTTCGGGATCCAGACATCCCCTCCTGGTCCCGGGCAGGAGTCCTCCAACCCAGCTCTGCCCAGCCTCCTCCTCCTTCAGTCACTGAAGACTGAAGGTGCCCAGGGCTCCAGGCCCTGACCCTCATCTCCTCTAAGGAGCCCAGTGGCAGGTAAGCCGATCTCTTTTCTCTTCGACTCAGGGGCCACTTACTCTGCTATGCCTGCTGATTCTGGAAAAACCAAGATGTCCCAGGTTTCTGTTATGGGGTTGATGGTTTAATATCTATGCCATGAATAACCGAGCCCCTACCTTGCACACTTCAAGATACCCCATTTTCCCATTCTTTTCTCATACTCCCAAAATGCCCCACGCCTATTCCTGGGAAAGACCTTCTCTCAAAATTCAAAGCCTCTATTACTATCCAAGCCCACCTTCTGATCTAGCCTGGTTATTGCTCCTTAACACCCACCACCTCTGACATTTGTCTACAACAAGCTCCTTTCTGTTTCCAGACAAAACTCTATAAACAATTCTTACCCCCCAACTAAGAACTGTACCATCGCACCTCTGTAATCACACTTCGCATCTCTTCTTCCCTTCAGGCAGATCTATCATGTCTCAGGAACTGCAGGACATTCTCTTACTTTCTCAGGGAGGCTCCCTTCTGCCTGTGGTGTAAATACTCCTCTTGTAGGGCCTATGCTATGCTATGCTAAGTCACTTCAGTCGTGTCCGACTGTGTGAACCCATAGACGGCAGCCACCAGGCTCCCCCATCCCTGGGATTCTCTAGGGAAGAACACTGGAGTGGGTTGCCATTTCCTTCTCCAATGCATGAAAGTGAAAAGTGATAGCGAAGTCGATCAGTCGTGTCCGACTCTCAGCGACCCCATGGACTGCAGCCTACCAGGCTCCTCCATCCATGGGATTTTCCAGGCAAGAGTACTAGAGTGGGGTGCCATTGCCTTCTCCGCCTGTAGGGCCTACACTGGCCGAATTCACTGCCTGTCTCAGAGACTCCTAAGGAGTTCCCAGAAAGACTCCTATTTGCTATCGATTTCAGCTGTTGTCTTCTTACTCCTGGAATATTTTTCTTATGTGGAACCAGCACCTATTTATGTCTTCCCACTAATGGACAGGAACATGCACCCTGCTATATCTGCCCCAGATATTTCTATTGCTCCTAACAATCAGACCCTCCCTATCCCACTAACTCATAAGCGACCCAGATGGGCAATTCAATTTATTCCTCTATTGATCAGTTTAGGAATAGCCGCTGGAAACAGAAAGGATTGGGACAGGGACTGCAGGACTCACAACCTGTTTAAATTACTACCAAAGCCTTTCTAAAGACCTCATTGACAGCCTAGAAGAAATAGCTACTAGCCTTATCACTACCCCAAACTAGTTAGATCCCCTGGCATACAGGGTCCTCCAAACAGAAGAGGGTTAGACCTCCTCACAGCAGAAACAGGAGGCCTATGTCTGTTTTTGGAGGAAGCCTGCCGCTTCTCCACCAACAAATTGGGTGTTGAAAGGAAGCAGCAAGAACTGTGACAAACGGCCTCGAGAACATGTCCACGTCTCAGTAAGTCATGGGAAAACTGACGGAGGAGTTGGAATTGGATGCCCTGGATCCCACCTTTCCTAGGTCTTCTCATTCTACTTACCCCCATTCTAACTTTTGGCCCGTTTTTAATGCGTCTTTTGCAAAATTTCTTCCGGACCGCTTACAAGCCTTCACCAACCGAACTATCCATGAGCTACTTCTATCTCGCTCAAATTATCAAAAACTTCGACCCCACACAAATCCCCTTGATCCACATTCCAGGCTTTTCTCATTTCCTCCTGCCCCCCACAATGCCTCTGTCCTGCAGGAAGCAGTTAGGGAAGACTGACCTTCGGCCCTTATCCTAAATCAAAAAGGCTGGAATGATAAGGCCTCCGTGGGAGCTCATGGTAGAAATGGCTCATGATGCTGACCTCGCAAACAAAGAATAAAATCACAGTGACCCTTGAGACTGACCAAACTGACCTGCTGACACCTACCTGCTCAAGGCTTTGGGACCACCAGATTGCAGACCTCTGGCAATGTGACCGCAGGACTCAGCTACAGGCTAAAAATTAACCATCCCTTCAGAGAATTTTTCATTTGCAGGGTATAAGAAAGACCCCATCAGAAAGGGAGGACGCTGGTTCTCCTCAAGGGCCAGTCACCCTCTCTTTTCCCTCTAATAAATTTCCCTTTTCTTTGGCTAACTGCCCAGCTCATTTTCATTTTCTTCACATTCGCCTTGCACTTAGAGGTGATTTAGTTTGAATTGCACACTAATCCTGTTTATGGTCTATTAGATCTATAGATCATCCTGTTTATGGCCTATTAGACATACAGTGTATATCTGCTTTAATCATTCAAGAAAAGGGTGAATTGGCCATAAGTAATGGAGAAGGGCATGGCAACCCACTACAGTATTGCTGGGAGAAATCCATGAACAGAGGAGCCTGTCAGGCTACCATCCATAGGACTGCAGCGTTGGGACACAACTGGAGCAACTTAGCATGCATGACCATAAGTATACAACGTCCTTTTTAAAGATAAAGATGCATGAATATTCAATCTGAGCCTGTTTTTCACTGCCCATGACCCAAAAGTGAGAAAGCAGCTTTTTAAACAGAGATTTTCATGCCATAAATCTGCAGGCATTTGGAGGCCCCAAGCGTTTTGCTGTAATTGCAGCGGAACAAAAATAATTTACAAGTTGTGTGTGTGTATTCAATGTATGGACAGAATTTTAATATGAGAAAGGCTCTTGCCTGCAGGAGCCCATGTGGCCATTTATCCATACAGACCTGGCAGTGGAAAGGAATTAAACTCTTGTTAGTCCTTGATCAAGGGGGGATGCAAGCCAGTGAGTGTAAGTCCCAAAGTCTTGTTCTTGGTTGGGACTGTTCTGGGTACATCCTACGTGATTTCTCAAAAGATTCCCTCTCCCCGCTCCCCTCAATTAGTATTGCACCATTGTTTTGTGGTGCTGGAGAAGACTCTTGAGAGTCCCTTGGACTGCAAGGAGATCCAACCAGTCCATCCTAAAGGAAATCAACTCTGAATGTTCATTGGAAGGACTGATGCTGAAGCTGAAGCTCCAATACTTTGGCCAATACTGCTGCAAAAAGCCAACTCATTGGAAAAGATCCTGATGCTGGGAAAGACTGAAGACAGGATGCGAAGAGGGAGACAGAGGAAGAGATGGTTGAGTAACATCACTGAGTCGATGGACCTGAGTTTGAGCAAGCTCTGGGAGATGGTGAAGGACAGGGAAGCCTGGTGTGCTGCAGTCCATGGGGTCATAAAGAGTCATACATGACTTAGCAACTAAATGACAACAACATTGGGCCAACAAGAATCAGGAAATCAAGCATCATCCTTCACTTCATTGTGTGTACGAAGACGGATTGTGGGTTAATGGCTTAGCGTTGAAACGCACTCTATGACCACTTACTGTGACGAGCTGTCATAAGTCTTGTGCTTTGATTTTTGCCATAGAAGCAAGTCAAGATAAAACTCTGAATTCTATACCCAGCACCACACACACACACACACACACACACACATGCACGCGTGCATACCCATGGCAGACAGGACCACATATTTAAGCAGTTACCCCTCCAATCGCCAACATTTTCTCTTCCATCTCCATCTCTTCTTCCGCATCTTGGGCAGCACAAATCATGCCTAATTCAGGAGTCAAAAGTTGAACATTCTTCGCAATGTAAGTTACTCCTCACTTTTCTTCAGCATCTGTGAATTTGTTGTTGGTTGGCAGGAAGCCTAACTGCTTGACTTGTGTGTTGATGTGGCATATTATGACTGGCTTGTACGTACCTGCTCATAAGTCATCTTACAAATAAACAAATAACCCAATTAAAAAATGGGCAGAGGGCCTCAACAGACATCTTTCCAAAGAAGACACACACATGCCACAGGAATAGGAAAAGGTGCCCAACATCACCAACCATCAGGAAAATGCCAATCAAAGCCACAATGAGCTATCATCTCACACCTCTGAGGATGGTTATTATCAAAAGGTCAAGTGATAAGAAGGATGGGTGAGGAGGTGGAGAGAAACAGGACCTTTGCACACAGTCTGTGGGTTGGCAGCTGTGAATCTGAAAGCAGCATTTTAGAAATGGGTCCTGTTTTGTTATTGAATCCTTAAGTGAACCATGCATACCAATTAGCAAGGGAGATGTTAAGAACAGTGATATTTTCAGTTCTCCTCCTCAACTTTCAGTGTTTGGAAAATCAACATAAAGAATGTAGCTAGCCATTCCTGGGTCCTTTCTTTAGTTTGGTCAAGTGATCTATGCTTCCTTTTAAATGATTTGGTCTTCAGTCGTCTGCCTTAATTGCTACAAGTGTGTGTCCATTGAAGCATAACTTTTGGTAGTCCATTCTGAAGGAGATCAGCCCTGGTATTTCTTTGGAAGGAATGATGCTAAAGCTGAAACTCCAGTACTTTGGCCACCTCGTTCGAAGGGTTGACTCATTGGAAAAGACTCTGATGCTGGGAGGGATTGGGGGCAGGAGGAGAAGGGGATGACAGAGGATGAGATGGCTGGATGGCATCACTGACTCGATGGACATGAGAAGAGTGAACTCCAGGAGCTGGTGATGGACAGGGAGGCCTGGTGTGCTGTGATTCATGGGGTTGCAAAGAGTCGGACACGACTGAGCGAGTGAACTGAACTGAACACAAATCAGGTTACCTTGACATCATGTTACCTCATCCAAGCCTGTCCTACGCACTGTACAAGTCAATAAATCGAGAGGTGAGATGTTAGGGCAAGAAACAGTGACTTTATTCAGAAATCCAGCAGACCAAGAAGATGGTAGACTAGTGTTCCAAAGAACCATCTTCTCTGAGTTAGAATTCAGGTTTCTCTTATACTAGAAGTGAAGGGGTTGAAATCCTGGATCTTGGATGTGTTAATTTCTTCCTTCCTGCAGCCTGTTTCATGGGCTTGGTCAGGAGGTTTCCTGTGAGCTAAAGAAAGGTATTTTAGCTTAAAGTTCATTACATGGGAGGCAGGGTTCGCAGAACTGGACTATTATGTATGTTGTTTAGTTGCTAAGTGGTGTCTAACTCTTTGTGACCCCACGGACTGTAGCTCACCTGGCTCCTTTGTCCATGGGATTTCCCAGGCAAGAATACTGGAGTGGGTTGTCATTTCCTTCTCCAGGGGGCTCTTCCTGACCTGAGGAGTTCATAATTAAATAATAATAGCAGCCAAAAATCTGACCAGTGCTCTTAAAGACACATATTTTCATGGTACCAAAGAAACATCAATTATTTCTAAGAGGGGAAAGAGTGTTTCTCAAAGTAGTGGGGACAAAATTGGTTTTAAAAAATGAACAAAAGGTATCCTTGTTGAAATAATACAGAAAGAAAATCTTCACGGTTCTGGATGTGAAAAGGGGTGCCATTCAAGATATGAGGTCACATATTACTGGGCAACTGATCCCATTAAGATGTTTCTTATTTTAAGTGCAAGTGGCTCTAAGTTACAGAGAAATATGTCTAATGTTTATGTTTTGGAAATGATCTTCTAGGGTCATTTTGTCAATTTTCTATTGATGTATAGTTGATTTACAATGCTGTGTTAATTTCTGTTGTACAGCAAAGTGATTCAGTTACACATGTATATTTTCTTTTAAAAATATTCGCCATTTTGGTTTATCATAGGATATTGAATATAGTTCTCGTGCTATCCAGTAGCACTTTGTTGCTATCCATTTTATATATAAAAGCTTACATCTGCTTACTTCATTTTGTATTATGGTTTGCAATCAAAGCCTAGTAGCTAGTAGCTCAGTCGTGTCTGACTCTTTGTGACCCCATGGACTGTAGCCTATCAGGCTCCTCTGTCCATGGGATTTTCCAGGCAAGAGTGCTGGAGTGGATTGCCATTTCCTTCTCCAGGGGATCTTCCCAACCCAGGAATCAAACCCAGGTCTCCCGCATTGCAGGCAGACGCTTTACCTTCTGAGCCACCAGGGAAGCCCCTAAAACTCTGGATCAACAGAAAAATGTCCATGAGACTGAACAAGAGCTGTGAGGTTGGGGGTGGAGGGCTCTGATGTGATGGTGGATGATGCACTTGAGATGCATAAATCAGAAATAAGATTCTAAAAGAAAAAAGAACAAAGAGAAGGAAAAAAAGAAAAAAAAGCAAGCTGTACCTTAGAAAACTCCAGTCATCCTGTGGTCAAGCAGAAGCCATGATGTAATCAGCTTTAAGCTTGGCAAAGCAATGACAAACGATAAGTTAAAGACTTCGAAATACTGAAATGACCTCACCAGAAACCATTGACTTTCCCACTCTGGGCCATGAACTCATACTTCCACAGTTATATCACTTACATCCATTCACTGATGATCTTTTTGAGTTGCGTTTCCAATACCTTGTTCCCACCTTGGGTGTCTTTGCAAGAAAGAAATGATTATCAATATTTTTGCTGCTAAATCCCATCTGGAGACGTTGGCACATGATTTTATGAGTCATTTTTGTTGCCCATGGCACCTCACATTATTACACAGAAGCACTCACAATGTCTATGTATAACTGGATCTTCAATAACCTCCAGAAAACCAAGACTCTCCCTGTTGGCTATTTATTCAACATCCATTTTCTCCTTTTGCCTTACTGTTTGACTTCTGAGATTTTGGAGGCAGTCCATTGTTTTTAGCAACATCCCAGGCTGAGAAAACTGACTTTTCCCAGCCTTCCCCGTGGTGGGATGGAAGTGTAATTAGATCATGGCAAATGACAGATACTGCATAAACAAATACTATTACATTCTTTCAAAGAAGTGCTGACTTGGCTGGCGTATGCTTTCAAGTCTTGGCCTTTCTTTTTCAGTAACTGAAACGTAGACACTTTAGTTAGAACTCTATCACTGAATATGGAGATAACAAGGGCACCCCCAGTGAATCTCCTGGTTCCAAGACAGCATAGCATTCTGTGCTCCCAGTGGTAATGGCTAGTTAAGTAAGTAAGTAAGTGTTAGCCGCTCAGTCGTGCCTGACTCTGCAACCCCATGGACTGCAGCCCAGCAGGTTCCTCTGTCCATGAGATTTTCCAGGCAAGGATACTGGAGTGGGTTGCCATTTCCTTCTCCAGAGGATCTTCCCAACCCAGGGATCGAACCCGGGTCTCCTGCACTGCAGGCAGATTCTTCACTGACTGAGCTACAAGGGAAGCCCATCTCACATTTTAATAAATTATAAAAAACAAACAAAAGTACCTCTGTCCCAGGACAGAGTAAGAGACCTATTGTGTGTTTTGGCCCATAGAAATTGTGGCACTCTGGGCCACAGAAAGAAGTCAAAAGAGCCCAATATCTATCAACTTGAGAATGAATGAAAAATGATGCTATAGTAATAAATTGGAATATGGAGCAACAGGAAAAATACATTAACTTCAGCTACCAATCTAAACTTCTATAATTCCACAAATATATCTTTGAGGTTAAAAAAGAATCCAAGTTCAATAACAATGTGTGTGTTAGTCAATCAATTGTGTCTGACTCTTTGTGACCCCATGGACTGTAGCCTGCCGGGCTCCTCTGTCCATGAAATTCTCCAGGCAAGAATACTGGAGTGGGTTGCCATTTCCTCCTCCAGGGGATCTTCCCGACCCAGGGATCAAACCCTGGTCTTCTGCATTGCAGGCAGATTCTTTACCGTCTGAGCTACCAGAATAAGACCACTGACAGAAAGTGAAACCGAATAGTATTTTCACAAAACACATGCAGGTTTTAAATTTGTAAGGAAAAGCAAAGGGATGATAAACAAAACAGAAAAAGCTGAAACCTAGAGCTGAGGATCTATAGTAAGGAATGGTGACTGTAGTTGATAATTTTGTATTGTGTACTTGAATCTGCTGAAAGAGTAGATCTTGTGTTCTCACCAAAAATAAAAGAAAAAAAAAGAAATACGCTATGTGTGGTGATCAATGTGTTGATTAACTTGATTGTGGGAATCAGGTCACAATGTATATGATTATCAAACCATCACACTGTACACTTTAAATACATTACAATTTTATTTTTCAATTATACCTCAATCAAGCTGGCGGGGGGGGGGGGAAAATACCCACAATGGTTAACCCTGGGGGGAAGAGAAGACTATGATGATTTATAGAAGCATACTCAAATGTTCAGAGTTATTGCTAATTTTCCATCTGTTAAGCTGTGTTGTATGTGTGTATGCATTCTTTTCCCATTTTTATATTTTACATACAAAGAAAGGGAAAAGACTCCGATGCTGGGAAAGATTGAACGCAGGAGGAGAAGGGGACGACAGAGGATGAGATGGTTGGATGGCATCACCATCTCACGGTGATGGACGTGAGTTTGAGCAAACTCCAGGAGACGGTGAAGGACAGGGAAGCCTGGCCCTGCTGCAGTCCATGGGGTCGCAGAGTCTGACACGACTCAGCGACTGAACAACAACATCTTACATGTTATGAATGAAATATTGAGCAGTACAACTTTTTATTTAAGATGTAAATAAAAAAACATTTAAATCTTATTCTGCGGCTTTAAAATGAGCACTAGAGAGACCTCCTTGGCAGTCCTATGGTTAAGACTCTGCCCTTCTGCAGGGGGCGTGGGTTTAATCCCTGATTGGGAACTAAGATGCTGCATCCCCTGAGAGGTGGCCAAGGAAAAAGGAAAGAAAAAAGGGAGTCCACAGCACACTCTGTATGTTATAATCTTGAGTGATGCCTGTGTTAGTTGGATTACGATAAAACTCACTGCGCTGCATTATGCTCGCCCTTTATAGAATGTAAAGGAGCTGAAACACACACAATGGACTCAGGAAGAAAAGTGAACGTGTCCTCTGAGGAGCTGCTCTGGAGGTCACCTTTTATCAGGTCCTAGGGGAATTTCCATCAGCGGAGTGGAAACTAACTTTGATCACTTGTGTAGATTCTGAAGTTTACTTTTTTGTTTACTTAATGATGTAGATCAACCTGGGAAAAGTACGTCCCCAGATCGTGCCTTTGCCCCCTTGTCAGTAAACCTAATAAGTTTACCAGGAGAATCATTTTGCATGTGGGAGAGCAATTTGCTGCCCCTCTGGGCGCATCAGGATGACCCCAACAGACAAGGTGCTAGAGACAGCAGGCGACAAGGGGGCCCGCTGGGAGGACACGCTCTGCCATCTGGTCCCTGATATACAGTCTTTGCGGGTCAGACCCGGCCTTTCCAAGGTGCTTCCACCTTCTTGGGGAATCTGACTGCTTTCCTTAAGGATCTAAGACACAGCCTCAAGAAAGAGACCGCGGTATGCAGACCTTTCCAGTATTCCCATCCCCCATCGGAAGCTTCCTTACTTTTTGTTTCAGATTTAATTTCCTGTTAATTTTCTGTTTGACAGAAATTATACTTCACCTTCTTCCTTACTTTATTGTCCCGTTTTCTCTTTTCTTCCATATATGCTGTTTTTACTTTCCTTTATTCTCTTGTTTCTGGGTATCTCATCGCTTTCCACTCTTATTTCATTGTCTCAGTTATGCTTCATTTAAAAACTGTATCAGATTTCTTCACTGTATTTTGACTTTGCAGTTTATTATTCACAATGATTTAAAAACTCCATACATTCCATGTATTGGCTATACCTCACCTTACTTATGTTTTCATTCTTTTTATTCTCTACACTTTATTTGCTTTTCATATACACTTGATATAATTTGATTCAGTGTCACTTTACTTCTTTTCTGTTTTTTGTAATTAAAAATTTTAATTGAAGTGTAGTTGATTTACCATGCTTCAGCTATATGGAAGAGTGACTCAGCTATACATATGTATATATATATATTCACATATATATATTTATTCTTTATCAAGTTCTTTTTCATTACAACTTATTATAAGATGTTGAATGAAGTTCCCTGTACTATGAAGCAGAACCTTGTTGTTTAGCTATTTAATATATAGTACGCATTTTATTTCTTTTTTAATCACCCGTTAATCTCACTTTTTACTGTATTGTCATAGATAATATACTTAATCTCAAATTATCATACCTTGTTTTCAAAATGCTTTATTCACAGACTAATTATAGCATTGTTTTTTAAGAGGTTTTACATGTTGTTATTGTATTCCTAGATTGAACAAATTTTTATATTTAAATGGTATCATTTTTTCAGATGTATTTTAAATTTCTTTTTACATTGGCATATAGAAATCCAAATGATCCTTACCCTCCCTTCCTTTCAGTAACCTTGAAAATCACTCTTTAAGAGTCTAATAAATAGGCCAATGATTTTATTGTTTTCCTAAAGTTTATATAATCTGTCAAAGATTAGATAGTGTCACTTTCTTTCCTACTATTATACATTTTACTTTCTTTAGTATAAAGTCCAGGAAAGAATCATAAAATCACCATGAAATATAGAAATGGTGATAGCAGATAATTTTACTTACAGCCAATCTCAGTGGAAAAGCTTTCAATATTGAACACTTACTATGACACTGTAGACATTGTAGCTATTATCATCAAGGTAAAAATATACCTTTTTCTTTCTATGTAATTAAATATCTTTATCATCATTATAGGTTGCATTTTATTACATGATCTGATGCATATATTAAAGCCATCCTACATGTCTTGTGCCTTTAGTAGTCTGGATAATCATGCAGATAAGGTTTCCGATGTTAAACTTAATATCCGTGTTTGAGAGAATTATTTGGTCAAATGCTTGATTCTTTTTACACGTGGTGGACACAATTTTCCAGTTATTTTGTGTAGCTCTGTATTTCCTTTGGTTCTTGAAACAGTTCTGTAACTGTGGTTTTCACATTATCTTTGTTCAGTGTTGCTACCAAGCTTATGCCAACCTCATAATGTGACTAACGGCATGTTCTCCCTTCTGCCCTTAGCAGTGGTTCACCAGTACGATTTGTATCTGATGTGTTTGGCATGCTTCAACACTGAGATGTTTGAGAATTCGTCTGGAACAATTTTTGCTACTGTTCAATTTTATAATGACAAGGATTGCATACTTATGCTTTTCTATTATTCCAGTATCTTTGTTTGGTAAGTTAGGTCTTCTAGAAAGTTGCCCACAAATTTCTTAAATTTCCAATAATCACAATATCGTGTTATTTTCTAATATTGACAACTTCTCCAGCACTCTCTTTAGAAAAATTTAATCTTGACATCATTTGTGCTTTCCCTAAGGGAAATGTTACAGTACCCCATAGATTTGTTGATTTTATGATTGTTCTGAAGGATCTAACTTTTCTATATGTTTTTACTTTCCATATGAAGTTTGTGATCAATTAACTTCTGCTTTTGCTTGTGTTGATTCCATTTATTTCTTTGTAGGATTAATTTGCTACTTCTTTGCTAGTGTCATTCTTTCTTCCTTCCTCCCTCCCCACATTTGAAATAGTCATTTGAATCCTATTCTCTTTACAAACCTAATTCTGTACTCTCAGACTTTTAAGAAACCCTGGAATTTAATCCCTGGAAATGACACATCTTGGCCTGAAACATGGAAGAGTTGAAACTACAAACTCCCTCTCCTTATGCTGAACCATCAGATACCATATTCTTTAAGAGGCTCTATTATTTATAATTTCAAAATATAATTGATTTTGCTTTCTTTGAAACCTGGCGAATCGAAGGAAAACATATAAAACAATATGAAGATAATGTTTTCAAGTGATGCAATCTTGGGGTTTTTCTTCATATCTCTGATTTGTATTGGGCTCATGGGGAACTTGGTGCTCTTCATACTATATATAGACACGTTCTTAACTCAGTCTTGCCTGAAAAAGCCCATTGATGTCGTATTCATACACCTGACCTTGGTCAATGTTTTGACTATCTTGTTCAAGTTGATACCAGACGTCATGCCATCCTTTGGAGAAAGATATTTTCTGGACGATGTTGGTTGTAAGACAACTTTGTACATATATAGAGTTACCCGGGGTCTTTCCATCTGTACTACTGCTTTCCTGAGTGTGTTCCAAGCTATCACCATCAATCCTCTTAACTCTAAGTGGGCGTGGCTTAGATCTAAACTCTCGATGTGCATTTACCCCTCTTTCCTTTTCTTCTGGGTCATCAACTTGCTCATCTATATCCACATCATTGAAACTGTAAGGGCAAGGAACAATTTCACAACTGCTGGTCTTGGGTATTATACCATATACTGTCAAAGCAACCAGTTGCAACACCGCTATTCAATGGCATTTTTGAATGCCATGGTGCTTCGAGATCTCCTCTTTGTGATCCTCATGATGTGGTCCAGCGTCTACATGGTGACCCTCCTCTACAAACACCGCCAGAGAGTCCAGCATATTCACAGCCTCAGCCTCTCTCTCCAGTCATCTCCTGAAATCAAAGCCACCCACACTATTCTTTTGCTGGTAGGTTGCTTTGTTTTCTTTTATTGCTTAAACAACTTTATGGCCTTCTACTTGCTTTATTTACCCACGAAAAAACCGGAAATGGAGAGAATTACTGGGATAATTTCCTCCTGCTACCCATCCCTGTGCCCTTTTGTGCTGATGAAAAATAAAATTTCCAAAATGACTTCCTTCCTTTCACGGGGGACAATTACCTTTTCTCAAAGAACATTTAGTAGATGATCTGATGCTTGTATCTTTCCACAACAGAGCACTCTCCAGCATGGACTGTTGAGCACTTAATTTGGGGTTAGTATAATTCCCATTGAGGTGGAAACTTAGAAATACCCTCGCATTTGAAATCTTCCAATGAAGAAGAGTACATAAATGTGAAATTAATAATTTTCATATTGATTCCTTAGTTAAATTATACTATTATGTATAAATTAAAAGTATTGTAAATATGTCATTGAAACTAACTTTACCTGCTTGGTTTTGCTGTTTTCTGAAATGTGGCTGCTTAGAAATTTAAAATTACATGGTGATTGAGTTAATTTCTATTCAACACTGTTACTCTGGGAAAAGTCATTTATGTATTCATTAAACATATAATTGCATGGTTTACTTTTTCCCAGCACTATTTTAGAGGTTGGGCATATGTTGATGAGTAACATAGGCCATATAGAGAATATTTATAGTATAGGAAAAGTATAAGGGTGTATGACAGAGCTTTAGAAAGACAGCAGGTTAGGAGAGCTGAGAAGGATAGGAATTTTACTCTTTTGCGTAGTTAAATGCCAGTGTTTGCTTTTCAACGTCTGCATATATTTATACATAATAATAGCTCCACTTATGTTATTGTGCGTGTATCATACTTCAATCCAATCTCTTATGAGAATTTTAATGAAATGTGTTCCTTCATTTTCAATAACTTTTCTTCAGGAAACAAGGCCCTTTGCGGAGTACTACACTATATTTGTTTTAAATAAATATAATTTGGCGAACTATTTCCTCAGCATCTGTTTATCATTTTCAGATTCTGCAATTTTGAGGTCTTTTATTTAATTCACTGTTCCATTTAAGTACCCAGAGATATGTAAGTGAAACGGTAACTTAAAATTTTGCATAATGACTTTTCATCATGGCTGATGGATTCTACATCGTCCAGACATCAGATTCTTCAGCTGAACCCTTTTCGTTCAGTGGGTCACTTATATTTTATTTCCAGCTTCCCATGGTGCAGACAAGATATCAAACACCACGTTGATGGGTGCTTTTCCTCTGAAGAGATTTCGTTTTCTCCATGAGCTTTAAAATTAGTGCTTCATCCTTAAAGTCTCATAGGGTTTAAACTCTCTATGTAGTTTAAAATAGGTGTGTTTTTCATTGCTGCTTCTGATAGCCAGGAAGTTAGCTGAGAGTAACCGAGAAGCGGCCTGCTGCTGCTAAGTTGCTTCGGTCGTGTCCGACTCTGTGCGACCCCATAGACGGCAGCCCACCAGGCTCCTCCGTCCCTGGGATTCTCCAGGCAAGAACACTGGAGTGGGGTGCCATTTCCTTCTCCAATGCATGAAAGTGAAATGTGAAAGTGAAGTTGCTCAGCCGTGTCCGACTCTACGCGACCCCATGGACTGCAGCCTACCAGGCTCCTCCGTCATGGGATTTTCCAGGCAAGAGCACTGGAGTGGGTTGCCATTGCCGTCTCCCGAAAAGCGGCCTAATAGCCGCCGAATCCCACCAAGCAATTTACCAGCCCTGCCCCTAATATTGGAGAAGGAAATGGCAACCCACTCCAGTATTCTTGCCTGGGGAGTCCCAGGGACAAAGGAGCCTGGTGGGCTGCCGTCTATGGGGTCGCACAGAGTCGGACAAGACTGAAGAGACTTAGCAGCAGCCGCAGCAGCCCCTAATATGTTCCCACCAGTTCTCAAAAAAGTCAGGGGCAAGTAAAAAAACAAAACAAAACAAAACAAAAACCCACCTGGAGAATGGTGGACCTTCCCTCCTCAGCACATGCACACACTTCACACCATTCTGTACTAAAGCAAGCTTGGTGGCCATTGGACTCACTACTTATAAATATTCTATGAATACTGAATACATGCATCTAATTGTAACAGACTGAATCATGAGAAGGACATGCACGGTAGAGCATCTTGGTATATAACCTGCAACTGTCAATCAAGGCTGTCAATCAGCGACACTCCCCCCCTCCCCCCCAGATTATTCAAATGATCCTGCCTTAAAACCTCGGTGACCCAGGGCCGTTTGCCTCCCTTTGCCTGGCCTACCTCTCTCTTGAGGTGTCCTCTCTTTCTTTGTTTGTGTGGGCTCAGTCGCTCAGTCCTGTCTGACTCTTTGCCGCCTGTTCTTTCTTTCCTTATAGTTAGTAAACTTTCTTGCTAGGGTAAGACCTTAGATTCTTCCTTGCGTCCTTACCAAGAACTGAGGCCCACAGGAGGGAGGGTCTCCAGACCCTCCTTCCACTAACACTTCTAACCAAGATGTGGTTTGGACATGCGTGTCAGATGAACTTCAAGTTAGGAAGTTGTCTTCCATTTTTAAATGATGGTCTCTTCTCCACCAGCTGTGTTATATCTCTGTGGAATTGTTACCCTCATTTAGCACAAGTGTTATTCCTCCTTAAAGGTCTCCACACCCTTTCTGTGACTTGTCTCCATTATAGTGCTTACCTCTTTGGTCATCACAATGTGATATTTTTGTCTTTGGCTTTGATCTACCAAACTCAACTGAGCATCTGGCATCTTCATGTATCTACTAATTTTTTCCTTAATTTTTGTAATGAAATTAACATGCCAACGATTATGCCCTGCTATGAATTTTCAAAATAGACACAGCCAATGTAACCAGCACCCAGATCAAGAAACAGAACACTCATGCTCCCAGAAACCTTGGCATGCCCCTTCCCAGTCATTACCCGATAAGGGTAGCTACTAACTATCTGGAACTAATAACACCATCTACTGTAACATTTTTAGGTTAAATTCTCCTCATTTATTCTATAAACTTTTTTTTTTAAGCTGTATTTGAGTCTTTTCAAATACTACCTTAGATGGAATTCCATTCGGTGTCTTGGTTCCACCATGTGCATCAGCAAATCTCACCCCACATGCAACCCCAGAACTTTGGTTCCCATTATATTGTGTCTGGTTCTGCTTCCCTGGAGATAACACCTAAGGTCAATAAATTCTAAATGTAACTCTGAAGGTTTCAAAGTATTCTGTACTATCAAAACAAATAGTTTTTTGGACTTCCGTGGTGGTCCAGTGGATAGGAATCTGCCTGACTGCCAATGCAGGAGACACAGGTTTGATCCCTGGTTCCGGAAGAATCCACAGGCCTCTGGACAACTAAGCCTGTGTGCCACCTCTATTGAACCTGCGCTCTAGAGCCGGAGAGCTGCAGCTGCTGAGCCCATGTGTCCTAGAGCGCACTCCCCACAGCTACAGAAGCAACTGCAGTGAGAAGCCCTCATTGGGCAACTAGAGAAAGTCCACACACAGCAACAAAGACCCAGCACAGCCAAAATAAATAAATATTAGAAACAGATTGCTGTCTTCCTAAAAAAGCAAGCAAAAACCCAAATGGTTTCTTGGCAAAGGGCAGTATTTTTACTTATTAATCCCCAACAACACCATTGAAAAATATTTAACTTGGCTTTATTTTTGTTGCAAAATATGATAAATCCTCCAAAAGTAGAATTCCAATCATCAGAACTGAAAATTTTACTGAACAGTCTCTTGAAACTGGTTTACTTTTCAATCCATGACACAAAACTTTCTCAACAGTGGCTAAGTTAAATTGTATGCATCAAAAAAAAATAAATAAATTGTATGCATCAGGCAACAGGCAGCTTTGCCATAAAAGCAGCAAAGTTGCTTACAACTAAAACAATTTTTTGTTTATATTTTCTTGGCTCATTTAAATTATATCTACTAAGTGAGTAAAGTGAAACAAAGATAAATAGCATATGATAATGTGGATGTAGAATCTAAAAAAAGTGATACAAATGAATTCATTTACAAAAGAGAAACAGACTCACAGACATAGAAAGCAAACTTGCCGTTACCAAAGGGGAAAGGTAGGGGGAGGGATAAATCAGGGTGTTGAGATTAGCATATATACACCACTCTACATAAAATGATAATCAACAAGGACCTATTGTATAGAACATTAACTCTACTATACATACATACATATATAAAAAATATATATATAACTGAATCACTTTGCTGTTAACAGCTTAAACATAGCATTGTAAATCAGCTATCTCCAAAGCAAAACAAAAATTAAATAAAAAATCATATTACACCTTAAAGCTGGAAGGTATTAATTATGTATGCTTTAAAAATACAGATAACATAAACAGTACAGAAAACTTTGGTGGAATATACATTTTTGTCTCAATACACTATCTAAATAAATCTATTTTCTTAAAATGAGACTATTAATCTCAAAATTATTTAAAATCAGCAATGCAAAAAATAGTATTAAACATATCTTTCTAAGAGACAAATAGCACAAGTAAAGTAAACATTTTGGCATTAAGTGTTTTCATTTGGTGGGGCATAAGATGTTGCATAGAGAAAACTTTAAATCTATTGTAAGCAGCCCACTATTACCCAGCAATTATTCACTTCTGATTTCTTATTAGTGGTGCCCTGAAAGTAAATATTTTCGTGGATGGACTTTTATATTTTACCTGTTGGTGCAGACTACTTTTTTTTTTTTTTTTGGTGTAGACTACTCTTGACATGACAAATAGACTAGGAGGCATTTGTTTCTCCAGCAAGTATGGATTAATTTGGGACCATGCAACCATGGCGAGTCATGATAAGTTCTCGAATGGCAGGGAAAGTAGAGTACTTTCTAGAGAGGAAAAAGAAGTTGGTGTGGGGAGCGGGGGGTGGGCTACAGTCAACAAAGACTCTGCTGCTTTCATTGGCTGAGTCTTTACCTTTTTTTCTCATTGGGCTCTGCTATCTTTTTAGGGTGTGAGAGAGTCCCCTTCAGGTCCCCCGACTCTATTTAGTTGAGGTTGCTGTTTATTCTTTGTAACATTTCCCATTTTGATCAAGATCTTCCTTGGCTCTTGATGGATGGATGGATGAGAGGTAGAAACGTCTAGCTATGAAGTAAATATATATCCTAGGGATGTCATGTACAGCCTGGCAACTCTTATCAATAAGATTATACTGTACATTTGAATATTGCTGTGCTGTGTTTAGTCGCTCAGTCGTGTCCAACTCTTTGCAACACTATGAACTGCAGCCCACTAGGCTCCTTTGTCTATGGGATTTTCCAGGCAAGAATACTGGAGTGGGTTGCCATGCCCTTCCTTCTCCAGGGGATCTTTGTGACCTAGGGATTGAACCCACATCTCCTACATTGCAGGTGGATTCTTCACCTGTTGAGCCATCAGGGAAGCCCACTGGCAGATATCTAGAAACCAAATAATTTAAAAGGAAATATAAATAGATCATTTGACCAAACTAAAGAAAGAACACAGAGATGGTTAGCTACATTCTTTATGTTGACTTTCCAAATACTAAATGTTGAGGAGAACTGAAAATATCATTGTTCTTAACATCTCATTTGTTAATTGGTATACATGGTTCACTTTAGAATCCAGCGACAAAATTGGACCCATTTCTAGATGTTACTTTCAGATTCACAGCTGCCAACCCACAGACTGTGTGCAAAGGTCTCCATTCTTCCACCCCCTCAACAATCCTTCTTATCTCTGACCATTTGATAATGGCTGTCCTCAGAGGTGTGAGCTGATAGCTCATTGTGGTTTTGATTGGCATTTTTCTGATGGTTAGTGATGTTGAGTACCTTTTCTTGTTCCTGTTGTCATGTGTATGTCTTCTTTGGAAAGATGTCTATTGAGGTCCTCTGCCCATTTTTTAATTGGGTTATTTGTTTATTTGTAAGAAGCCTTTGACTGTGTGTATCACAATAAACTGTGGAAAATTCTGAAAGAGATGGGAATACCAGACCACCTGACCTGCCTCTTGAGAAACCTATATGCAGGTCAGAAAGCAACAGTTAGAACTGGACATGGAACAACAGACTGGTTCCAAATAGGAAAAGGAGGACGTCAAGGCTGTATATTGTCACCCTGCTTATTTAATTTATATGCAGAGTACATCATGAGAAACACTGGGCTGGAAGAACCACAAGCTGGAATCAAGATTGCAGGGAGAAATATCAATAATCTCAGATATGCAGATGACACTACTTTCATAGCAGAATGTGAGGAGGAACTAAAAAGCCTCTTGATAAAAGTGAAAGAGGAGAGTGAAAAAGTTGGCTTAAAGCTCAACATTCAGAAAACGAAGATCATGGCATCTGGTCCCATCACTTTATGGGCAATAGATGGGGAAACAGTGGAAACAGTGTCAGACTTTTTCTGGGCTCCAAAATCACTGCAGATGGTGACTGCAGCCATGAAATTAAAAGACACTTTACTCCTTGGAAGGAAGTTATGACCAACCTAGATAGCATATTGAAAAGCAGAGACATTACTTTGCCAACAAAGGTCTGTCTAGTCAAGGCTCTGGTTTTTCCAGTGGTCATGTTGGATGTGAGAGTTGGACTGTGAAGAAAGCTGAGTGCTGAAGAATTGATGCTTTTGAACTGTGGTGTTGGAGTAGACTCTTGAGAGTCCCTTGGCCTGCAAGGAGATCCAACCGGTCCATTCTGAAGATCAGCCCTGGGTGTTCTTTGGAAGGACTGATGCTAAAGCTGAAACTCATGTGAAGAGTTGACTCATTGGAAAAGACTCTGATGCTGGGAGGGATTGGGGGCAGGAGGAGAAGGGGACGACAGAGGATGAGATGGCTGGATGGCATCACTGACTCAATGGACGTGAGTCTGAGTGAACTCCGGGAGTTGGTGATGGACAGGGAGGCCTGGCATGCTGCAATTCATGGGGTTGCAAAGAATCACACGACTGAGCCACTGAACTGACTGACTGACTGAAGATGACTTATAAGCAGGTACATACAAGCCAGTCATAATATGCCACATCAACACACAATTCTTATAAAAACAAGTCAGGGAGTCAGTTTTTCTACCAACTAACAACAAATTCACAGATGCTGAAGAAAAGTGAGGAATAATTTACATCAGGATGGATGTTCTACTTTTGACTCTTGCATTAGGCATGATCTGTGCTGCCCAAGATGAAGGAGACATAGACCTGGAAAGGAATATGTGGGCACTTGGGAGGTAACTGTTTAAATATATGTGGCATTGTCTGCTGTGGACATGCAGGTGTATGTGTGTGTAGTGTTGGGTATAAAATTCAGAGTTTTATCTTGACTTGCCTCTATGGCAAAAATCAAAGCACTAGATTTGTGATTGAGCTCATCATGGCTTCCCTAGTAGCTCAGCTGGTAAGACCCAGGTTTGATTCCTGGGTCAGGAAGATCCCCTGGAGAAGGGATAGGCTACCCACTCCAGTATTCTTGGGCTTTCCTGGTGGCTCAGCTGGTGAAGAATCCTTCTGCAAGGCGGGAGACCTGGCTTTGATCCCTGGGTTGGGAAGATCCCCTGGAGAAGGGAAAAGCTACCCACTCAAGTATTCTGGCCTGGAGAATTCCATGGAGTGTATAGTCCATGGGGTCACAAAGAGTCGGACAGGACTGAGTGACTTTCACTTTCACTTTCATCATAGTAAGTGGTGATGGAGTTTCAACTCTAAGCCACTAACTCACAATCCTTCATCCTATAGGAGCTTCCCGGTGGCTCAGTGGTAAAGAATCTGCCTGCCAATGCAGGAGACATAGGTTTAATCCCTGGGTCAGAAAGATTCCATGGAGAAGGAAATGGCAACCCACTCCAGTATTCTTGCTTGGAAAATCCCATAGACAAAGGAGCCTAGTGGGTTGCGGTTCGTAGTGTTGCAAAGAGTTGGGCATGACTGAGCATGCGTGCATGCAAATTCCATTCTACATGTAAGTGTAGAATCTTGCTTAATTTCCTGATCCTTGTTGTATTTTTAGCTTTGCTCCTGAGTAATGCAATGAAACAAAGTCTTTTCTTATTCCATGGTTGGGGTTGAGGAGTTTCCTGTAAAGAGGTGTGCACAGAGCAAAGGGTTTCCTAATATGAGTCAATATAAATGTTCTTTTTAGTGGGCTGGAAACTGGAGTACCATTTACTTGGCTGCAAACATGGTAAGTGTTTACCATAAAAACATGGTAAGTGAAAATGGATTACTTAAGAATGGACTTCTGTTATATTATCGTGTCATCCAATGGTGATCTCAGAATCACCTTTTATCGAAGGTGGGTAGTTCATTGCAGAGAGCAAAATGCAAAATAGTTTCAAGAGGCAAGAAGAGATAGAAACACACAGCTATGAAGGTCTGGAAACAAGGAAGATAGCTTTTGGGTTGAGATTTTCATTTTTCAGACTGAGAATCAGTGTGTGTGAGGACAAATGTGCAAAGATGCCAAAATGGGAAATCACATAGTCTGTTTTTGTCAACATTGAGTTCTTCCTTATGACTGGCCAGACAGTATGGAGACAGAAATTGAAGCATGAGTTATGCTGTGAGAGGGACATAGGATATTATGAGAATAACCATGGAGAGCTTCATTCATGTGAAGAAAACTCTTGTGGGTTTGAACAGAGGATTGAGACAATGTGGAAATCAAAAGAGAAACCCAGAAGGAGAACAAGGAAAGGCTATTGTTCAGAGCTGGCTCTAGCAAGGGAGTCAGCCACCATCACCAGCATTTAGCAGAGACTCAAAGGCAGGCAGAGTGGGAGAGCTCCTTAAAAGAAAAATAGGGAAGGCTTCAGGTAAGCCATGATGGGAGGCTGTTGGCCTGGGGCACTAAAATGGGTCAGCAGGTGAACTAGAAGGGGAGGGGGGTGAATATCTGGCTTTCTCCAGTTGGTACTAAGTGGGAAGTCAAGGAAAAAATGATCAAATTATTAATCAAATCCTGGCAGTTTGGGGCCAATTATTCCAGACTTTATTGTTGGCTTCATGCACTGGTTACTAGAGATGGTGGTAGAGACATGTAGAGACTGGACCATATCATGAGGAACACGAAGAGGAGATCTCAAATCACCATGACGCTCAAAAATTCCATTGAATTGTGTGGTGTGGCTTGCATAGGTTGACAGCAAATTTGGAAAACTCAGCAGTGGCCACAGGACTGGGAAAGGTCAGTTTTCATTCCAATCCCAAAGAAAGGCAATGCCAAAGAATGCTCAAACTACCACACAATTGCACTCATCTCACATGCTAGTAAAGTAATGCTCAAAATTCTCCAAGCCAGGCCTCAGCAATACATGAACCGTGAACTTAGATGTTCAAGCTGGTTTTAGAAAAGGCAGAGGAACCAGAGATCAAATTGCCAACATCCACTGGATCATGGAAAAAGCAAGAGAGTTCCAGAAAAACATCTATTTCTGCTTTATTGACTATGCCAAAGCCTTTGACTGCATGGATCACAATAAACTGTGGAAAATTCTGAAAGAGATGGGAATACCATACCACCTGATCTGCCTCTTGAGAAACCTATATGCAGGTCAGGAAGCAACAGTTAGAACTGGACATGGACCAACAGACTGGTTCCAAATAGGAAAAGGAGGACGTCAAGGCTGTATATTGTCACCCTGCTTATTTAACTTCTATGCAGAAACGCTAGGCTGGAAGAAGCACAAGCTGGAATCAAGATTTCTGGGAGAAATATCAATAACCTCAGGTATGCAGATGACACTACCCTTATGGCAGAAAGTGAAGAGGAACTCAAAATCCTCTTGATGAAGGTGAGAGTGGAGAGTGAAAAAGTTGGCTTAAAGCTCAACATTCAGAAAACAAAGATCATGGCATCTGGTCCCATCACTTCATGGGAAATAGATGGGGAAACAGTGGAAACAGTGTCAGACTTTCTTTTTTGGGCTCCAAAATCACTGCAGATGGTGACTGCAGCCATGAAGTGGCTTTCTCCTTGGAAGAAAAGTTATGATCAATTTAGATAGCACATTGAAAAGCAGAGACATTACTTTGCCAACAAAGGTCCGTCTAATCTAGACTATGGTTTTTCTGTGGTCATGTATGGATGTGAGAGTTGGACTGTGAAGAAGGCTGAGTGCTGAAGAATTGATGCTTTTGAACTGTGGTGTTGGAGAACACTCTTGAGAGTCCCTTGGATGGCAAGGAGATCCAACCAGTCCATTCTGAAGGAGATCAGCCCTGGGATTTCTTCGGAAGGAATGATGCCAAAGCTGAAACTTCAGTACTTTGGCCACCTCATGCGAAGAGTTGATTCATTGGAAAAGACCCTGATGCTGGGAGGGATTGGGGGCAGGAGGAGAAGGGGACGACAGAGGATGAGATGGCTGGATGGCATCACCGACTCGATGGACATGAGTTTGAGTGAACTCCGGGGGTTGGTGATGGACAGGGAGGCCTGGCGTGCTGCGATTCATGGGGTCGCAAAGAGTTGGACACGACTGAGTGACTGAACTGAACTGAACTATTGCGAAATTTCGTCTGGCTTCTACAGTTTTAATGACGTGGATATAGATGAGCATGTTGATGACCCAGAAGAAAAGGGAAGAAGGGTAAACACATGTAGAGAGTTTTGATTTAAGCCATGCCCAATTAGACTGAATAGGACTGATGGTGACGGCTTGGTAGGCACTCAGGAGAGTGGTGGTACAGATGGAAAGACCCTGGGTAACTCTGTATGTATACAAAGTTGCCTTACAACCTATATCATCCAGAAAATATCTGTCTCCAAAGGATGACATGAAATGTGGTATCAAGTTAAACATGATATTCAAAATGTTGACCAAGGTCAAGTGTATGAATATTAAATCTATTGGATTTTTCATGTGATAATGAGTTAAGAAGGTGTACATATAGAACATGAAAAGCAATGAATTTCCCATGAACCTGACACAAATTTGAAACATATGGAAAAAACCCCAAATTTCATCACTTGTAAACATATCTTATTGATTTTAAATATATTAATTAGGTTTACCTGGTTTGTACTGAAACAAAATAGAGTATATTGGGAAATTATAATGGAGCTTGTTAAAGAAATTAATGACTGACAGTTCAGGAGGAGGACAGGGTGCGAAATGTTCCACTCTTCTGTATTTCAGGCCCCAATACGGAACTTTCAGAGACTGGATTCTTGAGAATTCTTGAGAACCTTAGAGAATTAGGTTTTATGAAGCAGGTGGAATTCAAATACTAACACCCTATTTCTAGTATATTGGGACTTCCTTGGTGGTGCAGTGGTTAAGATTCCATGCTGCCAATGCAGGGGGCGTGGGTTCAATCCCTGGTCAGAGACCAAAAGTTTAAAATAATAATAATAATAATAATAACTTATATAGTATGTTACCTAGAACATATTGGGCCTATATGAAATTTGCATGTTAGAGGGCATTTTTTCTTAAAAGTATTAGATCCCAGCTTGTTTATCCCCCCAAATGGCCACAAGCCAACAACCATGCACTTGGCTTCAGCTTCCTCAGGTTTGGTAGACTCCATAGACATCCCCTGGAGAAGGAAATAGCAACCCACTTCAGTATCCTTGCCTAGAGAATTCCATAGACAGAGCTGGAGCTTGGCAGGCTACAGTCTATGGGGTCACAAAGAGCTGGATGGGACTGACTAACACACACACGCATAGATATCTACACAGGTTACCGCTTCACAAACTGACCTGGTTGACCAGATGTCCCTAGATTCCTTTTTAATATCTGGATCGATATGTTTTAATATTCTAAATTTTCTGTAGAACACCGTATTCAACAGTTCTGGCACATAAAAAGAATTGTGTGTACATACAGTACATGTGTGCATGCTAACTCATTTCAGTTGTGTCTGACTCTATGCAACCCCATGGACTGTAGCCCACCAGGCTCCTCTGTCCAATGGGATTCTCCAGGCAAGAATCCTGGAATGGGTTATCATGCCCTTCTCCAGGGGATCTTTCCGATCCAGGGACTGAATCTGCATCCCTTATGCCTCCTGCATTGGCGGGTCGGTTCTTTACCACTAGCGCCATCTGGGAAGCCCCATATAGTACATACATAAATGTAAAAATATAAGCACAAGGCCATATGGGTTTCCCTCGTGGCTCAGATGGTAAAGAATTTGCCTGCAATGCAGAAGACCTGGGTTCGATCCCTGGGGCAGGAAGATTCCTTGGGGCAGGAAGATCCTCTGGAGAAGGGAATGGCAACCTACTCCAGTATTCTTGCCTGGAGAATTCCTTGGACAGAGGAGGCTGACCGGCTATAGTCCATGGGGTTACAAAGAGTCAGACATGACTGAGTGACTAACACTTTTCACTTTTCAGTGAGACTGTTCCACTTTCCTCAGTTCAGTTCAGTCGCTCAGTCGTGTCCGACTCTTCACGACCCCATGAATCACAGCACGCCAGGCCTCCCTGTGCATCACCAACTCCCGGAGTTCACTCAAACTCATGTCCATCGAGTCGGTGATGCCATCCAGCCATCTCATCCTCTGTTGTCCCCTTCTCCTCCTGCCCCCAATCCCTCCCAGCATCAGAATCTTTTCCAATGAGTCAACTCTTCGCATGAGGTGGCCAAAGTACTGGAGTTTCAGCTTTAGCATCATTCCTTCCAAAGAAATCGCAGGGCTGATCTCCCTCAGAATGGACTGGTTGGATCTCCTTGCAGTCCAAGGGACTCTCAAGAGTGTTCTCCAACACCACCGTTCAAAAGCATCAATTCTTTGGCGCTCAGCCTTCTTCACAGTCCAACTCTAACACCCATACATGACCACAGGAAAAACCATAGCCTGGACTAGACGGACCTTTGTTGGCAAAGTAACGTCTCTACTTTTGAATATGCTATCTAGGTTGGTCATAACTTTCCTTCAAGGTAAGCATAAATACTATCAAGATTTAGAACGTTAAATGGATAGCAACACAGAAGCTGCAAATACTAGAAAATAATATGAAAGTATGATTAACTCTGTCAATAGATTTGGAAATTTGGGAGATATGGACAAATACCTAAGAGTTAACTTACCAAAAGAAAGATATTTGTGTCATAGAAGGTCATACGTAGACAATGCTCCTCATGGTCAAATTGAAGAGTGGGTAAAAATCATTCCATAAGAAATTCTAAAGAATGCTTGATGGTGAAGTATGGCAAACACTTCAGAAACAAATAATATATACAAACAACTGCTGAGGATAAAAAAATGGAGAACCTTCCATTAATCACATTATGAGATTAGCATGACCCTGGTAGCAAAACATAACTTATAATGAAAAGGACAATAATATGAGATTATTTCAGAAACCAAATTAAAAGCAATCCATCAAAATGATTGTAAAAATTGAGTCCACAATATGCAAAAAGAATCAAGCACTTGGCCATAGAATTATCCCTAACTGGAAGGTAATTTTAACATTTGAAACTTCATCTGTATGATTGCTCACAAGGAACAAAAATATATTGTCACTTCAGTGTATGCAAAAAAATCATGTGACAAAATTCAATATGTACTTAGGATAAAAATGTTTAGTTATGTAGCACTAGGAAGGAATGATCTTGTACTCAGACAAAAATATTTACAATGGCAGTTGTTGCTCAGTTGCTAAGTCATGTCACACTCTCTGTGACCCCATGGACTGCAGCACAGCAGGCTCCTCTGTCCTTCACTATCTCCTGGAGTTTGCTCAAATTCATGTCCGTTGAGTTGGTGATGCTATCTAAAAGCAGCAGTAGTATTATATTAAAGGCTGTGTACTGAAAGCTTTTCCTTTGAGATCGGCTGTGAGTAAAAATATCTGCTTCATCACTTCTATTTTTCATGTTTCCAGATTCCCTGAACTTTTTTTTTTTTTTTTTTGCCCAGCAGCATGGCTTTTGAGATCTTAGTTCTCTGACCAAGGATCAAACCCATGCCCCCAGCCATGGAAGCACAGAGTCCTAACCACTGGACCACGAGGGAAATCCCTCCCTGGGCTTTTTGGTAAAGAAAGAAGCAAAAAATTAGAAAGAATTATTTACCACTATCTTTTATCATTAAAATATTCTGTAAATTTTAAGAAGGGAACTGATATAATCATTGGTTAAATGATTAGAATTTTTAAGAACAATTTTCAAGAGTCCTGAAGAGTCAGAACAAAAATCATTTGGATTTCTATATGCCAGAATGAAAATTTTAAAATGCAATTTAAAAAATAGCATCGTTCACAAACCATGAAAATTTGTTGAACCTAGGAATTAGTACATAATAAGAAATGTATTGGAGAAGGAAATGGTAACCCACTTCAGTATTCTTGCCTAGGAAATCCCATGGACAGAGGAGTCTGGCAGGCTATTGCCCATGAGGTCGCAAAAGAATTGGACATGACTTAGCGACTAAATAACAAGAAATGTACAAAACCTCTAAGAAGAAACGATGTTATCAATTAATGTAAATGTGACTCAAGTACTCTAAAAATAAAATTAGCATATTATAATTTGAAATAAAGGATATTATAAAAATAGAGTGATGTGGGGAAAAACAAAAGCAGGTATAACAGAAGATTGTAAAAATGAGAAATTAAATGAACCTGAGAGGCATGACATGATATCAAATATAGATAAATATCAACTAAGGTGTAGAGTATAAAGGTGAAAAGTGAAAGTAAAGCATAAAATAAGGAGCAGTATTAGCCAATACATGGAATGGTTTGGAAATTTCAAATGTCAAAACACAATGTAGGAAGTGTGATAGATATAGTTTTAAAGTAAAATATATTGTGAATAATAAAATAATACAGGGCAGGTATAGGAAATACTAAAGAAAAAGAATGAAGAAATGAAAAGTAATATCTATGGAGGAAAGGAGAGATAGTGACAATATCATGAGAAAAAAGATAAAATACAATCATATCAAACAGAAAATTGATGGAGGATTAAATTTGAAATTTAAAAGAAAGGCAGTCTCTGTAAGGAAGCTTAGGATGGGGAATGGGAATCTTGAAAAGATTTTCGTGCCTCTCTCTTGTCAAAACTGAGTATCTCAGATCCTTATTAAAAGCAGCCAGCCTCTGCAAAAAACAAGAGGCTTTTTGGAAAGGCTGGGTCTGACCCGCAAAGCCTCCCAGGGGTTCCCCTTGTCACCTGCTGTCTCCAGCATCTTGTTGGGGTCATCCTGATGTGCCCAGAGGGGCAGCAAATTGCTCTCCCAGATGCAAAATGATTCTCATGGTAAACTTAATAGGATTATTGATGAGGAGACAAAGTCATCATCTGAGGATGTAATTTTCCCCCCAGTTGAACTGCATTAAAAAGTAAACTTTAGAAAATTAGAAATCAAAGTTAGTTGCCACTCCACTGATAGAAACTCCCCGAGGACTTGATAAAACCTGACCTCAGAGCAGCTCTTCAGAGCAGAAGTTCACTTTTCCAATTCCCTTGTTGTGCTTCCTCTTTTAGGGCTTTCTCCCCGCCAAGAGCTGCTAGCTCTTGTGAAGTGTAATTGGCACTGTGTAAGTTTAACTCTGTAAAGTCTGCGATCCACGGGGTCGAGAAGAGTCGGACACAACTTGGTGACTAAATCCCAACAACAAAAATTTAAGGTCTACAGTGTGTTGTTTTGATGCAAGTGTTCATTGCAAAATGATTCCCATAATAAAGTTAGCTAGCATCTCAATACCTCACAGAATTAGCATACTGTTAATAATGAGAACATTGGAGACCCACTCTCTTAGCCACTTTCACATATACAGTACAGTATTGTTAACTATAGTAAACTCCAATACTTTGGCCACCTGATGTGAAGAGCCGACTCATTGGAAAAGACCCTGATGCTGGGAAAGACTGAGTCCAGAAGAAGGGGGCGATAGAGATGAGCTAGTTGGATGGCATCATCGACTCAATGGACCTGAGTTTGAACAAACTCCAGGAGATAGTGAAGGACAGGGAAGCCTGGTGTGCTGCAGTCCCTGAGGTTGCAAAGAGTGGGACATGACTTAGCAACTGAACAACAGCTACTATAGTAACCATGCTGCCCTTTAAGCTCCCCAGAATCTATTCATCTAAGAAATGGAAGCTCATACTCTTCAACTCAGATATCCCCATTTCCCCCACACCCCGGCCCCAAACAACCACCAGTCTGATCTCTGCTTTTATGAGTTTGGCATACTTAAATTCCACATATAAGTGAGATCATACAGTATTTGTTTTTCTCTGCCTAGTTTGTTTCACATAGTATAATGCCCTCAAGGTCCATCCACACTGTGGCAAGATTTTCTTCATTTAAAAAAAAATTTTTTTTTAATTGAAGTATAGTTGATTTACACTGTTGCATTAATTTCTGGTGTATAGCAAAGCGATTCAGTTATATACATACATACTTTCTTTTTTATATTGTTTTCCATTACGGTTTATCCCAGGATATTGAACCTAGTTCCCTGTGCTCTACAAAAAACCTCATTTACCCATGATATATGTAATAATTTGCATCTACTAACCCCAACTGTCAGTTCATCCCTCCCCTTCTTCAGTTTTTAATAACTGATAATATTTCAATATAGAGACAGGAAAAAAATATATATATGTATACCACATTTTATCCACACATTCATCCACTGATTAACACAGAGCTTGTTTTGACATCTTGTTGTTCAGTTGCTAAGTCATGTCCGACTCTTTTCGACCCAATGGACTGCAGCACACCAGGCTTCCCTGTCCTTCACTATCTCCCAGAATTTGCTCAAACTCATGTCCATTAAATCAGGGATGCCATCCAATCATCTCATCCTCTATTGTTCCCTTCTCTTCCTGCCTTCGATCTTTTCCAGCATCAGGGTCTTTTCCAGTGAATCGACTCTTTGCACCAGGTGCCAAAATATTGGAGCTTCAGCTTCAGTATCAGTCCTTCCAAAGAATATTCAGGATTGATTTCCTTTAGGATGGACTGGTTTGATCTCCTTGCTTTTCAAGAGTCTCTTGGGTATATGAATAATGCTACAAAAATGGGGTACATACATCTCTTAAAGACGGTAATTTCATTGCCCTCAAAATAAACCCCAAAGTGGGGTTAGTGTATTCTGTGGTGCGTGTTTGCTCAGTCTGACTCTTTGAGACCCTATGGACTGTAGCCCTCCAGGCTCCTCTGCCCATGGAATTTCCCAGGCAAAATTACTGGAGTGGGTTGCCATTTCCTACTCCAGGGGATCTTTCTGACCGAGGGATTGAGCCCACATCTCTAGGGATTGAGCCCACATCTCTCGTGTCTCCTGCATTGGCAGGTGGATTCTTTTCTATTAGTGCTGCCCTGGGAAGCCCTCTGTCTTATACATAGTGGTGTACATATGTTAATCTTATTTTCCTAATTTATCCACTCTCTCCCTCCCCTTTGGTAATCATAAGTTTTATTTCTATGTTAAAGTTCAATTTTAAAAGCTCATAGAGAACATGAAATTTCTTCAAAGGAAAAGAATCACTCATTTCATTTATACCAGGGAAAATTGGAAGTCAGGGGGAAAGTGAACTATTAGGGGTTAAGCCCATAATCCTATGCCTGGGCAAAGCAGAATACATCAAACATTCTAAACAAAGATTCAAAGTCTATGTCACTTTCATCATAACCCTGAGGACTTAAAGCAAACAATGAATTGACTGAACAAAGGCTTCAAAACAACACAAGCTGAAGATGAAGAAAAATGCTGCAGAACCAAGAAATGTGCAAACTCCATCTATTTAAAGCAAATGTTGCAGCAGAGTAGATAGGAAAGTGTCAGGCTGTGTTTAATAAAGAATTATTGAAAAGGGAGGGACACATTTCATTAACGTTATCGTCACATAGCATATTGAAAATTGCAAATATATGAGCACAGCATTCGCGGGATTATTATCGTGGATAGATTCCCACAGACATTGAAAGACATCTCCTGCAGGGCGCTGTGCGTTAGGGTGACAGCCCCAGCACTCCCGATTCATTTATCCTGCTCAAATTATTGCTTTCCTTTTAAGAAAGATTTATTTTAGTGAAATATTGTTAACTTACAATGTTGTGTTAGCTGCTTGAATAATTTATAGCTCTATCACGTGGATTTACATTTTTTAGAGAGCATTGCATATAATCTCCCCAGTAATTATATTTTGCCTGTGTTAATCACCCATGCATGCCCCACTCTTTTGAGAGCTTAGAACATGTCTAATGCCTAAACATGCTATATCTATTTGTTAAATAGACAAATGACTTTCCCTAGAGCAGTGCACATTAATAGAAATATAAGGTGGGTCCCAAATGTAATTTTAAACCTTCTAGTAGCTGCAGTTTAAAAAAAAGTAAAACAAAGCAGATTATTTAATGATATGACTCTACTACATTTTGTTTAACCCAAATTATTATAATAGAAACAAGTAATCCATATGAAATAGGAAAATTATTAACGGGATGTTTATGTCCTCTTCTTCCTTGTGAGATTCAAATCTGTGTGTATTTTTAATTTACATTTCATCTCATTTTAGCCGACTAGCCCCATTTTAAGGATTCAAGAGCCACGTGGCATTTTCTTCTTTATATAAATTATTCCAGAGACCCCCTACATTGCCTGCAGATATCAGGTCATCTCTTCACTGTTCTTCGAGAAAAGGTCATTCTCATCTTTGAAATGGAAGAAATACATTTGGAAACAATTTTATTATTTTTCATCAGCACAAAAGGGCAGATCACTGGATAGCAGGAAGAAATTATTCCATTCATTCTCTTCAGTCTCCAATTTTTCTCATGTCTATAAAACAGATAAAGGGTAATAAAATTGTCTGAGAAATAAAAGAAGACAAAGCAGCTGACTAGGAGAAGAATGATGTGGGTGGCTTGGATTTCAGGAGAGGGCCGGGGAGAGAGGGTGGGGCTGTGAATATGCGGGGCTCTCCGGCGGTGTTTGTAGAGAAGGGTCACCATGTAGAGACTGGACCACGCCATGAGGCTCACAAAGAGGAGATCTCGAATCAAGATGACACTCAAAAATGCCATTGAATAGTAGTGGTGTTCCAACTGGTTAGTTTGGCAATATAGTGTGGAATACCCAGAACCAACAATTGTGAAGTTGAGATTGGCTACTACTGTTTTGATGATGTGGATATAGATAAGCATGTTGATGACCCAGAAGAAAAGGAAAGAGGGGTAAATACACGTAGAGAGTTTCAATTTAAGCCACGCCCACTTAGAATGAACAGGACTGATGGTGATGGCTTGGTAGGCACTCAGGAGAGCGGTGGTACAGATGGAAAGACCCCGGGTAACTCTGTGTGTGAACAAAGTTGCTTTACAACCAACGTCGTCTAGAAAGTGTCGTACTCCAAAGGATGACATGACATCTGGTATCAACTTGAACATGATGGTCAAGACATTGACCAAAGTCAGGTGTATGAATATGACATCAATGGGCTTTTTCAGGTGAGACCGAGTTATGAAAGTGCACATTTTTAACTTGAAGAGGACCGAGTTCCCCATGAGCCCAATACAGATCTGAGATATGAAGAAAAATTCCAAAATTGCATCACTTGCAAGCATTATCTTAATCCTGTTTTATGGCTGTCATTAGGTCAACCAGACTTCAAACAAAGCAAAATAGATTATATCCTGAAATTATAAATTATAGGGTCTGTTCAACTTTTCTGTATTTCAGACCCACATATGGTGCTTTCAGAACTGGATTACAAGGATTCTTGAGAATCTTTGAGTACAGAATTCAGTTTTATGAAGAGGGTGTAATTCAAATACTAACATTAATTCTAGTATATTACCTATGGCATGTTGGGCAAATTAAAAAAAAGACAAATTTTAATTTGCATCTTAGAAGGCATTTTAAAGAACATTGATTTACTTGGCTGCACTGGATCTTAGCTGCGGCACGTGGGATCTAGTTTCCTGACCAGGGATTGAACCCAGGCCCACTGCATTGGGAGCATGGAGTCTTAGCCACTGGAGCACTAGAGAAGTCTCTAGAAGGCATTTTTGGCACATACATACAATAGAATTCTTTTTGTGTGCATGCTAAGTAGCTTCAGTCGAGTCTGACTCTTTGCCACCCATGAACTGTAGCCCACCAGGTTTCTCTGTCCTTGGGATTCTCCAGGCAGAATACTGGAATGGCTTGCCCATGCCCTACTCCGGGGAATCTTCCCTACCCGGGGATCAAACCAGTGTCTCTTTGTCTTTTGCTTTGCAGGTGGGTTCTTTACCACTAATGCCACCTGGGAAGCCCCAGTAGAATACTACTCGGTCATGAAAAAGAACTGCAGCAACATAGATGGATCTAGAGAAGTAAGTGAAGTAAGTGAGAAAGAGAAAGGCAAATACCACATGACCTCACTTACCTGTGGAATTTAGAACATGCAAAATCCAATCTATCTATGAAACATACACCGACTCAGAGACATAGAGAACAGCTTGTAGTTGCCAAGGGCTGGGGGAGAGGAATGGATTGGGGGTTTGAGATTAGCAGATGGAAACGGTTATATATGCATGGATAAACAACAAGGTCCTACTGGATAGCACAGGCAACTGTATTCAATATTCCAGGCTAAACCATAATGGAAAAGAATGCAAAAAAGAATGTTTAAAAGATGATATGGGGAATGCAAATGAGAGGCAATGGTAAGGCAGGAAAGCTGTGTACAGACTGGTTCCAATTTGGGAGAAATCACTCATAGAAAGAGCAAAAAACAGAGGTGTAGTGAGTGTTTCTCTGCTAACAAGATTCCCTCCAGGAAGTGAGATTCAAGAATTATTTTTAACTCTCCAAGTTTTTTCTATTTTTAATTGACCAAATATAATGAATGTGCTAGCCACAGGGACTTCCCTGGTGGTCCAGTGGTTAAAGAACTTCACCTTCCAGTTCAGGAGGTCGGGGTTCAATCCCTGATCAGGGAGCTAAAAGCCCACATGCCTAATGGCCAAAAAAACCCAAAGTATAAAACAGAAGCAATGTCATAACAAATTCAATGAAGACTTTAAAAATGGTCCACACACACACACAAATCTTAAAAAAAGAAAATGTATGCACAAATCTATATAATATTTCTTGAAAAAAGAAAACATTTTTCCTAAGAGTATCGAATTGCATTTTGTATCTGAACCCATATGTTTCAATAGTCTGACATTTCTAGAGAATGTTACACTTCTAAAACCTAAAGAGAATCATATGTATTTGAAGTTCGTGTTTAGAATTTTAACTACATTATACAATACCTCTAAGACAATTACCACTTAAGAATTCAACTCAGAGTCTTCCCTGGCATTCCAGTGGTTAACACTCTATGCTTTCAATGTAGGGGATGCAGGTTCAATCCTTGGTCCCGGAACTAAGATCCTACATGCAGCGCTGCATGGCTTCCCGCTCCCAACACAAATCATCTCATATAGAACTTTCCAAGTGGACAATTTACCTCATGCTGCCTTTGTCCCATTGGTCAATTGCATTTTTCAGTGACATTTTCTGTTCTTAATAGTAAGCACTACAGAGTTTTGGCATCTAATCGCTAATGGTCATGGATGCTGCTAAACATTTTACAATATAAGGGTCTGTTCCCACAACATGGAATGTTTTTTTAGCCTTAAATAGCAGTCATACTGTGGCTGATAAAACCCAAACTAATCAATATTCCATGTGTATTGCTGACTGCAAAATATCTCCAATCCATATCTTCTTGTAAACAATTTTATGTGCTTGTTACAAAACCAGAATTAGTCAGCTTACAGATAGAGTGTAAGAATGGTATGACCTCCATTAAGGCTGACATTGAAATTCACAAGGTTATTACCTCATCCATGTTTCTTGGAATTTGGAGTTTTCATGATTTCCGATTTCCTAGGCTTTGTAATAAAGTAAGAAGAAAATTAGAAAGAATTTTTTATCACTATCTTTAATCATTAACAGAATCTATACATGTTAAAAAGGAAACTGGTAGAATCATCAGCTTCATTTTTAGAATTTTAAAAACTGACATACAAGTTTACTGGAAGCAAAGTCAGTATAAAAATCATCTGAATTTCTGTATTCCAGTAGGATATTTGTTTTAAAATGAAATTTAAGGAATTATACATCTCAACAGCATAAAAATGTCTTGAACCCAGGAATTAATATATATTTAATAGAAAATATGTAAAGCCTCTAAGATAAATGATGTTATCAAGCATTTTTAAATGAAAATGAGTGTACTGTAATTCAATTTGAGATAAGAACTTATATACATAAAAATAGAAAGATGCTGGGAAAAACAAAAGTAAAGATAAGATTATAAAATAGTAATTAAATGAAACTGAGAGGCATTGCATTATATCAAATGTAAATAAATATCAGTTAGGGTGTAGACTATAAAGAGACCCAAAAAAACGTTAAAAAAGAGGAGGCATTTGTCAAGTGAAATTCTTTGGAATTTTAAATAGCTTTTAAGAAACAAAAAAGTCAAAAGTACAATGTAGAAAATACGATAGAGTTTTAAAAGGAAAATGAATTGAAGACAGCGAAAGAGTAATAAACACCTGTTCATTATTTAAGTAATTTAAGAAATTTAAGAAACATTATTTAAGAAATACTAAAAAAGGAAAAGAATAAAGTATAAAAAGCAACATACCTGAAGGAAAAGAAATCGTGACAATATTGTGAGAAAGAAGATAAATATATTCATATCAAAAAATTAGCAGATTATATCTGAGCAAATAATGAAGTCTCTGTAAGGAAGCTTGGGACTGGGAGTGAAAATATTGAAAAGATTTTTAGGGACTTCCCTGGTAGTCCAGTGGTTAAGACTCTGCGCTTCCCATTGCAGAGGGCATGGGTTTGATTTCTGGTGGTGGAACTAGGCTTCCACCGCCTCCTCAAGAAAATTAAAAAACGATTTTATACCTCTTTCTGGCTCTCAAACCACAGTGTCTCAGATCCTTACTGAAAGCAATTGGCTTCCCCAGGAAGGTGGGGCATCTTGGAAAGGCCGGGTCTGACCCGCAAAGACTGTATATGAGGGATGGGATGGCAGAGCGTGTCCTCCCAGCGGGTCCCCTTTGTCACCTGCTGTCTCCAGCACCTTGTTTGTTGAAGTCATCCTGATGCACCCAGAAGGGCAGCAAGTTGCTCTCCCAGAAGCAGAATGATTCTCCTGGTAAACTTATTAGGTTTATTGACAAGAAAGCAAAGGCAGGATCTGGGGACGTACTTTTCCCAGGTTGATCTACATCATTAAGTAAACGTCAGAATCTAGACAAGTGATCAAAGTTAGTTTCCACTCCCTGATGGAAATTCCCCCAGGACCTGATAAAAGCCTACCTCAGAGCAGCATCTCAGAGGATATGTTCACTTTTCCAACTCAGCCTCCTCTTCTGAAGCTTATTTTTTAAAACATCTTTTCTGACACAAAGCAATATATAACATGGGCTTCTCCAGGGGTGGTAGTGGTAAAGAACCTGCCTGCCAATGCAGGAGACATAAGAGAGCCGGGTTCGATCCCTGGGTCGGGAAGAGCCCCTGGAGGAGGGCATGGCAACCCACTCCAGTATTCTTGCCTGGAGAATCCCATGGACAGTGAAGTCTGGCAGGCAACCGTCCATGGGGTCGCAAAGAGTTAGACATGACTGAGCTGACTTAGCACAGCAGCACAATATATAACATTGAGTAAATTTAAGGTGTGATGATTTGAAGCAGGTATATATTGCAAAGCGATTATCATAATAAAAGTTGGTTAACCTCTCAATACTTCACATAATTACCATCGTTTTTTTGTGTGATAAGAATATATTTAAGTCAGCTCTCTTAGCAACTTTCAAGTGAACAATACAGTATTGTTAAGTATACTTTACTGTATACTGTATACTGTATACTAAGCTGTCCCTTAGATTCCTCCAAACCATTTATCTTAGAACTGGAGATGTATGGCCTTTGACTAAGATCTCTCCATTTTCCCCACACCCCAGTCCCTGACAGCTGCCCTTCTGCTGTTTCTATGAGTTTGGATGTTTTGGATATCACTTGTAAGTGAGATCATACAGCATTTGTCCTTCACTGTCTAACTTACATCGTTTAATGCTCTCAAGGTCCAGCCAAGGTCTTATAAGTTTCTTTTTAAATTTTTAATATTTACTTATTTTTGGCCATGTTGCACGTTGGATCTTAGTTCCTCAATTAGGGATGGCCTGAGCCCCCTGCAGTGGAAGCTCGGAGTGTTAACCAGTGGTGGCATTGTTCAGTCATTCAGTCGTGTCTGACTCTCTTCGACCCCATGGACTGCAGCCCGCTAGGCTCCTCTGTCCATGGGATTCTTCAGGCAGAATACTGGAGTTGGCTACCATTTCCTTCTCCAGGGGATCTTCCTGGCCCAGGGATCAAACCTGAGTCTCCTGCATTGCAGGCAGACTACCTTCTGAGCCACCAGGGAAGCCCCCAATATCTAAAGTAAATTGATGCAAAACTGGAATTTGGTTTTCTATCTACTGAGAGGACAATTTAAAAAAAAATTGATCTGCACTTGATTGCTGTTGCTGTTGTTCAGTCCCTAAGTCCCATCTAACTTTTTTCGATCCCGTGGACTGTCACCTGCCAGGCTCCCCTGTCCATGGGATTTCCCAGGCAAAGATACTGGAGTAGGTTGCCATTTTCTTCTCCAGGGGATCCTCCCTGACCCAGGGGTCGAACCTGCGTCTCCTGCACTGGCAGTTGAATTCTGAGCCACCAGGATTTCTAATAAACTTTTTCCTTACCTTTAAGTCATTTGCCTAAATAAATAAATGAAGATCTTGTGCCGTGTCAAATTAGTTATGCTCTATGTTATCTTCATCATGTCTTTGTTTTTTAAGTAGATCTGGTCTTGATAGCATTAAAAGATCTACGTTTTCCCTTAGCTTCTGTATTTGCCTACAAAATCTTTGTAATTTTGGTTAAATGGATAACTAAGCATTGTTTCCAACTGACCTATTTGACTAAGTGTTTTAAAACCCTTTAATCTTTTTTACAAACTTTTAGAACATTAAGTTAAATTCTAAACAAGGTCTTCTTGACTTTGGACTAACTTTAAGATATTCAGAGGCCCCTGAAATATCTCAAAGATTTGTTTTCTCTCCTTATTGAGAAAAAAGAGATTAAACTAACTAGGTATATTTGATATATTAAATTACATGGGAAGCATTGTCAAATAAATAACATTAACAGTTTATTAACAATGTGTCTATAGAGGTATTTTATAAGTGTCCCGGAAATTGTAGGAAATTCCTAGAAGCCGTATAGGTCCTGCCATGAAATTTTATCTGTCATCAAAATTAAGGCTCATACAAAAAGACTGAATTAGAATATCAAGAAAATACCCTGGGCTTCCCTGGTGGCACAGTGGATAAAAATCTGCCTGGCAGTGCAGGAGACACGGGTTTGATCCCTGGTCTGGGAAGATCCCACATACCATGGAGCAACTAAGCCCTTGAGCCACAACTGCTGAAGCCTGTGCACCTAGAAACCCATGCTCTGCAACAAGAGAAGTCTCCGCAATGAGAAGCCCAAGTACTGCAATTAAAGAGTAGCCCCTGTTTGCCACAACTAGAGAAAAGCCCTAGGAGCAATGAAGACTCAGCACAGTCAAAAGGAAATGAATACACAGTTTAAATACCCTAAATGACTTTTATGAAAACATATATACACAGTCACCCTTCTTAATTTGGGGTGTCATATCCTTCAGACAACCTGATGAATATTCTTATAAAATGTTTTATCTATTTACATAAACTCAACATCATAAACATGATTTCATCAAGATGAGATATACCCCCTGATATAGGTCAGAAGATCTATAGGTTATCAAATCCCTGGATGCTGGATATAAAAAAAAAAAATCTGCAATACAACATCTTTTGTAAAGGACTTTCTCTATTTGATACTTATAAAGACTCAGAAAGGAATGTCTTCAAGAGTAGAAATTCATCACCTCGGGCAATATTATGCAAAGAAGCATTTATATAAGACTTTATAAGATGAAATTAGTAGAGGAGCTATGAACTGCCTTACACTTTTTGAATAGTGTGGAAACATAGGTTAAAATTTTGAATTGTCACTTGACCCCAAAAGCCACCTTTAGAAATCAGTTCTATAACATAAGAGCACCTATACACAGAGAAAAGATATGGAAAGATATTCCCTGAACTGTTATATGTAGTGGGGAAAAATAAAACCAACTGAATTCCTGGGAATAGTGGAATAGTTGAAACCAATGTGGGAGAATCCATATCATGAAACAATCTCTGACTCTTTCATTGAGTTTTGTCTGTATGTGCCAATGTGTTTTGTTAGGATGGGGTGACTTTGTCACACTGTTGGTGGAGCTGACTCTGTCATTTTGGGGTCCTCAGCTACTGGTCATCCTTCTTCTACTGAATCTTCCCCATGTCATCTCATCTCCTGCCCCACGATACTGTCCAGAGATTCAAGGTCACCTACATGATGAATCTCCTCTTGCCCAGGCAGGTTACCATCTTGCTTGGGTCCTGTCTATGTGTTTGGGACTTCAAGCCTGCAGTCACATTCCAGGGCAGCCGGACACTTGCATCTCCAGGTCTTGGCATACCTGGTCCTGCTTCCAGGTAAATGTCTGATCATTCAGATAATAAGAGTCTTTGGGTTTCTTGGTGTGATTTTTTGGCCCAGTATAGGAAGGGGCGATGCATATGTCTCCTTCGTCATTGCCAGCATCCTAGATGGCTGGACTCATGTCTAGCCCATATAGACACCCAAGGAATATTGTGATAAAGGAATGTTGCCACGCTCTCCATTACCCTTAAAGATCAAACTATTTTCTCTTGTGTAGTTGTCTTTCATTTGAAAAAGATTTTTTTTGCCTAGCCAATAGCATCCTAAAACCTTAACAGGCATAATGTCTGGCAACAATATTTCAGTTTAAAAAAAAAACAAAACTTTTAATAGGCAAAGCCTGGATAAAATACGGCAATTATGAATGGCTGGGTTTTTGGATTGGTGAATATCAATAGGATGCAATTAAAAAAAAAAAAAATAGGTGGGACTTGCCTGGTGGCCCAGTGGCTAAGACTGTGCTCCCAATGCCAGGGGCCCGGGTTTGATCCCTGGTCAGGGACCGACATCCCACATGCACCAACTAAAGATCCCAAGAGCCACAACTGAGACACAGTGTAACCAAGATAAATAAAAAGAAATATTTTTTTAAAAAAGGAAAACCTGCCATTTGGAACAATTTGGGAAACTGAGCATTATTATGCTTTTCGAGATAAGTCAGACAGAGAAAGGCAAGCCACATGATCTCATTTATATGTGGAATCTAAAAAAGCCTAATTCAGGATAAATATCCAATGGTGTTGCTTATATGTGGTGTCAAAGAAAGTCGTACAAATGAACTTGTTTACAAAACAGAAAGAGAATCACAGGTGTAGAAAACAGCCTTATGATTAAAAGTAGGGGTGGGGAGGAGGGTAAAGTGGGAGATTGGGATTGACATATACCCAATGCTGTATATAAAAGAGATAACTAATAAGGACCTACTTATAGCACAGGGAACTCTACTCAATACTCTGTAATGGCCTATATGGGAAAAGAATCTAAAAAAGAGTATATTTATGTATATGTATAACTGAATCTCTAGTCTTTCCCATTCTGTTGTTTTCCTCTATTTCTTTGCATTGATCACTGAGGAAGGCTTTCTTGTCTCTTCTTGCTGTTCTTTGGAACTCTGCATTCAGATGCTTATATCTTTCCTTTTCTCCTTTGCTTTTCGATTCTCTTCTTTTCACAGCTATTTGTAAGGCCTCCCCAGACAGCCATTTTGCCTTTTTGCATTTCTTTTCCATGGGGATGGTCTTGATCCCTGTCTCCTGTACAATGTCACGAACCTCATTCCATAGTTCATCAGGCACTCTATCTATCAGATCTAGGCCTTTAAATCTATTTCTCACTTCCACTGTATAATCATAAGGGATTTGATTTAGGTCATACCTGAATGGTCTAGTGGTTTTCCCTACTTTCTTCAATTTCAGTCTGAATTTGGCAATAAGGAGTTCATGATCTGAGCCACAGTCAGCTCCGGGTCTTGTTTTTGTTGACTGTATAGAGCTTCTCCATCTTTGGCTGCAAAGAATATAATCAATCTGATTTTGGTGTTGACCATCTGGTGATGTCCATGTATAGAGTCTTCTCTTGTGTTGTTGGAAGAGGGTGTTTGTTACGACCAGTGTATTTTCTAACATTTCTTCTAACAGAAGCAGAAGATATTAAGAAGAGATGGAAAGAATACACAGAAGAACTGTACAAAAAAGATCATCATGACCCAGATAATCATGATGGTGTGATCACTCATCTAGAGCCAGACATCCTGGAATGTGAAGTCAAGTGGGCCTTAGAAAGCATCACTACAAACAAAGCTAGTGGAGGTGATGGAATTCCAGTGGAGCTATTTCAAATCCTGAAAGATGATGCTGTGAAGGTGCTGCACTCAATGTGCCAGCAAATTTGGAAAACTCAGCAGTGGCCACAGGACTGGAAAAGGTCAGTTTTCATTCCAATCCCAAAGAAAGGCAATGCCAAAGAATGCTCAAACTACCGCACAATTGCACTCATCTCACACGCTAGTAAAGTAATGCTCAAAGTTCTCCAAGCCAGGCTTCAGCAATATGTGAACTGTGAACTTCCTGATGTTCAAGCTGGTTTTAGAAAAGGCAGAGGAACCAGAGATCAAATTGCCAACATTCGCTGGATCATGGAAAAAGCAAGAGAGTTCCAGAAAAGCATCTATTTCTGCTTTATTGACTATGCCAAAGCCTTTGACTGTGTGGATCACAATAAACTGTGGAAAATTCTGAAAGAGATGGGAATACCAGAGCACCTGACCTGCCTCTTGAGAAATCTATATGCAGGTCAGGAAGCAACAGTTAGAACTGGACATGAAACAACAGACTTGTTCCAAATAGGAAAAGGAGTACGTCAAGGCTGTATATTGTCACCCTGTTTATTTAACTTCTATGCAGAGTACATCATGAGAAACGCTGGGCTGGAAGAAACACAAGCTGGAATCAAGATTGCTGGGAGAAATATCAATAACCTCAGATATGCAGATGACACCACCCTTATGGCAGAAAGTGAAGAGGAACTCAAAAGCCTCTTGATGAAAGTGAAAGTGGAGAGTGAAAAAGTTGGCTTAAAGCTCAACATTCAGAAAACGAAGATCATGGCATCTGGTCCCATCACTTCATGGGAAATAGATGGGGAAACAGTGGAAATAGTGTCAGACTTTATTTTTTGGGGCTCCAAAATCACTGCAGATGGTGACTGCAGCCATGAAATTAAAAGACACTTACTCCTTGGAAGGAAAGTTATGACCAACCTAGATAGCATATTCAAAAGCAGAGACATTACTCTGCCAACAAAGGTTCGTCTAGTCAGGGCTATGGTTTTTCCTGTGGTCATGTATGGATGTGAGAGTTGGACTGTGAAGAAGGCTGAGTGCTGAAGAATTGATGCTTTTGAACTATGGTGCTGGAGAAGACTCTTGAGAGTCCCTTGGACTGCAAGGAGATCCAACCAGTCCATTCTGAAGGAGATCAGCCCTGGGATTTCTTTGGAAGGAATGATGCTAAAGCTGAAACTCCAGTACTTTGGCCACCTCATGCGAAGAGTTGCCTCATTGGAAAAGACTCTGATGCTGGGAGGGATTGGGGGCAGGAGGAGAAGGGGACGACAGAGGATGAGATGGCTGGATGGCATCTGGGTGAACTCCGGGAGTTGGTGATGGACAGGGAGGCCTGGCATGCTGCGATTCATGGGGTCGCAAAGAGTTGGACACAACTGAGTGACTGAATTGAACTGAACTGATAACTGAATCACCTTGCCGTACACCTGAAACAAACACAATGTAATTTCAATAAAAATTTTAAAAATAATAAAAGATACCATAATTTAAAATTTTAAAATGAAAATTAAGAAAGGCTGACTCCTAGAAACAGACAGCAGAATGTGATTGTCAGGGGCTGGACAATGGGGGAAATTGAGAGATCTTGGTCAAAGGACACAAACTGCCATTTCTAAAACGAATAATTTCTGGGACTCTAGTCAATAGCCTGGTTACTCTAGTTAATACTAATTAACAAGACTGCACTGTATACTTGAGAGTTACCGGGAGTGTCGATCTTGAATGTCCTACACACGCAGAGAGACACAGGCACACAGGTAATCATGTGAGATAGCTGAGACATTGCCTGTATTATGGTAGTCATTTTGCAATATCAGTTGACCAACAACACGAAGGTTAGGGGCTCTGATGCCCGCACAATTGAAAATCCAGTGAGCCCTCTGTATTTGTGGTCTTGGATCAGTGAATTCAGTCAACCGTGGATCGTGTAGAACTGCAGTACATAATTAGTGGGAAAAATGATCCATGTATAAGTGGATCCGCTCATTTGCAAACCCATGCAGTTCAGTGTATCAAATCACCACATTATACTCCTTAAACTTACACAGTGTTACATGTCAACTCTATTTCAACAAAACTGCACGAAAAGTAAACAATAAAAGCAGGAGGCATAATATATGTGGAATTTAGAAAGATGGTAACGATGACCCTACATACGAGACAGCAAAAGAGACACAGATGTAAAGAACAGACTTTTGGATTCTGTGGGAGAAGGCGAGGGTGGGATGATTTGAGAGAATAGCATTGAAACATGTATATTATCATATGTGAAACAGATTGCCAGTCCAGGTTCGATGCTTGAGGCAGGGTGCTCAGGGCTGGTGCACTGGGATGACCCAGAAGGATGGGACGGGGAGGGAGGTGGGAACGGGGTTTCAGGATGGGGAACACATGTACACCCATGGCTGATTCATGTCAATGTATGGCAAAACCACTACAATATTGTAAAGTAATTAGCCTCCAATTAAAATTAATTAATTAATTAAAAAAAAAAAAGCAGGAGGCATAAAAGGCTAAAGAGGGAAAGTGAACCGTGATTTCTGAGGAGCTGCTCTGAAGTCAGAGTTTAACAAGTCTTGGGGGAATTTCCATCAGCGAAGTGAAAACTGACTTTGATCACGTCTCTCGATTCTGAAGTTCATGATGTAGATCTATTGGGAAAATGTACATCCCCAGATGGTGCCTTTGCCTCCTCGTCAATAAATCTAATAAGTTTACCAGGAGAATCACTTTGCATCTGGGAGAGCAATTTGCTCCCCTCTGGGTGCATCAGGATGACCCCAGCAAACAAGGTGCTGGAGACAGCAGGTGATAAGGGGACCCCCTGGGAGGAGAAGCCCTGCTATCTGGTCTCCCATATACACTCTTTGTGGGTCAGACCCAGCCTGTCCAAGATGCTTCCGCCTTCTTGGGAAATCTGACTGCTTTCCTTAAGGATCTGAGACTCTCAGCCTCAAGAAAGGGACAGTGGTATGGAGACCTTTCCAGTATTCCCTTTCCCCATTCAAAACTTCCTTATGGAGTCTGCCATTTTTTTCAGACTTAACCTTCAGTTAATTTTCTGTTCAATAGAAGCGTATTTTATCTTCTTTCTTCTAATATAGCCCCCATTCTCTTTTCTATTGCTCTGCTTTCTTCCTTCTTTCATTTCTTTCACTCATTAGTATCACTTATTGCTCTCCAATACTGTTTCACTGTCCCTCTTTCTGTTTCCATTTAAAACCATATCACATTTTCTTTATTGTATTTGACTTTCAGTGTATTATTAGCAGCTATTTGAAAATTCCATATGGTCCATGTATCAGCTAATATCACCCTTTATTTACGTTTTCTTTTGTCTCTGTTCTCTACATTTGGGTTGTGCTTCATCACTCCGTCGTGTCCAACTCTGTGAGACCCCATGGACTGTAGCCCGCCAGACTCCTCTGTCCCTGGAATTCTCCAGGCAAGAATACTGGAGTGGGTTGCCATTTCCTTCCTTCAGGAGATCTTCCCAAACCCAGGGATCGAACACACATCTCCCGTGTCTCCTGCATTTGCAGACAGGTTCTTTACTGAACCAGGGGGGAAGCCCTTTCTCTACATTTAGTTGCTATAAATTTACATGTGATAAAATTTGCCTCTTTCACTTCATTCCTTTTCCAGCCATCAGTATGTCTCACCTTTGTTTTTCTATTTTAAGATTTTATTTTTAATAGATAATACCTTTTGTTATTGTATTTTTATGGATAATGTCATTTATCTCAAATTATTTTACATCATTTTCAATTAAAATGCTTTAATCACATGTAGACAAATATACATCATTGTTTCCTCTTAGAAGTTTTACATATTTCTAATCACACATTAACTCCTAGATTTAACAGATTTTATGCTATATTAATAACACTTTAAATTGCACTTAAAAACTGTTTTTATGTTGGCACATAGAAATCCAAAAAAAATTTTTTTACTGACTTTGCTTTCAGTAATCCTGAAAATCACTCTTAAATAGTCCAATAATTCAATAATAACCAATAATATTGGTTTCCTTCTTTAAATTTATATATTGTCAATGACAAAAAGTCTTCCTTCTTCACTTTCTTTCTTTACAGTAAAGGCCATGAAATCTGAAAAAATGAGGAATAGAAGGAGTGAGAGAAAATATTTTTACTTAGTGCCGATCTCAAATGTAAAGCTTTTCTTATGTAGCCTGAATTAGGAGTCTTGTCATTGTTGATGCTTTTGTCAGGGTAAGATTATTCCTTTCCATTGTTAATACCTAAATATTTCTATCATAAATATATGTTGAATATCTTAAATTTTATCATATGATCTTCTGCATATATTAAAGTGATCATCTACTTTTGTTCTTTTAGCCTACTAGTTTGGGTAATCATGCAGATGAAGTTTCAACTGTTCAGCTTATCTTTATGTTCAGATAAACCTTTGATTAAGTGCTTGCTGTTTTAATGCACTGTAAACATAATTTTACAGTTATTCTGTAACTTTTTTTGAAGTTTTTGCTTATGTAACAGAGTTGGCATTGTCTTTTTCATACTTTGTTATTTTTTTGCTTCCAAAGTTATGTTAAGCCCATAATATGATTGATGGAATATTCTGTTATTCTCCCCTTAGCAGTGGTTCATAGATGTTATTTATATCTGCTGTGTTTGGCACACTTCAACATCGAAACATTCTTCGGTATATCTTCTGGATGAATTTTTCCTACTGATCAGTGTTATCATGAGGAACTTTATATACTTATGTCTTTCTATTATGTCAATATATTTGGGGGGTAAGTTAAAGTCTTCTGGAATTTTGTCCCCCAGTCTCCTAAATTTCCAAATTTACTGGCATAGATAACGGTGTCGTTGTTGTTCCGTTGCTAAGTCACGTTGGACTCTTTGAGACCTCCTGGACTGCAGCACGCCAGGCTCCCCTGTCCTTCACCATCTCCCAGAGCTTGCTCAAACTCATGTCCACTGAGTCCGTGATGCCTTCCAACCATCTCTTCCTCTGTCACCCTCTTCTCCTTTGGCTTTCAATCTTTCTCAGCATCAGGGTCTTTTCCAGTGAGTTGGCTCGATGATTGTAATATCATGTTATTTTTCTAGTATTTGTCAACTTCTCCATCCTAGCAACATTTTTTAATTCTAATATTATTTGTGAATTCTCCATTTTTTAGACCTAATTCTATATCAGAGATTCTCAAGAATTCCTGGAATTGAGGGTCTGGAAGTGACACATCTTGGCCTGAAATACAGAAGAGTTAAACATTCCTACCCCTTACCTTGACACTGAACTGTCAATCCTTATATCCTTTCACAGCCTCCATTATGTATAACTTCACAATATAATTGATTTTATTTTAAACCTGGTTGACCCCACTATAGTGTATAAAACATCCATCTCATAATGTTTCCAAGTGAAGTGATCTGGGGACTTTTCTTCATATTTCAAATTAGTATTGGGTTCATGGGGAACTCATTGCTTTTCATGCTTTGTGTGTGTATCTTCTTAGATAAAAATCACCTGAAAAAACCCATAGATTTGATTTGTATACATCTGACCTCGGTCAATGCTTTGACCATCTTGTTCAAGTTGATACCAGACATTGTGTCATCCTTCGGAGTAAAACATTTTCTGGATGATGTTGGCTGTAAGGCCACTTTGTACATATATAGAGTTACCCGGGGTCTTTCCATCTGTACCACTGCTCTCCTGAGTGGGTACCAAGCCATCACTATCAGTACTATTCATTCGAGGTGGGCATGGCTTAGATCTAAACTCTCTACGTGCATTTACTCCTCTTTCCTTTTCTTCTGGATCACCAACATGCTCATCTATAGCTACATCATTGAAACTGTAGAAGCCAATCACAATGTCACGATTGTTGGTTTGGAGTATTCGACACTACACTGCCAAACGAGTCAGTTGAGACAGAATCATTCGGTTGCATTTGGAAGTGTCGTAATAATTCGAGATCTCCTCTTTGTGATCCTCATGATGTGGTCCAGTCTCTACACCGTGAATCTCCTCTACAAACACCGCCAAAGGGCCCAGCACATTCACAGCCCCAGCCTCTCTCCCCAGTCATCTCCTGAAATCAAAGCCACCCACACTATTCTTTTGCTGGTAAGTTGCTTCGTTTTCTTCCATTGCTCAAACAACTTCATTGTCTTCTATGTGTTTCATAAACCTGAGAAAGATTCAAGACTGAAGAGAATTACTGGGATATTTTCATCCTGCTACCCAACCGTCTGCCCTTTTGTGCTGCTGAAAAACAGTAAGATTACTTCCAAATTGACTTCTTCCCTCTCCAAGCTGAGAATCATCTTTTCTTGAAAGATATCCAATAGATGGTCTCATATCCACAACTTCCTGTGACAACCAAAGAGTCTCTATAATTTACAGAAGGAAAAAAAATGCTGTGTGGCTCTTGAACTCTGAAATGGGGCGAGTATGAATTGAGACAAGTTCTCCATTAAAAAATACATACAGACTGGAAATCTTATAATGAAAAAGAGCACATCAATATGAAATTAATAATTTCCATACTGACTACTTGTTTACAATGCTGCTGCCAAGTCACTTCAGTCGTGTCCGACTTTGTGTGACTCCAGAGCCGGCAGCCCACCCCCCCCACGTCCCTGGGATTCTCCAGGCAAGAACACTGGAGTGGGTTGCCATTTCCTTCTCCAATGCATGAAAGTGAAAACTGAAAGTGAAGTCGCTCAGTCGTGTCCGACTCTAGCGACCCCATGGACTGCAACCTACCAGGCTCCTCCGTCCATGGGATTTTCCAGGCAAGAGTACTGGAGTGGGGTGCCATCGCCTTCTCCGCTTGTTTACAATATTTTGAGTTAAAATGCATATTACAATGTGATTAAAACTAACTTTATCTGCTTAATTTTGCTCTATTGAAAATGTGGCTGCTACCTTGCTCAACCAACTCTGGGAACACAGTAAGTCGCCTACATACGAAACCTGCATGTTGTGAACTCTCATAGATGTGGGTGTTGTTTGTAATCATGTCCAATCACATAAGTTAGTTCACATAGCTAGAGTACATTGTCTCTTGCACACATTCTCTGTAAGTGGTTGTGTTTTGCGTCCTTTACTGGACAGTACTACGTAGAGTTCTGTGGTACAGTACCTTTAATTCAAGCCAGATCTACAAGAGGCTGACTTCACTGAACTCCCTGGTGTGCCACGAGGAGCTTACTAATGAAACTGATGAAGACCTGATGGAATCAGAAGCCCGGAGAAAGGACAACGAGAGACAAGAGGAAGAAGAACTCACTGAAGAACCAAAGAGATTCACGATGCAGGAAAGGGGAAGGGGATTTTCTTCATTCCAGGAGGCACTGTTTGTGTTTTGAAGCACGGGACCTGAACGGAGAATGGTACAGGGAGGTTGCGTCAGCCGTTCAGAATGCAATCCAGTACTGCCGTGTCATCTATGAGGAGAAAAAAAAAAGAGAGAGCTTCGAACCAGACATCACCAGATCGTTTCTTCATGGGAGTAGATAAAATTGAATCCAGCAAGGAACCAGAATCTGTGCCATCAACGTCAGGAGTGGGTGAATTTGTGGCTTGCCCTCTGTCTCCTATTGCTGATGACCCTTCAGCTCTGCCATCCCCCACCACGTCTCTCTCCTCCGGTTAGTGATTCTTCTGTCCTGTTCACTCGGTGCCAGCCCCTGTATGCCAGCTGCTGTACTGCACTACTGTACTTTTTGAGGTTCTCTAAGATTAAAAAAGTTTTCTGTATTTTTAGTGTCTGGTTTTTTATGTATTATTTGTGTGAAAAGTATTATAGATCTATTACGGCACAGTACTATACAGACAATTGCATCGTCGACTTAAAAAAAAAACAGTCACCAACTAAAAGTTGACAGTTATGTTTTATTCGGTGGGAATTCTTAGGACTTCAAGCCTGGGAGGCAGCATCTCAAATGACACTGAGAGAACTGCTCTGAGGAGGCAAGGGGACGACCCAGGTCATACAGAGGTTTTGCAACAAAGGGCAGGTAGTCAGAACATCAAATGATTATTGTTATTTAAGGAAAACCAGATATTCCAAGTGAAGGAATTCAGCGCTTTTTTATGCATGGGAAGACACAAGATGACCACATGACCTCATTACCACACTGATGTTTTAGTTATAAGGAAAGCCGAAACAGCCAAAGGGCCACCTAAGAGGCTACACCTGGGAGCAGCTGTGATTTGGTCAAAGTTATTACCATGTAAATTTACACCACATAATACCAGTGTGTTGGGTTTCAATGTGGGCACTTTCTGCCCTGGAATGAGATTTATAAACTTTCCTCTTGGCTTTGAAAGGGGAAAAAAAAAAAAAAAAAAGGCTCTGTTAAAGGTCCTCTGCAAAGTCCTTCTCAAGAATATTAAGTGGCTCACATGGGCATGTACAACAATTCTTCAAATGTCACAGCCACTGCCCAGCACTGCTCATGCCTTCAGGCCTTAGACTTGCACTGTCCAGGATGGCAGCAAGTAGACACTGGTGGCTATTTAAATGGAAATTGATTTAAATTCAGTGAGCTTAAATAGTCACTCATGTTTTGGTGATCTCTGAATAAGATCTGTACCTGAGTTAACAGAATCTTATGAGAATAAATTTCCTGGTTATTGGGAGTATGCTGGGGCTTCCCAGGTGGCTCAGTGGTAAAAACAAAAACAAAAACCCTGCCTGCCAGTGCAGGAGACACAGGTTCAATCTCTGGGTCGGGGAGATCCCCTGGAGAAGAAAATGGAAACCCACTCAGTATTCTTGCCTGGGAAACCCTATGGACAAAGGAGCCTGGCGGGCTACAGTCCAGGGGGTCGCAAAGAATCGGACAGGACTGAGCATGCACGCAGGTACATGGTGCCAGGAAGGCTAAGATGGTATCCATGGCAGGGAGCTGGGTGAAGGGTACATGGGAAAGCTCTGTGCTAATCTTTGCAACTTCTTGTGAGTCTAAAGGACTGCAAACTAAAAAGTTACACCCCTCCAAAAAAAATCACGTCCAAAAAAAAAAAAAAATTCACGTCTACAGGGGCACTAACCAGGTTTCAAACGCTCAAAGGAACCACAGGGGCCTGGTGCTAAGATACTGGACACCTAGATGCACAGTGTTTCTGCAGAGATGCTATTGGACGGCGCTGTCCGAAACCCGGCGTCCACTGGACCGGGTTCCCTCCCATTCCAGCTCTGGAGCCCTCGTTGGCCTCCTCGTGGCCCCACACCCCACCCTCACCCATCCGGGTGCACGCTCTGATGCTGCAGCAGGTTGCTGGGATGCGTGAAGCCCTTGCCACAGAGACCACACTTGTAGGGCGTGTCTCCCGTGTGCAGCCTCTCATGGACTGCGCGGTAGTTCAGGTCCTTGAAGTGCCTGGGGCAGAAGCGACAGGCGTGGGGGCGCACGGGGCTGTGCACCCGGCGATGCTGCAGGAGCAGCGAGGGCCTGGAGAAGGCTTTGCCGCAGGCGTCACAGGGGTAGGGCCGCTCGCCTGTGTGCGTGCGCCGGTGGATGGCAAGGTAGGACGATTGCTTGAAAGCCTTGCCGCATGTGGCGCACCGGTAGGGCCGCTCCCCAGAATGCACGCGGCGGTGAGAGGCCAGCGCGTTGGACTGCTTGAAGGCCTTGGCGCACAGCGGGCACACGAAAGGCCGATCGCCCGTGTGCACGCGCTCGTGCACCCGCAGGCTGTGACTGTGGGTGAAGCGCTTGCCGCACACCCCGCACGCGTGCGGCTTGTCCACGCAGTGCTGCCGCCGGTGGAGAAGCAGGGCCGGCCCTGCCGTGAAGGCCTTGCCGCAGTCCGGGCAGGGGAAGGGCCTCGAGGGAGCGTGCAGCGGCTCATGGCGATGGAGCTCATAGGGGGTCTTGAAGCGCTTCGGGCAGGACTGGCAGGGGAAGGGACGCTCGCCCGTGTGGATGCGGCGGTGCTCCTAGGGACGGGGAGAGCATAGGGAGTGAGGACACGCATCTCTGCATGACACTCCTCTCCAGACAGATTCACCCCTAGTCCTCCTAGGTCTCCGGGAAAGAGACTAGGTTAAAGTATACATTTGTTGTATACTTCACGCCCGACTCTTTGGCGACCCCATGGACTGTAGCCCGCACGCCCCTCTGTCCATGGGATTTCCCAGGCAAGCATACTGGAGCGGGTTGCCATTCCCTTCTCCAGGGGCTCTTTCTTCCCAACCCAATTGAACCCCTGCCTCCTGTTTGGCAGGTGAATTCTTTACCACTGAGCCATCAGGGAAGCCCATGAAGGTACACATACCAATTGTTTAAGCATTTTTTAAAACTACAAATCAAACTATCAAATAAAATAAGTTCTTCCTTCTCCTTAACAAATAGACCTTCACCATGATCTAGAAGCCTGGGTTCGAATTCACAATTTTTGGAATCCTCAGAATTGCACACTAGAACTCGGTGGCCCAGGTCAGCTGGCAGGGGCTTCTCAGGCCTCAGGGGATATTGCACCCACAGATGGACAGCCCTGCCCAGATGCCCAAGCCTCCCTGCCTCCCTTCCAGGCTAGAGGGTTATTCCTGCTAGAGGGGGGCAAAGTGCACCTGGGGATGGTGGATCTGGAGACAGCCCTGGAAGCAGCCTTAGGGCTCCTTGGGCAAAGAATTTCAGGCTCCCTGGTCTCAATGGACGTAAGTTTGAGCAAACTCCGGAAGATAGTGAAGGACGGGGAAGCCTGGTGTGCTGCACTCCATGGAGTCGCAGAGTCAGACGCGACTGAGCAGCTGAACAACATCTGGTTCAACGCCCTGCCCCGCCCCTTTCTACAGGCCCCGCCCATCTCTGGACACCTCACCCATCCCCGTTCAGCCCTACCCCTTTTCTGCAGGCCCCGCCTCCTTTGGCCCCGCCCCGCGGACCGCACCTGTAGGTTGCTGGCTCGCTTGAAGCGCTTGCCGCAGGCGTCGCAGCCGTGCGGCCGTTCGTCGCTGTGCACCAGCCGGTGACTCTTGCAGTCCGAGTGGCGTTTGAAGGCGGCCGCGCACAGACCACAGCGGAAGGGCCGCGCGGCCGTGTGCACCACCTCGTGGCTCAGCAGCTCCCACGCGCGCTTGAAGGCCTTCCCGCAGGCGGCGCAGCTGAATCGCCTGGGCCGTGCCAGCTCCTCCCAGCCCTCAGAGCCGGCGCCGAGCAAGCCTGGCCCCCTCTTCTCGGAGCGCTCCTCCACGGAACCGTCGGGCACCAGGCGCGCGGTCGAGTACGCCCCGTGCTCGTCGATGAGCTGCACCAGGGTCCCCGACTCCGCCTCGGCTCCTCCGGGCGCCTGGGAGAGGTGGAGAGAGGGCACAGTCCTAGGGTCATCCGCCCCCTCTCCCCCGATTCCACAGCTGCCTAGGCATGGCCGTGGCTTGAAACTGCAATTGTCTGATCTGCAAAATGGGCAGATAACGGGACCTCCCTCCTGGAGCGGCAGCGATGCGGATCAAATGGGTTATGATTGAAGTCCTGTCCCCTCACTCCACGCCTGGCCCTTCTAATGCCTTCATCTGAGGAAAAGGCAGCTTCTTTCCTTCCAAGTGCTCGGGGCAAAAACCTGCCACCTCTTTCTCACACACCTTCATCTAATCCCTTATTAAGCCTGTTGGCGCCAACATGAAAATACATCCAGAATCGGACCACATCTCATCACCTCCACAGACAGCACCCTCTTATGAGCCCAATCACCTCTTGCCCGTGCGGCGTGCTCAGTCGTGTCCGACTCTTTGTGACCCTATGGACCGTAGCCCGCCAGGCTTTTCTGTCCATGGGATTCTCCTGGCAAGAATACTGGAGTGGGTTGCCGTGCCCTCCTCCAAGGGATCTTCCCGACCCAGGGATCGAACTCGCGTCTCTTATGTCTTCTGCACTCGCAGGCGGGCTCTTTACCGCTGGTGCCACCTGGGAAGCCCCATCTCTTGCCCGGGTTACTGCAATTGTCTGCTCTCTCGATTCCCTGCCTCAAACCCCAATCCCCAGGTCTGTTCCCCACGCGGCCGCCAGAGGGCGCCTGTCAACACCTACGTGAGCTCACGTCGGTTCTCCGCTCAGTGCCCTGAAGAGTCCTCACCAAGACCCAGGAGGCCCTGCACCACCCGCCTGCGTTCCCCCTTGGACCTCCTCTCTCGCTGTCTCCCCTAGGCCCACCAGGCTCTGGCCACACCCAAAGCCTCCTCAAGGGAGTTGGTGCCTGGGACCCTTTTCCCCTCCCTCACCTTGATCGGGTCTTTGGTCTAACGTCACTTCTCCCCGAGACCTTTCCTTCTCATCAAGCCAGGAGGTGATAGACCTGGGGATCAAACTCATAGCTGCTTGAACCTCTATGCAGACTGAGACCCAGCCCCTGGGGTGGGGGGTGGGGTCTCACCTCTTCTTCTGGGTCCTCAGCATCCTCAGGGTGTGTCCTCAGGTGAGATGGATCAAACCCCAGACAGTCTGGGGGTTCTCCGGGATCCACTTCTCCATCTCCCGGCTTCATGAGGTGGAGTCTGTCCCTGATCAGCTCTTGGGCTCTGGATGCTGAAGGGAGTGTGAGGCAGGGCTGCTACAGGTCAACTCCTAGTGGTGAGGAGGCAAAGGGGGCTGAGGAAGAAAGAAGGGAGGGACAGGGAGGGTTTTCTCCACGCTGCTGGTGTTGAAAGGGAGAACTCCTCAGAGTTCTCATCTGCCCTGGGGGTGGCGGGGGTGGCAAGGAAGGCCTTTTCTCTCCAATACCCTCCTCGGAACAATGGCAGACATTCCCATGGCCTCCACCACCAACTACACACTGTACTCTCCCTCGCCACAGCCCTGAAACCGGTGTCCTCGCCCAGCCTAGCTCCCGGGCCTCCCTGCCTCCGGTCTCTCCTCTCCAGTCCATTTCGCACACGGCCCCAGGCAGGTCTTTCTACACCCAGAGCTGATCTTGCCTGTCTCCGGCTCACAACCCGCCCATGGCTCCGCAGTACCGTGGGACGGCGTCAGGCCCCTCAGCCTGGCCGTCTGGGCCCCTCTGATATGTCCCCCGCATCCTCTCCAGCATCACTCTCGATATGTTTGTCCGCGGACCTTACATTCCATAACTGGCAGACCCTCCTTCTGCAAGTAGGTCCTTGACTCTTCCGTCAATGGGGCGTTTGCACCTGTTGTTCACCCACATCTCAGAGCCTCTGTTCTCTGTCAGAATTCAACTCCTGCCTCAAAGCACAATTCAAACCTGTTACCTGCACATCCATTCACCCTGACCCTCCCCATTCATACACTCAGAGGTCACTCCCAAACATTGCTCAAATTTCTCCAAACAATGGTCTCTCCCAACCATTCATCCCCCTCATTCGGACACACAATGAATTCGCCCACCCCAACTCCCACCTTCGCACCCAATAAACTCGCCCACCCAGAGGCCCCGCCTGCTTTTTTTGACAAAGGTCTTCCAGGCCCCGCCCCCTTGACACAGTCTCCTGAAGGCCTCCCCGCTCCTCCTCCGTTTGGACCCCCTTTCCCCCCTCCCCCCATTTTTTCTTGACCTGGGAGACAAGGGTCTCGTCTGCTGAATGGTCCCTACTACCCCACCCCTCTGCTGGAAACTTGGTATATCCTGGAGTGGTGGAAGAGAACGAGAATCGGGCGAGACCATTACCCGAGCGGGGAGGGGTGCGAAATATAAAGGGAGTCCCTTCAACTAGGACTGAGCGGACCTCGGGCTCCCCCAGTGCCTTTCAGATTCGACCCGTATCTTCCCAAACTTCGTCGGCTCACCTTTCGGTTCAGGTATATTGCGGATTCACAGGAGTCTGCATCCACAATAGGAATGGAGGCAGCGGCCCATCCCCCACCCGAATGCGCATGCGCAATGCATTTCTGGTACAGTGGCTGGTTTTTATCTGGAGATTAACAAGGGGTTTTTCTCTCCCTCAGTAACTTCACTGCTGCTAAGTCACTTCAGTCGTGTCCGACTCTGTGCGACCCCATAGACGACAGCCCACCCGGCTCTGCCGTCCCTGGGATTCTTCAGGCAAGAACACTGGAGTGGGTTGCCATTTCCTTCTCCATTGCGTGAAAGTGAAGTCGCTCAGTCGCGTCCGACTCGTAGCGACCCCATGGACTGCAGCCTACCAGGCTCCTCCATCCATGGGATTTTCTAGGCAAGAGTACTGGAGTGGCTTGCCATTGCCTTCTCCGAGGAACTTCACTAATCTCCACTTAACATCAAACCACTGCTTCAGTCTCTAAAAAAGAAACGGGGAGGGCAGATATATAGTAATAACCAATTACTGATGTGCTTAACATCCGCTAAATAAAAGCACAGCATTCTCATTTTTCAGAACAGCCTTTGGGCATTACTATTAGCCCCATTTTCCACATGAAGAAACTGAGGCTCAGATAGAAGGAGCCTCAACAAATGCGTGACAGCCGTATTGGTGGCCTGCTGTGTATGACTCCATTCAGACATTCTTTGCTAAAATGAGAGCCATTGAAAGTGCAGGGGTGGAGGTTGAGCAGGGAACTACCCTCCTCTCTGCTGTTTGTCCTTAGGAAAGTCACTGAACCTCTATGATTTAATTTCCCCAGCTGGAAAGCCATCACGATAGCCACCTCCTTGAGTGTTTGGGGTGATCTTGTAGGTAAACCACCTGGCACAATGAGGGCTGATTAAATATCGGCATGGGGGCAGGCACAGGATTTTGATGAGGGAAGAAGGCCAACTGTGAAGAGAGGTCTGTACTATCTACACAGAGAAGAGTTACTGCTACCCTTTCTTTACTACAAAGAACACAGGCCCACAGTCTCAAATGGCCTTCTTCAGCAGACTGGGTTTCAAACCATATTTTTGGAACCCTAGGGTTCTTCCCGGGTTCATGAGACCAAGCTTGGGGGTGGAGCAAGGGGGCAGGATCCTGTGTATACCAACTCCTGCTTTAACTTCAGTGATAATTTTGATGATGACAGGCAGTCTTCCAAACACATTGCATGTATTATTCCTTAGTTATTCTTCAAACTTATCAGATGGATACTACTATTATTTCCATTTACAGATGAGGAGACTGAGGCACTGGGCATTTAATAATCCTGCAAATAGCAATGAGTTCCAGGGAACATCCCAAGTCCTCCTCTACCACCCCCATATTTGTGTGTCTTTTTGTTTGTTTGCTTTGTTCATACATTTTCTTTTAAAAGTTTTTTATTTTTACTTTTCAGTTGGAGCACACATTCATTTTCTAATGTAACACTTATGTCCCAATTCCTTAACACTTGAATTCCTGGTATCAGTTCCTCTTCTATGTCCCCCAACTCTACTATGACTCTAACACTCCTAATCTCCCCTGTAATACCACAGCTCTCAAATTCTGAATCGCCTCCATTCGTTTAATCAACAAAATTTATGGAGTGTCCCCTTTGTGCCAGGCACTCTTCTGGGCACTGGAATTTTTCATGGTAAATAGCACAAGACCTCCCCCTAGTGGGGAAGATGAGCAATTAAAAGATAAATGCTGCTGCTGCTGCTGCTAAGTCGCTTCAGTCGTGTCCGACTCTGTGCGACCCCAGAGACGGCAACAATATACTTTTTTAGATTCTGATAAAGCTTCTGTAAGAAATAATACAGGGAGATAGGATAGTTGCTGGTGGTAGGAAGAGGGTGGTGGGCTACTTTAAATAGGGCTGTCCAGGGCATCCTCTCCTGGGAGGCCTGAAAGGCAAAGAGTTGGATGAGCAATACAGGAAAGGGACTGGAAGGGGCAAACAATGAATTAAGCTGGTTCTGTTTTTGCAAAGGGATGGAGCCCGCTGTAGGTGAGGCAGGATGGCAAGTGATAAGAGATATGTCCGGACAGTTAGGAGTCAGGAAACTCCAGTTCCCTTTAACATCCCAGTTCACCCTGTATATCAGCACCGGCCAACAGAACTTTCTTTGATAATGGAAATGTTCTACATCATCAGTGTCCAAAACAGTATTTGCAATGGAGTGAGTGTGGCTGAAGAACTGAATTTTTAATTATATTTCACTTTAAGTTAGCCACATGCGGGTACCTGCTACAATATTGGACAACATAGCTGTACAGTGTGAGCCGCTCAGTCATGTCGAACTCTTGTGATCCCATGGACTGTCGCCTGCCAGGTTCCTCTGTCCATGGAATTCTCCAGGCAAGAATACTGGAGTGGGTAGCCATTCTCTTCTCCAGGGGATCTTCCCGACCCGAGAAGGGGATCCAACCCGGGTCTCCTGCACTGCAGGCAGATTCTTCACCGTTTGAGCCACCAGTGAAGCCCATACAACTTCTGATTACACCTCAACATCAAACTCTTCCTGTAACTCCCCCCCCCCATCCCAAACATTCCAATGCTCCCTACAAGCCTCCACTCGTCTCTATAAGAATCCTGTAACAACCGCACAAACAACCCTATTCTCGTTCCGATCTTTTTACATAAGAATTCGTTAAAACAGTCCCACTCCCCTAGTATCTCATAACGCCCCCAATTTCACACCCGATTCCCCATCACACCCTCCGTTCCTCCGAGCATCTCAGTTAGTTCCTCGGGCTGTTATTCTATTTTCTCCCATGACAACCCTTAAATCCCTTCATCTCAGCCCCATCTTCGTCTGCCCCAGGGTTGCCATGGCAACGCCAGTCTCTGATCTCTCTCTACCCGCAGTCCCCCGTAGCAACCCTCCGCGCACCTAGCCAGGCTCATTACTATGGAAACCGGAGCAGTCTCCTCCACCCACCTCACGGTGAGATGTTCTGAGACCCAGACCCTTTAGACCCGAGAGAGCCAGAAGAAACTAGGGGGCCCCACAATGCTCAGCGAGCAAAGGGTTCCCCCCCCGCCCCCAACCTCACCCATTCTTCTGCTTCCATCCGACCCTGCGCCCGGAACCGCTCTAGTAAAACTCCGGGCGGCAGATTCTACTGCGCAGGCGCCCACGCTTAGCGGTCGGAGCTGGAGGCGCTCAGCTTGCCGGGAGTTGTAGTTTTCTGGCTGCTGCAGCGGAGACACCGGTGGCCAATGGGTGAGCCGGATAAAAACAGTTACTGAAGCTGAGAATCGTCTGGCAGGCTCCAATGTCACCATAGCAACAATGAGGCATGATGAAGCACTAGCCCTGCAAGCCAGGCTGCCATTTTTATTCTTTCATCTTTCTTGTTCAGTGCTCACTTTGCGCTGGACACTGTTCTAAGCACTGGAGATACAGTGGGAAACAAAATAGAGCTTATACTTTGACGGGGAAAGATGGACTATTAATAACAAGGAGGAACACATTGTTAGAGCAAATCGATAGAGCAAACGGTATATTAATAGGTAATTGAAATGCTTTGGGAGAAGAGGGAATGCAGATTATGTGAGAACATCCGTACACACCCTAATTCATCTATTTCACAAAGCCCTGTGAGAGAGGTACCGCTGTCCCCAATCAGTAACAAACAGAGATTAAGCTACAGAAACAGAGATTAAGCAACAGAAGGGCACATGGCAAGGAGTGGAGCAGGGATGTTAACCAAGACCAGTGCTGACCTGGTAGAGATGTATGGCACAATTTCAGGCAGTGATAGCGCCTGTGAAAAATAGAGCAGAGAAAGGGGGTGGAATGGCTCTTTAAATGGACAGTTTAGGAATGGCTTTTAGAAGAAGGTGACATTTGAGCAGAGGCCTGAAGGGATTGTGCTGGGCATGTAGAGCGTGTAGAGGTCCAAGGGTCACTGAACTTTAGAGTTTTCTCTTGCCTTCCCCAAGGGAAAACTGTTACACACGCCGTTCCCTCTGCAGAGAATGCACTTCCCCATTTTTACCCTGTCAAATGCATCCTTCAAGATCTAGTTCTCTGAAGAAACTTTTGCTCTGTCCCGTTTTGCTGACCATAAACCTCTTCTTCCTCTGCACTCACATCCAATCCATTTGTCACAAGAAAGCTGCCAGGGGTAATTTTATTTCTGTACATCCAGTCGAGCCATGGGTGTGTGTGTGTCATTCACTCAATTGTGTCAGATTCTTTTCGACCCCATGGTGTAGCCCGCCAGGCTCCTCTGTCCATGGAATTCTCCAGGCAAGAATACTGGAGTGGATTGCCATTTCCTTCTCCAAGGGGATCTTCCCAACCCAGGGATCGAACCTGGATCTTCTGCATTGCAAGCAGATTCTTTACTGTCTGAACCACCAGGGGCGCCCCATCAAGCCATGCCCTTGTGTGAAAAAAAATTTTTTGTGAGATTTTACCCCATCTCTTTTTAAAAAATTAATTTATTTTGCTGCATCGCGGGGCACCGACTCTTTAGTTGTGCTGTCTGGGCTTTAGTGGTTGTGGCGTGTGGGCTTAGCTTCTCCTCAGCATGTGGGATCTTAGTTCCCCCAAACAGGGATGGAACCCACATCCCTGCATTGCAAAGCAGATTCTTAATAACTGGACCACCAGGGAGCACCCCCCCCACCCCACATGAAAAACTGAATGGCTTCCCACTGCTCCCAGAATGAAGACTCATCTCCTGTTCCTCCTGTATGTTTAAGGTCCTGATGTCACTATCCACATCTCTGCCTTTCTCATACCCTGACCCTCTTCTACTAGCCCTTCTTCAATTTACAGTACAGCTGAGCTCTTTCCCTCCTAGGACTCTCCCTAACCCACGTCCAAGAATCTAAGTATAAAACAGTTAAGTGGGGAGGTTTGGGACATTGATGTGCACTGGACTGCGGTGGGGTTTGCCTGCTCAGAATTCTTACTGCCTCCTTTCTTGAACAACCCTCCCTCTTTGGAACTTCCCTGGTGGTCCAGTGGCTAAGACTCCATGCTCCCAATGCAGGGGACCTGGGTCCAATCCCTGGTCAGGGAACTAGATCCCACATGCTGCAATGAAGACCCAGTGGAGCCAAATAAATAATAAATATAAAAATCCCCCAAACTCCTCAATCTTTGTGATCCTGTACATTCTGTCTGCCCCGTCGTCCTATTATAGGAATAGGCAGGTGTCCAGGCTGACTGATCAGAACAGTGATTCTCCGAGCATGGTCTTTAAACCAGGTGCGTCAGCATCATTAGACATGTAAATTCTCAGGCCCTTCCTCAGACCTACTCAATCAGAAATTCAGGGTGATGTCTATGTCTTAACAAGGTCTCTGGGTAATCAATTTCCTGAGGCTTGCTCAAGTTTTTGAGTAACACATAAACAAGAGACAATGAAAGACAAAAACAATCAATGCTTATCATTAAATAGCTTTGAAGTGTCATGGTTGTTACACAGTATTAACGCAACCATAGATAACTGATACTGATACTCTTGGTACATCTGAACAGTTTCTTCTTTGAGACTTGATACAGGGATGCTGATGGAAAGGGGATCAAAATCTGAGGATATGAGATTAGGGCTCCAAGTCACTATCTTTCTCAGCCAAAGGAGATTGCCTTCTTTTGAAAGAACCCACGCACAAAAGGCAGAAGCACAGAGGAGAAACCTGACATTATCTGAGCTCCTGGGTTCAGCTGCACTTGAAGCCTCTGATTTTCCAGTGATGTGACTGGCTGGACCCCCGTTTATATCAAGCTCCTTTGTTGCTACTCAAAGTGTGCTCCACAGTCCAGCAGCAACCGCATCATTGGAGAACCTTATACAATCTTGGGGGCTTCCCTTGTGGCTTAGTGGTAAAGATTCTGCCTGCCAATGCAGGAGATACCAGTTCCCTCCCTGGGTTGGGAAGATCCCCTGGAGAAGGAAATGGCAACCCACTCCAGTATTCTTGCCTGGGAAATCCAACAGACAGAGGAGCCTGGCTGGCTACAGTCCATGGGGTGTTGAAAGAGTCAGACACGACTTAGTGACTAAACGACAACAATGATAAAATATCGGGCCCCATTTAGACTGACTGGTGATTCATCCATTCGTAAAATTTGAGAAGTGCTCTGCTATTTCTGCCTGGATTTCTATCACCTGCAGGAAAATTCAGTCCCCCACATCACCTACAATAACAGAAACCCCAACTCCAACTGCCATTAAGTATTAACTTATCTTTATCCTATTTGGAAGCTCCCCAGTAGGCAGACTCCAGATATAGGTTTTTTCTTTCTTTCTTTCCTTTTGGCCACACAGTTTACGGGATTTTAGATCCCTGACCAGGGATTGAACCCGGGCCCTCGGTAGTGAGAATGCAGAGTTCTAACCACTGGACTACCAGGGAATTCCCCAGATTTTCTTCCTCTCTTAGCTCTGTCATCGTCAATGATATCCTTCATTCTCACATTTTATTAAGAGGCTTGTAAGCAGCTCTAGGCCTAACCATTGCATTCCGGGCTTCTCCTTAGGACTGAGAGAACTTTTAGAAGTCTCCTACCCTAAGCAGACCCACTGGCCTGGATCAGGGCACACGCCCCATCTTAAACCAATCACTGGCATGGACTAGTCACCGGTGGAAAGCATCCACAGGTGTTGGCAAGCTGTCCCTATGGCCCACTGGCCCAGGCAAGGGAAGATGGGGCCTGAGCTGCCATGGAGATGGATTCATTTTGGGTCCCCACATTTCCTCAAGCCCCTGTAGGGCCTGTTGATAGGAGAAAAAAAAAAAAAATGAGGAGGAACACTGGACCTTTTCAACTGTCCTCTGGGTCTCGGCCTCCCACCCACCCCCAACAAGCCAAGAACTCAGCACGAAAACCAAAATAGTACTGTTTTATTCCAATCTTAAAGCGCCAGAGTCCAGATGGTTACCCTCCCCTGCTGGAGAGCCCCCCAGCCCATCCCATCAGACCCCCGGGGCCCCCCTCTAATTTTGTCTCTTCCGGGAATGACCAACAAGTAGGCAAAGGTGATCCAAGACTCCAGGCCTCAGAGAAATCCCAAATCAAACCCCTCCCATTTCTTTTCTCCCCTTCCTTTCTTTTGCCGGTTCCTTTTCCCCTTCCCTCTGCTTCATCCTCATCTCCTCCTCCCCTCCCCCACCCTCTCCAACCTCCTCTTGCATGTCTCCATTTCTTCGTCATTTCTGCCTCTTCCCTTGTCCTCTCTCCTCCATGTCTCCTTTGTCCTGTCTCCCCTCCCCTCTCCTTCATCCCCCCTTTGCTTTTCTCCCTCCTCCTGCCAGGCTCTCCCCACATCCTGGTGTCCTCCCCTCCCCCAGCTCTATCCCCTTCCTTCTCCTGTCCCGACCTGACCCTGTCTACACTCTCTTACCCCAACTTTCCTCTCCGAAGGAGAATCCCTTGGCTACCACCATCTGCCACGGGACCTCAGAGACCACACTGTCGGCTCCCCCCTCGGATCCAGAGAGGCCAGCTGCCAAGATGGGGCCCCTGGGTACCCCAGGAGGTGGCCGGGGACAGAATGGGGTGGCCCTCTTGGCCTCAGCCCTGTTATCTTTGGGATCGAAGCGTGCCCTCCCGCTCCCACCGTGGAGGGTCACGGGCAGGGGCCGGCAGGCTCAGGGCTCGGGGGCCCTCCCCCAGCAATCCCTGAGCAGGTCCATGTGGAATAAGGCTGCCCCGGTGAGGAGGCGTGCAGCGAACACGTGGCGGCAGGGCAGGCGGCGCGCCGCGTGGATGGAGCAGGAGCAGCGCGTCAGCGCTCCGTCCAGGAAGAAGTCCGAGGCGCCGTCCTGCAGGGCGAAGCCAGCCCCGGTCCAGTGGAAACCGCGGGTCCCGTGCTGCCGGGCGAAGGCCAGCTCTTCGGCCACCAGCTCTGCCAGTTCTGGCCCGCAGGCTGCTCGGAACTTGGCCAGCGGCTCCCAGTCCACCTCCTCGTCCCCTGAAGGGCAGCACGGCCTCTTTGGTTCCCTTGGGCCTTCTCCTCCACTTCCTTCCTGCGAGCTCTCCCCTGGCGCCGGGTACCTCCTCCTTCTGGCTGCCCGCTCTGGGTCACCCTCTAACACGGTCCCCACTGGGGCGCTGCACGTGACTCCATCCCCCAGCCCTAGACAGCCCCCTCCTGGGTCCCCACACTCCCTGCCCTGCCCGCCTCTGCTCTTGGGGCTGCCAGCCTGGGCACCCCCTCCGTCTCCATTCTCCAGGCCTGCCCCCCTAGGGTCCCCCAGCTGGATCAGAACTACATCCTCCAGGCCCCTTCTTCTTTTGACACCCAACCTCGCTCCTCCTTCTCTAGTCTCTGGCCCTCTCTGCCTCCCATCTCCCCACTGGGGCCCCCTGGGGTCTCCATTCTCGGGGACCAGTTCCAGGGCCTTCTCCGCAGGGACCCCCCTCCAGTTTCTGACCTCCAGCCCCCTCTCCTTCTCGGCTTCCAAGTGCAGCCCCTTCCAGTCCCTGGTTTTCAGGCCACTTACCCGCTCATCGTGCAACTTGGGCCCCCTCCAGGAGCTCCCATCATGACTCCTGACTCTCTCGCAATCAAACTGGGTCCCCCTCCCGTCTGCGGTCTCCAGCACCCTAACCTTTCGATCCTCCAGCTGCGCCAGCCTCCAGGTATACCCTTCCAGTCCTCTCAACCTCTGGTCCTCCACCTGGGCCCCCCTCCAGATATAACCTTCCAGCCCCCAATCTTTCTCACCCTCCAACGGGCCCCCCCTCCAGTCTCGGATCTCGGGAGCTCTCAAGCGCTCCTTCTCCAACTGGGACCCTCTCCAGACACTCCCCTCTAGCTCTCTCACCTGGTTTTCCAACTGGACCCCTCTCCAGTCACGGATTTGCAACCCTCTCCCCTTCTCACTTTCCACCTGAGCCCCTCCCCGGTCTCTGGTCTCCAGCCCTCGGGCCCACTCCTTCTCCACCTGAGCTTGTCTCCAAAAACTTCCCTCCTTCCACGCCCCTCCCCAGTCTCTGGTTTCTAGGCCCTTCAACCTCTGGTTTTCCACCTGTGCTCCCCTCCCTGGCTCCCCCTCCGGCCAAGGGCCCGCGTCGTCGGAGATGTCGGGCGCCGCCTCCCCAGCCGCGTCGGCCCACTGCATGGCCACCAGATCGCGTAGGCACTGCGCCACGCTGCGCGAGGGGCTCAGGCGACGCAGCAAACGCCGGCGGTGGCCGCGCACCAAGGCGCACGCGTCCAGGTCGCGGGCGGCTTCGAAGGCGCGGAAGCGCACCCACATGTCCCGGCGTGGCGCCCAGTTGCGCTCAAAGTAATCGACGAAGGCGGCCGGGCCGTGGGCCCGCAGCTCGGCCAGGGCCTCGGCATAGGCGGCGGGGGACGACGCGCCCGCCAGGCGACACAGGCGGGGCCACAGGCCCGGGTCCTCGCGGCCCGCGCCGCCAAGCTCCTGCGCCTTGCTGAAGAGCGTCTCCAGGCCCTGCGCCCTGCAGATCTGGACGCGAGCGCCGGGCAGGAGCTGGCGCACGGCTGGCAGCTGCGCCGCCACCTCGGGCCCGGCAGTCAGGCAGCGCACGCGGCCCTTGACATCTGGCGCGCTCTGCAGCAACGAGGCCAGCGCGAAGCGCAGCAGGCTCGGCGTGCCCGGGCGCGCCACGCAGCACGCGGCCTGACGCGCGCGGCCCGCGCCGTCCACGCACAGGACCGCCAGCAGATCCAGCGCGCCTTGCAGCCCCGGCAGCCGGTCCACCAGAAGCATGCGTGGGAAGCGCCGCAGCAGCGCCCGGGTGCGTGACGTCAGGAAGAACACGGTCTCCACCACCGCCTGGTCCTCCACGAACACCAGCTTCACCTGCGGGCGTGGGAGGAGAGGCAGGGAGAGCTGTCAAGAGGCTCAGGGGTCGTCGCCCTGCCCACGATTCCCCCCCTCGGCGGGAATTGGGACTCCATCCATTCATTCATTGCTGCTGTTCTTGTTCAGTGCCCAAGTCGTGTCCCTGTCTTTGAGACCCCATGGACTGTAGCACTCCAGGCTTCCCTGTCCTTCACTATTTCCCGGAGTTTGCTCAAATTCGTGTCCATTGAGTCTGTGATGCTCTCCAACCATTCATTCATTCATCCGTTTGACCAGCAGGAGGCAGTGCAGGGGAATGGTTTAAAACCCGACTCCAGATTGGGGGCTTCCCAGGTGGAGCCACGGTAAAGAATCCACCTGCCAGTGCAGGAAACACAGGAGATGTGGGTTCGATCCCTGGATGGGGAAGAGCCCCTGGAGTAGGAAATGGCAAACCACTCCAGTATTCTTGCCTGGCAAATTCCATGGACAGAGGATCCTGGCGGGCTACAGTCCATGGGGTCACACAGAACGGGACACGATTGAGACATTGAGCACACAGGCCAGATTGCCTGGATTTGCGATTCTGGCATTACCATCTAAGAGCTGTGTGGTTTTTGCCCACTAGACAGCGTCTCTGAACCTCAGTTCCCCCTAATAGAAACTGGGTATTCATTCCTTCCTACACTCAAAGGCAGCTAGGGTAGTGGTTCTCAAAGTGTAAGTCCTGGATCAGCAGCATCAGCATCACCTATTGATTCTTTGACAGAAATGCATATTCCCAGGCCCTCTGCAGCCCCGTTGAGTCAGAAGTTCAGGGGGAGGGGCCCAGCAATCTGTCTTGACAAGCTCTCCCAGGGTTTCCAGGGCTTCCCTGGTGGCTCAGTGGTATAAGAATATGCCTGCAATGCAGGACACACGGGTTTGATTCCTGGGTTGGCAAGATCCCCTGGAGGAGGGCATGGCAACCCACTCTAGTATTCTTGCCTGGAGAATCCCATGGACAGAAGAGCCTGATGGGCTATAGTCCATGGGGTCACAAAGAGTCGGACACAACTGAAGCGACTGAGCACGCATGCATGCAGCTGGGGTTCCCATGCATGCTCAAGTCTGAGAGCCACTGGTCTAGAATTCAAGGGCATAGACTGTGGGGCCAATTTGCCTGGCTTTGAGTCCCTGCACCACCACTTCCTAACCTTGTGACTCAGGCTCTCTGTGCCCAGCTTCCTCCTTAACCCCCTCGTTTCCGAGTTCCCCCTTCTGGGAAATGAAGAGTCATTCCTTCACGCATGGATGGTCAGGTTTAGCATAGCGTCTGGAACCAGATGGCCTGAGCTGAGACCCTGGAGCCCCCACTTCCTGGCTGTGTGTAGCTTCTGGCCACTTCCCTGACCTCTATCATTTGCAAAATGATGATGATGAGAGTGTGACTAGGCAGATGAAATGAATGGAAGTATTTAGAACATCTCAGGGCACAAGTGGGTTTCCTTGGTGGCTCAGTGGTAAAGAATCCGCCTGCCAGTGCAGAAGATCCAGGTTCAATCTCTGAGTCAGGAAGATCCACTGGAGAAGGAAATGGCAACTCACTCCAGTATTCTTTCCTGGGAAATCCCATGGACAGAGGAGGCTGGCCAGTAGTCCATGGGGTCGCAAAGAGTCGGACATGACTTAGCAACTGAGCATGCATGCATGCAGCACTGACAAATAATATCACTATTATTCAACAATACTCACTCAATAACCAGTAAGTGCTCTTGAAGTGTTTCTTATTATCATAACTATCATCCATGCTTAAAGACCAGGTGCTCACAAAGGTCTTCTCTGAACACCCCATTTAAGCCAACACCCATCTCTCTCCAGCCACTTCTCTCCACACTTACCCCCTGAAGCGTGTTACATTTTTATTTGCTGTTTCGCTTGCTGCCTGTTTGCCCTCCCTAGGATGTCAGCATCACAAGGATACTGTTTCATTTCACTTTTGCAGCCCTTGGTGCTCTGAATGGCACCTGGCCTGAGCCACAGCTCAATACATCCCTAGTGAGTGAGTGAATGAATGCTAGTGTGTAGCAATTGCCACTATCTCTGGAGTGGAAGTTCAGGGAATGCTGGTTTTGAATCCTGGTTTCGAATCCACCATCCACTTTATAGCTCAGTCCCCAGCACTCAAGGCTGACTCTTAGCTCCTCTGTTTCTTCACCCTCCACATGCAGTTCACCCCCTAGGGACTTCCCTGGGGGCCCAGTGGCTAAGACTCCTTGCTCCCAATGCAAGGGGCATGGGTTCGATCTGTGGTCAGGGAACTAGATCCCACGTGCTACAACTAAGAGTTCACATGCCGCAACTAAAGATTCTTCTGTGTGCTGCAACGAAGACCTGGTGCAAGCAAATAAATGTATTTTTAAAAATTTGACCCATCCCCAAATCTAGCAGCAACCTTCAAAATAAGTCCAGGATCTGACCCCATCTCCCCACCCCTATGGCCACTGGTCAGAACCATCACCATCTCCCACCTGGATTACTGTAGCCACTTCCACTAGGCTCCCTGTCTCTCCCAGTCCCCCACAGAGCTGCCAGGGGGCATTTTCAAGATCAGATCACCCCCTCCTCTGCTTGAAAACCTTTCCCAGAAATTCCAATCACACTTCAAGTCAAATCCAGAGTTCACCCCACAGCTATCCAGCTGGATGATCAGGCCCTTGGACCTCATCTCCTGTCCCTTTTTGTCTGCCTTGGCCTCAGCCACTCTGGCCTCATTATTTTTGCACGAAAGTCACTTAATGGGGTAGGGAGATTAGTGGCAATGAGCTTAGGTCCCCTCTACCAGGCAGGCAGCTAGGCTGTTTCAGCCAGGCCCTGCAGAGCTGACCCACAGCTGAAGAATCAGGGTTGGAATATAAGTTAAGCATAGATCTCTCCACAAACTATTCTGCCATAATCTGACCTCATCCCTCAAAACGGGTTAAAAAGCAATGCACAGTTCTCCACTTTCAAAGTAAAAGAAAAAACAAAAACAAACACCAAAACAGTAACAACAACAAAAAATTCTATTAAAAATAAAGCCTGCTGCTGCTGCTAAGTCGCTTCAGTCGTGTCCGACTCTGTGTGACCCCATAGATGGCAGCCCACCAGTCTCCCCTGTCCCTGGGATTCTCCAGGCAAGAACACTGGAGTGGGTTGCCATTTCCTTCTCCAATGCATGAAAGTGAAAACTGAAAGTGAAGTCGCTCAGTCGTGTCCAACCCTCATCGACCCCATGGACTGCAGCCGACCAGGCTCCTCCGTCCATGGGATTTTCCAGGCAAGAGTACTGGAGTGGGGTGCCATTGCCTTCTCTGAAAAGCCTGCTGCTGCTGCTAGGTCGCCTCAGTCGTGTCTGACTCTGTGCAACCCCACAGATGGCAGCCCACCAGGCTCCCCAATCCCTGGGATTCTCCAGGCAAGAACACTGGAGTGGGTTGCCATTTCCTTCTCCAATGCATGAAAGTGAAAACTGAAAGTGAAGTCGATCAGTCGTGTCTGACTCTTCGTGACCCCATGGACTGCAGCCTACCAGGCTCCTCTGTCCATGGGATTTTCCAGGCAAGAGTACTGGAGTGGGGTGCCATTGCCTTCTCCACTGAAAAGCCTAGCAGAGTCCGGAGTGGGGTGCCATTGCCTTCTCCACTGAAAAGCCTAGCAGAGTCCAAAAAGAACACGGAAATTGCCTCCCCCACCCTAAAATTGTACATTCAGCATCTTAAGGAGTAGAGGCATTTGATACATTTTATGGAAAAGCCTAGTCGGCTTACCACTGAGCCAGTTACAGCACCACAATCAGTTTTTTCAACCGTCATTAATTTTTATACCTACCATTACTTTATGATTTAATTTATCCTAGCAGATGTTTCGATCTAGGGCAGCTCTGTTCAATACAGTAGCAATTTACATTTAAATGAAGACTTAAAAAGATGTAAAAATTCACTTGCTCGGTCACACCGGTCATATTTCACTGCTCAGCAGCCGGGCGAGGTTAATGTCTACTCTGTGGGTTGGGGCCGACAGGACATTGCATCAACACAAAAAGTCTTATTCGATGGAGCTGGTGTAGAAACCAGTGTAAAGATAAAAGTTGTCAGATGCTAACTAGACTTACTGAGGTGATCATTTCACAATATATACAAATATCAAAACCCTTATGGGGACTTCCCTGGTGGTCCAGGGGTTAAGAACCCACCTTGCAATGCAGGGGATGTGGGTTAGAACCCTGATTGGGGAACTAAGATCCCACATGTCATGGAGCAACTAAGCCCAGCGCTGTAACTTCTGAGCCTGACACGCTCTGGAGTCTGGGCGCCACAACTAGAGAGTCATTGTTCCCAAGGAAGATCTTGCATGCCATAGCTAAGACCAGACACAGCCAAGTAAATAAATAAAAATAAGTAAATATTAAAAAAAACCCTTATGTTGTATACCTGAAACTAACAGAATGTTATATGTCAATTACATCTCAAAAAAAGAAAAAAAAAACCGATAAATGACAAGGTCCTACTGTATAGCACGGGCTTCCTGGGTGGCTCAGACGGTAAAGAATCCTCTTGCAATGCAGGAGACCTGGGTTAGAGCCCTGGGTTGGGAAGATCCCCTGGAGGAGGGCATGGCAACCCACTCCAGTATTCTTGCCTGGAGAATCCACATGGACAGAGGAGCCTGGTGGGCTACAGTCCATGGGATCGCAAAGAGTCAGACACGCTGAGTGACTAAGCACAGCACTGAATAGCACAGGAAACTATTCAGTATCCTGTGACAAACCATAATGGAAATAATGGGAAAAAGAACGTATATGCTTGTACAACTGAATCACTTTGCTGTACAGCAGAAAGTAACACAGCATTGCAAATCAACTATACTTCTGTTACAAAACAGAAACGAAAAGAAAATATTAATAGATATAACGGGTTAAAAAAAACCTCCAGAACAACCTTACATGTGTCCACTGTATTAAGTAAGCTTCTTATCTTTTTCTCCTTGTGAAAAGGAATAAGAGAAAAGCAAACAGAGCAAAGGGCTTCCCAGGTGGCACTAGAGGTAAAGAACCCGCCTGCCAATGCCGGAGACGTAAGAGACGTCAGTTTGATACCTGGGTTGAGAGGATCCCCTGGAGGGGGGCACGGCAATCCACTCCAGTATTCTTGCCTGGAGAATCCCATGGATAGTGAAGCCTGGCGGGCTACCAGTCCATGGGGTGGCAAAGAGTCAGACATGACTGAAGAGAAGCGACTTAATACACATATGCAAACTGCTGGGAAAAACTATCTCCACAGTTCTGCAGCATTAACTCTTTCAACTCCCACAACAATCCTGAACATCAGGGCCTGTTACTACCATCCCATGTTTCACATGGGGAAACTGAGGCACAGAGCAGTTCAGTTGCTTGTCTGGGGTCACACAGGTAGTAAGCAGCAGAGCTGGGATTTGAACTCAGGCATTTTGGGCCCAGGGTCCATGCTTCTGACCATTAGACCCTTCACAGAAGTGATCGGGCCTGCCTCCCAGGCTTCCAGGGTGAGGTGCATGGTGGATGGTGGGCCACAAGGGTGGATGGAGTGGCCGGGTAGGAGCAGCTGGGAGGATGCGAATGAGCGTGGGTACCATCTCAGACCCACAGATCGGTGGCCCTGGGCTGCAACATCCGTAGACCAGATTCCACATCAGAATGTGATGTGAATATTGGAAACCATACCACTTAACACTCCCCACCACACAGCTTCCTATATTCAGGCACACAGCCTCCTTTTTCACATGCACAGAATAACATGTGGACAGTGTCCAGACTGTCCCCACCTCCCCAAAAATATGAAGGGATAAAAATAATAGCTAAATAGCCAAATCATATAGGGCTTCCAACTTTCTGGGCACTGTTCCTTACACACACACACACACACACACACACACACACACACACCCCTACAAAAACAACAACCCTAAACCCTATGAAAGTGTTAGTTGCTCACTCATGTTCGACTCTTTGCGGCCTCATGGACTGCAGCCTGCCAGGCTCCTTGGTCCATGGGATTCTCCAGGCAAGAATACTGGAGTGGGCAGCCATTCCCTTCTCCAGGGGAATCTTCCTGATCCAGAGATCAAACCCAGGTCTCCCACATTGCAGGCAGATTCTTTATGGTCTGAGCCACCAGACCCTAAACCAAGGCCCCAAACCCTATGAAGTAGTATCTTTGATTATCTCCATTCTACAGATGAACAAACCAAGGTCCAAAGAGGTTGTGTATTAACAACTTGTGTTCACAACTTACTGGATGTTCCCCAGCCAGGAAATGGTACAGCTAGAATGTATATCATGTTTTTAGTGTGCGTCCACATAAAAGCAAATTTCTAGCTGTTACCATATCACTCCCCGAATGACTAGCCTGATGTAAAAAACAGGACACAGAGAAGATTCGATTTGGGAGCCAACAAGAGGTAGAAAGGCTGAGACTGAGCCGTGAGAGACCAGGGGGTGCACCAGCTCCAGGTTCAGATAGGGCTCTGGGATACCCTCGGTGAAACGGCTCTGTAAGCCTATGGTTGTCTTTTTTTACCTTCCAGCCAGCCAAGTGGTTGGAGTTTTCTCAGGGGGATTTGAGCGGCCCCAGGGGAAGAACAAAAGATGCTAACGTCTGGCAGGTCCCAGCATACAAAGCAAGATGCAGAAAAGTGGGTGTGATGCGCTGCCTTGCTGGGGGAGGGGGGAGGGCAAAGAAGACTAAAAAGAAACACATGCAAATGTTATCTGTGCAGAGAGCTGTGCCGTTCCGTTCAGAAGCCACTAGCCACATGGGGCTACTGAAATTTCCGTTCGTGTAATTCAGTGAAGAATTCAAGGGACTTCCCTGGCAGCGCAGTGGTTAAGACTCCACACTTCCACTCCAGCGGGGCATGTATTGGTTCCTTGGTGGGGGAACTAAGGTCCTGCAAGTCACAACTTAAAAATCCGGCACAGCACAGCCAAATAAAATAAAATAATTCAGTTCCTCAGTCAGACTGGCCATATTTCAAGCACTCAATAGCCACATGAGCTAGCCTACTGGACAGCAAGACACAAATCATTTCTAGCATCACAGAAAGTTCTGTGGGACAACGCTGGGCTATAAAACAGAAAGATACAAATGATGGATAAGCCACTGAATACTCCAGCAGCCTCTGAGGAGCCCCGAGGGACAGGATTTGTCAAGGGGACTTGTCACTACATACCCTTCGTACCTCTTGAATTTAGGACCATGTGACCGTCTTACATATTCAAAACACCAGTATTTAAATTTTTTTTTAAAAGGAAGAGCCCTTTCACTAGTCTGTGTCTTGGTTTTCTAGAACTTCTTCATTTCTTTCAAAAGTATTAAGGTAAGTCGACATATAATCCTGCAACCCCACTCCTGGGCATATATCCAAAGAAAACTCTTAATTTGAAGAGACACATGCAGCCCAAGTTCACAGCCGCACTATTCACAAGAGCCAAGACATGGAAGCAACCTAAGTGTCCATGGACAGAAGATGAATGGACAAAGAAGATGTGGGGTGTGTGTGTGTGTGTGTGTGTGTGTATGTAATGGGGTTCCCAGGTGGCACCAGTGGTAAAGAACCTGCCTGCCAATGCAGGTAGACATAATATACCCAGGTTCAGTCCCTGGGTTGGGAAGACCCCCTGGAGGAGACCACAGCAACCCACTCCAGTGTTCTTGCCTGGAGAATCCCATGGACAGAGGAGCCTGGAAGGCTACAGTCCATAGGGTGGGAAAGAGTCGGACACGACAAAGCGACTTAGCGTACACACACACACACACACACACTGGAACACTACTCAGCCATGAAAAAGAAGGAAGTAACGCCATTTGTAGCGTCACAGATGGACCTAGAGATTATCATCCTAAGTGAAGTAAGCCAGACAGAGAAAGACAAATATCACATGATAATGCTTATATGTGGAATCTGAAAAAAGTATACAAACGAACTTATTCACACAACAGACATAAACTCAAAGACTTAGAAACGAAAAGATTTATGGTTATCAAAGGGAAAAGGCAGGGGCAGGGATAAACTAAGAACTTGGGATGAACATATACACGCCGTGCTGTGCTGTGCTTAGTCGCTCAGTCGTGTCTGACTGCGACACCATGGACTGTAGCCCACCAGGCTCCTCTGTCCACGGGGATTCTCCAGGTAAGAATACTGGAGTGGGTTGCCATGCTCTCCTCCAGGAACATATACACATTACTATATATAATAGATAAGCACCAACGTTGAGTATAGAACAGGGAACTAAACTCAACATTTTGTGATAACCGATAAGGAAAAAGAATAGATGTATGTATATGCATAACAGAATCACTTTGCTGTATACTTGAAACTAACACAACACTGTAAATCAACTATACTTCAATTGAAAAAAATTAAGGCAGGGCAAGTCACAGACCCAGGACCAACTTCAGTTGAGGGTGGATTTCATGACAGCCTCCAGACTGGGAGCTAGAAGGATGATCCACTGACTTTGGAGTCTTTCCAATATGAACATGCTGCTTCTTGCAGGGGTGACCCTACTCAGGGTGTTTCCAGGGAAGAGCTGGAACTGACAAGGAGGCGCAGGAACCTCATTTTCAAACTGAGGAATATACAGAGTGGTAAAGAGCATGTCCTTGGATCCAGACTGTGTGGGTCTGAAGTCCAGCTCTGTCGCTAAGTAGCGGTGTGACCTCCAGCCAGTTACTTGCCCTCTCTGTGCTTCAGTTTCCTTATTTGCCAAATGACAATGAGAATGGTGGACTCCTTCCTTGTAGTGTGCTGGTGAGATTTGAAAGAAATCACCATTTATAAAGCACTTAGGGCAGTGCCCGGAACATAGTAAGTGCCTGATAAACGTTAGCGAAATTATCAATATTATGTGTGGATAGGGGGCTGGGTGTGAACGAGGGCTTGTTACTGGGCATGAGGTGGAGATGGGAAGAGTGCTTGGACTTGATTCTAGAGAGTGGGTTTGTTACTGGGAAGGGTTAATTTTGACTCCTTGCTGTTTCTATGGCTTTAACCTTCGTGTTTTTTTTTTTGTGTGTGTGTGTGTGTGTTCTGTTTTTGTTGTTATAATCATACATGATGGCCTGTCTCAGAGAACCCTGCCCCCTCTGTCTGACCCTTAAGCTAAAGTGCCTTTGTTTAGCTCACAGGGAGATAATCTGACCCTACCCATCTATGAATGATTGTAAAGAAAAACTAACACATTCCCCTGCCTGAGACTTGCCATTCTAGGAGGTATTTTCAAGAAGTAAATGGTCTTTTTAACTTGTTTTCTCACCTCCCTCCATCTCCTATCCATAAAACACCCTGGCATCCAGGCCCTGAGAATGTTACCAAGTCCAAGCTCGCTCTGCTCACTGCACAATAGGCCAATGAATCCGAGAGACGCGGTGAGGTCTCTTGGAAGGCAAGGAAGAGACTTTAATCGGGGAGCCGGCAGACCGAGAAGATGGCAGGCTAGCACCTCAAAATAACCATCTTATTGGGGTTTGGACGCCAGGTTGTTTTATAGATCAGAGAGAAAGAGGCAATGAGGAACTAAAGTCAAAAGGCAGAACAGAGAGGGAGATGCAGTGGGGAAGTAAAGTGAAAGGGTCTTCAGTCTTGCAAAACATCTCCAAGGGAATGTCCAACCTTCAGAAGGGGTGTGTTACTCTCTTCTATTCACAGGGGGGCAAGCACAAACTATCTCTCCAGGAGATGAACAAAGGAACTTTAGTTTACAGTCAAGCAGAGGGGCAGGGTCCTCCCAGGCAAGCCCTTGAGTATGATTATAATAATAAAAGCAAGTCAAAGAAACAGTTTCCAACATGGAGTCAGAACTGGCTTCCTCCCGGCAACAAGAAGATAGTTATTTTGAGACGTTAGTCTGCCATCTTCTGGGTCAGCTGGCTTTCTGCATAAAGTCATATTCCTTCCTTCAACACCTCGGCCCTTGGATTTATTGGCCTCTCGTGCAGCAAGCAGAGTGAGCTTGGAGTTGGTAACAGGTTCACACCTCATCTTTATCCTGAGTCGGGACCTCTTCCATGCATGAAAGCACAGCCAGAAGGAGAAAGGAGAAACCAGTTTTCTCTCCTCCCTCCTTCTCTTCTTCCCTCCCTTCCTTCCTTCTTTCCCTTTAAATCCTCCCTGGCTCTGAAGTCAGATCAAACCAGCAGAAAGATTCCTCACAGAGGAGCAGTATTCTCGCCATTCTTCCAGCACCCGGATCTTCTCCCAGCCTCAGAGCCTCTGCAATGACTCTTCCCTCTACCTGGAATCCATTTCCTTTCAAAGGCAAAATGATTGGGGGGGGGGTGTCCCTTCCCTCCAGTCTGTCTCCTCAGCTTCACCATCATGTCCTCATAGAGGCCTTCCCTGACCACTCACATTAAAATAGCACCCTTACAACGGGCCCTGTCCACACTCTTGCCCTATTCTCCTTTAGGATTCTTCCCCTACCCCTCCAACCCCCATTCATCTCATTATATCATGGCGTACCCTCCCTACTAAGATGTGATCTGGTTGACCTGGGTGTTTTTACTTTGCGAATACTCATCAAATTCCATACTTATCATTTGTGCATTTTCTATTTGTGTAGTTCAGTTAAAAAAATTTTTTAATAGCACCGTCCATCACTCCGGATACTTTTCTACCTAGCCCCAACTCTACTGACCTGATACCACATTTGGACATGCCTGTCTGTGGTTTCTCCCGCGACCACTGCACGGTAGCAGTAGCCAATCACCACAGGTGGCTATTTAAATTTCAATTCGTGAAAACGAAATAATATTTAAAAATTGGGTTCCTCAGTCCGACTGGCCACATGACAAGCACGCAACAACCACATGTGGTTGCGGGGCTAACATAGTGGGCGGCGTGGGATCATAGGCATTCCCATCCCGGCAGAAAGTTCTACTGCAGGGCGCGGCCCTAGAGGATGAGTTCTCTGAGGGACTGTGTCTTGCTGGCGGCCACCTCTCACCCCCATCCCATGCCTCCGTAAGTGCTGAATGAATGTGAAAAGGAATGAATGAAAGGCGAGAATGATGAATGGGAGGATGGATGGATGGATGAAATCAAAGACCCGCGAGACTTGGGCGTGGCTCTCCCCCGTACCCCTGCTCCCCGCCTGCCTCTCGCGAGACCCCACCTTGGCTTCGGGGTCGGTGCGGAAGAGCCCTTCGAGCACGTGTAGGGCGTCCAGAACGCCGTGGTCGCGGCCCTTGCAGTAGGAGAGCAGGCGGCGCACGTCGGCCGGGGCCACGAACTGCTTGGAGATCTTGTTGGTGGTGCGCACAGGTAGGCAGGCGTTGGCCAGCAGGTGGCCCGGGCGGAAGTAGTAGGCAAACTCGAGCGGGCAGGCCGGGTGCGAGTGGGTCAGCTGGCACTCCGTCACCACGAGGCGGTCCCGCAGCGGACTCAGCTTGACGATGATGAAGGCCGGGCAGCCAGGCTGGGGGGGCCTGCGGAAGGAAGGATCACGGCCGCCAGTCACATCACCCCACTGCCCGCCCTCTTCTGCCTTCTCTCTCTCTCCTTTATTCTTAGGTTTTAACATTAAGAATTGTTTGAAGCGGGGGGAGGGATCCATTCATTATGAGTTCCGGATTAAAACATACACACTACTAAAATAAAATAAACACACTACTATATAGAAACTAGATAACCAACAAGGACCTACTGTATGTGCAGGGACCTATACTCAATACCCTGTCATAACCCACAATGGAAACGAATCTAAAAAGAATATATGTCTTAACTGAATCGCTTTGCTGCACACCCGAAACTGACACAACATTGTTAATCAACTCTCAGTAAAATTGTTTTAAAAAGAATTGTTTTGAGCACAGAGAAGAGTAGAGGGCCTTAAGAATATGCTGGCTGTGTGACCTTGGGCAGGTTGCTTCAGGTCTCTGAGCCTCAGTTTCCTCTTAAAAGGGAGGTGACAATCATCACGTTTCTCATAGGGTTGTTGTGAGGATTAAAAGAGTTGCTACCTGGAAAGTACTGGAAAACAGTGTCTGGAACATGGGGGAGGGCTGTATGTGTGCTAGAGTTCTGTATCCACCACCGCCAGTTCTATTAAAAGTGAATGCATGGTTTATCATACTTACCTTAATCAATTTGAAGAAATAAAATGTTTCGTATACTCCTATATCCCCTTCTGACTTAGCAATAACAACATTGCAAGCCGAGGCCTTCTGTGAACTCTGTCTCAACTAAATCCCCTCCCTCCTTCTGCCCCCAGAGGTAGCCACTTCCAAAAGGGGGTACTGAGCATTCCCACATGTGTTTTTATGTATTCATAAGCGATGAAAATGATGTTACAAGGTTTCAAAACTTTGTATACATAAAAAGGTGCTCAAACTGATGAGGTATCAAAGGAACACAAAGCCTTACGGTGAGATATCTGTATTATATACAGATGTAGACACAGATATGGTAGAATATTACTCAGCCATAAAAATGAAATAATGCCATTTGCAGCAATACGAATATACTTAGAGACTACCATACCAAGTGATTTTAAGTCAAAGACAGATATATGATACTGCTTATACATGGAACTGAAAAAAAATGACACAAATAAACTTACAAAACAGACTCAAAGACATATAAAACAAACTTATGGCTACCAAAGGGGGAAGGGGTGGGATAAATTAGAAGTTTGGGATTAAAATATACACACTTCTATATATAAAATGGGCTTCCCTGTTGGCTCAGTGGTAAAGTATCTGCCTACAATGCAGGACACATGGGTTTGATCCCTGGGTCGGGAAGATCCCCTGGAGGAGGGCATGGCAACCCACTCCAGTATTCTTGCCTGGGAAATCCCATGGACAGAGGAGCCTGGGGGGCTATGGTCCATAGTGTCGCAAAGAGTCAGACACGACTGAAGCAACTTTGCACGCATGCTTACACACAAAGATAGTCACATCTTAGTTGAAGGAGCCCTGCAAATGTTATTGTACAGGGCAAACAGACTTTTGCAAATATGATTAAATTCGGATTTGAGGTGAGGAGATGATACTAGGTTATCCAGACGGGCCCAGTGGAATCACAAGGGTCCTTAAATAAGGGGAAAAAGGAAAGAGGAACATCAAAGTCAGACAGATTGAAAGATGCTATGCTGTTGGCTTTGAAAATGGAGGAAGAGGCTGCAAACCAAGGAATGGGGGTGGTTTCTAGAAGCTGGAAAAGGCAACGAAACAGATTCTCCCCTGCAGCCTCCCGAAGAAGCACAACCCTGCAGACAACTTGATTTAGCCCACTGAGACCCGTGTTGGACTTCTGACCTTCAGCAGCGTAAGATCACACATCTGTATGATGTGTGTGGTAAGCCACAATGTTTGTGGTAATTTGTTGCAGCAGCAACTAGAAACTAATACAAGCATCACACTCTATATAACCTTTTGTAGCTTGTTTTTTCACTCGTTAGCTCTCCAAGACTTTGTTTCATTGTTTGCTGCCTAATATTCCACTCCACAACTATGCCAACTGTTAGGTTGTCTCCAGTTCTCCCTTACAGACAACACGTGAGCTAACATGCCCTTATACATCTCTATGTGCGTGAGCAAAAGCCTGTCTCAGACAGTAGTTTTCAAACTGCAGGGCATGGCCCATCACCTGGCATCAACTTAGGGAATGACATCCAGCACGGTGAAAAAGAGAATGCTGCTGCTAAGCCGCTTCAGTCGTGTCCAACTCTGCGTGACCCCATAGACGGCAGCCCACCAGGCTCCCCCGTCTCTGGGACTCTCCAGGCAAGAACACTGGAGTGGGTTGCCATTTCCTTCTCCAATGCATGAAAGTGAAAAGTGAAAGTGAAGTCGCTCAGTCGTCTCCGACTCTTAGCGACCCCATGGACTGCAGCCCACCAGGCTCCTCCATCCATGGGATTTTCCAGGCAAGAGTACTGGAGTGGGGTGCGGGAAAAGAAAACCAGAGTACAAAAAGAAAAACATCAGAGTATATATTTCTCTGATAATGTTTAAATTGACATCTGTTGTCCGAAAAGGGGACTGTGTTTCTCCATGGGGAGGTGAGATTGGCATTTTTTGGTAGATTTCACATTTATAGAGCAGGGGTCAGCAAACTTACAGGTCCTGTTGCTATACCATAGACACAGCCATGGATGATATGTAACTGAATGGGTGTGTCTGTGTGTCAATAAAACTTTATTTACAATGATGAGCTGCAGGTTGCACTTGGCCCCAGGGCTCCTAGTCTGCCAACCCTTCTAACATAGACCATCTGGGGTCTGGTAGAGTTAAGAAGGCTTCCGGGTGGTAAATGCCAGTAGCACACCCCAGCCCCTAAAGGCTCCCACATTCTTTCTAAACAGTCCTTGAGGAGGGTGATCCTTCTCAGGATCCACCTGAGAAACCTTCAGTCTAAATACTTGGAATTGTCTCTGTTAAATCAGAGACAATTCTTTTTTTCCCTCTATGCACAAAGTAAAACCCAAGAGTTTAACAGATTTTAAAAATCCACAAAAAGCATTTGAGACTTTTTGCTTAAAGTAACAGAAAGAATGCAAATTTAGAAAAATCTTCAGTGTACAAATCATTCTAAATAGAAGAAAAATGTGAAGCCGCTCTGAGGGGCTTCCCTGGTGGCTCACATGGTGAAGAATCTATCTGCAATGTGGGAGACCTGGGTTTGATCCCTGGGTTGCAAAGATCCTCTGGAGGAGGGCATCGCAACCCATTCCAGTATTCTTGCCTGGAGAATCCCCATGGACAGAGGAGTCTGGTGGGCTACAGTCCATGGGGTCACAAAGAGTCAGACACGACTGAGTGACTAGCACAGCACAGTAGAGCTGCCACGATGGTATCCGATGAAGCTCAAGAGAATTTCCAACATGCAGCCATTTCTGATCTAACCAAATGACAAGTTCATGGGGTTCTACCCCATACATTTATGTAGAAAAATTCATGGGCTTTCTCTCTGGTCTGACCTCTTTGGGCCTGGGTGTTTCAGCCTCTAGAACAAGCCCCAACTACAGGGGAAGCCATGCATCCAGAAGAATGGACGTACCAGAGGATGGCACGTGCCCTCTATGGGGTCCCAGTATGTCACACAATGGTCTATGGCAGTCTCCACATGCCACTTCTCTCCATCTAACTGGGGGAACAATACCACAAGCCCCTCTCACTGTCAGCTCCACATGGGCAGGAATTTTAGTCTGTTTTGTCTACTGCTGGATCTTCAACACCTAGAACAGCTCCAGCCCCTGGGAGGTGCTCAGTAAATATATGAGTGAATGACTATATGCCACTGTCTGAACCCCAGGTACACCACTTATTACTCATCCCACCAAAATCACCCACCACCAAGTCCTGCCTATCACACCTTCTAAACTCTCCAAACCATTCATTTTTCCCCCTATTTCAATTGCAACCAACCTACCATAAGTTCTTTCCCTCTTCATGTAACATCCTTCTCCCTTCTTTTCATCTAGATAACTCCTACTTATCCTTCACAACTCAGAGCCAGCACCACCTCCTCCAGGAAGCCCTCCCTGACCATCCCTGGGCAGATTCCATCACAATACTGGCGTGATGATTTGATTGATGCACATCTGCAATGAATGCTCCCCACTGAAATCACAGTACCTAAGACACATACACCCTGCATATAGTAGATGCTCAATACAAACCTCTTGATGAAACGAACAAATGCATGGTACCTAGGACCAAAATATCCTTAGGGTGTTAGCACATTGAACTCTCACATTAAAATGATCCATGGTTGAAATAAAGATGAGAGGGAGATAGGATGGTAATTAAAAGCCTGGGTTTTGTGGTCAAATTGTGTGGGTCTAAATTCTGGTTTTCCCTTAGCAGCTGTGTTATTTTGGGAAAGTCTTTTTAACCTCTCTGTGCCTCAGTTTTCTCATCTGGAAATAGGGGCTAATAATAATACTGACCTTGCAGGGTTGTTGAGAGGATTCAGTGAGATGATTAAAATACATGGTGAGAAAGGGGGCTGACATCTAATAAACAGTTAATTAAAAAGTAGCTGCTGTTTTCAAACCTCTTTTTTTCTTCTAAAAGTACCTTCCTAGGACTTCCCTGGTGGTCCAGTGGTGAGGACTCTGCACTTTTGCTGTCCAGGGTGCAGGCTCCACCCCTGGTTGGGGAACTAAGATCCTGCAAGTCTTACCGTCAAAAAAAAGTACCACCGCTGTGTTCTGCACTCCACTCACAGGATTCTTCTGGATCTTTCAGGTTCTCAAGATGTTTGTGCTTTCAAAGGCTGGTGTGTGTTGGGAAAGGTTGGGAGTTCTCTTCTAAAGAGGGGAGTGCTGTGACAGCTGGGAAAAGTGGGGGAGATACATACACCAGTGGCGATTTGGGGGTTACTGTGCAACCTCCAGGAAAGGATGGGCTAGAAAGATGGCCCATTTGTGTGCTCCCTGAACCCTCAGCCCCAGCCGCCTCTCTGGCCTCTGGTTTCCCGCCTCTAGTCCATTCCCTGTCAGGCCCCAGAGGATCTTCCTACCCCCAGAGCTGACCCTGCTCACAGCCCTGGGGAGCACCAGGATGAAGTCCCAGCTCTTGGACTCAGCCCTGCGGGTCTAGGCCTGACACCATTCCAGCCATGTCTCCTGGCCTTTCTCATGAACTCATTCCCGACTCTGTCCTTGGTCCCTGGACTATGACACTGGAGAGGCCCTGCCTGAGCAGGGAATACAGGGGCTCAGAAGTGATGGGCCCCCACGTCCTCAGCCACCAGTTCATCAATCACCTCCAGTCCCAGGCTCTGCATCCCGGGACCATCCCACTGTCCACCCAGTCACCAGGCCCAGCCCAAGGCATGGTCCTCACCCCCTTGCTGGCCTGTCACTCCCTCCCATCCCTCCTGCCCCCTGGGTCCCTCTGAAATGTGTAGAGGGACAGTGCCTGCATGTAGTATGTGCCATGTGTTTGTTAAGTCACATACATACATAACACAAACATAGAGAAAATACCACCTACGGTCACCTCTTCCAGGCAGCCTTCCAGATCTACCCTGGGAACTTGGTACAGCTGATCATTCCTCTTTTATCCTCCTCCATCTTTCTCTCTCTCTTTTTCTTTTTTGTTGTTGTTGTGGCATTTTGTTTGGTCGCTAAGTCGTGTCCAACTCTTTTGCGATCCCGTGGACTGTAGCCCGCCAGGCTCCTCTGTCCATGGGATTCTCAGGCAAGAATACTAGAGTGGGTTTCCATTTCCTTCCCCAGGGGATCTTCCTGACCCAGGGATGGAACCTGTGTCTCGGCATTGGCAGGCGGATTTTTCACCACTGAGCCACTAGGGAAGCCCATCTTTTTCATTACTTTGGGCCATCTTTGAGGGGTGGTGGCCTTTGTCTCCTCCATTAGATGCCTGAGCTGCTCAAGGGCAGACATCAGCTCTCTGGGTTCCACACACCCTATGAACAGCATGAATACGGTAGGGGCTCAGTAAGTGTCTGTTGTTTTGAATTGGGTTCTGTTAACAAGGAGAAAAAGCAAAAACAAGGAGAGATTCCAGATTGGGCCTGAGCTCCCCACAAGCTCTCATGTTCTAGGTACCTGGGTGATAATGAGTGTTTGATACTGTTCTACTTCTAGCTCTCCAAGTCTGTTTCTAGAATAAGCAGTGGGTAAGCTACTGAGAATTGTAATCCTCACAATAAATGCTTAATGAGCTCTGAATGAGAACTGTAGTTACTAAGCAATCACCTAGGCCCCCTTTTGAATGATCTCAATCTATCCACTCATTGAATCCTCACAAAACCTACTGATCAGTACTATCGTGTGTGTATGTGTGCCAAGTTGCTCCACTCATCTTCGATTCTTTGTGACCCTATGGACTCTAGCCCTCCAGGGTCCTCTGCCCATGGGATTCTCCAGGCAAGAATACTGGAGTGGGTTGCCCTGCTCTCCTCCAGGGGATCTTCCTGACCCAGGGATTGAACCAGCGTCTCCTGTATCTCTTGCATTGCAGGTGGATTCTTTACCACTGAGCCAACTGGGAAGCCCATTAATATATTACTTCTCCCATCTTCCCAGGGAGGTAACTGAGGCCCAGAAAGGGGATGTCACGAGCTCAGCGTCATGGGCTGATGAGCAGTAGAGCTGTGGTGGGCCCCAGGCTGCCAGCTTCCTTCTCTGTGCATGTGACTCCTGTAACAGTTCTTATGTATTGAGCTGCCCCGTGTTCCAGGCACTGGAAAGCCGCCTTCCTGCTCACAGTAACCTTACAACAGCCCTTTCCATAGATGAGAAAACTGAGGCTTGGAGGTGTGAAGTTCGCCGCCCAAAGAGACCCACCCAGGAAGTGGTGGAGCCGGTCTCAAGCAGCATAGGCAGAGCCTGTGTTCTTCAGCGAACCCCTCTGTCCCTGACTCCCCAACCAAGGGTCTCCAACTCATACACGGACAAGGGCCAGACAGACAAAGGAAGTGGCAGAGGAGGAGGTGGCAGAGAGTGGTGGGGTCTGTGGCAAACCTGAGTGCCAAAGCCCCCTCTGATTGGGGTGGCTGCCTGCCACACGGGAACAATGTCTCAGCCTCCTCCCGAGTTGCAAGGGAGGCTGGAAACCCAACATTGTAAGGAGAATGTGCAGGGTTTAAAACTAGGGTAAGTTAAAATACCCCTGGCCACTTGGTTGTGTCTCCTAGCCCTCCTGGATTCCTCAAGCCCTCTGAAGCATTACAGTTAGAGGGAACTGTTATCTGTGAGCTTGTTCATATCATGTTACTCTTCTGTCCCTTCTGAAAGCAGAAGGGCTGGGAATTTGTCTGTCTTGCTAACCCCCACCCCAACTCCCCCCAAGTGAAATATCCCTAGCTTCTGGCAGGGGACCTGGCCTTGGATTTACTGAATGCAATGATTTTTTTTGGGGGGGGGGATCTATTTTTGTCCTATGGCTTTCTCTGCAGCTAGCCTCTTCATATAGGTGTCCTAAATCTGGGCTCTCACCTGTTTTTCTGGCTGGCTGGTGTTTTTGGCGCCATGTCTCCATGTTTTTGGAATTTTCTTTTTTAATGTCTCTTGGGTGTGTGTGTGTCTGTCTCGCTCTGTGCCTCTCCACGGGTCTCTTAGAAAATCTCTAAGTGGAGGCCGCACTTTGCAAGTGGCTCTCCATCCCTCCAGCAAACTGCCTCTGTCTCAGTTTTAGTCTGAGCCTTGACCCTTTAGTCTCTCTTCAAGGTTTAGCGGTTTCAGTTGACATCTCTGCCCTCCCGGTCTCCCGGGTGCGGGCTCGCTGCTTTCCCCTCCCCCGGGACGCACACCACCCCTCGCCAGCCCCCAGCCCGGCTCACGCACCCCACGGCGGGCCGGCTGGGCGCGCGCACGTCCTTGCACACCAGCCGCACGTAGCTGTACTTGAGCACGTCGATGAGCGTGTAGAGCGGGGGCGCGCTGGCCCAGCGGCAGCGCGCCAGGTGCATGGAGCTCTTGACGAAGAAGAGTGCCAGTCGCTGCTGGCACCACGCGTCGAAGAAGCGACTGAACTCGGCCCACGAGAAGAAGGCCCTCTCCCGCAGCTCCTGCTCCTCCTGCCCCGCCGCTGTGCCTGGTGGAGGCTCCATCCTGGGGCGCCTGGGTGGGAGGGGTGGGGAGGACACCTGGATATCAGATCCGTCCTCTCCCGAGGAGGTCTCCCGCTTGCTCCAGTCTCCGCCTGCCTCTTCAGAACTGACGCCTCTCTCCAGGTGGGGCAGGGGGCGGGGGCGGGGAGCGGGGTGTACCCGTTAACCTCCAGCCCATCTTTGGCCTCCTCCCACGCCCAGCTATATTCCTGGGACAGTTGGAACCTGCCAGGCTGATCTTTTAACTCCAGTTCTGGTCTCCTCCATAGACACACGTGATCCCTAGTACAGTTACGGTCCCTCTCCCAAAATATGACTCTTAAAACTCAGTCGTGGACCCCTTCCCGAATGTGTTCCCAGCTTCCAGGTAGGATTCCCTCCCCTTCCGGATGTGCCTTCTGCACTTGGCGGTAACCTCTAGAGCCTCCGGTCATCTAGAACGCCCTTTTTCATGCGCCTATACGAGGGCTGTAACCCACATCCAGCTGCGACCTCCCCGCCTCGCGGCCCTTCTAAAGAACCTCGATCACCGGATGTGCTCCGCATCTCCAGTAATGGATCGCTCATCCCCAGTCTTATTCTTCATGCACCTGTGGCTTTCTCCTCCCCAAATGTGTTTCAGATACTAGGCGGCTGTTGCTTCTCTCCCAGATGGGGCCCCCAGGGGTTGCCACATGCAGCTGTGCCCCTACTTCCAAGAGATGCTCTCGTATCCAGACGTCCTCCCCACATCGAGTACGGCCCCTTCACGTACAGGTGTGTGCCCCATTCACTTATGGCCAATTCTCTAAAGTGTCACCAGTATTCATCTGCGGTCCCCATCTGCCCAGATGCACCGCGCGGCCCAGCTGTGGCCCCCTCCTCCCACGTCCAGCTATCATCCTCCCCTAGATTGGCGTCCTCGCCCTAGACGTGGCCCGTCGTCGTCAGACGGGCTGCATCGCCCCAGATGCTCCCCCACGTCCAGCTGCGCCTCCCCCACTCTTGGAGCCACTCCCAGCCGGCTCCAGGCTCCACAACCCCTCCCAGCCCTGCCAGCCGCGGCACCTCCCATCCCGGCTGTCCCACCCAGCTGTGCCTCTCCCCTCCCCCAGATGTGCACCCTTCCCGCCCCTCCCCACTCACCTACCCGCCCCGGAGCGGCGTCCACCTCCCACAATGCCCCGCGCCGCGGCCCGGCCCGGCCCTTGCTCCCGGGATGCCCCGCGCGGCCTCCCGCCTCTCTTCCCGCCGTGCCTCGCGCGGTGGCTCCCACCAGATCTCCGTTTTCCCGCTGGTCACTCCTCAATCCAGAGCAACAGTGGCTCGGGGCTGTTTCCCAGCGTGCTCTGCGGGAGGGCTCGCCCCACTTCATCCCCTTTCCAGGGAGTCTCACGACCGGGAGACTACAACTCCCAGCGTCCTCCTCGCGACGGCGGCTCGACGTCCCCCGGCCCCTCCCCTCGACTCGGCCCCGCCCCCGCCCGCCGAAGTCTGCGCGCGAAGTCGGTGGCGCGAAATTGGGACTGCGGGGTCGCTCCAGGAGAGACGCTCAGGACAGCGGCGCGCGGGCCTGGCGCGAGGCAAGTGGCACCAGCCTTGCGGGGCTTCAGGGCTGTTCAACAGAGCGCATGTCGGCAACTCGGGGCTCCAGCTTTCGCCGAATAGGTCGGCTGCAAAGGAGAGGACATGGGGGCAGGCTGATACGGCCGGGAGCGCGCCGCGGAGGGGAGTGCGCGGGCTACGGGACGCTGGAGGGGGCGGGACGGCGTCCGTCAGAGGTTCAGGATCAGGTAGAAGGTAGACGAAGACCGAAAACTGCACAAGACAGGATCTGCAGAGACGCCTGGAGGGACGGAACTACCTGAAAGGGGCGTGGTTATATAGGGATGAGGGGGCGGGGAACGGCTCTAGGTGGGCGGGGTCATCCGGAAGTTGGAAGGGCCGGAGAGGCAGGCCCACCTGTAAGGGGGTGGGTCTAGCGGAAGTTTAATAGTGGGCGGGGCCGGGGAAAGGTTGAAGGAAAAGGGTCTACTTTAAGCGGAGAGCCCAGGGAGCTGGAGGTGGGGCGGGGCAAGTCAGTGGTAAGATCTAGGCCTAAAGCAAAGGCCTTTTGAAAGGTCGAGAACCTTCTGAACAGGGAGCGGTCTGGCCTTGTGTATGCCTGATGAGGGGGCGGAGTCAAGGGAAGAGACGTGAAGGTGTGGGGTCCAGGGGAGGAGAGCTGAAAGGTCTGGGCTTATTGTGGGCTTCTCAGGTGGCGCTAGTGGTAAAGAACCTGCCTGCCAATACAGGGGACTTGAAAGACACAACTTCGATCCCTGGGTCTGGAAGATTGATGCCCTGTTGGAGAGCATAGCAACCCACTCCAGTATTCTTGCCAGGAAAATCCCTACGGTCCATAGGGTCGCAAAAACTCTGAAACGATTTAGCACACAAAGCACTGCGCTTATTATTGCCCAGGATGGTGGAGGGAGGGCTAGAAGAGCTTGGGGAGGGAAGAGACAAGGATCTTGAGCTGGTCTGATTGGGTCTGAGATGTTGGTTAAATATCCAGATAGAGATATCAGCATAGAAAACTAGCTATATGAGTCCTTGAATTTTTTTTTTCTTTAATATTTATGGACACCAAGGTGAGGGTGTGTGTGGTATGAAGAAAGAATTAAAAAAAAAAAAATTTCAATGGAGCAAGGAGTCAGATGTTTCTAATCCTGCTGATGGGCCAAGATGAGGAACAGGAGGTGATTTCCGGAATTAGCAACCCAGAGTTCTTCTATCACCTTGATGAGAAGGGCCAGCTGAGGGATGTGGAGAAACTTGAAGGTTCAAGCAGGGATGGGAGGAGAGAGAGACGGGAGATGATGCCATGGGACAGTTCTTTGTATGCTGCTGCTAAGTCACTTCAGTCATGTCCGACTCTGTGCGACCCCATAGATGGCAGCCCACTAGGCTCCGCCGTCCCTGGGATTCTCCAGGCAAGAACAGTGGAGTGGGTTGCCATTTCCTTCTCCAATGCGTGAAAGTGAAGTCGCTCAGTCGTGTCCCACCCTCAGCGACCCCATGGACTGCAGCCTTCCAGGCTCCTCCGTTCATGGGATTTTCCAGACAAGAGTACTGGGGTCGGGTGCCATTGCCTTCTCCAGTTCTTTGTATGACGTCTCTGAAAAGGGGAGGAGAGATGGAGCGATAGCTGCTGGAACATGTAGGCTCAAGAGAAGGGATTTTGTTTGATTTTTAAGATGGGACAAATCACAGCTGATTTGTAAATCGATAGGCATGGTCTAGTAGAGAAAAGTTGATCTAGAGGAAAGAAAGGAGGGGCTTACTGGAGCATAGGGTTTGAGGAGGTCAGAGGGCATGAGATCTGGTGCTCAGGTCAAGGGTCTGATCTCAGATGAGAGTACAGCTGGGTGGTCGAAGTACCTACAGCTGGGATTCGGAGTGGTGCGCAGGTGCAGCAGGAGGTAGATAAGGCGGTGGGAAATTGCCTTTCTCGCATTTGCTTGCGTTTTCTCGGCGGCGGAGGGTGGAGTTGGTTTGCCTGAGAGAGCTGGAGAATTGAACAGTCTGGGGAAATGGAGAGGCTTGGACCGCAACCCGAAGGACTCCTGGTGACCAGTCCCGCTCTACTCTGCGGTTGCAGGAACAGGGTGGGTGGAAAGTTGGCTTCAATCAACAGCTTTGGGGTTTTGCCCGGTGAGAGAGAGGGCAGGAGGCAGGGCCCAGAGAGGGATGAAAAGTGTACTGGAGTCTGCCAGAGTTAAGGAAGGAAGGGAGGACATGATGGGGAAGGACATTGAAAAGAGGGAGCACTGACTGGTTTGGAGACTTAGGGAAGGACTGGGTAACATTTGCAGAGAAGGCAATGGCACCCCACTCCAGTACTCTTCCCTGGAAAATCTCCTGGACGGAGGAGCCTGGTAGGCTGCAGTCCATGGGGTCGCTAGGAGTCGGACACGACTGAGCGACTTCACTTTCACTTTTCACTTTCATGCATTGGAGAAGGAAATGGCAACTCACTCCAGTGTTCTTGCCTGGAGAATCCAAGGGACAGGGTAGCTTGGTGGGCTGCCATCTATGGGGTCGCACAGAGTCGGACACGACTGAAGCGACTTAGCAGCAGCAGGGGAACATTTGAAGTTGGAATAGAAATAATATTATAGGAAGGGAAGAAGAGTTTTATTTGAGCCAAATTGAGGATTCTAGCCCAGGAGAAAGCCTTTCAGTTCTGAGGAACTGCTCCAGTGAAGCATGGTTTTCAGCAGATTTATATCTTGTTAGAACAAAGAGTGGGCCTCCCTGGTGGCTTCATGTTAAAGAAACTACCCGCAGTGCAGGAGACGCTGGTTGATCCCTGAGCTAGGAAGATCCCCTGGAGAAGGAAATGGCAACCCACTCCAGTATTCTTGCCTGGGAAATCCCATGGACAGAGGAACCTGGCGGGCTGCAGTCCATGGGGTTGCAAAAGAGTCAGACACATCTTAGTGACCAAACAACAGAGCAAAGAATGTATATCAAATGCGACCAGGGACACATTTTTTCAAGGTTTCAAAAAGAAGAAAAAGATTAGCATGTACACACAGTCATTATGGCCTGGGCACCTGGGAAAGGAACCTTGTCTTTGAAGAGCTCCTAGTCTGGGCTCGTAGGAAGGAAGGCTTTTAGTCGTGTCTTCAGAGTAGACTTTTTTTATTTCTGGTAAATGCATTCTGTTCTTTAGTTGGTTAAAGCAGCTGCATATTATGTTTGACAGCCCATATGTCAGGTCTGTCAGCGTGAAGTTCAAGCCAAATGATGTAGATTTCAGGGTGATTTCCCCAAACCTCAATTTGTGAAAGTTTCCCCTCTCTTATCAGAGGTGTATGTGTTCCGATCTCCACATAATCAGTGTGTTTTGTGTTTTGATCTCTGCACAAAAATGAGTATCCTCATCAAGTATTTTTGGATGTTCTTTTCAGAAACTGGTGACCAGCAGAGAGGAGGAGTGGGGAGAGAATTCTGATACCATCATGCAGCGAAGTATCATGTAAGGACCCCCGCCCCACCCACCAGCAGCTTGCGTTCTCCAAATTCTCTGCTCCTCTGTCTACCTCTTCCCTTATCTTAGAAGAACTCGGGTTAGTCTTTACATAGGAATTTCCAGGAGTTGAGCAGTATGGAGAGTGGGGAGGGGCACTGGAAAACCAGGTGGTGTAGTAACTGAGAATTTTAGTGGCTGCAAGGTTCAGAGACCCTAGCCCCGTGGTTCTCAATCTGGGGCAGTTTCCAACTTCCCCCGACCCCCTCCAGCAGGGAACATCAGACATTCTTGGTTGTCACCACTTGGAGGGAGAGGGGGCTTCCCTTAGCATCTGGTGGGTAAAGGTGGGGCAGGCTGTTAACATCCTACAGTGCCCCAGATAGCCCCCCACAACAAAGTGTGATCCAGCCTAAAGGGCCGGTAATGCCTGGGTGGAAGGGAGAGCCCATTACTTGACCTTTTCTAGAGCAGATAACGCTTCCAAACATTTCATATTAGCTATTGGCTTCCCTGGTGGCTCAAATAGTAAAGAATCTGCCTGCAATGCAAGAGACCCAGACCCTGGGTTGGGAAGATCCCCTGGAGGAGGGCATGACAACCCACTCCAGTATTCTTGCCTGGAGAATCCCATGGACAAAGGAGCCTGGTGGGCCGCAGTCCATGGGGTTGCAAAGAGCCAGACACAACTAAGCAGTGAACACATTGCTTAATGTCTGCCTGCTCCTGGAGTGTCAGCCCCTTGAGGGCAGGGACTTGATGTGTCGGGGCCGCTCCTGTGCCCCTGGGTTCCCAGGACAGGGCCTGCCACACAGTAAGTGCGCAGTTAATACTTGCAGGAGGGAAACTGGGATGCGTCCTGGCTCTCACGTGAGAGGTGAGCTGAGGCAGAAAAGCACATAGTGCTGCCTCCTCTGTCCAAGCCTCAGTTTCCTCATCCATCCAAGGGGATTGTTCAAAGTCTTTTGCTGTGTGCCAGAAATGGGGACGGGCATCGGAAGCTGAGGGATGTGGCATGTGTTAGAGGGGTTACTGGTACTGTTATCATTCACTTCTTTCCCCCCTCTTCTGCTCCTCCAGGTCATTTTTCCAGCCCAAGAAAGAGGGCAAAGCGAAGAAGCCGGAGAAGGAGACATCCAAGAGCATCAGAGAAACGGAGTCCCCTCCGAAGTACGTTCTGGGGCTGGGAGGTGGTGAATCTGTTCATCAGTCAGGACTCTGTTGGCTGCAAGTGTTAACAAACTCGGCTCAGAATGTCGCAGGCCTCCATGGGGAAATTTTTGATCCTGGTAAACTGAAAGGCTAAAGGTAGTGTCAGCTTCTGGTATAGCTGGATCCAGGACCTCAGAGTTGTCTTCAGGACTCTGGCCCAGTGTCTTGACTTCATTCTGGAGCAGACTTCCTCCACAAGGCAGGGACCCTGCCACTGGCTGCATCTGAGGAGAACAGTGTTCTCTCCCCACCATCCTTGTCATAAGTTCTTGGGAAGACCTTGTCCCTGGACCATTCAAGGTAGATTTAGCTCACCTTCCCAGTTTGGGACCCTGGGATCCTGTGCCTAGTTTCCTTATGGGTAACAGGGTATCATGATCTGTATCAGGCTTTCAGTGTGGACTTGATGTGTCAACACCCTAACAACTTACAGAACAGGGCCTGATTCATAAAAGATGCTCAGTCAGTGATAAAGATCAGGTCATGATTTATCAACACTTCTGACTTGAGAGCCACCCTTTTTGTTTTATGTTGCTGGGAAGTGTAGTCCCTCCCTAGGGGATCAGGGTCTTACATGACTGACTGAAAGAAAGTCTCCAAAGAAATGTTGAAGGCCATTGTCTATCCTTCGTAGGGACTTCGTTTGTTCCTCCAGCGTCGCCCACCACCAGGTGGGCACACAGGAGCCCTCCAGAGAAGTGGGACGAGGGGGATTGGTGTTTCAGAGTATATGTTGAAGGCTTCCCTGGCGGCTCAGTAGTAAAGAATCTGCCTGCCAATGCAGGAGACATAGGTTCGATCCCTGGTTCAGAGAGATCCCACATGCTGCAGAGCAACTGAGCCCCTGTGCCATAATTACTGAGCCTGAGCACTGTAAAGGCTGGAAGCCATAACTACTGAGTTTGAGTACCCTAGGTCCCATGCTCTGTGACAAGAGAAGCCACTGCAATGAGAAGCCCATGCACCACAAGTAGAGAAAAGTAACAAAGACCCAACATAGCTTAAAAAATATATACATGCCAAGGAGGCTTCTGGAAGATGTTTGTTGCATGCTTGAAAGGCAAGGAAGGGAATGAAACATAATGAAATTGCTGGAGAGTCTGGGGGCAGCGTCCCCACTCTGCCTGCTGGAAAAACCTCCATTTTTTCACTTTCCAGGGTGGCGCTGAAGGAGCGGAATCGAGTGGTGTCTGAGGGTGACTCTCCAGTGAAGAGGCCAGGGAGGAAGGTGACCCGGGTCCTGGGCAGCGAGGGCGAGGAGGAGGAAGAGGAAGCCCCCACCACCCCCAGAAGCCAGGTGGGGCCCCAGTAGCCTGCCCCCGTTTACCAGAAGCGTCATTCCCATTGGCCTTGGAGCTGAGTGCAGCAGCTACTCAGGAGAATTCTGGAGCTGATGCCCCAGGGGGCAGAGGAGTTCAGTGGTTGGGCCTGGTTTCTGTGCGCCTCACTCCGCCTCTGCCCTGGGGCCTGGGCGTGGTTCCTTGCCCTCGTGATGTCTTGGCAGGCAGCCTTAGGTGGCTCGGGCAGCTCTGGGTAGCCTCCCCTGTCAGGGGTGGCCGTGAAGGTGCCGTAAGTTGATTTACACAGTGATGGGAGAGAACGCCTGCTGTAGGAAAGGCTCAGAACCCGTGGAATCGAAGGCTTTCCATCTTCCCCAAGTGCAGCGGCTCACTTGCTCCCCTCATTTAAGTCATTTCTTGCCTGTTGGCTGCTCTGAAGATCACATCCGAAGTGCAGCACTTCTCAGTCTGTCGATGGTGAAGCGACATCCTGTCTCCCCTACTGCGCACCCCTCTTCCATCTCCAACCCTTCCCCCACCCCCACCCCCGCCCTAGGGTTGCCAGCTCAGGACAAAGACAGTCCTGATGGAGCCTCCAAGGCCCCCCGTGAGCCGCCTCTTGTCATCTCTGTCTTTTCCTCGGCTCGTTCTGCCCCAGGGTGCTTCTGTATTGTTGCTCACCATCCCTAGATGAAGTTGTCCAAGTGAATGCCCACATTCAGCCAGTGGGAAGAGCAGGGCACTCCCCTTGCATTTAGGTGAATGTCATTTGAACCAGTTGCCCTTACATTGCATCATGTAGACCTGGGGCTTCTGACCTAGCTGCAAGGGAGTCTGGGAAGTGTAGTCCTTAGGCTCCTGACTACACCTAGCTGCAAGGGCATCTGGGAAGTTTTTGGTTGGGCCATATTATGTGCTGTGCTGTGCTTAGTCGCTCAGTCGTGTCTGGCTCTTTGTGACCCTATGGACAGTAGCTCACCAGGCTCCTCTGTCCATGGGGATTCTCCAGACAAGAATACTGGAGTGGGTTGCCATGCCCTCCTCCAGGGGATCTTCCCAACCCAGGGAAGGTCTCCTGTATCGCAGGCAAATTCTTTACCATCTGAGCCACCACTTTTTGGTTGGGCCATATTATGCTTAGCTAAAAATCAAAGATCTTGTCACTTTAGGGAAAAAAAAAAAGAATTGTTACCGTGGTCCATAATAGGGCCAGTCTGGGACCATGAAACTACACAGGAGAGTGGGGTGATGGCCCAGGGAAGAGGCCAGAGCTGGGGCTGAGTTGCTGTGTTCTCTCAAGTGTTTGGAAACTGAAGCAGCTGGGTGCTCCCTCCTTCTCCCCCAACTCAGGAGTTGCTTTTCTCTTCCTTTCCAGAAGCCTGCTTCAGACTCTCCACAGGCCTCGCCTCCCAGTCCTGTCACACTGCCTGAGAGCAGCCCTTCCCGCTCCAAACCCTCCCCAGCAGTTGCATCCCCATCAGGGATCCCGAAGCGTCGCACGGGTAAGGACCCCTGGGCCACGCTGTTTCAGCTACCTGTCTTTGTCCATGTGTGGATCTCTCCACCGTTGAGCCACCCTCCTGCCAGCGCTGGTCTTAGCATTGTGGTTAAGAGCACGGCTCCACCAGCCCCTGGCTGTGTGACCTCGGGCAAATGGTTTCCTTCTCTGGGCTTTCTCACTGGTAGATTGTATGAAATCTAAACACATCAAGTATTTCTGATGAAAATTCAGTGCCCAGTTGAGATGTGCTTGTAAGTGCATCAGATTTTGAAGACCTAGCATAGGAAAGGCAATGGCACCCCACTCCAGTACTCTTGCCTGGAAAATCCCATGGACGGAGGAGCCTGCTGGCTGCAGTCCATGGGGTCGCTAAGAGTCGGACACGACTGAGTGACTTCACTTTCACTCTTCACTTTCATGCATTGGAGAAGGAAATGGCAAGCCACTCCAGTGTTCTTGCCTGGAGAATCCCAGGGACAGGGGAGCCTGGTGGGCTGCTGTCTATGGGGTCGCACAGAGTCGGACACGACTGAAGCGACTTAGCAGCAGCAGCAGCAGCATAGGAAAAAGAATGATACTGATTTTAAATATTCAAAACATGTTGGAATCATCATATTTTGGTTATGTTGGGTCAAGTAAACAAGATTATCCGAACTTAGATTCACCTGGTTCTTTTTGCTTTCCTCAGTGTAGCCACTAGAAAGTTTCAGAAGACACACGTGGCTCACTGTACATTTCCACTGATGGTGCTGCTATAAGGAATGACATGCAGGCACAGGGGTGGCTGCGGATTGAGGCAGGGCCCAGAGGAGCGGCTGTCTGGCCTGAGTCTTGGATCAGGGTCCTGGTCGGGGTCGGCCCTGTTGAGAAAGGGGGACAGGGAAGTGTTGCTGCCAAGCAGAGCGCGTGTGAAGGCCTCGGGGTGGGAACAGCACAGCAGGTGCGGGAACCCCACACCCCTCGGAGTCTCTGAGGATAAGGTGTGATGTGGGGGGCAGCGAGGGCTTGAGGATAGCGTGTGGTGAGAGGTGAAGCAGAGAGGGGGGCGGGTGCTGGCTCCCAAGATGAAGGGACCTGCCTGCCGCGGCCACACAGCCAGGAAGCAGAAGCCTGAAGGATGGGCCCCGCACCCGGGCAGTGGCAGGGCCCCAGAGCCATCCCAGGGGCCATCACCACGGGGGTCTGAGCCCACTGTGGTGGGTCCGGTGGGCCAGCAAGGAGGCCACCCTGAGCCCTTTGTCTTTCCAGCCCGGAAGCAGCTTCCCAAACGGACATTTCAAGATGTTCTGAAAGAGCAGGGTGAGGACAAGGATCCAGAAACTAAGAAGAAGAAGGAGGAAGAAGGTGAGACCCTGGTCGGGAGGGAGGAAGCAGGGGAGAGGCTCACTCTGTGTTTGTGTGGGGGGGGTCTGGAAAGGTGGGGGCCTGCCTAGGAGGACAGGGTGTGGGGACCCCACTTGATTTGACACTGTGACCAGGAATCCACACATTTCCATCAGAATCCCACCCCGCTGCCCAGGGAATTTTGTCATGAACGCATTCTGGAGTACCTTAGTTTGGCCATCTTAATTCAAATACAGTTTATTCTCTCTTTTTATTTCTCGTATGAAAGATATTTTCCTCTAAATGATTTGTTTTTATTGTAAGTTTTGCCAAAAAGCAAAGAAGTAGAAACTTCAGGACCCGTAGTGTCTTAGTAACTAACTGCGCATTGCCCAAGGCCTTTGCTCTTCAGCTTGTCGAGTTATGTCCAAACAACTATTTATGTTCTAGCTTGGGCGTTTGAGAAAGTAATATACATAGCATTGAAAGGAAAAAAAATTAATTCTTAAATAATCACAGTTAGTTTCTAATAGGATGTCTCCTGGGCACTGCACAATTGCTCGGACCTCGGAGTCCAGTTGAAAACTGCTGCCCTCGTTTCCTGTTCATGCTGATTTTCATGTAATACTTGGTTTTCATCACACCACCCATGAGTACCCAGCTTTGCAGAAAGCTGACGTCATGAATTACCAAGTATGTGATCTAATAATGACAAGCAAAATGCCGTGAGCTAGTAGGTCACACAGCGTCCAGCCTGTGAAAATGTAAAATATCTTACCTGGGAAATACAGCTACAAACATCTGATCCACAGATCATTTGGGGCCTTTACATGATTATAATAATCAGGCTTTGTCACCGTCATTTGTTTCAATAAGAGGTCTTTATTGGGTTTGTCCTTCCCAGGGAAGGTCTGAATTTGGTGGAGATCTGATTTCTGGTTGGCAATTTTTAGTAACAAATTTTACTGTAAATCATGAAGTTTTAGCCCTTATCTGTGTCCAGGGGTTTTGGGGGCCAGGGCAGGGGATGACTTCTCCCTACTAAGGCAGATTATTCCCAAGTCAATTAATGCAGTTATTATTATTACCCTGGAGGTGGGTTTTTTTTTTTATTTTTCAGTCAGCTTAAAAAAACTTTAACAAGTTATCATTGGCATTTTGAAACCTTTCCAGTTCTATTTCATTGTGAGTAATTCAAAAATAATGGTTTATAAGAAAAGTCTGGCCCTCCCCGCTTTTCAGCTACACAAGCAAGCGTTGGGGTTGGTGTCCCTCAAGGTCCCCGCGTGGCCCAGGGCTGACCCACCCTCACCCTCCCGTCACTTCACACGTGTGCGGTCAGAGCAGCAAAGATGAAACGGGGTGGAGTGTCTTGGGAATGCAAATGCCCTTGGGGAGGGGTTCCCAGTGCCACTTCTTGCCATCTGCCTTTTTATGTCATTGGAAGCGGAGACACCAATAGAAAGCCTCCCAGAGCCTGAAGGGGACGACAAGGAGGAAGTGGAAGGTGGGGACCAGCCCACGACGCCCCCTGAGCCCCGGAAGACCTCCAGTGAGTGACCCTCTTTCTCCCTGGGGCCCCTCTCTCTGGTTTTGTCGGCGGGGGGGGTCCCATGTCTTTGGAGGACAGTTAATGTAAATAAGGCTTAGATAAGACTTCAATAAGATTCTCCAATGTCTTGTCTAAAAGCAAATTCTAGGGGAAACTTTAGGTTTTGTTACTACTGTTATTTTTATTGTTATTTTTCCTCCACACATGTGAGGAAAAAAGAGCCAGTCATCCTCCAACGAGTTATCTTTCAGAAATCATAGGCACTGGGGACTTCCCTGGGGGTCCAGTGGCTGGGACTCTGTGTTCCCAGTGCAGGGGGCCCGGGTCCCATCCTTGGTCAGGGAACTAGGTCACACATGCCTCGTGGCCAAGAAATACATTTGTTTAAAGTTTGCATCACCATCTGAGCTCTCTCACTTTCAGCAGAGTCCCCGACAGAAAGCGTCTCAGAGCCCGGGGTGACGGTGAAGCAGGAACCACAGGAGGATGGCCAGGCTCAACCGCCCCCCAAAACTCCAAAGACCCTCAGCAGTTTCTTCTGTGAGTGTCTCCCCTTCACCTCACGGGGCTGCGCAGGGAAGAGGCAGGTGGGTCTTTCTCCAAGGAGCTCAGCCTTCCCATGGGTGAGAAGGCCTAACTTGCCCCTCCTGCCGTGTTCCCGCCCCAAGTACGGGGCGATGCCACCTGGAGAGTACTTGGGAGGTGGGGGCTGTGGGAAGGAGAAAGGGTCCACTGTTTCCCTGTTTCATTCCCCAGCCCCCCGGAAGCCAGCTGTCAAAAAAGAAGCGAAAGAAGAAGGACCTGGTGCTCTGAGAAAGGACGAGACCAAGGGGTGAGTCAGGATCCATCAAGAGAATAGCAGACGAAACAAAGTAAGCCAGTGAGTCCCAGGCCTCACTGATCTGATTGGAGGTGGGCCTCCAAAAAGGAGACCGGTAATCACCAAACAGCCTTTCAGCGTTAGAATTTTGTGATTCAGGTTTAATTAGTCTAATAAAAAATTTGGGATTCTTAATGACAAGTTTGTACCCCAGTTGCAACCTTATTAGTGAGATTAAATGGCCCCATTTCAGCACGTGACTGCGCTGTAGGAAAGGTCAGCTCCTTTTCTTGCGCCTCCTCTGTGTCAAGTCACGTCCTAAAGGTTTCTTTTGTGCCTTTTTACTTCCTCTCTGCAGTGGGCCTGTGCAGTAGGCAGCTGGTGTTTAGCCATTTCCCAGGCATTGAAACCAGTAGCCCAGCAGCTAGGCCATCTTCCCTGGGACATGCAGGGAGGGTGGGGGTAAAGCCAGGCCTGGAGGCCGAGTTGCCCTGGCTTCTACGCTGGGCCTCTTCTCTGCACCCCTGCCCTGTGCCCTGGGCTCGTGCCCATGCTTATATTACTTGTAAGTTTCTCTCGCCAACTTGGTGTCTGACATGAAGTTCTGTGTCCTGATTTTTACTTCTTGGGATACTGCAATCGTTTTTTTTTTTACACTCTTCCCAACCTGATCACTGATGGCCGCCTCCAGGAGACAGACAAACTGTCAGTACCTCCAATTTCCTCACCTTTAATATGAGGACTTGTTAATGGTAGAAAGCACACCCTTTTATCCACTGTAAATGGTGTGCTCGGCACCAGACGCTGTGCCCTCCATATCCTGATGGATTGAAGCCTCACAGCAACCCTGTGCATCGACTCTGTTGGGACTCCCATTTCACAGGTGGGAAAAGTGAGGCGTGGAGGCAGGACAGTGCTCTGGAGTGCTTAGAAATCCCAGCTCCACCTTTGTCAGCTGGTGTGACCTTGGCCAAGCGACTTAGCCTTTCTGGGCCAGTTTCCTCCTGAGGTTTGCAGACTAGCGTCTGGCCATGCCCACACTCGGCAAGTAGTAGCTGCTATTATTATTATTAATTTTGATTGCCTTGATTAGACCACAGATGAGGAGTGTGGCAGAGTTGGGATTTGAGCCAGGCAGCGTGGCTGCAGAATTTCTTACTCCTCAGCTTTGCCGTTTCTCCTTATAGTAGGAAGTACCAGGCGGCGATCCCTTATCAAATACTGAGACCATACAACTCACTGCTCGTGCTCTGTCCGGCTCAGCCATCCTCATCCCTGTCTGTGCACAGGATCAGCTGAAGAGCTGTAAACAGTCAGCAGTCTCCTCCCTCACCCCACGTTTGGCAGAGACATAGGTCTGAGGCTGGGGAGTCAGTGTTGTAAAAATGTTCCCCACAAAGCGCACCAAGGAGTGGGAACTCTTCCCCTAATTTCTCCCTTAACCTCAGGGCGTGTCAGGGCACGGACTCCAGGTAGCTCCATCATATGGTTGGTTCAGAGGGAAATTGCTTCCTCACCAGGACACAGCTGGTCACTGATGGAGCAGCGATTTTAACCCAAAGGAGTGTGACTGCAGAATCTGGATTGTGGTGGCTCTAACGGGATGGGTGTGAGGCATTTCCCGAGGAACGTATGATATAGAGGGTTAGAACACAGTCCGAGAACTGCACCGCTTACTAGCTGTGTGGCCTCGGGTGAGCTACGTAACCACTCTGCCCAGTTTCCTTATGTGACTCGGGAGGCAGGTGAGTCCCTGCCTGCAGGACTGATTTGCTAGCAGATGGAGTGCCCTTCGCACGGTGCCTGGCTCCTTGGGGCACCCAGGGACTGCACCTTCCTCCTGCTGTTCCAGCCAGAGTGAGGGCGGGTCTGACCCACAGGGGTCCTTGCCTCTCGGAGTGGACTCTGAACAACATGGCTTCCCAGGTGGCTCAGTGGTAAAGAATTCATCTGCCAGTACAGGAGAGGTGGGTTCAATCCCTGGGTCGGGAAGATCCCCTGGAGGAGGAAACGGCAACCCACTCCAGTATTCATGCCTGGGAAACCCCATGGACAGAAGAGCCTGGCGGGCTACAGTCCATGAGATCGCAGAGTCAGGCACAACTGAGCGACTAAACTGAACGATATTCAGATCACACTGCTCCACTTCAGCCACACTGACCCCTTTTCTGTTCCTCCAACGTGCCAGGCGTGTGTCTGCCTCAGGGCCTTTGCACCTGCAGCTCCCCTCTGGGATGCTCTTATCCCTGGCCCCCACTCTGCTAAGCCTCATACATTCTGACCGGATGTCTCCTCTGGCCTTCCCCAACCGTCCTCTGAAGCAGCATCTGCCTTTCTGATTTCTTCCTCTACCTGGTTTTTGTCTTAAAAATGTTTTAATACTGAAAATGACTTATTCTCTTCTGCTTTTTGGTCTCGTTTGTTTTTCACCCCCGACTCTCACACTGGAACATGTGTTCCGGGTTAGCAAACTCACTTTCATTCATTTCCATGCCCTTGTGCCTGGAATAGTACCTGGCACTTAGGACATGCTCAGTAGATGCCAGCTGGCGGAATGGCTTCTCCTCGACCCAGGCATCTACCCTGCAGCCTCTCCTTTCCCTCCACAGACACGTGGACCCAGCGGGCTATAATCCTGCCAAGAACAACTACCACCCCATCGAAGATGCCTGCTGGAAGGTGGGCCAGAGGTGAGGCGTGGCCCTCCCCAGAACCCCTCCTCTGCTCCCTGGCACTGCGGGAGGCCTTGTCTCCGGAGGCTTCAATGAGAGATTTGCCAGTCCTCCCCCAGCCCCCACAACCCTCAGTGTTTTGGGGAGACCATTGGGCGCTCTGAAGGGGATGGAGAGAGAGAACCCCAGGCAGGGGTCAGGCAGGATTGCCTGCGAGCACCTGGGGATCAGCAGATCTTTCACTGGGAAGTGTGTGGGGGCAGGGAGCTGGCGGGGAGGCAGCGTGGGTGTACACGCTGGGTGTACAGTGTGGGTGTTTGTCCTTTTCCTCCCCCAGGGTTCCTTATCTGGCTGTGGCCCGGGCGTTCGAGAAGATCGAGGAGGTCTCTGCTCGGTAATTAACCAGGCTGCCTGCCCGGGGCCAGTGGGGGCTCTCCCGGTTCTGTCCCACTGGCGCTGGCTGTGCCTCCAGCTGTTTAATCCTCTTAACCCCCTCCTGGCTCAGCTGCACCCTCACGCATGAGATCACAGACAACAGGCCTGGCCACAAGAGCGGCCACAGGCCTCTGAAGGCCCACACCATCGTTTGTGCCTGGTTTGTTGGTCAGAGCAGGACAGGAGGGTGACCGTGATCCCCGGCGTGGGAAGAGAGGCTCCACTGCCTGGTGGCAGGAACTGGATACTAAGCTCAAGTAACCAAGAGTACCTGCAGCCTGGCTGATGCTCCCGATCCTCAGTGTTAGAGAAAGCCCACGTCTTGTTTGTAGTGAGAACCCTGTCTCAGCCCGATACTCACTAGCTCTTTGACCTTGGCATGTTACATAGTCTTTTGTGCCTCAGTTTCTTCACCTGTAAAATGAAATAGTATCTAGCTCAGGGCAGCTGTGAGAATTCAGGGAGTCAGAGAACGTTTTGAAGGCTTAATACCAACGCCTGGCACCCGGAAAGCAGTCCGTACACATCAGCTGTTTCCCTGTAGCTGATCATGCCCTTTGTCATCGTCAGATGGAGTTCCTGTCCCACCAGCAGCCTGTGGTGGTCCCTGTGGCTCGGGTCACACACCGGGCACTGGTCGTGAGCCCTCTCCTCGTCTCTTTTCCTGTGTTTCTTTTATCACCATGCTCTCCTACCCCATCTTGACCCCGAAATGTCAGGTGGTCTCACCCCCATCCCCTCCTCCAGGCTCCGGATGGTGGAGACGCTGAGCAACCTGCTGCGCTCCGTGGTGGCCCTGTCACCTGCTGACCTCCTGCCCGTCCTCTACCTGAGCCTCAACCGCCTGGGGCCGCCCCAGCAGGGCCTGGAGCTCGGCATCGGAGAGGGCATCCTCCTCAAGGCAGTGGCCCAGGCCACGGGTGAGGCGGGGGTGGTGGTGGACGCCCCCAGGCGAGGTGGATGGGGGGCTTCCAGGGAGGACATGGGGAGGCTGGGAGATGATGGGGAGGGACTGGAAAGGTGCAAGGTGGGGAGGGCGGCCACTGACAGGCTGAGAGAGGGGGGGAATCGGGACGAGGTCTGCACTCAGACCAGGTGGGAGAGGGGGATGCCGCAGGTGTAGAGCAAGGCTGATGGTCGGGGCTCGTGGAGGTTGCAGAGGTCCTTAGGGGCTTTGGCCAGCAGAGCCACAAGCGGAGCTGGGGACAGAGTGGGGTTGTGCCCAGGAGAGGTTGGCCGAGTGGGCGGGACCTGCCCACCTGCCCAGGGCCTGGGGTGCTCTGTGTTTACTCTGAAGGTGTTAGGGAGCCGTGGAAAGGTCCCAGGCAGGCAAGGGGCAGGGTCAGTTCTGGACCCACGTGGAGGACGGACAGGAAACCAGGAGGCCAGGGAGGAAGTCGGGGCCGAAATCCAGGGCTTTAAATCCCACCTCCATACTGATGATGCCGCCCCAGACGACCCCTCTGGTGTAGACGGGCTCATCATCCTGGCTTCTGGAGAGGGGAGCCTGGTGGCCACACCCCTCCTGGCGCTCAGCCACTGCTCCCTCTACCCTACAAGGTCGGCAGCTGGAGTCCGTCCGGGCCGAGGTGGCCGAGAAGGGTGATGTGGGGCTGGTGGCCGAGAGCAGCCGCAGCACCCAGAGGCTCGTGCTGCCCCCGCCTGCGCTCACTGCCGCCGGCGTCTTCGCCAAGTTCCGGGACATCGCGCAGCTGGCAGGCAGCGCTGTGAGTGGGCGGGCGGCTGGCTCTCCCCAGATCTTCTCCTCTTGGGGACCTGGAAGGCTCTGGTTCGACTGCTCAGGGCAGTGTCACCTGGGTCCTGCTTTTGGGATCAGAGCTTCTCTTCTCCTGCTGCTCTCAAGACTGCGGGACTCTCCTCCTGAGACCCTAGCCCCGATGTAGTGTGGGCCGTGGGGCTCCGTGAACACCTGCTGAGCAGAGCCGGGGTGGGAGGCTGGAAGGACAAGCTTCTCACTGTTCTCTGCGCTCCAGGCCATGGAACCAGGGAGCAGGGGTGGGAGGTGGGCAGGTCTCCAAGGGTGGCAGCTCCCCAGGCAGCGAGGATGGCCCCCCTCCCTTCACCCCTGGCACTGACCGCCCTGCCCCCTTCTCTCCAGTCCACAACCAAGAAGATTGACGTCATCAAAGGCCTCTTTGTGGCCTGCCGTCACTCAGAGGCACGTTTCATTGCCAGGTGAGGGTGTGGGCCTGTGACGGGGGGAGGAGGGCCAGCAGGCACATCACTGCTGGTGCCCTGACCGCCCTCGGATGGGAGCATCGTGAGCGGGGCACGGAGCTCCTCTTCTCAGCAATGCTGCCTGGAGAAGCCTGGGCTCGTGGGTGAAGCATGCTGCAGTGGATTAGTGATGTCTGCCCTGGCCTGTGCCTCGCGCTTTCTCCCATGAGCTCCTCCCTGCAGCTCTGGGAGGCTGTGAACCTCACTCCCGTTTAGAGAAGGGGAGATGGAGACAGCCTCCTGCCCGAGGTCACTGGCTCAAGCAGGGCCCTTACGGGCACAGGTTCTTGGCCATCACACCCTGGCACCCCTGGGCAGGCTGTTCCAGGTCTGGCCGTGCCCCGGCCCCACCCCCACCAACACTGCTTTGTCAGAGGGCAGCTGAGGAGAGACACGGACACCTTGCCAGGCCCCTAGTTCTGCCTGTAGGCGCTGCCTGTGGTCGTGATGATTTGTGGCTGGCCTCAGTTTCCTTCTCTGTCAAGTGGGGCTGTGTGATCGCAGGTCCCTTCCGGCTCTGGAGGCTGCTCTGGTTTAGAGGAGAGGGTCGTGGTAGGGAGACTGGAGGAGGGAGGAGCAAGGGGCTGAACAGGTGCACCCATCCCCGTTACCCTCTGTCCCCCCAGAGCCCTGAGTGGACGGCTGCGCCTCGGGTTGGCTGAGCAGTCGGTGCTGGCGGCCCTCGCCCAGGCCGTGAGCCTCACGCCCCCCAGTCAAGGTGAGCCCCGGTGGCCAGCCCCAAGCTGCCACTCGAGTTAACCCGGCCACCCTTCCCCCGACCCCCACCCCCACCTGGTTCCCTCTGCCTCCTCTCCCTGAGGAATCTCGCACCAGCACCCACTGTGGACCCGGGGCTAGCTGAGGGGGGTCGGGCCCATTCCAAAGCCCCTTCCTCTGGGGTTCATCCTAGAATGCCCCCCCGCCGTGGTGGACGCCGGGAAGGGCAAGACGGCAGAAGCCAGAAAGACGTGGCTGGAGGAGCAAGGCATGATCCTGAAGCAGACTTTCTGGTGAGACCTAGGTGACAGAGCCCTGGGTGGGGATCCAGACAAGACAGGCGCTGGGCACAGGGAGGTGACAAAGATCAGGGAGGCGTCTGACAGCGAGGGGTCAGGGACACAGGGACGGGAGAGGCGGTGATCCTGACAGCCAAGGAGAGGGGCAGGCAGAGGCTTCTGAGTTCCAGGCAGGACTGTGCGTGTGGAAAGGCCATGAGAAACCCAGACGGGGCCTGGTGATGGGCACACTGTGAGGGTCGTGATGGTCATGGAGAGAACTCTGCCCCTGCTTGGAGACCTGTAGACTGTTGCTTTCAGGCTGGCCCCAGACCATTGTTAAGCCGGAATATTGGGAGGGGGAGGCCGGCCTGGAAGAAACATGAAGGACGACGACAGTTGGGGTGACGAGGGGAGTCGAGGGAGGCAGAAGCCGACCCTGGGAAGGGGTGACAGGCAGGCAGTGGGGATCTTGCAGCCAGCGAGCAGGGTTCTAGAAGAACACCCCTGCCCGCCTTGTTCTTGCTCCCTGCCCCAGTGAGGTACCTGACCTGGAGCGGATCGTCCCCGTGCTTCTGGAACACGGCCTGGAGCGGCTCCCGGAGCACTGCAGACTGAGCCCAGGTACTCGCCTCCATGAAATACCCCCTGCCCGCCTCCACCCATCCACAGCCTCGCCCCGGGCTGGCTGCCACCAGGCTCCCCTCCCTCCATCCCTGGGGTGGCCAGCACAGGGCCCCCTGCTCAGAGAGCACCCTCCTCTCCCCTGAGCCGCGCCTCATCCCCATGGAGTTCGCACTTCCGTGTTAGAGCTGCTGTCCCCGAGATACCCCAGAGGCGGTGCGGCAGGCAGGCAGCATCTCATCCTTCTGCCATGGAAGGGCCTAGAGGGAGGCGGGCGGCAGGGGAGGGGCCGCGCTGCACCCTGGGGCTCGCCCCGAGTTCCTTCTCTTATCACGTTGTCATTCCAGGGCTGTCGCTTTAATTGCTAGACCGCTCGCATTTCTCTCTTAGTTTTCGAGAAGGGAGCGGCCAGGCTCTGTGATGACAAGACCCAGGTGTTGCACGCGTCGCTTCTGAGTGCGATTAGCAGTCTCTACCCTGCCTCCATGAATTCACCACCCAGTAAATTCTATCTGAATTCACTCTGTCCTCCCCTCCCAGGGGTTCCCCTGAAACCAATGTTGGCCCACCCCACCCGGGGTGTCAGTGAGGTCCTGAAGCGCTTTGAGGAGGCAGCTTTCACCTGCGAGTACAAATACGACGGGCAGAGGGCACAGGTAAGGGGGTGGACGCGCCGTTGAGCGGGGGCATGGGGTGCCTCAGACCCGAGCTCGGGGCCGGCCGGCCACGCATGGCTACTCGTCTGGTCTCGCACGGCCCTCGGGGCTTTAGTTCCCACCTCCAGTGGTGCAGTCATAGCCACCTGACTGGCTCCTCTGAAAACAGATCCTACTAGGTAACATCGTCAAGTCCTGACCCAGGGCAGTGGGAGCTCAGAAAGCGTGGGCTGCACTTGTGCTGTCCTGCTGGTGGGCGTGTTGATGTAGCCGGTGCCCTGCATCCCCCTCAGTGCGGTTACCTGGACGTGTGTCCTGGCTTCCAGGGCCGGAGACGGCCTTGGTCTGGGCTGTGAAGATTCTTGTGGCTCTTCTGTCCTGGGGGGAGTGGGGGCCACTCCCTGCTCTCACCTGAGGACAGGTAAGCGAGCTCCGTGGGCGCCTCCCTGTGGTGCCTTGAGGCAGCTACACGCAGTAGATTGGATAGGCTCAGCATAGATGGACCTTTGAAATACAGTGCTGAGCAGAAAATAACTATGACTTAAGATAGCAATCGTGATTTAAAAATATATATTTTTAAAGTCATGTTATACACACATACACTACTATTTCTTAGGGTAATGTGCATATTAGGTGGCATATATATGGTTCTGCTCAAGGACTGTGACCCAGACGTATTAAAATGAATACGTTTAAATCATAAAAACCAGAATGTTACTTACAGCACCACAACATCCAGACAACTTGGCGCGTGCAGACACAGAGCAAAGCACCTGTGCTAGCCAGGGGAGGAGGGGCTGGACTGGAGATGAAGACGAGGCGGCAGGGGCTCCACAGACGGGCCTGAGAACGCCCTCTGAACCCAGGAAGGATTCGCTGAGGTCTCTGCACCAGTTCCTCCTGCAGAGCTTCTGGAACCTCCTGCCCATGGAAGTGGGGTTGAGAAAGTCGGGGCTCCCGGGAGTGGGCCCGGCTCTGAGTTCCTCTCCCCTCCCCCACGATGGCAGATCCATGTTCTGGAAGGCGGGGAGGTGAAGATCTTCAGCAGGAATCAGGAGGACAATACTGGAAGGTACCCCGACATTATCAGCCGCATCCCTAAGGTGAGTGCCTGCTGCCGGCTCCACCTCGGGGGCCTGGGAGGGGTGCTGGTAGGGGAGCGGGGAACGGAGGGCCAGCCAGGCCGGCCCGGTGTAGCGGGAGAGAGTGCAATTAGATTGAAGTGTGTTGGGTTATAGATAATAGAACGCCTGCAGATTTTTTTTTTCCCCTTTTAAATCTGAAGGCGGGTAGCCGTGGGCTGGCTCAGCTGAGGACCAAGGTCTTCCCAAACCCAGTTGGGTCTGCTGTCCTCGGCTCGTTGCCTTTTCATCCCAGTGCCTGGCCCCTTGGTCTCCAGGGAGCCACCACACTTCCAGACAGAAAGACGGGTAGGAGAGGGATTCCAGCTGCTGTCCCCCCGCCATGAGGAAGGTTAGCGCTTTTCCGGGCACCTCCCATCATGGGGTCCCCTGTGCAGCACGGGGTCACAGGCACTCTGGTGCAGCGGAGGCCAGGAAAGGCAGACTCACACTCTGACGGGGAGAGGGTGTGGGATGAAGGTGGAGGAGAAGCCTGCACGCTGGCCCCACAGCCTGTAAATAGGGCTGGATCTCTAGGGCTCTGGAGCCAGGCTGTCTGTGCTCCCAGGGGCCGTGTGGACCTACTTTAGGAGCTCTCAGTCAAAGAGGACTTTGTTGTTGTTCAGTTCCTAAGTCGTGTCTGACTCTTTGTGACCCCATAGACTGTAGCCTGCCAGGCCCTTCCGTCCGTGGGATTTCCCAGACAAAAAGACTGGAGTGGGTTGCCATTTCCTTCTCCAGGAGATCTGAGTCAGGGCTCAAACCCAAGTCCAGGCGGATTCTTTGCCACTGAGCCACCAGGGAAGCCCACAGAGAGGACTAGTCTTCTGTAATTAATGAGGACATTTGCTCTTTCCTAGAGCAGCGAGGACAGAGAAACAGTGCAACGCAGGCATTAATTGAGCTCCTGTGATGTGCCGAGTGCTGTTTATTTTTAAAACCAACTTAAGGCATAGTTTCCATAAAAGATTCTGACTTGAGAGTTTGCAGAGTTTTGACAAGGTCACCCAGACACATAATCAACATATAAAACATTTCTGTGCGTTTATCACTCCAGAGTGTTTGCTCATGCCCCGTGCCAGGCAGGCCCCTCTCCCCACCGCCACCTGCCACCTCCTGCAGCAACAACCACTGATCTGCTTTTCTCATTGGTATAAGTTCATCTTGCCTGTGCTAGAGCTTCATGTAGGCAGTCACAGTCCAGGGTCAGTGGGATCTGGCTTCTTTCCCCCGTTCATTCAAGTGTTCACTGGGTGTCTGCTCTGTGCCGAGCCCTGTGCTGGAGGCTGCGACTTTAACCCAGACGGCAGAGCAGGCAGGTCTTCATCAGAGCCCTGCTGTTACCTCTGAGTGTACTCAGATCGGGCTCTGAAGAAAAGGTCCAGGATCCTGTGAGCCTTTAACAGAATAAGACTTAGCCCTGGTGTCAGGAAGACGGGGCCGTCACCAAGCACAGCCCAGGATACAGTGTGGATGGCCCTGGGAGCCATGCAGATTCTCAAGTCCAGAGCATGTGCAAAGGCCCTGTGGTTGGAAAGGCACAGTCCGTTCAAGAACCAGAAAGGCTTGTGTGTGGGGGTGCAGAGAGTGAGTCTGAGGGGCTAGGTGAGGTGAAGGGGTGCGGGGGCTGGCCAAGGAAAGGTTCCAGGGGTTTGGGGAGCCGTGTGTTTTCAGCAGGGATGAGCACCGAGAAGATGTGGGGTTTACTGAGAGCAGCCTGGCTGCTGTGAGGAGAGTGTATTGGGCAGAGTCAGTGTGGGAGCAGGGAGACTGGTAGGATGCTGTGGCTGAGGCTGGACTGGGCTCTGTGAGGTGGTGGCAAGTGGATGCCTTAGAGATTTCACAGAGAGAATGGGCAAGTTCATGGCTGAATTGAATGTGAAGTGAGCAAAAGAGGAAGATGACAAAGGCTCCTGGGTTTCCAGCTTGTGGGACCACATAGTAAGTCCTCAGAAAACTTAGTTTTTTCCCCTCTCAGTGGGGACCAGAAGGCATCTGTATTCACGCGTGTCTCTAAGGCTGGCATCAGTTTGTCATTGGATCTTCTCCATGTAGAAGGGGAATAAACTGGTTTCTCTCCATCTGTCTTTTGGCCTCATCCACCACCTCTCATGAGCTTTGCATTTCCCCCTTTCACCTTTCAGATTAAACTCCCATCGGTCACATCCTTCATCCTAGACACAGAAGCTGTAGCTTGGGACCGGGAAAAGAAGCAGATCCAGCCATTCCAAGTCCTCACCACCCGCAAACGCAAGGTAGCCTCTGCCCCACTCCAGCACCTGCCATCATCTTCCACCCAATCCTGCCCTGTCCCAGAGAGACAGAGTTGTCAATTGGAATGTAGTTCTCTCAGCCTTTTACAATATGGCTGCCACAGCTCCGGCCATCACATTCTTATCCCAGCATGCCAAATAGGAAGGAGGGAAGGGGTCTTTTCTTATTATGAAAGATCTGTTCCAGGAGCCCCCTCATCCTGCACCCCAGAAAACTTCTTCACTCTCATTGGCCAAAATTGTCATGTCACCCTCACTAGTTGCGAGGGAGGCTGGGCAAGCGAATACTTAGTGGAGAGAATTGAGATGATTGCTCTCATAATCCAGTGCCAGCGGCCGGCATCATTGCTGTGCTTATAGGCGTGCAACTTTGTGGCTGGGGAGAAGGGGAGAGTGGCAGGTGACTGGGTGTCTGCCTCCGGTGTGATGGGAGGGGCCCCACCCAACCCCATCTCACCTTCCCCACCCCCACTCCGGGTCTCCATCCCTCCTGACCCAGGAGGTGGACGCGGCGGAGATCCAGGTGCAGGTGTGTCTGTATGCCTTCGATCTCATCTACCTCAACGGAGAGGTGAGTTCCGGCATTGTGTTCTGGGTGTTCGGGGGATGAAGGGGGTGTGTAGACCTGGGAACCAGCGGGCTGAGCTGGGAGGCCACACTTGGGCAGCGGCTCTCCAAGTGTGGCCCCTGAGGCCTCCCTTTGCAACTCCCCATCTGTATGCCTGTCCTGCAACCAAAACAACCTGCTGCGGCCTGAGGGCGGGAACAGACGTGAGAATCCACCTCTATTAAGCCAGACACTAGAGAGTTGCCTCAAATGTAAACTGACGCCCCTCTTCACACTCACCTCCATCAGCCACAGGGTGACCTGTGACCCACCCGCTTCCTGTTTTGCCCGACCACGTCGGGCTTTTCCTCTTTATTTCCATGGTGACGTCTGTCTCCCATCCCGCCCTGCAGTCCCTGGTACGTGAGCCCCTCTCCCGACGCCGGCAGCTGCTCCGGGAGAACTTCGTGGAGACGGAGGGCGAGTTCGTCTTTGCCACCTCCCTGGACACCAAGGACACGGAGCAGATCGCCGAGTTCTTGGAGCAGTCGGTGAAAGGTGAGGGCGTCCCACACGGTCTGTGCCCCCCGACACTCCCTCCCCGCCCCGTGATCTGCACCCACCCCGGCCCCACCCTACGACTGGACCAGAGTCCCGCCCACGGCTTTTGCGAGGCTGTGCACCGGGGCTTCACGTGGCTCTCCTGTGTTCCTTAGACTCCTGCGAGGGGCTGATGGTGAAGACCCTGGACGTGGACGCCACCTACGAGATCGCCAAGAGGTCACACAACTGGCTCAAGGTGCCGCCCACCCTCTCACCCCGCCTGCTCTCTGAGCTCAGGGACCAGAAGCCTGTCCCTGCTGGGTGGTCCACACCCCATCGCCGCCTCACGCCATTCGAGCTCTGGGGCCCTTTGCTCCTTCCCTCCCGCCTCCCATAGCAGCCGCCTCGGCCCTGCTGCCCGCGCTGCTCCCTGTGAACAAATTCACCAAGGCTGGTGGAGAACCGCCTGTCTGTGTGCCCCAGGTGGCAGGATGAGGGAGCCTGGGGAGCACTCTGTTCTTGCCTTCCACCAGGAGGTCAGCCAGGACGCAGATGGGGAGTAACGAGCAGGGTAAAGTCAGGGGCAGGGCCACAGCAAGCGCAGAGACCCTGGGGTAGGAACAAGCTCCTGCCTGGCACACAGTTGGCACTTAATTTAGTTTCTGAAATGAGTGGATAGATGTTCTCCCTGTGATGGAGTGGAATGTCCCTCCATACTAAAGGAAGGGGGATCTGAGGTGACCCCCCAAAGTCTGCCCACCTGACCCGTCCCCTCCATCCTGCCTTCTCCATCAGAGTGGCCCCTTTCTCATCAGCCCTTTTCAGCCGAGAAACCTGTCCCTCGTCCGCTCTCCTCCCAGTGTCTGTCCTGGGTCTTCTCACCCAGCCCCCACCCTCCCCACACCAGCAGTGGGGTTCACACCTGAGCTCCCCACCCTCATCTCCGGCCTTCCCTCCCCCCAGCTGAAGAAGGACTACCTCGAGGGTGTGGGCGACACCCTGGACCTCGTAGTGATTGGTGCCTACCTGGGCAAGGGGAAACGGGCCGGCCGGTACGGGGGCTTCCTGCTGGCCTCCTACGACGAGGAGAGCGAGGAGTTCCAGGCCATCTGCAAGGTGCCGGGTGGACCCCGGAGGCGGGGGGCGGGGAGGGGCAGACCGGCTCATCCTGGGCCCGTGGGAGCTGGAGGGAAGCAGAGCCACTGACCCCTGTCCTCCTCGCAGCTCGGAACTGGCTTCAGTGACGAGGAGCTGGAAGAGCACCACCAGAGGCTCCAGGTGAGCCCTCCCTGCCCGCCCTGTGGGAGGCTTGGCGGCGGGGAGCTCAGCACGTCCAAGTTCAAGTCCCAGCCCCGCCGGCTACCGGCCAGAGATGCTGTCAGGGAGCCCTGTTTGCCATGCTCAGGGCCAGGCTCAGGGCAGGGCGTGTTGCTGGCTCCCCGAGTTCGCCCTCAGGATGCCAGGGGAGCCCCAGTCGCCGGGGTGTCCGCTGGCCTGGTGCCGGGCGTCTGGGGTGCGCTGCAGTTTCCTGCGTGTTCGTGTCTCTGGTCTGTGTGTCCCTGTCTGGGTTCTGTCTCTCTTGGTCTCTGACTCCTGTCTCTGGGTTTCTGCTCCTCTCTTTCTGCCTTTAATTTCTTGTCTCGGCTCCCAGGGTCTCCATTTCTTCCTTCTCCCATTTCTTTCATCATCCTTGCCGCTGCCAGCGTTCTACTTTGAGGGGTGTCTGTGTCTCCTCTTCCCCATCTTCCTCCCTCTTTCCTCGCTGCCCTCCCTCCCCCAGCCCTCGGCCTTGACTTCGATCCAAGACCCTCTCCCCTTCTCGCACGGCTGCAGGCCTTAGTGCTGCCCACCCCGCGCTCCTACGTTCGGGCTGACGGTGCGGTGGCCCCCGACCACTGGCTGGACCCCAGCGACGTGTGGGAGGTGAAGTGCGCGGACCTCTCCCTGTCCCCCATCTACCCTGCGGCCCGAGGCCTGGTGAGTAACGGGGGGACCCTGAGGAGATCCTCCGAAAGAATCCCAGCTGAGTGGCTGGAGAGCAGCGGGGAGGGGATTCTGGGGCCCATGTCTGTGCTTCCGGGGTGATGCTTCGGAAGACCGAAGCTGGCGTTTTATTTGGGTTTCAGACAGTGAAATCAAAGTCTCCTTTAAAAAAATAGGAAAAATTCCCCAGGAGTAGAAAACGATGAAATTGATTTCTTTGTCAAATTTTAAATTTTTATGTCTTTAATTTTATGTTCTTATTGAAGTATAGTTGACTTAGAAAGTTATGTCAGTTTCAGGTGTGCGGCAAAGTGCTTCAGTTAATTTTGTTTAGTCACTAATCGTACCCGACTCTGCAGCCCATGGACTGCCGCGTGCCAGGCTCCTCTGCCCATGGGGTGGGACCTGTGTCTCCTGCACTGCAGGCGGATTCTTCACCTGAGCCATCAGGGAACCCCACATTTCTATCTTTTTTTTTAAATCACTTTCTTAAATATCAGTCTCACACTCAGGTCTTAAGTAATTTTTGAGAGCAGTTCCTTTCAGTAAAAACTTAGGATACTTCCTGCTGACCATTTACGAGAAAAAGAAACTACCGCGTTTCTTTATCAACTGTAGTTCATTTTCCAAGTTTTAATGTTCCTTGCTTAATTTCTGTCACTAGTGGTTCTGTTCTCCACACCTGCCAAAGGATCCGTGTCCCGGGGGACCCCCACCCCCTGCCACCCACTGGCACTAGGGCAGCTCTTAGCATCCTCCTTCCAAAGAACAGGAAATATAACTTTTTTAAATTGAAGTGTAGTTATCTGAAGAACAGGAAACCTTAAAAACATACTCCCTTTGGGATTTCTTCTGAGCCTTCAAAATCTGGCATGCGCATTTCTGCTTAGCAGCAGACTTCCACGTAAAGGCAAAGCTCATACTTTTTATCTCGTCGTCTTCTTGCAATTTCTCACGCCTGCTCCACCTAGGGCAGTCAGAGTTCCCTGGCAACAAGCAGTGGGAGCAGCATTTATCACGCACTTAGGTGAAGCAGGCACGGCACTTGTTCACACTCATCCTCACAAAAACACTGACCTTCCCATTTCACAGATGGGAAAATAGAGGCCCAAGGTGCATAATGGGCCCAGGTTCACTTGGCTTCTGAGTCGGGAGCTGGGCTTTGAACCCCAAAGTCTGGTTTTAGAGTCTACCTTTGGCTCTGTGCCCTCCTGCCTTTCAGCCCCAATAACAGTAGCAACAGAAGCCCCGGCAGCCCTCTGTTCTTATGCCACTGAGTACAGACCCAAACACTTGCGTACCTGATGTGATTTTTACAATGACCCATCACTTAGTCCCATTGTATGGCTCAAGAGACTGAGGCCAGAGGCACCGGAGCAGGGAGGAGACCTTGGGTGGGGAATGCTGCCTGCTCTCCTTACCACTTCCCCTGTGCCTCCCCCAGGTGGACAGCGAGAAGGGGATCTCCCTCCGCTTCCCTCGGTTTATTCGCGTCCGTGAGGATAAGAAGCCGGAGCAGGCCACTACCAGTGCCCAGGTGAGGCCTGTGGTGGAGGGGTGGGTGGTTGGCCCAGGGGTGGGCTCACCTTGCCAGGCCAGCCTCCTGGAGAGCGTGGGCTCTGGCCCGATTTGGCTGGGAAGAAGGTGGGGCTGCCCGGGGCTTCTGACTCGCCCACCACCCACCCTCTCACCTCAGGTGGCCGGTCTGTACAAGAAGCAGAGTCAGATTCAGAACCAGCAGGGTGCGGAGCCGGACTCCGAGCAGGAAGAGTTCTACTAGAGTTCCTGCTCGCCCTGGAGGCTGGGGCGCCGGGGGCGGGGGTGTGGCTACTAGTGCTCCCCACGGCTGGTGTTGCCCTGTGTGTGTGTGAGGGGATGGTTTCAGCGGGGGTCTGGGGTTCGGTCATTTTTTTCAATAAATAATTATTGAACACCTGCTCTGTGTCCTTGCTGGGCTCTGGGGGTATGGCCTTAACAGGTCACATTTTGGTAGTGTAGCAGTGTGGCTCCCCTGCTGGCTTAACAGTAAAGAATCCACCTGCCAGTGCTGGAGAACTTGGGTTTGATCCCTGAATCGGGAAGGTCACCTGGAGAAGAAAATGGCAACCCACTCCAGTAGTCTTGCCTGGAGAATCCCCTGGACAGAGGTGCCTGGCGGGCTACAGTCCACAGGGTTGCAAAGTGTCGGACACGACGCAGCAACTGAGCCCACATGCACGTGCAACCGTGGGTGTGATGGCTGGAGCTGGGGCTGCCACTTTGTGATCATGAGGAACAAGCCAGGAGCGTCACAGAGAAAGTCGCCCTGACAACCGTTAACCAGTGAACCGAGGGCGGCAGCTGCCTAACTGGACCTTCTTGTCATGGGGGTGGGGTGGGGATGGAAGAAAAAAAATAACTAAATTCCATTGTGATCACACCACTGTACAAATGGGGTTTGTTTCTTGTAGTTAAGAGTTCTACCTTAAAGCATTGGCAAATTAATGTACCTCTATATTTATCATGTTTAAGTAAAATACTAAGTGTTAAATATTGTATGTCTGGGGATCCCAGTGACCATCCCTGCGTGGAGTCCTGAGGTTCCCTTAGGCACGGAACAGGGTCTTTCTGAGGAAACTGGGACCAAGGACACTTCCCCCCCACCCCACACCCCTGCAGGGCTCCCGTAAACACACTCCTCAAGCACCCATGACTGCCCGTGTCCCTCTGCCAGGGCTGGGCAGGGATCTTCTCACTCACTAGTGACCCTTATGAAACCCCTGCTAGGGAGATGCTTTCATTATCCCCATTAAGCAGATGAGAACACTGAGGCACAGGATGTGAGTTATTTGCCCCAGGTCTACCATCGAGGGAGTGGAGGGCCAGGGTTTGGCCTGGGCAGTCTGCACTCAGCCCCCAACTGTAGTGCCTGGCGGCGAGCCCCGTGTGCTGCTACAGGGTGGGGAACCTTATCTCACGGGCAGAGAAGGGACCTGGTAAGGTCTAGGGGTGAAAAGATCACGTTGGAGTACCCGGACCCTGAAGAGATGACCCTGGAGCTGAGGGGAGTGGTGGAGACCATGTTCTGATGACACCCAATTCCTCCTAAAAATCATTGGAACCCATCGGGAGAAGATGCTTAGAGCTGGGCTCTGGGGAGAGTCGGCGGGCGGGCAGTCAGGGAGGTTTGAAGGAAGAAAAACTCATCATAATTGCATATGAGTTGGAATGCATCATTTTGATTTGCTACATTACTGATGACCTTCATTTTAACTATTTAAGAAAGTATCCCCCATTATAAAGTGACTCTCTTTTGAAATTAGTACTTTGTACGTGTGTGTGTGATAAGTCGCTTCAGTCACATCTGACTCTTTGCTACCTTAATGGACTGTAGCCTGCCAGACTTCTCTGTCCATGGGGATTCTCCAGGCAAGAATACTGGAGTGGGTTGCCATGCCCTCCAGGGGATCTTCCCAACCCAGAGATCAAACCCATGTCTCTTTGTCTCCTGCATTGGCAGGAGGCTTCTTCACCACTAGTGCCACCTGGGAAGCCCAGTATTTTGAGTGGAGGTGCCTTAAGCTATCCATGTGTTATCAAACTTTTGATATTTGTACAGACTCCTGGTTCCCTATTTATCTGATATAGTTTGTTATTATTTTGATTTTCAAATTGCCCATCAAATGGCCAGTGGCGCTTCTTCAAGCTTCTTTTGTTGTTTAGTCACTAAGTCGTGTCCAACTCTTTTGAGACCCCATGGACTGTAGTCCACCAAGCTTGTCTGTCCATGGGATTCTCCAGGCAAGAATCCTGGAGTAGGTTGCCATTTCCGTCTCCAGTCGGGATCGAACCTGAGTCTCCTGCAGTGGCAGGCAGTTTCTTTACCACTGAGCCGCCAGGGAAGCCCTTGTGTTCTTTTGGCATGCCCCCATAACTCTTTGAGCACATTCCTGCTTTACGGCGCAAGAAGACATAAATTTTAGGCTCATCTTATAATACTTGTCTTGCCCCAGACCTGAAATCAGCCATTGCTTCCAGGAGTCTTGGTAGCTGTTTGGTGAAGAATGGTCAAGGTCTGGAAGCTAGAGGTGTTCATTAATACTAGGGTGCGTCCTCTTAGCTAGAGAATATATGTTCCCGAGTTCCTACACACACAGACATGTCTGTGTTTATTTGTATGTGTGCGTGCTGAGTTGCTTCAGTCGTACGCGACTCTGTGCGACCCCATAGACTGTAGCCCACCAGGCTCCTTTGTCTGTGGGGATTCTCCAGGCAAGATTAGTGGAGTGAGTTGTGGTGCCTTCCTCCAGGGGGATCTTCCCGACCCAGGGGTCGTAACTGAGTCTCTTACATTCTTCTGCTTTGGAACGCAGGCATGTTTTACGACTAGCGTGCCACCTGGGAAAGCTGTTTATTTGTGTATCCCTTCCTATATATTGAAGTCCATGAGTGTATAACAGTGCCTCCAGTTCCAATCCAACACCATAGAGCTTGTTCTACCTTTTTCCTTTCTGTATTAAAAACTCCCTTTTCCAGCAGCGACAAACCCGATTCCTATTATCCTTAGTATAATCCCGTGTGTAACCAATCTCCCTTCTCCTTTGCTATCTGCTCCTGTGGGGACGCCTTTCTCGCCATGATCTGGCTTCAACACCCTGCACACGCCACCTCCATGAGTGGATATCTTCACTCTGCTCACAGTGCAAACCTTTACCCTAGGTGATGTGATACCCGCGTGTAGATAAACCTTGTCACCCAGTTCATGCTCCAGTATCCCGCACCAGGCTGCTCTTCCATGGGTTCATCCTCACCTTCCCAGGCCCCAACACTCTGGGCCATGCAATCCTTATCGCCTGCAAACCCACCCACTTTTATTTATTTATTTTTGTCTACACCACGTGGCACTTGGGATCTCAGTTCCCCAAAAAAGGATCGAAACTGTGCCCCCTGCAGTGGAAACCCAGGGTCTTAAATTCCCCCACCAGGGAAGTCTTGGCCTCTGACTACCCACGTCAGCGTGGATGCCTACCTTGCTCCTCCTGCCCTGAAATGTTCAGGAAGCAAGGAAGGGAAGAGATGAGCAGAGGAAGGGCAAACACCACCCTCCTGGCTCACTGGAAAAGACCCTGGTGCTGGGAAAGGTTGGGGGCAGAAGGTGAAGAGGGCAACAGAGGATGAGATGATTGGATGGCATCACCGATTCAACGGACATGAACTTGGGCAAACTCGGGGAGACGGTGAGGGACAGGAAAGCCTGGCGTGCTGCAGTCCATGGGGGTCTCGAAGAGTTGGACGCGACTTGGCAACTGAACCGGCCGCTATACATGCCTATTCCCAAAGTCAGGCTGTCACGTGATGTTCACATTCTGCTCATTTACTCACGTTCCTGGCTTACTCCAGAGCTCCTGGAAGCCAGGGGCCGTGTGCTCTCCATCCTCACTTGCATAGAGGCCAGCAGAGGCCAGGCTTAGGCCGATCACGCCACATGCCTGCTGGAACGTTGTATGAATGGATGCCCTCTGCCCTAATCCTCATTTTTGAAACCATCCTTCCAATTCTATTCTGGGGATAAAAGGTCAAAGCCTGACACTGGCTCCCTCGCCCCAACCTCCAGTCTCCCTCAAGCCAGATGGGGAGGCAGGAACAGCTGTGATCCCTCCCCAACTTGAGAAGAGATTTCCCACCCAGCTGTCACAGCCCCTAGGGAGCCAGGGTGACCGGGGGAGAGGCAGGCAGACTTGGCCGAGGACTGGCGGAGAAGCAAAGGAGGCTGAGCCACCAAAGGGGGACCCGAAGTTGGGGGTGGGGGCGGCGTCTTGAGATTGGAGCCTGATGAGTTCCACCTTGACACCGTCCATGCAGTTTCCCATGGGCCCTGCCTGCATCTTCCTAAGAAAAGGCATCGCGGAGAAACAGCGGGTGAGGCTGGGGGCAATGGGGAAGGACGGTGGGAAGGGCAGAGGGAGCTGGGATGCCGGGAAGAGAAGGGCTGTGACCGGTACGGTGGAAGAAGGGAAGGGGGGTAGAGCATGAACTGAGAAGGTTAAAGAATCCCAGGCAGCATGGTGGGGACATGTGGGTCAGGGAAGGGAGGGTGAAATCAGAAGTCAGGACCGAAAGGTGGAAGATGAAAGAGGAGACAAAAGGGGAACTGGGGTGACGTCACTGTTGACCAACATCATTCTTTTCTATGGACACCATAGTGATGCCAGTGACGATGGTGGTGGGGATAACAGTAGCTGCCGTTTATCATTTTTTAATTTGTGCTGGGTCTTAGTTGTAGCATGTGGGATCTAGTTCCCTGACCAGGGATCAAATCTGGCCCCCATGCATTGACATCACGGAGTCTTAGCCACTGGATCACCAGGGAAGTCTGTAGTTGCCACCTAAGTCATTGCTGTGTGCCCAAACTTGTGCAAAGTGTTTTGTATTCTTGATATTATTTAATCCTCACAATCAATGACTCATGAGGTCCGTAATACCTTCATTCCCATTTTATAGATGTGGAAGGTAAGGCTGTGAGTCATGAAGTAGGTTGCTTTAAGCTTTGACAATTAGTAAATGGCAGGGCCAGAACCGTTTGATTCCAATGGGCATGTTTTTCACTGTTAGTCTTTAAGACTAAGTGTGGTGTTGGAGAAGATTCTTGAGAGTTCCTTGGACTGCAAGGAGATCCACCCAGTCCATCCTAAAGGAGACCAGTCCTGGGTGTTCATTGGAAGGACTGATGCTGAGGCTGAAACTCCAATACTTTGGCCACCTCATATGAAGAGTTGACTCATTGGAAAAGACCCTGATGCTGGGATGGATTGGGGGCAGGAGGAGAAGGGGATGACAGAGGATGACATGGCTGGATGGCATCACCGACTCAATGCACATGAGTTTGGGTGAACTCTGGGAGTTGGTGATGGACAGGGAGGCCTGGCATGCTGTGATTCATGGGGTCGCAAAGAGTCAGACACGACTGAGCGACTGAACTGAACCGAACTGGGGGGAAAGTGAAAGTGTTAGTCGCTCTGTCATGTCTGACTCTTTGCGACCCATGAACTGTAGCCCGGCAGGCTCCTCTGTCCATGGAATTCTCCAGACAGGAATACTGGAGTGGGTTGCCATTCTCTTCTCCAGGGGATCTTCCCGACCCAGGGATTGAATCTGGGTCTCCTGCATTGTGGACAGATTACCTTCTGAGCTGCTAGGGAAGCCCCAGCTGGAGGGGGGAAGGGGATACTAAAAAAGAGAGGGTGGGAAAAAGTCTCCAAGGGTAAAGGGAGGTATGGGGGGTGAAAGAGGCCAGGGGTTGATGGAATTTCCCTGGGGAGGTGATTCAGGTATGTCCTGGTGTGGCTAGTGGCAATATGAAAGGGTTTCAGAAATTGGTCATGCTGGCTGTGCTCATCCTGCCTGGGAGCCACTGAACACAAGCTCTTACACCAAGGGATTCTCACCCAGCCACTTATGAGCTGTGTGAACTCAGACAGGTTCCTTAACCTCTCTGTTCCTCAGCTTGCTCTTAAGATGGGAATGGTATTTGGCTCAACCTCACAGGGTGGTTCTGAAGTTTAAATGAAATGCTTTTGGAAGCCTGGCACAGTTAGCACTCTGAATATGTTAACTGATTCTAAGTCTGACTTCTTCTCATCTGGAGGAGGAGATTGGATTCCATGGCCTCCAGGATCTGTTTTGGCACAATGGGATGGATGTCCACTGGGGAAAGGCAGGAGAAGAAAGACCAAGGTTCAAGGATGGAAGAGAGGAAATAGCCAGGGAAGGGGAGTCAGGAGGTGGGAGAAGGAAGGTAAGAAGGGTGGAGGGGAGGGAGAAGGGGGAAGAACCAGGGAAGGATGAGGATGAGACGTGTTTGGAGAAGTGAATATGGATCTCTGATTCTCTTTCCAAATCCTGCCCCAACCCCCTGCATTCCTTTCTAGGAAAGACCACTGGGACCAGATGAGATTGAAGGTAACACTTTCTCCCCCAGACATCCTCATATCACCATCCACCCATTCACCTGCCCTCTGTTCCTTTGTACATTTCGGTATAAATCCCTCGATGCAAAAATTGTACATCACTCTCACTTCCCACTCAACTGTGATTTTGGGGCAGTTTAAGTACTTCCCAAAGTGTTCAGAAGCCATCCTGACCCCCAAGTGTCTCAGAGACCCATGAATGATGCCTGAGTTTTAAGGATGAGTCCAAAATTGTTCTTTTTTTTTTTTTTTTTGGTGGTTTTGATTTCTCATTACTTCACCCAACAATGTGAAGGACTTCAGTGCTATCATTTAGTGGTCTCGGGAATTAGTCCTCTTGCTAACACACTTCCTATATCTCTCCTTTTGGACATTTTTACGATGTATTCTTTTTTGAGGAGTCTTGAGTTGGTGCCTCATTGACAGTTTCAAGGGATGCTCCTTTTCCCCAGTGACTGTTTCAAGTTGCCCCTAAGTTCTTGTCTCTTAACTTTCAGAGCTCCGGGAAGCATTTCTTGAGTTTGACAAGGACCGAGATGGGTTCATCTCTTGTAAGGATTTGGGGAATCTTATGAGGACAATGGGTTACATGCCCACAGAGATGGAACTGATTGAACTGGGCCAGCAGATCCGGATGAACTGTGAGGCTTGGGGGTGGGAGGAATGACCGGGCTTTGGGGGAGGGTTAAGAGTGAAGTTAGGAAGGGTATGGAGGTTGAGGGTAGAGTTGGAGATGGGGAGGAGGGAAGCAGGGCTAGACGTCTGGAAGAAAACAGCTCCGACTGTACCTAGAGAGGCAGCATTTGAAGTGGCTAAAAGGGTGATTTTTAAGATAGATTTGGGTTCAAGTCTCAGTTGTGTTGTTTACTAGTTGCAGTCATTATGAGAAGCGGAGTTAGCCCCCAATCTTGAATCTCAGTTTCCCCATCCACGCAGTGAAGATGTTATCACTCCTTACCTAGTGAGACTGTAGAAAGGAAGGGATAAATATGTTAATACAGGTAAAGGCTTAGCCTCCAGTAAATGCTGATTAAATATAGGTCATTGCTATCACCACTAAGATTCATCAGTGGAGTGCAGGATTGGACCTGTATTTGATCCCGAAAACACACTTGGAGTTGGAGCCTAATGTTGCTGAGTAATGTAACAAAAAGATGGGTCTTTAGGTGGAGACCAGAGTTGATTTTGTGATTGACAAGATTGCTCCTGGGCTTGCATCTGAGCATGTTGCTGTAAACAAGACCGAATTCAAGGAGATTCGCCTCTGGAAGGGATTTGGTGCTCATTTAATTCATACTCTCTCTTCTCCAGATCTGCAGATGAGGGAGCCTAGATCTGAACCAATCAAGAGATTTTTCCTAAGGTCGCATCAATAGGTAGTTACTTCCACTGTACGGCCCGCTCCTGTTCAGATGAGAAGATCAAGAGGGCTTGAGTTGGCTGAAAGAGGGAGCTCTTAGAAGGCAGAGAGATTGGAGCAGATCTGTTTCCTGAACAGAGTTGAAGGGCAAAGTGAGGGAATGGAAGGTTCGGGGCGTACAAAGTCTCACTAGACCTGCCTCTTTTGTCCCCAGTGGGTGGCCGTGTAGATTTTGACGACTTTGTGGAGCTGATGACCCCCAAATTGCTTGCAGAAACGGCTGGGATGATTGGTGTCCAGGAGATGCGAGACGCTTTCAAGGAAGTGAGTTTCCTAATGTTGGAGGTGGTGGAAGGAGACCCCAGGGGTCTATGATTAGTCATTAATGGGGGACAAAAGCCTAGTGGCTCAGCGGTAAAGAACCCACCTGCCAATGAGTGAGACTTGCGATATGTCCATATGCATATATATAACTGTATTTAATTTTGGTTAATTTCTATTAAGTTCATTTCTATTTGTAGTCAATGGAATATAATTTCAGTTCATTTAAATCTGAAAATGAATACTCAAAGCAATTATTGGAAAACTTTGATTTGGAACAACTGGGTGTGCCAATCTACTTTCTCAACTATGAATTTCACCAAACTTAAACACAAATCAGGTATTTCTTGCAACATTTGGTGTCTGAATTGAGGTGTGCGCTGAGTGTGAAATACACGCTGGGTTAAGGTTTAGTGTTTTAGATTAAGCGTCCTCGGGAGCTGGGTATGTTAACTAGCCATGCTAAGGACATAGAATTCAGTATGGTGTTATACTAAGTCTTATGAAATACAGCACTGAAAGAATATAACAGCTTTTCAGCAACTATGAAGCTGGGGAGATTCCAAATGGGAGAAAAACATCTGATTTCATTGTCCTCCCAGCCTTCTCTGAAGCCCATCAATAAAATGGTTTAATGCCAGAAAAAAAAACCAAGAATGTAAAATAGCTCATTAATAAATTTAAAAAGATGTTTTATTTATTTACTTGGCCATTCTGTGGGGCAAGTGGGATCTTAGTTCCCAGCCAGGGCTCAAACCCAGGCCCCCTGCGGTAGGAGCTCAGTGTCTTAACCACTGGACCACCAGGGAAGGCCCTGTTAATACTTTTTAAATTGATTACATGCTGAAATGATATTTTAAAGTAAAATCAATTATAAAAAATTCCACTTGTTCCCTTAAAATGTGTGTGGTGGCGGGATGGCTGCTGGAAGAATTTGAAATTACCTGCAAGGTTCCTGTATTTCTTCCGGACAGTGCACTGCTCTAGGGGAAATCAGATCTCAGGATTAGGAAGCAGCAGGTAGGGATGCTGAAAGGCAGGAGGGCGTGTCTGAGGAAGAGCAGGAAGCCTGTCCTATTTGGAGAGGCAGGAGCTGGAGAGAGAGGAGGATGAGATAAACAAAGTCTCAGAGGTGCTGAAGGCAGGTCCCCATCCCATAGGAGGTGCCTGTTGTGCAGCGGTGGCAGGATTTTCTTCTGGGTGGGATAGGAAGCCACTGGAGGATTTAAGCTAGGGAGGGACTAACCAGTTGGTATTTCTTGTTTTTAATAATTTTTATTATTTTTTTGCCACACCACGTGGCACCTGGGCTCTTAGTGCCTGACCGGGGATCGAACCCATGCCCCCTGCAGTGGAAGAGTGGAGTCCTAACCACCGGATCACCAGGGAAGTCCCTGACTGGTGTTTTAAATGAACTTGAATGTCAAATTCTGATGGGAAGAGAACAGATTATGTAGGACCACAGCGGCAGCTGGAACCAGAGAGGAGGCTGTTGGCCATGGTCCCGGCAGGAGAGCGTTGTGGTTTGAACCCTGTTAGCATCGGTGTAGCCGGAGGACAGTTGGCTCCCAGACATGTTTGGACATAGGACTGACATTCTAAGACTTTCTAGTAGGTTAAAGGTGTGCAGGGACTTCGCTGGTGGTCCGGTGGTCATTACTCTGCGCTTCCACCCCGACCTGCGCCATCTGGTCGGGGAACCCAAGTCCTGCAGGCAGTGCGATGTAGCCAAAATTTTTTTTAAAAAAGGTGTGCAGCGTCCCAAGGGGTAAGCATGGAGCAGGGAACAAGAGTCCTTGAACCTGCCTTTAAGGAGCTGACATTTAGCAGATGATGTACCAAACCTCTTAACTGAGTGTTATTTTGGGCCACAAGTTGAGGGATCTTAGTTTTTCCAGCAGGGATTGAGCCCCAAACACCAAGTCCTAACCCCTGGAACCACCAGGAAATGCCTCTCTCTCTCTCTTTTTAAAAATTTTTATTGCAGTATCATTGATTTACAATGTTGTGTTAGTTTCTGTAAACAGTCAGGTCATTCAATTAGAGTGTGTTTGTTGCTCAGTGAGTCTGACTCTGCGACCCCATGGACTGTAGCCTGCCAGGCTCCTCGGTCCATGGGATTTCCCAGACAAGAATACTGGAGTGGGTAGCCATGCCCTCCTCCAGGGGATCTTCCTGCCCCAGGGATTGAACCCAGGTGTCCTGAACCTCAGGTGGATTCTTTACCATCTGAGCCACCTTATACAAATATGTATATATATATATACGTTCTTTTTAAAAACATTCTCTTCCATTATAGGTTATTACAAGATATTGAGTTAGTTCCTTGTGCTGTACAGCGGGTCCTTGCTGTTTATCTTTAGCTGAGTTCTTGACTCACAGGAAGTGATCAATAAACACTATTATTATTGTAGTTGTTGTGGTTAATACTGTTCCCTGTGCTCCGCTTCAGTTTGATGCCAACGGAGACGGGGAGATCACGCTGGGGGAGCTGCAGCAAGCCATGCAGAGGCTCTTGGGAGACAAGCTCACGTCCCAGGAGATCTCCGAGGTGGTCCAGGAAGCCGACATTAATGGAGATGGCACCGTCGACTTTGAAGGTGACGCTGTGTGGGAACAGACACCCCTAGGGGAGATACCCCTATCTCCCCGGGGTGATTTTTTTTCCAAGTTAGCCATTCCTTCTCATTCTCCCTCAGTTTGAAGTTGGAGGAGGCAGCGTTAGATTTTGGAACTGTTTGTTGCCTCACTTTCTCCCCATGTCATTTCCAAAAGCTCATGCCTCTCACCTCTCCTTGATTAATATCTGCACTTGGCCACTCCTTGGAACAGCCTGTCCAGAAGCCGATTCTGACTCCACCTTTCCCATCCCTTCCTTGTTTCCTGGGCACCTTTGTCATAGGAACAGAAACTCCCATCCAAAGGAGGGTGGACTGGTTTGTTGCTGGGACGCTGGGGTCAGATTCATGGGGTTCAAGCTGAGGATCATCTTTTACTAATGATGTGGTCTTATCCCAGTCACTTTCTCTCCTTCAGTGTCGGATTTCACATCTGCAAAATGGGGGTAAGGATGACGCCTTTCTCCCAAAGTTTTAGCGAAAAGCTAAAAGAAATTGTGCACTGCAGACTCCTCTGCTTGTGTGCTGTCTGGAGCAGCCTTCATCTTTTCACTGGTTAAGCCTCAGTTATGCCCCTGGATGGTGCCCCCTCCCTATCTTTCTTGCCAGGCTTGGCATCCCTGAGCTCCCATAACACCCACGGCCGCCTCTGCGGTGATGCTGACACATGACATCATGATAGCTTCCAATCGTTGATTACCTGTTTCCTTCTGAGGCCACAGACGAAATGGTTCATCATTATACCACAGTTCCTGGCACAGAGTTCAACACGTGTATTGAGTGATTGGGCTTTCCGGGTGGTCCTAGTGGTAAAGAACCTGCCTGCCGATGCAGGAGACGTGGGAGACGCAGGTTCTATCCCTGCATCAGGAAGACTCCTGGAGGAGGAAATGGCAACCTGCTCCAGTATTCTGGACTGGAAAATTCTTGCCAGAGGAGCCTGCTGGGTACAGTCCATGGGGTCACGAAAGAGCCAGACACGACTGAGTGACTGAGGACACACACATTGAGTGATTGAATAAATAAGAAAGATTGGAGGCTTAAGAGGAAGGGATGGGGGTCATTTCTGTGGGAGATGCAAGTAGGGCATGCCAGGGTCTCACTGTGACATTCTCTGGTGCAAAAATTTCAGCATCTGACTGCTGCCTATAAGGCAAAAGTCTAAAATTCTTAGTTTGCTATTCAAATGCACCCATGATGCCCCATAGTAGACATCAATGAAAAATCTGGAAGAGGTAGAATTTTTGAGGAACTAGACCCTCGGGTCAACTACAGGCAAGAGAAGGACAGATGAGCCTTGAGACCTGGGTGGGACCAATAAGCTCCCCTGACATTGAGTCGAAGCAAAGTCAGGTACAACCTGGGTCCCTTCCAGGGTTCTCCACTCGCCATCTACATGGTCCCAGGCACACTGGCCAACCTCACCAGCCTCAGCTTGCTTATCTGTTAAATGGTATTTAACTCTCCCAGATTGGTTGAAAAGATGAAATCAGAGACTCACAATGACTAATTATTGAACTCTGACTGTGTCTTCTAAGCATTATAGTGTTAAACCATCTGTAAGATCTTATAAGGTAAATAGCAGAAATCGAGGTGTAGAGGGATCAAGTCGTTCATTTCCCAAAGATCTTGTGGTTTCTGACATGTAGTAAGGGCTGAAAAAATTAATGACAGCTGCTCTTACAAACAGGTGCCTCTCTTGGTGGGGGAGGGAAAATCTGGAGCTTGGGATTAATCACACACTAATATATATAATATATATGAAAGAGATAAATACTAAGGACCTACTGTAGAGCACAGCGAACTCTACTCAGTATTCTGGAATAACCTGTATGGGTAAAGAATCTGAAAAAGAATGAATATATCTGTGTGTATAGTTGAATCACTTTGCTGTACACCTGAAATTAACATTGTAAATCAGCTGTGTGTGTGCTTGCTAAGTCGCTTCACTCGTGTCTGACTCTTTGTGACCCCATGGACTGGAGCCCGCCAGGCTCCCCTGCCCATGGGGATTCTCCAGGCACAAATACTGGAGAGGGTTGCCACGACCTTCTCCATAAATCAACTGTTCTTCAACAATTAAAAAAAAAAACCACACAAATGCCTATTCTGCCTCACCATAAATTTTGTTTCTGCAGAGTTTGTGAAGATGATGTCTCGTTGAGGAGGTCCTGGGATCCCCAGCCTCTCTCCACCCGCTCAACGTGGATCAAGTCGTGGTGGAGGGGAGGACCACGTGCCCCACGGGCCCTCCAGAGAGAGAGGGTGGGCGGGTGGGTGGAGACTGGTATTGCAGCGGTGTGGATTGAGGGTAGCCTAGAAACGATAGCTTTGGCCAGATGGGGTGGTGTTACATCCCTGGAACTAGATTAAGGAGGAAGAGGTCTGTGTGAACAGTACTGGGGTCTCCTTGCCACTCCCCCAAATCCCAAAGAAAGACTAATGACATCTTTCAGCTCGTAATCCTAAATCCTTCCAACCTGGCAGGGTCTCTTCTCCCACTTCCTCTGGGTGAAAATAGTCTTTTCTCCTGTTTGATTCAGAAAGTTCAACACAGCGTCTACCTTTCCCCCTTCTTACTTCAGCTGCCTTGAATCCCCTCAGTTTCTTCCTCTTGGTCTAAGAAGGCACGTCCATCATGAGGCTAGAAACAGGGTTCTTGATGAGACTGAGTTTGGAAAGGGTTAATTAAAGAGGCATCCACGTGAACCTACCCCCCCACCCCACCCCTGCCCAACTTGATTTCCTGGAAGCACAGTATCTTTTCATCTCTCTAGCCCCCGACTTCCTTCTCCTTGTGTCAGATACTCTGGTCACCGAATTAAATCACAAATCTGGATTATCAAGGTTTAGAGCAAGCTGATCCCCCAGGGGATTAGCTCCCCTTGAAACGACATCATGCAAAGAGAGAGAGGATGGACACCTCCAAATCCTTGGCTCAGCCAGGTCTCCACGAAGCCATTCCTGGAAGCCCCCTGCCTCTGCATCGGTCTGCCCTGGGCCGTACAGAGATAGTCCCTCTGTTAGACTGGAAGTCAGTTCTCTCCCTCATCCCCTGACCCTGATCTGCATTAGAAATTGGAAAGATATATTCCTTCTTACCTCTGCCTTTGGTAATCCCAAGGTCCTCCAAATAAAGAGCTCATTTGAAACCTCCTTCAATTATTTATTCTTAATTAATTGGCAAGCCAGGTCTTAGTTGAGGCATGAAAGATCTTTAGTTGCAGCGTGTGGGATCTGGTTTCCTGACTGGGGATCGAACCTGGGTCTCCTGCACTGGGAGCGTGGAGTCCTATCCTCTGGGTGTGTGCTCAGTCACTTCAGTCGTCTCCAGTTCTTTGTGACCCAATGGACTGTAGCCCGCCAGGCTCCTCTGTCCATGGGATTTTCCAGGTGAGAATACTGGAGTGGGTTGCCATTTCCTTCTCCAGGGGATCTTCCCAACTGAGGGTTCGAACAGGAGTCTCCTGAGTCTCCTGCATTGGGAGACAGATTTCTTTTACCACTGAGCCACCTGGGACGCCCCCTTATCCACCTGGGAAGTCCCTCTTTTGCACCTTTAAAGTCCTAAGAATAGACCTGGAGAATGCCTCGCCTAGTTCAATAATAGTCTCCTTTTAGAAAATTTTAATTTAAATTTTAAAAAGTGGAATCAGAATAATGTTTCCTAAGTTCGCTGCGGCCATGCTGTTTTGCCATTCTTCACTATCCCAAGACTATTTTATGTTTTTTCTTTTATTTTCTTCATTCCTTCCTTTCTTTCTTTCCCCCTTCCACCTTTAATGTATTCAGCAGCAACGTCTGAAGTGCCTGCTATGTGCCAGACATTTTTCCAAGCATGAGGAAAAATGAGGCTATAACAGTGAATAAAATAGCCCTGAACTCTAGATTCAAGAAGCTTCCATTATAATATGAGGAGATAGACATAGAACAAAATAAATGAGTAAATATAATCATATCTAGAATGTTAGAAGGTGATGAGATGTGGAGCAAAAGGAGCAGAAATGGGTTGAAGGATGAGAAGGTTCTGGAGGTGGGGAAGGGTTGCATTCTGTGTAGGCACATCAGGGAGTTTATGGAGCCCTGGGGGCACGTCTGGGAAAGGGCAATTCAGACATGACAGAGTGCAAAAGCAAAGGCTCTGAGGCAGGAATTGCACCTGGAGTTCTGGAGGAATTGCAAGGAGACCAGGGTGACTGGAGAGGGGTAGATGGTTTGGGGTCTGAGTGGATCAGGAGTCAACTCATGCAAGTATGCATTTTTAGAGGCTATTTTGAGGACCTTGGAGGGTACGGAGCAGAGAAGTGATGTTGTCCATATCCCATTTAACAGGTGACTTTAACCTCCTGTCTTACCCATCACAGCCCATCTCTACACTCATCGATTCACCCATCCAATCATTCCTGCACCTGCTTAAACATAATACTTGCTGAGTCCCTGATATGTGCCTGGCACTGTTCCAAGTGATGGGAATAGAGCAAGGATAAGTTACTTGACCTCAAGAAGCTTGTAGTCTAGAGCCCCACAAGCCAATGGGATCTCCCGGTGATAATGGAAATACTCTAGAGTTGCTGCACCATCCAATACGGTAGCCACCAGCTATGTGTCGCTATTGAGTATTAGATGTGGTGAGGCTGAGAATCTGGGCGTCATTTTATTTTTATTTCAGTAAGTTAATAACATTTTCTTGATACATTATTGATTTTACGAATTACTTGTTAAATTTATATAGCCCCATGTGGCTGGCTAAGTTGCTTCAGTCGAGTCTGACTCTTCACAACCCTATGGATGGTAGCCCGCCAGGCTCCTCCATCCATGGGATTCTCCAGGCAAGAATACTGGAGTGGGTAGCCTATCCCTTCTCCAGGGGATCTTGCCAACTCAGGAATCGAACCAGGGTCTCCTGCATTGCAGGTGGATTCTTTACCAGCTGAGCTTCCAGGGAAGCCCCAGTGGACAGTCCATGTTCGCACTATGAGCCTGGGATTATTCTAGGTCCTGGAGATAGTTTAAAGTCTTTACTTTCTTGGAGCTTACAGTCTGATGTGAGGGAAGAAGACAAAAATGATCATTTAAGAGAAGTTCAGACTGGGATGAGTACTTTGAGGAAGTGGCGTGGGTATACCAAGAGAATTGGAGGGAAGGCACAAGGGTGGCTTAATTTACTGAAAAGGTCAGAAAGGGCACTTAGAGACGAGCTGTCTCCAGTTGGGTTCCCAGGGTTTCTCCCTTGTCTGAGAGTGGAGGAGAGCATAAAGGAGGTTTATCAAGCTGTATCCTTGGGATGCATACTTGGGAAGGAGCTAGGATTGAGCAGAGGGAGAAGCTGAACAATGGTGCAAGCTCAACAATCTCAGCGGAGTCCACAGGCGCTCTTGACCCAGCTCTTCCGAGTTGTCTCACTTGGGTTGAAACAGCTGGGTCTTTAAATCTGCCTGTGGTCAATTCTTGCATATGGACTGTCCTGGGGGAGGGCGTGAGCTCGGGCAAGGTAGGTCTCTCTGAAGCTAGGGACATCCCTGATTCTGATTTGACCACTGAAGGCTGCCTGCAGACAGCACTCCCCAGAGGTGTGCGGCAAGTCTTCTGTAGATCTGGTGACACACATCCCTCTCCATCACGGGACATTTCAGCAGAGACTGAACAAAGTGAGGAGCAGAGCGACAGAAGCTCAAGAGAGGAAGAGAACTGCAGCACCAGCAAGACAGAGGCTGGAGCGAGCTTGATGACTTCAAGGAACAGAGTAGCAGTTTGAGTGTAGTGAGTGAGGAGGTGGCGGGGCAGAGGTAGAAAATGAGACGTGGGAAAGCGCTAAACAAGGGACAGAGATGCGGGATCTGGGAACAGGCCGGTTACGCTTACTAGGGTGTTTTTATATGATTGACTGAAGATGTGTGCTCTGGCTGTTAAACTAAAGTGAAAAAGACCGTCTCTCACATCAATGCGACGTCATGTGAATGTAACGATCAGACTGGCAGTGAATGAGGCTGAATGGCTGAAATCTATTCCTAATGTCTGGCTGTGGTGAGGGACAATGGTCGTAGTTGCTCAGAGGGTTTTTCTGTTTTGCTTTTAAATATTTATTTTTGATGGCGACAGGTCTTCGTTGCTGTGTGTGGCCTTTCTCTAGTTGTGGTAAGCGGGGGCTACTCTTCATTGCAGTGCACGGGCTTCTCACCGCGGTGGCTTCTCTTGTTGCAGAGCACGGGCTCTGGAGCTCGGGCTTCAGTAGTTATGGCAAAGGGGTTTAATTGTTCTGGGGCATCTGGGGTCTTCCCGGACCAGGGATCCAACCGAGTCCCCTGCATTGGCAGGCAGATTCTTATCCACTGCACCACTGGTGAAGTCCACTGAGAGGGATTTTATGAAGGAGGAGGAGGACAGGGAGGGAGAAGAGGAGGAGGAGAGGGAAGAGGAGAAGGAAGGAGAGAATGGACAGAAAGAGAAGAACACCAACAACATGAGGTTGCATCTGGGCTCACAGGAAACAGATTCTGCAATTGATTATTGATGTCTGTCATGGGCACCATAAGGGAAAAGTTGAGGCCATCTTGCAATGAATTTTCTACCCTCCATTGATGTACTAATTTATTTATTAATGATTTAATAAGTACCTACAAATGCTCCACCCAAGTCTGTAACTTCCCAGAAAGAGATAGCAGGCTGCAATTATCTCCTAGAATCCCTGGGCTGAGAATCTGATCTCTGCACCATACGACTCACCAGCGTTTCCTTCCCCACACTTTTGGATCCCTCACCATATCTGTCATTCTAGGAAGCAGAAAAGGCAGCCCCAGAGTTAATGTGGGGCTCCCTTTTGGTGGTTAGACCACATTTTCCCTCTGTTCTTCACAAAGGACTGAGTGATGAAGCAAGACGGTGAACAGGTTCTTCCTAAAGGCGATTATCTAAGCTTGAAAGATTTGATGAAAAAGATGAAGCAGGTTCCAGACTTAATATGTCAGCCTTCCACTGGAGACGTGTCTCCTTCCCTTGAAAAGAAAATCAAAAGCCAGTGTTCAGGTAACAGGTACACACTGACTCAAATGTAACATGAGTTAAAAAGTGACTTCATGTTGATTTTTAAGATTCAGTTGGGAATAAAATGACGCAGCTGAGCCAAGAGCAGTTAGATACCCGCTGCCCCTCACCTGGCTCATGGGATCAAGTCAGTGAATAATAAGCACCTCAACCTCACCTGTGCTGTAATATGTTTGGTAGGAGCAGGACTTGCAAGGAGATGGTTCTGTTCTTTTTGTTTGTTTATTTTGTTTGCTTGTTTTTGGTTGTTTGGGGCACGGCATGTAGGGATCTTAGTTCCCCAAGCAGGGATCTAACCTGTGCCCCCTGTAGTGGAAGCATGGAGTTCTAACCACTGGACCACCAGGGGAGTCCCGAGATAGTTCTTCTCTGATGGTTACAAATTTGAGGCTGGAGACTAAAAATGTTCTTAGACGTAGCCACAGATTGGGGACCACTGTGGGTTTGTTTTTTTTTTTTTTTTTTAGTATTCACCCTGTTAAGATGGGGGCTTCTCAGGTGGTGTAGTGGCAAAGAATCCACCTGCCAATGCAGGAGACGCAGGAGACATAGGTTCCATCCCTGGGTTGGGAAGATCCCCTGGAGAAGGAAATGCCAACCCACTTCAGTATTCTTGCTGGGAAATCCCATGGACAGAGGAGCCTGGCAGGCTATAGTTCATGGGGTCGCAAAGAGTCAGACACGACTTAGTGACTAAACAACAATATCAACAACTGTTAAGATGGTAGAGTCCCAAACCGACTTCTTCGCCTTTCCTCTGTACATGGAAGATAATTTTCACCATCAAACTAAATTTCAGGAAGAGTCACTGATTTTGGTTCTATAACCCACATGCAATTGCAAGGATAAATACTGCTGGAATCACCAGGATGGTCACATATCTGACGAGAGGGCTTCTGTTTACTTTCAGATTCCAGAATTACAATGTGACAAAGTCAGTGCAGGAGGTCCAGAGAGAATTTTTATAGGCTTTAGAATATGGAAGCTGGAAGGGAAAGAATAGAAAAAAGGAAGGATGAAGTGGGTCCCATGGAGACAGTTGATGATGTATGGGCCGAGGTTGGGGAGAGGGTGAGAGGTGAACCTAAGCTTTTCCCTGGTTAGCTACTCAGTGAAGCAGGTACGGGATCAACAACAAGGTTTCTGGGGACGTGTGTGTGTGTGTGTGTGTGTGTGTGTATGTCCTCAGTCACAAGTCATGTCTGACTCTTTGCAACCCCAGGGAGCATAGTCCACCAGGCTCCTCTGTCCATAAGATTTCCCAGGCAAGCATACTGGAGTGGGTTGCCATTTCCTTCTCCAGGGGATCTCCCCAACCCAGGGATTGAACCTGTGTCTCCTGCATTGGCAGGGGGATTCCTTACTGCTGAGTCATCAGGGGGACGAGAGAGGTCTTGGTTATCTCTTTTCAAGTTTGTCCTTTCATTTAAAGTCTCAACTCAAGAAATTCCACTTTCTGAATTTTTCACACCCAAATCCTCCCAGACCTAAATTTTGGAATGACACCTTTCTGGTTCTGAAATCATTCGCTCACCTCCTCACCCTGCTCCTCTGCTTTTCAGAGACATCCTGATTTCTTCTCGTCTTCTACTTTGGGAGGTTGTCCCAGCCTCCCCCACCCCCGCTAACTTCACCTTTTCTCTGAGAAATAGAACTCGTCTTACTGGAAAACTCAGCAAATCATGCTGGAAGGAAAAGAGCTCACCTTTGCATCAGCAGTACACCCAAGTGTGGTCCCGGTCATAGTTGTAAGAGGTTGCACACCATAAAAGGTTCTCCTTTGATCCTTTATTGGTGCAGTTAAAATAATTCTTGTTTTTGTAGTTGAACGGGAAGTGGCAAGGGAAGCCAGGAACCAATGAGGAAATTCCTAGGGAGGAAGTGGAGATAAGACGGGGGTTACTCCTGTGTCTTTACATCACAGTGAGGCTTCATCCTCACTTAAGCTTGTGTTGTCTGAGCTCCTGCCGAAGGGGTGATGTGTTGTTGTTTAGTCGTTAAGTTGTGTCAGACTCTTTTGCAACCCCGTGGACTGTAGCCCACCAGGCTGTTCTGTCCAATGGATTGTCCAGGCAAGAATACTGGAGTGGGTTGCCATTTCCTCTTCCAGAGGACTTTCCTGTCTCAGGGCTGGAATCTGAGTCTCCTGGGACCCCTGCATTGGCAGGCGGATTCTTTACCACTGCGCCACCTGGGAATTTGTTCAAGAGAGAGTCCAGTCATCTCTATCTGGTAGACAAGATAAACCCAAAGGTTTGGTTGTTTTTAGATGTTAATGGATTTTGTATCTAATTTAGCAATCTTGCTTCAGCTTGGCATTCTTTTCTTCATTGACTATGTACAATCGACCCTCAGTAGTCACAGGTTCTCTGAGGATTCAATATTCCACTCGAGGAATGCATTATCTAGTTGGTGAATCTGTGGCTCCAGAACCCACAAATACTGAGGTTGGGAAGATGAGCTGGAGAAAGGATAGGCTACCCACTCCAGTATCTTGCCTGGAGGATTCTATGGACAGAGGAGCCTGGCAGGCTACAGTCCATGGGGTTGCAGAGTCGGACACGACTGAGCGGCTTTCACTTTCAATTCTTCTACACCATTTTATATAAAGGACTTGAGCATCCATGGATGCTTCTTACAAGTCCTTTGAACTGGCTTCACCGTCTTTCCAGTTTCATTAGTAACAGATTTTTCAAAACCTTATCATATAGCATACTTGTTATTTGAGTGTTGGATATTTAATATTTTGCAAATTTTATACTGGCCCATTTCTCTTGGATCTTAAGGAGACCACATTTTTGCCTGTGGCATTATGGCATTCTTTATGCTATTTGTTCATCAGATCTCTGAGGGCGGGAATCTGCATATTCATCATCATAGCCCCAGTGCTCAGCTCAGGGTCTGGCACACAGTAGGGCTGGGATAGACGTTTGTTGAGTGAATGAATGAAGGACTCCACCCGTGCCCACCCAATCCCCTTCCCCATAGTACTGGTGTCGGCACAAAGACTCCACTTCCCGTCCTTATCCATGTTCTCCGTGGTTGGACACCAGAGCTTGCTGTTTTCATCCTCAAGGCATTCAGAGACCACATTATTTCTGTACGTTGTAGGGAAGATGCAGGGCTTGCTGAAAGAGTTTCCCCCGTACTCTGAAAATAATGATGGAAACGAACATAATTAGAGCCTTATGTTCCCAGGTGGCGCTAGTGGTTAAAAGAAAAGAAAAGAAAAGAAAACAACCCGCCTGCCAATGCAGGGGACATAAGAGATTCGAATTCAGTCCCTGGGTCGGGAAGACCCCTTGGAGGAGGGCATGGCAACCCACTCCAGTATTCTTGCCTGGAGAATCCCATGGACAGAGGAGCCAGGCGGGCCATAGCTCACGAGGTGACAAGGAGTCTGAGCGCGCGTGCTCACCGCCCGGTCCCCACGCCCTCGCGAGAATCATTGCTGGCCGCCGTCCCCACCCCTAGTGAACACACCCTCCTTGTTGCAGCGCCTCACCGTTGGTTTCACAGTATTTCCACTGCTGCTTCTCATCAAAGCTGGAAGTGACTGAGCACCACTGCCTTCCAAATAAACTGCCATCCGTGATGCAGCCATTGTGGGGCTTTCCCCGGTAGATGAAGGGGAAGACACACCGTGGATAGTCTGTGTAGAAAGACGTCCATGAGTGCTGTGACATTTCTCTGGTCATTCATTTTTGGCTGCAAGACTCACAAGACCTTAGTTTCCCAACCAGGGATCGAATCTGTGCCCCCTGCATTGGAAGAGCGGAGTCCTAATCATTGGACCACCGGGGAAGTCCCTGGGGACCTCTTTTCCAGAACTAAAAAATACATATATCTACTTGTAATTTCCTAATTCAGTTTCAACCGGTTGATCCTGATTTGCTTGAACTGCAGAGGACTTTGCAACAGAGGCAGTGCAGGCTCAACTTGTCTTTAGTCACTTTGCTTTATTGTGCTCTGCAGAGATTGCGGTTTTCACAGGTTGAAGGTGTGTGGCAACCCTGCCTTGAACCAGTCTGTCGGCACCATTTCCCCAATAGCATTGGCTCACTGTGTGTCCCTGTGTTACATTTCAGTAATTCTCCCAATATTCCACACTTTGAAATTATTATTGTATTTGTTATGGTGGGTCAGTGATTTCTTTTTTTCTTTTTATTACATAGGCTTAGTTGCTCTGAGGCATGTGGGATCTTCCAGGACCAGGGATCAAACCCATGTCTCCTGCATTAGCAGGCGGATTCTTTACCACTGAGCCACCAGGGATTGGGTTAATCAATGATCTTTGATGTGGTGAATGCAATTGTTTTGAGGCACCATTAAATACATAACCTATGGATAAGAAATTGCTTCTAATGGACAAGAAAAGAAAGTGTTTTCCTGAGATGAAAACTACTCCTGGTGAAGATGCTGTGAAGAGTGTTGGCATCACAACAAAAGATACAGGATACTATATGCAGTTAGTTGATAAAGCATCAGCAGGGTTTGAGAGGGCTGACTCCACTTTTGAAAGACGTTCTACTGTAGGTAACATGCTGTCAAACAGCACTGCAGGATGCAGAGAAATTGTTCACGAAAGGGTGCGTCAATAGATACCGCAAACCTCTTTGTTGTCTTGTTTTAAGAAATTGCGTCACCCCAACCTTCAGCACCCACTACTCTGATCAGCCAGCAACCATCAACATCAAGGTAAGACCCTCCACCAGCAAAAAGATTGCATCTCACCGAAGATTCAGAGGATGGTTAGCATTTTTGAGCAATGAGATAGTTTTTAAATTAAGAGTATGTAATTTTTTAAAAGACATATAATGCCATTGCACATTTAGAGTGCAGTACAGCATGACATATCTTTTATATGTCCTGGGAAAGCAAAACATTCATATGACTCACCTTATTGCAATATTTGCAATATTTCCCTGCCGGTAACTGTATGCTTGTTTTCTGTGTCTGTGAGTCTGTTTCTATTTTATGAATAAGTCCATTTGTATCATTTTCTAGATGCCAGTTATAAATGCCACCATGAGATATTTGTCTTTCTCTGATTTACTTAGTGCGATAATCTCTAGGTCCATCCACGTTGCTGCAAACGGCATTATTTCATTCCTTTTAATGACGGAGTAATATTCCATTGTGTGCGTGTGCATGTGCGTGTGTATCTCACATCATCTTTAACCATTCATTTGTTGATGGACATTTAGTCTGCTTTCATGTCTTGGAAAGCACTACTTTTAACACCATTATCTTTTTCTTTTTTGGCCATGTCACATGGCTTGTGGAATCTTAGTTTCCTGATCAAGGATTGAACCTGGGCCCCAGGCAGTGAAAGTGCCGAGTCCTAACCACTAGACCGCTGGGAAACTCCTCACTCTATGATCCTTAGCGTTATTACCCATTATTAACACTCAGTGTTTGGTCTGCCAAAAAAAAGATCATATTACCCACGCCTCCACATTCTTTTTGGTAGCCCATCCTCTGAAGGCGCCTGCTGACAGATCACGTGGTACCACTCACCTTCTGTCAGGCAGTGCTTCCACCGTCCGTCGTAGATGGCTCTGGTCGAACACCAGGGGGATAAGCTGTTGGCTCTGGTGCAAGAGAAGTAAGTAGAACCCTTGTAGGTGAAGGGAAAGATGCATGAATCTTTCTTATCTGAAGGACAGAGGGACAAGTAGGGGATTAGTCCCAAAGAAGGAGCCAAGGATGACACTTGGTCTGCTTTATATGATGGCCTGAAGTCTGCAGGTATAGTCTTTGCATCTAATTTCCTAATGACATACAAGAACGTTTTCAGCTTATGTTTGGACCCAGAGTAGTAGGGATGAGTTTCATAAACAATAAAGGCAAATAAAGATATACTATGTCTCCAAACCAGCATGGCTATCGCAAATGGCATACAAGACACTTTTGGTGACAGGATTCCCTGGGGGTCCAGTAGGTAAGACTTCATGTTCCCATGCAGGGGATGTGGGTTCACTGGGGTGCGGCTTCGATCCTTGGTTGGGGAGCTAAGATCTCACATGCCTGGCAGCCAAAAAAAAAAAAAAAATATATATATATATATATATATATAAAACAGAGTCAATATTGTAACATATTCAATAAAGACTTTTTAAAAAATGGTCCACGTCAAAAAATCTTTGAAAAAAAATTTGGTAAATTACAAGATTCCATCAGGTCATGAAAAGACACACATGAAATAATTTTGAATCACAGACTGAAAAACCATTTCATTTTCCAATGCTTTTTCAATCCTTCTGATGACATAAAAGAGAAAGCTTCAATTTAATGCTAGTATTTCCTACCATATCTCTAATACTTAATAATCTCCCTTTTTAACAAAAAAAAAAAAAAAGAGAGAGAGAGAGAGCAGGACTAGGGCTCAAAACCCTTTTAGGACAATAGTATCTAGTAGAATTTAATAATGGGCTTTTGCTCTCATAGTGTTTATTTTTATTGGTACTTCCTATTTATGGCAAGTAGCAGTGCTTTTATAGATTACAGGGCTGATGCTAACAATTCATTTAAAATAAATGTATTCAGGAAGAGGAAGCACATTGAAAGAAAAATGGTGAGTGCAGAATATTCTTGATGGCATGCGGGTGGTGGCAGGTATGGAGGGGGTGACCTTGAATGAGTAAAGTTTTGGAAACACAACTCTTGACCTTTCTATCCTTCTGTACCAAGATGGGGACTTTGTCTTTTACACCAGGTATCCTCAGAACCTAGAAGAGGGACTGGATCATAGCAGATGCTCAAAAAATAACTGACAGAATAAAATAAATTTGGGAAACACCATGCGAAATAGTGTTAAACAGGTTTCTTCAGTGATGGGATTCATCACAGAAGTCCATATGCAAATGAGGATTGAATTAACAAGAGTGAAATAGAGTATACTGAGTTGTCCTTTTTATTTTTTTCCCCATGAGTCAATAGTGCTGGCGATGAGTGGTCCCTGAAACACATCTTAAGAAATGCTGTTCTGGGACTTCCCCGGCGGTCCAGTAGTTAAGACTCCGCCATCTAACATGGGGGGTGCGGGCTCGATCCCTGGTAGGGAAGTTAAGAGCCCACATGCCTCGAGGCCAAAAAAAAAGAAAAAGAAACATAAAGCAGAAACAATATTGTAACAAATTCAATAAAGATTTTAAAATGATCCACATCAAAAAAAAAAACAACAAAAACCCACACCTTAGAAAAAGGAAACGCTGTGCGAACCCAATTCTTCATTTCATGGAGAAGGAAAAGAGGGCCCATACAAGGAGTGATTTAAAGTTAATACCTTTTTCTTTTTTTTTTTTTTGATAGTAGAGTGACAATGGGCTTCCCTGGTGGCTCAGTGGTAAGGAATCCACCTGCTAATGCAGGAGACATGGGTTTGATCCCTGCTCTGGTAAGATTCCCTGGAGAAGGAAATGGCAATCTGCTCTAGTATTCTTGTTTGGGAAATACCATGGACAGAGGACCCTGGCAGGCTACAGTCCATGAGGTCACAAAGAGTTGGACCCAACTTAGCGACTGAACAACAACAATTAGAGTGAGGACTTGGATTTTTTTCAGCAGGATCAGAACGGCCCTTGCTTTCACTTTGCCGTCTCCTCCACATTCCTCTTTCCCTCCCTCAAAGATATAACGATGGGTTACTATGAGTAAGATGCTCTGATAGGTTATGTGTGTGCACACACATAAATGCATGCATGTGTGTGCATATATGTACATGCCTGTCTTCCTCCATGTGTGTGCATGTGTGTTAGCTCATGTTACAAAGATGGTGAGGCAAAACTTCCATATATTTGCCACACCCAGCTTCCTTCTCTTTCTGAGCTCATAGCTAGAATCCATTTTGCTGTCTCTCTCTCTTTAAAGATTTTTTGATGTGGACCATGTTTTTTAAAGTCTTCATTGAATTTGTTATTGTATTGCTTCTGTTTTATGTTTTGGTTTTTTGGCTGAAAAGCATGTGGGATTTTAGCACCCCGATCAGGGATCAAACCCATACCCCCAGCACTGGAAGGCGAAGTCTTAACCACCAGACTGCTGGAGAAGGGTCTGCAGTTTCTCTTATAGTTAGGTGGGGCCATGGACTAAGTTATGACTCATAAAATGTGGATTAAAATGATGTTATCATTTCCTGGCTCAACAAAAAAAAATTTCCAACCAACCTTCCACACTTCTTTGTTTCTCTGTCTGCCAGCTGGGCATAGAATGGTGGATCTCAATGTAGAAGGGGCAATTATGACCTCCCCCCCTCCAGGGGACATCAGACAATATTTGGAGACATTTCTGGTTGTTACAAGAGGAAGAGGGAGGAACTGGTAGCTGTGCTACTGATATCTACTGGGTAGAAGCCAAGGATATTGCTAACCATCTTTTTAAAATGTGTCATTGTCTGTGCTGTGTGTTTATTGCTATGCACAGGGGAGCCTGGTGGGCTGCCGCCTATGGGGTCGCACAGAGTCGGACACAACTGAAGTGACTTAGCAGCAGCATGGGCTTTCTCTAGTTGTGGTGAGTGGGGACCACCTTCTAGGTGTGGTGCATGGGCTTCTCATCACGGTGGTTTCTCTTGTTGCAGAACATGGGCTCTAGGGTGCAAGTGCTTCAGTAGTTGTGGTGTAAACGGGCTTAGTTGTTCCCTGGCATGTGGAATCTTCCCGGACTAGGAATTGAACCTGTGTCCCCTGCACCGGTAGGCGGATTCTTAACCACTGCACCACGGTAAGGATGTTGTTGTTTAGTTGCTAAGTCTTGTCCGACTCTTTGCGACCCCATGGACTGTAGCCCGGCAGGCTCCTCTGTCCATGGGATTCTCCAGGCAAGAATACTGGAGTGGGTTGTCATTCCCTTCTCCAGGGGATTTTCCCCACCCAGGGATTGAACCCGCGTCTCCTCCATGGCAGGCAGATACTACTCAACAAAAGTTAACTGTCGTCATCATTAATGACTGTCCTCACCCAGGAACACCCCTGAGTATACAGGATGCTGCTGGTGGTGGGGAGGGCAGGCTGGAACCCCGTGTACATAGAATTAAGTTTATCCTTGGGAGCTGTTAGCAAAAATCAACACTAATAGATACTATTAGCCATCTGTAAAGTAGTCCAGCAGATGGTCTAATCTTCTTAACTGGGTTAAAACCCTGCATAATCCGAGACTTGCTGACCTCTCTGTTCTCACTCTGCGATTAACATTCCCTTGACCTTCCTCCATGTTCTTTATCTTTGGAGTTTTGCTCATGTCCTTCATCCTGCCCAGAACGACTCTGCTCACTGCTACTCATTCATCAAGACCTGGTTCAGCCTGGATTAATACGCTTGCTTGCTCTTATAATACACTGGGCCAATCTTTGTACATGTACTTACCATTTTTAAAAAACTTTTAATTTTATATTGGAGTATATCCAACTAACAGTATTGTGGTAGATTCAGGTGGACAGCAAAGAAACTCAGACATACATATACATGTATCCATTCTCCCCCAAACTCCCCTGCCATCCAGGCCACCCACATACCATTGGGCCGAGTTCCCTGTGCTCTGCAGTAGGTCCTTGTGGGTGGTGCATCTTAAATACAGCAGTGTCATACTCACCAGTTTTTAAGATAATATTATCAGTTTATGTCTCTCGCACTTCCATTCATCGTAAACACTCTGAGTGTAGGGTGTGGGTTTTGTTTACTGTTATGTTTCTGGATCAAAGCACAAATCCAGGCACTTTGGAGTCACTCAACCTATATGTATTGAAAGGACTTCCCTGATGGTCCAGTGGCTAAGATTCCATGCTCCCAGTGCAAGGGGTCCAGGGTTCGATCCCTGCTGAGAAACTAGAGCCCACAGGCTGAAATTAAGAGTTCACTTGCTATAATTAAAAGATCCCGAGTGCTGTGACTAAGATCTGTTGCAGCCAAATAAATATAAAAATGTGTATTGAATAAATTAATCTATAGACATGTGCACGTGGGGTCTTCCTGGACCAGGAGTTGAACCTGTGTCTCCTGCATTGGCAGGCAGATTCTTTACCACTGAGCCAAAAAGGAAGCCCCACAATTTTTTTTGTAATGAGTATAAAGGGAATTTCCAAGTAAGGGATTCTGAGCTTTCAGTGTACTGGAATTATAGAGCCCCCTCTTTATATTAAAATATTTATATCCGCCTTACCATGTGCTGATTCCCCTGGTGGTTCAGATGGTAAAGATCTGCCTGCAATGCAGGAGGCCGGGTTTGATCCCTGGATCGGGAAGATCCCCTGAAGAAGGAAATGGCAACCCACTCCAGCATTCTTGCCTGGGAAATCCCGTGGATGGAGGAGCCTGGTGGGCTACAGTCCATGGGGTCACAAAGAGTCGGACATGACTGAGCAACTTCACTAACCTGTGCTGAATCTGTGAAAGATGCTTGCGTCTGTTATTTTCTTTAGGCTTCAACATCGTCCCATGAGGTAAATGCCATTATTCCTCTTTCAAGGCTGAGGACTGACTTCAGAGAGGTTACAGGGCATGACCAAGGTCACACAGAGAAAAAGCGGCAGATCCAGGGGCCACACCCCACGTCGGTCTGAGATTTCTACTAGGCTATCTTCTCCCTACTTGGATCCAGTCATCTTTACTTCATTCATTCTTTCCAGGTCCCAAACCCTCCCCATTGCTTCCCAGTATACTCACTTCCAGTTGTTCCATAGGAGTAGAGGAGGAAGGCCATCCACCCCAGCAGGTAACTGGGCCATCCATTCATCTCGGCTGGCTTCTTCTTTCTGGATTGAAGGAAGACAAAAATTTGGCTCCCATGGGTTTCCTTCCTCTTCCACTAACTCCCAGGTTTGATGTCACGCAGGCTATTTTCTTTCTATCCCCAGGGGGTAAGAAAAAAATAGCTTATTCTTACAAAGTGAAAAGTGAAAGTGTTAGTCATTCAGTCGTGTCCAACTCTTTGTGATCCCATAAACTGTAGCCCACCAGGCTCTTCCATCCATGGGATTCTCCAGGCAAGAATACTGGAGTGGGTAGCCATTCCCTTCTCCAGGGGATCTTCCCAACCCAGGGATTGGACCCAGGTCTCCCGCGTTGCAGGCAGACATATACATATATATATATTCTGTCGTTATAGAGAGGAGCATGTGATGGAAAGATGAAGCATTTGTTGAGCACTTACTGTATTCCAGGCTAGACGCTCAACATTCTTGCTGTCACTAGGTTCTCACGCACCACACCCATCTCCTCGGCTGGCTATTAAAAGTACCTGAACAATAAGCATTACTATCCTCGTCAATCATAATTTCTCCTGGCTCTGGTTGCCTCTATGGCATTTCCTCAATGACATATAAATAGGCCATTCTCAGCAGAAACGACAATGCCAGTCTTAGCCTTGGCGGTCTGGGTTTCCTTTGCGGCTCAGCTACTATTGCCTTGTCTACTACTGGCTCTCAGTTACTGAGTGCCTCTTGTATGCTGATGTTCTAGGTTTTGTATCCACTTTACTCCTTCTAGCAAGCAGAAGAGCTGGCATGGTGATCATCTCCATTTTGCAGAAGGAAACTGGAATTTGGGAGGTTGCATAACTTATCCAAAGACCACAGATGGTAAGTGACAGATAGCAGGTTCCACTGCTGTCAGTATTCCTCCCAGTCTCTTGAGTTATTCCCCTAAGAGTAAAGTTTTGCTCTTCCCATCTCCTCCCTACATCCTATCAGTCATCAAACCCAGGTGATTGTACTTTTTGAATAGCTCCTGTATCCACCCCTCTCTCTCTGTCCCTACCGTTACTGATTAAAGTCCGGGCTTTACTGTCTCTCCCCTAAACGCTTCTTGTTTTCCCCTTGATGATACATTGGCCTCCAGTCTCTCCTGGTCTGGTATACAAGGCTGCTGAATCGAATTCCCCTGATGACTTTACAATTAACTCCTCTATTCAAACTTTATTCCATTTCCCCCCCATTTTCCACCTCTGTACCCTCCTCAGATTTGAGGAGTGACAAAAAAAGGGGAGACTGAAAGCGAGCGATCCCCAGACAGGCTCTTCTCTGTAGTAGACCCCTTCACATTCCCGAAGAACTTCTCAGTCTCCTGAACATCTCTTGAGTTTCAGAAAGTCTGGCTTGATGGTTTCGATCAGAGGATGAGAACATGTGGTAACAAAGAACAGCAGTCGGGTGGGAGGACAGAGGCTGTGATAAAGACTAACCAGCAAAGCTAGTTCTGACTGTGAGGTCGGGAAGTCTCTTCATAAAATGACATGAAAACTGAGACCCGGAGGAAGAGAACAATGAGTAGCCATGAGCGGAGCCGGGCTACGTGTCTGCAGCTCATCTAGGCAGAGACAGCAGGATGTGACAAAAAGCTTAAGATGGAAAAGAGCTGGATGCATTCAAAGAACAAGATGAGCTGGAACTATATCACTCCAGCGGGATATAGTGGTGTCACTAGATACTACTCATATCTTTGGCTATGAATGCTTGGTGAGGTGAATAGAGTGGACCCTGCAAAGCCTTCCTTGTTTTCTAAATGCAAGTTTGGGACGTCTCTGGTGGCGCAGTGGCTAAGACCCTATGCTCCCAATGCAGAGGAGGATCCATGTTCAATCCCTGGTCAGGGAAGTAGATCCCATATGCCTCAATTAAGTGTTCACTTGCAGCAACTAAAGATGCTGTGGAGCAACTAAGACCTAATACAGCCGAGTAAATAAATAAATACATATTTTTAAAAGATGCAACTGGAGGGCTTCCCTGTTGACTCAGTGGTAAAAAGAATCTGCCTACCAACGAAAGAGCAACAAGTTCAATTCCTGGTCCGGGAAGATCTCACAGGCCTCGGAGCAAATAAGCCCCTGCCCCACAACTATTGAGCCTGTGCTCGAGAGCTGGGGAGTTGCAGCTACTGAGGCCATATGCCCTGGAGCCTGTGCTTCGCAAGAAGAGAAGCCACTGCAATGAGAAGCCTGCGCACTGCAACCAGAGAGTAGACCCTGCTCGTTTCAAACAGAGAAAGCCCACACAGCAACAAAGACCCAGCCAAAATAAAATAAGTCAAATTATTTTAAAAATGCAACTGAAAGCCACTGGAGGGATTAAAGTGGGGACTAGCAGCAGTCATTAATTCAGAGTTCTCCACCACGCTTATCATAACATTCACAGTCCATACCAAGCCCTCCCCTCAAAGCTCATTCCTTATCTCTTCTCCTTTGATCTATTCAGACTACACTAGTCTTTTTTGCTGTTTCTTACATAAACTAGCCGAGCTTGCTTATGCTTCAGGGTCTTGCTCTTCTCTTCCCCTGGGTGCTCCACCCCCAACCCCCACTCAGACCAGAGATTTGCATGGGACACCAGACGTGTGTGTCATAAAGGATTTTCGTGCAGACTCGAGTTGATATGGACTGCCATTCTGGAAGATTAATGAACCTACTTGGATCAAGTCGTGGATATTAATAGAAAATAAGTTGGGGGTGGTTCAAGGCAAGGAATGGGCTATAAAGTGAGTCTTAATAGCTGAACGTCTGGAACATTCAGGTTAGGGCCAAGCGATTCCTCAAGCGCCCGCATGCTCAAACGTGCTGGAGGTCACTTTGTCCCGGGCCATGGGGTGGTTGGGGCTGGCATCCTGCCTCTGTCACCACACTGTTGGCTGGTAGGAACGCGAGCTACTGGGGTCTTGCAGTCAACCCGCAGTCTGGCTTGGGTGCAGTTTTCCCAGTCATCAAGTGAGGGAGAAAAAAGCCCACCACAAGACCTTATGATAAGAGCCATAGATGTTGGAAAGTACTTTGCAAATGATGGAGGGTGTACAAGCTAGATAATAACTAGATAGTCCCCTTTGTGCTAGGCAATCCCCTTTGTGAATAAGGGGGAGAGACAGATTTGAACCACTTCTTCTAAACTCTTCACCACCTACAATTTCATGCTTATATCTCCGATATCTGTACCTTCATTAATTCATTCACCTCAAGTTTTCCTTTCAAACCCCCTTCCCAATATTCAAATTTAATCATTTTTGGCCTATATACTAAGATATCCCCAAAGGCAGAATGTGGAATGCTGTTAAAGGCCTGAACTTGGTTTGAAAGCTTTGCCTCTTAGAACCTTTACGATGTTAAGAAAGTTATTCATCGTGTTTATGCACCAGATCTTCTTCATCCATTCATCTGTGAGTGGACATTTAGGTTGCTTCTATTTCCTGGTTATTGTAAATACACATGGCTGATTCACTTCATTGTGTAGCAGAGCTAACACAGCACTGTGAAGCAACTGTACCCCAATAAAGTAAAAGAGAAAGCTATTCAGGGCTCTGGGTCTCAGTTCTTCATCTGTAAAATGGAGACAATGATGGTAATTGCTGCTGCCTCCGAAAGTCAGGGTGAGGTAGTTAGTAGATGCTAATACCCAGATACTCATCATCGCCAAAGATATCCACGCCCTAATCCCCAGAACCCGTGAATATGTCGCAGTGGAGATTTCGATTACGTCAAGGATCGTCAGATGGGGAGATTACCCTGGATGATCTGGGTGGGCTCAGAGTAAGCATAAGAGTCCTTATAAGAGAGAGGCAGGGACCTCTCTGGTGGGGCAGGGGATAAGAATCTGCCTCCCAAGGCAGGGGACATAGGTTCGATCCCTGGTCCGGGAAGATTCCACAGCACGTGGAGCAACTAAGGCTGTGCACCACAACTGCTGAGCCCACACTCTAGAGTCAAGAGTACTGGCATGGAGAGATGCAACTACCAAAGCCCACATGTCTAGATCCCGTCCTCCGAAACAAGAGAAGCCACCGCAGTGAGAAGCCGGCATACTGCAGCTAGAGAGTAGCCCCTGCTCACTGCAAGCAGAGAAAGCCCTCATAGAGCAATGCCAAACATAAAGACGTTTTTTGTAAGGGAGGTAGGAGAGGCAGGAAATCAGATGGAATAATGGAAGCAGAGGTTTGAGTGACATCAGGAAGGGGCCATGAACCAAGGAAAGCAGATCATCTTTATGGAGTTTGTTACAACTTTGCTTCTGTTTTATGTTTTGGTTTTTTGGCCCCCAGGCATGTGCAATCTTGTTTTCCCAGCCAGAGATCAAACCTGAACCCCTTGCATTGGAAGGCAAGATCTTAACCACCAGGGAAGTCCCACAGAGGGGCAAGTCTTTAGAAGCTGGAAAAGCTGGGAAATGGCTTCTCCCTTAAAACTTCCAGAAGGCACACAGCCCTGCCAACACCTTGATTACAGCCCAGCAAGTCTTCTGACCTACAGAGCGTAAGAGACTAGATCTGCATTGTTTTCAGCTGGATAATTTTTTTTTTTTTTTTTTTTACAGCAGCCCCAGAGAACTAATACAGACCCAAAAACCTTTGAACAGCATCTGGCCCATAAAATGTGCTTAGTAAATATGAGTCGTTATCATTTTCATCATCACTGTCCCCATCTGAGTCAGTCATCCTGGAAGATGTCCAGAAAAGATCATTTCCAATCCTAGTCCTTCTCGTAAGCTGGCTTTGTGACTCTGAGCATTTCACCTCTCATAATATCTGTTTTAACAACTGCTAAATATATTTATCATTGTGGCTTTGACAAAGGATGGTCCAGACGTGAATTCCAGCTTATCCAGGAGATCTTGGGTGTGATATGGGTAGTGATTGATATTCAGGGTCTTGGTCTATATATGGGACTACTGAAATCTACCCCATTGGGTTGTTTTCAGAATGAGATGAGACCACCTAAGCAGAATTCTTATTACATGATGGGAGCTCAATAAATAACAGAGGTCAACATGTGCTGAGCACTTGTGTGCAAAGCGTAACTTTGGGTGCTTTGTTTAATTAGCATTTAATTATCACAAAACCCTATGAGGTGGGACTTCCCTGGTGGTCCAGTGGTTAAGAATCCGCCTGCCAATGTAGGGGACACAGGTTTGACCCCTGGTCCAGGAAGATCCCACATCCCTTGGGTAACTAAGCCAGTGTACTACAGCTACTGAGCCCGAGCTCTAGGGCCCATGCTCCACAATAAGAGAAGCCGTGCAATGAGAAGCCCACGAACCACAATGAAGAACAACCCCCCGCTCGCCGCAATTAGAGAAAGCCCGAGTGCAGCAACAGCGACCTAGTGCAGCCAAAAATACATAAATAAAAATTAATTGTAAAAAACCCCAGGAGGCAGGAACTATTATTACTTTGTGTGATAGAAAAATAGGCAAGAAATATACGGTGACGGCCTATAAAGGTAGACGCAAAGCTCAAACCAGGCATCGCAAACAGGCTGTGATCCTCTTCATCGTTAAACCAACTGGGGATGAGTTTCTACAGAGCCAAGTTTCTCCTTGTCTTTTTTCTCTTTGGAAAATAGTTTATTAATTCATTATAGAGACAGATACATGATCAATGCCTTGGCTTAATACTAAAGAATATTATAATCATAAGGAGGGGACAAATGCTGGGAAAATAATTAAATAGTGCAGCAAAACTGCTGCTGCTACTGCTGCTAAGTCACCTCAGTCGTGTCCGACTCTGTGACCCCATAGACGGCAGCCCACCAGGCTGTCCTGTCCCTGGGATTCTCCAGGCAAGAGCACTGGAGTGGGTTGCCATTTCCTAAATACAAACAAATGAATGAGTGGGTACCAATGACATTTGTCATGCATTCAGTTCAGTTCAGTTCAGTCGATCAGTTGTGTCCAACTCTTTGCAACCCCATGAATCGCAGCACACCAGGCTTCCCTGTCCATCTCCAACTCCCAGAGTTCACCCAGACTCACGTCCATCGAGTCAGTGATGCCATCCAGCCATCTCATCCTCTGTCGTCCCCTTCTCCTCCTGCCCCCAATCCCTCCCAGCATCAGACTCTTTTCCAATGAGTCAACTCTTCACATGAGGTCATGCATTAGGAAAAGGTTTTTAAATGAGACCCCAAAACACATAAGGCATCAATGGCAGATGACAAAGGGATTAATACTCTGTAAAAGGCCAATGGACTCTTTTCTAATAAAAATACTGCCACAAACCCACAAACCTAACCGTTTCAAATTGCCCAGAGCTCAAATCATATATAATTCCAGTGAGTGGTAACTTTCTTATCAACTGTGAGATAAGCTTATTACCAGTTTTATCACTTATCTCAGAGCCAAGTTTCTTGAAAGGATTCAGTGGAACTTCGGACTTATTCACTTAACTTCAAGGTACCATACTTGTGACTGTCACTAACCACTCTGCCTGGAGCCCAGAAAGACTGCCCAGCTTTGAACAGAAGGGAAACAAGTCTGAGAATGGAGTACCACCTAAGTTGGGTGAAGAAATGAGGATGCAAAGAGGAGCTTGCCCTAACCATCATGACTCTCTCCGTGCAGCTCAAAGCCTGACTTCAAAGCTGCTACTTCAATCACACATTGAACTGTTTGTTCTTAATCTACACCTAGCTTCCTCTAACACCCTCTTATTTTTGACCTTATCAGCTGCCAAACCAACACACCTCAGACCTTTCAAATATTGTCAGCTTCTCCAACCCTACCATCCCTCCAAATTCTCTTGTGAATCTGGCTCTCGTTCCTCAAATAAGGGTCACATTTCATTAGGTTTGCTGGAGAAGCGTCAACTACAGGAGACCATAATGTTCAAAAACCTCTGGACTTTGTCTAATAGCAACGACTGGAAACAAGATGAGTAGTGAAGGCGGGAGAACTGGTACAGTGAGTTCTGATTTGCCCACAATCAAATCAGACTAACCCCGCAATACTTTTAAATAGAATGAGTTGCATGTGTATGTAGTCCATGGGGTCGCTAAGACTCAGACACAACTGAGCGACTTCCCTTTCACTTTTCACTTTCCTGCATTGGAGAAGGAAATGGCAACCCACTCCAGTGTTCTTGCCTGGAGAATCCCAGGGACGGGGGAGCCTGGTGGGCTTCCGTCTCTGGGGTCGCACAGAGTCAGACACGACTGAAGCGACTTAGCAGCAGCAGCAGCATTCTGCTATAAAAACACAGTATTAAGTGAAGAGTCCAAGTTCTAGACAAGAATGGACAGTGTATGTATGTAAAAACATCTATATCCACTTTTTGATTCATTCAGATGTTCATTTACTCATTTGTTACACATTTGTTATGCATCCTCTATACGGTGTCATCAGTGACGTGGACAAGTGAAGTTCTGGCTCATATAAGGCTAATATTTTAGACTTCCCTTGTGGCACAGTGGATAAGAATCCACCTGCCAATGCAGGGGACACGGGTTCGATCCCTGGTCCAGGAAGATCCCACACACCGCAGAGCAATGAAGCCCAAATGCCGCTACTACTGAGCCTGTGCGATAGAAGCGCGGGTACTGAAGCCCGTGTGCCCTAGAGCCTGTTGCTCTGCAACAAGAGAAACCACCAAAAAGAGTAGTCCCCTCTCACTGGAACTAGAGAAATCCATGCAAAGCACTACAGACCCAGAAAAGCCCATAATGTAAATACATAGATAATTTTTTTAAGGCTAGTATTTTATTGGGATAGGGGAGAGAGGAAAAAGGAATAGAGGTTCCATCTGGGGTGATAAACAAGTCCTAGAACAAGATGGGAGTCATGGTTGCACAATATTGGGAATGTACTTAATGCCACTGACTGCTGCTGCTGCTAAGTCGCTTCAGTCGTGTCCGACTCTGTGCAACCCCATGGACTGCAGCCTACCAGGCTTCTCCGTCCATGGGATTCTCCAGGCAAGAACACTGGAGTGGGTTGCCATTTCCTTCTCCAATGCATGAAAGTGGAAAGTGAAAGTGAAGTCGCTCAGTTGTGTCTGACTCTTCGCGACCCCATGGACTGCAGCCTACCAGGCTCCTCCATCCATGGGATTTTCTGGGCAACACTTTAAAATGGTCCATTTTGGGGAATTCACCGGATGTCCACACGGAGTGGTTAGGACTCCACCCTTTCACTCGCAGGGCTGGGTTTGATCCCTGGTGGGGGAACTGAGATTCTCTCAAGCCATATGGCGCATCCAAAAAAAAAAAAAAAAACGTCCATTACAGGTTATGTGCAGTTTTACCACAGTAAAAAAAAAATCATCAACATCATTTCAGAATAAGTGCAGTGAAGACAATAAACAGGGGGCTGTGGTAGATGGTGCCTGACAGGTGTCTGCTTTAGGCGATCAGGGAGGTCCCCTCGGAGCACAGCCAAGGTCAGGTTGGAGTCAGCTACACAGTCGTGGGGAAGAGCATTCCAGGCGAGGGGACAGTAAGAGCAAAGACAGCAGGAGGGCTCTCCTGGGGAGCAGAAGGAGGTCCACGCGGCCAGGCCACGCTGAGTGCCAAGGGAGGGAAAGGGCATCAGCCACTGAGGGCCTTGTTCTCCACGAGACACTGCAATTGTGTTTTGCATGGGCTTGGACTGCAAGGAGATCCAACCAGTCCATCTGAAGGAGATCATCCCTGGGATTTCTTTGGAAGGAATGATGCTAAAGCTGAAACTCCAGTACTTTGGCCACCTCATGCGAAGAGTTGATTCATTGGAAAAGACTCTGATGCTGGGAGGGATTGGGGGCAGGAGGAGAAGGGGACGACAGAGGATAAGATGGCTGGATGGCATCACTGACTCAATGGACGTGAGTCTCAGTGAACTCCGGGAGTTGGTGATGGACAGGGAGGCCTGGAGTGCTGCGATTCATGGGGTCGCAAGGAGTCGGACACAACTGAGCGACTGATCTGATCTCTGCACAGAAAATTCTCCTGAGTGAACACGTGAGAAAGCAGTTAATACTGGTCACCTCTGAGAAGTGGAAATGAACAACCCAGGGCACACATGGGACTTTTCCCAGGTAAACTGTTACCTTAGATGTGCATGGTACATCTACCACATACATGGTTTTCTTAATTTAAAACAAAAATTGTACATGTTGTATCTGTATGCATATACAATATGGTTATATACGTGCACGCACACACATGTACACATAATCTATGCTGTCAGTGCTTGTGCTCAGTCTTGTCTGACTCTGCGGCCCCATGACCTGCAGCCTACCAGGCTCCTGTGTCCATAGCACTTCCCAGGCAAGAATACTGGAGTCGGTTGCCATGCCCTCCTCCAGGGGATCTTCCTGACCCAGGGATCAAACTCGCATCTCCTGTGTCTCCTGCATTGCAGGCAGACACATGATAGATATTTAAATACATTTACACAAACACATACATGTTGGATGTACATATACACTGCTGCTTCAGTCGTGTCCGACCCTGTGTGACCCCGTAGATGGCAGCTCACCAGGCTCCCCCGTCCCTGGGATTCTCCAGGCAAGAACACTGGAGTGGGTTGCCATTTCCTTCTCCATACATATATACACAGATACACAAATAATTAAGACTGGGAAAGAAAACATAGAAGAGCCTTTGCAGAAAAGCAAAACTACAAAATTACAAATTTAAAATGGCAAAATTTCAAATCTACATAGATAGCTGGCCTAAGGGTGGATTAACTTTATAAAGTAGCTCTTAGGGGCCAAATTTACAGAACATCTATAGGGCAAAGCACAATGCCTGAGTGTTCCTCAGAGCCAGCATTTCATAGCGATTAGGAGACTGTGTGGACGCTTCACTGACCACTGGCAGAGTGACTCCAAGCAAGACCTGCTACAATTAGTTAATTAAGCAAACTTACTTTGGGAATATTTTATGATTTTCCTCTCTCTTTTCCTTTTTGTTATTTATTGTCTCCCAAACTTTTCAGAGAATGTTCAGTTCAGTTCAGTTGCTCAGTCGTGTCTGATTCTTTGCGACCCCATGAATCACAGCACACCAGGCTTCCCTGTCCATCACCAACTGGAATTCACCAAAACTCATGTGCATCGAGTTGGTGATGCCATCCAGCCACCTTATCCTCTGTCGTCCCCTTCTCCTCCTGCCCCCAATCCCTCCCAGCATCAGGGTCTTTTCCAATGAGTCAACGCTTCACATGAGGTGGCCAAAGTATTGGAGTTTCAGCCTCAGCATCAGTCCTTCCAATGAACACCCAGGACTGGTCTCCTTTAGGATGGACTGGGTGGATCTCCTTGCAGTCCAAGGGACTCTCAAGGGTCTTCTCCAACACCACAGTTCAAAAGCATCAATTCTTCGGCGCTCAGCTCTCTTCACAGTCCAACTCTCACATCCATACATGACCACTGGAAAAACCATAGCCTTGACTAGATGGACCTTTGTTGGCAAAGTAATGTCTCTGCTTTTGAATATGCTATCTAGGTTGGTCATAACTTTCCTTCCAAGGAGTAAGCATCTTTTAATTTCATGGCTGCAATCACCATCAGAGAATGTTACTGTCTAGAAAATGCTTCCCCTACTTATTGATAGTCTGTATTCTTAATCTCTGTTCACCTGGTTCCATTCATCTATTTATCCATTTGTTCTTCCTTCAGTCCTTCTGTCCATCTATCCATCATCCATCCTTCCACCTATCTACTCATCCTTCCTCCCATCCATCCATACATCTGTCCTTCAATCCTTCCACCCATCTATCCATTATCCATCCTTCCATTCATCTCCCCATCCTTCCTTCCATCCATGCATCCTTCAGTTCTTCTGTCCATTATCCATCCTTCCATCTCCTCATCTTTTCTTCATCCATCCTTTTATCTATTCATTTAATAAGTATCCCACAACCCTACCATTTGTATTGTTTATTTGGCAACTACCAAAAGGAACTGTACACCATTTTTGACTTCAGCAGTCAGATCTGAGACACCTGTATCTGTCACCCAAGGCAGAACACAAGAATAGCCACACCAGGTGTACTAAGGTGCTGAGTGGGAGGCCAGCGAACAGTCTAGCCTGAAGCCTCTGCTCTCTGGTTTTCTTAAGCCAAAAATATCACAGTGGAGCAACGAGAAAAGAATGGCCCCCAACCAATCAGAGTTCAGAGCCCACCTCTTCCATTTGTCTACTGGGTAGCCTTGGAAAGGTCATTTCACCTCTCTGACTTCCAGTTTTCAATGTTCTCGTCTGTCAAGTGGAGATAGCTATGACAGCTATTGTGAGGATTAAGGGAGCTCGTGAGCATAAAGCCACTGGAGTACAGAGTACCTTCAAAATACTGAGTCCTTCAGCTCCTCAGCAGCAAATAACTCCGTGTCCGAAGCAAAACCTCTACGTAAGACTCCCTCACAAACACACACACCCCTCTTCTGTTATGGATTCAAGCTGCCTTTGGAGAGCGGAGAACAGGACCTCGGGAAGATCTCTCTGTGTCTCAGCTTCCTCCCTCATCAAACAGAAAGAGTGAACCTTACCTTAGAGGCGTGAATGCAAAGCTTCACAGAACCATGAAGCTATGCGTCCACCAGCAGGAACTCAGCAGGCAATCTGTCCGGGCTAGTTTCCTTTTCTTCCGTCTCTTTCCCCCAAAGTCAGGAGAAAGGCAGCCTTCCTCAGCATGACATTGTTCACACTCTGTGATTTCACCCACTCCTGACCTGCCCTCAAGGCTCCCACCCTCACTTTCTCTGGATTTTCATTTCCAGAGCTCTAGAGCCACGTAGTCCAGTATGGTGGCCACGTGTGGCCCGTTAGCATTTGAAACGCGGCGAGTTCGAATCATCACAGGTTGTAAGCATAAAATACTGGACTCTGAAGATGCAGGGTGAAAAAAAATGTAAAGTATCTCATCAATATTATGTTGAGGACATGTTAAGGTAATATTTTAAATATATTATTTTTAAAATGGCTGTTTCTTCTTCTTATTTTTCTTACTATCAGTATGACCACCATGATACAAGTAGCTCACATCATATTTCTCCCAGTGGACAGCATTGCTCCAGACCCCTCCCTTCCTTGCTGTGGGGGCCCCCAGGTCCCAATCCCCACACCATCCCGGGTTTCTAGGTTGAGGTGTACCTTTAAGAGAGTTGTTTTCCGCCCTAGCTGTCTTCACGAGCCTTCTTTAAGGTTTTGCTCCAAAATCGCTGGATTATCTGGGGACTGGCCCGATTGTTTTGGCTCCAACCAGTCTGTAGGATGAGACTGCAGTTCCCCCAAGGAGAGTTCTCTGTAAGTGGTTACAATCAGGGGCAGTTTGGGTGGGATAACCCCATGGTTAATGATGTCCCAAGGGGATCTCATGCGTATCTATGAGGCTCATAAAATTCAGTCATGGATATAGTAATGGGGTCTTGCGGGGGCTGGGATCATAGACAAGAATATTAATGAACAGAGGAGGAAGAGTTCCTGGATATTGAGCTACAAGGAAGTGGACAGGTTTCAGCTGGATAATGAAGCTCCTAGAGCCTGAGAATTTTCTAGAATGAAGGGAAGTGTGTGTGTGTGTGTGTGTGTGTGTGTGTGTGTGTGCGTCCACGTGCCCTCAGTTGTGTCCGACGCTTTGCAACCCCATGGACTGTAGCCGCCAGGCTCCTCTGTCCATGGAATTTTCCAGGCAAGAATTCTGGAGTGGGTTGCCATTTCCTAGTCATGGGGATCTTTCCGACCCAGGGATCAAACCCAAGTGTTTTGCATCTCCTGCATTGGCAGGCAGATTCTTTACCACTAGCGCTGCCAGTAGTTTGGTTTTTTTACGAACAAAAAGAGAAAGCAACAATTACTATAACCGAGCTCAAGTTTGTACTGCTCGCTGCATAACTGACCAATTAACCTTACTTCTCAGAATTGTGGGATGTAAGTGACCATAAATGGTGCATTGCTCGTTCCCAGAACTGCGAGGTCACATGTAACTCATTAGCTAGATTATTAAGGGCCACGAGAAAACAGTGGCTCACACTGAAGGTTCACGGAGCGTACACCGAGATGTTTGTATTCATGAAGCAAACCTGATTCCCCAGGCAGCCTCTCTGGCATCCTGCAGGGGATTCTTCAGCCCTGGCTTTCAAAGACTGGTAAGGTCCAAGACTTGGATGAATCTCTGACTGCTCCCGTGATCTTTGTTGTCATGGAAACAACTGGAAATTCCTTGTGATGACTTCTAATCCTTGTCTTATTGAATGCCAGCTTATTATTTTCTGTGTGTCTGTGTGTGTATCTTCCTATGAAAAAGGAGGAGGTCTGGCTTTGGGGCCAAGAGAGAGAGAAGAGGAAGGTGAAGAAAGAGGAGGAGGTGAAGGCAGAGAAGGCAGGTGAGAAGAAGAGGAAGGGGGAAGGAGGGGACTGGGGTTGATGGAAAAACAGAAGAAGGAGAAAGAGAGGAGGGACGAAGGGGAGGGGATGGGGAGGAGACAGGCATTGTGGCTATAAACTCCGGAGGGTCCACTCCTGGTGGATCACTGCTCCTTGGAGGGAGGAGCATGGCCCTGCCCGTGGGGCTTCTGTCGGTCTCGGTCTACTGGCTCCACAGCGTGGCTGGTCTCCAACATGGAGGTGAGGAGCAATGTGACAGTACCTGGGGTTGGACGTTTGAAAACCTCTCCTGCCATGTGTAATCAAATCAGAGACGCCAGGAAGGGTAAGGGCCATCTTTATCTCATGTTCTCTCAGAAAGAAAAAGATACTCTGTATTTTTTTTTTTTTTGAAAATAAAATAGACACAATCCACTGATGAACTTTTTTTTTTTAATTAAAAAAAAAATTCTTTTGGCATGTGGAGTCTTAGTTCCCTGACCAGGGATTGAACCCATGACCTCTGCATTGGCAGCATGGAGTCTTAACCACTGGACCACCAGGGAAGCCCTGGGTTTTTATTATTTTTTAAATAAGATGATTCAACAAAGAGCAGGAATGTGAATTAGAAAATTTTGTTGACAGAAGTCATGTTCCTTGATGACCATGTGTCTTCTTTCTTGCTAACATATTTTGTTTGTGTACTTTTGTCTTATATTTTGGGGGGTTGGGGGGGCTTTGGCTACACAGTGAGGCTTGTGAAATCTTAGTTCCCGGGGCCCTTGGCAGTGAAAACACGGAGTTCTAATCACTGGTCCACCAGGGAATTCCCATGCTAATATATTTTAAATGCCTTACGGAGAGGTTTTTGAAAATGGAACTAATTTTTGGAAAGACTATTTCATTCTTTTTACCAAAATCATGTTGCCTTCAACTTTATAAAGTGACAATAGAAGAAGGGATTTCATTATGGGTGCATTTCTTACATGTCTGAAGAGACTTACACAGAGTTGTCAAAACAACTTTTTTATGGAATGGCAAAAAAACGATGATCTTGCACAAACTATTTTCAACTCTTCAGGTCATCTTTGCATGGAAAGACAAATCAAACATAGTATTGATTTACATTTTTTTTAAAAAGGAAAAGATGCTCTTGGTATAACTATGACTACTACTACCTTATCAGTTAGGTTTTTTTACACTTGTTGAAAAACAACACTGTTGCTTATACATAGGTTTTTTACAAGATGTCAGTTTTGTACATTCATAAGAAGGAAATTATACATGAGAGAAGCTAGTTAAGATGTTCCTAAAATTTCTCCACTTGTGTCTGGCCTTCTGAATTATTAAAGTCATATTTTTCCATATAACATTCTTTTGGCTGTGCAAAATCTCAGTGATGGCAGCATTTCTTGAAACAACACATAAAACAATTAAAACTCACTGGTCCTGGGCAGTGAGCCGGTCTTAACAAGTAGGTAGTGGTGATCTACTTTGAGTCTTTGAAACTGTTGCTTATTCACTGCCTCTCTCTCCTCTTGTAACCCAGAGGTTAAGAAAGCCTGTTCTTGCCTCCAGGGATTTCTCTTTTGAGCCACAGACATCCATACTACTCGTTTTGATGCTGACTTCTTGAATACCATCATCTTCAGTGAAGGCACATCTCCATAGCAACCTGATCTGCAGATAATAAGATGCCAGCAGGTGTAAGGGGGCATTCTGATATTGGAAACATTCAAACATGAAAAGCCAAGTATTTTAGCATCTTAAGAGTGATGAGATAGTAGGTTTTGGATCCTGTATCATAAAGAATCTGCCTGCAAAGCAGGAGACCCAGGTTCAATCCCTGGGTTGGGAAGATTCCCTGAGAAGAGAATGGCTGCCCACTCCAGTATTCTTGCCTGGAAAATTGCATAGACAGAGGAGCCTGGTGAGCTACAGTCCACAGGGTCGCAAAGACTTGGACACGACTGAGCAACTAACACTTTCAGTTTTTCAGGAGCACAGGAAGCAGAGATTAAATGACACGAGTACCTCCACTCCAGGAGTTCACGGGCTAGAAGGAAGATTGTAAACGCTATAATCACCTGGGCTTCCCTGGTGGCTCATGGTAAAGAATTCTTCTGCTAATGCAGGAAACATGGGTTCAACCCCTGGGTTGGGAAAATTCCCCTAGAGAAGGAAATGGCACCCCACTCCAGTATTCTTGCCTGGAAAATTCCATGGACAGAGGAGCTTGGTGGGCTATTGTCTGTGGGATTACAAAGAGTTGGACATGACTGACCAGCAACACCAACAATCTAAATCACCTGTCTGCCGGTCCTGAAGTTGGACATGTGACTGACCTGGCCAGACTTCACAGAAGGCTCATCCGATTGATCTTGTTCCAGGGTGAGAAATTTGCCATGCACAAAACATAATTTCTCCACTAGAACAAGCTTGGAGGAGTACTCAGGGATCCCATGACAGTGGGGTCACTTGCAGGAAGGACTGTCCAGGCGGGCAGACCCTGGCGTGCCATGTGAACCCAGAGTTCTGGGATTGTCGTCCATTGCCTGTTACCATTTCTGTCTCCTGTGGGATTGGACCGCCCAGGGGCTAACACTCACAGTTAAACTTCAACAGAGTGATAGTCACTCAGCCGTGTCTGACTCTTTGCAATCCCACGGACAATAGCCCACCAAGCTCCTCTGTCCATGGAATTTTCCAGGCAAGAATACTGGAGTGGGGTGCCATTTCCTTCTCCAGGGTGGGTGGCTACAGTCCACGGGGTCACAAAATAGTCGAACATAAATTCGCGAGTAAACATTAGTGACAACATTCACGAATGAGTTTGACTGGTTTAGATGCTTCATATAAAGTGGAATCATGCTGTGTTTTTCCTCCTAGGTCTGGTTTATTTCTCTTGACATAATATGCCCTCCAGGTTCATCCATGTCTTTGCCTGTGGCTGGATTTCCTTCCTTTTTAAGGCTGAAAAATATTGTTGTGTATATAAACTGCATCTTTGTCCATTCATCATCGATGGACACTTAGGTTGCTTCCACATCTTGGCTGCGATGATATGATATGGTAGTGCAGATCTCTTCAAGATCCTGGCTTCAGTTCTTTCAGATAAATACCCAGATGTGGGGTTACTGGATCCTATGGCAATTCTACTTTGAATCTTTTGAGAAACTTCTTAGGGGCTGTACTATTTTACATTCCTACCACGAATGCTGCGTAACTCTTTGCTGTTGTGATTAGGTCAGGTTTCCTTTTAAAAATATTTAAAATCTTTGTGTCGGGCAAGCATTTCCACATATTCCAAAGAATTGTCTAGTGCCCTCCCTTCTGTGTGAGTGGAAGAAAACATTTCTAGCGTTAAGCAGTGAGGCTCACATTATACTTTTATATAGCACAGGTGGTATGTGAAACAAATATTGGGTTGGCCACAAAAGTCTGCTCGGGTTTTCCCATAAGATGTTATGCAAAATCCTGAAATGAAATCTTTTGGCCAACCCAATATCTTGTACACTGGCTTGAATCTTATTAATGATGACAGCTGTGATGAAATGATGGTGATGATGATGATGGTGATAATATTTCAGTAGTTATAACATTCTTGGTAACAATAGCAGTTACAAGCTATGAAGTTCTTTGTTTCAGGCACTATTCTAAGTACTTCATACGAGTAATAATCTGTTCCTCCTAACAGTCTCTTGTTGTTCAGTTGCTCCGTCATGTCCCATTCTTTGCGACCCCATGGACTGACGCCCACCAGGCTCCCCTGTCCTTCACTCTCTCCGGGAGTTTGCTCAGACTCATGTCCAGGGAGTCAATGATGTCATCCAACCATCTCACCTTCTGCCGCCCCCTTAACAGTCCCCTGGGGTAGGTAAAGTTTTGGTCCTCATTTTATAGAAGAAAATCTGAGGCACTGTGGTTGGAAAGAGTAACAGACTTTATTTTCTTGGGCTCCAAAATCACTGCAGATGGTGATTGCAGCCATGAAATGAAAAGACACTTGCTCCTTGGAAGAAAAGCTATGACCAACCTAGACAGTGTATTAAAAAGCAGAGACATCACTTTGCCAACAAAGTCCATCTAGTCAAAACTATGTTTTTTCCAATAGTCATGTATGGATGTGAGAGTTGGACTATAAAGAAAGCTGAGTGCCAGAGAATTGATGCTTTTGAACTGTGGTGTTGGAGAAGACTCTTGAGAATCCCTTGGACTGCAAGGAGATCAAACCAGTTAGTCCTAAAGGAAATCAACCCTGAATATTCATTGGAAGGACTGATGTTGAATCTGAAGCTCCAATACTTTGGCCACCTGATGTGAAGAACTGACTCATTGGAAAAGACCCTGATGCTGGGAAGGACTGAAGACAGGAAGAGAAGGGGACGACAGAGGATGAGATGGTTGGATGGCATCACCGAATGGATGGACATGAAAGCCTGGCCTGCTGCAGTCCATGGGGTCGCAAAGAGTCAGAAACGAATGACGCGACTAAGTGCATCACATCGCAAGCTTGAATAAGTCTTCCACTTGATAGTAGAAAATAATCAGGATTATTGTAATAAGAGAAAGCCTTATCATTGCAGTACAATTACTACCATATCCAAAGTGCTTGCTAACTGCTCTCTACTGGGCAGAGCCCAAAACATATGTTTTTGATTTAATCCTTACAACAAACCTGTGAAATTGATGAAAAGATCCTTTTTTAATAGACACTAAAACTAATTGGACCTCATTTTAAGACAGTTAAGTAAATGGTTGCTTCAAATTGTACTTTGCAGACAGTACTGAAGAGAAATAGAATAAAACAAAACAAGAAATAATGGTGAGATGATAAAATACATTTTTTCCTATTATTGTGTGATTTATCTTGTAGGGAAGGTGGAAAAAGTAAATCATTTACTTTTGCCTGTTGAGTTTCTTTGTTTTAAAAATAACTTTGCTGCTGCTGCTGCTGCTGCTGCTGCTAGGTCGCTTCAGTCGTGTCTGACTCTATGCGACCCCATAGACGGCAGCCCACCAGGCTCTCCCGTCCCTGGGATTCTCCAGGCAAGAACACTGGAGTGGGTTGCCATTTCCTTCTCCAATGCATGAAAGTGAAAAGTGAAAATGAAGTCGCTCAGTCATGTCTGACTCTTATCGACCCCATGGACTGCAGCCTACCAGGCTTCTCCATCCATGGGATTTTCCAGGCAAGAGTACTGGAGTGGGGTGCCATTGCTTCTCTGAAAATAACTTTAATTGTGCCTTATTCACTCACAATATTTGGAAAGTACAGTTAAAGCAAAAGGAAAAATTAGAAGTCACCCACAATAACACCACTGGAAATAAACATTGAATTTTTACCTTTAAAATATTATTTTTACTAGAATAATTTGGTGAAGTATTTATTTTTATTTTATTTAAAAGGCTAAATCTAGTGAAATGAAAATTTGTTTAAAATTGTGTCTTTCAGATAAATATTCACCAACTATGGGTGAGTTGAAAAGTCTTTTAAAATTTTGCAATAAAATGTGAAGCAATTGAATACTGTACTTCTTTTCCTGGTAAGAAATCATATTTTTCATGAAACTGCTATATTATGTGTTTGTGTATAAGATAAAGGACATTCCATGTTAAAAATAGTTAAGGAAAAAGAAGAAGAGAGAAATCATAATTTTACTGTATGCTTTACTGATAATATTTTTAGGTCATCAAATATCTTCATTACATATAATTTTATTTTTGCAAAAATAGCATCTTATAGAATGAAATGAAACAGAAAATGCCTTTTGTCATCTGGAAACAAAGTATAAATGTTTCCATATCTGTTTATATCCTCATCTTTTCTGATGCCCATATGATATTGTAAAGCTGTCCCGTGTTTTAAAATTCCCTTGGTGATTGATATTTTTGGATTCTTTTCTCTTTTCCTTTACTGTTATTAACCATGCTGAAATGAACATCCTTAATCCTAATGTCATTCCAACTAAAACCAGGAAACCGCTGAGATGTCTTTTGTAAATAGAACTGACGAAAATCATTGGAAGGAGGTGGTTCTAATGTATGTGCTATTTTCAAAAGGAACTAATCTGTAAGGCTACAGAACATAACAGGCAAAATTCTTGTATGGTTGTATACTTAAGGTCCTTAGGAAGACCAGTAGATGACTAGTTTTAGAAAGAGAATCAGGCTATACGACTGAATTGAAGATAGACATTTTAATGCATTAATCAGTAGTTTTTCTCTATACTGGTAAGAACCAACTGGACACTGATAGAAAATGAAGCATTCTGTTTTATATCAATGTCACAAAATGTTTTGGGGTTACATCAGCAAGAAATATGCAGGACTTATATAAAGTAAATTATATAATCATATTGAAGAACAGAAACCAAATTCCTAAAAAAGTAGATCATGCCATGTTCTTGGGTGGAAGACATGAGAATAATGAAATAAATGTCAACTTCAAATTTACTTTTCAGAGACTGTAACTCATCTTCCAGAAGTCAAAGGTAAGTTGATCAGAAAACTTCTGCTAAAAAGCATGTTTTAAAGAAAAACTGTAAAAATGGGGAAATCAGTGGGATATTTTCCTGGTTAAAAAAAATAATCTTTTTTCTCCTTTCATAAAATGTAATATAGGGACTTCCCTGGTGGTCCATAGATTAAGAATATGCCTTGCAATGCAGGTGACTGGGGTTTGATCCCTGGCCGGGGAGCTTGATCCCACACGGTGCAGCCAAGAACCAAAACAAACAAAAACAAGATGGAGAAACCACTCTGAAATTTCACTGGCACTACCTGTTTCTACTCTTTAGTTTCTGCCAATCTAATAGAAAAATACCTGATTTTAAAGTTCATATAGAAAAAAAAATGTCCAATAGTAATCAGGAATATTATGAACAAAAATGGTGCTGGGGGTGAGAAATACCTCGTATTAACATTATCAAGTACGGAAATAAACCACAAATATAATAGTATAAATAGCTGTGTGTGTACGCGCCTGTGTGTGTGTGTGAGGATGAGGGTGTATGATGGTGGAAGAGGATGAAGAAAAGAGATATGGTGGGAGGTGGTGGTAATCATTTAATAGACAGATGCCCACATTTACATTTCTAAGCTTAAGGTATATTGCTGGCACTGGGGTCAAATGCTGAGCAAAATTTCAAGACTGTTGATGCCATAGAAAATAGTGGGATGGATGTAGGGGTATGAAACAAACAAACAAACAAAAAACCTTTACTAGTAGAGTTCCCACAGCTCTGCTATATTGTATGACTCGATATTGTTCAATAAAATTGGGTCCCGATTCTGACTTCTGAGTACAAACCCCCTTCCAGCCCGCAGCAGGAAAGTAACGTAACATCTCAATGAACAGTCCCAGAGAGGGATGACCTGAATCTTCGTTTTCTCTAGAGGGCAAGTGTTTCTTTCCATTCCGCTATAGAGACGGGATCTTCCATGACTGTGTCCAGTTCAGGGTAAAACACAAGTGGTGTTCCCTGAATGAAACTTACCAAGGATACTGGAAGTACTGTTCTGAAGAAGGTGAGGTCTTGGCTTGGAAGTCAAGGTGGTGACATTGGTCTTGGGGGAGTGGGCTGGGGGTGCGTGAGATCACACGAGGGTTCTACAAAGGGAATTCACAGTCAATTAAATTGTGAAATAAGGGATGCACGGTTCTCTGACGGTCAGAAAAATCACATTGCTCCAAGCATCTGAGTGCTTCAACCATGTTACCGTGAAAAGAAACCTTTGCGCAGAACCTCAATGCCTCACCCATACTGTTTTGCATGTGCTTATGGTGGAACAGAGTAGAGCAGATGGGAGTGGGAACGTGTGTGCATGCACACGTGTGTGTGTGTGTGTGTGATGGCAGAGACAAGGTACAAAATAAAAAGGGTTCTTATTTTGATTGTTTCTCTCTTCTCTGTAGACTTTGCAAAATGTGTGTTTCCCTTCTGGTACAGACACCTCATTTACTGGGGATGTACCGAGGACGGGGATTCGTTTGGGAAAGCATGGTGTTCACTGACCCGGAATTATAACAAGGACAGGGTTTGGAAATACTGTGACTGATGGTGAGATTTATTTAGGGGAGGGCATGAAGACATTTAATTGTTATCATGGGAAAGATTGTACAATTTTGTTGGGAAAGGAGCATGTAAGACTCTCATGAAAAGAATTTTATTCTGAGATACGAATCGAAGGTGATTGGCTGTAAGTAAATTGGGATTTTGATTATGGACTATAAGGTTTTGATATATATATTCTAGCCTCAGCACTTTAACTTGCTGATTGTGTAAAATTGGGTCCTTTTAAAAAAGTGTTTGGACTCTGGGTGGTAATGATGTGCCAATGTGGGTTCATAGATCAGAACCGATGTTGGGGAATTTTGATTATGGGGAAGCTGTTCATGTAAGGGGGTGCAGATAACATGAAAAATATCTGTATCTTCTGCTCAATTTTTCTGTGCACCTAAAACTGCTCTAAAAAATAAAATGTATTAAAATTCATTACTTTAAAATATTTTTTTAAACAGAAAAAATAAGTGATAATTGAGATGGGACCGAAGGTAGAAACACGGGTGTTGACTAGATGAAGTGTTGGAATGAGGCTCAGACTTCCCTGGCAGTCCAGTGGCTAACACTCCACACTCCCAGTGCAGGGGGCCTGAGTTCCATCCCTGGTCAGAAAACTAGATCCCACATGTTGCAACTAAAGATTCTGCACGCTACAACGAAGACCCAACATGGCCAAATAAATAAATATTACAATTAAAAAAAAGAATGAGGCTTGGACTTCCCTAGTGGCACAGTGGGTAAGAATCTGCCTGCCAATGCAGGGGACACTGGTTCGACCCCTGGTCCTGGAGGATTCCACATGCCACAGAGCAACCAAGCCCCTGTGCCACAACTACCGAGCCTGTGCTCCAGAACCTGTGGAGCCACGACTAGAGAAAGCCTGCGTGCAGCAACAAAGACCCAGCCCATCCAAAAATAAATAAACAAAATGATTTAAAAAAAATAAAAATGGCGTGACTATGGCTCAAGCATTTAAATAGAGCCTGGTGGCCACTGTGGATGGATGTCGTTTCAGATACATTCCTCCGTCACAGAGAACTTGAATTTTCAGACCCAAGAGAAACCGGATGTAGAGGAAAGAATGCTGCTGCTGCTGCTAAGCCACTTCGGTCGTGTCCGACTCTGTGCGACCCCATAGACGGCAGCCCACCAGGCTCCCCTGTCCCTGGGACTCTCCAGGCAAGAACACTGGAGTGGGTTGCCCTTTCCTTCTCCAATGAATAAAAGTGAAAAGTGAAAGTGAAGTTGCTCAGTCGTGTTTGACTCTTCGCCACCCCATGGACTGAAGCCCATCAGGCTCCTCCGTCTGTGGAATTTTCCAGGCAAGAGTACTGGAGTGGGGTGCCATTGCCTTCTCTGAGAGGAAAGAACAGAGGGCCCTAAAGTTGAGAGAGAGAAAGCCCACCACATACAAGGACCTGGTGGGTTTCACGTCACCTTCACCTTCACTTGTCAAGAACCAAACTTTCATTTCTTTCAGCTCTGAAGTTTTCATCTACTTTGCAGTGCTCATGAGCCTCTCCTAATATAATTTGCAAGAAGTTGCTTCTCTGTCTAAATTGCGTCCCTGGTGGCTCAGATGGTAAAGGATCCTCCTGCAATGCGGGAGACCTGGGTTTGATCCCTGGGTTGGGAAGATCCCCCTGGAGGAGGGCATGGCAACCCACTCCAGTATTCTTGCCTGGAGAATCCCCATGGACAGAGGAGCCTGGAGGGTGCAGTCCATGGGGGTCGCAAAGAGTCAGACATGACTGAGCGACTAAGCACAGCACTGTCTAAATTAACCAACGCCAACTTTTGTGGTTTGTAAGCAAGATCCCTGCCTCATAGAACATGCCATCTGATTGAGTTTTAATTCTATATTCATGCTGAATCATTTAGAGATGCAGTAAAGCATAGAAAGGGGTTGACAGCACTTACCCTGCAGAGAGCTAAAACTGGATTGCTAAAATCCAGTGTCCACCAATTAGTATGGAAAACTCACTGTTTACTGACTGTCTCTAACTCTCTGGGTTAGAGTTCTACCCTATAGCATTGCCATGAGCAATATTATAGAGAAAGAGATGAACAAAGATGCATGAGAGAAAATTTTTTTTCTTCTTTGAAGCCAGAGAGAGACAAGTACCGTATTATTTCATTTATATGTGGAATCTGAAAAAGCTAAACTCTTAGAAACAGAGAGTAGATTGGTGGTTACCACAGGCTGAGAGAGTGGGGGAAATGGGCAGTGCTGATCAAAGGGTACACATTTTCAGTTCTGGATAAACAAATTCTGGAGATCTAACATTGTGTAGTTGAAAATTGATAAGAAAGTCAGTCTTAAATACTTAACAGTAACTTTGCAAGGTGATCAAGGTGTTAACTAACCTTATTACGGTAATCATTTCACATAATATATGTATGTATTGAATCATCACATTGTATACCTTATCTTGCATAGTTATAGATCATATATATCTCAGGAAAGCTGGAAAAAAATGAAGTGGAACATACGTAAAAACACCAAATAGATTAATCACATACATAAAAATAAATCTCACCCCCTCAAAAAAAATTCCCTTTAACTTCCAAGATAAGGTTTGACCAAACATCCGAGCACCATGGCCCAGCCAAGCTGACCCATAAAATTAACCAACAAATAAGGCAATCAAAATTCAGACTGCAGGGACTTCCCTGCAGTCCAGTGGTTAAGACTTCACCTTACAAAGCAGAGGGTGTGAGTTCAAATCCTGGGTGAGGAGCTAAGATCCCCTATCCCTTGGGTCCAAGAAAAAGTTTTTGGGATACTGACTAGGAGGTAGAGTTTCAGGAGGAAGGGAGAATATCATCCCCTGTGGTTTTGCAGACATTCATGATTCTATTTACAAGAAGAACAACGCAAACAATCATTTGTTGAACACTTGTAAGGAACAGTACCCAGTGCCAATTGACTTACACCCTTTTTAAGGTCCTCGGGTCATGTCTGTGTATATTCAGGTTTGAGCCTCTCTGACCCACTCTGTTCATGATTTCCCTGCACTGAGTCTTCCCACCCCGTTCACATTTTTTTTCCTCTTTCAGTTTGGCTCAGTCGCTCAGTCATGTCCAGCTCTTAGCGACCCCATGCACTGCATGCAGCACACCAGGCTTCCCTGCTCTGCATGCCTCCCAGAGTTTGCTCAAACTCATGTCCATTGAGTGGGTGATGTCATTCAACCTCTCATCCTCGGTCACCCCCTTCTCCTCCTGCCCTCAATCTTTCCCAGCCCAGTTCACAAAAAGGGAAAAAAATCCCATTGGCAGAGGACATCTATTTCCTAAACACCTGTGATCTTCCTTAAGAATTCATTGATGGTCAAAGCAGATGTTTGCAGCAAGCATGTCATCAAAGGGATATATTTACTAATCCAGACTGTGCCACTTATGACAGGGAATTTCCTTGACCTCTCTAAGCCTCGGTTTCCTCATCTATAAAATAAGGACAGGGACTTCCCTGGTGGTTCCGTGGCTAAGATTCTGCCCTCCCAAACGCAGGGGGCCCAGGTTCAATCCCTGGTCTGGGAACTAATTCCCACACGTTGCAACTAAGAGTTGACATGCCACAACTAAGCCCTGGCAAAGCCAGATAAATCAATATTTAATAAAATAAAATGAGAATATTACTAAAAATAAAATAAGCATGGTAGACGTCTCATGGCTCACCGTGCACATAAAACAATACACTCCGTTCCCATTATTTGCCACAGTTATGCCTGATAAAGTTGCCATGAATGCTGAGTTAGTGACTGCTGACTCATGGTTCCAGAGTGAAATACGGGGTGACACGTTCACAACATGGGCACCAACTGATCAATACATAGCTTGGATTTATGTGTTTCTGTTTAAAGACACCTTATTCCATACATATTGTTGGTTCATTCACACTGAACTCACAGCCAACAGCAATATAATTGAAGCCCGAAGGAATCTCATCTCACACGTGTATTTTCTCCAAGTAATGCATCACAGCCTTCGTGGGCTTAAGACACCAGGGTGTGTCAGCACTATGCTCGGAAGCATTTTAAACAGAAAAAGCACCAAAAAGAAAACACAACGTACGCACTGCGAAAGGAACCGTTTATAGTATGAAGGCTGAAACAGGAAGGTGGAGTTCCGTTGTCTTCTCTCTCAACTGGGAACACAGAGACACTGAGATCCCCAAAGGTATCATTGCTCTGCTCTGCTGTGAAGGACTCTGAAAAGGCAGTGCATGCCTATTGACTTGGTGGTTCTTAATACATTCCAGCAAGCAAGTACATCTACAAATACAGGATCCATGAATAATGAGACCCACAGAGTATGCAACTGCATCATGCATGCTTCCTAACACTAGAAAGTAATCAACAAATATTAGCTATTTTTGATACTATTGAAAGAATTAGGACCTAGATAGATAGGCACTTCCCTCTCCATAGTATTGATGTCTGCAGCCTTCCACATATACACATATATGTCAGTCAGTCAGTTCAGTCGCTCAGTCGTGTCTGACTCTTTGTGACCCCATGGACCACAGGACACCAGGCTTCACTGTCCATCACCTACTCCCAGAGCTTACTCAAACTCATGTCCATCGAGTCGGTGATGCCATCCAACCATCTCATCCTCTGTCGTCCCCTTCTCCTCCTGCCTTCAATCTTTCCCAGCATCAGGGTTTTTTCCAATGAGTCAGTTCTTCGCATCAGGTGGCCAAAGTATTGGAGCTTCAACTTCAGCATCAGTCCTTCCACTGAATGTTCAGGACTGCTTTCCTTTAGGATGGACTAGTTGGATCTCCTTGTCATCCAAGGGACTCTCAAGAGTCTTCTCCAACACCACAGTTCAAAAGCATCAGTTCTTTGGCACTCAGCTTTCTTTATAGTCCAAGTCTCATATCCATACATGACTACTGGAAAAACCACAGCTTTGACTAGATGGACCTTTGTTGGCAAAGTAATGTCTCTGCTTTTCAATATGCTATCTAGGTTGGTCAAAGCTTTTCTTCCAAGAAGCAAGCGTCTTTTAATTTCAAGGCTACAATCACCATATGTACCAGATCATATTTTAAAATGTATTCTTACTGTCAGAAAGACAAATATCATATGATGTCACTTACAGGTGGGATATATACATATATAAAAAATAAGCTTATTTACAGAACAGAAACAGACCCACAGACATAGAGGTTGGGATGAATAGAAACACAGTACTACATATAAAATAGACAAAGCAAGGACCTACTGTATAACACAGGGAACTATACTCAACATTCTGTTACAACCTATAAGGGAAAAGAATCCAATCCAGATATATATATCTGAAATGGAATATACATGTATTTATATGAACCACTGTGCTACTCACTTGAAACTTACACAATATTGTAAATCAACTATACTGTAATTGAATACAAACACAACAAGCTAATTAATTAATTAAATACTGTAGATCATGGTTTCTTTAAAAAGAAAGTCTGCAAACAGACTTTCTTCTTTGTGGACCCAGAAGGCTCGTAGTTTTTCGTGAGGGATAGGTGATCCTCTAAGAGGAATGCTTCTGATTTGTCTTTCTAGTCTGGAATTGTTGGTAGAAAGAATAGTCTTTGAAATGGGTTTAACTCTCTCAATGGAGATGGGCAGAACTTGCAGGGAGTGAACCCAGGTGTTAGTGATTATTCTTAAGGTGCAAAGAGAGCGTGGTGATTACGCCAGGCGACAGGGATCTCTTAACTAATTAGAGCTTAGGGAATGGTGGACCCTTAGAGACCTCTGGTGGTGATAATCTACACAAAGGTTTTTCAGAAATAAAAACAACAGACAGCGCGCTAAAAAGATCTATGACATGGAAGATCCACAGGGCCAAACTTGAGCCCCCATGCTAGGCTCAAAGCCATTTACCTAATTTCTCAGCGTGAGTCAGTTCATAGACTCAAAGCCTCTTGAATGAAGGGGAGGCTCCATCATCATGAAGACACACACTGATGCAACTCCATAGGCGTTCACGGTAATCCTCCTTGGAAGACTTCCCCAAAGGGGCACCAGTGTTTAGTGCACAGGGAAAGTTGATGTTGATCAGTCACTAAGTCGTGTTTGACTCTTTGCGACCCCATGGACTACAGCACGCCAGGCTCCTCTGTCCTTCATTGTCTCCCGAAGTTGGCTCAAATTCACGTCCATTGAGTCGGGGTGATGGCATCCAGCCATCATATCCTCTCCCGCCCCCTTCTTTTGCCCTCAGTCTTTCCCAGCATCTGGGTCTTTTCCAGTGAGTCCGCTCTTCACCATCAGGTGGCCAAAGTGTTAGATAATGGGAAATACCTAAACTTTTCAGCAGCTACTGAATATTGGCTTGAGCAAGGGTTCATTTTCAATTGAATACAAAAACAACAAACTAGTTAATTAAATACTGTAGATCATGGTGTAAAAAAAAAAGTCTGGAAACAGCATCTTTGTGGACCCAGAAGGCTCGTTGTAGTTTCTCATGAGGAATAGGCGATCCTCTAAAAAGAATCTTCCATTAAAAATGGTCCAGTAATTAGGATGGATGATTCTAGGAACACGAGATTGAATCCTGACTTAGGTTCCCCGTGCTCTTGGCTCAATGTTATGCCAAATATCCCCTGTAATGATTTTTCCAGGTACTGGGAGTAATAAGGGCTTTCCTGGTGGCTCAGTTGGTAAAGAGTCGCCTGCAATACAGGAGACCCAGGTTCAATCCTTGGGTTGGGAAGATCCCCTGCAGAAGGGAAAGGCAACCCACTCCAGTATACTTGCCTGGAGAATTCCATGGCCAGAGGAGCCTGGAGAGCTGCAGCTCATGGAATCGCAAACAGCAGAACTTGACTGAGCCACTAACACACTATTTTTCATGTGACTTATTTCACTTAGCATGATGCCTCTGGGTTCATCCATGTTGTCACAAAGGCATGATTTCCTTCTTTTTGAAGGCTGAATATTATTGCATTATATACAACTGAGCACAGCACACAGTTACAGTTATATGTATATAATGATATATATCATTTTCTTTATCCATTTATTATCGATGGAGACAGATTGTTTCTGAATCTTGGCTGTTGCGAATAATGCTGCAATGAACTTGGGGTGAGGTACCGACATCTCTTCAGGGTACTGACTTTATTACCTTTGGCTGTATACCCAAAAGTAAGATTGCTGGAGCAAATGGCAGTTCTGTTTTTAGTTTTTAAAGAAACCTCCAAACTCTTCTCCACAATGTCTGGAATAGACATTTTTTCAAAGACTTACAAATGGCCAACAAATATATGAGAAGGTATTCAACATCACTCATCATCAGGGAAATTCAGATCAATACCACAATTAGGTTTCACCTCTCACGGGTGGGAAGGTTATCATCAAAATGTCAAAGGTAAGTATTGCCACTTCATGCGAAGAATTGACTCATTGGAAAAGACTGATGCTGGGAGGGACTGGGGGCAGGAGGAGAAGGGGACGACAGAGGATGAGATGGCTGGATGGCATCACTGACTCGATGGACGTTGAGTCTGAGTGAACTCCGAGAGTTGGTGATGGACAGGGAGGCCTGGCGTGCTGCGATTCATGGGGTCGCAAAGAGTCGGACACGACTGAGTGAATGAACTGCCCTGAAGTATTGGCCAGAGAGGGGAGGAAAGGGAACCCTCCCATGGTCTCCTCAAGAAATCCACTAGGGGTCAGGCTTGAGCCCATCACCGTTCAAGCTCCACGAAAAAGAGAAAAATTCTACTTCACTGTTGGAGTAAAGCATGATTTTGTGAACTTGGGAGGCCCTTTCCAAGAAGGTCATGTAGTATGGAATCAGACAACACGAGACTGGAATTCCCAACCCACATTTAACCAGTGGTTACGCTTCAGACAAATTGTGTGTTTTCAAACTTGATTTCTCCATCCACAAATTGGGTTCATACTATTGCTTACGAGACTTTGATTGGATTATATAATATGGTGATAATTTTTACATAATGATTTTTATTAGTATTAGCTGTCGTAATACTTTTTCTAACAGTGTGCATGTGTTAGTCACTCAGTCATGTCCAACTCTTTGCAACCCCATGGACTGTAACCCACCAGGCTCCGCTGTCCATGGAATTCTCCAGGCAAGAATACTGGAGTGGGTTCCCTTCTGCAGGGGATCTTCCAGTCTCAGCTGTGCAGCAAAGTGACTCAGTTTGACACATATATACATTATTTTTCAAAACTTTTTTTTTTCCATTATGGTTTATCCCAAGAGGTTGGATATAGTTCCCTGTGCTCTACAGTACGGATCTTGTTTATCCATTTCTTTTCTTTGTTTAAAAAAAATTTTTTTAATTGGAGTATAGTTGATTTACCCTGTTGTGCTCATTTCAGGTGTACAGCATAGTGATACAACTTTATATATATGTGATATGTATTCTTTTATATACATGTAATATATAAGATAATATATTTTTTTCTTCAGATTCTTTTCCATCACAGGTCATTACAAGACACTGAGTATAATTCCCCGTGCTATACAGTTGGACCATGTTTGTGAACTTATATATTATATATAGTATTGTATTCCTGCTAGGCCCAAACTCTGAACATATCCCTCCCTCCCCTTTCCCCTTTGGTAACCATAAGTTTGTTTTCTGGGTCTGTGGGTCTATTTCTGTTTCAGAAATAAGAAGGCTTTTCTGAGCAGCTGGCCTGAAATCATGGAGATCTGAAGAAAGGGAGTGAAGTCTTGCCCGAAGCATTGGAGAAATGGAGTCTCTGAAAGACCGACTGGCAGATATAAAAGATGGTGTGTTTAGGACGTTTGAGGAGTAGCAGGGGGGAGCGTGTTTTGAGCGAGGGTTTGGGAGGTCAGATCAAGCAGGGTTTTAGTGTTCTCTCTGAAGTCGTGGAAGGTTATCATCCTAGGAGGAATAGGATCTTGGGACTTCCCTGGTGATCCAGTGGATAAGATGCCACGTTCCCAATGGAGGGGGCCTGGGTTCGATCCTTGGTCAGGGAACTAGATCCCATATGCTGCAACTAAGAGTTTTAATGCAGTAACTAAGACCTGGCAGTGAAATAAATACTAAACAAAATTATGGGAGACAGAGGTAAAAATCAGGGAAACTGGTCAGGTGGCTGTCGTGATTCAGAGGGATAATGATTGTGGCTGGATTCGAGACACAGCATTGGCAGAAGTGGGAGGAGGCTGGACTTGGGGTAGATTTCAGGGGTAGCATCTGCAGGACTGGCTGCAGTCTCTGACTGCTCCCGTGATCTTTGTTGTCATGGAAACAACTGGAAATTCCTTGTGATGACTTCTAATCCTTGTCTTATTGAATGCCAGCTTATTATTTTCTGTGTGTCTGTGTGTGTATCTTCCTATGAAAAAGGAGGAGGTCTGGCTTTGGGGCCAAGAGAGAGAGAAGAGGAAGGTGAAGAAAGAGGAGGAGGTGAAGGCAGAGAAGGCAGGTGAGAAGAAGAGGAAGGGGGAAGGAGGGGACTGGGGTTGATGGAAAAACAGAAGAAGGAGAAAGAGAGGAGGGACGAAGGGGAGGGGATGGGGAGGAGACAGGCATTGTGGCTATAAACTCCGGAGGGTCCACTCCTGGTGGATCACTGCTCCTTGGAGGGAGGAGCATGGCCCTGCCCGTGGGGCTTCTGTCGGTCTCGGTCTACTGGCTCCACAGCGTGGCTGGTCTCCAACATGGAGGTGAGGAGCAATGTGACAGTACCTGGGGTTGGACGTTTGAAAACCTCTCCTGCCATGTGTAATCAAATCAGAGACGCCAGGAAGGGTAAGGGCCATCTTTATCTCATGTTCTCTCAGAAAGAAAAAGATACTCTGTATTTTTTTTTTTTTTGAAAATAAAATAGACACAATCCACTGATGAACTTTTTTTTTTTTAATTAAAAAAAAAATTCTTTTCGCATGTGGAGTCTTAGTTCCCTGACCAGGGATTGAACCCATGACCTCTGCATTGGCAGCATGGAGTCTTAACCACTGGACCACCAGGGAAGCCCTGGGTTTTTATTATTTTTTAAATAAGATGATTCAACAAAGAGCAGGAATGTGAATTAGAAAATTTTGTTGACAGAAGTCATGTTCCTTGATGACCATGTGTCTTCTTTCTTGCTAACATATTTTGTTTGTGTACTTTTGTCTTGTATTTTGGGGGGTTGGGGGGGCTTTGGCTACACAGTGAGGCTTGTGAAATCTTAGTTCCCGGGGCCCTTGGCAGTGAAAACACGGAGTTCTAATCACTGGTCCACCAGGGAATTCCCATGCTAATATATTTTAAATGCCTTACGGAGAGGTTTTTGAAAATGGAACTAATTTTTGGAAAGACTATTTCATTCTTTTTACCAAAATCATGTTGCCTTCAACTTTATAAAGTGACAATAGAAGAAGGGATTTCATTATGGGTGCATTTCTTACATGTCTGAAGAGACTTACACAGAGTTGTCAAAACAACTTTTTTATGGAATGGCAAAAAAACGATGATCTTGCACAAACTATTTTCAACTCTTCAGGTCATCTTTGCATGGAAAGACAAATCAAACATAGTATTGATTTACATTTTTTTTAAAAAGGAAAAGATGCTCTTGGTATAACTATGACTACTACTACCTTATCAGTTAGATTTTTTTACACTTGTTGAAAAACAACACTGTTGCTTATACATAGGTTTTTTACAAGATGTCAGTTTTGTACATTCATAAGAAGGAAATTATACATGAGAGAAGCTAGTTAAGATGTTCCTAAAATTTCTCCACTTGTGTCTGGCCTTCTGAATTATTAAAGTCATATTTTTCCATATAACATTCTTTTGGCTGTGCAAAATCTCAGTGATGGCAGCATTTCTTGAAACAACACATAAAACAATTAAAACTCACTGGTCCTGGGCAGTGAGCCGGTCTTAACAAGTAGGTAGTGGTGATCTACTTTGAGTCTTTGAAACTGTTGCTTATTCACTGCCTCTCTCTCCTCTTGTAACCCAGAGGTTAAGAAAGCCTGTTCTTGCCTCCAGGGATTTCTCTTTTGAGCCACAGACATCCATACTACTCGTTTTGATGCTGACTTCTTGAATACCATCATCTTCAGTGAAGGCACATCTCCATAGCAACCTGATCTGCAGATAATAAGATGCCAGCAGGTGTAAGGGGGCATTCTGATATTGGAAACATTCAAACATGAAAAGCCAAGTATTTTAGCATCTTAAGAGTGATGAGATAGTAGGTTTTGGATCCTGTATCATAAAGAATCTGCCTGCAAAGCAGGAGACCCAGGTTCAATCCCTGGGTTGGGAAGATTCCCTGGAGAAGAGAATGGCTGCCCACTCCAGTATTCTTGCCTGGAAAATTGCATAGACAGAGGAGCCTGGTGAGCTACAGTCCACAGGGTCGCAAAGACTTGGACACGACTGAGCAACTAACACTTTCAGTTTTTCAGGAGCACAGGAAGCAGAGATTAAATGACATGAGTACCTCCACTCCAGGAGTTCACGGGCTAGAAGGAAGACTGTAAACGCTATAATCACCTGGGCTTCCCTGGTGGCTCATGGTAAAGAATTCTTCTGCTAATGCAGGAAACATGGGTTCAACCCCTGGGTTGGGAAAATTCCCCTAGAGAAGGAAATGGCACCCCACTCCAGTATTCTTGCCTGGAAAATTCCATGGACAGAGGAGCTTGGTGGGCTATTGTCTGTGGGATTACAAAGAGTTGGACATGACTGACCAGCAACACCAACAATCTAAATCACCTGTCTGCCGGTCCTGAAGTTGGACATGTGACTGACCTGGCCAGACTTCACAGAAGGCTCATCCGATTGATCTTGTTCCAGGGTGAGAAATTTGCCATGCACAAAACATAATTTCTCCACTAGAACAAGCTTGGAGGAGTACTCAGGGATCCCATGACAGTGGGGTCACTTGCAGGAAGGACTGTCCAGGCGGGCAGACCCTGGCGTGCCATGTGAACCCAGAGTTCTGGGATTGTCGTCCATTGCCTGTTACCATTTCTGTCTCCTGTGGGATTGGACCGCCCAGGGGCTAACACTCACAGTTAAACTTCAACAGAGTGATAGTCACTCAGCCGTGTCTGACTCTTTGCAATCCCACGGACAATAGCCCACCAAGCTCCTCTGTCCATGGAATTTTCCAGGCAAGAATACTGGAGTGGGGTGCCATTTCCTTCTCCAGGGTGGGTGGCTACAGTCCACGGGGTCACAAAATAGTCGAACATAAATTCGCGAGTAAACATTAGTGACAACATTCACGAATGAGTTTGACTGGTTTAGATGCTTCATATAAAGTGGAATCATGCTGTGTTTTTCCTCCTAGGTCTGGTTTATTTCTCTTGACATAATATGCCCTCCAGGTTCATCCATGTCTTTGCCTGTGGCTGGATTTCCTTCCTTTTAAGGCTGAAAAATATTGTTGTGTATATAAACTGCATCTTTGTCCATTCATCATCGATGGACACTTAGGTTGCTTCCACATCTTGGCTGCGATGATATGATATGGTAGTGCAGATCTCTTCAAGATCCTGGCTTCAGTTCTTTCAGATAAATACCCAGATGTGGGGTTACTGGATCCTATGGCAATTCTACTTTGAATCTTTTGAGAAACTTCTTAGGGGCTGTACTATTTTACATTCCTACCACGAATGCTGCGTAACTCTTTGCTGTTGTGATTAGGTCAGGTTTCCTTTTAAAAATATTTAAAATCTTTGTGTCGGGCAAGCATTTCCACATATTCCAAAGAATTGTCTAGTGCCCTCCCTTCTGTGTGAGTGGAAGAAAACATTTCTAGCGTTAAGCAGTGAGGCTCACATTATACTTTTATATAGCACAGGTGGTATGTGAAACAAATATTGGGTTGGCCACAAAAGTCTGCTCGGGTTTTCCCATAAGATGTTATGCAAAATCCTGAAATGAAATCTTTTGGCCAACCCAATATCTTGTACACTGGCTTGAATCTTATTAATGATGACAGCTGTGATGAAATGATGGTGATGATGATGATGGTGATAATATTTCAGTAGTTATAACATTCTTGGTAACAATAGCAGTTACAAGCTATGAAGTTCTTTGTTTCAGGCACTATTCTAAGTACTTCATACGAGTAATAATCTGTTCCTCCTAACAGTCTCTTGTTGTTCAGTTGCTCCGTCATGTCCCATTCTTTGCGACCCCATGGACTGACGCCCACCAGGCTCCCCTGTCCTTCACTCTCTCCGGGAGTTTGCTCAGACTCATGTCCAGGGAGTCAATGATGTCATCCAACCATCTCACCTTCTGCCGCCCCCTTAACAGTCCCCTGGGGTAGGTAAAGTTTTGGTCCTCATTTTATAGAAGAAAATCTGAGGCACTGTGGTTGGAAAGAGTAACAGACTTTATTTTCTTGGGCTCCAAAATCACTGCAGATGGTGATTGCAGCCATGAAATGAAAAGACACTTGCTCCTTGGAAGAAAAGCTATGACCAACCTAGACAGTGTATTAAAAAGCAGAGACATCACTTTGCCAACAAAGTCCATCTAGTCAAAACTATGTTTTTTCCAATAGTCATGTATGGATGTGAGAGTTGGACTATAAAGAAAGCTGAGTGCCAGAGAATTGATGCTTTTGAACTGTGGTGTTGGAGAAGACTCTTGAGAATCCCTTGGACTGCAAGGAGATCAAACCAGTTAGTCCTAAAGGAAATCAACCCTGAATATTCATTGGAAGGACTGATGTTGAATCTGAAGCTCCAATACTTTGGCCACCTGATGTGAAGAACTGACTCATTGGAAAAGACCCTGATGCTGGGAAGGACTGAAGACAGGAAGAGAAGGGGACGACAGAGGATGAGATGGTTGGATGGCATCACCGAATGGATGGACATGAAAGCCTGGCCTGCTGCAGTCCATGGGGTCGCAAAGAGTCAGAAACGAATGACGCGACTAAGTGCATCACATCGCAAGCTTGAATAAGTCTTCCACTTGATAGTAGAAAATAATCAGGATTATTGTAATAAGAGAAAGCCTTATCATTGCAGTACAATTACTACCATATCCAAAGTGCTTGCTAACTGCTCTCTACTGGGCAGAGCCCAAAACATATGTTTTTGATTTAATCCTTACAACAAACCTGTGAAATTGATGAAAAGATCCTTTTTTAATAGACACTAAAACTAATTGGACCTCATTTTAAGACAGTTAAGTAAATGGTTGCTTCAAATTGTACTTTGCAGACAGTACTGAAGAGAAATAGAATAAAACAAAACAAGAAATAATGGTGAGATGATAAAATACATTTTTTCCTATTATTGTGTGATTTATCTTGTAGGGAAGGTGGAAAAAGTAAATCATTTACTTTTGCCTGTTGAGTTTCTTTGTTTTAAAAATAACTTTGCTGCTGCTGCTGCTGCTGCTGCTGCTAGGTCGCTTCAGTCGTGTCTGACTCTATGCGACCCCATAGACGGCAGCCCACCAGGCTCTCCCGTCCCTGGGATTCTCCAGGCAAGAACACTGGAGTGGGTTGCCATTTCCTTCTCCAATGCATGAAAGTGAAAAGTGAAAATGAAGTCGCTCAGTCATGTCTGACTCTTATCGACCCCATGGACTGCAGCCTACCAGGCTTCTCCATCCATGGGATTTTCCAGGCAAGAGTACTGGAGTGGGGTGCCATTGCTTCTCTGAAAATAACTTTAATTGTGCCTTATTCACTCACAATATTTGGAAAGTACAGTTAAAGCAAAAGGAAAAATTAGAAGTCACCCACAATAACACCACTGGAAATAAACATTGAATTTTTACCTTTAAAATATTATTTTTACTAGAATAATTTGGTGAAGTATTTATTTTTATTTTATTTAAAAGGCTAAATCTAGTGAAATGAAAATTTGTTTAAAATTGTGTCTTTCAGATAAATATTCACCAACTATGGGTGAGTTGAAAAGTCTTTTAAAATTTTGCAATAAAATGTGAAGCAATTGAATACTGTACTTCTTTTCCTGGTAAGAAATCATATTTTTCATGAAACTGCTATATTATGTGTTTGTGTATAAGATAAAGGACATTCCATGTTAAAAATAGTTAAGGAAAAAGAAGAAGAGAGAAATCATAATTTTACTGTATGCTTTACTGATAATATTTTTAGGTCATCAAATATCTTCATTACATATAATTTTATTTTTGCAAAAATAGCATCTTATAGAATGAAATGAAACAGAAAATGCCTTTTGTCATCTGGAAACAAAGTATAAATGTTTCCATATCTGTTTATATCCTCATCTTTTCTGATGCCCATATGATATTGTAAAGCTGTCCCGTGTTTTAAAATTCCCTTGGTGATTGATATTTTTGGATTCTTTTCTCTTTTCCTTTACTGTTATTAACCATGCTGAAATGAACATCCTTAATCCTAATGTCATTCCAACTAAAACCAGGAAACCGCTGAGATGTCTTTTGTAAATAGAACTGACGAAAATCATTGGAAGGAGGTGGTTCTAATGTATGTGCTATTTTCAAAAGGAACTAATCTGTAAGGCTACAGAACATAACAGGCAAAATTCTTGTATGGTTGTATACTTAAGGTCCTTAGGAAGACCAGTAGATGACTAGTTTTAGAAAGAGAATCAGGCTATACGACTGAATTGAAGATAGACATTTTAATGCATTAATCAGTAGTTTTTCTCTATACTGGTAAGAACCAACTGGACACTGATAGAAAATGAAGCATTCTGTTTTATATCAATGTCACAAAATGTTTTGGGGTTACATCAGCAAGAAATATGCAGGACTTATATAAAGTAAATTATATAATCATATTGAAGAACAGAAACCAAATTCCTAAAAAAGTAGATCATGCCATGTTCTTGGGTGGAAGACATGAGAATAATGAAATAAATGTCAACTTCAAATTTACTTTTCAGAGACTGTAACTCATCTTCCAGAAGTCAAAGGTAAGTTGATCAGAAAACTTCTGCTAAAAAGCATGTTTTAAAGAAAAACTGTAAAAATGGGGAAATCAGTGGGATATTTTCCTGGTTAAAAAAAATAATCTTTTTTCTCCTTTCATAAAATGTAATATAGGGACTTCCCTGGTGGTCCATAGATTAAGAATATGCCTTGCAATGCAGGTGACTGGGGTTTGATCCCTGGCCGGGGAGCTTGATCCCACACGGTGCAGCCAAGAACCAAAACAAACAAAAACAAGATGGAGAAACCACTCTGAAATTTCACTGGCACTACCTGTTTCTACTCTTTAGTTTCTGCCAATCTAATAGAAAAATACCTGATTTTAAAGTTCATATAGAAAAAAAAATGTCCAATAGTAATCAGGAATATTATGAACAAAAATGGTGCTGGGGGTGAGAAATACCTCGTATTAACATTATCAAGTACGGAAATAAACCACAAATATAATAGTATAAATAGCTGTGTGTGTACGCGCCTGTGTGTGTGTGTGAGGATGAGGGTGTATGATGGTGGAAGAGGATGAAGAAAAGAGATATGGTGGGAGGTGGTGGTAATCATTTAATAGACAGATGCCCACATTTACATTTCTAAGCTTAAGGTATATTGCTGGCACTGGGGTCAAATGCTGAGCAAAATTTCAAGACTGTTGATGCCATAGAAAATAGTGGGATGGATGTAGGGGTATGAAACAAACAAACAAACAAAAAACCTTTACTAGTAGAGTTCCCACAGCTCTGCTATATTGTATGACTCGATATTGTTCAATAAAATTGGGTCCCGATTCTGACTTCTGAGTACAAACCCCCCTTCCAGCCCGCAGCAGGAAAGTAACGTAACATCTCAATGAACAGTCCCAGAGAGGGATGACCTGAATCTTCGTTTTCTCTAGAGGGCAAGTGTTTCTTTCCATTCCGCTATAGAGACGGGATCTTCCATGACTGTGTCCAGTTCAGGGTAAAACACAAGTGGTGTTCCCTGAATGAAACTTACCAAGGATACTGGAAGTACTGTTCTGAAGAAGGTGAGGTCTTGGCTTGGAAGTCAAGGTGGTGACATTGGTCTTGGGGGAGTGGGCTGGGGGTGCGTGAGATCACACGAGGGTTCTACAAAGGGAATTCACAGTCAATTAAATTGTGAAATAAGGGATGCACGGTTCTCTGACGGTCAGAAAAATCACATTGCTCCAAGCATCTGAGTGCTTCAACCATGTTACCGTGAAAAGAAACCTTTGCGCAGAACCTCAATGCCTCACCCATACTGTTTTGCATGTGCTTATGGTGGAACAGAGTAGAGCAGATGGGAGTGGGAACGTGTGTGCATGCACACGTGTGTGTGTGTGTGTGTGATGGCAGAGACAAGGTACAAAATAAAAAGGGTTCTTATTTTGATTGTTTCTCTCTTCTCTGTAGACTTTGCAAAATGTGTGTTTCCCTTCTGGTACAGACACCTCATTTACTGGGGATGTACCGAGGACGGGGATTCGTTTGGGAAAGCATGGTGTTCACTGACCCGGAATTATAACAAGGACAGGGTTTGGAAATACTGTGACTGATGGTGAGATTTATTTAGGGGAGGGCATGAAGACATTTAATTGTTATCATGGGAAAGATTGTACAATTTTGTTGGGAAAGGAGCATGTAAGACTCTCATGAAAAGAATTTTATTCTGAGATACGAATCGAAGGTGATTGGCTGTAAGTAAATTGGGATTTTGATTATGGACTATAAGGTTTTGATATATATATTCTAGCCTCAGCACTTTAACTTGCTGATTGTGTAAAATTGGGTCCTTTTAAAAAAGTGTTTGGACTCTGGGTGGTAATGATGTGCCAATGTGGGTTCATAGATCAGAACCGATGTTGGGGAATTTTGATTATGGGGAAGCTGTTCATGTAAGGGGGTGCAGATAACATGAAAAATATCTGTATCTTCTGCTCAATTTTTCTGTGCACCTAAAACTGCTCTAAAAAATAAAATGTATTAAAATTCATTACTTTAAAATATTTTTTTAAACAGAAAAAATAAGTGATAATTGAGATGGGACCGAAGGTAGAAACACGGGTGTTGACTAGATGAAGTGTTGGAATGAGGCTCAGACTTCCCTGGCAGTCCAGTGGCTAACACTCCACACTCCCAGTGCAGGGGGCCTGAGTTCCATCCCTGGTCAGAAAACTAGATCCCACATGTTGCAACTAAAGATTCTGCACGCTACAACGAAGACCCAACATGGCCAAATAAATAAATATTACAATTAAAAAAAAGAATGAGGCTTGGACTTCCCTAGTGGCACAGTGGGTAAGAATCTGCCTGCCAATGCAGGGGACACTGGTTCGACCCCTGGTCCTGGAGGATTCCACATGCCACAGAGCAACCAAGCCCCTGTGCCACAACTACCGAGCCTGTGCTCCAGAACCTGTGGAGCCACGACTAGAGAAAGCCTGCGTGCAGCAACAAAGACCCAGCCCATCCAAAAATAAATAAACAAAATGATTTAAAAAAAATAAAAATGGCGTGACTATGGCTCAAGCATTTAAATAGAGCCTGGTGGCCACTGTGGATGGATGTCGTTTCAGATACATTCCTCCGTCACAGAGAACTTGAATTTTCAGACCCAAGAGAAACCGGATGTAGAGGAAAGAATGCTGCTGCTGCTGCTAAGCCACTTCGGTCGTGTCCGACTCTGTGCGACCCCATAGACGGCAGCCCACCAGGCTCCCCTGTCCCTGGGACTCTCCAGGCAAGAACACTGGAGTGGGTTGCCCTTTCCTTCTCCAATGAATAAAAGTGAAAAGTGAAAGTGAAGTTGCTCAGTCGTGTTTGACTCTTCGCCACCCCATGGACTGAAGCCCATCAGGCTCCTCCGTCTGTGGAATTTTCCAGGCAAGAGTACTGGAGTGGGGTGCCATTGCCTTCTCTGAGAGGAAAGAACAGAGGGCCCTAAAGTTGAGAGAGAGAAAGCCCACCACATACAAGGACCTGGTGGGTTTCACGTCACCTTCACCTTCACTTGTCAAGAACCAAACTTTCATTTCTTTCAGCTCTGAAGTTTTCATCTACTTTGCAGTGCTCATGAGCCTCTCCTAATATAATTTGCAAGAAGTTGCTTCTCTGTCTAAATTGCGTCCCTGGTGGCTCAGATGGTAAAGGATCCTCCTGCAATGCGGGAGACCTGGGTTTGATCCCTGGGTTGGGAAGATCCCCCTGGAGGAGGGCATGGCAACCCACTCCAGTATTCTTGCCTGGAGAATCCCCATGGACAGAGGAGCCTGGAGGGTGCAGTCCATGGGGGTCGCAAAGAGTCAGACATGACTGAGCGACTAAGCACAGCACTGTCTAAATTAACCAACGCCAACTTTTGTGGTTTGTAAGCAAGATCCCTGCCTCATAGAACATGCCATCTGATTGAGTTTTAATTCTATATTCATGCTGAATCATTTAGAGATGCAGTAAAGCATAGAAAGGGGTTGACAGCACTTACCCTGCAGAGAGCTAAAACTGGATTGCTAAAATCCAGTGTCCACCAATTAGTATGGAAAACTCACTGTTTACTGACTGTCTCTAACTCTCTGGGTTAGAGTTCTACCCTATAGCATTGCCATGAGCAATATTATAGAGAAAGAGATGAACAAAGATGCATGAGAGAAAATTTTTTTTCTTCTTTGAAGCCAGAGAGAGACAAGTACCGTATTATTTCATTTATATGTGGAATCTGAAAAAGCTAAACTCTTAGAAACAGAGAGTAGATTGGTGGTTACCACAGGCTGAGAGAGTGGGGGAAATGGGCAGTGCTGATCAAAGGGTACACATTTTCAGTTCTGGATAAACAAATTCTGGAGATCTAACATTGTGTAGTTGAAAATTGATAAGAAAGTCAGTCTTAAATACTTAACAGTAACTTTGCAAGGTGATCAAGGTGTTAACTAACCTTATTACGGTAATCATTTCACATAATATATGTATGTATTGAATCATCACATTGTATACCTTATCTTGCATAGTTATAGATCATATATATCTCAGGAAAGCTGGAAAAAAATGAAGTGGAACATACGTAAAAACACCAAATAGATTAATCACATACATAAAAATAAATCTCACCCCCTCAAAAAAAATTCCCTTTAACTTCCAAGATAAGGTTTGACCAAACATCCGAGCACCATGGCCCAGCCAAGCTGACCCATAAAATTAACCAACAAATAAGGCAATCAAAATTCAGACTGCAGGGACTTCCCTGCAGTCCAGTGGTTAAGACTTCACCTTACAAAGCAGAGGGTGTGAGTTCAAATCCTGGGTGAGGAGCTAAGATCCCCTATCCCTTGGGTCCAAGAAAAAGTTTTTGGGATACTGACTAGGAGGTAGAGTTTCAGGAGGAAGGGAGAATATCATCCCCTGTGGTTTTGCAGACATTCATGATTCTATTTACAAGAAGAACAACGCAAACAATCATTTGTTGAACACTTGTAAGGAACAGTACCCAGTGCCAATTGACTTACACCCTTTTTAAGGTCCTCGGGTCATGTCTGTGTATATTCAGGTTTGAGCCTCTCTGACCCACTCTGTTCATGATTTCCCTGCACTGAGTCTTCCCACCCCGTTCACATTTTTTTTCCTCTTTCAGTTTGGCTCAGTCGCTCAGTCATGTCCAGCTCTTAGCGACCCCATGCACTGCATGCAGCACACCAGGCTTCCCTGCTCTGCATGCCTCCCAGAGTTTGCTCAAACTCATGTCCATTGAGTGGGTGATGTCATTCAACCTCTCATCCTCGGTCACCCCCTTCTCCTCCTGCCCTCAATCTTTCCCAGCCCAGTTCACAAAAAGGGAAAAAAATCCCATTGGCAGAGGACATCTATTTCCTAAACACCTGTGATCTTCCTTAAGAATTCATTGATGGTCAAAGCAGATGTTTGCAGCAAGCATGTCATCAAAGGGATATATTTACTAATCCAGACTGTGCCACTTATGACAGGGAATTTCCTTGACCTCTCTAAGCCTCGGTTTCCTCATCTATAAAATAAGGACAGGGACTTCCCTGGTGGTTCCGTGGCTAAGATTCTGCCCTCCCAAACGCAGGGGGCCCAGGTTCAATCCCTGGTCTGGGAACTAATTCCCACACGTTGCAACTAAGAGTTGACATGCCACAACTAAGCCCTGGCAAAGCCAGATAAATCAATATTTAATAAAATAAAATGAGAATATTACTAAAAATAAAATAAGCATGGTAGACGTCTCATGGCTCACCGTGCACATAAAACAATACACTCCGTTCCCATTATTTGCCACAGTTATGCCTGATAAAGTTGCCATGAATGCTGAGTTAGTGACTGCTGACTCATGGTTCCAGAGTGAAATACGGGGTGACACGTTCACAACATGGGCACCAACTGATCAATACATAGCTTGGATTTATGTGTTTCTGTTTAAAGACACCTTATTCCATACATATTGTTGGTTCATTCACACTGAACTCACAGCCAACAGCAATATAATTGAAGCCCGAAGGAATCTCATCTCACACGTGTATTTTCTCCAAGTAATGCATCACAGCCTTCGTGGGCTTAAGACACCAGGGTGTGTCAGCACTATGCTCGGAAGCATTTTAAACAGAAAAAGCACCAAAAAGAAAACACAACGTACGCACTGCGAAAGGAACCGTTTATAGTATGAAGGCTGAAACAGGAAGGTGGAGTTCCGTTGTCTTCTCTCTCAACTGGGAACACAGAGACACTGAGATCCCCAAAGGTATCATTGCTCTGCTCTGCTGTGAAGGACTCTGAAAAGGCAGTGCATGCCTATTGACTTGGTGGTTCTTAATACATTCCAGCAAGCAAGTACATCTACAAATACAGGATCCATGAATAATGAGACCCACAGAGTATGCAACTGCATCATGCATGCTTCCTAACACTAGAAAGTAATCAACAAATATTAGCTATTTTTGATACTATTGAAAGAATTAGGACCTAGATAGATAGGCACTTCCCTCTCCATAGTATTGATGTCTGCAGCCTTCCACATATACACATATATGTCAGTCAGTCAGTTCAGTCGCTCAGTCGTGTCTGACTCTTTGTGACCCCATGGACCACAGGACACCAGGCTTCACTGTCCATCACCTACTCCCAGAGCTTACTCAAACTCATGTCCATCGAGTCGGTGATGCCATCCAACCATCTCATCCTCTGTCGTCCCCTTCTCCTCCTGCCTTCAATCTTTCCCAGCATCAGGGTTTTTTCCAATGAGTCAGTTCTTCGCATCAGGTGGCCAAAGTATTGGAGCTTCAACTTCAGCATCAGTCCTTCCACTGAATGTTCAGGACTGCTTTCCTTTAGGATGGACTAGTTGGATCTCCTTGTCATCCAAGGGACTCTCAAGAGTCTTCTCCAACACCACAGTTCAAAAGCATCAGTTCTTTGGCACTCAGCTTTCTTTATAGTCCAAGTCTCATATCCATACATGACTACTGGAAAAACCACAGCTTTGACTAGATGGACCTTTGTTGGCAAAGTAATGTCTCTGCTTTTCAATATGCTATCTAGGTTGGTCAAAGCTTTTCTTCCAAGAAGCAAGCGTCTTTTAATTTCAAGGCTACAATCACCATATGTACCAGATCATATTTTAAAATGTATTCTTACTGTCAGAAAGACAAATATCATATGATGTCACTTACAGGTGGGATATATACATATATAAAAAATAAGCTTATTTACAGAACAGAAACAGACCCACAGACATAGAGGTTGGGATGAATAGAAACACAGTACTACATATAAAATAGACAAAGCAAGGACCTACTGTATAACACAGGGAACTATACTCAACATTCTGTTACAACCTATAAGGGAAAAGAATCCAATCCAGATATATATATCTGAAATGGAATATACATGTATTTATATGAACCACTGTGCTACTCACTTGAAACTTACACAATATTGTAAATCAACTATACTGTAATTGAATACAAACACAACAAGCTAATTAATTAATTAAATACTGTAGATCATGGTTTCTTTAAAAAAGAAAGTCTGCAAACAGACTTTCTTCTTTGTGGACCCAGAAGGCTCGTAGTTTTTCGTGAGGGATAGGTGATCCTCTAAGAGGAATGCTTCTGATTTGTCTTTCTAGTCTGGAATTGTTGGTAGAAAGAATAGTCTTTGAAATGGGTTTAACTCTCTCAATGGAGATGGGCAGAACTTGCAGGGAGTGAACCCAGGTGTTAGTGATTATTCTTAAGGTGCAAAGAGAGCGTGGTGATTACGCCAGGCGACAGGGATCTCTTAACTAATTAGAGCTTAGGGAATGGTGGACCCTTAGAGACCTCTGGTGGTGATAATCTACACAAAGGTTTTTCAGAAATAAAAACAACAGACAGCGCGCTAAAAAGACCTATGACATGGAAGATCCACAGGGCCAAACTTGAGCCCCCATGCTAGGCTCAAAGCCATTTACCTAATTTCTCAGCGTGAGTCAGTTCATAGACTCAAAGCCTCTTGAATGAAGGGGAGGCTCCATCATCATGAAGACACACACTGATGCAACTCCATAGGCGTTCACGGTAATCCTCCTTGGAAGACTTCCCCAAAGGGGCACCAGTGTTTAGTGCACAGGGAAAGTTGCTGTTGATCAGTCACTAAGTCGTGTTTGACTCTTTGCGACCCCATGGACTACAGCACGCCAGGCTCCTCTGTCCTTCATTGTCTCCCCAAGTTGGCTCAAATTCACGTCCATTGAGTCGGGGTGATGGCATCCAGCCATCATATCCTCTGCCGCCCCCTTCTTTTGCCCTCAGTCTTTCCCAGCATCTGGGTCTTTTCCAGTGAGTCCGCTCTTCACCATCAGGTGGCCAAAGTGTTAGATAATGGGAAATACCTAAACTTTTCAGCAGCTACTGAATATTGGCTTGAGCAAGGGTTCATTTTCAATTGAATACAAAAACAACAAACTAGTTAATTAAATACTGTAGATCATGGTGTAAAAAAAAAAGTCTGGAAACAGCATCTTTGTGGACCCAGAAGGCTCGTTGTAGTTTCTCATGAGGAATAGGCGATCCTCTAAAAAGAATCTTCCATTAAAAATGGTCCAGTAATTAGGATGGATGATTCTAGGAACACGAGATTGAATCCTGACTTAGGTTCCCCGTGCTCTTGGCTCAATGTTATGCCAAATATCCCCTGTAATGATTTTTCCAGGTACTGGGAGTAATAAGGGCTTTCCTGGTGGCTCAGTTGGTAAAGAGTCGCCTGCAATACAGGAGACCCAGGTTCAATCCTTGGGTTGGGAAGATCCCCTGCAGAAGGGAAAGGCAACCCACTCCAGTATACTTGCCTGGAGAATTCCATGGCCAGAGGAGCCTGGAGAGCTGCAGCTCATGGAATCGCAAACAGCAGAACTTGACTGAGCCACTAACACACTATTTTTCATGTGACTTATTTCACTTAGCATGATGCCTCTGGGTTCATCCATGTTGTCACAAAGGCATGATTTCCTTCTTTTTGAAGGCTGAATATTATTGCATTATATACAACTGAGCACAGCACACAGTTACAGTTATATGTATATAATGATATATATCATTTTCTTTATCCATTTATTATCGATGGAGACAGATTGTTTCTGAATCTTGGCTGTTGCGAATAATGCTGCAATGAACTTGGGGTGAGGTACCGACATCTCTTCAGGGTACTGACTTTATTACCTTTGGCTGTATACCCAAAAGTAAGATTGCTGGAGCAAATGGCAGTTCTGTTTTTAGTTTTTAAAGAAACCTCCAAACTCTTCTCCACAATGTCTGGAATAGACATTTTTTCAAAGACTTACAAATGGCCAACAAATATATGAGAAGGTATTCAACATCACTCATCATCAGGGAAATTCAGATCAATACCACAATTAGGTTTCACCTCTCACGGGTGGGAAGGTTATCATCAAAATGTCAAAGGTAAGTATTGCCACTTCATGCGAAGAATTGACTCATTGGAAAAGACTGATGCTGGGAGGGACTGGGGGCAGGAGGAGAAGGGGACGACAGAGGATGAGATGGCTGGATGGCATCACTGACTCGATGGACGTTGAGTCTGAGTGAACTCCGAGAGTTGGTGATGGACAGGGAGGCCTGGCGTGCTGCGATTCATGGGGTCGCAAAGAGTCGGACACGACTGAGTGAATGAACTGCCCTGAAGTATTGGCCAGAGAGGGGAGGAAAGGGAACCCTCCCATGGTCTCCTCAAGAAATCCACTAGGGGTCAGGCTTGAGCCCATCACCGTTCAAGCTCCACGAAAAAGAGAAAAATTCTACTTCACTGTTGGAGTAAAGCATGATTTTGTGAACTTGGGAGGCCCTTTCCAAGAAGGTCATGTAGTATGGAATCAGACAACACGAGACTGGAATTCCCAACCCACATTTAACCAGTGGTTACGCTTCAGACAAATTGTGTGTTTTCAAACTTGATTTCTCCATCCACAAATTGGGTTCATACTATTGCTTACGAGACTTTGATTGGATTATATAATATGGTGATAATTTTTACATAATGATTTTTATTAGTATTAGCTGTCGTAATACTTTTTCTAACAGTGTGCATGTGTTAGTCACTCAGTCATGTCCAACTCTTTGCAACCCCATGGACTGTAACCCACCAGGCTCCGCTGTCCATGGAATTCTCCAGGCAAGAATACTGGAGTGGGTTCCCTTCTGCAGGGGATCTTCCAGTCTCAGCTGTGCAGCAAAGTGACTCAGTTTGACACATATATACATTATTTTTCAAAACTTTTTTTTTTCCATTATGGTTTATCCCAAGAGGTTGGATATAGTTCCCTGTGCTCTACAGTACGGATCTTGTTTATCCATTTCTTTTCTTTGTTTAAAAAAATTTTTTTTAATTGGAGTATAGTTGATTTACCCTGTTGTGCTCATTTCAGGTGTACAGCATAGTGATACAACTTTATATATATGTGATATGTATTCTTTTATATACATGTAATATATAAGATAATATATTTTTTTCTTCAGATTCTTTTCCATCACAGGTCATTACAAGACACTGAGTATAATTCCCCGTGCTATACAGTTGGACCATGTTTGTGAACTTATATATTATATATAGTATTGTATTCCTGCTAGGCCCAAACTCTGAACATATCCCTCCCTCCCCTTTCCCCTTTGGTAACCATAAGTTTGTTTTCTGGGTCTGTGGGTCTATTTCTGTTTCAGAAATAAGAAGGCTTTTCTGAGCAGCTGGCCTGAAATCATGGAGATCTGAAGAAAGGGAGTGAAGTCTTGCCCGAAGCATTGGAGAAATGGAGTCTCTGAAAGACCGACTGGCAGATATAAAAGATGGTGTGTTTAGGACGTTTGAGGAGTAGCAGGGGGGAGCATGTTTTGAGCGAGGGTTTGGGAGGTCAGATCAAGCAGGGTTTTAGTGTTCTCTCTGAAGTCGTGGAAGGTTATCATCCTAGGAGGAATAGGATCTTGGGACTTCCCTGGTGATCCAGTGGATAAGATGCCACGTTCCCAATGGAGGGGGCCTGGGTTCGATCCTTGGTCAGGGAACTAGATCCCATATGCTGCAACTAAGAGTTTTAATGCAGTAACTAAGACCTGGCAGTGAAATAAATACTAAACAAAATTATGGGAGACAGAGGTAAAAATCAGGGAAACTGGTCAGGTGGCTGTCGTGATTCAGAGGGATAATGATTGTGGCTGGATTCGAGACACAGCATTGGCAGAAGTGGGAGGAGGCTGGACTTGGGGTAGATTTCAGGGGTAGCATCTGCAGGACTGGCTGGCAGATTGGCTATACAGAGTGGAAGAGAGGACGCTAGGGTGGCTCCAGCGGGACCCATGCATCCCGGGGAATGGTTGTGTCGTGTACAGAGATGCAAAGGCAGGATGAGCAGGTTTGGTGGGAAAAATGAAAAATACTTTCATGACCCCAATTTTTAAAAAGGATTTATTTATTTGTTTGGCTATGTGAGATCTTTAAGTTGAGGCATCCAGGATCTAGTTCCCTGACCAGGGATAGAACCCAGGCCGCCCCCCTCCCCTGCATTGGGAGCCCAGAGTCTTCACCACTGGACCACTAGGGAAGCCCCTGATGACCCCAGGTTTATAGATGAGAAAAACCAGATTAGAATAGGTGAATCCAATTTGCTCAGAGTGTCCCTGTGAGAAAGAGGCAGATATTACATTCAAGCCCAGACATTTCTGGCCCCGAACCAAATGCTCACCCACTGTCTCTTCCATCAGTGAATTCTCACATCTCTAGTTCTTTCTCTCTCTTTTTGTTTTGCTTGGTTCTGGGCTCATGGCTCGTGGGATCTCAGTTCCCTGACCAGGGACTGAACCACTGGCCCACCAGGGAATTTCCCCTAGTTCCTTCTTGAAATTATCAACTGCATGAGAGCTGCAGATTAGCATTAAGTTCTAGTTGTCTACATGAGGGTATGGGTCAACTTTTCCAAGAATCAAGACATCTTTGCTCTTTTACGCTGACTCACAATTCATGCCCATAACCTCAGATTCTCCCATGGTATAAGTGAGGCTGAGACCAACAATCTCCCTTTGCAGAGATAAATCAGGGTATTAAGGACTGAATGGTGTCTCCCCTCAAATGCACATGTGTCCCCAAAGAGACACCAGAGATCTCTTTTCTTTGCCATCTCTCTCTACCCGCCCACCCTGCCCCATCATATGAGCACAGGGCAAAGACCTTAAATTCAGCAAGAAGGTAGCCTCCACAAGCCAGGAAGAGCCTTCTCCACGAATAGAATTCACCAGCATCTTGGTCATGGACTTCTAGTCTTCAGCACCATGAGCAAATAAAGGCATGATGTTTAAGCCACCCAGTCCATGGTGTTTGGTTACAGCTGCCCCAGCAGAAGTATACGCAAGGTTTCAGGATTCACATATCTTATTTACAATGACTCAACTCTTAAAAAACAACAGACACCAGTGAAGGCTGAACACCGGTCCTCGTGCGCTGTGCATCTATGGAATACAGATCTTAAACAACCCTTATGAAAGATAGTCGTTACTTAGCTAACGTCCCCAACAAATCAGGGGGAAATTCAGGATTCGAAAGTTAGTGTCCCTCTGACATGAATGCTCATATATTTTCTGCAAGTTCTAGAGTTGGTATTGCAAGAATCTAAACCCAGTTCCATGTATCTTTCCATTTTGGCAGAAGATAAAGCTGAACCTCACATCACCGCCTTGCTGTTAGAATCATCGGTAATTTCTCTGTTTCCCTGTGGTTAGAGGTATTCATGTAGAGTCTCTAGGATTTCAAGTCCAACGCTGCCTCTTTAATTTTTTTAAGAGTTACTTATTTCTTTCTGGCGGTGCTGAGTCTTCGTTGCTGGCCCAACTTTCCTCTAGTTGCAGTGCGCGGGCTTCTCACGGAGGCGGCTTCTCTTGTTGCAGAGCACCGGCTTTAGGCATAAGGGCTTCGGTAGCTGTGGCTCATGGGCCTAGTTGCTATGCTGCATGTGGAATCTTCCCAGAACGGGGATCAAACCTGTGGCCCCCAAACTGGCAGATGGATCCTCAACCACTGGACCACCAGGGAAGTTCCCCCAGTGCTGCCGTTCATGACTTTGGTCAAGTTTTCCTTTCATCCTCACCCCACCCCTCCCAGTACAGCTGGCTAGACACCCACTTTGGTTTTGAAAAATAGTTTATCACAGTTGGGTGAGCGCCTCAGGGCATAATGACTCTTCGGTTGAGCAGGAAAGGAATAATGGGTTCTCTTTAACGTCCACTTCAGCCTGTCCAGAGTGTAGGATGTTCTCGACCCTGCTCATAGCGTCCCATCCATGACTTTAGGGTGTGGGGTGGGATGGATCCCTAGAACGTGCCTCACCAACTGAGCACATGTTCATTGCCGCCTCCGAAGCCTCATAAATATTCAGGAGTATAACCTCCTGTTATCCTGGGGAGAAGTTAGAATTAAGAGCGTTTTTAAAAATTCACCCAAAAAAGAGAGAGACAAAGTCAAAGATGCACAAGCTATCTTCCCTAATCAATGTCAGGAAGTCAAATATCTACCAGAAGTATGAACCTATTAAATAATAGGTATAGAAAATAATAATTATAATAGGTATAGAAAATAATTGCTGAAGAATTGATGCTTCCGAACTGTGGTGTTGGAGAATCAAATTAGTCCATCCTAAAGGAAATCAGTCCTGAATATTCATCGGAAGAACTGATGCTGAAGTTGAAGCTCCAATACTTTGGCCACCTGATGCGAAGAGCTAACTCATTTGAAAAGATCCTGATGCTGGGAAAGATTGAAGGTGGGAGGAGAAGGGGATGACAGAGGATGAGATGGTGGGATGGCATCACTGGCTCGATGGCCTTGAGTTTGAGTAAGCTCTGGGAGTTGGTGATGGACAGGGAGGCCTGGCATGCTGCAGTCCATGGGGTGGCAAAAAGTTGGATACAACTTAGTGACTGATCAACAATAACAATAGAAAATAATAGTTATAATAGGTATAGAAAACTGACCTCACATTCCACTGATTTTCTTGGTAGGTATCCTAAACAGTAAGGGTAATAGACTATATATTGTGATGGAAAATAATTACCTGGAATTACTCAAAGGAAGAAAACATTCACTGGGCTCTCAAATCAGATGCAGGCACCCTAGATGTTTTAGAGATCTGGCGTGCAAGCTCAGAAAACAAAAGTAATTTTGCAGAGTCCCTCAACTAGCAAGTGTCTGAGATGAAGTAAGTCCATGGGTAGAGAGTGACCCTCTACCTGTGACTCTGGAGAGACCAGGCTTCCTATGAAGGGACCTGAAAGATCACTGTGAACAATGGGATGTGAAAGAGCAAGAAGGATTGGCATCAAGGTGAGTGCGTGCGTGCGTGCTCAGTCGCTCCGGTCGCAGTCGACTCTTCGCAACCCCGTGGACTGCAGTCTGCCAGGCTCCTCTGTTCTTGGGATTCTCCAAGCAAGAATACTGGAGTGGGTTGCCATGCCCCCCTCCAGGTGCCTGCATTGAATCTGTGCCCTTCCACACCTGCACCAGCCACGTAACTCTGACAAATGATGTTGCCTCTTGGAGCCTCCATTTCCGCAGATGTCAAACCACGGATCCAATTCCCTTGCCACACTGGGGAGTGAGACTTCTCTCAGCTCGTTCGGGTGAAGCGTTGATACCAGCCATGTTGCTTACTCTTGATTGACAGGTGACCTCATTAACTGCAGAGAGGCCAGGCATCTATCAGTTCAGCAAAACAGAGAAATAGAAAAAGCAAAAACCTATGCATCAGACAGGGCTTCCCTGGTGGCTCAGTGATAAAGAATCTGCCTGCTAATGCAGGAGACATGGGTTTGATCCCTAAGTGGGGAAGATCCCTTGGAGAAGGAAATGGCAACCCACTCCAGTATTCTTGCCTGGGAAATCCCATGGACAGAGGAGCCTGGCAGGCTACAGTCCATGGGGCTGCAAAAGAGTTGGACCCAACTTACACAACAACATCAGTGCATCAGACAAGAGAGACTCAGGCTTCTCCATGCCTTTATCAGTTCCCCCACTTCTCTTGTATTCTGTTTTCTCATCTCTTTTTAGAAAGGGCACACCTATCTAAGCAGGCCCCCATCTCTGTATGTTTTGCAAATGGGGCAGAAGGGAACTAATGTCTGAAAAGGTCTTGGCACAGACAAGATCTGCAGAATGAGCGTTAAGTGCCTCCTTTCCTGACGTCATGATACTTGGCCTCCAGGACAGTTTCTTCCTCATCTTGGATTGCCTCAGGGAGTCCAGCAAGACACCCGCCTCCTTCGGGGAAGTCACTCTTCCAGTCTCTTCTCTCTCTTATAAAGCACTCTTCCCAGATCCCTCCAGAGATGGCTGGTGGGAGAGGAATTCTAAAGTGGATCAAGATCCATCCTTTCCACATACTGGCTGACCACAAGGCACAATGCCTAGCCTTTCTGAGCCTTACTTATTCAGGAAGCTAAAGATGACTTTGCCTTTCTTACTGGACTTTGTCTCTCTCTGTGTCTCTATTTATTTTTCCCCAAAGTCCAGGCTGAGAAGCTTTGGTTAAATTCCTGCAAGAGTTTCTATTAAATCAGGGATAGAAAACAAATACATTTTTCTTTTGGAGATTCTTAACGATATTTCTTATTGGGGTATCGTTGCTTGACAATGTTGTGTTAGTCTTTTTTGTTTTTAATAATCAAGGGAGTAGATGATATGAAATGGATAAGGAAGTGTGAAGCAAGCTTTAAAGCAGTGGTTCTCAAACTTTTTCGAACACTGGACTCACCAGGAGGTGAGTTGTTGCAACACAGACTGGTCTCAGCCTCGGTGTTTCGGCAGGTCACTGGTCTCAGCCTCGGTGTTTCGGCAGGTCTGCTGCGGGGGCCAAAGGACCTGCATTGCTAATGAGTTTGCAGGTGAAGATGGTGGAGCTGGTCCAGGGACCACACTTCCAGAATGCTGCTAGAGAGCTTTCTGAGATGGTTGTTCCTGGTCTTTCTAGGCAGTCTGGGATTCGGGGCATGGGAGAAAATGTTGTGGAGTGAATCTGTGAATAGTCGGAAGAGCGGGAGTGGGAGGAGCAGAAGCTGGAAGGCATAAAGCCAGAAGCGACGCGCGCTACTGGGCAGGCCACCTGCGGTCACTGGGAGTGATGAGAAGCCCAGTGGGATGGCTGTCCCTGGCCCTCTGCCTACATGGGCTGAAATCAGGTGAGAGCGCCAGAAGCGTCAGGGAGGGGAGGGTAGATGAAGAAGGTGAGACCTTGGAGGGGGTGGTTTGGAGTGAGATGAGCAGGAAAGACTCTAGCCAATGTTCATAGCATCTTTTAAATAGAGTCTAATGGTTAGTGCTGAATCCAAGATTTCGAGTGTCCTGGGTTCAAATCCTAGCTCTTCCTCTTGCTGGTTGGGTGATCATCAGTAGGTCACTTTGCCTCTCTTTAAGCCTCAAGCTTCTCATCTGTATAATGGTTATAATACTTTAGGAAGGAGGAAGCCTGGACATCCTGTTGAATGGAACAGCACGATGAACCTGGGGGACGTAATGCCAAGTGGAATAAGCTAGTCACAAAAGGACAAATACAGGTGTTTCTACTTAGATGAAGTATCTAAAATAGTCACATTAGTAGAACTGGTGGGAGCCAAGGACTGGGGAGAAGGGCCAATGGGGAGTTTGCATAATGGGTGAGAGATTTCCATAACGCAAGATGAATAAGTTCCAGAGGTCTGCTGGAAAACATGATGTCTATAGCCAGCAGTTATTGGTTTGTGCACTCAAAAGTTTGTAAAGAAGGTAGATCTCATGTGAAGGGTTCTTACTACAATGAAAGGGAGAGAAGGAAGGAAAGAAAAAGGAGAGAAAGAAGGAAGAAAGGGGAGAGAAAGAAGGAAGGAAGAAAGAATGAATGAAGCTTATTATGTATTGCTTTAGAAAGTTTACCAAGATCTTTTGTTAAGAGAGTAAGCTTCAAATAAACAGTATGTAAGCCAAGTCCTCCTTTGTCTAAAAAGGGAGTAAAATGTTATTAATAAATATGTTGAATATTTATGAACTATCTCTGTAGGTTTCACAGGAATTACAACATGGTTATCTGTGGGGAGGCTGGAGTTGGGGGTGGCTGAAAAGACTTACATGATTTCCCTTTCATAACCCATCGGAAGTTTGAACTCAGTGTATTCCCTCTCCAGAAAACAAATTCATTAGAGGGCAAATGATTTTTATCTCTTATCACTGTTGTAAGGATTATATAGAAAAGGTAGGTAAAACTGTTGGAACAGTCAATGACCTGCATGTAACCCAAGCCCACCAGGAACACAGGGGTGCTGAACAAACTGGTTTCTCACTCACTGGAACCAGGAAGACCACACAGCCTAGGGTATACCATGGGCAGTCTCAGGAAGAGGGTGTTAGGATCTATTCTAGGGTTTGGGCTCTGGGTGGGAGACTGTAGCGGGAGAGGCTTAGGTTAAGGAAGCCGGATCTCACCCGAGATTGGATGTGATCAGAAAGTGGAGGCAATGCTATGCTTGGGTATCTCAGTTAATCTTCTCTGGAGTGAAGACAGAACAGCGTGAGAAAGGTGTAATTGACAAAGAGGCAGCGGTCACTGTTTTTGGACAGAAGGAGGAGGTGTCTGGTAGTCTGTGACACGTGAGCGTGCATGTCTGTGCTTCCACACAATGCTGAACAGCTCTTGCTTTATCTCATTTTCTCATGATCTCAGAGTACACCTGAGTGATTGAGGCCTGACTGGAGAAGGACAGGGCTAGCGAGCCCCGAGTGCCCAGTCAGCCTTCAGATGTCAGGGGGCCGGGGTTGGGGGAGAGGGCTGCCTTTAGCTTCCTCTTTCTCAGAACACACTGGGCATACTGGAATTCCTCAGTCGATTGGTGGTGGCATTTATTCTCATCAACAGCTGGAGCAAGAGAAGGAGGAAGAGAGGAGCGGGAAGGGGAGAGATGAAGGAAAGGGGAGGAGGAGGGGATCTGATGATGAAAATGGTAATGTCTGCCCAGGCATACAATGTGATAAGGGCATAAAGCACAACCACAGAAGATCCGTAAGGATTTAGTCTTGTTCATCAGTACTAGCAGATGAAACAGTAAAGGATCATCTCCAGGTTCGTAAAACAAATAACTTAGTTCCTGAAATCAGACAGAGCTGGGCAAGAGTTCAGGCTGCATGCATTTTTTTTTTTTTTTTGACTGTGTGGGAAAGGTTTAAGTGAAAGTCTCTTTCTGCTCATTCATCTGTAAAATGAGGAGAAGGCTATGAAGATTAAAAACTGTAGAGATAAGAGGGTGTAAAGGTTAACTGCCATGGCTGAGCAAAGCAGAAAACTCACCCAGCTACTGTTAACGTTTATAAAGAAATTTAAGTACCCATAGAAAGAAAAGAAAGTGTAGTCACTCAGTCATGTCTGACTCTTTGCAACCCCATGGACTGTAGCCAGGCTCCTCTGTCCATAGAATTCTCCAGGCAAGAATACTGGAGTGGGTTGCCCTGCCCTCCTCCGGGGAACCCAGGGATGGAAACTGGGTCTCCCGCATTGTAGGTAAATTCTTTACCATCTGAGCCACAGGGAAAGTACCCATGGTTTTATCCTAAAATGTCCCTCATCTGCCCAGAGTAGAGCTTCAGCTTTGGGGCGGCACTGCCTGGAAAAGGTTCAGAATTGGAAACAGCAACCCCCCAGAGGCAGGAGTATTTCAGAGGCTCATTTTCTGCAGCCAGAGTACCTGAACTGCTTCTTAGTTCTCTGGCTTTTTTTTTTTTTTTTAATTGGAGGCTAATTACTTTACAATATTGTGGTGGTTTTTGCCATACATCCACATGGATCAGCCATGGGTGTACATGTGTTCCCCATCCTGACCCTTCCTCCCACCTCCCTCCCCATCCCATCCCTCAGGATCATCCCAGTGCACCAGCCCTGAGCACCCTGCCTCATGCATCGAACCTGGACTAGCGATCTATTTCACAAGTTCTCTGGCTTTTAAACAATGATTTCCCCACCCCCCACCTCTCTAAGCCTCCATTGCAGTATCTACAAAACAGAGATCCTCATTAATACTCTGCAATCTGTAAATATTACTATCGTGGTATGTGCGAGGGGTGGAAAAGAATTTCCAGACACGAGGCACAATGAGAGGAGAATGGAGTTTATTATAGTGGGAGACGCTGGTAGGCTAGTGGCCAATTTTTAGAGCCTCAAGACAGAAAATTCCAACAGTGGCGGATTCATTTCGATATTTGGCAAAACCAATACGATATTGTAAAGTTAAAAAAAAAAAAAAAAAAGACCAGTCTGGCCAATTCCAGATTTCAAACTAAAAAAAGAAAAGAAAAGAAAATTCCAACAGGAGGGGTGGCATTGAGTGAGTGGTTAGGATGCTACAAGGTTGGTACTTTACATAATATGAGGTCAAGGAGCTGGTCCGTTTAGGTGAGCAGGCTCATGGCAACAGTTGCTATGGGGCTTGGTTAATTCTGGAAATTTTTGTCCTGTGACCTTGGTATAAGGCTCCACACCTGTGACCCTAGTACAGGGCTCCACAATTACACGTAGTAATACCAATCTTACAGTAGTGTTGTAAGCATGATTTCTGTGAGATAATTAGCAGAAGGTGTTCAGTGCAGGAAACCACCCAGAACAATCATTCATTTAATCACGACTTCAAAAACGTTGACAACTTCTCAGCTCCTTTCTGAAAAGCAGGGCTGCTACTGGCTAACACAGATGACATACTCACCATGCCGTAGCTCCTGAGGTATAGAGTCTCACATAGACCTATGAGTTAGCATCACCATATCAAAGATCAGGAGAGTGAAGTATATCAGTTAAGTCACTTGCACAGGTAGGTGACAATTCCAAGATAATATCAATATTGTGTCCAGAACGCAGTCTCCATAGCAGGACTTCCTGGGTTGGAACCTTGTTCCCACCAGTCAGTGGTCTTTTAACTTCCAATAGTTTGCCGTTGCCTGTGTTATCTCCTCCGTAAAACTTTGCTGGGGCGGGGAGGAGAAGAGTGTTCTAAATTATAATCTCTCCTTCATAGAGTTGTTGTGAAGAGCAACTGAGGACAATGGCTGGAACATAGGAATGGCCAATTAAATATAAGCTAATGTTGTTGGTTAACAGGTCTGTGTATCTCCTTTCTAGTCTTTAATTTCGTCCAATCTGACTTTAGGGCTTCCCTGATAGCTCAGCTGGTAAAGAATCCATCTGCAATGCGGGAGACCCCGGTTTGACTCCTGGGTTGGGAAGATCCCCTGGAGAAGGGATAGGCTACTCACTCCAGTATTCTTGGGCTTCCCTGGTGGTTCAGCTGGTAAAGAATCCACCTGCAATGCAGGAGGCCTGGGCTCGATCCCTGGGTTGGGAAGATCCCCTGGAGAAGGGAACAGCTACCCACTCTAGTATTCTGGCCTTGAGAATTCCATGGACTGTATGGTCCATGGGGTTGCAAAGAGTCGAGCATGACTGAGTGACTTTCACTTTCAGCCTGACTTTTATGACAGTGGAAGTGCCGCTGAGACACTTCCTGAAACAGGTTCAGGGATGATAAAAAGCAAAATGATGTGAGAAACGAAACGAAATGAAATCAAACAAAATCACCAAGGCTGCACGACTGAAGCGACTTAGCAGCAGCAGCAGCTATAAATATTCAGCCTCTAGCACTGAACAAACAAACAGGTTGTTTTCCTGAAATGTTGGCATGTGGGCAAAAGCTAGATGTTCCATCCAACTTTCAGACCTGTGGAATTTCAACCAATGGGTCAAAGTTGAGTGACCTTGGATAGGGTGGATTTCGCTGGGCTGGAAGTAGCACAAGCTGGAATCAAGATTGCCAGAAGAAATATCAATAACCTCAGATATGCAGATGACACCACCCTTATGGCAGAAAGTGAAGAGGAACTAAAAAGCCTCTTGATGAAGGTGAGAGTGGAGAGTGAAAAAGCTGGCTTAAAGCTCAACATTCATAAAATGAAGATCATGGCATCTGGTCCCATCACTTCATGGGAAGTAGAAGGGGAAACAGTGGAAACAGTGTCAGACTTTATTTTTTTGGGCTCCAAAATCACTGCAGATGGTAATTGCAGCCATGAAATGAAAAGACGCTTACTCCTTGGAAGGGAAGTTATGACCAACCTAGATAGCATATTCAAAAGCAGAGACATTACTTTGCCAACAAAGGTCCATCTAGTCAAGGCTATGGTTTTTCCAGTGGTCGTGTGTATGGATGTGAGAGTTGGACTGTGAAGAAAGCTGAGTGCCGAAGAATTGATGCTTTTGAACTATGGTGTTGGAGAAGACTCTTGAGCGTCCCTTGGACTGCAAGGAGATCCAACCAGTCCATTCTTAAGGAGATCAGCCCTGGGTGTTCTTTGGAGGGAATGATGCTAAAGCTGAAACTCCAGTACTTTGGCCACCTCATGCAAAGAGTTGACTCACTGGAAAAGACTCTGATGCTGGGAGGGATTGGGGGCAGGAGGAGAAGGGGACGACAGAGGATGAGATGGCTGGATGGCATCACTGACTCGATGGACGTGAGTCTGAGTGAAGTCTGGGAGTTGGTGATGGACAGGGAGGCCTGCCGTGCTGTGATTCACTGGGTTGCAAAGAGTTGGACATGACTGAGTGACTGAATTGAACTGAACACAAAGAAAGACCTGAGGGATAGTGAGTGCTTATACCTGAATTAATGGACTGTCTTGGGTGAACATAAACCCCCTGTCCAAATTCGAAGTAACCATAAAGTGAAAGTGAAAGTGAAATCGTGTCCGACTCTTTGCGACCCCATGGACTGTAGCCCACCAGGCTCCTCAGTCCATGGAATTTTCCAGGCAAGAGTGCTGGAGTGGATTGCCATTTCCTTCAAGCCACCCAAAATGTGACAGCTTTTCTGTAACAGGAGAGCAGTCGGCTGCATCAACTTCAAGGTACCTGTAATTGCCATTTGTCTGGGAATAGAGTATTTTAGGAGGTGGTCTAAATTTTGCCTTTTTTTTTTTCTCTTTCAGACTTGATTTTCCGTATCCCTCGCCCATTCTCAGGTAAGGAGATATCTTTTTTTCATTTGTTAGCATCTCAAATGCGAGGCCCTATCTCACCCCACCTGTGAAACAATGTTACGTTCTGAAAGCTCCTTGCACTTACTTCCCTGTTGTTCTATTCTTTCATTCACTATTCTTTTTTCATTCTTTCTTTCTTTAGGTAGTTAATTATTTTGGGCTACACTGCCCATGGCATGTGGGATCTTAGTTCCCTGTAGGGGGATTGAACCCATGCCCCCTGCCATGGAAACACTGAGTCTTAACCAATGGAAACCCAGGGAAATTCCTCATTCACTGTTCTTCTGGCATAAAAGACCCTCCCTGATCATGGTAGCCAAACCATATATTTCAAGACCCAGTTAAGTCAGCCCTCCAAGATCCTCTCCCATGCTCCTCTGGAAAAGTACTCTCGTCTCCACTGAAATTAACATCAGCATTTGTAGGTTAAGTTTCTTCTCTGGACCAGTCCTGACCTGTCAGTTGATAGCATGGGTCTATCGTTGAACAATATATATGTGGTCACATCTGACAAATGAGAGAGACACTGAACGAGTCACTCCATGTTAAATAAATACGAGAACTTTAAAGAAGTATAAGGGCGCTTGTAAGGAAGTTCTGTACAAGTGGATCCGGCATAGACTGGATGTTCAGGGGAGTTCCTTGGAGATTTACATTTAGGATGAACGTCAGGGGAGGGTAAATAGGAAGAGGGTGTGTGATGTTCTTGCTAATCAGAGATCACACCTATAAATCCCCAAGACAAGAAAGATGGCGGTACACTTGGGAGACCTTACAAAGCTTGAGCAGAAAGAGCCCAAGGAAGGGTGGTCCAAAGTGGCTGGAAGTGCAGTTAGGAACCAGGTCAAGTAGGATATCATAAGCCACTTCAATGCTATTTCTTATCCTAAGAGTAATGGAGCCACTTCATGGCTAAGACTCCATGCTCCCAATGCAGGGGGCCCAGGTTCGATCCCTAGTTGGGGAACTAGTTCCCACATGCTGTGACTAAGAGCTCACATGCTGCAATGAAGACCCAGTGAAGCCAAATAAATAAACAGTTTTTTTTTTAAAGAGTAATGGAATATGAAGAGAGGTGTGGCAGAGTCAGGTTAGTATTCAAGAATGAAGATATTTGCTGCAATGTGAAGAAGAGATGGGCCAAATCAGTTAGAAGCATCTAGAAATAAGTCACTGAGTAGTCAAAACAAGTGGTCAACTTTGAGAGATACCTAGGGACAAACTGTGACAGGCTAAGAGGCTTCTTTTACTAGGAGAGAGAGAGAAAAAGGATGCTAAGAAAGACTCTAGAATTGCATCTTGGGTCTGGTGCACAGTGGTAGAGGACTTCCATGAAAAGGAAGCCAGGGACTCCAGTCTGCTTCCAGGTCCGGGATGAAATAGGCTTCCTTTGATACTCACTTGGCTGTTTTTGTGCCAGACCCAGAGAAGGCAGGGAGGGAGACGAGCCACATGTGAATGTGGGGGAGGTAGGTGCCATCGAGTGTGACGGACGAAGTCAGAAAGTCACTTCCCTTTGTCAGTTTGCTTGTTTTCTCTTTTCCAGTGTTTAGTAACTATTCCTGTATCTTTCCATTTGTGTATGACGACATCGTCTACTACAGCTGCGTCTCCGTCCGCAGTGACTATGCCTGGTGCTCTATCGACGAGATGTTCCAAGGTAGATGGCGGTACTGCACCGCGAAAGGTGAGTGTCCCCAGGATGCGTTTAGATGACTAGGATCCAAGAAGCAGCTGGCTACATGGTTTTTGCTGTCAGATAAACCTGCATCCAAATCCTGACTCTTTACAGGGTTGCTGTTGTTGTTGTCTCTAAGTCATGTCTGATTCTTTGTGACCCCACGGACTGTAGCCCACCAGGTTCCTCTGTCCGTGGGATTTCCCAGGCAAGAAGACTACGGTGGGTTGCCATTTCTGTCTCCAGGGGATCTTCCCAGCCTAGGGACTGAACCTGTGTCTCCTGCATCTTCTGCATTGACAGGCGGACTCTTTATCACTGAGCCGGCCCAGAAGCCCTTGATGTGGTTTAACCACCTCGAAAACAGTTCTGTGTGGTAGAGAAAGCACGTGTCGTGAGCACAACGATGGTTAATGCTAAGACTTTTTACATTCAAGTTTTTCCTTCTGCTCCACCCTTTCTTTGCAGATCCCCCAAGCTGCACCTTCCCTTTCTTGTACAGAAATAAATACTTTTTTAAGTGCACCAAGGAAGGCTATGTTTTGAGTCGGAGTTGGTGTTCATTGACAAGAGATTATAACAAAGACGGAAAATGGAAACAGTGCTCCCCTTACCAGTAAGTTGGTTGCGGAAGGATGGAGTGGGGGATCTTACAGATTTCTTAAAGGGGATCCTCTGGGTTAACGGAAAGGGAAGCTTGAGGTCGAGATTTTCTTGTGATGGCTTAGATCAGGGGTCAGCAAACATTCCCTGTCAAGAACCTACTAGTCAGTAATTTAAGCTGTACAAGCCATACTCAGTTCTGCCGTGGAGCACAAAAACGGCCACAGGTAATAAAAATGATAATAAATATGGGTATGTTTCCATAAGATTTTATTTATAGGCTTTAAATTTGAGTCTCAAAAAATTAAAAACAAACTATAAACAAGAAGGGGTTTGCTGACAGTCCAGCAGTTAAGACTCTGAGATTCCACTACAGGGCGTGTGGGTTCGACCCCTGGTCAGGGAAATAAGATCCCGAGTGCCCCAAGGCATGGCCAGAAAATAAATACATAAATGAATCTCATATAATTTTCAGGAGTCACAAAATAGCAGTTACCTTGTGATTTTTGTTTTTCTATCAACCTTTTAAAAAAAATACATATTCTCTCTGCTTCTCTATTATATTGCCATTTCCTTCATTGGAAGCACAGCCATTGTTGTCAACCATTCAAAAATGAGAAAACTGTTAGGTCACAAACCATCCAGGAACAGATGGTGGGTTGGGTTTGCTGCTGGCTCTAGTTTGCTGCCCCTGGCTTGGATGATTTGTCTGTGATCTCATTCAAACGAAGAATTGAAACTTTGAAACTTTTCAAGTTTGCATTGAAAAGAAGATAGGAGAAGGAGAAGTGTGGTCAACAGACAGGAGAGCTTACCCATTTCTGGGCTTTCCAGGTGGCTCCACGGTAAAGAATCTGCCTGCAGTGCTGGAGATGCAGGAGACACGGGTTCGAACCCTGGGTCGGGAAGATCCACTGAAAGGGGGAATGTCAACCCACTCCAGTATTCTTGCCTGGACACCCCCATGGACAGAGGGCTACAGTCCATGGGGTCACAAAGAGTCCGACACGACTGAGCACACACACACCACACCAAACAGCCTTTAATTTGGAAATGCCTTTGGGGTCATTGTCAACAATACCAGTACCAGGAAGACAAAGAGCCCGGGCATTCCCTATCCACATTGAAATTCTAGTAAAGGATGGGGCTGAACTTTCTTGTCCGGCTTCCAGAAAAGTCGAAGCCCCATTGGAACCCAGGCATAATAACTATACTGTTTTACATGTGCAAGGGGTCCCACTTCCTCCCCCAGCTGATTTGGATTGATTCTTGAACCTTCCCTGGAGCTCGGTCAATAGTTGTTAATTCCTGGGTTGATCTGCAGGCTTGCTTCTTGGTCAGATGCCAGGAAGTTTCCGTGATTTCTAAACTTGGCCTTCAATCGGATGTTACCTCATCTGCGAGCTCTTCATTACCTTATAAAAGGGTATCAGTGGTGCTTGGCTATAGCTCTCCAATTCCATCATTTTAACAACTTCCTTAACGTTGAAAATTATCAATTTAGGAAATTTGTTCAAATAATGGATTACACGCATGTGTGCCTAGTCACTTCAGTTGTGTCCAACGCTTTGCCACCCTATGGACCATAACCCGCCAGGCTTCTCTGTCCATGGGATTTTCAAGGCAAGAATACTGAAGTGGGTGGTCATTCCCTTCTCTAGGGGATCTTCCTGACCTAGGGATCGAACCTGGGTCTCCTGCATTGCAGGCGGGTGCTTTACTGCTGAACCACCAGGAAACATAATTTATGCAAAGGAGCAACTTAGGATGATCAATAATGGCATATTGAATTTGAGAGTGAGAAAGAAATACACTTTCCCTTTGTTGTTTAGTTGCTAAGTCGTTTCTCTTTTTCGACTCCAAGGACTGTAGCCCGCCAGGCTCCTCTGTCATGGGATTTTCCAGACAGGGGATCTTCCTGACCCAGGGATTGAACTCACATCACCTGCATTGGTAGGGGGATTCTTTACCGCTGAGCTGTCCTGTTCTACTTATTCATGCTATTTAGATCTTAGAGATAGACCAGATCTCCCATCAGGGAGAAGCAAGGATTATCCTATCTTGAAGGTGACAGACTGAGATACTGATGGTAATCTCTTTTTTCCTCCACAGTCTATAAGTCTTGGTGTTCTCAAAGAGGCAGAAGTTACAGGATTCTTCAGCTGCCTCTCAAAATACATCCTTTCCCTGGTCATTCTGACCAATAAAGATTTCCTCTGTCTTCTGTGTGAATGACTCCTTTTCTCCAAAAAAGATACAACCCAAGCTCAGTGGTGGTCAGTGCAATGCTGGCTGGGGTGGGGGTGGGAGACCAGTAGTGTATTTATGGAGAAGAACTTGCATTCAAATAAAAATCCTGATGGATTGCTAACAGCATAATCTTTGGCAAGTTAACTAAATTCTTAGAGAAACTCACTTCCCCTTACACAATTTTAAAATTATGGTATACACTTTTAGCTTTTTGAGATAAAATTTATGATATACAATTAACCATTTTAAAGTGAACAATTCGGTGGCATTTAGTACAGTTACAATGCTATGCAATCATCATCTCTGTCTAGTTCCAAAACATTTTCACCATCCCGAGAGGAAACCTTGCACCCATGAGGAGTCATTCTCCAATCTCTCATCCCTCCAGCCCCTGGGAACCATTAACCCTAACCCTCTCCTGGATATGTCATATAATATGTGACCATCAGGGTCTGGCTTCTTTCACTTAGCATAATGTTGTTGAGGCTCACCCCACATTGTCACATGTGTCAATATTTCATTTCTTTCCATGGTTGAGAGATATTTCACTGTCTGGATATACCGTGTTTTATTATCCATGGTTGTTGCTGTTCAGTCCACTAAGTCGTGTCTGACTCTCTGTGACCCCGTGGACTGCAGCACACTGGGCTTCCCTGTCCTTCACTGTCTCCCAGAGTTTGCCCAAACTCATGTCTATTGAGTCAGTGATGCTTCTAACTATCTCATGTAGATTTTATAAAGCACATATGTCATGTGTATAGAGCTAGGTGAATTTCCACTAAACGCTCCATGTAACTGACAACTATATTTAAAAAAAAAAACATCATTTCTAGCCCTGCTTCATTCCCTTTTCCAGGTGCTACCCACCCAAATGGCACCAATAGACTTGCCAGTTGAAGCAGGGTTTCCATAAACCTTCCATTTGTTGGAAAAAAAAAAGAGGGAACTTCCCTCTTGATTCAGTGGTTGCGACTCTGCACTTCCACTGCTGGGGACTGGGTTTCCTTCCCTGGTCCGGGAACTAGATCCCACATGTGGCAACTAAGACCCAGCACAATCAAATAAAATATTTTTAAATGGGGAAGAAACAATGGAAAATAACTGCAATAAACAAAGAAACAAGACAGGACTAAGGAAACAGGAAACTGTTGAAAGGCTGCAAGATCAAATGTGTTAGTGATAACAGTCAAGGAAAATAAGTTAAATACCCAGTTTTTTTTTTAAGAGAATTATTTGAAAAGAACAAAATCGCATTATATGGTGCTTCCAGGAAGCACTTCGAAAAGGGGCAGGGATGGGATGGGGACACAGGATATGGTTGTGCAGGCAGCAGAGAGGGTTGTAGGAAAATCTTGTGAGAAAGCAGGGGTCCTTGATCACTAGACGATTCACGGAGTTCATGTGGCTGCTACCCAGCACTGCTGACCATCTCTGCAAATCTAGTAAAATAGTAACACGATGGCCTTTTGGTCCTCAGAAATCAATACCCCTCTGTGTCTGATGAGGGCTGTATGAATGCCATTAAGGTTAATGAAGTGGAGAGGAGAGGAGCTTAATACTTTGTTCTCTCAGATGCCCCCCAGAACATTCTGTTCAAAGCAGAGATGGACTCCTTCTGAAAGTACCATTAAATGGCCATCACAGGTGCCCCGGGGGCAGAGGATGGCCTACGGCCATTTCTCCCTTCCACCCACTTACTGCCCAGAAGTTTGCTCACCTAGAATTCTCTGGTAGGGCTATCTGCATATTCTGCAAATTTCCAGGCAAAGCGACTGCTGCACAAAGCTATACCAAAATCTCCGGATTTCTTTCACATGCAGTGTATCACGTGTTCCTTTTTGTACAGAATATGTGTAGCCAAAGGATTGTTTGGAAGACAATAGGCAGTGCTCAGTTGCTCAGTCACGTCTGGCTCTTTGCAACCCCACTGACTGTAGCCCGCCAGGCTCCTCGTCCGTGGGATTTCCCAGGCAAGAATGCTGGAGTGGGTTGCCATTTCCTCCTCCAGGGGATCTTCCAGACCCAGGGATTGAACCCACAGCTCCTGCATTTCCTGCATTGCAGGTGGATTCGTTATTGCTGATTCACCTGGGAAGCCTGTACAGAATAGGAGAGGAGTTCTAAATTCTGTTTTGAGAACTTCCTGTTTCTAGGAGTCTGTCTTCCCTTCCTGGAATCCTAGACCTCATCCAAGATGGGTAAGATTCTGAGACAGGAAGAGCAGTGTAGCATGGAATCAAAGACCTAAATGTAAGGCCAGATACTATAAAACTTAGAAAAATAGGCAGAACACTCTCTGGCATAAATCGCAGCAAGAACTTTTCTGATCCACATCCTCGAAGAATGAAAATAAAAACACAAATAAACAAATGGGACCTAATAAAACTTAAATCTTTTGCACAGCAAAGGAAACCAGAAACAAAACGAAAAGATAGCCCTCAGAATGGGAGATGATATTTTCAAAGGAAGCAACCATCAAGGGATTAATCTCAAAAATATACAAACAGCTCAATATCAAAAAACAACCCAATCAAAAAACTGGGTGGAAGATCTAAATGTTTCTCCAAAGAAGACACTCAGATGGTGAAAAACCATGTGAAAAGATGCTCAATATCACTATTACAGAAGCGCAAACCAAAACTACAATGAGGTATCATCTCACACTGGTCAGAATGCCCATTATCAAAAAAATCTACAAACAATAAATGCCGGAATGCATGCTAAGTCACTTCAGTCATGTCTAACTCTTTGCGACCCAGTGGATTGCAGCCCACCAAGCTCCTCTGTCCATGGGATTCTCCGTGCAAGAGTACTGGAGTGGGTTGCCATTTCCAAATGCTGGAGAGGGTGTGGAGAAAAGGGAATCCTCCTACACTGTTGGTGGGAATGCAAACTGGTACTGCCACTATGGTAAAGAGTATGGAAGTTGCTTAAAAAAATGAGAATGGAGCTACCATATGATCTAGCAATTCCACTCCTTGGCTTCAATCTGGACAAAATCATAATTCAAGATATAGGCAACCCCTATTTTCAGGGCCGAATGTGAAAGGTGGAAATAGTGTCCTTTTGGAAGATGGCATCTATTATAAACATACTTCCAAACGATAGTCTCGTCCTTTCTCTCTGCCTCCATCACACTGGCGCTTACCCTCTTAGTCTGCATAACTTGTCCTCATTCTTGAGAATATCAGCTTTCACATCCCTTCCTCTAAGAAACTGAAGGCTTCCCTGGTGGCTCAGCGGTAAAGAATCCCCTGCCAATGCAGGAGACCAGGGTTCCATCCCTGGGTCCGGAATATTCCTCTGGAGAAGGAAATGGCAGGCAACCTGCTCCAGTATTCTTGCCTGGGAAATCCCGTGAACAGAGGAGCCGGACAGGCTGTAGTCCATGGGGTGGTAAAAGAATCATGACTTAGTGAACAGCAAAGAAACTTGATTTTCAACCAGAACAGTTTGGTTGTCAAAACTGAAGCAAGAGGCGCTACCGCCATCTAGTGGGCAGAGGCCAGGGATGCTGCTAAGCACAGGACAACAAATGATCGGGGCCCAGTTCAGTTCAGTCGCTCAGTCATGTCCGGCTCTTTGCGACCCCATGGACCACAGCACATCAAGCTTCCCTGTCCGTCACCAACTTCTGGAGCCTGCGCAAACTCCTGTCCATTGAGTCGGTGATGCCATCCAACCATCTCATCCTCTGTCATCCCCTTCTCCTCCTGCCTTCAATCTTTCCCAGCATCAGGGTCTTTTCCAATAAGTCAGTTCTGAATCAGGTGGCCAAAGTATTGGAGCTTCAGCTTCAGCCCTTCCAATGAATATTCAGGGTTGATTTCCTTTAGGATGGACTGGTTTGATCTTGCAATCCAGGGGATGTCCACTATGCCCAGACTGAGGTCTAAGGCTTGGTCCAGCTCTAGCATCTCTCTCACAGGGCTTGGGTGATGGAGCCCCCTGGGGACTTCCTCAGGCCCTTCAATGTTCTGATCTGCTACTTTGAAACTGCCTACATTCTCACTTTTGCCCCTAGGAGTTGAGGGAGAACAGGAACATATCTATTTCATATCCCTGAAGCACATGTGTGGCATTGACTTGCACAATTTCCTTTATAGAATAAAAGAAAAAATTGGCTTTTACTTGCATGTCACATACTTTCAGCACTATCCATGGAAACTCTCGACTGAAGAAAAACGCCTGCAAGGTTGTGTGTTGATTTGTTTGGGGAGCTTACTGAGGACTATAGCCTGGGAGACAGCATTTCAGATGGCTTTGAGGAACTGCTCTCAAGAGGTAAGGGAGGAACCAGGATATACAGCAGGGTGTTTTTATTTTGTTTGTATACTTGCTTTTGTAAAAAAAAAAAAATGTAGTTGAACATCAAGAGAGTACTGTGAATTACAAAGAGCAGATTTCACAAGTTATTAATTTTAGGTCTTTTTCATGTATGAGAAGATGCAAGAATCTGGATTCATTGAAATTATTCCTCAGATGTGCAGTCTTAACTACTGAGGGTCAGTGTCCAAAGCAGAGAACTTTTCCTGCTTTTCTCCACCCTGAATTCCCCTGGAGGCGCACTGTCGGTGCACAGTCCTCGTGGCTGAAGACTTGATCCTTGTAGAACTGGGATCAGTTCAGTTCAGTTCAGTCACTCAGTTGTGTCCGACTCTTTGTGACCCCATGAATCACAGCACACGAGGCCTCCCTGTCCATCACCAACTCCCAGAGTTCACTCAGACTCACATCCATCGAGTCAGTGATGCCATCCAGCCATCTCATCCTCTGTCGTCCCCTTCTCCTCCTGCCCCCAATCCCTCCCAGCATCAGAGTCTTTTCCAATGAGTCAACTCTTCGCATGAGGTGGCCAAAGTTCTGGAGTTTCAGCTTTAGCATCATTCCTTCCAAAGAAATCCCAGGGCTCATCTCCTTTAGAATGGGCTGGTTGTATCTCCCTGCAGTCCAAGGGACTCTCAAGAGCCTTCTCCAACACCACAGTTCAAAAGCATCAATTCTTCGGCACTCAGCTTTCTTCACAGTCCAACTCTCACATCCATACATGACCACTGGAAGAACTATAGCCTTGACTAGACGGACCTTTGTTGGCGAAGTAATGTCTCTGCTTTTCAATATGCTATCTAGGTTGGTCATAACTTTCCTTCCAAGGAGTAAGCGTCTTTTAATTTCATGGCTGCAATCACCATCTGCAGTGATTTTGGAGCCAAAAAAAAAAAAAGTCTGACACCATTTCCACTGTTTCCCCATCTATTTCCCATGAAGTGATGGGACCGGATGCCATGATCTTCGTTCTCTGAATGTTGAGCTTTAAGCCAACTTTTTCACTCTCCTCTTTCACTTTCATCAAGAGGCTTTTTAGTTCCTCTTCAGTTTCTGCCATAAGGGTGGTGTCATCTGCATATCTGAGGTTATTGATATTTCTCCCAGCAATCTTGATTCCAGCTTGTGCTTCTTCCAGCCCAGCATTTCTCATGATGTACTCTGCATATACATTAAATAAGCAGGGTGACAATATACAGCCTTGACGTACTCCTTTTCCTATTTGGAACCAGTCTGTTGCTCCATGTCCAGTTCCAACTGTTGCTTCCTGACCTGTATATAGGTTTCTCAAGAGGCAGGTCAGGTGGTCTGGTATTCCCATCTCTTTCAGAATTTTCCACAGTTTATTGTGATCCACACAGTCAAAGGCTTTGGCATAGTCTCCTAGCTCTTCCCAAATTCCAAAGAGAAACAGCTACTAGTTAGGGAAGTAAGGGAATGCAGAAACAGAGGAAAAGCAAATAGTTCAGCCATTTCATTTCTTTTTATGGCTCAGTAATACTCCAGTATGTATGCACACACCACATCTTCTTTACCCGTTCCTCTGCTGATGGACATTTAGGTTGCTTCTGTGTCCTGGCTATTATGAACAGTGCTGCAATGAACATTTGGATGCGTGTATCTTTTTGATTGAGTTTTTTGTAAGTGAGTTTCAGCTCTCCATATCTTTGGGTGTCCCTCAGTGATAACCGTCAGTTCAGTGTGTGGGCTCAGGTGTCACCTAGGAATAATTGTAACCCAGTACAGATCATAGTCTGGAGACTAAGTGGCTGCATATGCCTCACCCAATAATTGATTGAAAGTGAAAGTCGTGTCCGACTCTTTGTGACCCCACAGACTATATAGCCCATGGAATTCTCCAGGCCAGAATACTGGAGAGCATAGCTGTTCCCTTCTCCAGGGGAATCTTCCCAACCCAGGGATCAAGCCTAGGTCTCCCACACTGCAGGCGGATTCTTTACCAGCTGAGCCACAGGGAAGCCCAAGAATACTGGAGTGGGTAGTCTATCCATTCTCCAGCATATCTTCCTGACTCAGGAATTGAACCAGGGTCTCCTGCATTGCAGGCAGATTCTTTACCAACTGAGCTATCAGGGAAGTCCCCAATCATGAATTAGCTATTGTCATTCCAATAAGATTAAACATTCCAGTAAGATTAACAGTTTTATTAGTGTTCCATGACCTATGAAGTGGGAGAAGAATACAATTTCTTCATATAATCTGTATATTCAGTGTTAAAACTAAAGGGGAGTAACATGTGAAATGATCTGAGTATTGCTGACACGTGTTCACTCTCAATAATTATTGGTCACTCACAGTATCATTATGATTATTGTCACTAACTAGAATTATTTAACAATTATTTAGCAATTACAAGGAATGAAAGTATAATTTTCACTCTCCCTATTGTTGAGTATGTGAACATGTGAAGGCTTTGGTCCTCAGAGAGATAGAAGGCGGGTACAATGAAGTAACAATTGCTATTATGAATTTTCAATGTGGCAGACATGAAAATTCTCTTAGCCCAGTCCCTGAAACGTGAAATCACTTAATACATGTTCATTATGTTAATGATTGGACCTCCGGGGGGCTCAGTGGAAGAGAATCCCCCCTTTCCAAAACAGGAGACAGGTTCGATACCTGTGTCAGGAAGATGCCCTAGAGAAGGAAATGGCAACCCACTCCAGTATTCTTACCTGGAGAATCCCACAAACAGAGGAGCCTAGCAGGCTACATGCCACGGGGTCACAGTTGATGGGGTCACAAAAAGAGTCAGACACAACTTACTGACTAAGCAACAACAGCAAAATGTTTATGATTAAATGGCAAACAAGAACTGCCTCCTGTAGTCCATGTAGGTATAATATAAATTCAACCCCACAACCTGTGCGTCTAAAGCAAGTTCTTGACTCCTATGTTCAAAGAGAGAGATTTCAGGGACTGCCCTGGTGGTCCCGTGGTTAAAACTCTGAGCTTCCGAAGCAGGAGATGTAGGTTCAATCCCTGCTCAGAGAATTAATATCCCATGGGCTACACAGTGCAGCCAGAGATTTTCTAAAAATGTTTAATTAGATTGCTATAAAAAAGAGAGAGAAAGAGATCGCTGTTCACCCGAAACTAGCACATCGTTTCTTAACCAGCTATTGTGTGGTGTTAGTCACTCAGTCGTGTCTGTCTGACTCTTTGCAACCCTGTGGACTGTAGCCTGCCAGGCTCCTCTGTCCATGTCTCCAGGCAAGACTACTGGAGTGGGTTGCCATTCCTTTCTCCAGGGGATCTTCCCGACCCCAATGCAAAATAAAAAATTAAGGGGAAAAAGAAAAGAGAGAGATCTCAGTCCATGGTTTCTCAATTTCCCTCCAGCTTCTTGTCACTATGCCTTTTTATCTAGTTTTCAATTTTATTTTTAATTATCTTCAAACTAAGAGAAATCTTACCAGAAATACACAAAAAAATTCTTGTACATGATTCACACAGATTCACCAGTGGTAACGTTTTCCAACATTTGCTAGACTATGTTCTCATTTCTTTCACTCTCATGGATAATATTAACTTTTTTAACCACTTGAGAAAAAGTTACTGATATCATTTCCTTTTATCCCTCTACACTTCAGAGAATATTTTCTAAGGCCACAGATATTTCCTTTACAATCTTAGAAAAATGACAGAAATCGAGGAATTTAGTATTCTTGCAATGTTACTATCTAATCGACATTGTGCCTTCAAATGTGGCCAGCTGTCTCAATAATAAAATGACAGCATCTTCTGTGGCCCAGGATTCAATCTAGGATTTAGTTTACATCCTCCCTTTTCCTTTCTGTGGACCATATCCTCAGCTTTTCTTTTCTTAGGGTTGTTTTTTTTTAAATAACAATTTGATAATTTGAATGGTACCAGATAATTATTTTGTACAGCTTCCTCAATTAGAGTTTACACAATATGTTCTCATTAATACCTTCAGGTCTAGACTTCACGTTTTAAATATGCACGCCCAAAAAAGGAAGGAAGCAAGCAAGAGACTTCTCTGAAAGTCCAGTGGTTAAGACGCCAACCTTCCAAATCAAGGTGCACAGAATTCAATCCCTAATCAGGGAACTAAGATGCCACATACCTCCTGGCATGGCCAAAAACAAACAAAAAAGAAAAAAGGAGAGAGAGTAAATTTACTGTGGGGAAATCTAACAAACATTAGCTCGGCCAAGTGATCAAGGTCAATGGTGAGTTTTCAGGTTGATAGTGAAAGCCCTTGAAATGTTGGGACTATAATAGTATTTCACCTCCATGATCATCGTCTCGAAAACCCAGAAACCCAGTCAAATTATCAGACGAACATGGAGTACACCCCAAGAGAGGGACCTTCTCCAAAATATCTGACCAGTCATCCTCGAAATTGTCAAAGTCGTCAAAGACAAGGAAAGTCTGAGAAATTGTCACAGCCAAGAGAGACCTAAGGAGACATGAAGACCCAATGTAATGTCATGTCTTGGATGGGATCTTGCACCAGAGAAAGGATATTAGGTAAAAACTAATGAAATCTGAATAAAATGTGGACTATCAGAATTCTTTATATTATCTTTACAATTTTCCTATACATGTAAAAATGTTGCAAATAAATAATAATAAAGCTTATTTAAAATACTTTTTCAGGCTATGCTTGTGGTCCAGTTATTAGGATCCTGCCTGCCAATGCAGGGACACAGGAAGTTTCCACATGCCATGGGCCAACTGAGCCCCTGTGCCACATATTCAGCCCAGCTGCCTAGAGCCAGTGCTCCGCAACAAGAGCGTAACCCCTGCTGGCTGCGACTAGAGAAAGCCCGCACACGGCAATGAAGACTCACAGTAGCCAAAAAAAATAAATACATAAAATTTTAAAAACAACACTTATCAAAGTGATTCATTAAAAAAAATAATAAACTAAAATATATTCTCTTAATTCACCATATGTCTGCACCCTCCATCTTGTTACTAAACTCCTGGTTTCCTCCCATGATGTCAAACTCAGGTTAATCCAGAATGTTCCCTGAATGACTTCATGATTGCCCAATATTGTCAGTCTTGTGACCCTTTCTTTTCATCAGTAGGCACAGTCCTCAGTGAACTGGGAAAGATTAATGATTGTTTGATGTTGATTATAAAATGGATCTCCCAGTCCAACAGTGACTATGCTGAGGCTGAAACACCCATGAGAGATACAAAGATCTCATTGTCGTGACAGGAGAGTGTGTGTGGTTTGAAGGGATACCCTTCCCGAGCATGGAATTCCCATCTGAACACCTGAGAGAGGTGCAGGAGGATTTTATTATTAAAGATGAGGATGTCTTACTGCTGACTTACCCCCAATCAGGTAAGGAAGCAGGACCAGATGCTGAGAAAGGCTTCCTCATTCATTCAGCAGACAGGCGGAACTTCTGTATGCCGACAATGCGTTGGGGGAATAGAAATGTGCACTGATACCGCTGAAGAGCTGACTCATTGGAAATGACCCTGATGTTGGGAAAGATTGAGGGCAGGAGGAGAAGGGGGCAACAGAGGATGAGATGGTTGGATGGTTTCACTGACCCAATGGACATGAGTTTGAGCAAACTCTGGGGCGTAGTTGAGGACAGGGAAGCCTGGCGTGCTGCAGTACACAGGGTCACAAAGAGTCAGACATGATGGAACAACTGAACAGCAACAGCCACTGGCTTTCAGAGAAAAGGATCTAGACAGGCAGTTACACAATAAGCTGAGAGCTCAGAGGGATAACCTAAGGCATCAGGGGAACCCACGGGAATGAATCACAAGGCAAATTCAGGTGTTTGCAGAGAGGAGTGGAAGGAGATGGCTGGCCAGGGAAGTCTATAGAAGAAATGGGGGAGGGAGGTAATTATTTGAGATGATGTCTATGTTAATTAGCTTGATTGTGGTGGTCATTTCACAATGTGGTGTTATTGTTCAGTCGATAAGTCATATCCAATTCTTTTGGGACCCCATGGACTGCAGCTCACCAGGCTCCTCTGTCTTTGGGATTCTCCAGGCAAGAATACTGGAATGGGTTGTCATTTCCTTCTCCAGCGGATCTTCCCCACCCAGGGATCGAACCTCCTACATTGGCAGGTGGATTCTTCACCACTGAGCCACCGTGAATCCCTCACAATGTGTACATACATCAAATTAACATGTAAAAAAAAAAATTAACGTGTATACCTTAAAGATATACATTTTTTCCCAAGACATTTGATTTTTACCTTTTGATTATTATCACTTATTTTCGGCCGTGCTGGATCTCCACGGCTGGGTGGGCTGCTCTCTGGCTGCGGCGGGCAGCTTCTCCTGTTGTGGTGCGCAGACTGCAGAGCTGCCGTGGGTGGAGCGTGCGGCTCAGTCACTGTGGTGCACGTGCTTAGTTGCCCTTAGCAGGTGGAATCCTCCTGGACCAAGGATGGAACCCGTGTCCCCTGCACTGGCAGGCAGATTCTTAGCCACCAGGGCAGGCCTACATTCTTTTTCTTTTCACTTTAAACCATATTTATTTTCCTTGATATTTATATATATCATACTTTAAAAACACATCATATGCATTTCTATGTAAAGTATATCTTCATTCTATTTCTCTTAACATTTCTGCTTTGTATTAAAGAGACCATAAGCTCCCTGCTAGCAAGAACAAGGCTTATCAAGTTACTTGTATAATATAATGGGGCAATGGAGAGTTTCGTATTGCCAGGTTGACCCTACTGTTTTTGAATTGACAATGTTAAATTTATACATTTTTATTTGTTAGTTATAATCAATGGGGGAGGGCAGGGAGTAAAACACAATTATCTCAGCAAAAAACAAAAAAGTGGAAGAAATGACATCTATATTGAGATGAAAGAAATGAATGTGAAATTGTTTTGTGAAAAGGGTAGTTTCTGATAAAGGTATCAGCGTGGATTGGGGTCAGGAATTGGAAAAAGCCTGACAAATCCAAGGGACAACAAGGATGTGAATCATATATCTGTGAGGGGTGGGGTCGTTGAGGGACTGTGATTAGGCAAGAAGGAAGGCTGATGACCTTAGAAGTGGTGTGGTAGGGAAAAATCAAGGGCAATGGGAACATAACGTATCACAGGATTTAATAAATAACCAAACGGTGGAAGTAACCCAAATGTGCGCTGACAGATGAAACAAAATGTAGTAGCTACATATAATAGAACACTATTCAACTTAAAAAGGAATGAGTTCTGACTCAGGCGACAACATGGATAAACTATGAAGACATTACCCTGAGTGAAATAGGTGAGATTGCACACTTATTTCCACATAAATGAGATTCCACACTGTATGATTCCACATAAATGAGGTTATCAGAAACCAAAAGTAGAATAGTTGGTAGAGACTGGCAGGGACTGGAAAGAGGAGCAAATGGAAAGTTGCTACATAATGGGTCCAAAGTTTCGGTTTTGCCAGATGAGAAAGTTCTGGAGGTTGGTTACACAACAGTGTAAATACACTTAGCCCAGCTGAAATGTACTCCTGAAAATGGTTAAGATGGTGCCTTGGATGATCTGTATACTTTATGAGAATTTTTAAGAGTCAGATTGAAATGGCTGACCAGAGAAGGAAATGGCAACCCACTCCAGTCTTCTTGCCTGGAGAATCTCCATGGACAGAGGTGTCTGGTGGGTACAGTCCATGAGGTGGCAAAGAGTTGGACATGACTGAGCGACTAAGCACAGAATGACTGACCATGATTTTCCTTTCTTTATCTAGGAACGAACTGGTTGATGGAAACTGTCTGCCTGATTCATTCTAAGGGGGATCCCAAGTGGATCCAATCTGTGCCCACTGGGGAGCGCTCCCCTTGGGTAGAGGCTTTCAGTGGGTATAATCTACTAAAAGATAAAGAAGGCCCACGTTTCATCACTTCTCACCTCTTTGTCCAACTCTTCCCCAGGTCTTTCTTCAAGTCCAAGGCCAAGGTCAGTGCACGGAGTCAAGATAGGCTTGATCAATACTCATTAAACTTTAACTTACCTAGCAACCAGTTGAAGATCTGATTGAAATGCAATTGTATTCAGTAGGTATGTGCTGGTCCTGACATTCTGCTTGTACACACCCCAGCTATGCTAAGTACAAAGCTATAGATCATTCCAGAGGTTCTATTAGCCAAATGTAAACCAGAGACAAAGAGAAACCATAATGTCCAAACCTTAGAAAACCACATTTAAAGCCTAACAAGAATTTATAAGTGTATTATACCTTAGATAACACTCCTTTGCCAAAGAATGTTCAAACTACCACACAATTGCACTCATTTCACATGCTAGCAAAGTAATGCTCAAAGTTCTCCAAGCCAGGGGTCAACAGTACATAAGCCGAGAACTTCCTGATGTTCAAGCTGGATTGAGAAAAGGCAGAGAAACCAGAGATCAAATTGCTAACATCCGTTGGGTCATCAAAAACCAAGAGAATTCCAGGAACACATCTACTTCTGCTTCATGGACTACACTAAAGCCTTTGACTGTGTGGACACAACAAACTGTGAAAAATTCTTCAAGAGATGGCAATACCAGACCACTTGACCTGCCTCCTGAGAAATCTGAATACTGGTCAAGAAGCAGCAGTTAGAACTGGAGATGGAACAACAGACTGGTTCCAGATCGGGAAAGGAGTATGTCAAGGCTGTATGTTGTCACCCTGCTTATTCGATTTGTATGCAGAGTACATCATATGAAATACCAGGCTGGATGAAGAACAGCTTGAATCAAGATGCCAGGAGAAATAATAATAAACTCAGATATGCAGATAATAGCAGCCTGATGGCAGAAAGGGAAGAAGAATTAAAAAGCCTCTTGATGAAAATGAAAGAGGAGAGTGAAAAAGCTGGCTTAAAACTCAACACCCAAAAAATGAATCATTTTTTGATTCATTCAGTTCAGTTCAGTTGCTCAGTCATGTCCAACTCTTTGCAACCCCATAGACAGCAGCACGCCAAGCCTCCCTGTCCATCACCAGCTCCTGGAGTTTACTCAAACTCATGTCCATTGACTCAGTGATGCCATCCAACCATCTCATCCTCTGTCATCCCCTTCTCTTCCTGCCTTAATCTTTCCCAGCATCAGGGTCTTTTCAAATGAGTCAGTTCTTCCCACTAGGTGGACAAAATATTGGAGTTTCAGCTTCCGCATCATTTCCCTTCCATTGAATATTCAGGACTGATTTCCTTTAGGATGGACTGGTTGGATCTCCTTGCAGTCCAAGGGACTCTCAAGAGTCCTCTCCAACACCACAGTTCAAAAGCATCAATTCTTTGGTGATCAGCTTTCTATATAGTCCAACTTTCACATCCACACAGACTACTGGAAAAACCATAACTTGGACTAGATGGATCTTTGTTGGCAATGTCATGGCTCTGCTTTTTAATATGCTGTCTAGGTTCATAACTTTTCTTCCAGGGAGCACACATCTTTTAATTTCATGGCTGTAGTCAACATATGCACTGTTTTTGGAGCCCCCCAAAATAAAGTCTGTCACTGTTTCTATTGTTTCCCCATCTATTTCCCATGAAGTGATGGGACCAGATGCCATGATCTTCATTTTCTGAATGCTGAGTTTTAAGCCAACTTTTTCACTCTCTTCTTTCACTTTCATCAAGAGGCTCTTTAGTTCTTCTTCACTTTCTGCCATAAGGGTGGTGTCATCTGCATATCTGAGGTTATTGATCTTTCTCCCGGCAATCTTGATTCCAGCTTGTGCTTCATTCAGCCCAGTGTTTCTCTTGATGTTCTCTGCATATAAGTTAAGTAAGCAGGCTGACAATACACAGCCTTGATATACTCCTTTCCCGATTTGGAACCAGTCTGTTGTTCCATCTCCAGTTCTAACTACTGCTTCTTGACCTGCATACAGATTTCTCAGGAGGCAGGTCAGGTGGTCTGGTATTGCCATCTCTTGAAGAATTTTTCAGTTTGTTGTGATCCACACAGTCAAAGGCTTTGGTGTAGTCAATAATGCAGAAGTATATGTCCAGTCCCATCAGTTCATGGCAAATAGATGGGGAAACAATGGAAACAGTGACAGACTTTATTTTCTTGTGCTCCAAAATCACTGCAGATGGTGACTGCAGCCATCAAATTCAAAGACACTTGCTCCTTGCAAAAAGAAAACTATGACCCACCTAGACAGCATATTAAAATGCAGAGACATTACTTTGCTGACAAAGGTCAAACCTATGGGTTTTCCACTAGTCATGTATGAATATGAGAGTTGGACCATAAAGAAGGCTGACCACCAAAGAATTGATGTTTTTGAACTGTGGTGCTGGATAAGACTGTTGAGAGTCCCTTGGACTGCAAGGAGATCAAACCAGTCAATCCTAAAGGAAATCAATCTTGAATATTCTTTAGAAAGACTGACACTGAAGCTGAAGTTGCAATACTTTGGCCACCTGATGTGAAGAGCTGACTCATTAGAAAAGACCCTGATGCTGGGAAAGATTAAAAACAGGAGGTGAAGGGGATGACAGAGGATGAGATGGTTGGATGTCATCACTGACTCAATGGACATGAGTTTCAGCAACCCTGGGAGATGGTGAAGAGCGGGGGAACAAGGCATGCTGAAGTCCATGGGGTCGCAAAGAGTTGGACAAGTCTGAGCGACTGAACAACAACAACAACAAACCAACCTTTGTTGCTCTAAAAAATAATCGTGTGTGTGCTCAGTTGTGTCCAGGTTTCCGAGGTGGCCCAGATGGTCAAAGTGTCTCCCTGCAATTCAGGAGACCTGGGTTTGATCTCTGGGTTAGGAAGATCCCCTGGAGAAGGAAATGGCAACTCACTCTAGTATTTTTGCCTGGAAAACCCCATGGATGGAGGACCCTGGTGGGCTACAGCCCATGGGGTTGCGAAGAGTCAGACATGACTGAGCAACTGCATTTTCACTTTCTTTCAGTTGTGTCCAACTCTTTTGCAACCCCATGGACTGTTGCCCCCCAGGCTCCTCTGTCTGTGGGATTTTCCAGGCAAGAATCCTGGAGTGAGTTTCCATGTCCTTCTTCAGGGGTCTTCCCAACCCAGGGATGGAACACGAATCTCCTGTGTCTTCTGCATTGCAAGCAGGTTCTTTACCAATATACTTCAATTTAAAAAAAGAGATTGTGAAACTTTGAATGATATTCACCTTTTTCGGAATTCCAGCATGTCACAGCACAATTAAGTTTTTTTTTAACCCATCATTTTCTAAGATTATTTAAAATCAACCTATTTATGTGACTGATTGGTGTTTATGCAATGCCTGTACAGGGAAACTGAAGTTTAGAGAGAGATGAGTGAAAGTCACTTATTCGTGTCCGACTATTTGCGACTCCATGGACTATACAGTTTCTGCAATTCTCCAGGCCAGGATACTGGAGTGGGTAGTCTTTCCCTTCTTCAGGGAATTTTCCCAACCCAGGGATCAAACCCAGGTCTCCCGCATTACAGGAGGATTCTTTACCAGCTGAGCCACAAGGGAAGCCCAAGGGCCTAGAATAATGTCACAAAGAAAGCTGATACCGCATCGAGATATGACTCAGATGTTGAAATGCCAAGTGTTCTTGCATGTGTATGTTTCAGTATGTATGCCTTAGTCTTAAGGGTTAGCTTCTTCAATCTCTACATACGTAGCTCACTAGGAGACTGCCTTCCAGAACCCTGATGTAGAACATTTCTCCTCCCCCAGAATGTTTCCCCACGCACCGCCCCAGTCAATGCCCACGCACAGAGGTGACCACTCCCCTTGACTCTTCACTCTGTAGTTTAGCTTGTTCTTGAACTTCATATACATAGACTCATATCATATGAACATCTGACTTCTTTTTTTATATCTGTTTTCCCAGAGTCTTCAAAAAAAAACTTTTTTTGTAATGTTTAGCTATGCTGAGTCTTTGCTTCTGCTCAGGCTTTTCTCTAGTTGCCAAAAGCAAGGGCTACTCTCCAGTCGTGGTGCTCGGGCTTCTCACTGCGCTGAGATCTCTTGTTGCAGAGCTCGGGCTCCAGGGCGCTTGGGCTTCAGTAGTTGGGGCTATGAGGCTCTAGGGCACAGGCTCACTAGTTGTGGCACACGGGCCTAGCTGTCTGAGGCACATGGGATCTTCCCAGACCAGAGATCAAACTCGTGTCTCTTGCATTGGCAGGCACATTCTTTATCATTGAGCTGCCAGGCAAGCCCGAACATCTGACTTCTTTCACTCAAAATAATTGTTGGTACACAGCGTCCTCAGGAGCTGGCTGGGTATAATATGAAACAGGATCCCACATGCAGAGGGCAGGGATAGACCTGTAAGGAAGAGGCAGACCATTCCAGAGTGGTAGGTGGCAGGTTTAATAAGCCAGGGAGGGGCTCTCCTGGTGGCTCAGTGTTAAAGAACCTGCTTACCAACTTAGGAAACATGGGTCCTATCCCTGGTCCTGGAGGATCCCACATGCTGAGGAACAACTAAACCCATGCACCACAACTACTGAGCCTGTGATCTGAGCCTGGGAACCGAAACGACTGAAACTCACATGCCCTACAACCTGTTATCCGCAACAACAGAAGCCAATGCAATGGGAAGCCCGTGTACTGCAATGAGAAAGCCGACACAGCCACAGAGACCCAGCACAGTAGAAAAATAAATCAATAAAATTATTTTTAAAAATAAACAAGGGAACTTACTCATGAGGTGTGTCTTAGGCAGCCACAAGATGAGTAGCTTTCTGCACCTGCCCACCCCATCTTAAAAGTTTGTATAGAGAAAGACTTTACCTGGCTTGAAACATGTACAGGATCCCCATTGTTTCAATACCAGATTACAGTCTCAAGGCTCTATCCTTGGGCAGCTTCTGGTACAGAGAAGTCAAGTGGAACACACTCCTTCTATGAACATATAAGGGGGAGGGGTAAGGTGCCTCCATTTGCTTAGATCCAGCTCACAGGTTAGTGGTTCAATGAGTCAAACGTCCATGACTTTCCCCAACAATAATTAGGGGGAGATTCATTCATGATGTTGTGTATGTACAGATATATCTTGCTGTGTGTCTCTAAGGATTGCATGGTTTGTTCATCTATTCTATTAGTAATCTTTAAGCTATAGTATGCAAATATAATATCACTGACATATTAAAATCTTCCTGTGCTTCCCATTATGTGGGTGCATGCTAAGTCATGTCCAACCCTTTGCAACCCCATGGACTGTAACCCACCAGGCTTCTCTATCCACGAGATTCTCTAGGCAAGAATACTTGACTGGGTTGCCATTTCCTTCTCAGGGATCATCCCAACCCAGGGATTGAACTCATGTCTCTGGCATCTCTTGCATTGACAGGCAGATTCTTTAGTCTATAGTATCCCAGAGGGAAAGAACAATGCTTTCCTCTTCCCAGTTAGGGCCTTACTATTGGTCCAGTGACTAGTTCACAGGAACTTTAAAATACATATTTGATTAATGAATGTAATAACTAATTTATTAAAATAATGCATTGATATTTAAAGGGCACTTTCTAGGAATTGGTTTTTTCAACATTTGTATGACGATCAAGAAGGTTGGAAAATAACTATGGATTTTTCATGTTCCAATTTTTCTCTTTAAGGTGATCTACCTCATCAGAAATCCCAGAGATGTTTTAGTGTCTGGTTATTTTTTCTGGAGGAGTGCAAAATTTGTTAAGCGACCACAGTCACTGGAACAATACTTTGAATGGTTCGTCGAAGGAAATGGTGAGTGAATGTGAAATATGAAAGCTGGGAGTTGTCAGAGTCCTTCGTCAGACCTCTTTTTATTTTTTTACCCAACTTGATGTCTCTACATCTAACCAATGCATGAGTATAGGGTTCCATCACCACTGGGACCCAAATTTTCTAAATCCACATACGACCTTGTAAAGCAGAAGGACTTCAACCAGCCCTTTTGTTTGCCCCATCAGAAACTATCCTAGCTCTCTTCTGAATCTCCGTGACCTAATACTAACACAAAGCATTCACATTTTTCTCCTGTACTCTCCTAAATTTGTGAAAGTCAGGGGACTTTCTGAAAGTCAACTTTCATTGGCTTCCTGAATACTACAGTCCTGACTTTCCACCATTTATGGGTGCATCTCTCAAAAAGCCCCTTCATTCTCTTGTCCTCTGTGTTTAAAAACTGTATGCATTACGCCAGGACCTTTATGGGTTTCCCAGGGTGCTCAGTGGGTAAAGAATCTGGCTGTAGTACAGGAGATGCAAGTTCTGTCCCTGGGTCGGGAAGATCTCCTGGAGGAGGCCATGACAACCCACTCCAGTATTCTTGCCAGGAGAATCCCATAGACAGAGGAGCCTGGCAGGCTACAGTCCCTGGTCTCACAGAGAGTCGGACACGACTGAAGTGACTTAGCATGCATGCACCCAGGACCTCTATACTTTTTTAAAGTTAATTATTTATGTATCTGGCTGCATCAAGTCTTAGATGCAGAAGGTGAATTCTTGCATCTTAGTTGTGGCTTGGGGGTTCTTTCATTGCAGCATGTGGGATCTAGTTCCCTGACCAAGGATAGAACCCTGGCCCCCTGAATTGCAGCACAGAGTCTTAGCCACTGGACCAGCAGGGAAAGCCCTCTATACTTTTAATTATGCAGAACTTCTAAGCATTCTCAGATACTTGAAGTGTTGCAGTTTTTCTCAAAACTATGTGATGAACCTAGTATCACATCGAGGTCATAGTTTTTATTGAGCTGATCCTGAGTGAGCTCTTCAGCCATATCTCCTGCTTTGCTTCAGGCTAGTCTTTCAGAAAAAGAGCAAGAAGACTTCCCTGGTGGTCCAGTGGTTCAGAATCTGCCTGCCAAGGCAGGCGACATGGGTTCGATCCCTGGTCTGGGAAAATCCCACATGCCATGGGGCAACTAAGTATGTGCACTGCAATACGGAAGCTATTCCCTGCCTTGGAAACCGAGTCAGTTTCCCAAGGAATAATAATTCCAACAGCAACAATGAAAGAAAAATGACAGGGAGGGGAAAAGAGAGTGTTGTGAGAACGTACCTAACAAGCAAAATATTTAAAGGCTGAACAGATTAGGGCCAAAAAAAAAACACACCACTTTTCAGACCCCATGGCTCTCTAGACAAGATCTCCTTACAGACCCTTGAAATCTGTATACAAAAGGCTGCAAAGGCATTAGGCTTGTTAAAGGGCAAATGTGTGGTGTTGGATACCAGTTATAGCAAGTGTAGATGTGCCCGGCATTGTGCTAGTAACTGTGCCCACAGAGTGAACATAGTGTATGGATCCCTGCTTTCATTCCGCGTGTCATCCGCTCACTCTTTCTGCCTCCCCTCCATGCAGTGGTATTTGGATCGTGGTTCGACCACACTTGGGGCTGGATGTCCATGAGAAACAAGGAGAACTTCCTGATACTGAGCTATGAAGAGATGAAATGGGTAACGATTGCTCTTAGAGTCAACACACTCTCTCTCACCACCATCTGCACTCCCCCCACCTTCCCTCCATTGGCCTGTGTCTCCCACTTTCTCAAAGCTTAGTCTGTAGTCAATAGGAGTGAGAATAGCAATACCTGGTTTTCATTGCCTTATTTCTGGTTGACACTTCAAAGCTCCATGCTCCCTTTCCTCAAGTGTTTTTCTTTGTTTCACCATAAGCGGAAGGGCTTTTTTACAAAAGAATTTTATTTATGTATTGGCTGTGCTGGGTCTTCACAGCTGTCCTCAGGCTTTCCCCAGCTGCGGTGAGTGGGGGCTACTCTTTGTTGCGGGGCATGGGCTTCTCACTGCGGTGGCTTCTCTTGTTGTGGGGCACAGGCTCCAGGGGTGCAGGCTGAGCAGTTGCGGTGCCCGGATTCTAGAGCACAGGCTCCATAGTTATGCCACATGGGCTGAGTTGCTCCGAGGTACATGGGATCTTCCCAGACCAGGGATCGAACCCATGTCTCCTGCACTGAAAGGCAGAATCTCATCCACTGAGCCACCAGGGAAGCACTTTGTTTCATTTTTGTTAGGATTTTTGTTTTGTTTGTTCCATGTTATTGTTGTTGTTTTTATTATTTTTTTTCAGGTGTGTGATTTCTTAGTAGACCATGGTAAATGCTCATGGAATAAAGAAAAAAAAATCAAAGCATTATAGCTTTAAGAGGAAAGTCTGATTCAAAGCAAAGCCTCTCTGGTTATAAAATCCATTTTCTTATCATAATCTCTGAAGATCATGAGCCAAGTATTGATATAATAAACAAGAAGATATGGTAAAGCTCTCTTGTGTTATTCAAATGATAGCTGTGAAAAACCGCATTATTTGGGCACATAGCCAAGACTTGAAATCAAATCCTTATATTTTGGTCAGGTTCTCCCTGAAACTCTCTTGCCTAATCCTGATCATAACTGTCTAGAAGCCCTTCTTAAGTCTCTTTGAAAACCCAGCATTTTGGTGTTTTAAGGTGTCCTGAGTTCAACTATACTGAGAAATCCATCATGGTCCTTCCATCTATTTTTTTCAACCTTTCTCTAAGTCATTTTTAAATTTCTCAAAAATTTTATTGAAGTATAGTTCCTTACAGAATATATAGTTTCTACTGTACAGTAAAGTGAATCAGCTATACCTATGCAGATTCAGTTCAGTTCAGTCGCTCAGACATGTCAGAGTCTTTGCAACCCCATGAACTGCAGTCCGCCAGGCCTCCCTGTCCATCACCAACTCCCGGAGTTCACCCAAAGCCATGTCCATTGAGACGGTGATGCCATCCAACTGTCTCATCCTCTGTCGTCCCCTTCTCCTCCTGCCTTCAATCTTTCCCAGCATCAGGGTTTTTTCAAATGAGTCAACTCTTTGCGTCAGGTGGCCAAAGTATTGGAGTTTCAGCTTCAACATCAGTCCTTCCAGTGAACACCCAGGACTGATCTCCTTTAGAATGGAATGGTTGGATCTCCTTGCAGTCCAAGGGGCTCTCAAGAGTCTTCTCCAACACCACAGCTCAAAAGCATCAATTCTTCAGTGCTCAGTTTTCTTAATAGTCCAACTCTCACATCTATGCATATATCCCTTTGTTTCTTAAATTTTCTTCCCATTTAGGTCACCACAGAGCATTGACTAGAGTTTTCTGTGCGTACAGTAGGTTCTCATAGGTTACCTATTCTTTACTTAGTATCGACAGTGTCTATGTGTCAATGTCAATCTCCCAGTTCACCCACTCTGGACTCCTCCAACTCTATCCCTACTCACATCTCTACATTTCTTTCCTCTTTTCCTCTCCCCTCTCCCCCTCCTCTGTCTGCGGTCTCCTCCCCCACATCTCCTTTCCTATGTTCTTGCTTTTTCACATGATCTCTCAGATTTTCTCTTCTTCTGGGACACGAGGAGCACTGTGGAGAAGATCTGCCAATTCCTGGGCAAGAAGCTAGAACCAGAAGAACTGAACTCAGTCCTCAAGAACAGTTCTTTCCAGGCCATGAAAGAAAACAATATGTCCAATTCTTCCCTCCTGAAGGGTCAGTATTTAGAAGAGAACGGAGAACTTTTGAGAAAAGGTAAAAGAAAACATTCTGCCTTCAAAATGGATCAGACTATGTAGAGATTATTCTTGGCTTATAACAGGGCACTAACCATTGGGAGTAGGGACTGTTTGAATGTATCAGCTTAAAATGCTCATCACTTGAGATCGTCTCTTGTGAGCCCTTATCAGGGCATTTCTTTTTAGAGTATTGATGTGGGCTGCAGGTTTTTGAGAGAGTTTATTATTTTAAGGGTTCATTTGTTTTGGTGTGGACCATTTTGAAGTTTATTGAACTTGTTACAATATTGTTTCTATTTAATGTCTTGGTTATTTGGCTGCAAAACAAATAATGGCATGACCAAATAAATAATAAACAACTTTTAAAAAGCAGAGAAGCCTAGTTAGACATCTAATACAATAATGCAGGTGAGAAATGGTGTTGGCTTGGATGGAGGTGGTAGAAATATAAGTTGTAAAAAGTGGCTAGACACTGGTTATTACGAATCCCATGCACTGTAACTTGCCAGGCTCCTCTGTTCATGAGATTCTCCAGACAAGAATAATGGAGTGGGTTGCCATGCCCTCCTCCAGGGGATCTTCCCAATCCAGGGACTGAACCTGGGTCTCCTGAACTGCAAGCAGATTCTTTACCATTTGAGCCACCAGGGAAGATCTGTTATAGAAAACAGAGCAGTATTATTGCTGATGAATTTCACACAAGATGAGCTGGGAGAGAAGAGAAGGCAGGAAGTTGTTCTAAGCAGGCAGAAGTGTAAATCAATATGACCACTAGGTATATAAAAACAACAAACCACTGGTCATTCTGCTATATTGACTAGGATTTCCACGTCAAACAGACAGACGGAAATCGATCCAGGACTTCCCTGATGGTCTAGTGCCAGGAGCCAGCACGGGAGTTCCCACCCATGACAAGGTCATCCGCGAGAGCCCTGACGGGCAAGGCGAGTCAGGACTCGAGGGCCCCCTGGATCTGCTTGAGCATCTACCCCAAAACCAGAATCTGTCTGTTTTACTATTTTACGACTTTCACCAACTCCTCTGACATTAACAGGGTGGGGTGGCGGGGGGTGCGGCTATCCCCGACCACGTTTCTCTGAAGGAAATCAACTTAGAGCTCTAGTTAATAAGCCTCCTGGGCATAACAGGAGTGTTTCAATCCAAACCCCTCAGATGGCTCTCTAACTTGCCTGACAGGTTTATCCGGACTCCTACAGCTACCCATATGATTGTTTACAGTCTCCCAACCGCAAGAGGCATGGGAAGCTTAAGATATTCAAATAGTATAGAGCCTCTCCCGGAGTTAGAGATTATTAGAATAGAACTAGTAGAGGATTTCATTGTTGAGCTAATGCTTGCTGCCAAGTTTCCATATCACTTACCCACTGTGTCCCTGGGAGTCTATTAATTAATATAGTTGGTATATAGAAAAAATAGAAAAAATAAGTAGTGGCCTTGGTGTTAACAACAGTAGACCCTTGAGGTAATAAATTCTTTCCTTGCTACAGCCCACTGCACCTTTGCCCTATGGGAATGCAACTTTATCTAGTGCTTTGGGAGAGTGGAGCCAAACTTTAGAAAAATTATTTTTAGAGAAAATCAGTTTTCTGGGTATCAGAACAAAGAGTCATAAAATGTTAATAGGCCTCCTGGCCAGAAGATGATGTAAATCACCTAAAGCATTTGTATCTGATAAGTTTGCAGAAAAGAAAGCCTGGTCTCGATAAGGATCAAGGACTGCCGACTTTGCATGACTTTACACCCCCTATTATCCTCTATGCACAACTTAAGGTATACAAGCTCCCTTTGAAAATAAAGCTATGGGCCTTGCTCATCAGGCTTGGTCTCCCTGTGTCGGTCTTTCTTCCTTTTCTCTCCTTTTCTTCTCTGTTCTTCCTTCAGGATGACTGAATGGAGCGTGGGGGCTCTCTGAGACCACTTACCTGCCTGGGCTTCTAAGACCCACTCGAGAAGGTGCCTAAGGTGGGGTACCTTCAGCTTACAAGAGGGCGCCTGCGGCCTCCGTGGTCAGAACAAGTTCGGTGTCATGAACTTTATTGGTTTCCCATGTAAACCAGTCAGATCAAGCCTCTGTCTCTCCCCTTTTATCTATTCTTTCAGTCGCCAGCGCCGTCCTCCTGAGGATATCCCTGGATCCAACCAGGGCTGGACCCCGGTAGTCTAGTGGTTAAGAATCTGCCTGACAATGCATGGGACACAGGTTTGATTAGTTGCCCACTGGCTGCAGGCAACTGAGCCCATGCACCACAACTGCTGAGGCCAAGCTCTAGAGCACACGCTCGGCAACGAGACGCCCACACACCACATCTAGAGAGTAGCCCGTGCTTGCTGCAACTGGAGAAAGCCGATGCACAGCAACAAAGACTCTTCACAGCCACAAATAAATAAACTTTTGTAAATCAATAAAATAAAACAGATAAGAATGTGTTGTATACTACTTAATAGCAATACATTAAAAGAAATAGATCTAGAAGACATGTATTGGAGTCTGGAGACCTACCCTCTAGATCTGACGTGAGTCTCTATTTTATGTTTCTCAGGCGTGACTGGGGACTAGAAAAATTACTTCACTGTGGCCCAAGCTGAAACCTTTGATAAACTATTCCAGGAGAAGATGGCAGACCTTCCTCAAGATCTGGTCCCATGGAAATAATGATCAAAAACTTCTGGATCCTACATGGACAATGATATTTGTTCTCCTGTCCTCATACATGTGAATGACTGGGAGTAATTGCATGAAACCTGTTGTCTCATCCTGGTGCCTCAATTGATTAAATCTCTGCATCTTTGAGGACCTGACTGTTAAAGTTATCAGAGTACCCCTCATTCACTCTGTGGTATCCCAGCTTTCAAAACATGTTTCTAGTGTTTCATCTCATTCACAAGAGTGGTCAAGAAATAACATAAGAATCATCGTTGTTGTTGTTCAGTTACTAAACTGTGTCCGACACTTTGTGACCCCATGAATTGCAGCACGCAGGGTCCTCTGTCACCGACTTTCTGCGAGTTGGCTTAAATGCATGTCCATTGAGTCTGTGATGCAATCTAACCATCTCATCCTCTGATGCCCCTTCCTCCTTTTGCCCTCAATCTTTCCCAGCAGCTGAGTCTTTTCCAATGATCGGCTCTTCACATCAGGTGGTCAAAGTATTGGAGCTTCAATTCAGTATCAGTCTTCTCATGAGTATTCCGAGCTGATTTCCTTAGGATTGACTGGATTGATGTCCTTCTGTCCAAGGGACTCTCAAGAGTCTTCTGCAGCACAGAAGCACCACAATTCGAAAACATCAATTCTTTGGGGCTCAGCCTTCTTTATGGTCCAACTCTTACATCCGTAGAGTCAAAACTATGGTGTTTCTAGTAGTCCTATATGGATATGGTAGAGAAGCCCTGGATGGTCTTAATTTTAGCTGACTGAAGCCCACCAGGAAATAATAGCAATCTAGATGTTTCTTTAATTACTTCTGGAGTCAGTATTTCAGAAGCGGGCATTCTTCCTTTTGCTCATTGTGTGACTGTGGGAAGCCTTGAATACTAGAGTCCTCCACTGGGTGATAGAATGTGGGACCTGTAAAATAACAATTGCTATTATAGAATTTCAATGTGGCCAAAAAGAGAATTCTCTCAGCTCAGCCCCTAAAACCTGGAAGCATTTCATAAATTCTCAGTATGTTAATGATGAAATGGCAAATAAGAACTGGATTCTGCCGTGTAGTTAGGTATTTAAATTCACCCCCATACCTGTGAGTCTAAAGCAAGTTTTTGACTCTTTTGCTTAAAATGACAGATTTCAGGGACTTCCCTGGTGATCCAGCGATTAAAACTCTGTGCTTCCAATGCAGGGGGTGTGAGTCTGATCCCTGCACAGGGAACTAAGATCCCACAGGCTACACAGAGTGGTCAATAATAATAATAATAAATTTCTTTTAAAATTAGGTTCCTATTAAAAAAAAAAAAACTAAGAGATTTCGGTCCATGGTATCTCAATTTCCCTCTAGCTTATGATCACTACATCTATTTATTTAGTTTTATTTTGATTTTTTAAGGGCTTCACTGATAGCTCAATTGGTAAAGAACCCTCCTGCAATGCAGGAGAACCCTGCTTGATTCTTGGGTCAGGAAGATCCCCTGGAGAAGGGATAGGCTACTCACTCCAGTATTGTGGCCTGGAGAATTCCATGGACTGTGTAGCCCATGGGGTCACAAAGAGTTGGACATGACTGAGCAACTTTTTTTAATTTTTAATTTTCTTGAAATTTAGGGAAATCTTGCAAGAAATACACACAAAATCCTTGTACATAATTCACACAGATTTACCAACAGTTATCTTTTGCAACATTTACTAGAATATGCTCTCATCTCTTTCACTCTCATATACAAGATAAACTTTTTCAGCTATTTGAGAGTAAGTTACAGAAATCCTTTCCTTTTATCCCTCAAAACTTCAGTGTATGGGGCTTCTCTGGTGGCTCAGTGGTTAAGAATCCACTTGTCAATGCAGAAGACATGGATTCCATCCCTGGTCTGCAAATACCCCACATGTCACAGGGCAACTAAGCCCGTGCATCACGACTATTGAGCCTGTGCTCCAGAGCCTGGGAGCCACAACTACTGAAGCCCTCGGGCCCTAGAGCCCATGCTCCGCAACAAGAGAAGCCACAGCAAGGAGAAACCTGCTCACTGCAACTAGAGAAAAAGCCTGGGCAGCAACTAAGACCCAGCAGAGTCAAAAATAAGTACAATTATCTTTTAAAAATTTATTTTCTAAGATCAAAAATATTTCACTTATAATCACACAAAAATGATAGAAGTCAGGGAGGTTTGTATTGATGCAATGTTATTCTCTAATCCACAGTGTGCATTCAAATGTGGTCAACTGTCCCAATAATAAAATCATAGCATTTTCTCTGGTTGAGGAGTCAATCCAGGATTTAGTTTACATTCTCCTCTATCTGGAACATATCCTCAGCTTTGTCTTTTAGTAACAATTTGATCATTTAAATGGTTCCAGACAATGGTTTTAAAGACGAACCTCAGTTAGAGTTCACAGAATATGTTCTCATTAATACCTTCAGGTCTAGACTTCATGTTTTAAATATGCAGACATAAAAAGGAAGGAAGGTAAGGAGTTCCCTGGGAGTCCAGTGGTTAAGACTCTGAGCTCCCAAAGCAAGGGGTACAGATTCAATCTCTGATCAGAGAACTAAGATCCCACATGCGGCATGGCCAAAACAATTTTTAAAAAAAGGAAGAAGGGGAGCGTACATTTACCATGGGTAAATCTAACGAACATTACTTCTGCCAGGTGATCAAAGTCAACATCAACAATGAGATGTCAGGTTGACAGTAAATACCCTCTAAATGTTGTGACTGTACTAGTATTTTACCTCCGTGATCTTCTCTCCAATACCCAGAAACCCAGTCTAATTCGGAGAAAAACATTGGGCACACCCCAAGAGAGGGACCTTCTCCAAAATACCTGACCAGTAATCCTCAAAACTGTCAAAGTCATCAAAGACAAGGAAAGTCTGAGAAACTGTCACAGTGAAGAGAGACCTAAGGAGACGAAGATCCAAGGTAACGTAGAGTCTGGGATGGGATCTTGTACCAGAGAAAGGATATTAGGTAAAACTAAGGAAATCTGAATAAAGTGTGGACTATGAGAATTATTTACAATTTTCCTATACATCTAAAAGTGTTGAAAAAAATAGCAAAGCTTATTTAAAATATTTTTTTTAGGATTTCCCTGGTGGTCCAGTGGTTAGGATTCTGCCTGCCAATGCCAGAGACACAGGTTCAATAACTGGTCCGGGAAGTTCCCACATGCCATGGAACAACCAAGCCCCTGTGGCTCATGTTCAGCCCAACCGCCTAGAGCCCAAGCTAGAAAAAGCCCACACACAGCCATGAAGCTCTACTGCAGACAGTAAATAAGTAATTCTTAAAGATAGTTTTAGAACTACTATCCAGGAACTGGAATGCAAAAGTAGAAAGTCAAGAAACATCTGGAGTAACAAGCAAATTTGGCCTTGGAGTACAGAATGAAGCAGGGCAAAGGCCAATAGGCTTTTGCTAAGTGAACACACTGGTCATAGCAAACACCCTCTTCCAACAACACAAGAGAAGACTCTACACATGGACATCACCAAATGGCCAACACCAAAATCAGGTTGGTTATATTCTTTGCAGCCAAAGGTGGAGAAGCTCTATACAGCCAGCAAAAACAAGACCGGGAACTGACTGTGGCTCCAATCATGAACTCCTTATTGCCAAATTCAGACTTAAATGGAAGAAAGTAGGGAAAACCACTAGACCATTCAGGTATCGCCTAAATCGAATCCCTTATGATTATACAGTGGAAGTGAGAAATACATTTAAGGGACTAGATCTTACAGACAGAGTGCCTGATGAACTATGGACGGAGGTCTGTGACATTGTACAGGAGACAGGGATAAAGACCATCCCCACGGAAAACAAATGCAAAGAAGCAAAATGGCTGTCTGAGGAGGCCTTACAAATAGCTGTGTAAAGAAGAGAAGGGAAAAGCACAGGAGAAAAGGAAAGATATACCCATTTGAATGCAGAGTTCCAGAGAATAGCAAGGAGAGCCAAGAAAGCCTTCCTCAGTGATCAGTGCAAAGAAATAGAGGAAAACAATAAAATGGGAAAGACTAGAGATCTCTTCAAGAAAATTAGAGATACCAATGGAACATGTCATGTAAAGACGGGCTCAGCAAAGGACAGAAATGGTATGGACCCAACAGAAGCAGGAGATATTAAGAAGAGGAGGCAAGAATACACAGAAGGACTGTACAAAAAAGATCTTCACGACCCAGATAATCACAATGGTGTGATCACTCAGCTAGAGCCAGACATCCTGGAATGTAAAGTCAGGTGGGCCTTAGGAAGCATTACTGTGGACAAAGCTAGTGGAGGTGATGAAATACCAATTGAACTATTTCAAATCCTAAAGGATGGTGCTGTGAAAGTGCTGCACTCAATATGCCAGCAAATTTGGAAAACTCAGCAGTGGCCACAGGCCTGGAAAAGGTCAGTTTTCATTCCAATCCCAAAGAAAGACAATGCCAAAAATGCTCAAACTACTGCACAATTGCACTCATCTCACACACTAGTAAAGTAATGCTCCAAATTCTCCAAGCCAGGCTTCAGCGATACCTGAACCGTGAACTTCCAGATGTTCAAGCTGGTTTTAGAAAAGGCAGAGGAATCAGAGATCAAATTTCCAACATCTGCTGGATCATCGAAAAAGCAAGAGAGTTCCAGAAAAACATCTATTTCTGTTTTATTGACTATGCCAAAGTCTTTGCTGTGTGGATCACAATAAACTGTGAAAAACTGTGAAAGAGATGGGAATACCAGACGACCTGACCTGATTCAGAAATCTGTATACAGGTCAGGAAGCAACAGTTCAAACTGAACATGGAACAACAGACTGGTTCCAAATAGGAAAAGGAGTATGTCAAGGCTGAATATTGTCAGCCTGCTTCTTTGACTTATATGCAGAGTACATCATGAGAAACGCTGGGCTGGAGGAAGCACAAGCTGGAATCAAGGTTGCCGGAAGAAATATCAATAACCTCGGATATGCAGATGATACCACCCTCATAGCAGAAAGTAAAGAAGAACTCAAGAACTTCTTGAAAGTGAAAGAGGAGAGTGAAAAAGTTGGTAAAACTCAACATTCAGAAAACAAAGATCATGGCATCTGGTCCCATCACTTCATGGCAAATAGATGGGGAAACAGTAAAAACTGTGGCTGACTTTATTTTTTTGAGCTTCAAAATCCCTGCAGATGGTGACTGCAGCCATGAAATTAAAAGACATTTATTCTTTGGAAGGAAAGTTATGACCAACCTAGACAGCATATTAAAAAGCAGGGACATTACTTTGCCAACAAAGGTCCATCTTGTCAAGGCTATAGTTTTTTCCAGTAGTCATGTACAGATGTGAGAGTTGGACTATAAAGAAAGCTGAGTGCCAAAGAATTGATGCTTTTGAACTGTGGTGGTGTTGGAGAAGACTCTTGAGAGTCCCTTGGACTGCAAGGAGATCCAACCAGTCCATCCTAAAGGAGATCAGTCCTGAGTGTTCATTGGAAGGACTGATGTTGAAGCTGAAACCCCAATACTTTGGCCACCTGAGGAGAACTGACTCATCTGAAAAGACCCTGAAGCTGGGAAAGATTGAAGGCAGGAGGAGAAGGGGATGACAGAGGATGAGATGGTTAGATAGCATCACTGACTCAATTGAGATGAGTTTGAGTAAACTCCGGGAGTTGGTGATGGACAGGGTGGCCAGGTGAGCTGTGGTCCATAGGGTTGTGAAGAGTCAGAGACACCGAGCAACTGAACTGAAAGATACCCATTTTTAATTCACCTCATGTCTATACACTCCATCTTGTTACTAAACTCCTGGTTCCCACCCGTAATGTCAAACTCAGGTTACCCCCAGAATGTTCTCTGAATGACTTCACGGTTGCCCAATATTATCAATCTTTTGATCCTCTCTGTTTCTGGGCAGGCACACACATCAATGACCTGGGAGAGATTAATGATTGTTCGGTGTTAACTACAAATGCATCTCCCAGTCCAACAATGACTACGGCTAAAAGGCTCACAAGAGGTAGAAAGAGCTCATCGTCATGACAGGAAAGTGTGTGTGGTTTGAAGGGATAACCTTCCCTAGCCTGGATTACTCACCTGAACTCCTGAGAGAGGTGCAGGAGAGTTTCCTTGTTAAAGACGAAGATGTCTTACTGCTGACTTTCCCCAAATCAGGTAAGGAAGCAGGATCAGATACTGACAGGCTGTGGCTGTGGCCCTCATTCATTCAGTAGACAGGTGGAATGCTTTCTGTATGCTGACAATGCATTAGGGGAATAGAAATGTGCACTGATACCGCTGATGTCCAGAGAAAAGGATTGAGCCAGGCAGTTACACAGTCAGCTGAGTGCTCAGAGCAGGTAATCAAAGGCATCGGAGGAAACCATGGGAATGAAGCCTAAGGCAGATTCAGCTGTTTGTAGAGAGGAGTGGAAGAAGACGCAGAGTGAAGTCTGTAGAGGAAATGGGCTGCTGTTGTTTAGTCGCTCAGTACTGTCTGACTCTTTGTGAAAGCCCATAAACTATAGCCCACCAGGCTCCTCTGTCCATGGGATTCTCCAGGTAAAAATTCTGGAGAGGGCTGCCATCTCCGTCTCCAGGGGATCTTCCTGACCCAGTGATTGAACCTGGGTCCCCTGCATTGCAGGCAGATTCTTTGCCATTTGAGCCACCAGGCATATCTATTATAGAAAATAGAGCAGTATTACTGCTCATGAACTTCACGGAAGATGAACTGGGAGAGAAGACAAAGCGGGAAATTGTTCCAAGCAGGCAGAAGTGTAAATGAGTATGACCACTAAGCATATGAAAACAGTAAAGCACTGGTCATTCTACTAAATTAACGAGGATTTCCATGTCAAGCAGACAGAAGGGAATTGATCGAGGGCTTCCCTGATGGTCTAGTCGTTAAGAATCTGCCTGCCAATGTAGGGGACACAGGTTTGCTTAGTTGCCCACCAGATGCAGGTAACTGAGCCCATGCACCACAACCGCTGAGCCCAAGCTCTAGAGCACACGCTCGGCAACAAGAGAAGCCTGCACACCGCAACTAGAGAGTAGGCCCCAGTCAGTGCCACTGGAGAAAGCTGTACACAGCAACAAAGATTCAGCACAGCCACAAATAGATAAACTTTGTAAAATAAAACATGTAAGAATGTGTCAGCCGTCTCAATAATAAAACGATAGCATCTTCTGTGGCTCAGGATTCAATCTAGGATTTAGTCTACATTCTCCCTTCTCCGTTCTCTGGACCATATCCTCAGCTTTTCTTTTCTTAGGGTTTTATTTTTTTAATAACAATTTGCTAATTTGAATGGTACGAGACAATTATTCTGTACAGCTTCCCCAATTAGAGTTTACACAATATGTTCTCATTCATACCTTCAGGTCTAGACTTCACGTTTTAAATATGCCCCCCAAAAAAGGAAGGAAGCAAGCAAGAGACTTCTCTGAAAGTCCAGTGGTTAAGACGCCAACCTTCCAAATCAAGATGCACAGAATTCAATCCCTAATCAGGGGACTAGGATGCCACATACCTCCTGGCATGGCCAAAAACAAACAAAAAAGAAAAAAGGAGAGAGAGTAAATTTACTGTGGGGAAATCTAACAAACATTAGCTCGGCCAAGTGATCAAGGTCAATGGTGAGTTGTCAGGTTGATAGTGAAAGCCCTTGAAATGTTGGGGCTATAATAGTATTTCACCTCCATGATCATCATCTCCAAAACCCAGAAACCCAGTCTAATTATCAGAAGATCATGGAGTACACCCCAAGAGAGGGACCTTCTCCAAAATATCTGACCAGTCATCCTCAAAATTGTCAAGGTCATCAAAGACAAGGAAAGTCTGAGAAATTGTCACAACCAAGAGAGACCTACGGAGACATGAAGACCCAATGTAATGTCGTGTCTGGGATGGGATCTTGGACCAGAGAAAGGATATTAGGTAAAAACTAACAAAATCTGAATAAAATGTGGACTATCGGAATTCTTTATATTATCTTTACAATTTTCCTATACATGTAAAAATGTTGCAAATAAATAATAATAAAGCTTATTTAAAATATTTTTTCAGGCTATGCTCGTGGTCCAGTGGTTAGGATCCTGCCTGCCAATGCAGGGACACAGGAAGTTTCCACATGCCATGGGCCAACTGAGCCCCTGTGCCACATATTCAGCCCAGCTGCCTAGAGCCAGTGCTCCGCAACAAGAGCGTAACCCCTGCTGGCTGCGACTAGAGAAAGCCCGCACACGGCAATGAAGACTCACAGCAGCCAAAAAAATAAATATATAAATTTTAAAAAACAGCACTTATCAAACTGATTCATTAAAAAAAGAATAAACTAAAATGTATTTTCTTAATTCGCCACGTCTGCACCCTCTGTCTTGTTACTAAACTCCTGGTTTCCTCCCATGACGCCAAACTCAGGTTAATCCAGAATGTTCTCTGAACGACTTCCAAATATTGTCAGTCTTGTGACCCTGTCTTTGCATCAGTAGGCACAGTCCTCAGTGAACTGGGAAAGATTAATGATTGTTTGATGTTGATTATAAAATGGATCTCCCAGTCCAACAGTGACTATGCTGAGGCTGAAACACCCACGAGAGATACAAAGATCTCATTGTCGTGACAGGAGAGTGTGTGTGGTTTGAAGGGATACCCTTCCCGAGCATGGAATTCCCATCTGAACACCTGAGAGAGGTGCAGGAGGATTTTATTATTAAAGATGAGGATGTCTTACTGCTGACTTACCCCAAATCAGGTAAGGAAGCAGGACCAGATGCTGAGAAAGGCTTCCTCATTCATTCAGCAGACAGGTGGGACTTCTGTATGCCGACAACGCGTTGGGGAATAGAAACGTGCACTGATACCGCTGAAGAGCTGACTCATTGGAAATGACCCTGATGTTGGGAAAGATTGAGGGCAGGAGGAGAAGGGGGCAACAGAGGATGAGATGATTGGATGGCTCCACTGACTCAATGGACATGAGTTTGAGCAAACTCTGGGGCGTAGTTGAGGACAGGGAAGCCTGGCGTGCTGCAGTACACAGGGTCACAAAGAGTCAGACATGATGGAACAACTGAACAGCAACAGCCACTGGCTTTCAGAGAAAAGGATCTAGACAGGCAGTTACACAATAAGCTGAGAGCTCAGAGGGATAACCTAAGGCATCAGGGGAACCCACGGGAATGAATCACAAGGCAGATTCAGGTGTTTGCAGAGAGGAGTGGAAGGAGATGGCTGGCCAGGGAAGTCTATAGAAGAAATGGGGGAGGGAGGTAATTATTTGAGATGATGTCTATGTTAATTAGTTTGATTGTGGTGGTCATTTCACAATGGTGTTATTGTTGTTGTTTAGTTTATAAGTCATATCCAATTCTTTTGGAACCCCATGGACTGCAGCTCACCAGGCTCCTCTGTCTTTGGGATTCTCCAGGCAAGAATACTGGAATGAGTTGTCATTTCCTTCTCCAGCGGATCTTCCCCACCCAGGGATCGAACCTCCTACATTGGCAGGTGGATTCTTCACCACTGAGCCACCGTGAATCCCTCACAATGTGTACATACATCAAATTAACATGTAAAAAAAAAATTAACGTGTATACCTTAAAGATATACATTTTTTCCCAAGACATTTGATTTTTACCTTTTGATTATTATCACTTATTTTCGGCCGTGCTGGATCTCCACGGCTGGGTGGGCTGCTCTCTGGCTGCGGCGGGCAGCTTCTCCTGTTGTGGTGCGCAGACTGCAGAGCTGCCGTGGGTGGAGCGTGCGGCTCAGTCACTGTGGTGCACGTGCTTAGTTGCCCTTAGCAGGTGGAATCCTCCTGGACCAAGGATGGAACCCGTGTCCCCTGCACTGGCAGGCAGATTCTTAGCCACCAGGGCAGGCCTACATTCTTTTTCTTTTCTCTTTAAACCATATTTATTTTCCTTGATATTTATATATATCATACTTTAAAAACACATCATATGCATTTCTATGTAAAGTATATCTTCATTCTATTTCTCTTAACATTTCTGCTTTGTATTAAAGAGACCATAAGCTCCCTGCTAGCAAGAACAAGGCTTATCAAGTTACTTGTATAATATAATGGGGCAATGGAGAGTTTCGTATTGCCAGGTTGACCCTACTGCTTTTGAACTGACAATGTTAAATATATACATTTTCATTTGTTAGTTATAATCAATGGGGGAGGGCAGGGAGTAAAACACAATTATCTCAGCGAAAAACAAAAAAGTGGAAGAAATGACATCTATATTGAGATGAAAGAAATGAATGTGAAATTGTTTTGTGAAAAGGGTAGTTTCTGATAAAGGTATCAGCGTGGATTGGGGTCAGGAATTGGAAAAAGCCTGACAAATCCAAGGGACAACAAGGATGTGAATCATATATCTGTGAGGGGTGGGGTCGTTGAGGGACTGTGATTAGGCAAGAAGGAAGGCTGATGACCTTAGAAGTGGTGTGGTAGGGAAAAATCAAGGGCAATGGGAACATAACGTATCACAGGATTTAATAAATAACCAAACGGTGGAAGTAACCCAAATGTGCGCTGACAGATGAAACAAAATGTAGTAGCTACATATAATAGAACACTATTCAACTTAAAAAGGAATGAGTTCTGACTCAGGCGACAACATGGATAAACTATGAAGACATTACCCTGAGTGAAATAGGTGAGATTGCACACTTATTTCCACATAAATGAGATTCCACACTGTATGATTCCACATAAATGAGGTTATCAGAAACCAAAAGTAGAATAGTTGGTAGAGACTGGCAGGGACTGGAAAGAGGAGCAAATGGAAAGTTGCTACATAATGGGTCCAAAGTTTCGGTTTTGCCAGATGAGAAAGTTCTGGAGGTTGGTTACACAACAGTGTAAATACACTTAGCCCAGCTGAAATGTACTCCTGAAAATGGTTAAGATGGTGCCTTGGATGATCTGTATACTTTATGAGAATTTTTAAGAGTCAGATTGAAATGGCTGACCAGAGAAGGAAATGGCAACCCACTCCAGTCTTCTTGCCTGGAGAATCTCCATGGACAGAGGTGTCTGGTGGGTACAGTCCATGAGGTGGCAAAGAGTTGGACATGACTGAGCGACTAAGCACAGAATGACTGACCATGATTTTCCTTTCTTTATCTAGGAACGAACTGGTTGATGGAAACTGTCTGCCTGATTCATTCTAAGGGGGATCCCAAGTGGATCCAATCTGTGCCCACTGGGGAGCGCTCCCCTTGGGTAGAGGCTTTCAGTGGGTATAATCTACTAAAAGATAAAGAAGGCCCACGTTTCATCACTTCTCACCTCTTTGTCCAACTCTTCCCCAGGTCTTTCTTCAAGTCCAAGGCCAAGGTCAGTGCACGGAGTCAAGATAGGCTTGATCAATACTCATTAAACTTTAACTTACCTAGCAACCAGTTGAAGATCTGATTGAAATGCAATTGTATTCAGTAGGTATGTGCTGGTCCTGACATTCTGCTTGTACACACCCCAGCTATGCTAAGTACAAAGCTATAGATCATTCCAGAGGTTCTATTAGCCAAATGTAAACCAGAGACAAAGAGAAACCATAATGTCCAAACCTTAGAAAACCACATTTAAAGCCTAACAAGAATTTATAAGTGTATTATACCTTAGATAACACTCCTTTGCCAAAGAATGTTCAAACTACCACACAATTGCACTCATTTCACATGCTAGCAAAGTAATGCTCAAAGTTCTCCAAGCCAGGGGTCAACAGTACATAAGCCGAGAACTTCCTGATGTTCAAGCTGGATTGAGAAAAGGCAGAGAAACCAGAGATCAAATTGCTAACATCCGTTGGGTCATCAAAAACCAAGAGAATTCCAGGAACACATCTACTTCTGCTTCATGGACTACACTAAAGCCTTTGACTGTGTGGACACAACAAACTGTGAAAAATTCTTCAAGAGATGGCAATACCAGACCACTTGACCTGCCTCCTGAGAAATCTGAATACTGGTCAAGAAGCAGCAGTTAGAACTGGAGATGGAACAACAGACTGGTTCCAGATCGGGAAAGGAGTATGTCAAGGCTGTATGTTGTCACCCTGCTTATTCGATTTGTATGCAGAGTACATCATATGAAATACCAGGCTGGATGAAGAACAGCTTGAATCAAGATGCCAGGAGAAATAATAATAAACTCAGATATGCAGATAATAGCAGCCTGATGGCAGAAAGGGAAGAAGAATTAAAAAGCCTCTTGATGAAAATGAAAGAGGAGAGTGAAAAAGCTGGCTTAAAACTCAACACCCAAAAAATGAATCATTTTTTGATTCATTCAGTTCAGTTCAGTTGCTCAGTCATGTCCAACTCTTTGCAACCCCATAGACAGCAGCACGCCAAGCCTCCCTGTCCATCACCAGCTCCTGGAGTTTACTCAAACTCATGTCCATTGACTCAGTGATGCCATCCAACCATCTCATCCTCTGTCATCCCCTTCTCTTCCTGCCTTAATCTTTCCCAGCATCAGGGTCTTTTCAAATGAGTCAGTTCTTCCCACTAGGTGGACAAAATATTGGAGTTTCAGCTTCCGCATCATTTCCCTTCCATTGAATATTCAGGACTGATTTCCTTTAGGATGGACTGGTTGGATCTCCTTGCAGTCCAAGGGACTCTCAAGAGTCCTCTCCAACACCACAGTTCAAAAGCATCAATTCTTTGGTGATCAGCTTTCTATATAGTCCAACTTTCACATCCACACAGACTACTGGAAAAACCATAACTTGGACTAGATGGATCTTTGTTGGCAATGTCATGGCTCTGCTTTTTAATATGCTGTCTAGGTTCATAACTTTTCTTCCAGGGAGCACACATCTTTTAATTTCATGGCTGTAGTCAACATATGCACTGTTTTTGGAGCCCCCCAAAATAAAGTCTGTCACTGTTTCTATTGTTTCCCCATCTATTTCCCATGAAGTGATGGGACCAGATGCCATGATCTTCATTTTCTGAATGCTGAGTTTTAAGCCAACTTTTTCACTCTCTTCTTTCACTTTCATCAAGAGGCTCTTTAGTTCTTCTTCACTTTCTGCCATAAGGGTGGTGTCATCTGCATATCTGAGGTTATTGATCTTTCTCCCGGCAATCTTGATTCCAGCTTGTGCTTCATTCAGCCCAGTGTTTCTCTTGATGTTCTCTGCATATAAGTTAAGTAAGCAGGCTGACAATACACAGCCTTGATATACTCCTTTCCCGATTTGGAACCAGTCTGTTGTTCCATCTCCAGTTCTAACTACTGCTTCTTGACCTGCATACAGATTTCTCAGGAGGCAGGTCAGGTGGTCTGGTATTGCCATCTCTTGAAGAATTTTTCAGTTTGTTGTGATCCACACAGTCAAAGGCTTTGGTGTAGTCAATAATGCAGAAGTATATGTCCAGTCCCATCAGTTCATGGCAAATAGATGGGGAAACAATGGAAACAGTGACAGACTTTATTTTCTTGTGCTCCAAAATCACTGCAGATGGTGACTGCAGCCATCAAATTCAAAGACACTTGCTCCTTGCAAAAAGAAAACTATGACCCACCTAGACAGCATATTAAAATGCAGAGACATTACTTTGCTGACAAAGGTCAAACCTATGGGTTTTCCACTAGTCATGTATGAATATGAGAGTTGGACCATAAAGAAGGCTGACCACCAAAGAATTGATGTTTTTGAACTGTGGTGCTGGATAAGACTGTTGAGAGTCCCTTGGACTGCAAGGAGATCAAACCAGTCAATCCTAAAGGAAATCAATCTTGAATATTCTTTAGAAAGACTGACACTGAAGCTGAAGTTGCAATACTTTGGCCACCTGATGTGAAGAGCTGACTCATTAGAAAAGACCCTGATGCTGGGAAAGATTAAAAACAGGAGGTGAAGGGGATGACAGAGGATGAGATGGTTGGATGTCATCACTGACTCAATGGACATGAGTTTCAGCAACCCTGGGAGATGGTGAAGAGCGGGGGAACAAGGCATGCTGAAGTCCATGGGGTCGCAAAGAGTTGGACAAGTCTGAGCGACTGAACAACAACAACAACAAACCAACCTTTGTTGCTCTAAAAAATAATCGTGTGTGTGCTCAGTTGTGTCCAGGTTTCCGAGGTGGCCCAGATGGTCAAAGTGTCTCCCTGCAATTCAGGAGACCTGGGTTTGATCTCTGGGTTAGGAAGATCCCCTGGAGAAGGAAATGGCAACTCACTCTAGTATTTTTGCCTGGAAAACCCCATGGATGGAGGACCCTGGTGGGCTACAGCCCATGGGGTTGCGAAGAGTCAGACATGACTGAGCAACTGCATTTTCACTTTCTTTCAGTTGTGTCCAACTCTTTTGCAACCCCATGGACTGTTGCCCCCCAGGCTCCTCTGTCTGTGGGATTTTCCAGGCAAGAATCCTGGAGTGAGTTTCCATGTCCTTCTTCAGGGGTCTTCCCAACCCAGGGATGGAACACGAATCTCCTGTGTCTTCTGCATTGCAAGCAGGTTCTTTACCAATATACTTCAATTTAAAAAAAGAGATTGTGAAACTTTGAATGATATTCACCTTTTTCGGAATTCCAGCATGTCACAGCACAATTAAGTTTTTTTTTAACCCATCATTTTCTAAGATTATTTAAAATCAACCTATTTATGTGACTGATTGGTGTTTATGCAATGCCTGTACAGGGAAACTGAAGTTTAGAGAGAGATGAGTGAAAGTCACTTATTCGTGTCCGACTATTTGCGACTCCATGGACTATACAGTTTCTGCAATTCTCCAGGCCAGGATACTGGAGTGGGTAGTCTTTCCCTTCTTCAGGGAATTTTCCCAACCCAGGGATCAAACCCAGGTCTCCCGCATTACAGGAGGATTCTTTACCAGCTGAGCCACAAGGGAAGCCCAAGGGCCTAGAATAATGTCACAAAGAAAGCTGATACCGCATCGAGATATGACTCAGATGTTGAAATGCCAAGTGTTCTTGCATGTGTATGTTTCAGTATGTATGCCTTAGTCTTAAGGGTTAGCTTCTTCAATCTCTACATACGTAGCTCACTAGGAGACTGCCTTCCAGAACCCTGATGTAGAACATTTCTCCTCCCCCAGAATGTTTCCCCACGCACCGCCCCAGTCAATGCCCACGCACAGAGGTGACCACTCCCCTTGACTCTTCACTCTGTAGTTTAGCTTGTTCTTGAACTTCATATACATAGACTCATATCATATGAACATCTGACTTCTTTTTTTATATCTGTTTTCCCAGAGTCTTCAAAAAAAAACTTTTTTTGTAATGTTTAGCTATGCTGAGTCTTTGCTTCTGCTCAGGCTTTTCTCTAGTTGCCAAAAGCAAGGGCTACTCTCCAGTCGTGGTGCTCGGGCTTCTCACTGCGCTGAGATCTCTTGTTGCAGAGCTCGGGCTCCAGGGCGCTTGGGCTTCAGTAGTTGGGGCTATGAGGCTCTAGGGCACAGGCTCACTAGTTGTGGCACACGGGCCTAGCTGTCTGAGGCACATGGGATCTTCCCAGACCAGAGATCAAACTCGTGTCTCTTGCATTGGCAGGCACATTCTTTATCATTGAGCTGCCAGGCAAGCCCGAACATCTGACTTCTTTCACTCAAAATAATTGTTGGTACACAGCGTCCTCAGGAGCTGGCTGGGTATAATATGAAACAGGATCCCACATGCAGAGGGCAGGGATAGACCTGTAAGGAAGAGGCAGACCATTCCAGAGTGGTAGGTGGCAGGTTTAATAAGCCAGGGAGGGGCTCTCCTGGTGGCTCAGTGTTAAAGAACCTGCTTACCAACTTAGGAAACATGGGTCCTATCCCTGGTCCTGGAGGATCCCACATGCTGAGGAACAACTAAACCCATGCACCACAACTACTGAGCCTGTGATCTGAGCCTGGGAACCGAAACGACTGAAACTCACATGCCCTACAACCTGTTATCCGCAACAACAGAAGCCAATGCAATGGGAAGCCCGTGTACTGCAATGAGAAAGCCGACACAGCCACAGAGACCCAGCACAGTAGAAAAATAAATCAATAAAATTATTTTTAAAAATAAACAAGGGAACTTACTCATGAGGTGTGTCTTAGGCAGCCACAAGATGAGTAGCTTTCTGCACCTGCCCACCCCATCTTAAAAGTTTGTATAGAGAAAGACTTTACCTGGCTTGAAACATGTACAGGATCCCCATTGTTTCAATACCAGATTACAGTCTCAAGGCTCTATCCTTGGGCAGCTTCTGGTACAGAGAAGTCAAGTGGAACACACTCCTTCTATGAACATATAAGGGGGAGGGGTAAGGTGCCTCCATTTGCTTAGATCCAGCTCACAGGTTAGTGGTTCAATGAGTCAAACGTCCATGACTTTCCCCAACAATAATTAGGGGGAGATTCATTCATGATGTTGTGTATGTACAGATATATCTTGCTGTGTGTCTCTAAGGATTGCATGGTTTGTTCATCTATTCTATTAGTAATCTTTAAGCTATAGTATGCAAATATAATATCACTGACATATTAAAATCTTCCTGTGCTTCCCATTATGTGGGTGCATGCTAAGTCATGTCCAACCCTTTGCAACCCCATGGACTGTAACCCACCAGGCTTCTCTATCCACGAGATTCTCTAGGCAAGAATACTTGACTGGGTTGCCATTTCCTTCTCAGGGATCATCCCAACCCAGGGATTGAACTCATGTCTCTGGCATCTCTTGCATTGACAGGCAGATTCTTTAGTCTATAGTATCCCAGAGGGAAAGAACAATGCTTTCCTCTTCCCAGTTAGGGCCTTACTATTGGTCCAGTGACTAGTTCACAGGAACTTTAAAATACATATTTGATTAATGAATGTAATAACTAATTTATTAAAATAATGCATTGATATTTAAAGGGCACTTTCTAGGAATTGGTTTTTTCAACATTTGTATGACGATCAAGAAGGTTGGAAAATAACTATGGATTTTTCATGTTCCAATTTTTCTCTTTAAGGTGATCTACCTCATCAGAAATCCCAGAGATGTTTTAGTGTCTGGTTATTTTTTCTGGAGGAGTGCAAAATTTGTTAAGCGACCACAGTCACTGGAACAATACTTTGAATGGTTCGTCGAAGGAAATGGTGAGTGAATGTGAAATATGAAAGCTGGGAGTTGTCAGAGTCCTTCGTCAGACCTCTTTTTATTTTTTTACCCAACTTGATGTCTCTACATCTAACCAATGCATGAGTATAGGGTTCCATCACCACTGGGACCCAAATTTTCTAAATCCACATACGACCTTGTAAAGCAGAAGGACTTCAACCAGCCCTTTTGTTTGCCCCATCAGAAACTATCCTAGCTCTCTTCTGAATCTCCGTGACCTAATACTAACACAAAGCATTCACATTTTTCTCCTGTACTCTCCTAAATTTGTGAAAGTCAGGGGACTTTCTGAAAGTCAACTTTCATTGGCTTCCTGAATACTACAGTCCTGACTTTCCACCATTTATGGGTGCATCTCTCAAAAAGCCCCTTCATTCTCTTGTCCTCTGTGTTTAAAAACTGTATGCATTACGCCAGGACCTTTATGGGTTTCCCAGGGTGCTCAGTGGGTAAAGAATCTGGCTGTAGTACAGGAGATGCAAGTTCTGTCCCTGGGTCGGGAAGATCTCCTGGAGGAGGCCATGACAACCCACTCCAGTATTCTTGCCAGGAGAATCCCATAGACAGAGGAGCCTGGCAGGCTACAGTCCCTGGTCTCACAGAGAGTCGGACACGACTGAAGTGACTTAGCATGCATGCACCCAGGACCTCTATACTTTTTTAAAGTTAATTATTTATGTATCTGGCTGCATCAAGTCTTAGATGCAGAAGGTGAATTCTTGCATCTTAGTTGTGGCTTGGGGGTTCTTTCATTGCAGCATGTGGGATCTAGTTCCCTGACCAAGGATAGAACCCTGGCCCCCTGAATTGCAGCACAGAGTCTTAGCCACTGGACCAGCAGGGAAAGCCCTCTATACTTTTAATTATGCAGAACTTCTAAGCATTCTCAGATACTTGAAGTGTTGCAGTTTTTCTCAAAACTATGTGATGAACCTAGTATCACATCGAGGTCATAGTTTTTATTGAGCTGATCCTGAGTGAGCTCTTCAGCCATATCTCCTGCTTTGCTTCAGGCTAGTCTTTCAGAAAAAGAGCAAGAAGACTTCCCTGGTGGTCCAGTGGTTCAGAATCTGCCTGCCAAGGCAGGCGACATGGGTTCGATCCCTGGTCTGGGAAAATCCCACATGCCATGGGGCAACTAAGTATGTGCACTGCAATACGGAAGCTATTCCCTGCCTTGGAAACCGAGTCAGTTTCCCAAGGAATAATAATTCCAACAGCAACAATGAAAGAAAAATGACAGGGAGGGGAAAAGAGAGTGTTGTGAGAACGTACCTAACAAGCAAAATATTTAAAGGCTGAACAGATTAGGGCCAAAAAAAAAACACACCACTTTTCAGACCCCATGGCTCTCTAGACAAGATCTCCTTACAGACCCTTGAAATCTGTATACAAAAGGCTGCAAAGGCATTAGGCTTGTTAAAGGGCAAATGTGTGGTGTTGGATACCAGTTATAGCAAGTGTAGATGTGCCCGGCATTGTGCTAGTAACTGTGCCCACAGAGTGAACATAGTGTATGGATCCCTGCTTTCATTCCGCGTGTCATCCGCTCACTCTTTCTGCCTCCCCTCCATGCAGTGGTATTTGGATCGTGGTTCGACCACACTTGGGGCTGGATGTCCATGAGAAACAAGGAGAACTTCCTGATACTGAGCTATGAAGAGATGAAATGGGTAACGATTGCTCTTAGAGTCAACACACTCTCTCTCACCACCATCTGCACTCCCCCCACCTTCCCTCCATTGGCCTGTGTCTCCCACTTTCTCAAAGCTTAGTCTGTAGTCAATAGGAGTGAGAATAGCAATACCTGGTTTTCATTGCCTTATTTCTGGTTGACACTTCAAAGCTCCATGCTCCCTTTCCTCAAGTGTTTTTCTTTGTTTCACCATAAGCGGAAGGGCTTTTTTACAAAAGAATTTTATTTATGTATTGGCTGTGCTGGGTCTTCACAGCTGTCCTCAGGCTTTCCCCAGCTGCGGTGAGTGGGGGCTACTCTTTGTTGCGGGGCATGGGCTTCTCACTGCGGTGGCTTCTCTTGTTGTGGGGCACAGGCTCCAGGGGTGCAGGCTGAGCAGTTGCGGTGCCCGGATTCTAGAGCACAGGCTCCATAGTTATGCCACATGGGCTGAGTTGCTCCGAGGTACATGGGATCTTCCCAGACCAGGGATCGAACCCATGTCTCCTGCACTGAAAGGCAGAATCTCATCCACTGAGCCACCAGGGAAGCACTTTGTTTCATTTTTGTTAGGATTTTTGTTTTGTTTGTTCCATGTTATTGTTGTTGTTTTTATTATTTTTTTTCAGGTGTGTGATTTCTTAGTAGACCATGGTAAATGCTCATGGAATAAAGAAAAAAAAATCAAAGCATTATAGCTTTAAGAGGAAAGTCTGATTCAAAGCAAAGCCTCTCTGGTTATAAAATCCATTTTCTTATCATAATCTCTGAAGATCATGAGCCAAGTATTGATATAATAAACAAGAAGATATGGTAAAGCTCTCTTGTGTTATTCAAATGATAGCTGTGAAAAACCGCATTATTTGGGCACATAGCCAAGACTTGAAATCAAATCCTTATATTTTGGTCAGGTTCTCCCTGAAACTCTCTTGCCTAATCCTGATCATAACTGTCTAGAAGCCCTTCTTAAGTCTCTTTGAAAACCCAGCATTTTGGTGTTTTAAGGTGTCCTGAGTTCAACTATACTGAGAAATCCATCATGGTCCTTCCATCTATTTTTTTCAACCTTTCTCTAAGTCATTTTTAAATTTCTCAAAAATTTTATTGAAGTATAGTTCCTTACAGAATATATAGTTTCTACTGTACAGTAAAGTGAATCAGCTATACCTATGCAGATTCAGTTCAGTTCAGTCGCTCAGACATGTCAGAGTCTTTGCAACCCCATGAACTGCAGTCCGCCAGGCCTCCCTGTCCATCACCAACTCCCGGAGTTCACCCAAAGCCATGTCCATTGAGACGGTGATGCCATCCAACTGTCTCATCCTCTGTCGTCCCCTTCTCCTCCTGCCTTCAATCTTTCCCAGCATCAGGGTTTTTTCAAATGAGTCAACTCTTTGCGTCAGGTGGCCAAAGTATTGGAGTTTCAGCTTCAACATCAGTCCTTCCAGTGAACACCCAGGACTGATCTCCTTTAGAATGGAATGGTTGGATCTCCTTGCAGTCCAAGGGGCTCTCAAGAGTCTTCTCCAACACCACAGCTCAAAAGCATCAATTCTTCAGTGCTCAGTTTTCTTAATAGTCCAACTCTCACATCTATGCATATATCCCTTTGTTTCTTAAATTTTCTTCCCATTTAGGTCACCACAGAGCATTGACTAGAGTTTTCTGTGCGTACAGTAGGTTCTCATAGGTTACCTATTCTTTACTTAGTATCGACAGTGTCTATGTGTCAATGTCAATCTCCCAGTTCACCCACTCTGGACTCCTCCAACTCTATCCCTACTCACATCTCTACATTTCTTTCCTCTTTTCCTCTCCCCTCTCCCCCTCCTCTGTCTGCGGTCTCCTCCCCCACATCTCCTTTCCTATGTTCTTGCTTTTTCACATGATCTCTCAGATTTTCTCTTCTTCTGGGACACGAGGAGCACTGTGGAGAAGATCTGCCAATTCCTGGGCAAGAAGCTAGAACCAGAAGAACTGAACTCAGTCCTCAAGAACAGTTCTTTCCAGGCCATGAAAGAAAACAATATGTCCAATTCTTCCCTCCTGAAGGGTCAGTATTTAGAAGAGAACGGAGAACTTTTGAGAAAAGGTAAAAGAAAACATTCTGCCTTCAAAATGGATCAGACTATGTAGAGATTATTCTTGGCTTATAACAGGGCACTAACCATTGGGAGTAGGGACTGTTTGAATGTATCAGCTTAAAATGCTCATCACTTGAGATCGTCTCTTGTGAGCCCTTATCAGGGCATTTCTTTTTAGAGTATTGATGTGGGCTGCAGGTTTTTGAGAGAGTTTATTATTTTAAGGGTTCATTTGTTTTGGTGTGGACCATTTTGAAGTTTATTGAACTTGTTACAATATTGTTTCTATTTAATGTCTTGGTTATTTGGCTGCAAAACAAATAATGGCATGACCAAATAAATAATAAACAACTTTTAAAAAGCAGAGAAGCCTAGTTAGACATCTAATACAATAATGCAGGTGAGAAATGGTGTTGGCTTGGATGGAGGTGGTAGAAATATAAGTTGTAAAAAGTGGCTAGACACTGGTTATTACGAATCCCATGCACTGTAACTTGCCAGGCTCCTCTGTTCATGAGATTCTCCAGACAAGAATAATGGAGTGGGTTGCCATGCCCTCCTCCAGGGGATCTTCCCAATCCAGGGACTGAACCTGGGTCTCCTGAACTGCAAGCAGATTCTTTACCATTTGAGCCACCAGGGAAGATCTGTTATAGAAAACAGAGCAGTATTATTGCTGATGAATTTCACACAAGATGAGCTGGGAGAGAAGAGAAGGCAGGAAGTTGTTCTAAGCAGGCAGAAGTGTAAATCAATATGACCACTAGGTATATAAAAACAACAAACCACTGGTCATTCTGCTATATTGACTAGGATTTCCACGTCAAACAGACAGACGGAAATCGATCCAGGACTTCCCTGATGGTCTAGTGCCAGGAGCCAGCACGGGAGTTCCCACCCATGACAAGGTCATCCGCGAGAGCCCTGACGGGCAAGGCGAGTCAGGACTCGAGGGCCCCCTGGATCTGCTTGAGCATCTACCCCAAAACCAGAATCTGTCTGTTTTACTATTTTACGACTTTCACCAACTCCTCTGACATTAACAGGGTGGGGTGGCGGGGGGTGCGGCTATCCCCGACCACGTTTCTCTGAAGGAAATCAACTTAGAGCTCTAGTTAATAAGCCTCCTGGGCATAACAGGAGTGTTTCAATCCAAACCCCTCAGATGGCTCTCTAACTTGCCTGACAGGTTTATCCGGACTCCTACAGCTACCCATATGATTGTTTACAGTCTCCCAACCGCAAGAGGCATGGGAAGCTTAAGATATTCAAATAGTATAGAGCCTCTCCCGGAGTTAGAGATTATTAGAATAGAACTAGTAGAGGATTTCATTGTTGAGCTAATGCTTGCTGCCAAGTTTCCATATCACTTACCCACTGTGTCCCTGGGAGTCTATTAATTAATATAGTTGGTATATAGAAAAAATAGAAAAAATAAGTAGTGGCCTTGGTGTTAACAACAGTAGACCCTTGAGGTAATAAATTCTTTCCTTGCTACAGCCCACTGCACCTTTGCCCTATGGGAATGCAACTTTATCTAGTGCTTTGGGAGAGTGGAGCCAAACTTTAGAAAAATTATTTTTAGAGAAAATCAGTTTTCTGGGTATCAGAACAAAGAGTCATAAAATGTTAATAGGCCTCCTGGCCAGAAGATGATGTAAATCACCTAAAGCATTTGTATCTGATAAGTTTGCAGAAAAGAAAGCCTGGTCTCGATAAGGATCAAGGACTGCCGACTTTGCATGACTTTACACCCCCTATTATCCTCTATGCACAACTTAAGGTATACAAGCTCCCTTTGAAAATAAAGCTATGGGCCTTGCTCATCAGGCTTGGTCTCCCTGTGTCGGTCTTTCTTCCTTTTCTCTCCTTTTCTTCTCTGTTCTTCCTTCAGGATGACTGAATGGAGCGTGGGGGCTCTCTGAGACCACTTACCTGCCTGGGCTTCTAAGACCCACTCGAGAAGGTGCCTAAGGTGGGGTACCTTCAGCTTACAAGAGGGCGCCTGCGGCCTCCGTGGTCAGAACAAGTTCGGTGTCATGAACTTTATTGGTTTCCCATGTAAACCAGTCAGATCAAGCCTCTGTCTCTCCCCTTTTATCTATTCTTTCAGTCGCCAGCGCCGTCCTCCTGAGGATATCCCTGGATCCAACCAGGGCTGGACCCCGGTAGTCTAGTGGTTAAGAATCTGCCTGACAATGCATGGGACACAGGTTTGATTAGTTGCCCACTGGCTGCAGGCAACTGAGCCCATGCACCACAACTGCTGAGGCCAAGCTCTAGAGCACACGCTCGGCAACGAGACGCCCACACACCACATCTAGAGAGTAGCCCGTGCTTGCTGCAACTGGAGAAAGCCGATGCACAGCAACAAAGACTCTTCACAGCCACAAATAAATAAACTTTTGTAAATCAATAAAATAAAACAGATAAGAATGTGTTGTATACTACTTAATAGCAATACATTAAAAGAAATAGATCTAGAAGACATGTATTGGAGTCTGGAGACCTACCCTCTAGATCTGACGTGAGTCTCTATTTTATGTTTCTCAGGCGTGACTGGGGACTAGAAAAATTACTTCACTGTGGCCCAAGCTGAAACCTTTGATAAACTATTCCAGGAGAAGATGGCAGACCTTCCTCAAGATCTGGTCCCATGGAAATAATGATCAAAAACTTCTGGATCCTACATGGACAATGATATTTGTTCTCCTGTCCTCATACATGTGAATGACTGGGAGTAATTGCATGAAACCTGTTGTCTCATCCTGGTGCCTCAATTGATTAAATCTCTGCATCTTTGAGGACCTGACTGTTAAAGTTATCAGAGTACCCCTCATTCACTCTGTGGTATCCCAGCTTTCAAAACATGTTTCTAGTGTTTCATCTCATTCACAAGAGTGGTCAAGAAATAACATAAGAATCATCGTTGTTGTTGTTCAGTTACTAAACTGTGTCCGACACTTTGTGACCCCATGAATTGCAGCACGCAGGGTCCTCTGTCACCGACTTTCTGCGAGTTGGCTTAAATGCATGTCCATTGAGTCTGTGATGCAATCTAACCATCTCATCCTCTGATGCCCCTTCCTCCTTTTGCCCTCAATCTTTCCCAGCAGCTGAGTCTTTTCCAATGATCGGCTCTTCACATCAGGTGGTCAAAGTATTGGAGCTTCAATTCAGTATCAGTCTTCTCATGAGTATTCCGAGCTGATTTCCTTAGGATTGACTGGATTGATGTCCTTCTGTCCAAGGGACTCTCAAGAGTCTTCTGCAGCACAGAAGCACCACAATTCGAAAACATCAATTCTTTGGGGCTCAGCCTTCTTTATGGTCCAACTCTTACATCCGTAGAGTCAAAACTATGGTGTTTCTAGTAGTCCTATATGGATATGGTAGAGAAGCCCTGGATGGTCTTAATTTTAGCTGACTGAAGCCCACCAGGAAATAATAGCAATCTAGATGTTTCTTTAATTACTTCTGGAGTCAGTATTTCAGAAGCGGGCATTCTTCCTTTTGCTCATTGTGTGACTGTGGGAAGCCTTGAATACTAGAGTCCTCCACTGGGTGATAGAATGTGGGACCTGTAAAATAACAATTGCTATTATAGAATTTCAATGTGGCCAAAAAGAGAATTCTCTCAGCTCAGCCCCTAAAACCTGGAAGCATTTCATAAATTCTCAGTATGTTAATGATGAAATGGCAAATAAGAACTGGATTCTGCCGTGTAGTTAGGTATTTAAATTCACCCCCATACCTGTGAGTCTAAAGCAAGTTTTTGACTCTTTTGCTTAAAATGACAGATTTCAGGGACTTCCCTGGTGATCCAGCGATTAAAACTCTGTGCTTCCAATGCAGGGGGTGTGAGTCTGATCCCTGCACAGGGAACTAAGATCCCACAGGCTACACAGAGTGGTCAATAATAATAATAATAAATTTCTTTTAAAATTAGGTTCCTATTAAAAAAAAAAAAACTAAGAGATTTCGGTCCATGGTATCTCAATTTCCCTCTAGCTTATGATCACTACATCTATTTATTTAGTTTTATTTTGATTTTTTAAGGGCTTCACTGATAGCTCAATTGGTAAAGAACCCTCCTGCAATGCAGGAGAACCCTGCTTGATTCTTGGGTCAGGAAGATCCCCTGGAGAAGGGATAGGCTACTCACTCCAGTATTGTGGCCTGGAGAATTCCATGGACTGTGTAGCCCATGGGGTCACAAAGAGTTGGACATGACTGAGCAACTTTTTTTAATTTTTAATTTTCTTGAAATTTAGGGAAATCTTGCAAGAAATACACACAAAATCCTTGTACATAATTCACACAGATTTACCAACAGTTATCTTTTGCAACATTTACTAGAATATGCTCTCATCTCTTTCACTCTCATATACAAGATAAACTTTTTCAGCTATTTGAGAGTAAGTTACAGAAATCCTTTCCTTTTATCCCTCAAAACTTCAGTGTATGGGGCTTCTCTGGTGGCTCAGTGGTTAAGAATCCACTTGTCAATGCAGAAGACATGGATTCCATCCCTGGTCTGCAAATACCCCACATGTCACAGGGCAACTAAGCCCGTGCATCACGACTATTGAGCCTGTGCTCCAGAGCCTGGGAGCCACAACTACTGAAGCCCTCGGGCCCTAGAGCCCATGCTCCGCAACAAGAGAAGCCACAGCAAGGAGAAACCTGCTCACTGCAACTAGAGAAAAAGCCTGGGCAGCAACTAAGACCCAGCAGAGTCAAAAATAAGTACAATTATCTTTTAAAAATTTATTTTCTAAGATCAAAAATATTTCACTTATAATCACACAAAAATGATAGAAGTCAGGGAGGTTTGTATTGATGCAATGTTATTCTCTAATCCACAGTGTGCATTCAAATGTGGTCAACTGTCCCAATAATAAAATCATAGCATTTTCTCTGGTTGAGGAGTCAATCCAGGATTTAGTTTACATTCTCCTCTATCTGGAACATATCCTCAGCTTTGTCTTTTAGTAACAATTTGATCATTTAAATGGTTCCAGACAATGGTTTTAAAGACGAACCTCAGTTAGAGTTCACAGAATATGTTCTCATTAATACCTTCAGGTCTAGACTTCATGTTTTAAATATGCAGACATAAAAAGGAAGGAAGGTAAGGAGTTCCCTGGGAGTCCAGTGGTTAAGACTCTGAGCTCCCAAAGCAAGGGGTACAGATTCAATCTCTGATCAGAGAACTAAGATCCCACATGCGGCATGGCCAAAACAATTTTTAAAAAAAGGAAGAAGGGGAGCGTACATTTACCATGGGTAAATCTAACGAACATTACTTCTGCCAGGTGATCAAAGTCAACATCAACAATGAGATGTCAGGTTGACAGTAAATACCCTCTAAATGTTGTGACTGTACTAGTATTTTACCTCCGTGATCTTCTCTCCAATACCCAGAAACCCAGTCTAATTCGGAGAAAAACATTGGGCACACCCCAAGAGAGGGACCTTCTCCAAAATACCTGACCAGTAATCCTCAAAACTGTCAAAGTCATCAAAGACAAGGAAAGTCTGAGAAACTGTCACAGTGAAGAGAGACCTAAGGAGACGAAGATCCAAGGTAACGTAGAGTCTGGGATGGGATCTTGTACCAGAGAAAGGATATTAGGTAAAACTAAGGAAATCTGAATAAAGTGTGGACTATGAGAATTATTTACAATTTTCCTATACATCTAAAAGTGTTGAAAAAAATAGCAAAGCTTATTTAAAATATTTTTTTTAGGATTTCCCTGGTGGTCCAGTGGTTAGGATTCTGCCTGCCAATGCCAGAGACACAGGTTCAATAACTGGTCCGGGAAGTTCCCACATGCCATGGAACAACCAAGCCCCTGTGGCTCATGTTCAGCCCAACCGCCTAGAGCCCAAGCTAGAAAAAGCCCACACACAGCCATGAAGCTCTACTGCAGACAGTAAATAAGTAATTCTTAAAGATAGTTTTAGAACTACTATCCAGGAACTGGAATGCAAAAGTAGAAAGTCAAGAAACATCTGGAGTAACAAGCAAATTTGGCCTTGGAGTACAGAATGAAGCAGGGCAAAGGCCAATAGGCTTTTGCTAAGTGAACACACTGGTCATAGCAAACACCCTCTTCCAACAACACAAGAGAAGACTCTACACATGGACATCACCAAATGGCCAACACCAAAATCAGGTTGGTTATATTCTTTGCAGCCAAAGGTGGAGAAGCTCTATACAGCCAGCAAAAACAAGACCGGGAACTGACTGTGGCTCCAATCATGAACTCCTTATTGCCAAATTCAGACTTAAATGGAAGAAAGTAGGGAAAACCACTAGACCATTCAGGTATCGCCTAAATCGAATCCCTTATGATTATACAGTGGAAGTGAGAAATACATTTAAGGGACTAGATCTTACAGACAGAGTGCCTGATGAACTATGGACGGAGGTCTGTGACATTGTACAGGAGACAGGGATAAAGACCATCCCCACGGAAAACAAATGCAAAGAAGCAAAATGGCTGTCTGAGGAGGCCTTACAAATAGCTGTGTAAAGAAGAGAAGGGAAAAGCACAGGAGAAAAGGAAAGATATACCCATTTGAATGCAGAGTTCCAGAGAATAGCAAGGAGAGCCAAGAAAGCCTTCCTCAGTGATCAGTGCAAAGAAATAGAGGAAAACAATAAAATGGGAAAGACTAGAGATCTCTTCAAGAAAATTAGAGATACCAATGGAACATGTCATGTAAAGACGGGCTCAGCAAAGGACAGAAATGGTATGGACCCAACAGAAGCAGGAGATATTAAGAAGAGGAGGCAAGAATACACAGAAGGACTGTACAAAAAAGATCTTCACGACCCAGATAATCACAATGGTGTGATCACTCAGCTAGAGCCAGACATCCTGGAATGTAAAGTCAGGTGGGCCTTAGGAAGCATTACTGTGGACAAAGCTAGTGGAGGTGATGAAATACCAATTGAACTATTTCAAATCCTAAAGGATGGTGCTGTGAAAGTGCTGCACTCAATATGCCAGCAAATTTGGAAAACTCAGCAGTGGCCACAGGCCTGGAAAAGGTCAGTTTTCATTCCAATCCCAAAGAAAGACAATGCCAAAAATGCTCAAACTACTGCACAATTGCACTCATCTCACACACTAGTAAAGTAATGCTCCAAATTCTCCAAGCCAGGCTTCAGCGATACCTGAACCGTGAACTTCCAGATGTTCAAGCTGGTTTTAGAAAAGGCAGAGGAATCAGAGATCAAATTTCCAACATCTGCTGGATCATCGAAAAAGCAAGAGAGTTCCAGAAAAACATCTATTTCTGTTTTATTGACTATGCCAAAGTCTTTGCTGTGTGGATCACAATAAACTGTGAAAAACTGTGAAAGAGATGGGAATACCAGACGACCTGACCTGATTCAGAAATCTGTATACAGGTCAGGAAGCAACAGTTCAAACTGAACATGGAACAACAGACTGGTTCCAAATAGGAAAAGGAGTATGTCAAGGCTGAATATTGTCAGCCTGCTTCTTTGACTTATATGCAGAGTACATCATGAGAAACGCTGGGCTGGAGGAAGCACAAGCTGGAATCAAGGTTGCCGGAAGAAATATCAATAACCTCGGATATGCAGATGATACCACCCTCATAGCAGAAAGTAAAGAAGAACTCAAGAACTTCTTGAAAGTGAAAGAGGAGAGTGAAAAAGTTGGTAAAACTCAACATTCAGAAAACAAAGATCATGGCATCTGGTCCCATCACTTCATGGCAAATAGATGGGGAAACAGTAAAAACTGTGGCTGACTTTATTTTTTTGAGCTTCAAAATCCCTGCAGATGGTGACTGCAGCCATGAAATTAAAAGACATTTATTCTTTGGAAGGAAAGTTATGACCAACCTAGACAGCATATTAAAAAGCAGGGACATTACTTTGCCAACAAAGGTCCATCTTGTCAAGGCTATAGTTTTTTCCAGTAGTCATGTACAGATGTGAGAGTTGGACTATAAAGAAAGCTGAGTGCCAAAGAATTGATGCTTTTGAACTGTGGTGGTGTTGGAGAAGACTCTTGAGAGTCCCTTGGACTGCAAGGAGATCCAACCAGTCCATCCTAAAGGAGATCAGTCCTGAGTGTTCATTGGAAGGACTGATGTTGAAGCTGAAACCCCAATACTTTGGCCACCTGAGGAGAACTGACTCATCTGAAAAGACCCTGAAGCTGGGAAAGATTGAAGGCAGGAGGAGAAGGGGATGACAGAGGATGAGATGGTTAGATAGCATCACTGACTCAATTGAGATGAGTTTGAGTAAACTCCGGGAGTTGGTGATGGACAGGGTGGCCAGGTGAGCTGTGGTCCATAGGGTTGTGAAGAGTCAGAGACACCGAGCAACTGAACTGAAAGATACCCATTTTTAATTCACCTCATGTCTATACACTCCATCTTGTTACTAAACTCCTGGTTCCCACCCGTAATGTCAAACTCAGGTTACCCCCAGAATGTTCTCTGAATGACTTCACGGTTGCCCAATATTATCAATCTTTTGATCCTCTCTGTTTCTGGGCAGGCACACACATCAATGACCTGGGAGAGATTAATGATTGTTCGGTGTTAACTACAAATGCATCTCCCAGTCCAACAATGACTACGGCTAAAAGGCTCACAAGAGGTAGAAAGAGCTCATCGTCATGACAGGAAAGTGTGTGTGGTTTGAAGGGATAACCTTCCCTAGCCTGGATTACTCACCTGAACTCCTGAGAGAGGTGCAGGAGAGTTTCCTTGTTAAAGACGAAGATGTCTTACTGCTGACTTTCCCCAAATCAGGTAAGGAAGCAGGATCAGATACTGACAGGCTGTGGCTGTGGCCCTCATTCATTCAGTAGACAGGTGGAATGCTTTCTGTATGCTGACAATGCATTAGGGGAATAGAAATGTGCACTGATACCGCTGATGTCCAGAGAAAAGGATTGAGCCAGGCAGTTACACAGTCAGCTGAGTGCTCAGAGCAGGTAATCAAAGGCATCGGAGGAAACCATGGGAATGAAGCCTAAGGCAGATTCAGCTGTTTGTAGAGAGGAGTGGAAGAAGACGCAGAGTGAAGTCTGTAGAGGAAATGGGCTGCTGTTGTTTAGTCGCTCAGTACTGTCTGACTCTTTGTGAAAGCCCATAAACTATAGCCCACCAGGCTCCTCTGTCCATGGGATTCTCCAGGTAAAAATTCTGGAGAGGGCTGCCATCTCCGTCTCCAGGGGATCTTCCTGACCCAGTGATTGAACCTGGGTCCCCTGCATTGCAGGCAGATTCTTTGCCATTTGAGCCACCAGGCATATCTATTATAGAAAATAGAGCAGTATTACTGCTCATGAACTTCACGGAAGATGAACTGGGAGAGAAGACAAAGCGGGAAATTGTTCCAAGCAGGCAGAAGTGTAAATGAGTATGACCACTAAGCATATGAAAACAGTAAAGCACTGGTCATTCTACTAAATTAACGAGGATTTCCATGTCAAGCAGACAGAAGGGAATTGATCGAGGGCTTCCCTGATGGTCTAGTCGTTAAGAATCTGCCTGCCAATGTAGGGGACACAGGTTTGCTTAGTTGCCCACCAGATGCAGGTAACTGAGCCCATGCACCACAACCGCTGAGCCCAAGCTCTAGAGCACACGCTCGGCAACAAGAGAAGCCTGCACACCGCAACTAGAGAGTAGGCCCCAGTCAGTGCCACTGGAGAAAGCTGTACACAGCAACAAAGATTCAGCACAGCCACAAATAGATAAACTTTGTAAAATAAAACATGTAAGAATGTGTCAGCCGTCTCAATAATAAAACGATAGCATCTTCTGTGGCTCAGGATTCAATCTAGGATTTAGTCTACATTCTCCCTTCTCCGTTCTCTGGACCATATCCTCAGCTTTTCTTTTCTTAGGGTTTTATTTTTTTAATAACAATTTGCTAATTTGAATGGTACGAGACAATTATTCTGTACAGCTTCCCCAATTAGAGTTTACACAATATGTTCTCATTCATACCTTCAGGTCTAGACTTCACGTTTTAAATATGCCCCCCAAAAAAGGAAGGAAGCAAGCAAGAGACTTCTCTGAAAGTCCAGTGGTTAAGACGCCAACCTTCCAAATCAAGATGCACAGAATTCAATCCCTAATCAGGGGACTAGGATGCCACATACCTCCTGGCATGGCCAAAAACAAACAAAAAAGAAAAAAGGAGAGAGAGTAAATTTACTGTGGGGAAATCTAACAAACATTAGCTCGGCCAAGTGATCAAGGTCAATGGTGAGTTGTCAGGTTGATAGTGAAAGCCCTTGAAATGTTGGGGCTATAATAGTATTTCACCTCCATGATCATCATCTCCAAAACCCAGAAACCCAGTCTAATTATCAGAAGATCATGGAGTACACCCCAAGAGAGGGACCTTCTCCAAAATATCTGACCGGTCATCCTCAAAATTGTCAAGGTCATCAAAGACAAGGAAAGTCTGAGAAATTGTCACAACCAAGAGAGACCTACGGAGACATGAAGACCCAATGTAATGTCGTGTCTGGGATGGGATCTTGGACCAGAGAAAGGATATTAGGTAAAAACTAACAAAATCTGAATAAAATGTGGACTATCGGAATTCTTTATATTATCTTTACAATTTTCCTATACATGTAAAAATGTTGCAAATAAATAATAATAAAGCTTATTTAAAATATTTTTTCAGGCTATGCTCGTGGTCCAGTGGTTAGGATCCTGCCTGCCAATGCAGGGACACAGGAAGTTTCCACATGCCATGGGCCAACTGAGCCCCTGTGCCACATATTCAGCCCAGCTGCCTAGAGCCAGTGCTCCGCAACAAGAGCGTAACCCCTGCTGGCTGCGACTAGAGAAAGCCCGCACACGGCAATGAAGACTCACAGCAGCCAAAAAAATAAATATATAAATTTTAAAAAACAGCACTTATCAAACTGATTCATTAAAAAAAGAATAAACTAAAATGTATTTTCTTAATTCGCCACGTCTGCACCCTCTGTCTTGTTACTAAACTCCTGGTTTCCTCCCATGACGCCAAACTCAGGTTAATCCAGAATGTTCTCTGAACGACTTCCAAATATTGTCAGTCTTGTGACCCTGTCTTTGCATCAGTAGGCACAGTCCTCAGTGAACTGGGAAAGATTAATGATTGTTTGATGTTGATTATAAAATGGATCTCCCAGTCCAACAGTGACTATGCTGAGGCTGAAACACCCACGAGAGATACAAAGATCTCATTGTCGTGACAGGAGAGTGTGTGTGGTTTGAAGGGATACCCTTCCCGAGCATGGAATTCCCATCTGAACACCTGAGAGAGGTGCAGGAGGATTTTATTATTAAAGATGAGGATGTCTTACTGCTGACTTACCCCAAATCAGGTAAGGAAGCAGGACCAGATGCTGAGAAAGGCTTCCTCATTCATTCAGCAGACAGGTGGGACTTCTGTATGCCGACAACGCGTTGGGGAATAGAAACGTGCACTGATACCGCTGAAGAGCTGACTCATTGGAAATGACCCTGATGTTGGGAAAGATTGAGGGCAGGAGGAGAAGGGGGCAACAGAGGATGAGATGATTGGATGGCTCCACTGACTCAATGGACATGAGTTTGAGCAAACTCTGGGGCGTAGTTGAGGACAGGGAAGCCTGGCGTGCTGCAGTACACAGGGTCACAAAGAGTCAGACATGATGGAACAACTGAACAGCAACAGCCACTGGCTTTCAGAGAAAAGGATCTAGACAGGCAGTTACACAATAAGCTGAGAGCTCAGAGGGATAACCTAAGGCATCAGGGGAACCCACGGGAATGAATCACAAGGCAGATTCAGGTGTTTGCAGAGAGGAGTGGAAGGAGATGGCTGGCCAGGGAAGTCTATAGAAGAAATGGGGGAGGGAGGTAATTATTTGAGATGATGTCTATGTTAATTAGTTTGATTGTGGTGGTCATTTCACAATGGTGTTATTGTTGTTGTTTAGTTTATAAGTCATATCCAATTCTTTTGGAACCCCATGGACTGCAGCTCACCAGGCTCCTCTGTCTTTGGGATTCTCCAGGCAAGAATACTGGAATGAGTTGTCATTTCCTTCTCCAGCGGATCTTCCCCACCCAGGGATCGAACCTCCTACATTGGCAGGTGGATTCTTCACCACTGAGCCACCGTGAATCCCTCACAATGTGTACATACATCAAATTAACATGTAAAAAAAAAAATTAACGTGTATACCTTAAAGATATACATTTTTTCCCAAGACATTTGATTTTTACCTTTTGATTATTATCACTTATTTTCGGCCGTGCTGGATCTCCACGGCTGGGTGGGCTGCTCTCTGGTGCGGCGGGCAGCTTCTCCTGCTGTGGTGCGCAGACTGCAGAGCTGCCGTGGGTGGAGCGTGCGGCTCAGTCACTGTGGTGCACGTGCTGAGTTGCCCTTAGCAGGTGGAATCCTCCTGGACCAAGGATGGAACCCGTGTCCCCTGCACTGGCAGGCAGATTCTTAGCCACCAGGGCAGGCCTACATTCTTTTTCTTTTCTCTTTAAACCATATTTATTTTCCTTGATATTTATATATATCATACTTTAAAAACACATCATATGCATTTCTATGTAAAGTATATCTTCATTCTATTTCTCTTAACATTTCTGCTTTGTATTAAAGAGACCATAAGCTCCCTGCTAGCAAGAACAAGGCTTATCAAGTTACTTGTATAATATAATGGGGCAATGGAGAGTTTCGTATTGCCAGGTTGACCCTACTGTTTTTGAATTGACAATGTTAAATTTATACATTTTTATTTGTTAGTTATAATCAGTGGGGGAGGGCAGGGAGTAAAACACAATTATCTCAGCGAAAAACAAAAAAGTGGAAGAAATGACATCTATATTGAGATGAAAGAAATGAATGTGAAATTGTTTTGTGAAAAGGGTAGTTTCTGATAAAGGTATCAGCGTGGATTGGGGTCAGGAATTGGAAAAAGCCTGACAAATCCAAGGGACAACAAGGATGTGAATCATATGTCTGTGAGGGGTGGGGTCGTTGAGGGACTGTGATTAGGCAAGAAGGAAGGCTGATGACCTTAGAAGTGGTGTGGTAGGGAAAAATCAAGGGCAATGGGAACATAACGTATCACAGGATTTAATAAATAACCAAACGGTGGAAGTAACCCAAATGTGCGCTGACAGATGAAACAAAATGTAGTAGCTACATATAATAGAACACTATTCAACTTAAAAAGGAATGAGTTCTGACTCAGGCGACAACATGGATAAACTATGAAGACATTACCCTGAGTGAAATAGGTGAGATTCCACACTTATTTCCACATAAATGAGATTCCACACTGTATGATTCCACATAAATGAGGTTATCAGAAACCAAAAGTAGAATAGTTGGTAGAGACTGGCAGGGACTGGAAAGAGGAGCAAATGGAAAGTTGCTACATAATGGGTCCAAAGTTTCGGTTTTGCCAGATGAGAAAGTTCTGGAGGTTGGTTACACAACAGTGTAAATACACTTAGCCCAGCTGAAATGTACTCCTGAAAATGGTTAAGATGGTGCCTTGGATGATCTGTATACTTTATGAGAATTTTTAAGAGTCAGATTGAAATGGCTGACCAGAGAAGGAAATGGCAACCCACTCCAGTCTTCTTGCCTGGAGAATCTCCATGGACAGAGGTGTCTGGTGGGTACAGTCCATGAGGTGGCAAAGAGTTGGACATGACTGAGCGACTAAGCACAGAATGACTGACCATGATTTTCCTTTCTTTATCTAGGAATGAACTGGTTGATGGAAACGCAACTAAGCACAGAATGACTGACCATGATTTTCCTTTCTTTATCTAGGAATGAACTGGTTGATGGAAACTGTCTGCCTGATTCATTCTAAGGGGGATCCCAAGTGGATCCAATCTGTGCCCATTTGGGAGCGCTCCCCTTGGGTAGAGCTTGCAGTGGGTATAATCTACTAAAAGATAAGGAAGGCCCACGTTTCATCACTTCTCACCTCTTTGTCCAACTCTTCCCCAGGTCTTTCTTCAAGTCCAAGGCCAAGGTCAGTGCACGTAGTCAAGATAGCCTTGATCAATACTCATTAAACTTTAACTTACCAATGGCACCCCACTCCAGTACTCTTGCCTGGAAAATCCCATGGACGGAGGAGCCTGGTGGGCTGCAGTCCATGGGGTCGTGAAGAGTTGGACACGACTGAGCGACTTCACTTTCACTTTTCACTTTCCTGCATTGGAGAAGGAAATGGCAACCCACTCCAGTGTTCTTGCCTGGAGAATCCCAGGGATGGGGGAGCCTGGTGGCTGCCGTCTCTGGGGTCACACAGAGTCAGACATGACTGAAGTGACTTAGCAGCAGCAGCAGCAACCAGTTGAAGATCTGATTGAAATGCAATTGTATTCAGTAGGTATGTGCTAGTCCTGAGATTCTGCTTGTACACACCATAGCCATACTAAGTACAAAGCTACAGATCATTCCAGGGGTTCTATTAACCAAATGTAAACCAGAGACAAAGAGAAACCATAATGCCCAAACCTTAGAAAACCACGTTAAAGCCTAACTAGAATTCATAACTGTATCATACCCTACATAACACTCCTTTGAGAAAGACTGTTCAATCGACCGCACAATTGCACTCATTTCACATGCTAGTAAAGTAATGCTCAAAGTTCTCCAAGCCAGGGGTCAACAGTATGTGAACCGAGGACTTCCCAATGTTCGAGCTGGATTTAGAAAAGGCAGATAAACCAGAGATCAAAGTACCAACATCGATTGGATCATAGAAAAACCAAGAGAATTCCAGGAACACATCTACTTCTGCCTCATGGACTACACTAAAGCCTTTGACTGTGTGGATACAACAAACTGTAAAGTTCTAAAGAGCCTCTTGATGAAAGTGAAAGAAGAGAGTGAAACAGTTGGCTTAAAGCTCAACATTCAGTTTCATTCTTTTACAAGTGGTTGACCAGATTTCCCAGCACCACTTGTTAAAGAGATTGTCTTTAATCCATTGTATATTCTTGCCTCCTTTGTCAAAGATAAGGTGTCCATATGTGCGTGGATTTATCTCTGGGCTTTCTATTTTATTCCATTGATCAATATTTCTGTCTTTGTGCCAGTACCATACTGTCTTGATAACTGTGGCTTTGTAGTAGAGCCTGAAGTCAGGTAAGTTGATTCCTCCAGTTCCATTCTTCTTTCTCAAGATCTCTTTGGCTATTCGAGGTTTTTTGTATTTCCATACAAATTGTGAAATTATTTGTTCTAGCTCTGTGAAGAATACTGTTGGTAGCTTGATAGGGATAGGCAAAACACTCTCCGACATACATCACAGCAGGATCCTCTATGACCCACCTCCCAGAATATTGGAAATAAAAGCAAAAATAAACAAATGGGACCTAATTAACCTTAAAAGCTTCTGCACATCAAAGGAAACTATTAGCAAGGTGAAAAGACAGCCTTCAGAATGGGAGAAAATAATAGCAAATGAAGCAACCGACAAACAACTAATCTCAAAAATATACAAGCAACTCCTACAGCTCAACTCCAGAAAAATAAACGACCCAATCAAAAAATGGGCCAAAGAACTAAATAGACATTTCTCCAAAAAAGACATACAGATGGCTAACAAACACATGAAAAGATGCTCAACATCACTCATTATCAGAGAAATGCAAATCAAAACCACTATGAGGTACCATTTTACACCAGTCAGAATGGCTGCGATCCAAAAGTCTACAAATAATAAATGCTGGAGAGGGTGTGGAGAAAAGGGAACCCTCTTACACTGTTGGTGGGAATGCAAACTAGTACAGCCACTATGGAGAACAGTGTGGAGATTCCTTAAAAAACTGGAAATAGAACTGCCTTATGATCCAGCAACCCCACTGCTGGGCATACACACTGAGGAAACCAGAAGGGAAAGAGACACGTGTACCCCAATGTTCATCGCAGCACTGTTTATAATAGCCAAGACGTGGAAGCAACCTAGATGTCCATCAGCAGATGAATGGATAAGAAAGCTGTGGTACATATACACAATGGAGTATTACTCAGCCATTAAAAAGAATACATTTGAATCAGTTCTAATGAGGTGGATGAAACTGGAGCCTATTATACAGAGTGAAGTAAGCCAGAAGGAAAAACATAAATACAGTATACTAATGCATATATATGGAATTTAGAAAGACGGTAACAATAACCCGGTGTACGAGACAGCAAAAGAGACACTGATGTATAGAACAGTCTTATGGACTCTGTGGGAGAGGGAAAGGGTGGGAAGATGTGGGAGAATGGCAATGAAACATGTAAAATATCATGTAGGAAACGAGTTGCCAGTCCAGGTTCGATGCATGATGCTGGATGCTTGGGGCTGGTGCACTGGGACGGCCCAGAGGGATGGTATGGGGAGGGAGGAGGGAGGAGGGTTCGGGATGGGGAACACATGTATACCTGTGGCGGATTCATTTTGATATTTGGCAAAACTAATACAATTATGTAAAGTTTAAAAATAAAATAAAATTGGAAGAATAAAAAAAAAAAATAAAAATAAAATAAAAAAAAGCTCAACATTCAGAAAACTAAGATCATGGCATTTGATCCCATCACTTACTGGCAAATAGATGGGGAAACAGTAGAAACAGTGGCTGACTTTCTTTTAGGGGGCTCCAAAATCACTGCAGATGGTGACTGCAGCCATGAAATTAAAAGACGCTTACTCCTTGGAAGGAAAGTTATGACCAATCTAGACAGCATATTAAAAACCAGAGACATTACTTTGCCAACAGAGTTCTGCCTAGTCAAGGCTCTGATTTTTCCAGTAGTCATGTACAGATGTGAGACTTGGACTATAAAGAAAGCTGAGTGCCGAAGAATTGATGCTTTTGAAATGTGTTGTTGGAGAAGACTCTTGAGAGTCCCTTGGACTGCAAAGAAATTCAAACAGTCCGTCCTAAAGGAGATCAGTCCTGGGTGTTCATCGGAAGGACTGATGCTGAAGCTGAAACTCCAATACTTTGGCCACCTGAGGAGAACTGACTCATTGGAAAAGACCCTGATGCTGGGAAAGATTTAGGGTAGGAGGAGAAGGGGATGACAGAGGATGAGATAGTTGGATGGCATCACCGACTCAATGGACATGAGTTTGGGTGGACTCCGGGAATTGTTGATGGACAGGGAGGCCTGGCGTGCTGCAGTCCATGGGGTCACAAAGAGTTGGACATGACTGAGCAAGTGAATGACTGAAATGAAGTGATGCTTGGAGCTGTTGCAGTATTAGTATTAGTAATAGTAATCTTATCAGTATTAGGACCAGAGTCATACACCAAGGATGGAAAAGCATAAACAGAGAAGGATTCTGGGTCACAGATGATCTCTCAGTATGCTGAACTAGTCTGGGCTGCCCACCTCTAGGTTTCCTCTCACATGAGATAACTAAGTCTCTACTTTTTAAAGTCATTACTACTTGCAGTCAAATGCAATTTCTAAGAGACACACCCTCTTCCCAGTCAAGTAGAAAACCTCAGTTTCTTCATCACTTCCCATAGTTACTCCTCATCACTAATCAATCACCAAGCACTATTGAGTTTACTTCTCTGGGGAAAAAACAAAAAGCCATGATAAACCAGATTTTAGGTTTTACTGGAAACAGGAAAACCACCCAGGTATGTCAGCTATGCACAGTGATACTTTATGGTATTAGTAAATCACATGTGGACTTGGTAGGAAGTTGTGAAAAAAATAGACTCAAGCTGTAAAAGAGTAAATAGCTACAGTTTTTTTTTTGCTAGAAAGTGTTAAGGTCCTTTCCAGGACTGATGCTGAAGCTGAAACTCCAATACTGTGGCCACCTGAGGAGAACTGACTCATCTGAAAAGACCCTGATGCTGGGAAAGATTGAAGGGGGAATGAGAAGGGGATGACAGAGGATGAGATGGTCGGATGGTATCATCGAATCAATGGACATGAGTTTGGGTAAACTCCAGGAATTGGTGAGGGACAGGGAGGCCTGGCATGCTACAGTCCATGGGGTCACAAAGAGTCACACATGACTGAGCGACTCAACTGACTGAACTGAACCCTTAAAATACAATTGCTATTATACATTTTCAATGTGGCCAATATGAGAATTCTCTCAGCCCAGTCCTTAAAACCTGGAAGCATTTCATAAATTCTCAGTATGTTAATGATGAAATGGCAAATAAGGACTGGATCTTCCCGAGCAGTTAGGTATTTAAATTCACCCCCATACCTGTGAGTCTAAAGCAAGTTCTTGACCCTTATGCTTAGAAAGAGAGATTTCAGGGACTTCCCTGGTGGCCCAGTGGTTAAAACTCTGTGCTTCCAATGCAGGAGTTGTGGGTTAGATCCTTGAGCAGGGAACTAAGATCCCACAGGCTACACAAAGTGGCCACAAAAAAAAAAAAAAAAGATTTCTTTAAAAATTAGGTCGGTATAAAAAAAAAGTGTGAGAGATTTCAGTCCATGGTATCTCAATTTCCCTCCAGCTTATTATCACTACATCTATTTACGTAGTTTTTATTTTCATTTTTAATTATCTTCAAACTTAGGGAAATTTTGCAAGAAATACACACAAAATTCTTATACAAACTTCACACAGATTTACCATCACTAATGCTTTTGAACTGTGGTGCTGGAGAAGACTCTTGAGAGTCCCTTGGACTGCAAGGAGATCCAACCAGTCCATCCTAAAGGAGATCAGTCCTGGGTGTTCATTGGAGGGACTGATGTTGAAGCTGAAACTCCAGTACTTTGGCCACCTCGTGCGAAGAGTTGACTCATTGGAAAAGACCCTGATGCTGGGAGGGATCAGGGGCAGGAGGAGAAGGGGACAACAGAGGATGAGATGGCTGGACGGCATCACCGACTTGATGGACATGAGTTTGGGTAAACTCTGGGAGTTGATGATGGACAGCGAGGCCTGGCGTGCTGCGATTCATGGGGTTGCAAAGACTCTGACACTGAATGTTTTGCAACATTTGCTAGATTACGCTTTCATTTCTTTCACTCTAATATACAATATAAACTTTTTCAGCCATTTGACAGTAAGTTACAGAAATCCTTTGCTTTTATCCCTCAAAACTTCAGTGTATGAGATTTGTCTGGTGGCTCAGTGGTTAAGAATCCACCTGTCAATGCAAGAGACAGGGTTCCTCCCTGGTCTGGGAAGATCCCATATGTCCCAGAGCAACTAAGCCCGTGCGCCACGACTATTGAGCCAGTGCTCCAGAGCCCGAGAGCCACAACTACTGAAGCCCTCGGGCCCTAGAGCCCGTGCTCCGCAACAAGAGAAGCCACAGCAAGGAGAAACCTGCTCACCACAACTAGAGAAAAAGCCTGGGCAGCAACTAAGACCCAGCAGAGTTAAAAATAAACAAATACAATTATTTTTTAAAAATTTTATATTTTCTAAGATCAAGAATATTTCCTTTATAAACACAAAAATGACAGAAATCAGGGAAATTAGTACTGATGCAATGTTATTCTCTAATCCACAGTGTGCATTCAAATGTGGTCAACTGTCCCAATAATAAAATAATAGCATTTTCTGTGGTTTAGGAATCAATCCAGGATTTAGTTTACATTCTCCCTTCTAATTTCTTTGGACCATATTTTAGTTTTTCTTTTATTATGGTTGTTTTAAAATAACAATTTGATAATTTGAATGGTTCAGTTCAGTTCAGTCACTCAGTCGTGTCCAACTCTTTGCGACCCCATGAATCGCAGCACGCCAGGCCTCCCTGTCCATCACCAACTCCCGGAGTTCACTCAGACTCACATCCATCGAGTCAGTGATGCCATCCAGCCATCCCATCCTCTGACGTCCCCTTCTCCTCCACCCCCAATTTGAATGGTACCAGACAATCATTCGGAGAAGGCAATAGCACCCCACTCCAGTACTCTTGCCTGGAAAATCCCATGGGTGGAGGAGCCTGGTAGGCTGCAGTCCATGAGGTCGCTAAGAGTGGGACACCACTGAGAGACTTCACTTTGGCTTTTTACTTAAATGCATTGGAGAAGGAAATGGCAACCCAATCCAGTATTCTTGCCTGGAGAATCCCGGGGACGAGGGAGCCTGGTGGGCTGCCGTCTATGGGGTCGCAGAGTAGGACACGACTGAAGCGATTTAGCAGCAGCAGACAATTATTTTTTAAAGATTCCTCAATTAGAGTTTACAGGAGATGTTCTCATTAATATCTTCAGGTCTAGACTTCATCTTTTAAATATGCCCACATAAAAGGAAGGAAGGTAAGGACTTCCTTGGCAGTCCAGTGGTTAAGACTCTGAGCTTCCAAAGCAAGGGGTATGGGTTCAATCTCTGATCAGAGAACTAAGCTCCCACATGCCATTAGGCCTGGCCAGAAAAAATTTAAAAAAAAAAAAAAAGGAAGAAGGTGAGAGTAAATTTACCATGGGGAAATCTCAGTTCAGTTCAGTTCATTTCAGTCGCTCAGTCATGTCGGACACTTTGTGACCCCATGAATTGCAGCATGCCAGGCCTCCCTGTCCATCACCAACTCCCAGAATTCACTCAAACTCACATCCATCGAGTCGGTGATGCCATCCAGCCATCTCATCCTCTATCATCTCCTTCTCCTCCTGCCCCTTATCCCTCCCAGCATCAGAGTCTTTTCCAATGAGTCAACTCTTCGCATGAGGTGGCCAAAGTACTGGAGTTTCAGCTTTAGCATCATTCCTTCCAAAGAATACCCAGGACTGATCTCTTTTAGAATGGACTGGTTGGATCTCCTTTAGAATGGACTGGTTGGATCTCCTTGCAGTCCAAGGGACTCTCAAGAGTCTTCTCCAACACTACAGTTCAAAGGCATCAATTCTTTGGCACTCAGCTTTCTTCACAGTTCAACTCTCACATCCATACATGACCACTGGAAAAACCATAGCCTTGACTAGATGGACCTTTGTTGGCAAAGTAATGTCTCTGCTTTTGAATATGCTATCTACATTGGTCATAACTTTCCTTCCAAGGAGTAAGCGTCTTTTAATTTCATGGCTGCAGTCACCATCTGCAGTGATTTGGGAGCCCAGAAAAATAAAGTCTGACACTGTTTCCACTGTTTCCCCATCTATTTCCCATGAAGTGATGGGACCAGATGCCATGATCTTCGTTTTCTGAATGTTGAGCTTTAAGCCAACTTTTTCACTCTCCTCTTTCACTTTCATCAAGAGGCGGTTTAGTTCCTCTTCACTTTCTGCCATAGGGTGGTGTCATCTGCATATCTGAGGTTATTGATATTTCTTCTGGCAATCTTAATTCCAGCTTGTGCTTCTTCCAGCCCAGCGTTTCTCATGATGTACTCTGCATAGAAGTTAAATAAGCAGGGTGACAATATACAGCCTTGACATACTCCTTTTCCTATTTGGAACCAGTCTGTTGCTCCATGTCCAGTTCTAATTGTTGCTTCTGACCTGCATATAGGTTTCTCAAGAGGCAGGTCAGGTGGTCTGGTATTCCCCTCTCTTTCAGAATTTTCCACAGTTTATCGTGATCCACACAGTCGAAGGTTTTGGCATAGTCAATAAAGCAGAAATAGATGTTTTTCTGGAACTCTCTTGCTTTTTCGATGATCCAGCGGATGTTGGCAATTTGATCTCTGGTTCCTCTGCCTTTTCTAAAACCAGCTTGAACATCTGGAAGTTCACGGTTCACGTACTGCTGAAGCCTGGCTTGGAGAATTTTGGACATTACTTTACTAGCGTGTGAGAGGAGTGCAATTGTGTGGTAATTTGAGCATTCTTTGGCATTGCCTTTCTTTGGGATTGGAATGAAAACTGACCTTTTCCAGGCCTGTGGCCACTGCTGAGTTTTCCAAATTTGCTGGCATATTGAGTGCAGCACTTTCACAGCATCGTCTTTCAGGATTTGAAATAGCTCAACTGGAATTCTATCACCTCCACTAGCTTTGTTCGTAGTGATGCTTTCTAAGGCCCACTTGACTTCATATTCCAGGATGTCTGGCTCTAGGTGAGTGATCACACCATTGTGATTATCTTGGTCGTGAAGATCTTTTTTGTACAGTTCTTCTGTGTATTCTTGCCACCTCTTCTTAATATCTTCTGCTTCTGTTAGGTCCATACCATTTCTGTCCTTTATCGAGCATATCTTTGCATGAAATCTTCCCTTGGTATCTTTAATTTCCTTGAAGAGATCTCTAGTCCTTCCCATTCTGTTGTTTTCCTCTATTTCTTTGCATTGATCGCTGAGGAAGGCTTTCTTATCTCTCCTTGCTATTTTTTGGAACTCTGCATTCAGATGCTTATATCTTTTCTTTTCTCCTTTGCTTTTGGCTTCTCTTCTTTTCACAGCTATTTGTAAGGCCTCCTCAGACAGCCATTTTTCTTTTTTGCATTTCTTTTCCATGGGGATGGTCTTGATCCCTGTCTCCTGTACAATGTCACGAACCTCCGTCCATAGTTCATCAGGCACTCTATCTATCAGATCTAGCCCATTAAATCTATTTCTCACTTCCACTGTATAATCATAAAGCTAACAAACATTACTTCTGCCAGGTCATCAAAATCAACATCTAAAATGAGATGTCAGTGAAAGTGAAAGTCACTCAGCCCTGGCTGACTCTTTTGACCCCATGGAGTATAGAGTCCATGGAATTCTCCAGGCCAGAATACTGGAGTGGGTAGCCATTCACTTTTTCAGCGGATCTTCCCAACCCAGGGATCAAACCAAGGTCTCCTGCATTGCAGGTGGATTCTTTATCAACTGAGCTATGAGGGAAAGCCCCATGTGGCTCAGCTGGTAAAGCTCCACCTGCAACGTGGGGACCTGGGTTTGGTCCCTGGGTTGGGAAGATCCCCTGGAGAAGGGGAAAGCTACCCACTCCAGTATTCTGGTCTAGAGAATTCTATGGGATCCCAAAGAGTCGAATATGACTGAGATGTCAGGTTGATAGTAAATACCCTCTAAATGTTGTGACTGTACTAGTATTTTACCTCCATGATCTTCTCTCCAAAACCCAGAAACTCAGTCTAATTTGGAGAAAAACATCGGGCACACCCAAAGAGAGCAACCTTCCCCAAAATCCCTGACCAGTAATCCTCAAAACTGTCAAAGTCATCAAAGACAAGGAAAGTCTGAGAAACTGTCGCAGCCAAGAGAGACCTAAGGAGACATGAAGACCCAATGTAATGTAGCATCTGGGATGGGATCTTGGACCAGAGAAAGGATATTATGTAAAAACTAAGGAAGTCCTAATAATGTATGGACTATGAGAAGTCTTTACACTATCTTTACAATTTTCCTATACATCTAAAAGTGTTGAAAAAATATAACAAACCTTATTTAAAATATTTTTTTAGGATTCCCCTGGTGGTCCAGTGGTTAGGATTCTGCCTGCCAATGCAAGGGACTCAGGTTCGATACCCAGTCCGTAAAGTTTCCACGTGCCAATGCACAACTCAGCCCCTGTGCTATATATTCAGCCCAGCTGCCTAGATCCCCACCTTGGCAAAAAGAGAGTAACCTCTGCTTGCTGCAGCTAGGAAAAGCCCACACACACCAATGAAGACCTGGTGCAGCTAATAAATAATAAACTTAAAGATATACATTTTTAATCCACCACATGTCTACATCCTCCATCTTGTTACTAAACTCCTGGTTCCCTCCCATGAAGTCAAACTCAGGTCACACCAGAATGTTCTCTGAATGACTTCACGATTGCCCAATATTATCAATCTTGTGACCCTCTCTTTTTATGGACAGGAACACTCATCAACGACCTGGGAGAGATTAATGATTGTTCGATGTTGACTATAAAATGGATCTCCCAATCCAACAGTGACTATGGCTAAAAGGCTCACAAGAGGTAGAAAGAGCTCATCATTATGACAGGAAAGTGTGTGTGGTTTGAAGGGATACCCTTCCCAAGCCTGGATTACTCACCTGAACTCCTGAGAGAGGTGCAGGAGAGTTTCCTTGTTAAAGACGAAGATGTCTTACTGCTGACTTTCCCCAAATCAGGTAAGGAAGCAGGATCAGATACTGACAGACTGTGGCTGTGGCCCTCATTCATTCAGTAGACAGGTGGAATGCTTTCTGTATGCCGACAATGCATTAGGGGAATAGAAATGTGCACTGATACCGCTGATGTCCAGAGAAAAGGGTTGAGCCAGGCAGTCACACAGTCAGCTGAGTGCTCAGAGCGGGTAATCAAAGGCATCAGAGGAAACCATGGGAATGAAGCCCAAGGCAGATTCAGTGGTTTGTAGAGAGGAATGGAAGAAGATGGAGAGTGAAGTCTGTAGAGGAAATGGGCTGCTGTTGTTTAGTCACTCAGTCCTGTCCGACTTTTGTGAAACCTCATGAACCATAGCCCACCAGGCTCCTCTGTCCATGGGATTCTCCAGGTAAGAATACTGGAGAGGCTGCCATCTCCTTCTCCAGGGGATCTTCCTGACCCAGGGATTGAATCCTAATCTCTTCTCTCTCCTGCGTTGGCAGGTGGATTCTTTACCACTGAGCCACCGGGGAAGCCCTAAAAGTAGTGGAAGGAGGTAATTCTGTGAGATGTATATGTTAATTAGCTTGACAGGGGTAGTCTTTTCACAATGTGACATGTAACAAATGAACATGTACACCTTAAATACACACATTCTTTTTTTAATAGAATTTTGCTTTTATCATTATGATTTATTTTGGACTGTGTTAGGTCTTCACTGCGTGCGTGGGCCTTCTCCAGTTGCAGTGTAAGGGCTTCTCTAGAGGTAACTTCTCTTGTTGTGGAGCCGGGGTTCTAGGGCTTCAGTAGTTCAGTGACTCATGGCTCAGGAGTTATGGTACATGGGTTTAGTTGCCCCACTGCCTGTGGGATCTTCCCGGGTCAGAGATTGAACCCATGTCTCCTGCATTGGCGGGCAGATTCTTTACCACTGAGACCCCAGAGATGCCCTATTTCTGCTTTATATGAAAGAGACAATAAGCTCCCTGCTAGCAGAAACAAGTCTTATCCAGTTACTTGTATAATATAATGGAGCAATGGAGAGTTTAGTCTTGCCATGTTGACCCCACTGTTTTTGAACTGAGGGTGTTAAACATATACATCCTTAACTTGTTAGTTAAGTCAATAAAACAAGGTGGGAGGGCTGGGGTGGGGAATAAAACATAACTACCGCAGCCAAACAGCAAGGTAGAAGAAATGACACTAAATTGAGATCAGAAAGAGTGAACGCAGGGCTTCGCTGTTTGATCCCTGGTCAGGGAAGATTCCACATCCTGTGGTGCAACTCAGCCTGTACACCGCAGCTACTGAGCCGTGCTCTAGGGCCCACAAGCCACAACTGCTGAAGCCCATGTGCCCAGAGCCTGTGCTTCACAAGAAAAGAAGCCACTGCAATGAGAAGGCTTCTCAGTAGCCCCTGCTCACTGCAACTAGAGGAAGTCCGAGTGCAACAATGAAAACAGCACAGGTGTTAATGATAAAATAAATGAATCTTTTTTTAGAAAAAGGAAAGAATTAGCAGCAGGAAAATAAAATGTTTTTTTTTTACAGAGTGAATGTGAAATTATTTCATGAAAAGAGATATTTTCCAGGACTTCCCTGATGGTCCAGTGGGTAACAATCTGCCTGCCAATGCAGGGGACATGGGTTCAACCCCTGGTCCAGGAAGATCCTTCATGCTGTGGAGCAATTATGCCCATGTGTGACAACCACCGTAGCCTGCCGGCTCTAGAGCCCGTGCTCTGCAACAGGAGAAGTCACTGCAATGAGAAGCCTGAGCATCACAACTAGAGAGTTGCCCCCTGCTCACTCCAGCTGGAGAAAGCCCAAGTACAGCAAGA